>NC_133128.1:185921078-187171078 GCF_048418815.1 Hemitrygon akajei
GTATTGGTCCATTGCAAAAAAAATGTTGGGAACCCCTGTCTTAAAGAGTAAAAACAAATCAAGAAAATAGCTTTGTTTATTTGGGACACTATGCCACTTAATTGGAAGAGGAGACTGTTGCCAAACTAGCATCAGTCATCTGCCCTTATGGGCCTGTTAGACCCTACACCATGCTCAGAATGAACAGTTTTAAATAGTGTCAGTTCAAAGGTTCATTTATTATCAAAGTATGTATGCCGTATACAACTCTTGAGATTCTTCTTCTCCAGATAGCCAAAAAACAAAGAAAACCCATGGTAGTTAAGAGAGAAACAGCAACATCCCCCCCACCCCGCTGCACAAAAAAAGAATGGCAACACGATCATCAATCCCCCAAACCCCCCTCTCCCCGCACAAAGAAACTAAAAAAACGCAACAAGAATATTGACCCTCCTGTCCCCTCCCTCTCACAAAAAAGTGAGAAATAACAGTTGTGTGTGTTTGTGTTCAAAAAGCAATGATTTTTGGCACTGATAGTTGGTGAAAAATAAGCAATAGGACAATTCAGAATTGTTTTGTTTACTGTGGTTTCAAGCATTCAGGCTTTGGAGATGTCAGAAATAGCCAGGAGGGAAAATGAAACAATTTCACTATTTCACCAAATTAGGAACTACAAGGAATTTGAAAGTATCATCAATCATCTTAAATGTTACAATGAAAATAAAGATTTGAAGGGTGCAGTCATAGAACACATTGTATGAAAGCAGTCCATTATCTGCACTAAGTCTGTGATGATTTTGTTCATTTATTTACAGTCAGGCAAAAGAAGGTGACAGCATGCACTGGATGAATTCCTCTGGCAACAGTCTCTTCTTCCAAGTGTCCCAAATGTTGTTGTCATCGAGTCATCGTCGACTCATGGTGACCCCATAGATAGTGTAGTTGTCCATAGGCCTTTTTTGGGAAGATATGGAAGTATCTTCTGCACAAATACTGCTGCTGCCCAAGTTGCTACCTGGCCAGATTCAAACTCAGGACCATCTGCCTCGAAGTCCAGTGCTGATACCACTACACTCCAGCCAGCCCATTATAGGATCAATACACAGTTTTATAATAGTGTCATAGTAATGGTGATGTTCTATTTTGTTCTGCATTTCATTTCAATAAATGATTTGTTACTCAATTAAATGGTAGTTTGTCTTTTTTATATAGTTGTAACTATTTCCATGAAGCAGATAATTGGGGCAGCACACTTAATTGGGTCAAGATGTACTAGTCCTGATGTGTCCCAGTTAACAGAATCTACTGTATATAGCTTGGAAAAATAAATTAAAGAATTTGTGTGTTGGATCGGCCCCTATTGTTATATGTAATATTCACTTTGTATTTAAGAATTATATTATTGATTAGAAAATCTCTTTCTAAATATTTTTTTCTGCTAGAACAATAAAATGATCTTTTTTTCGCAGGAATTATCATTCTTGTGTGCAATTTTGGCAGTGAAAAAGCATAAAGGACAAGAAGAAGTTATTAATTTGTTAAATGATGCCGTTGACACTCATTTTTCATCATTACATGGCCTACCACTTGGAATTCATTACTATGAAAAATTAAATCCTGACTTTTTATTAGAAATTATTCATGAATATCTTGCCTTCTGCCCCACGCAGGTAAAAATTTTAAATTAATATATACAGAAATATAACTGGAAGTACAAGGAATGTAATTTTTTCAAATATACATTTGGTCCAAATGTGGAAAGGGCAACTTTATCTATAAAGAATTATAGTGCTGCTTTATAATTTAAGAATAACAAAATGATTTATACAATATGCAAACAACAGAAAATCTGCAGATGCTGAAAATCCAAGCAACACACAAAAAGTTGTTCCAGTATTTTGTGTGTGTTGCTTATACAATATGTATTTACTATTGATAGTATCAGTTATTGAAATAATTTTTGAAGTATACTGCTTGTTGTTGAAAGTTACCAAGGGGCAAACTGGAGATAATTGAAAAAGGTGTATTACCACAGTGCTGATTTGCACTATTGCAACTGTTCAGTGCTAACTCAATCTGTATAACAAAGAAATTATTCAAATGAAATTTCATTTTTTTTTTCAGTACTGGGCATCAAATAAATATAAAACTCCATGTCTTCTATTTTAAAACTCATCAGTGTTTCTTTAAATGTTCTGCTTTGAACTTGTTTGGTATATTTTATTGAAAAGCAATGTAATTTTGATATTCTTAGGTTTTCTCTAATTATGACAACTTTTGCAGCCTTCATCTCCTGGTCAACCTCTTTCTCCATTGCTGAAACAATGTGCTTTGGTGCTGGAGACTATAGTGAAGACTATGCCAGGATTAGTAGAAGCTGCCTTTTTCATGGCCAGAGTCAAGTATTTGGCAGGTATTTATGCTGCTTTATTAATGCTTGTGTGATAAGGAGAGAAATGTTTATTTAATTTGTTTATTCTGATCATTAACCCTTCCATGATCTGCAGAAGCATGTAACTGCTTAAATAAAGGGTTGCCAAGAATTTACAAATTCAGATGAAAGATTTTCTAGATATATATTTCTATCAACTTGCAGTGCTATTGAGACTTTCACTGTCTTTCGTATGTGGAGATGACTGTAAAACAAAAATCTTGCTAATAGTATAAACATCTTTACATTAAATTAACTATATCTGCAATCAACATGCATGAATTGTTGCAACAGTAGACTAAAGAACTGCTTGGAAGAATTCCTTAACTGTAGAATATTGTCGCGTACTGAAAATGCTGCAGGAAGCACTGGATTTGGACTTGTATTGTCTTGCTTTATTCTTTAACAGGTGATATTGATGCTGCTCAAATCAACTTGCAACATTGCTTAGAACAGAATCCTTCATTTGCCGATGCCCATCTCCTGATGGCTCAAGTTTACTTATCTCAGGAAAATTTTAAACTTTGCTCCCATTCCTTGGAAATGTGTTTGAGTTATAACTTTGAGGTAAGAAATCAAGTGCAGTAGTCAAATTGCTGAGTGGTTAAGCTGTTTTACTACATTAAAAATAAATCTCTTTAGTTTTTAAAAATTATTATAATTAATTTACCAAGAAATAAAAAAAACTCGACTACTGATAAAATGTCATGTTATTTCATTATTCAGCTTTTTATGTATCACCCAGAAGAATTATTAATATTATTTCCTTACTAAATTAAGCAGAAGTAAGACAAAAATATTGTGTAATGATAGCAGCCAATATTATTTTACTGTAGCATCAAAATATCTAGATGAGAACAAAAACATTAAAAAATAAGCAATATAATTTTCTATTCCACACAAAGCAAGAAAAAGCATTGACTGTGTAGAGTCTGCAGCAAATCTTAGGTTATATATTTTTTGCTCTTTTCATGTGCACTGGAGGCTTGATATTTTCTTTGTATGGGTTCCATGATGTTTCTTTGTTTCATGATTGCCTGCAGGAGGATGAATATCTGAGTTGCATTTTGTATACATACTTTGATAATAAATATACTTTGAATCTGAATATTCTAGATAAATCTAACAACACTTATTTTATGATAGTTGAAGAGTACTGTATCATGCATGATAGGATTAATAACCACCACAAGGGTGTACCTTGTGGTACTTTTCTGGTTAGAGATAAAAATAAAAAGTGCATCTTGTAAAACAAATATGAAGTTTAACATTTCAGATCTAATCAGAATATTGGTCTATTTTTTCTGTAAATTGGCTTAAGCTGTTTAGTAATAGACAACTTCTGAATGGAGCAGAAAATTGTTGGTTGCTGGAAAATAATCTCACTTATGAAGTTAGAAATGCGTATAAAGCAGCTGTCAAAGATTAGCCTGAGGAAACTTCTGTGAGGAACTGCCTGTGCGCTTCTGGATTTATGATAGCAGGCTTCAATCGCTGTCCATCATATTAAACAAAAGATAGAGGAGAAGGAGTAAGTTATAATCACTAGAATCTGCACCATCATAAGACCATTGCTCATCCCCGTTCCTTCCTAACCCCTATATTCATTGATTTCCTCAAAGGATAGATATTCATCAGTCTCTGACTAATTCAGTGACTATCCTCTGCAGTAGAAAATTCCAAAGAATAAGAACCCATTGAATGAGAAATCGTTTTCTCATTTCAAATCAGTCATTACTTATGAGACAATACTTGCCCAGAGAAGGGAAATTGTCATTTGTTATCCAGGTGATCAAATAGTATTAGAATTTTACATTTTAAGAGATTACCTCTTCAAAATTCCAGTGCATCTCTCCCCAGGGGTCGGACACCTCAACCTAGGAATTTGAAAATATTGCAGGACGTACTGGAAAAAAATATATTTCCCAGTTGCAAAAAGATTTGTCCTCTTTATGGCAAGTTCTTTTATTATGGCCAACATACATTTTGCCTTCAGAATTGCTCGTTGTACAGTTTCTCAACATTGATCAAAATACTAGCCTCAAAATTCTACCAGGCAGAATCAGAAAATTATTTGTGAAACCACACACTTCCTCGATTAACTTTACAGCCCTGAAATCTGGACTCCCAACATTCCTGTTTTTTTTCTGTAACTTCTGCTGTGACAAAGGAAAGACATTTAAGTGGAGCCAGGAAGGGAGTATTCTATATGCTGCCCAATATCACCATTCACATCAGTAGGCAGATTTTGGAAGGTGCTAAGTGACAGAGTTGTTGTCATGGATGATTTCAACTTTCCTAATATTGCCTGATGCCTCCTTAGTGCAAGAGGTTTACTTGGGGCTGAATTTGTTAGGTGTATCTAGAAAGAATTCTAGCACAATATGTGGACAAGCCAACTAAAAGAGAGGCCATACTGGATTTAGTACTTGGCAATAAAACTGGGTAGGTGACAGATCATTCTGTGGGCAAGCATTTCAGAGACAGTGACCAGAACTCCTGGCAATTAGCATATCCATGGACAAGGATGCAAGCAGACAGTATAGGATGGTATTGGGGGTTAGCTAATTACGACGCTATAAGGCAGGAACTTGGGAACAGATGTGGAGTTTGTTTAGGGAGCATTTGCATGGCGTTCTGGACAGGTTTGTCACACTGAGGCAGGGAAAGGATAGTAAACCCTAACACCATAGGACATCGAAGCAGAACCAAGTCATTTGGCCCGTCGAGAATATTGTAGGCACTATGATAAGAGAGGTAAACATAGAAAACCTGCAGCACAATACATGCCCTTCGGCCCACGAAGCTGTGCTGAACATGTCCTTACCTTAGAACTACCTAGGTTTTACCCATAGCCCTCTATTTTTCTAAGCTCCATGTGCCTATCCAGGACCATATATAATATGGTCAAAGATTTTCTGATTTTCCCAAACAAAATTTTAACCTTGATATTTAGGATTGTGTTTTTAATTTTTGTAACAATAGAGTGGACATTTACTGCTCTCCTAATTACTCACATTAAAATTAGCAACAGCATATTGTCATAGAGTCATTCTACATAGAAAAGATTTTTCACCCAGCCAAGTCCATGCTGACCATCAAGTATGCACCTGCAGAAATCCTACAAGACAATAAACGAGCTAACAGAACAGCTTTAGGATATGTGAGGAAACGGGAGCACCTGAGGGAAACTTGCACCATTGCTGTGAGAATGCGCTAACACTACCGAGACAGCATCCCTGAGGATAGGGTTGAATCATTGTGTTGCCTACATTTTTCCTTCATTTTATTTCCTCCTTTGATGGCTTTGGGTATTAAAACAGTCTTTTTTAAGGAGGTTCCTTTGGCTGTTGTCCATTTTTCAACAAGTCACCTTTTCCTTTACTTTTGTTTCAGTATAATTATTTTCTTGGTTGGAGGGAATTCTTGAATACGTTTCTTTATTTCTGTGTTGAGGCCATTTGCCCAATAGTGCAACCAAAATACTAAAAACTGAAATTTAGACACCCATGTTATCCATCTAATAAATAAAAAGAAACTGAATAAAACATATGAAGGATGCTGACTACATAAGAAATAAGTATTGTTACCTGAAATTTTAAACTTCTTTAATTGCCAAATCATTTTCTTCTTTAAAACGTGGAAGTATGGAAGTTTAAGGCTCTATTCATATTGTCATTTGACACTGGGAGAAAGGCAAATAAATAAGATAAAAACAATTAGAAATCTTGAACATGTTTCTCTAATTTTATTGATTTACTATTCCAGGTTCGGGAACACCCTCTGTACCATTTAATTAAAGCCCAAACTCACAAAAAAATGGGGGATGTTCAGGAAGCTGTTAAAACCTTGCAGATAGCTAAGAGCCTACCTGCAATGAAGAAAACAGGAAGTGCATCGAAATCTAAAAGCAAAATAGTTGAATTTTCTGCAGCTGATCGTGTTTCCATTTTTCTGGAATTAGCAGATGCTCATTGTATGAATGGAGAACAGGTAATGAAGAGGTTCATTTTTCTTATAGAGTACATTTTAGACAAAAGCAGAATGATTATAGCAGTTTTTACAATGAAGTAATATTTGAATTTAGGCAATTGTAATTTCTGGTATGACTTAAGGAAATTGGTAAAACTATGTTACTATCTCAAGTTTTATAACCCATTAAAACTCCAATAATCCACGATCTAATTATTCAGAATTCCCAGAGGTTGAGGAACCAGCTCATCAAGCTGTGCTTATCATGGGGCTTCCCATCCACTCGGGTCACTGTGCCTGTTTCCTTCTCACCAGGCCTCGGTTCCCTTTTGACACACCAAGACTCTGTTTCACCAGCAACTGGCCAGAGCCCCATTTCACACTTTTACTATTCCTATTCCAGTTCATATGTAAACTTTTTTCTTCCTGGGTCCCCAGTTCCTACAGTCCCTTGCTATTTACTGAGTTCTGGTTTTTATGCTGTTTCTTAAGGCCCTGGAACTCTAGCTCCAGTGCTTCCTGTCCACTTGCCAAAGCCTTGGTTCCTGCACTCCCTTCCTACTTAATAGAGCACTGGCTTCTGTAGTCCCTAGGAACCCAGTTCTCACATTCCCTGTCTACTCGCAAGAGCTCCAGTTCCCACGCTACCTTCCTACTTGCTGGGACTCTGTTTCCTATGCAATCTGTTGATTGTGACCACATTCCTGTACAATCTGTTTGGCAGCCAACACCCTGATTTCTGTGCTTCCCTTTCACTCAGTTGGTGCTTTTAAATGTGGGATCTTGTTTCCTGTGTTTCCTCTAAAATTACCATGTTCACTGGAAAAGTTATTAGTTCTACTGTGTAGCATTTAAGGAATAAATGTATTAAATATGTATTGGCGCATTAATAGAATAAAGTTAATGTCAACTTCATTGTCATATGCACAAGCACATGTATGCACAGGTGCAATGAAAAACTTATTTGCAGTAGTATCATAGGCATATAGGCACATAGCATCATATAAGCAGCATTTATGAGAAAAACATACAATAAAAATGAACAATTTTTTAGAAAAAAGGATATAATTTGAATAAAAGGTCCACCTTAGTGTAAAGTGATCAAAATGGGCGTAGTTTTGCTAACTGTGTTACTAAACTCCAGAGATTAAGATTGAACCTGTTGGTTCATGGCTGAAGTAGCGGTTCTTGAACCTGGTGGTATGGAGCTTCTGAACCTTCTGCCCGATGGCTGCTGCAAGAAATGGCATGGTGTTAATGGAAGAGACCTTTGTTGATTGTTACGCTATCTCCTTGAAGGAGTGCCTCCTGTAGATACTACCAAAAGAGGGCAGGGAAGTGCTAGTGATATATTGGGCAAAGTCCACTACTCTCTGTTGTTTCTTGTGTTCCTATGCATTTGACTGACCATATTAGTCCATGATGCAACCACTCAGGACATTTTCAACAGTACATCTGTAGAAGCTTGAACAGCATTCAGAAACGTCCAGAAAATCTATGAGTTTAGCAATATCAAAGTCCCAAACTTATTCACATAATCAAATATTATAAACAATTATATGCTGATATTCTGATTGCAATAAAAAAGGATGACTTTTCTGTTTCTGTAGCATGAAGCTGCTAAAGTGATGCAAGATGCCATCAATGAATTTACAGGCACCTCTGAAGAACTGAGAGTGACAATTGCTAATGCAGACCTTGCTGTTGTACGTGGGGATATAGAACTAGCACTTAATATGCTTCGAAATGTCACACCTGAGCAACCTTATTTTATTCAAGCAAAGGAGAAGATGGCAAACATTTATCTAAATCAGAGGAAGGATAAGCAGTTATATGCAAGTTGCTACAGGTGAAAATTTCTGTCTAGTACCTTAAGCATTTTTATTTGTTTTGAATATATTGAAAAGATTTTTTAAGCAGGAGTTAGGCAGATCTGGTATTGTTATAAATATCTTATGAGGAAACACCATATCCAGTTCACCTAAGCTTGCATTCTAATCACACTGTATATTCTTTAATTACCTGAGCAGCACCAACTGAGTCGTATGATAACAACCAATTTAATCTGATGGGTATCCCCCTCGTAAAAGGCATTCCACTTATAATCAGAGCTTCCCTCTGGTTACTTGTTTACTCACCTCATCTGTAAGCTACATGAATATGAAAATAAAAAATTCAAATAAAGGATCTGAAATAGAATTTAAAATAACAGCCACTTCCCCCCCCCCACCCCCGAGAACCTGATGTTGGTGTATTCTAATGACTACAGTGTCCAATCCACACTAGACCTAATTAATTCCATGAAAGAATACTTTAGTTGCCCCTTCCCCTTACTGGCAAATTGGACATGATTCTCTGCTGAATCATAAAAGCCTCCTCTGACAACAAGAAAATAGGCTCTCCACTACCAATGCTTATCCCTCTCTCTCCTTCAGTTGCTCTCAGGAAAATCTTCGAAGTGATTTTGCCCACAGTGAAAGGAAAACCATCCACTGTAAACCACAGATCTGTTTCCTCCATTCAAAGAAAAATGTTTTCTCCTCCTTCATGGGCGTGGGTCACAACTTAACTGTGGAGGCACAGCAAATTTTACCTTTCGTGTTCTGAGAGAGTGTGCCCACCTTTCTTATTTCCATCTTTCCATCACTGTCAAGTGCCTCCATCATTTTTCCTTGATTTTCTTGACAAATTTATCTTCTTGCTTCTCGTGTCTTTGTTGCTTTTCTGATCTGATGTCCTCATAATTATCATCCAATGAGACAGGGAAGTTGTGGTAGGGTACATGAGCCGTGATGTACAAAGGCTGTAATAAATCTAGTCAAGAAGAAAAGAAAAGAAAAACTTACAAAAGGTTCAGAAAGCTAGGTAATGTTAGAGATCTAGAAGATTATAAGACTAATAGGAAGGAGCTTAGGAAGGAAATTAGGAGAGCCAGAAGGGGCCATGAGAAGGCCTTGGTGGGCAGGATTAAGGAAAACCCCAAGGCATTCTACGAGTACGTGAAGAGCAAGAGGATAAGACGTGAAAGAATAGGACCTATCAAGTGTGACAGTGGGAAAGTGTATGGAACCAGAAGAAATAGCAGAGGTACTTAATGAATACTTTACTTCAATATTCACTATGGAAAAGGATCTTGGTGATTGTAGTGAATTTAAAAACGCAAACACGAGAAAATCTGCAGATGCTGGAAATTCAAGCAACACACACAAAATGCTGCTGGAACGCAGCAGGCCAGGCAGCATCTATAGGAAGAAGTACAGTCGACGTTTTGGGCCGAGACCATTCGTCAGGACTAACTGAAAGAAGAGATAGGAAGAGATTTGAAAGTGGGAGGGGGAGAGGAGATCCAAAATAATAGGAGAAGACAGGAGGGGGAGGGATGAAGCTGAGAGCTGGAAAGTTGATTGGCAAAAGGGACACAGAGCTGGAGAAGGGGGAGATCATGGGATGGAAGGCTTAGGGAGAAAGAAAGGGGGAGGGGTGCACCAGAGGAAGATAGAGAGCAGGCAAGGAGTGATTGTGACAGGGACAGAGATAGAGGAAAAAAGGGGGAGAAAAGATAAATAAGGGATGGGGTAAGAAGAGGAGGAGGGGCATTAACGGAAGTTTGAGAAATCAGTGTTCATGCCATCAGGTTGGAGGCTACCTAGATGGAATATAAGGTTTTGTTCCTCCAATCTGAGTGTGGCTTCACCTTGACAGTAGAAGAGGCCATGGATTGAAATATCAGAATGGGAATGGGATGTGGAATTAAAATGTGCGGCCTCTGGGAGATCCTGATTTCTCTGGTGGACAGAGCTTAGGTGTTCAGCGAAACGGTCTCCCAGTCTGCGTCGGGTCTCACCATTTCACGCACATCTGCTCTCATCCCATCCTCCCGCCACCCTACTCGGGATAGGGTTCCCCTTGTCTTCACATACCACCCCACCTGCTTCCAGGTCCAACATATAATTCTCTGTAACTTCCGCCACCTCCAACAGGATCCCACTACCAAGCACATCTTTCCCTCCTCCCCCTCCCGCTTTCCGCAGGGATCGCTCCCTCCACGACTCCCTTGTGTATTCGTCCACCCCATCCTTTCCTACATTTTAATTCCACGTCCCATTCCCATTCTGATATGTCTATCCATAGCCTCCTCTACTGTCAAGATAAGCCACACTCAGGTTGGAGGAACAACACCTTATATTCTGTCTGGGTAGCTTCCAACCTGATGGCAAGAACATTGATATCTCTAACTTACATTAATGCCCCTCCTCCCCTTCTTACCCCATCCCTAGGCCTCCTGTCCCATGATCCTCCCCCTTCTCCAGCTCTGTGTCCCTTTTGCCAATCAACTTTCCAGCTCTTAGCTTCATCCCTTGCCCACCTGTATTCTATCATTTTGGATCTCCCCCTCCCCCTCCCACTATCAAATCTCTTACTATCTCTTCTTTCAGTTAGTTCTGATGAAAGGTCTCGGCCTAAAATGTCAACTGTACTTCTTCCTATAGATAGATGTTGCCTGGCCTGCTGCATTCTACCAGCATTTTGTGTGTGTTGCTTGGTGATTGTAGTGATGACTTCCAGCATACTGAAAAGCTTGAGCATGTAGATATTAAGAAAGAGGATGTGCTGGAGCTTTTGGAAAGCATCAAGTTGGATAAGTCGCTGGGACCGGATGAGATGTACCCCAGGCTACTGTGGGAGGTGAGGAAGGAGATTGCTGAGCCTCTGGCAATGATCTTTGCATCATCAATGGGGACAGGAGAGGTTCTGGAAGATTGGATGTTTGCGAATGTTTTCCTTTATTCAAGAAAGGGAGTAGAGATAGCCCAGGAAATTATAGACCAGTGAGTCTTACCTCAGTAGTTGGTAAGTTGATGGAGAAGATCCTGAGAGGCAGGATTTATGAACATTTGGAGAGGTATAATATGATTAGGAGTAGTCAGCATTGCTTTGTCAAGGGCAGGTCGTGCCTTACGAGCCTGATTGAATTTTTTGAGGGTGTGACTTAAACACATTGATGAAGGAAGAGCAGTAGATGTAGTGTATATGGATTTCAGCAAGGCATTTGATAAGGTACCCCATGCAAGGCTTATTGAGAAAGTAAGGAGGCATGGGATCCAAGGGGACATTGCTTTGTGGATCTAGAACTAGCTTGCCCACAGAAGGCAAAGAGTGGTTGTAGACGGGTTATATTCTGCATGGAGGTCAGTCACCAGTGGAGTGCCTTAGGGATCTGCTCTGGGACCCTTACTCTTCGTGATTTTTATAAATGACCTGGATGAGGAAGTGGAGGGATGGGTTAGTAAGTTTGCTGATGACACAAAGGTTGAAGGTGTTGTGGATAGTGTGGAGGGCTGTCAGAGGTTACAGTGGGACATTGATAGGATACAAAACTGGGCTGAGAAGTGGCAGATGGAGTTCAACCCAGATAAGTGTGAGTTGGTTCATTTTGGTAGGTCAAATATGATGGCAGAATATAGTATTAATGGTAAGACTCTTGGCAGTGTGGAGGATCAGAGAGATCTTGGGATCTGAGTCCATAGGACGCTCAAAACAGCTGCGGAGGTTGACTTTGTGGTTAAGAAGGCATACGGTGTATTGGCCTTCATCAATCGTGGAATTGAATTTAGGAGCCGAGAGGTAATGTTGCAGCTATATAGGACCGTGTTCAGACCCCACTTGGAGTACTGTGCTCAGTTCTGGTCGCCTCACTACAGGAAGGATGTGGAAGCCATAGAAAGGGTGAAGAGGAAATTTAGAAGGATGTTGCCTGGATTGGGGAGCATGCCTTAAGAGAAAAGGTTGAGTGAACTTGGCCTTTTCTCCTTGGAGCGATGGAGGATGAGAGGTGACCTGATAGAGGTGTACAAGATGAGAGGTATTGATCATGTGGATAGTCAGAGGCTTTTTCCCAGGGCTGAACAAGAGGACACAGGTTTAAGGTGCTGGGGAGTAGGTACAGAGGAGATGTCAGGGGTAAGTTTTTTACTCAGAGAGTGGTGAGTGCGTGGAATGGGCTGCCAGCAACGGTGGTGGAGGCGGATACGATAGGGTAAGAGACTTTTGGGTAGTTACATGGAGCTTAGTAAAATATAGGGCTATAGGTAAGCCTAGTAATTTCTAAGGTAGGGACAAGTTCGGCACAACTTTGTGGACTGAAGGGCCTGTATTGTGCTGTAGGTTTTCTATGTTTCTATCTACCACTACACCCTTTTCCTGCAATAAAAAAATGTAATTACTTTGATCTTTTTTGAACATTAATATTGAAGTCTTGGGGTGGTTATAGATGCCTGATTGGACCTTTTTTGGGTTATCTATGGAATTTTTGTTTATGTATCTAACGAAGCATTTATTTGCTTTGCAGTCAGTACCACATAATTTCATTTGATTAATATATGGTTTGTTGAACTGGAAAATGTAGCACCTAATGGAATACTGTCAGGTAAAGGGTTCCCATTTAGGACTGATATGAAGAGAAATTTCTTTGCATAATACTTTGTGAGTCTTTGGAACAGTATCTAAACACCTAGACATTGAGTATTTTCAATGAAGAGAGAGATTTTTCATTAGGAGTCTGTGAGAAACTATACAGATGAGACACAGGATGAGCCCAAATCTGATTATATAGCATAACAGGCTTGAGGGACCATTTGGGCCATCTTAACTCCTCCGGTCATCCCCTCTGTTTTGTCCACTGGATCTAGTTATGTTGTACTCTTAATGATCTGAATACAGCACTTTGCCCTGACTTCCTGAGTTCTGTATCATGGGAATTGAGTAAAAGCCTTTAAACAATGTTCATGTAAGAACATCAATAATATAATTTATGTTCATGGTTTCATAATATAAAGATGAGAGTAAATCATATTTATTTATTTTTTATTTATTGAATACTGCATGGAATAGACCCTTTCAGCCCTTCAAGCTATGCCACCCAACAATCCCCGATTTAACCCTAGCCTAATCATGGGTCAATTTACAATGACCAATTAACATACCAACTGTACGTCTTTTGACTTTGGGAGGAAACCCATGTGGTCACAGGGAGAACGTACAGACTCCTTATAGACAATGGCGGGAATTGAATCCAGGTTGCTGGTACTGTGAAGAGTTGTGCTAATCACTGTACTACCATGCCGAGCACCTTTGTTTGACCATAAATATGATTTTACATTTTGCTTTAGGGATTTAATTGACAAACTGCCTGGACCTCACACCTACCTTCTGTTGGGTGACGCCTATATGAATATTCAAGAGGTGAGTTTTTTAAAACTTTACTTGGAAATACCTCTGCTTAGTCAGTGAATCCGTTTTTATATACCAAATGGCAATGAATGTCCATATGCCCATGCAAGCATGTATGCGTGTAAATGCACATGTATATGAGCTATTTCAGTTAATATTTCCCTTATAAATTCCTGCCTCAACTTAAATAATTGAGGACAGTTATATAAATTATTCATATTAATTATTCAAACAATAATTGTATCCTGTGAAGTTGAAGGCTTCTTGCAGTTTTCAGCTTCTTAGCTTCTTTGACTATAACATAGAAATTCCAACATATGAACAACTTCTTATTATTTTTAAATTGCAGTGAAGTTTCCTGAAAGAAAAAAAATGTAAAATATAAGACATAGAAATTAGATATGAATTATTTCCTGCCATCTATTTCTATTTCATTTGAAGATAATGCTTGGAATTGGCTTACAGTGTCCAATAACATGAACGTTTGACAAGTACATATATATATTTAATACAATTTAAGGTGCTGGACTAACCTTGTGTGGCTCCACTTCACTACACCATAAGACATAGGAGCAGAATTAGGCCATTTAGACCATCGCGTCTTCTCTGCTGTTCCATTATGGCTGCTTTATTATCCTCTCAACCCCATTCTTCTGCCTTCTCCCTGTAACCTTTGATGCCCTGACTAATCAAGAATCTCTATCAACCTCCCCTTTAAACTTTAGGAAATGAGCCATAACAGGTGATAGACCTGATAGAAGGTGAACATTTTGGGAATATTGACCATAACTCGTTTTAAGTGTAAGGAACTAGTGCATTGATGAGGATGCATCTACTGTCAGAAACATCTATTTCTGATATGTGGCAGTTTATTTAAGGACTAACTGATCAGTATGTCTGATAAGGAGTGAGGACCTGAGAGGTCCTAAATGTAGTCAGTAAGTAAGCATACATTCAGTTTAGGAAGTTAAAATCAGACTGGGTCTTTGTAGAATATAAAGTTAGCAGGAAAGTGCTTGAGCAGATGATTAGAAAGGCCAAAATGGGCCATGAAATGTCCTTGGTGAGCAGGATTAAGTATTTTATACTTACATTAAGTGAAAGAGGATACTGAAAGAAAGGTAGGTTCAGTCAAAGATAAAGGAGGGAATTTTTGCCTGGAATCAGAGCCACTGAGGTACTAGGCATTTACCAGTTATCAACCTTATTTTTCATATTTTGACATAGATATCACTTAGTGCTACATATCCACTTCAAAATGCAGTCTGTTCATTTTCACCCATTGACTTTACCAATATCTCAGCCCATCTACTGCCAAGACTCTCTGCAATGTTTTTCTTATTCTTGACCTTTCTAATGCACTCTTGGCTGGCCTGCTTTTAAATTATGTTGGTATGTCCTAATCAGCATCTGGTCCTGTTAATTTATTATTCCCAAATTGCTGACCTTTATTAGTCCCCTGGTCTGATATACATCAGCAATATCTTAGCCCTTTGTCTTATTCTTGTTTTCAAATTTCCCATGAACTCAGCCCTAATTAGCCTTGATTTCTTCTGCCTCTTTAAACCTCTGTAACGTTTGCACTCCTATTTTGGGGTTCTTCTGCAGAAAGATTTACTGTATATGAATTTAATCCATGTCAACGCCCTGCAATCATGATTAAACTGCCCAACTTCTACTTCTGTCATTTTCAGCTCATAACACGTACAAACTTTGTACTTTAAGCTTTATATCTTTCACTAAAATCTTGATCGTCTGTTCTGAAATTTGTTAATGCAGCTTGCAATCAGTATTGGTTTACGGACACCCCTGCAAATTCTTTTGGGTTTTGTTTTTTATTGTTAAATGTGAGATGTAAATATAAATTATCGTTATTGATATTTTTGATTCCATTGCAGCCAGAGAAGGCCATTGACATTTATGAACAAGCACTAAAGAAAAATCCAAGGGATGGAACTCTGGCTAGCAAGATTGGAAAAGCTCTTATTAAAACACATAATTATGCTAAGGTCTGTTCTAAAACTTACTTTTCTGCTTTTGTTGATAGTGAATTTTTTTTATCATATGTTATGCAGTTCATACTTGTTTACCACCAAGTTCAAGAGCAGTTACCCTCAGCCATTGCGCTCTTTAACAAAAAGGGGGTAATTACACTTACTTGCCCATCAATAGAGATATTCTCCTCAACCAATCATCTCACTTTAAGGACTCTTTATCTTGTTATTTCTTGTTCTTGTTATTTTTGATATTTATTTATAGTTGCATTTGCATAGTTTGTTGTGTTCGGCATTCTATGTGATCTTTCATTGATCCTGCAGGTTACAGCTGCTATTCTATAGATTTGATGAGTATGCCCGCAGGAAAATGAATCTCAGGGTTGTATGTGGTAACTTATATGTACTCATAATAAGATTTATTTTGAACTTTAGTATAGACAACCAATATGTGTAGGCCTCCGTTAGTCTTGATAGACCATGGATTTGCGCCTTGGAAAGTTTCCGGGGTGCAAGCCTGGGCAGGGTTTTCTTTTATATAGAAGACCGGCAGTTGCCCAAGCTACAAGTCTCCCCTCTCCACGCCACCAATGTTGTCCAAGGGAAGGGCATTAGAACCCATACAGCTTGGCACCGGTGTCGTCACAGAGCAATGTGTGTTTAAGTGCCTTGCTGAAGGACACACACGCAGCCTCAGCCAAGGCTCGAACTAGTGACCTTCAAACCACTAGACGAACAATCGATATAACGTATGGATAAACAAATTTCAAGATGAGCTATTCAAGTTGAGTCAGACTTGATTCATTGAGTTTCTTGTAAAGTGAAAAGACCACACTGCAATCAGTTTTTTTTAATGTAGCTAATCTGACTAATTGATTCAGCAGATATAACTCTAATATTATAAGACACAATTTTAAGGAATTATAGACATCTGGGCTAAAGTGGTGTGGCAGTAAAAGATCAACTATAATCTTAATTAATGGTGGTGTAGTCCAGGTAAATTGTGAACTTTAAAGGATTTATCAGTATATTTTGAACTGCTCTCACCTAGAGCTAATGTATGAGGAAGAAATCCCTTAATGTCAGATCATTTCCAGGCAATTAATGTGTATTGATCTCAAAGAAAGAAAGGATTTGGTATTCCTATGATTAAATAACCCATCAACATTCACTTCCTAACTTAATGCATTGCCTCTCCATTATCTTAGAGCCCTACACCAGCATAAGTTATGCCATCATGACAGGAGGAAGAGGGAGCAAATGGGTTGAAAATTAGTTCATTAATAATGTACAATATTAATGTCAGTAGAATGGGTTTAATCAATGGTGTATTAATTTCAATTTTTTTCGTCATAGGCAATTAATTATTATGAAACCGCACTAAAGACCGGCCAGCAGAATTTTCTTTGGTATGATTTGGCTGAGCTCCTATTTAAACTTCGGCAGTATGAGAAAGCAGAAAAGATTCTACTGCAGTCATTGGAACATGATCATGGTTTGATTTATTTTAATGGTGTAAATTATGTACTTTAGTTAATTATATTTAGTAAGAAAAGAAAGTATTTTAAATATATTTAACTTTCTAAATAGTGCAGGAAGATTTACTTCAGATATGTAATAAGGAGACCCTTTGCACAGGTATAATGTACAGAACAGAGCACAGATTTCACATCCGATCTCCCATCCTGCATATACTGCTGCTAACTCAGATGTGATACCCATCTCATACAACAGTGCAGACATTCTTTAGTTCTTTTGGAAGAAATGGTAGTATAAACTGGAGGTGACCCAGACTACCAGTAGGGAAGCAGGCGCATTTCCATGTCCTATAACCATGTAATAGTGAAAACAATTACTGAACATCTATTGCTGAGGACATGAGAAGACTGATATTGTTGAACATCATGGGATTCTCACATTCATCCATCCTCTTCGAACCCCACTTTTATCTCATCTGCACAATCTCTTGATGTATAAACTACAGAAGCTGTCAATATTCACTTCTTCCTTTCCTTCACCTGCGCCACCTCCCAAAGACCTCCTTTCACTGCAGTCTTACTCTTGTATATATCTGTATTTAAATACCAGAGGATTGAAACTTAATGAGCAAGGAGGCAGTAATGAAGAAGGATCACCGTTACTTTATTTCACAGTCGACTAGTTCAAATTCTGGCATCATTTATTTTAGATGATGTGGGTTAGGTCTTGCAGGTATGACTGACCTTCTGCAGTAGCCCAAGTATGTTTCAGTGTGCTTTGCTTTCTGTATTTATGAGGAATTGTGGTAATAACTGCAATACAGTACACCTGTTTGTTAATGGTGTTAAGCTGTTAGACTGATGTTTCCTTTAAATCAAAGGTTACCAGCCTGGGGCCCATGGACCCCTTGCTTAATGGTATGGGTCCATGGCATAAAAAGAGGTTGGGAACCCCAGCTTTAAATAGTGTTGACATCAAATCAACTTTATGCACATTGGTCTCTATAATTTGCATACAACATTCATTGTAAGCTGCTTCATCAAATTAGATTATTTTGCCTAGTATGAGTTTGTGCACTATTTTGACCTTCACTCAACCTGAGTACAGAAAGATACTTTTGAAACTCCCGGGTGGATATCATTATTTCAGTTTTGTGTCCACAATTTTAGCAAAACTGTAGAAGTTGGAAAACTTGGTGAGTGCCACTTTTAAAATATCACATTCTTTTGACATAGTATAGTGAATGAGGCCAACTAGAGCAGGGTTTCCCATCCTGGGGTCCACAGATGCCCTGGTTAATGGTAGGGGTCCATGATATAAAAAAGGTTGGGAACCCCTGCTCTAGAGAGTGCCATCATGAATTCAATGGGCCAGTGCCTCCTCCTGTACTATGATGATTTTATTTTCCTTTCCAATCTTTTCCAGTAAGCGACCTTCAGATATTGATGGAAGATGCCCGCTATTTAATGCTTCTAGCAAAAATATATAGTCGGAAGAAGAAGACTGATGATGCCATCCTTGCGTTGCAGAGGGTGAATAGGCTTTTACGTTTGATTCATAATAAATTTCTTCCCATAGATTTTTTTTTCCAATTGGTTTAATCAATATTAGTTTTCAAAGACGAAGGCAAAAGTACTTAATTGTCTATCAGAAACTTTCTTTAATGAAAAATACATTTGCTGCTTTTAATTTTTGGTGAAAGATCTCTAAAAATTACAAATTTGCTCTGACCATACATGTTATTATTGATTGTCTTGTAATTATCACATAGCATATTAATAGTATTTTGTAGGGTTTTAAAACCTGAAATTACCATTCATCTTTTTCTTTTGTTCCATCGATTTTCTGAACAGGCACGAGAGGTGCAGGCTCAAGTATTAAAACGAGTTCATTTAGAACAGACTGATGCAGTCCCTGCCCAAAAGCAACTTGCAGGGGAGATTTGTGCTGAGATAGCAAAGCATGCAACAAACCAGCGTGAATATGAAAAAGCTATTAAGTTCTACAAAGAGGCCCTTGTCTACAATGATAATGATCACAAGGTTAGTACTGCAGCTTCTAGGATACTGAATGTGGTGATTTCAAAGAAATTGTTGTCCAGATTTTTATTTCACAATAGAAGAATGTAGATATTTACATAGATACACTGGAATCTGATGGCTGTGTTACTGAATATTGCTTTCAGGGGCACTTAATAAGCTTTAATGAAGCTTTCTCAATATTTACAATATTGAGAAAATGCTAAAATATTTCCACTGATGATGCCATCGTCTGTGGACTCCACTCCCTTTTGGCCCACTTGGAAAATGATGCCTCATATGCCAGGGTGCTGTTCATTGATTTCAGCTCAGCATTTAGTACGATCATCCCTGGTGGGTAAACTATCCTCACTGGGTCTTAAGATCTCTCTCTAACTAGATATTGGACTTCTTGACAGAAAGACCACAGTCAGCCCCTGTTGGCAGCAACATTTTTAGCTTCATCACACTGAGCACTAGTGACTGTATGTTCAGCATGCTGCCATTCACACTGCTGATGCATGACCGTATTGGTGGATCCAGCTCAAACCGAATCAACAAATGTGCTTATGACACAACAGTAGTTGGCCTCATCAACAACGATGATGAGGTGGCATACAGGGGAGGTAGAGCAGCACAAGCACAACAACAAGACTGAAGAGATGATTGTGGACTTCCGGAAGATGCCGGCTGACCACTCCTAACTGCACATAAACGGCTCCTCCGTGGAGAAAGAATTAGGAGCACCAAGTTTCTGGGAGTCCAAATAATGGGTGATCTCACCTGCACCTTCAACATCACCTCTTTCATCAAGAAAGTACGGCAGATTCTCCATTTCTTTAGGAGGTCAAGGTGAGCCCAATTAACTCTCTAATTCTGGTACTCCCTTGCAACCATCGCTGATATACTCACTGACTGGCCCAGTTGCTGATCTTGCACTCACGTCTAAGCCTTTCTACCCATGTACCCTACATCGCATGCCCTAGACTCAACCTGATCTTTTGCTTGTTTTGTATTGGTCGTTTCCAAAGTAAAGACCATCATTCATATAAGGCCAATTGTGTTGCGCACAGACCTTGGTCCTCCTGCATGACAAAGGTTCTGAGTGGAAGACACAATATTCATTAACTCAACGTTCAACAACTGATTAATGTTTTGGTAGGGTCAAATATGGATCAGGCATTATGCAGTGAATTGTAGGAGCTTTAATGAACAGAACGACCTTGCTATATAAGTCCCTGAAAGTGGCAACGTAGTAGCCTTTAGAAGGTAACAGTAGGGAAGTAAAGCTTTGCATAATTTTGCTGAGGCCATCGTTGGATTATTCATTGTTTTAGTCACCTTAGTATAGAAAGATCATGATCGCGTCACTGTCTGTAAGGAGTTTGCATGTTCTCCCTGTGACCATGTGGGTTTCATCCAGGTGCTCCGGTTTCCTTCCATAGTACAAAGATATACTGTTGCTTGGTTAATTAGTCATTGTAAATTGTCCCATGATTAGGCTAGGATTAAATCAAGTGGTTGCTGAGTGGTGTTGTTTAAAGGGCCAGAAGGGCCTGTTCATGCTGTATCCCAATAAATAAATAAATAAATAAATAAATGATTAATCTGGACAGAGTACAGGGAATATTTGCCAGAAGGTTTTCTGGGATGGAGTGTCTCAGATGTCAGGAGAGGCTAGATAAACTAGGTTTCTTTTCCTTGGAGCAGAGAAGGCTGAAGGTGCATTTGATGTGTATAAAAAGAGAAGGTATCAGTAAATTTTTCCTAATAGCAGAAGTATCCATAGCCAGATGGTATGTGTATAAGATGAGTAAGAGGTTTAGACAGGATATAAGGAAGATTTTTGTTTCTACCCAGAGGGGGATGGGGAAGGGTCTTAGACTGCAGTGATTGAGAGGATGGTAAAAATAAACTCTCACAACATTTAAGATTGGGGGTGTAGTGACCCAGCGAGGAAGACTATCAAAGCTTGCAGCAGGCTTTCGACCAGCTGGAAAAATGGGCTGAAAAATGGCAGATAGAATTGAAGGCAGAGAAGTATGAGGTTTTGCAGTTCAGTAGAAGCAACCAGGCTAGGTCTTACATGGTCAATGGTAGGGCACTGAAGAATGCTGTAGAACAGAGGGATCTGGCAATACAGGTCCATCATACATTGAAAGTGGCGTCACAGCTAGGTAGGGTCATAAAGGAAGCTCTTGGTGTATTGGCCTTCATAAATCAAAAGTATTGAGTACAGAAGATGGGATGTTATGTTGAAGTTGTGTAAGACATACTTGAGACCTAATTTGGAGAATTATGTGCAGTTTTAGTCACCTACCTACAAGAAAGATGTAAATGAGGTTGAAAGAGTATGAGATTGAAGGACCTGAGTTACAAGGAAAGATTGAACAGGTTAGTACTTTATTCCTTGGAATGTAGAAGATTGAGAGGGGATTTTATAGAGGTATACAAAATCATGAGGGGTATAGATAGGGTAAATACAAGCAAGTTTTTCCCACTGAGGTTAGGTGGAACTACAACTAGAGGTCGGGTTAAGCATGATGATGAAAAGTTAAGGGGAACATGGGAGGAAGCTTCACTCAGAGAGTCGTGAGAGTATAGAACGAGCTTCCAGCGCAAGTAGTGTGTAGTGCATGCAACCTCAATTTCAGCATTTAAAAGAGGTTTGGATAGGTACATCAATGGTAGGTATATGGAAGCCTATGATCCCGGTGCAGGTTGATGAGAGTAGGCAGTTTAAATGGCTTGAAACGGACTAGTTGGGCCAAAGGACCTATTTCTGTTCGGAACTTTTCTATGACTTTAATATTTACATGAACAGTTGAATCAATAAGGCATATATAGCAATGGATTCATGGCTGGGTGTCGGTACTCGATAGCTGGCATGGTCAGGGTGGGCATAAGGTCCTATTCTGTCTGGTATTATTCTATGAACTGTTTGACATCCCGTTGAAGGTACCAACTAGTTTCTAAGTTTATGTATTGGGCACATTGCCCTTTGAATTAGATTCTTATGTTGAAAATTAAAAGCCTGGATGGAAGTCTACAGCTGAATTGGCCAAAGTTTAGTTACTGCATCTTTATTGCTTTTGATAGTTGATACGACTTGCAGGTACAGTTTTGAAATTTGCTGCGCACCATTTTCTCCAACTGTAATAAACGCTGAGTAAGATTGTAATACACATAGAAAGAACATTGGCATGTGGTATGGGCTGACAAATGTCAAATGGGATTTAATATAGGTTAGGTATATTGAGAGCAAGAATGAAGTGAGACTGTACATATTAAATAGTATTTACGTAAATTATGTGAATGAATTGTTTGGAGAACAGGTTGAGAATTAGTTTTGAAAGGAACAGTGAACTTGGACGTTGTCTCCAATTTAATTATGTGAATGAATTGTTTAGAGAACAAGTTGAGAATTAGTTTTGAAAGGAACAGTGAACTTGGACGTTGTCTCCAATTTAATTATGTGAATGAATTGTTTGGAGAACAGGTTGAGAATTAGTTTTGAAAGGAACAGTGAACTTGGACGTTGTCTCCAATTTACAGAATTTGTGGTGAGCAATACTTTTAGAATTGGCATATTCAATTGGAATAATATTGACAGGAAAATTGACTTAAGATCTTCATTACTACATAGGCAATCCTCCTTAGTCAAGCATTATTTCCTCCCTTGTTGTACTTCACACTTAAGTACAAAGAGGGCTCTTGACGCTGATTCACAGCTGATTGATTCTGCTGCAATTTGGACATACATTTCTAAAAGGGATGGGAAGTGATGAAAACTTGATTGTGGGGTTATCTTGAGATTCCCTTGGATGAACCAGCAATAAGCTAGAGAAAACATTGATGTACTCTTGTACCTCAAATTCCCTTTGAATACTTAAATCTAGCCAATGTTCCACTTCCATTTCCAGTAAGATGGCGGGCCATTCAATTGCAGCAGTAGCTTCTATGGGGTCAACCAGAGGAGTTACTGTCTGTTATAAATGTACTTCTTATGATTACATCTCTGCTGGACATTAAGAACTTAAAGTACTGCAGGTGTACCCCATCAGTGAGTTGCTCATTGGCAGAGAAACTGAAGGAGCTGGACAGTGAGGATACGCTGCTGTCTGCATCAGAGAGGAATCAGGGGAGTTGGTGTGTGAAGGCAGTGTGCAGTCTAACAGCCAGTAATTGTCTTAGTTGTTTTTCTTGTGATCGCAAGACCCTGTTGAATGTTGTTTATGTAAAATGCTGCATGTCTGTTTTATTGGCGGACAAAGGGAGAGCTGTGTGCTCTCGGTCATAGTGAGGACTTGGCTTCAAGTCGCAGTGTCGCCTGTTTACAGCTGCCCAGGCCCAGGACAGAGACGTTGGAGTTGGTGTCCTCCACCAGAGACTGGTGTGGCGTTGGTACTGCCCCCCTCCCCCCAGTGTTCATTCGGCAAAAGACGAGAAGCATTGTGTTCGACTGCAGACTGCTGCAACATTCATGGACTCGGGGCCTTGGATTATTTTTTGTGACTATTTTACTGATATCTTAAATGTGCTTGTTTTCTTATATGTGTTATATGTGCCTTGTGCTGTGTGTGATTGTTGCTGCTGTATTTTGTACCTTGGCCCTGAAGTAATGCTGTTCCATTTGACTGTATTCGTGGGTATTCATGTATGGTTGAATGACAATTAAATTTGAACTTGAATGGTGCTAATTATCTGATCTTGTAAGATAGCAAAAGGGTACTAATGCTATTTTCCTATGCTCCCAAATAAGTTCCCAATTGTGTATATTTGTGGAATAATATATTATTATCCTCCAAATATTTTGTCATGTTGATTTTTGTTTTATTTTTCTGACTTAGGTGATGCTGGAACTTGCTCGTTTGTATCTTGCTCAAGACGATATTGATGCTTGTCAACATCAATGTGCAATCCTGTTGAAAAGTGATCAAGATAATGATGCAGCTACCATGGTAAGTAGAAATAAAAACTCACTGCTGCAGTAGACGCACTCAAAGCAGATTACACACAGCCCCAACTTTATGGCAGTTTGGATGATGTGATCTGTTCACATCTGGAAAAGCACAGACTTATTCAAGAAAGTTAGTGCTGCTTTGTGCAAGCGAGGTCATAAACAGGATTGAGTTTTTTGAAAAGCTGACTAAAGTGGTTGAGGTCAGTTCAGCAGGTGTTGTAGGTATGGACATTTTACTAAAACTTTTGGTAAGTTCCCTCATGGTAGGCTGATTGAGTAGATTAAGTTATGAGTGATCCATGGAGATTTGATATGTTAGCATAGCCAGAGTGTAGTAGTAGAAGGGTGTTAATCTGATTGGCATTCAACAAGGATCAATGCTGGGACCTCAGGTTGTTTATTTGGATAAAAATATAGGTGGGCACATCAATTGCAGAGAAGACAAAAGATGGCACTTACAGATATTGAGGAAAATAATGGAAAGCATTCAACAGGATATAGATCAGTTGGAAATGTGACAGATAAATGGCAGAGGGAGTTTAATCTGGACAAGCTCAATTGTAAACTAAAAAGCATATAGTGCATGGCAGGGCCCTTAGGCACAGAGTGATGTTGGAGTGTAACTCCATAACTCCCTGAAAGTGTAAATACAAGTAGAGAGGGTAGTAAAGAAAGTGTACTGTCTATTTGCCTTCATAGGTCAGGGTATTCAGTATAAAGTTGGGAAGTCATGTTGCAGTTGCATAAAACTTTGGGTAGACTACAGTCTGTGCAAAAGTCTTTAGTACATGTATATAGCTAGGGTGCCTGAGCCTTTTGCACAGTACTGTATATGTCAACGTTGAGTGGTGAGCAAGTTTGTTAATCTGGCGGGAGCAAAGGATGTTGGGAATGGCAAGGGTGGAGTGCTGCAGGAGGGGCGTGGGACAGGTGGCAGAGAGGAGTTCCAGGGGCGGGGATGGCATGGATCCAGACACACCCACCCCTGAGACACAGGTCAAGGTCATTTGATTCCAAACAATTGGTTTATTGATCATTACAGTGTATCTCTCTGGGGCTTCCCACCTCTTCCCCTTTCCCTTCTCCTTTTCCCAACCATGATTCCCCATTCCCTGCCTCTTCCCACTCTCAGTCCACAATAGAGACCCATATCAGAATCAAGTTTATCATCACTCAGATACGTCATGATTTTTTTTTGACAGCAGTACAGAGCAATACATAAAATTATTACAGTACTGTGCAAAAGTCTTAGGCACCCTAACTATATATACGTGCCTAAGATTTTTGCACAGTACATTTGCAGTATTGTATGCATTTCTGGTCACTGTATTACAGGATTGATGTGGAGTCTTTGGAAGCGATTCAGCAGGATATTGCCTGAATTACACAGTATCAGTCATCAGGAAAGCTTGGACTAACTTGGATTGTTTTATCTGGAACACTGAGGCTGAACTGTGACCTGATAAAAGTTTTTAAAATTAAGGAGCGCCAGACCTTTTCCCCCCCAGGGTGCAAATGGCAAATACTAATGGCTATAGCTTTAAGGTTAGAGGGGAAGTAGATTAGTGAGGGAAGTGTTTCTTTTTCTAAACAAGAGTGCTGGATGTCTGGAGCATGTTGCAAGGGAAGGTTTAATAGGCATTTAGACCTGCACAGGAACCAGCAGGGAGTGGAGGGATATAGATTGCGTGCCAGCAGATGGAATTAGTTTGGATTAGTATCATGGTTGACAACAATATCGTGGACTGAAGAGTTTGTTCCTTTGTTGTATTGTTCTATAAATGAAGAAAACTCATGCAGTTTAAACATCTGTAATTTGAAAGCTAATAAAAATGTTCCAGATTGAGATATTTCACTTTCAACATTGAAGCTTTAGTTCTGTCGAGGCACTAAAACTGGTGGCTTTAGAAGTCTTTATTCAGCAAAACAAGCAGGCATCATACTGGAGACACTCTTGGAAGTAGAGACCTGCATGACCCAATATTACATGATATTTTTATATGCTAAAGATCAAAGGTAACAGCAGGATAATTCCATAGTTACAATGTATCCACAATGCTTCCTTTAAATTACATCTCATTTTTCAAACACCACCATCTTCACACCCACACTCCAGACTCCCAGAATAAATGTTAATCCCACTGACTCTGGGCCGCATTCATGCCCATGCAGGCGTCTCAGGTCAAATGGGGTGTTGCTTTGTTTGCAATTGACCCATACCTGCAGCTTCAGGAAGACTATTGGTCTGAGCTACGTTTTAAATTCAATCTGCAATCCACATACAAATCTGAAGACTGGGTGCTGTTGAAATTAATATTTGCTGTATACCCTAACTCCAGAATATGCCCTAACATTTCTATGTTCTATTTTCCACATGATGAGTGTTTAAATAAGCAATCCAGCATGTGAAATCATGCTACTTGTAATCTCAGAATACAATTAGCAAAATTTCTATTATAATTGGTAACTGGAAGAAAATTGGAAAATATTCATGGTTAACTATTTATTAAAGATTACTTTACAAACCAGATTTTCAAGGCACATGACTAGCCCTGCCTAAAGCTCAGTTGACTGTTAAGTGTTTCTGTCTGCTTTGTAATCTGTCTCTGACAACTATTTATTAAGTTATCTTATGTATTGCAAATGTGAGTCTGAAGTAGAATTTGCAGTACAATCTGAAACAATAGTTAGAAATTGCTCCTGCATAGGACAGAAAAATGAAGTTCATTTCAAATCATCTTTAACACAAATGTGCTTATTGTTGGAAAGTGATTATTATTCTCCTTGCAATAACTTGAGTTTATGGTTTTAGTATGTGGGGAATTACAGGTATCAAAACAACAGATTATGTCTGTGGTGTTTTATAACACTATTTTCCCAAAACGTGCGGTCATCATTATATTCAAGGAGATTACTGACAAATGTGTTTTATGATCTTAAAACATTTAGCTTTCATTCTCCATATTAAATTATTTTAATTTAAGTTGTTTCTGTGTTATAGATGATGGCTGATTTGATGTTCAGAAAGCAGGATTTTGACCAAGCAGTATTTCACTTTCAACAACTTTTAGAGCGCAAACCAGGTAAATATAGCAGTTTAGCGTTTTTAAATTTATGTCTTTTAAAGTAGTCAGTATTAAAACAATGCCAAAAAATGATTAGTATCTATCAGACTGACATTAATGTCTTCTAAGAATATTGATAGGAATGTATAAAATATTGCTGACCAATTAGCGTGAAATTCACCAAGGAAGTAGGTATATAAGACAAACAGTAGGAATGAACTTTGCATTATATTTGATAGCTGAGGTTTGTTAATAGTTTGAGACAGCCACTGGTTTCTATCTGATACAATGAAAACTTACAGTGCCTCTGAAAAGTATTCACCCCCCCCCCCCCCGGGTGTTTTCATGTTTTATTGTTTTACAACATTGAATCACAGTGGATTTAATTTGGGGTTTTTTGACACTGATCAACAGAAAAAGACTTGTGTAAAAGTGAAAACAGATCTCCACAGAGTGATCTAAGTTAATTACAAAGATAAAACAAAAAATAATTGATTAAATTAAGTCAGAGGTCCCCAGCATTTTTTGCACTGCTGACTGGTTTAATATTGACAATTTTCTTGTAGACTGGCTGACGGGGGTGGGGGGGGGGGAGGTGTTCAAGTAGGTTTGCCAACTTTCTCACTCCCAAATAAAGGACAAAAGTAGCAGTCCAATACGGGACACTTGTGTTTACCCCAAGAAAGACTACCATGACCGTGAAGCCTTGCGCGGGCACCTGTGTGCACATGCGTGATGTGTGCATACATGACGTGCACATGCGTATACGAGCCGATTTTTTTTCTCTACAAATCAGTTTTGGCTTAATCTTCCCGATTCTGTTAAGTGAAACTACACTGTACATACATTATTTCTACTTTATATAGGCTGTGTATTTATCACATCATTCCTGCTTTTACTATATGTTAGTGTTATTTTAGGTTTTATGTGTTATTTGGTATGATTTGGTAGGTTATTTCAAGTTCAACAGTGCGAGACAGGGAATGAGGAAAGGTGCAGCTGACTCATATTGTTTCATAACGCCAAATCATAAAATTTCCTCGCGGCCTGGTAGCACATGGAGGTGGTTGGGGACCACTGCGTTAAGTATTCACTTCCTTAAATATGACACACCAAATCATCACTGGTGCAGCCATTTGGTTTTGGAAGTCACTAATTAGTTAAATGGAGATCAGCTGTGTGCAGTCAAGGTGTTTCAATTGAGCGTAGTAAAAATACACCTGTGTCTGGAAGGTCCAACTGCTGGTGAGTCAGTATCCTGGCAAAAACTGCACCATTAAGGTAAAGCAACTCTGTGAAAAGGTTACTGAAAAGCACAAGTCAGGAGGTGGATACAAGAAAATTCCAAGTCACTGAATATCCCTCGGAGTACAGTTAAGTCAATCATCAAGAAATGGAAAGAATATGGGACAGCTGTAAATCTGCCTAGAGCAGGCCTTCCTCAGAAACTGAGTGACTGTGCAAGAAGGGGACTAGTGAGGGAGGCTGCCAAGTGACCTATGACAACTCTGGAGGAGTTACAAGTTTCAATGGCTGAGATGGGAGAGACTGCACATACAACAACTGTTACCCAGGTGCTTCACGAGTTGTAGCTTTATGGGAGAGTGGCAAAGAGAAAACCACTGTTGAAACATCACACACCAAAGCCAAACATTGCACATCATCAAAAACACACCATCCCTACCGTGAAGCATCTTGGTGGCTGCATTGTGCTGTGAGGATGCTTCACTACAGCAGGTCCTGGAAGGCTTGTGAAGGTGGAGGGTAAAATGAATTTAACAAAATACAGAAAAATCTTGGAGGGAAATTTAATGCAGTCTGCAAGAGAGCTGCAACTAGGGAGGAGATTTATTTTCCAGCAAGACAATAACCCCATGCGTAAAGCCAAAACTATGCAGTAATAGCTTTAAAACAACAAAGTTAATGTCCTGGAATGGCCAGTCAGAGTCCAGACCTCAATCTAATTGGGAATTTGTGGTGTTAAATGAACCCTAAAGGAGACACTGATCATAATATGATAGAAGTCACTCTGAAATTTCAGAGGGAGAAGCTGAAGTCAAAAGTATCAGTATTACTGTGGAGTAAAGAAAATTACAGAGGCATGAGAGAGGAGTTGATTGAATGGGGATACCAGTAGCGATGAAGGCAGAGTAGCCATGGCTGGAGCTTCTGGGAACAATTCAGGAGATGCAGGGTAGATACATCCCAGAGAAGAAGTAGTATTCTACAGACAGGATGACACAACTGTGGGTGACAAGAAGTCAAAGCCAGCATGAAAGCAAAAGAGAAGGCATATAATGGAGTAAAAATTAGTGAGAAGTTAGAGCTTTGGGAGACTTTTAAAAAACAACAGAAGATGACTAAAAAGGAATGGGGGGGGGGGGGAGGGCAGATGAAATACGAAGGTAATCTAGCCAAAAACATGAAAGAGGATACCAAACATTTCTTCAGATATACAGTATAAAGAGTAAAAGAAAGGCAAGAGTAGATATTGGATCACTGGAAAAGGACACCGGGCAAGTAGTAATGAGGGACAAGGAAATGGCAGATGAATTGAAAAAGTATTTTGCATCAGTTTTCACTGTTGATGCCACGAGCAGTAAGCCAGAGGTTTGAGAGTGTCAGGAGTCAGAAATGAGTGTAGTTGCTGTTACTAGGGAGAAGGTGCTGGGGCAACTGAAAGGTCTGCGGCTAGATAAGTCACCTGGACCAGAAGCGACTACACATGACGGCTGTGAAATTAGTAGCTGAAGAATTTGTGGAGGCATTAGTATTGATCTTTCAAGAATCAATGGATTCTTGTGTTACGTATCCCGTAACTGGGTCACTTACCAGCAAAGATAGAGAGGTCCGCTGAAGTCTGATGGTACTATTTTTAAACGTTTTTATTTATAAAGGGGCACAAAAATAAGGTTAATACAAACATTCAGATAATCTATGTCGTCAATACTCAATCTAAAGCGCGGGTATGGTAATAATCATCAATAAGAAGTGGCTCTATCATTTTGTCTAGGGGTAAAAATATTGTCCGATGGAAATATAAAAGTCTCGCAAGTTCATGCAGGCTTTTTCCTTTTGGGGACCGCTGGGTTTCACTTGTTGGAGAGAGAGAGAGATTTTTGGTGAGAAAAGAAACTTGCCAGTCTTTTTGGACGCCAACCGTTGAATCGGGAAGGTGGGTTCCCCGTTGTCAGCTCGAAGTCCTTTTCGGTGTTATCAGCCACCCGTTCCCCAGGCCAGGGGAAACGGACCACACGTGGCTTCCGAATAGCTTCCCGTTATCACGGGAGCGATGAGCGATGGTGTCTCCTTCTGGTGCGTCGCTAGGGGACTGCCCCCTGCAGCCCCTCTTTTATCTTGACTTGCAGGGTTGTAGATGTCAATCAAGGTGGGGTGATACAATCCCCACCCCACATTGCCCGAGGGTGTACACGTAGCCCTGATAGCTGGCACATAGCATAGGGTCGCAATCCACAAAGGTGTCTCCAAGAAACAATGGTCAAATCCGTTGTGTTGTCTTTCTGAGGATTCTCTCTCATTTCCTGGGTCCAAGACCCGAATTAATAGCGATCTTGCGATTCTCAGGAAGGAGGGGGCTGGGATCATAACAATGGCTGAACTTGAAAAGGGCTCTTTACTCACGACCCCGATGCAAACTGACAGAGGTTGAGCAGCTTTGTAAAGAAGAATGGGGAAAAAAATTGCAGTGTCCAGATGTGCAAAGCTGATGGAGACCAATCCACACAGACTCAAGACTGTAACTGTTGCCAAAAGTGCATCTACTAAATACTGACTTGAAGGGGATGAATACATATGCAGTCAATTATTTTGTGTTTAAGATTTGTCATAAATTTGTACCAACTTGTAGAAATATGTTTTCGTTTTGACACGACAGAGACTTTTCTGTTGATCGGTGTCAAAAACGCCAGATTAAATCCACTGTGAACATAAAACATGAAAACTTTGGGTGGGTGTGTATTTTTTATAGGCACTTTAAGAGTCTGGTCACTATCATGTTGCTTGTTCCTGTTGGGGCAGGAGCAGTGTTTAGGAGAGGAACTACGAAACTCATAGTACAGATATCTTTTAAAACTATATTCATTCAGTTATTCCCAATGTAGATCAAGCATACAATGGAATAGATTTAAAAAAACTTGGATTAATTAACAAGATGATGTCCACATTAAACCACATAAACAGGACATCAAAAATCAAAATAATGTGTTTTTGCCCTCTTCCAAAAATTAAACTTACTTGTGTTATCTCATTTTGATGGGAAATGTGAGTCAACCTTGCACAAGGCAAAGATATGCTGCCTGACTGCACGTCGGGTCTCAGGATCCTGATTTTAAATGCCATTCGCCTTTATAAACAAACATAGACAATACAGGCCCTTCGGCCCACAATGTTGTGCCAACCCGTAAACCCTGTCTACCATGTAACCCCCCCCCACCTTAAATTCCTCCACATACCTATCTAGTAGCCTCTTAAATTTCTCTAGTGTATCTGCCTCCATCACTGACTCAGGCAGTGCATTCCACGCACCAACCACTCTCTGAGTAAAAAACCTTCCTCTAATATCCCCCTTGAACTTTCCACCCCTTAACTTAAAGCCATGTCCTCTTGTATTGAGCAGTGGTGCCCTGGGGAAGAGGCGCTGACTGTCCACTCTATCTATTCCTCTTTATCTGTCAGTGTAGGAGCTATGTATCTATTTTCTGTCTGTCTATATTCTGTTATATGTTGCGTGTTTATTATGAGTAATTTGGCATGTGGGTTGGGGTGTTGTAGAAGCGAAGGGTATAGTTACGTATTCATGCTTTGTCTTTCAGTTTAGTCTGGTTAGAGCCGGGTTGGCCAGAGGAATTATATTTTTGTTGACTGCTAGCGTTTAAATCGCTTAAGAACTTTAACTTTTCTAATTCATGTTGGAGTGATTTTAGGTTTAGGTCATTCACAATGGCTTTGGTTACCAGTCTTCTGTTCCTTGAAAATGTATTGTGGATTTAATTTAGAATAATGCATTCCTGAAAGCTACGGATCCCAGTCCAGACGATGCTAGCGTCTATGGGACGGATGCAAATCAAAAGGTGTGAAGTTTGTATGTAGTTTCTAGAGAAAGCATTATGGAATTGCCCTTTGTGTTCAGCAAATAAATATCGAGCTCCACATTGGGCCAGCAGACCTGTCCACTGAAAGCATCTCCATCTGATGCCTGCTGTACCTTGTTTTGTTGAATAAAGAAGCTGCTTTCTATCTACCAGTAATTCTCTTTGGCGATTTCATTCACACAACAATATTAGTGTCAGAAATGGGATACCTTTGTGACCCATCATGTGGCCAGCAATCTTAGCAGTCTAAGTGGGTGATTATTTTTTAAATTAGTACTCACACCCGGATCTGTTTGGGTCGGTAGTACACGGGAACATGAGATATCACAAATGTGGGAAACTGAGCAGGTAGATACAGAAGTAGTGTGTACGAGTGCATGTGTGTTTTTGTAAGAGAGGAAGCTGCGTGTTAACTTGGTGAGATGGAGCCACCAGTTGCGAAGGGAGGTTACCGACGGTTCAGGACGCCAGAGTGGGGGCGTGTATACAATAGACAATAGACAGTAGGTGCAGGAGTAGGCCATTCAGCCCTTCTAGCCAGCACCGCCATTCACTGTGATCATGGCTGATCATACATAATCAGTACCCCGTTCCTGCCCTCTCCCCATATCCCTTGACCCCGCTATCTATAAGAGTTCTATCTAACTCTCTCTTGAATGCATCCAGAGACTTGGCCTCCACTGCCTTCTGGGGCAGAGCATTCCACATATCCACCACTCTCTGGGTAAAAAAGTTTTTCCGCATCTCTGTTCTAAATGGCCTACCCCTTATTCTTAAACTGTGGCCTCTAGTTCTGGACTCACCCATCAGCGGGAACATGCTTCCTGCCTCCAGCGTGTCCAATCTCTTAATAATCTTATGTGTTTCAATCAGATCCCCTCTCATCCTTCTAAATTCCGGTGTATACAAGCCTAGTCGCTCCAATCTTTCAACATATGACAGTCCCGCCATTCCGGGAATTAACCTTGTGAACCTACGCTGCACTCCTTCAATAGCAAGAATGTCCTTCCTCAAATTTGGAGACCAAAACTGCACACAATACTCCAGGTGGGGTCTCACCAGGGCCCTGTACAGCTGCAGAAGGACCTCTTTACTCCTGTACTCAATTCCTCTTGTTATAAAGGCCAGCGTGCCATTAGCTTTCTTCATTGCCTGCTGTACCTGCATGCTTGCTTTCATTGACTGATGTACAAGAACACCTAGATCTCGTTGTACTTCCCCTTTTCCTAACTTGACTCCATTTAGATAGTAATCTGCCTTCCTGTTCTTGCCACCAAAGTGGGTAACCTCACATTTATCCACATTAAACTGCATCTGCCATACATTTGCCCACTCACCCAACCTGTCCAAGTCACCCTGCATTCTCATAACATCCTCCTGACATTTCACACTGCCACCCAGCTTTGTGTCATCAGCAAATTTGCTAATGTTACTTTTAATCCCTTCATCTAAATCATTAATGTATATTGTAAACAGCTGCAGTCCCAGTACCGAACCTTGCGGTACCCCACTGGTCACAGCCTGCCATTCCGAAAGGGACCCGTTAATCACTACTCTTTGTTTCCTGTCAGCCAGCCAATTTTCAATCCATGTCAGTACTCTGCCCCCAATACCATGTGCCCTAATTTTGCCCACTAATCTCCTATGTGGGACTTTATCAAAAGCTTTCTGGAAGTCCAGGTACACTACATCCACTGGCTCTCCCTTGTCCATTTTCATAGTTACATCCTCAAAAAAACTCCAGAAGATTAGTCAAGCATGATTTTCCCTTCATAAATCCATGCTGACTCGGACTGATCCTTCTACTGCTATCCAAATGTATCGTAATTTCCTCTTTTATAATTGACTCCAGCATCTTTCCCACCACTGACGTCAGGCTAACCGGTCTATAATTCCCTGTTTTCTCTCTCCCTCCTTTCTTGAAAAGTGGGACAACATTAGCCACCTTCCAATCAGCAGGAACTGTTCCTGAATCTATAGAACATTGGAAAATGATTACCAATGCGTCCACGATTTCTAGAGCCACCTCTTCAAGTACCCTGGGATGCAGACCATCAGGTCCCGGGGTCTTATCAGCCTTCAGACTCAACAGTCTATCCAACACCGCTTCTTGCCTAATAAAAATTTCCTTCAGTTCATTCTTTACCCTAGTTCCTTTGGCCACTATTACATCTGGGAGATTGTTTGTGTCTTCCCTAGTGAAGACAGATCCAAAGTACCTGTTCAACTCATCTGCCATTTCCTTGTTCCCCATAATAAGTTCACCCATTTCTGTCTTCAATGGCCCAATTTTGGTCTTAACTATTTTTTTGCTATTCATATACCTAAAGAAGCTTTTACTATCCTCCTTTATATTCTTGGCTAGTTTACCTTCGTACCTCATTGTTTCTTGGCGTATTGCCTTTTTTGTTATCTTCTGTTGCTCTTTAAAAGCTTCCCAGTCCTCCGGTTTCCCGCTCATCTTTGCTATGTTATACTTCTTCTCTTTTATTTTTATACTGCCCTTTACTTCCCTCGTCAGCCACGGCCGCCCCTTACTCCCCTTAGGATCTTTCTTCCTCTTTGGAGTGAACCGATCCTGCACCTTCTGCATTATTCCTAGAAATACCTACCATTGTTGTTCCACTGTCTTCCCTGCTAGGGTATTGTTCCATTGAACTTTGGCCAGCTGCTCCCTCATAGCTCCATAGTTCCCTTTGTTCAACTGTAATGCTGACACATCGGATTTTCCCTACTCCTTCTCAAATTGTAGGTTAAAACATATCATATTATGGTCACTACCTCCTAATGGTTCCTTTACCTCGAGGTCCCTGATCAAATCCGGTTCATTGCACAACACTAAATCTAGAATTGCCTTCTCCCTGGTAGGCTCCAGTATAAGCTGTTCTAAGAATCCATCTCAGAGGCACTCCACAAACTCCCTTTCTTGGGGTCCAGTACCATTCTGATTCTCCCAGTCTACCTGCATGTTGAAATCCCCCATGACAACTGTATCATTACCTTTGCAACATGCCAATTTTAACTCTTCATTCAACTTACACCCTACATCCAGACTGCTGTTTGGGGGCCTGTAGGTAACTCCCATTAGGGTCTTTCTACCCTTAGAATTTCTCAGTTCTATCCATACTGACTCTACATCCCCTGATTCTATGTCCCCCCTCACAAGGGACTGAATATCATTCCTCACCAACAGAGGAATACTCGTTTGGAGAGCTTTGTTTTAGTGTATACGTTTTGCAAGTGTGATGCAAAGGAATACAGCAGGCATCATGAGTTCAAAAGTGGCGAGTTGAGGAGTACATGCTCTGTGGTTTTAAGTATGTGCTGTTTAATCATCTTTTATATTTTGCGCAGTGTGGAGATATTTCAGGGAGAGGTTTTACCCAGATGTATCTGTCAGGATGGCACCTATTGAGATCATGCAGCATCAGGCTGAGAACCCTGATGATCCTAGCCAGCTCTTGTCCTTGATTACGAACATTCATAAACCCCTCACCACCGGGGAGAAACAGAGCACTCTGTCTGAGTTGCCCTCACTTAAAGTTGCATGTGGGAATTCAGAATTTTGGCATAAGCATGAGGATATGGTTGAAATTCACCAGATGCACGCTAAAGATATAAATGTGTTGGTAAAAGTGAAGTGCCCAAGGAATATGTGGAACAGTACGGGCCGGGGGTGCAGGATGGTACGTGGGCAACCACCGGGAGCGTCAGCAATGAAGAAAGATATCGCTGTTTTAAAGGACAAGTGAGGCAGCGACTGGGGGGAGGTGAGAGTGACTGGGGAATGATAATGGCAGTGACTCCTAGGGCTGATGAGACAGCCACGGATTATGCTGAATGTAAATATCGAGCGTATGAGAAGCATTCTGGGTTGGATAATCCAGGGAGGGATGACCAAGTCTTCCTGAAAATGATGAAGGAAGGCCTGGGCTCAGCCCACCAGGAAGTTTTAGATTTAGGCATAACGGTGGGGTCGACCTACTATGTGATAGTTTCGTGGGCCAGTGAGATAGACCAAAGAAAGTGCAACAGAAATCGCAAAGTAGCTATAGTGTATGCAGCTGCTGTGATGTCCCATAGAGTTTGTTTTGCTTGCTGGTAGCCAGGGCACGAAGCAAGGAATTGCTGGAATAGACGTGGGAGGGTAAAGGAGGACAGGTATTGGCCAGGGATGTGTGGGGTTGTTCAGAAATTCTGCCACCGTTGTATCATTTGTGCCCAGCATAGCCCTGGTAAGGGCAGAAAGCTACAGAGGGCAGATCAACCACAGCCAAGGGGACCCTGGGAAGACATCCAGATGGACTTCACAGGGCCCCTACCCAAAAGCAGGGAGAATGCTCCTGTCAAGTAATTATCTGGGTGGGTGAAGGCTTTCCCAGGAAGGGACTGTGCCGCTAGCACCGCTGAACCAATTCTGGTTCAGGAATTCCTCCCACGGTGGGGAACCGCAGTTCAGGTGGGCTCTGATCAGGGAGCACATTTCACAGGGGAAGTGATGAAGGAAATGTGCCGACTGTTAGGGATTTGACAACAATTCCAAGTACCCCACCACCCTCTACGTTCAGGAATGGTAGAAAGGGTCAACTGAATAATCAAGAACACCTTAGGCAAAGCTATAAATGAGATGGGAAAGACATGAATTGATGTATTACCAGGAATCTTGATGAGATTACAAGCAACCCCAAACTGCACATTGGGTTTCAGCCCCTATGAATTATTTATTGATGGGGCGAGCAATGCGACTCACTTATGGGGTAATTATGGGTTGCGGGGAGCCTAGGACTGACAGGAATAGAATGACACAGTACGTGAAAGATCTCTGAAACCAACTTAAAGTGTTGAAGGACCGAGCAAAGCAACAGCAGCAAATTGCTGATCAGAGAGAGCCGGAGGGAAAGGAGATGGTCTTTCCACTGCCCAGCGACCAAGTCATGGTGAGGGTGCTGCGGAAAGGCCGGGGTTTGCCCCCAGGTGGATAGGACACAGATGGTACTCTTAACCCATGATACTTGTGTCTGTGTGCAGACTCAGCGAGACGGCCAGTGGAAACATGGGCTCAGGTAAAAGCATACGACTCACCCATATGTTGCTCCCACAGACAGAGCCAGGGATCAAGTGTACCTAGTAACCATGTAATTACAGAGAATCTAAAGGAGAAACACCAGCCAGCCATACCAGACCTGACCACAGCTGATGAAGACATACCCAGAGGAAATGCAAAGTCAGAAGACCACGAGAGCCTGGCAGAAAACACAGAGAGCATGACAGAAAACTGTGAATAGCATGCTAACGTGTGATGATGATGATGGTACTCTGCAATGAAGGCTGGTTGCTGAAGGTAGATAATTAGTTCAATAGCATAGAATAGAAAAGATATTGGAAAATAGATGGGGAGGGATTTTTGAGACAGCAAGTTCTACAACTTTGATGGCATTTCAGACTGCACACAGCATCTGAAGGCAGTCTCCCTCAGTCTGAATGAGTTGCTGGGCCCTTTCAGCAATCAGGCCAGTGATCAACTGAACAGTTCGGAAGAAGGTGCCACCGAGGAGAGGCCCTTGCAGACATTGACATAGAGATCACCCCAACCCCCTCCTGTACATCTATGAGAAGGCCTGTGCGTGCTCCTGGAAAGAAAGAGTTCCAGCGACCCGAGAATGAAGGGGTGAAGACAACAAATGTAATTAAGCTGCAATCAGCCTGTAGGGAAAGAGCCAACAGACACACAAAAGAAGCCACATTTCTAAAGACTTGTTCAAATTTCTGGAACAACCTCTCTGCTTAACTTTTGGTAGGTAGCGTTTAGGGAATGCTAGGGTAGATATTGAGGCACACAAAGTTGGGGGGGCTTTCAAGGCAGGGCATTTTTGCTGCCCTATTTGAGTAGATCCTCCTAGGTTGGCCTTTCCTGGTACAAATTTATTTTTGTCCAGGAGGGACTGTTAGAGAGATTTTTGGGTTTAGGTCAAACAGCTTTGGCTACCAGTTTTCTGTTCCTTGAAAATGTATTGTGGATTTAATTTGGAATAATGCATTCCTGAAAGTTGTGGATCCCAGTCTAGACGATGCTGGCATCTGTGGGATGGATACAAATCAGAAGGTGTGAAGTTTGCATGTAGTTTCAAAAGAAAGCATTGTCTATACTTTGTAAATATGGAATTGTCCTTTGTGTTTAGCAAATGAATATTGAGCACCATGTTGGGCCAGTGGACCTTTCCACTGATAGCTTCTCCAAATGACACCTACTATACTATGTTTTGTCGAATAAAGATGCTGCTTTGTATCTGCCAACAATTTTCTCTGGCAATTTCATTCACGTAACAACAATTCACTTAATGCAAATTGGAACATTAAGGTCGCCAACGATTAGACCACTCATTTCGTTAAATTGCTAGTTATGGTTTCATTAGCTTTTATCATTACAAGATTGTCTGACTTTGCTGGTTTCTTAATAAAGGATCAAATGTACTTTCTTCAACTTTGCAACTTGCTTTATTGTGTCTGAACCCCCATGCTTACTTTCCGAGCGGTTTTAGTTTGTATTCAAGTAACCACTACAGTCAGTAAGAGTTCTTAGTGTCTTCAGGTACAACTAGGTATACTTAAGAAATCACCATTCTTAGAAATTGATGTAAATCAACAACCTTCCTATATTATAAATCCTTCTTGTCAAATGGTGCCAAGCCTTCTGAGTCATAATCTGCTCAGATTATATTTAAAACCACTTGTGTCTGACTCCCATTGGAACAATGATGAAAAAGTATCAAGCTGTGATAAGTGGGATTCGTGAATTTTTTTGTTTCAGATAACTTCATCACTTTATCACGTTTGATTGATTTGTTGAGGAGAGCTGGAAAACTGGAAGATGTTCCAAGGTTCCTTGATATGGCTGAAAAACACACTGCAAGACCTAATTCTGAGCCTGGATTTAATTATTGCAAAGGATTGTACCTCTGGTAAGTTATCCTTTAATAACAAGAATTTTGAGATTAAATGATTTCTTATGATCTGGTGATCAAATACATCTGGCATTGCATAAGAAGGATCAGGAAAAAACTCAAATACGAGTTAAGTTTGTTTATTACTGACATGAAAATGGTTTTGAACTTCATTGAACAAGCATACCCTTTTGTTTTATAGTGTGGTTCCAGTCTACATGTCACTTTGTTCATTATTGTTTTATATTCCTAAATCATGCTCATTCATTGAGGCATATTTTGGGCAGATGTTGGGGCTCTACTTTTATGTCACTTACACTCCACGGAAATGGGCTATCAGTACAATAATGATATGCTTTGTCCTGATAATAATATTTATGATACATGAGTTAGCTACATAAATATATAACATTTATGATTTTGTGAACAGACAATACAGTACCCTCTAGTGGCTGTGTTAATAATATAAGCTTTCCCTTTTTCTTTCAATACTTCTTGCGACGTATGGAAGTAATTTTCCTTTTCTTCATTGCAAATTTTCATGAAAAAGCACACTCTTTTTTATTGAAGTTCATCATCAAATGCAATAACAAATATGATAGTTAAATGTTCCAAATCAATTTTCAAAAATGCCTATACACCAGATACAATTTCAGTTCAACTGTCAATTTTGTATGAGAGTTAATTGTTATCGAGGAAAGTGGTAGTAGTAGTCTACCTAAGATTTATAAACAATATCCACTCCCACTATTATTATGAAATACCTTCTAAAATAAGAAGTTTATAGTATTTTCAATTTTTGTAGGTACACTGGGGAGCCAAATGATGCACTCCGACACTTCAATAAAGCTCGTAAGGATAGTGACTGGGGGCAAAATGCAGTTTATAATATGATAGAAATCTGTATGAATCCAGATAATGATACTATAGGAGGTGAAGTCTTTGAAAACCTGGATGGAGACGTGCGGTGAGAACACAGCGTTGTTAAAATTTGGTCTAATGTGTTTGATTGAAGAACTAAGGATTAGTCCGAATTGCTTTTAAATTGAATATTCATTTTTGTTTAGTCATTGTTTCTAATTCTTCTATAATCTCTCACTTGTTTAATTAAACTTGTTGCTTTGTTTCAATTATTCCTTTACCAAAATTAATTTTTTCACAAATTATTTTCCTGGGTCATCTTAAGAAGGTGTTCAAAAATTAACTCCAATTTTATTATGGGTTATTGATTTTGCAGTGAGTAATTTTATTGGTATCAAACTAATGGTTGTCCAGCATAATTTATAAGTTTCAGTGCATTTGATTTCTTGTACATACAAATCAAACAAATAATTGAAGCAGAAGTTGAAATGATGTATGATTTTGAAATGGGGAAAATTGCAACTTGAACAAGAGATTGAAATTGAACAAATAAGTTTAGAATGTCTTATGTTGCCAGTAGAAATTCATCAGAAAAACAAGAGTCAGAGCAGCTGGCTGTCATGACAGCAGAGAAACTCCTGAAAGAACTTAAACCTCAGACTACTCAAGGTCATACCCAGCTACGGATAATGGAAAGCTGCTGCCTAATGGCAACAAAGCAAAAAGCAAATGTGGAACGGGCTCTTAACGTCTTCACTGAAATAGCGACAGCTGAGGTTAGTCTGATTTTTCCAAGAGAGTATGGACACAAAAGTAATTTTTGCTCATTTAAATTTGTACATTTCTGAAGTTATTCAAAATTATTATCTGCACTATTATAGTGATGCAGCTAATACTGCCAGTGTCTGGCAGTGTGAGAGCCCAAGTTCAGTCCTAACCTTGGGTTTTGTTTGTATGGAATTTGGACTATTTGTGTGCCTCAGTTCCCTACTACATCATAAGATGTGCAAGTTGTTATGTTAATTTGTCAATGTAATGTGGCCAGTGTGTCAGTAGGTGGTAGGACCTGGGAGTTGGTGGGTGGGGGGGGTGAATTTGTTGAGTTAATGAGAATGTGGCCACAAGTGGCCAAACATTTTAATTCCAATTCCCATTCCCATTGAAACATGTCAGTCCATAGGCTCCTCTTGTGCCAAGATAAGGCCACCCTGAGGATGGAGGAGCAACACCTTATATTCCATCGGGGTAGCCTCCAACCGAATGGTATGAATATCAATTTTTCCTTCCGGGAAAAAAAATTCTCCTATCCCCATTCCCCTTCTCCTAGACAGGTATATGGAGGAATTTAAGGTGGGGGGTTATATGGGAGGCAGGGTTTGAAGGTTGGTACAACATTGTGGGCCGAAGGGCCTGTAATGTGCTGTACTATTCTATGTTCTATGTTCTGTTCCCTACTCTGACCTTTTAGTTCTTCTCACCTGCCTATCACTTTTCCCTGGGACCCCTCCTCCTCCCCTTTCTCCTATGGTCCACTCTCCTCTCCTATCAGATTCCTTCTTCTCCAGCTCTTAATCTTTCCCACCCACCTGGCTTCACCTTCCAGCTAGCCTCCTTCCTCTTCCCCCACCTTTTTATTCTAGCATCTTCCCCCTTCCTTCTCAGTCCTAGGCCCAAAACATTGACTGTTTATTCATTTCTATAGATACTGCCAGTCCTGTTGAGTTCCTCCAGCATCTTGTGTGTGTAACTGGAAGTTATGTAGGATTAGTTTAAATGGGTGGCTGGTGATTGGAACAGCTTGTTGTGCCAGGGCTTCTTTTTAGCCATTTCTCTATATGACTATATAGTATATGCTTTTCATATTTTGTTGTTAAAACTTAACATCATTTCCTAAACTTGCTAATCTCTTGACCTAACTTGTAATTTACTATCTATCAAATTTACTCTTCTCTTGCATGCCTGTAAGATCAGCTAAAATAGACTATGTTCAGCCTATAAAGGTACAAGTTTGTAGAACCTTTTTCAGAAATGTAGTGAACATGCTGCACTGGCTTCTAAATTTGCAAATCTCCGTTCCTGCCCCCCTCCACCAGTAGGGCCAGATGAGTGTGCTCAAAGCTTTGAATACTCCAGAGCACTAGTGTACTAGCTCTGTGGAGTTTGTTATTGTTGGCTTTAATGATTCCTTTACAGCAAAGTTTGGAAATGCGTATTATATCCAAGCTGCCTTTAGTTACTTGCATCTATTTCAAGAGACAGATGAGTTGCTCCTTCCTATATGCAGTCATTACATTCTCCAGCATTTGCTGTTCTGTCCTTACGTTGTTAAGGTATCCCAAATTTGCAATTATGATTATGATTCCATTATCAATTAGATCTTCAGAGGTAAAACTATTTTTTTGTGAATTGTAGAACCTGATGTAAATGAGAAGTTATTTATCTAAGCAACACACACAAAGTACTTGGAGGAACTCAATATTTTGTGTGTTGCTTGGATTTCGAATTTCTCTTGTTTGTGATTAGATATGTGTCTAAGCCCTCTTATACAACATTACAGTGACAATAAGTAACCAAGCATAATTCTGTTAATAAATATGCACCATGTCCAGCATTTAGACACTGATATATTCATTTCTTGATTTTCGGAAACCATCTGTAGGGTATTCCAGCATCTTCTATGATGTTACTTTTCCATCTAAAGATCTTGGTCAAGCCAATCCACCTCTTCTGAATCAATGTTTGCTCTCTTTTATTTGATATATTTATCTACATCTTGTAAAGATTGTAAGAGCTGATATTTGAAAGAAACATGACACTTATTCTGAAATTTTAACAATCCTATTTTGTTCCCCGGTTGTCCTGATTGCAGGCTGAGGAGGGTTTCTAGTGGAGAGACACAAAAGCTTTGGAAAATGAATTTATTTTACAGATTCTTAATTACCAAATTTCATTGGTTAATTTTGGATCATTGTCATGAAACCCCTGCGAGAAATTAATTGAAGAGCATCCAAAAGAAAATTGCAGAGTAGTATTTGTAATTTATTACTTATTTGGCTTTCGTAACACAGAAGGACCACATTCCTGCACTGTTTGGAATGGCAACTGCATACATGATTTTAAAGCAGACTCCTCGTGCAAGAAATCAGCTGAAACGCATTGCAAAATTAAACTGGAATGCAATTGATGCAGAGGAGTTGGAAAAGAGTTGGCTGCTTTTAGCTGATGTTTACATACAGTCTGGAAAATTTGACATGGCAGTTGAATTACTTAAACGCTGTCTGCGTCATAATAAGGTCGGTGAATTTCTTTAATATTGTTTGCTATTGTTGCACAAGACATTTATCAATGGTTTCCTCCAATCATACAGGGTTTTGTGAGGATCTTGGTAGATATCAGTTGTTTTGTATGTTTTTAGTGTTACGAACCCCGTAACTGGGTGACTTACCAGCAAAGATAGAGACGTCCGTTGAAGTCTGATGATACTATTTTTAACAGTATTTATTAGCAAGAATATACAAAAATAATATCAATGCAAATATACAGATAATATACGTCGTCAATACTAAACCTAAAAGTGCGGGTATAGTAATAATCAATAAGAAATAAGCTCTATCGTTGTCTAGGGGATAATGAATTGTCCGATGGAAATATAAAGTTCGCTGCAGTTCACACAAGCTGCCGTCTTTTTGGTTGTCGCTGTGTTGCAATTGTTGGAGAGAGAAAGAGAATGGGAACATTTACCGCTATGGGTTTTGCCAACCTTCCTTTATGATGTCGATCCATCAGGTGTCTTGTTGTCGTGGCCGTTCAATTGTGACCTCTCCTCTAGCTAAACCATTCTTCCGTGGTGAGCCCGCCACCCAGGCAAGGGAGGACGCACACGAGCCCCCACTGGCTTTCGCTATAAAACGCTGTCACGGGATTTCTAGCATTTCTCCTGGTGCATCTAAAGGGGTGTTCCCCAGACCCCTCTTTTATCCTTACTCACGGGGTCTCAGATGTCAATCAGGTTGGGATGATGCAATCCCTCAATCAGACCACTCTGGTGGTCCCCTGAGGGGTTTCAATGAATAGTACAGTACTCAATACACAATTCCTTCTCCAAGAGAGAATGGCAGTAATCAGTGGTTCCGTTCTGCTTATGTCAGGAGACATTCCAAACCTTGTGTATTCTGCGTCTCTCTCTCTCTCTCTCTCTCATGATGTGTATCTCTCTCATTTCCTGGGTCTCAGACCTGAAATAATAGCGATCTTGCGATTCTCAAAAAAGACTTTGTACCCTTCGGCCCCTCAGAGTTGCTTCACCTTCGTAACATTAGTTCATTTGAATTAACGGCTGTTTGTTTTCTTAGTCTTGTTGCAAGGCCTATGAATATATGGGTTACATTATGGAGAAAGAACAATCTTACAAAGATGCAGCCTTTAATTATGAAATGGCTTGGAAGTATTGTAACCAGACAAATCCAACAATCGGTAAGATCCAGTTTATTAGTATGTGTCATTAACATTAGAAATTCTGAAATGTATTAATGTGTAACATTATCTCAAAACTGATGTTAATTTTATAGGGTACAAGCTGGCTTTTAACTACTTGAAGGCAAAACGATATGTTGATGCTATTGACATCTGTCATAAGGTAACATTTTTAAATGCAAAGTTTAATGTAGATTTCAGAACTGTTGACAAAATAATTATGACCAGTGTTCATGCTTAAACTCCCCAAAATGCTCCTAATCTTGGGTACCCAGTCTAGACACCTCTGCTGCCATCTCACCAGCACCTTATCTAAACTAAGCTTAAATGATGGCAGATTCTTTAGATTCTGTCAACATTTCTAGCAGTGCATTTCCACAGTTTTATACCTCTGACTAGCTTTTACAAAAAGCATCCCTATTCCAATCCCTAACCTGTATGATTTATTTTGCTATTATGATCACAGTAAACAGTTTGTTCTTACCTGCTCTGTCTAATCCTTTAATAAACATCTTCAAATCATCTCATAATCTCAACAGAGTGAACTAAAATAGTGAATTTGCAATACATCTTCAAGTTTGCCTGATGCCCTTACTATTTACAGAACTACAAAATTTACACAACTACTTACCAATAGGAAACATAGAACATATAATAGTACAGCACAGTACAGGCCCTTCGGCCCACAATGTTGTGCCGACCTTTAAACCCTGCCTCCCATATAACCCCCCCACCTTAAATTCCTCCATATACCAGTCTAGTAGTCTCTTAAGTGTCACTAGTGTATCTGCCTCCACCACTGACTCAGGCAGTGCATTCCTCGCACCAACCACTCTCTGAGTAAAGATGTAAATAAGTTTGAAAGAGTACCGAGAATATTTGCAAGGATGTTGCCAGGACTGGGGGACCTGAGTTATAATGAAAGATTGAATAGTTTAGGACTTTATTCCTTGAAACGTAGGAGATTGAGGAGAGACTTGTTAGAGGTGTACAGAATTTTGAGGGGTATAGATGGGGTAAATGCAAGCAGGCTTTTTCCACTGAGGTTGGGTGCGACTATAACTAGTGTCTATGGGTTAAGGGTGCAAGGTGAAAAGTTTAAAAGGAACATGAGGGAAAACTTCTTCAGTCAGAGGGTCGTGGGTGTTGAATGAGCTGCCACCACAAGTGGTGAATACAAACTCAGTTTCAAAGTTTAAGACAAGTTTGGATAGATACTTGCATGGGAGGGGTATGGAGGGCTAGGGTCGGGTGCAGGTCGATGGCAGTTTAATTGATTCGGCACAGGCTAGGTGGACCAAGGGCCTGTATTCTTCTATGACTTTAACTCTTAATTGTGGCGTTAGTAAAGTTTTATGGGAACTTTAGCATTGCGTCCAGTTTTGTGTTCCTTACTTCTTGCTATCAAATCCTAGTGTTCAATTAGCTTTATAGCAATATGTGTGAGATGTTGCATTTTGAGAGATCAAGTGTAAAGAGAAAGCTTACACTTAATGGCGGGGCCCTTAACAGCAATGGTATAAAGAGGGATCTTGGGGCCAAGTTCATATCTCCTTGAAAGTGGCAACACAAGAGTGGTAAACAAAGGGGATGGCTTATAACCAGTTTGCAGAGGAATTTGGAGTGGGAAGACAGTGATCCAGTTGTCGTGGTCCATATGAGTACCAATGATGTAGGAAGAACAAGGAAAGAGATTCTGCTGAGCATTTGAGCAGCTATGGGCTAAATTAAAATGCAGAATTAAAAGGAAATAATCTCCATTCACTTGCTCTGATTAAGTAATCCCTTTATCTAGAGGGTGGTGAATATCTGTGGAATTCTTAGCTGTGGAGGCCAAGTCATTGGGTATATTTAAAGTGGAGCTCAATAGGTTCTTGATCAGTAAGGGTGCTAAAGGCTATGGGGAGGGGTCAGGAATGGGGGTGGGTTATTAAATCAGCCATGATAGAATAATGGGGCAGATTCAATGGCTGAACAGCCTAATTCTGCCCCTAAGTCTTAAGGTCTTATGGTATCTCATGTTTGCCTTCATTGTTTGGGATATGGAATATAAGAGTCAAGAGGTCAGCTTGGTTAGGGTGCGCTTGGTGTGTTCTGTGCAGTTCTGCCCACCCCACTACAGGAAGGGTGTGGGAACTTTGCAGAGGGTGGAGAAGGGCTTTACTGGGTCCTACCTGGATTAGAGGGTATTTTAAAAGGAGGTTCAACAAACTTGGATTGCTTTCTCTGGAGTGTCAGAGATTGAGAGCAAACTTGACAGAAATTTATAAGATTATGAGAGGCACAGAAAGGGTCAACTGCAAGAGTCTGTTTCACCAGGGTAGAAATGTCAAATATCAGTGGGCGTAGCTGCAAGGTGAGATGGGCAAAGTTTAAAGGAGGGCAACATATTTTTAAACAGTATGGTTGCTACCTGGAATAGGCTGTTAGGAGTGGTGACAAGAGTAGATATGATAGTGGCATTCAAGAGGCTTTTAGATAGGCCAATGAACCTAGAAGGAATGGATGGATATGGATCAAATGCAAGCAGAAGAGATTAATTTGATATCATAGTTGACATAGACAAAATGGGCCAAAGTGCCTGTTCCTGTGCTGTACTGTTTAATACCACGTTACTCAGGCTACACGTATACAGTACCTTAGGGGCCTGAATTCCTGAACGATCAACATGTTTTAGTACCAAATTACTTAATCTCCTTGCAGCTCCCTTTGGTTTATATGCTTCATTAACATCCCAATCAAAGTAACAATAATTGATGGAAACAGTGAACCGAAACCGCTCCAGAAACAAAACAGTATTAAGCATTCAAAGTTAATTACCTTTAACTTCTGCTCTGTATCTTCTCTAAGCATTTCATAATCCAGTTATCCATTCTAAAATTAATTTTATACCATTAAATCTTCTCCAGTGGTCTGTCTGGAACCTTGCCAAAAATTTCTGCTATACTATATTACGTACATTTATTGTATTTTCCCCATTCACGATTCATGTCACCTCCACAAAAAATGTGTCATATTTACCTAGCACAATCTTTAATTCTGATATCAGTTTTGACTTCCTTCAGTTATTTGCTGTTTATTTCCCATTAAAATTGACAAATTAGTTGGCTTGTGATAACCTGGTTTAGCCTTACTGTCTGTTGTTTGTTCCCTTCTTTGTAAAATAGGTTTCATGAATTGATGGGACCATCCACAGTACTGTTCAAAAGTCTTAGGTGCATATAAACAATTGGTTTTTTGATCATTACAGAATGTCTCCCTGGTGCTTCCTCCCTTTTCCCTGATCCCTTCCACTTTCAGTCCCTAGTCCACAATAGAGACCTATATCAGAATCAGGTTTAATATCACTGGCATATGTCGTGAAATTTGTTAACTTTATGGCAGCAGTACAATGAAATACATGAGAAATAAATATAAAGAAAAGAACTGAATTACAGTAAGTAATCAGGTTTATCATCACTCACATATGCCATGGATTTTTTTTTGTGGCAGCAATACAGTGAAATCAAACTACTGCAGTACTTTGCAAAAGTTTTGAGTACTCTAGCTACACTGTATATATGTGCCTAAGACTTTTGCACAGTATTCTACTGCTATCAGTCTTTAGTATTCTACTGTTATCAATTTGATTTTGGTAGCTGGTATCTAGATAAGATTAAGAATTGCTCTCTGACTTTAATGGTTTTATATACCACAGTTGGCGCGTGGCCTAGTGGGCAAGGCATCAGACTAGTAACCTGAAGGTCACTGTTTCAAGCCTCAGCTGAGGCAGCGTGTTTGTGTCCTTGAGCAAGGCACTTAACAACACATTGCTCTGCGATGTCACCGGTGCCAAGCTGCATGGGTCCTAGTGCCCTTCCCTTGGACAACATCGGTGGCGTGGAGTGGGGAAGGCCTGCAGCTTGGGCAACTGCCGGTCTCCCATACAACCCTCCCCAGGCCTGCGCCCTGGAAACTCCAGGCTCAGATCCATGGTCTCTTGAGACCGACGGATGCCACCACATACCACAGTTATAATATTGACATGCCTTAGTGTTGGGAACAGAGAACCATTTAAATTTAAATAATTTAAATAAGCATCAAGCAATACTTAATGCTCAAAACTTTCACCTTCTTCCATTAAGACAGCAGTGCGCTGAAACACAGTGGCTGCTTGGGGGCCAACCAAAGATAGACTTTTCTTTTTAAAATGTGTCTTTTATGATTGTAACGCTATACTGGACTCCCAAAAACAACAGCAGGTCTACCACATCAGTGATCTGTGTGCTGTTCAGAGCTGCCAGCTGGGGTATTGAAGGAGCTGACGAACAAGTTGGAGAAGGAGAAGCCAGCGCTCGGGCTGGAGAAGGAGGAGCTGATGCTCAGGCTAGAGGAGAAGGAGAATCCGGCTCTCGGGTTGGAGAAGGAGAAGCCAGCTCCTGGGTCAGAGAAGGAGAAGCCAGCTCTCAGGCCAGAGGAAAAGATGGTTCTCAGGCTGGAGAAGAAGAAACCAGCAGATGGGCCACAGAAGAAGAAGCTGTTACTCTGGTCAGAGAAGGAGAATCCGGCTCTCAGGCTGGAGAAGGAGAATCCGGCTCTCGGGCAGGAGAAGGAGAAGCTGGCTCTTGGGCAGGAGAAGGAGAATCTGGCTCTTGGGCAGGAGAAGGAGAAGCTGGCTCTAGGGCTGGAGAAGGAGAAGGAGAATCCGGCTCTCGGGCAGGAGAAGGAGAATCCGGCTCTTGGGCAGGAGAAGGAGAATCCGGCTCTAGGGCTGGAGAAGGAGAAGCTGGTGGATGGGCCGAAGAGTGTTCAGAGGAGCTGATCTGGGGCAGACCATACTGCTGCTGCTACTTGAAGACATTGGAGTTGGTGCATAAAAGCAGCGTGCAGTTAACCGTGAGTAACTGTCTTGGACATTTCCCTTGCAATCACAAGACCAAGTTGGACATTGATAATGTAAGATGCTGTAGGCCTGATTCCTGTACTTGGTGGGGAGACAGGCAACAAGGCAGTAGTGTGGTCTCGGTCATAGTGAGCACTAGGCCTCAAGCCACAGCCTTGCCTGCTGCTGCTGCCCAGGTGAGAAGACACTGGAGGCAATGTGGCATAACATCCGTGCTCAGTTGGGAGCTGGCCTCTCCTGTCAGTGCTGCCGTCCAGTGTTCAACCAGTGGAATGACAGGCTGGATTGCCGGGAGCTGTACCACTCAGGGTCTTGGATTATATATGTGTTTTCTTGCATAACAATGTGTGTTTATTTCCTCTCTCGCTATTTTGAGTATACGTTGTGTATCTAGGCCCCAGAGGAATGCAGCCTCATTTGACTATATCCATGTATGGTTTGAATGATAATTATACTTGTTTTGATTTGATTTTGATCTTTTGATTCTTGATTTTGATTTGATTCATAATAAATCAATTACCGGTATATAAAAAGCATGACCCCTCCCCTTCCTACAAAGAAATAGTCCTCATTTTGGTTGTCAATTAATTAAAAACAATCATTTTAATTCCAGTTAAACATTGATGGAGTATCTCTTTATATAGTTGAAAAGAAAGTACTTTGATTTTATAACTATAAATAAATTAAAATTTCTCTGTGGAATAATCCCAGATGTGGTTTTACCCCATCCCTGGAACCTCCACCATTCCTCAGTTTCTTTCTAGACTCTAAAATTGAAGTATAATGTATTTTGAACTCAAAGTGGCCCAGGATGCCGCTGCTGATTCTTTTTTAATCTCCAGGATCGCATAGATAAGCAAATTTTTAAAATTATGTTTTGCTATAACATTAATTAGAAATAAATAGTGGTGAATGATTGATTTATCTATTTCTAATTATTGTTACCAATTCTACTCTGATTCCCCTTTAATCACTTCTTTCATCTATTCAATATAATCTTGAATATTGATAACATTTCTATTTTAGCCAGCTACTCTGCAACTAAATGTTTTAGCCTCACAAGTGTATTTAAGACGCTAAGACATAAGAGCAGAATTATGCCATTCACCTAAGGACTCTGCTTGGCTGTTCCATCATGGCTGATTTATTATCCCTCTCAACCCCATTCTCCTGCCTTCTCCCCATAACCTTTGACAGCCTGACTAATCAAGAACCTATCAACCTCTGCTTTAAATCTACTTTAATGACTTGGCCTCCACAGGCGTATGTGGCAAAAAATACCTTAGATATTCACTACCCTCTCACTAAAGAAATTCCTCTTCATCTCTTTTCTAAATGGATGTCCCTCTGTTCTGTGGTTGTGCCCTCTGGTCCGAGACTCACCCACTAATGGAACATTCTCTCCACATCCACTCTATCCAAACCTTCCAATATTCGGTAGGTTTAAATGAGATCCCCTCTTATCCATCTAAACTCCAGCAAGTTCAGGCTAAGAATCATCAAACGCTCTTCATACTTTAACCTTTTCATTCCAGAATCATTCTCATGAACTTCCTCTGGACCCTCTCAAATGCCACCACATTTTTTCTTAGATAGGCGCCCAAAACTGCTCAAGTGTTCCTGGTGTGCTCTGACCAATGCCTTTATAAAACCTCAACATTACATTCTTGTTCTTCTATTCTAGTCCTCTCAAAATGAATGCATTTGCCTTCCTTACCACCAACACAACTAACAAGTTAACCTTCAGGAAATCCTGCATAAGGACTCCCAAGTCCCTTGGCACCTCATAGTTTTGAATTTGATTTTTCTTCTAATTTAATTAAATGTCTCCTTTATGCTAAATCATATTGCATTCAATCTTGCATCAATGCCCCATTGTTCTTAACAACTCAACCATATTTTTCCATTTACTCTATTCTTTATTCCTTAATAATCTCTTATTTTTATTATATCACGTCCTGGAGGTGTTGCTGAGAGTGGGATGAAGGGAACTGGGAAAGAGAGAGCCCTGGGTTTCTTTATTTATTGTCCTTTCATTGCTGACATTGGAGAGTTTTATTAAAAAGAAAGGGAAAAGGCACTTTGTTATTTTCCCATATACAACTATTACAGTCACAATAACCTTTTGTAGCTACAGTCTGGCTTACACAACTGTCTTGTTAAGTGGAGTGATGTGCAAGGAGTGACCATGTCTCAAATAGCAGAATCCAAGGACCAGTCCCAGTGTCAGACTGCCTGATGGCCATTAACAGCTCATGCTGCCAAAGGCCTTTTCATAGTAGTGAAATAGATTTCAGCAATAAAATCATTTAAAAATCTTCTGATATTAATTAAAAACATTTGCAAATAGAGAAAAAATTCAGTTAAACAAACATTTTTAAAGAATTGATATGGGTTACTTGTAATAGAGTAAGTTATATAATAATTTATGTTAATTTAAGTTCATGCTAACCTTTGTCTTCGTTTTATGTAGAGTGTCTGTGGTGGTGGGCATCTGCACCCGGACTTTGGAACAATAGGTCCTGGGTTTGAATCCAGCGAGCTCATTCCACAAGTTCCACCTGTGCTGGGTTGAGTGTCAAGCTAGCAACTCAGCCTGATAAATCACACAAACGCTAAAGAAATGACAAGGTTGCTACCTGACACAGAAAGGAACTTTACCTTTTTTCTTTAACTTTGTGTAGTGTGCTGCTGTAGCAAAAAGCTGATTTTCAAGGCTTTTATATCCTGTGTATGTATGCCTATAATACCAATAAATTTAATCTCAGTAAACCCATTCCAATGAATTGGATTGCACATAGAGAGATCAATGATGGTTGTGAAAAGCTGAGCGATTAGAATAGAAAGTGTATTCAATCTGTTAACAATATGAAATTGTGTTCAGGCTCAATGACAAGTTCAGGAAAAGAGTAAGACATCAAATGCAATTAGTTAGTGTTAACTAATATCGTTACCAAGCCATGACACCTATAAAGTGATACTACCAAGAAATAAAAACTCCGCTGCCCTCCGACTCTTCACCATGTACTTATCCAGGCTCATTACCACACCTATGTATTCCTCTTCTCACTTACCTGTCACCTCACCCTGGATTGCCCTCTTCCTTTCTCCTATGGTCCACTCTCCTCTCCTATTAGATTCTTTCCTCTCCAGCCCTTTATCTTCACTCACCTTCAATCACTTGGCTTCACCTATCACCTTCTAGCTATCCTCCTTCCCCTCCCCTCACCATTTTATTCTGGTGTTTTCCCCTTCCTTTCTGCTTCTGGAAAAGAGTCTCGGCCTGAAACTTAGACTTTTTATTCATTTCCATAGATGCTGCCTGACCTTCTGAGCTCCTGCTTTGCATAAACTGCATCTGCAGAATTTCTCAAATAACAGATAATTATAACTATTCTATTTTGTTTCCTTTCATAGGTATTAGGCGCCCATCCCAATTACCCAAAGATGAGGAAAGAGATTCTTGACAAAGCTCGGACAGCTCTACGTTCTTAGTATTGACATTACTTCCTTAACATTATGGATGCATATATTTGACATGTTAATCTTGTACAAATTATAACTTAAAATTTTCAATATTTAGATTTTCATTTTTTATAGTTCACTAACAGTTTTATATCTGTTTTCTATAGCAATGTTCTCTATTTTATATTGGTAGTTTAAAAAAAGGTATATGTAACCACTAAATTTCCTGTCCCATCCTCCCTATATACCTTTTTTGTGATTTTCTTAGAGTTAGTCTTTCAAGCCCCAAAATTTGTAATCAGCATTTCATCCTATTGTTGATCATAATTTATATATTTTGAACACAAATTAATCAATCTGTAATGTTAGTGTTTTGTGTCTTGAACATTTGATAAAAAGGTCAATCTATACTGAAGAAGTTAAACTCCAAAGAATGTATGCTGTGTTTCACTGTTAAATAAATATTAAATCCAAGACTAGAAACTAAAATTGCTGTTTTAAAGAAGAAGAATTTTGCAGTATATGCATTTGGGATGTGGAGGGGGCTGGAAGAATCATTTCTCCACACCATGTAAGTTGGTTAAATTAGCTGATACATAGTTTGTATAAAAACTACCAAAATATTTTCTATTTCAAAAAACAATATATGGTTTTTCAAACATTCAAAAATGATTGAATGTGGTTTTTAAAAGATAAAGAATCGTAAGTTATGATTATTAAAAACAACAAAACAGAAACAATGCGAAGTATTTCAATAATTTAGATCTTTTGCTGAAATTCTATTTTCAATAGCCAATTCCTCCTCTTGATGAGTTTGTTTAGTGTGAGAGACAAACTGGGAACATTACAAAAAGGGAACAATTGTTAAGATTCCATGAATGAAACATATCTAAATAAAATAATTCAGAATTCAGACTCCAATTTAGCTATTTTTGAAAAAGCTAAGGAATATTTAAACTCATCCTCAAGAATAAACTCAGAAAACTTTGTTGTGAAGTGGGAACTTTTTGCTAATTGCATACACCGAAGATATACAAAATGTACAATTTAAAGGTATGGATACAATACCACATTACTACAAATTCATTTTAGAAAGTACAGTGGAAGCATAATTAGAAATCTAGTTCATAGCTTCACTGAAAATTTCAACAGAGATTATTCAGTCCATTGTGTCTGTGCTGATCTAGAGTAAGTCTTGGATTTCAGTCCCAACCAACTTTTTGAGGTACTGAGTTCCATATTGCTACTGCCCTTTTTTGTGGGGGGGGGGGGGGGGGGATCTTTCCTCTTCTCTTGTGCTTCTAGCATTTATTTTAAGACAGTTCCTATTTGTGTTTGATCACTCATCTCGGGGAAATAAGTCAACCAACTTATTCTATCTAACCCTCTCATACTTATATGGTGTTTGTCCATCGTGTTGGACAATGACAGATGACCTGTGCAAAAATGTTTTTAAAGTGGGAAAGCTGTTGTATTGGGGTAGTTCCATTCTCTCAGCCGCAGAAGTCTGGGTCCAGTGGTATGAACAAGCGTTACAAACTTTGTTGCAATGGAGGACCATGACATCTTCTGTGCCTTGTCATGCCCTCTGCTCTCCATGGAGCATTGCAGTACTGCCTTCCTGGCCGTTGAATCTCACTGTATATCTCATCTGCCCAGTCTGCTGGAGTTGACTTCGCATGCAAGACAGGCTTATCGCTATCTCAACAGGGTGTGAGGCCTCTGCCTACCCTCACCTGTCAAAGCAGTGTACCAGGGTGTGGCCGCTATTGCATGCAAACAGTCTCTCAGAGCCACAGGTGAGAGCTGAGTCTCCGGTGAGGACCAAAGGTGAGTGAACTGCGTGGAATGATCATGACAAACCCTTTCACCAGAGGTACTCCTCCTTCTTAGACACCCCATACACTCTCATAACTATATACCACTCAAATAAACCCTCTCAGCCTTTTATAAGTTTTACAAAAATAACCCAAGCCTGTCAGATCTTTCACCTTAACTAACATTTTCTAATCCTAAATCTGCTCTGCATTCTCTCTAACAAAATTACATCTCTCTTGTTTACTGATGACAAGAATTGTCATCATATTTTTTGGTCATGAAACCAGATTGGGTAAAGCTAGCCAACCCACACAGAGCAGCATAACTCAAAATACTTACAAGCTATTTGACAATAAGTTACGTACAAAATGTAAGGTAAAATATGACAAACAAAATAACAATATTTAAAAAATTACAAAGGATATACTGTAGAAGTACAAGATATAATTTAAACTTTTAATAAAGTACCATAGATTGTTGCAGTGCTTGAGCTGTAATGACTTAACAAACATTGTGACCTAATTCTGAATACAATTCAACACAATGTTGACCCCTTTGGTACAGATTACTCAGACCTGTCTGTAATTTCTTTGCATTACCTTGCTTCCAAATCCTGCTTTTCATAGAACCCAATCTCGTCTGTGACAATCGATGCCAACTCTTTCTGAGTCTCCCTTGCAAAGCCATGCATCCTAAATTGATTAGTCCAATTAGTTCTCTATCTTCAACTTTCACTGAAAACTTACTATGTTGAGCTCTGAAATTATCTACATCCGATGCAGATTACCAGTCTTGATAGAGGATAAAAAGGACTCTAGCATTTTCTTCCACTTGTGGTCTGTATTTCTCAAGGTTCGTTAAAAATAGTTTTATGGTCTCTCTCAGCCTGCCATGTAGAATTTTGGTCAATTTTAGTGAATGTTGTGCAACCAAGAGGTGAATACATGTCTTTCTGAATATGCATTATAACTAGCATAGTATATGTATTCCACCTAGACACAATGTCCCAACTACTAAACAAAAACAGATGATAAATATTTTTAAACAACCTTATCTACCTGTCCTGCTATCTTAAGACCATTGACAGCAAGGTCTTACTCCTCCTCCACATCTTTCAGTGCTCTCCAATTTATTGTGCAAAACAAAGATTTTAAGTGATATCTTTAACAAAAATATTTACTTTCAAAAATTCAGTATAGTAAAATCTAACGTCAAATTCTATTCTGAGATCCATCTGCAGGCAGGCACGAAACAAACACCATGGAACCTATTCGAAAAAACATCAAACACCCAATGCGCGAAAAATAAAACAAATTGCGCAAACAGCAAAAAGCAAGTGAACAACACATAGAATATCAAACGTCAAACCCGGAGTCCAGTCATATACCTTTTGGTTCAGTTCAGTGCTGTGCTGCTAGCCCACTGCAGACCACACGCAGAGCCATTCTTTGCTGAAGTGCCCCAAACCACATTGATCATCCTGATCAACCTGCTTAAAAACAGCAAAAAAACAGAGTAACCAGAATCCAGAAATACATGCAGCAAGATCGTCAAAACAAGTCCACAGCCTCACCAATCAATCCTTGCAACATGGAACCCAAGACTCCTGCACTTTCCTCCAACAGCAACTAGCGAGAGGGAGAAGAAGACCAGTCAGACGCGGGTAGACAGCGCTGAACATCGTCCATTCTCCACTCTCCTCCTCGTCAATTTCAGCCTTGCTCAACACCTCAAATGCAGAGAAGTAATGGAGTTGATCATGGGCATGAAGCAATGATTTAACTTGACCTGTGTATCTATACCAATGATCATGGCTGTTGATTAAATCAAGTCACATATTCTGTGGTACTATTCTTTTGGAAAGGTCACAGTATTGTATGGTGAGGAGATCCAGAAGCCACTGGGTGAGGTACTAAAAAGTCTTCAGCTGACACAGTGGCAGACAAGGTTAAAGGCTGTGTCTCCATAATGGTTATGGAAAATGATAGTTTAATTAGTTCTATCATGCAGACCCTAAACAACAGAACATCTGCAAATGCTGGAAATCTGAGCAACATGTGTTGTTCAAACACGAGGAAATCTGCAGATGCTGGAAATTCAAACAACACCCACAAAACGTGTGTTGTTCACTCGCTTTTTGCTGTTTGCGTAAATAGTAACAGAGATGTCGAGGAGCAGATAGGGAAACATCCTGGAAAGGTGTAATAATAACAGAGTTGTCGTGATGGGAGATGTTAATTTCCCAAATATCGATTGGCATCTCTCCAGAGTGAGGGGTTTAGATGGGGTGGAGTTTGTTAGGTGTGTTCAGGAAGGTTTCTTGACACAATATGTAGAAAACCCTATGAGAGGAGAGGCTGTACTTGATTTGGTATTGGGAAATGAACCTGGTCAGGTGTCAGATCTCTCAGTAGGAGAACATTTTGGAGATAACGATCATAATCTGTCTCCTTTACAATAGCATTGGAGGGAGATAGGCACAGACAAGTTAGAAAAACATTTACTTGGAGTAAGGGGAATTATGAGGCTATCAGACAGGAAATTGGAAGCTTAAATTGGAAACAGATGTTCTCAGGGAAAAGTACGGAAGAAATGTGGCAAATGTTTAGGGGATATTTGTGTGGAGTTCTGTATAGGTATGCTCCAATGAGACAGGGAAGTTATGGTAGGGTACAGGAACCATGGTGTGAAAAGGCTGTAATAAATCTAATCAAGAAGAAAAGAAAAAAGCTTACAAAAGGTTCAGAGAGCTAGGTAATGTTAGAGATCTAGAAGATTATAAGGCTAATAGGAAGAAGCTTAAGAAGGAAATTAGGAGAGCCAGAAGGGGCCATGAGAAGGCCTTGGTGGATAAGATTAAGGAAAACCCCAAGGCATTCTACAAGTATGTGAAGAGCAAGAGGATAAGGCGTGAAAGAATAGGACCTATCAAGTGTGACAGTGGGGAAGTGTGTATGGAACCAGCGGAAGTAGCAGAGGTACTTAATGAATACTTAATGATGCAGACTGGGAGACCGTTTTGCTGAACATCTACGCTCGGTCCGCCAGAGAAAGCAGGGTCTCCCAGTGGCCACACATTTTAATTCCACGTCCTATTCCCATTCTGATATGTCTATCCATGGCCTCCTCTACTGTCAACATGAATCCAAACTCAGGTTGGAGGAACAACACCTTATATACCGGCTGGGTAGCCTCCAACCTGATGGCATGAACATTGACTTCTCTAACTTCCGTTAATGCCCCTCCCCCCTTCTTACCCTATCCCTGAGATATTTAGTTGTTTGGTTTTTTTCTCTCTCTGCCCATCACTCTGCCTGTTCTCCATCTCCCCCTGGTGCTTTCCCCCCTCTCCCTTTCTTTCTCCCGAGGCCTCCCGTCCGATGATCCTTTCCCTTCTCCAGTTCTGTATCACTTTCGCCAATCACATTTCCAGCTCTTAGCTTCATCCCACCCCCTCCGGTCTTCTATCATTCGCATTTCCCCCTCCTCCCACTACTTTAAAATCTCTTATTATCTTTCCTTTCAGTTAGTCCTGAAAAAGGGTCTCGGCCCGAAACATCGACAGTGCTTCTTATAGACTGGGCAGCTGTGTTCCACCAGCTTTTTGCGTGTGTTGTAATGAATACTTTACTTCAGTGTTCACTATGAAAAAGGATCTTGGTAATTATAGTGATGACTTGCAGCAGACTAAAAAGCTTGAGCATGTAGATATTAAGAAAGAGGATGTGCTGGAGCTTTTGGAAAGCATCAAGTTGGTGAGTCGCCAAGACCGGATGAGATGTACCCCAGGCTACTGTGGGAGGTGAGGGAAGAGATTGCTGAGCATCTGGCAATGATCTTTGCATCATCAGTGGGGATGGGAGAGGTTCCAGAGGATTGGAGGGTTTGCGGATGTTGTTCCTTTATGCAAGAAAGGGAGTAGAGATAGCCCAGGAAATTATAGACCAGTGAGTCTTACTTCAGTGGTTGGTAAGTTGATGGAGAAGGTCCTGAGAGACAGGATTTATGAACATTTGGAGAGGTATAATATGAGTAGGAATTATCAGCATGGCTTTGTCAAAGGCAAGTCGTGCCTTACAAGCCTGATTGAATCCTTTGAGGATGTAACTAATCACATTGATGAAGGAAGAGCAGTAGCTGTAGTGTGTATGGATTTCAGCAAGGTATTTGATAAGGTACCCCATGCAAGGCTTATTGAGAAAGTGAGGCATGGGATCCAAGGGAACATTGCTTTGTGGATCCAGAACTAGCTTGCCCACAGAAGGCAAAGAGTGGCTGTAGAAGGGTCATATTCTGTATGGAGGTGCCTCCGGGATCTGTTCTGGGACCCTTACTCTTCGTGATTTTTATAAATGACCTGGATGAGGAAGTGGAGGGATGAGTTAGTAAGTTTGCTGATGACACAAAGGTTGGAGGTGTTGTGGATAGTGTAGAGGGCTGTCAGAGGTTACAGTGGGACATTGATAGGATGCAAAACTGGGCTGAGAAGTGGCAGATGGAGTTCAACCCAGCTACATGTGAAGTGGTTCATTTTGGTAGGTCAAATATGATGGCAGAATATAGTATTAATGGTAAGACTCTTGGCAGTGTGGAGAATCAGAGGGATCTTGGGGTCCGAGTGCATAGGACGCTCAAACCAGTTGTGCAGGTTGACTCTGTGAAACACAATAGCATGAATGGCAGCAATGCTTCAGTACCAGATGAACTCAACGCTTTGAAAGCGAGAACATAACTACATCTGTGAAGATCCCTGCTGCACCTGACGACCCTGTGATCTCTGTCTCAGAGGCCGACGTTAGGCTGTCTTTAAAGAGAGCGAACCTTACAAGGCAGAAGGTCCAGATGGAGTACCTGGTAAGGCTCTGAAAACCTTCAAGCTTGCAGAGCATGAGGAACAGAGCAGTGGGGAGTCTATCTGCTGGACTATGGAACTGTGAGAGAAATGAGAAAACATTTAATTGCTGTGAGCCTGGTAAGGCTCTGATGTGCAAATCAACTAGCGGGAGTATTCAAGGACATTTTCAATTACTCATTTCTACAGGCAGAAGTTCCCACGTTTCAAAAAGGCAACAATTATACCAGTACCTAAAAGAATAATGTGAGCTGCCAAGATGACTATCGCCTGGTAGCAGTGATGAAATGCTTTGAGAGGTTGGTCATGACTAGACTGAACTCCAGCCTCAGCATGGACCTGGACCAATTGCAATTTGCCTATCACCACAATAGGTCAACGGCAGAAGCAATCTCAATGGCTCTTTACACGGCTTTAGACCACCTGGACAACACAAACACCTATGTCAGGATTCTGTTTGTCAACAATAGCTCAGCATTTAATACCATCATTCCCACAATCCTGATTGAGAAGTTGCAGAACCTAGACCTCTGTACCTCCCTCTGCACTTGGGTCTTTGACTTCCTAACTGGAAGACCACAATCTGTGCAGATTGGTGATAACATATCCTCCTCGCTGACAATCAACACTGACGCACCTCAGGGGTGTGTGCTTAACCCACTGCTCTACTCTCTACATATACATGACTGTGTGGCTAGGCACAGCTCAAATACCACCTATAAATTTGCTGATGATACAACCGTTGTGGGTAGAATCTCAGGTGGTGATGAAAGGGCGTACAGGAGTGAGATATGCCAGCTAGTGGAGTGGTGCCATAGCAACAACCTGGCACTCAATGTCAGTAAGATGAAAGCTGATTGTGGACTTCAGGAAGGGTAAGATGAAGGAACACATACCAATCCTCAAAGAGGGATCAGAGGTGGAGAGAGTGAGCAGTTTCAAGTTCCTGGGTGGGTCAAGATCTCTGAGGATCTAACCTGGTCCCAACATATCGATGTAGTTATAAAGAAGGCAAGACAGTGGCTATAGTTCATTAGAAGTTTGAAGAGATTTGGCATGTCAACAAATACACTCAAAAATTTCTATAGATGTACTGTGGAGAGCATTGTAACAGGTTGCATCACCATCTGGTATAGGGGGACTACCGCACAGGACCAAAAGAAACTGCAGACAGTTGTAAATCTAATCAGCTCCATCTTGGGTACTAGCCTACAAAATACCCAGGACATCTTCAGGGAACGGTGTCTCAGAAAGGCAGCGTTCATTAATAAGGACCTCCAGCACCCAGGGCATGCCCTTTTCTCACTGTACAGAAGCCTGAAGGTACACACTCAGCGATTCAGGAACAGCTTCTTCCCCTCTGCCATCCGATTCCTAAATGGACATTGAACCCTTGGTCTCTACCTCACTTTCCTTTTAATATACAATATTTCTGATTTTTGCACATTTTTTAACCTATTCAATATATGTCTATTGTTATTTATTTATTATTATTGTCTTATTTTTGTTTCTCTTCTATATTTTGTATTGCATTGAACTACTGCTGCTAAGTTAATAAATTTCAAGTCACATGCTGATGATAATCAACCTGATTCTGATAGCATTTGATGAAATAGCCCCTATTTCCTCTCTTGCAGATATGGTGCCAGTAGACTTGCCCATGTGTCAGAGGTCTCTGACTCTGCCAGTATCAACTGTGTCACTTTCCTGCTAATGCGCAGTTGGGTTTTCTCTTTTCTGTCCTGCTCAGGGACCATCTTGGTACTATTCAGCCTCTCAATCATTTTTACTGAGAAGATGGCCGGGATCATTCATAAGCCTTCAACTCAGTAGTTTATCTGCCATATTGTTTTCCTGGTACACTAGGAAGCGAATGGGCCTATTAAGACTATGAGACCTCTCAGGGAGCAATCCCATTAGTCCCACTCATCCTCTTTTCATTCCTCTGTACTTCTTTACTTTTGCCCATTATGCTGCTGGCATTTAGGGCAGCAATGAAGTTCCTCCATCTCTGGCAGTGTTCAGGGCTTCCTTCATCATGTCAGTAGCTTCCTCTCAGTTTTCACTACTGATAGTTATGCAAGTCCCTGGTGGAGACTCGGGAATACCGTCACCCGCAGCTGTAGAAAGATTCATCATTGCTGTTTCTGTCACAGTTTTATTTGACCAGTCAGGGGTTGTTAGCCCTGAGATGAACCCCTAAACTTGGAGGATCAGTGGACTGCTCTTAATCTAGCCTCTACCCTTTGATCTGTTTGGCTTTGGTGACCCTACCCAAAGGGCACAGAACCCTGACTCCAGCCAGCATAGCTTTCTGGTCATTGAGGAACAAAAGCCTCAAACCACAATAAGGTTGTGGTCCTCTTGGAGGATTTCCCTGTAAAATTGCAATTTATCCTCATATCCTTCAATTCTCTTCAGATTTTTTTTTGGCACAATATGGACAAATTCACTCTAGCTAACTAACCTACCAGAACTTCTCTGAAAGAAAACTGAACCATGCAGCAGAAATTCACACAGTTTCAGAGGAGTTGTGGAAGCTCCACACAGATAGCATCAAAGTAAGAATTGATCCCAGGACTATGGTGGTGTGATACCTACTGTCTCTTTGAGCTATTTTCTTTGCAGTGGATCACTTTTTGCTTATTCCTTCAAGCATCAATATACCCAACTTAATGCCAGTCATGTCCACAGACTCCTTTGCAATATTTGCTTGCAAAGATGAACAGTGGAGGTAGGCCTATCAATATCCTTTACTGAAGGCAATAATTCTCAACCGCAATGTCTATTAATGTTTCAGGTTGAAGAGTTCTAGCGAAAGGTGTTACACCTGAAAATTTAACTCTGTTTCTGTTTACATTGATGCTGCCTGAACAACTGAGTGATTCAAGCCTTTTATAATCTTATTTCTGATTTCCAGAATCTAACTTTTTTTTCTATTTCATATCTCGTGATACACTGAGTTCTTTGAGATACACAATACTCTTTTACATTACAGAGAGGTTGCATTTCCAGAAAACTGTTGGCATCATGCTTTCCTATAATGGGAACCCCATGACAAAACACTGAAAAAAATAGTTGTTTCTCTTGCATATTGTGTCTCCTTCTGCTACCTAAGTTGCCATACTGCAGGTGTACAGCACACTTACACCCCAGTTTACCCTCTAAGCTGTGCGGATGCGTGGCTGCACAGTATCAGCAATGCTCCTCTGCACATATCCTTTGTTTCCGCATACCTGAAATTTTCTTTTATATGATGTTACTATAATATTGAAATTATGTTAATTTAAATTTGAAATATCCTGTAATTAATTATGTATTAATGAAAATAATCCATAAATTTTCTAAATAATAAACATACTATAATTTGAAACATTTCAGAGCTTCAACATATTTACATCGTCAGTGTTTCAAATTACAGATTATAACAATAAACAGAGCATGGAAGTCAGTAGCTCATTGTTAATAAACTGCTGGCCCGCTGAGCACCAACACGGTCTCGTCAAAACATGTTATTTTTGTCGTTTTGCCTGTCAGTTGTGTTTGCTGCCTGACATCATTTACCTGTGTTGTGCATCGTAGGTTGTGTTTGTTTGATAAAAAAAATAAAGTGCTGCACCCAGGAACGGAGGGGCTACTGCACAGGACCAAAAGAAGCTGCAGAAGGTTGTAAATCTAGTCAGCTCCATCTTGGGCACTAACCTACAAAGTACCCAGGACATCTTCAGGGAGCAGTGTCTCAGAAAGGCAGCGTCCATTATTAAGGACCTCCAGCACCCAGGGCATGCCCTTTTCTCACTGTTACCATCAGGTAGGAGGTACAGAAGCCTGAAGGCACACACTCAGCGATTCAGGAACAGCTTCTTCCCCCCTGCTATCCAATTCCTAAATGGACATTGAAGCTTTGGACACTACCTCACTTTTTTAATATACAATATTTCTGTTTTTGCACATTTTAAAAAAATCTATTCAATATACGTAATTGATTTACTTGTTTATTTATTATTATTTTTTGTTTTTATTTATTATTATTTTTTCTCTCTCTGCTAGATTATGTATGGCATTGAACTGCTGCTGCTAAGTTAACAAATTTCACGTTATATGCTGGTGATAATAAACCTGATTCTGATAAGGACATCATGATGGTGCAAGAAGTAATCCTATTTAAAGGCTTCACAACAGCATCTCTAGATCTTTATGAATCATCAGGAATTCCAAGTGGTTAATTCATAGGTAATCTGCAACCACAGCTGGATTGATTTGAGATATACAGCCAGCAGCCAAGATGATTTTATCCCAAGACAAACTGCCGCACCCTCGATCTTAAAACAAGCCAAAGCAGCAGAGAGCTGCTTAGTGTAAAGGGCTAACCACTCTGCGCTGCTGTCACCACTGCGTAATCATCCTGTTTGGGGTGGGAAGGCCATAAACTGATAATTACCTAGCAGCATCTAAAATCAATTAGTGCCCTGAAGCAATGAATTGCCTGCCAAGACAAGTTAGAAGTGCTTTCCGATACAGTGTGGAAAGTATGTCCACACATGTTGTGGCATGCTAAAGCTGGCACTGCTGCAGGCTCAGCGGTTCAACAGCAGGGCAACAGGAGGAGGAAAGCCGAGCAGGGAGTTGGAGAACTATTAGTCCAATTGCATTAAAAAAACAATTCACCCCAAGCCATTAATCTTCTGTCTCCATCCCAAATTCCCACTGTGGCTCTTCACCTTGGTGCATGTTTGAGCAAAATCCTACACCACCGATCTTCCAAACTACACTTGCAGTTCCATACTAAAAGCAAACACCCATCAACTGTATTCTATAATTTTTGTCTCTTCTTTGTGCCTTTACCTGTATGATTACTTCTGTATATTTTTCCCTTATACTTGGAGAAAATCTGCTGCCAACAGTTGTCAAGGCTGAGCGTGAGGGAGTATGCAGTGTTGATACATAAACTTAATAACTGGAATTACTTCAGACGATACATAACACAGCTGTGAGCAAGTTTTTTGCTACACCAAGTTTTGGCACATTGTGCCTTCTGTTCCCCATTACGTTCATAAGTCACTTTATCTATTAAGGGGAATTTCAAAATTCATGGTAGAGTTCCTCCTCCTTTCCCCTACTTTTAGAATATTTCTGTCCCTATATTTTGAATTAATTCCTATTTTCAGATTTAATCCTTTCTACAGAATAGTTTTTGCAAAATTTGTAGTGATAGGTAGCTCTAACCAGATTTTTTACGCGAATACTATTACAATTTATAACATTTGAACAAAAGATATTGTAATCATTCAGCAGATTAGCTTGCACCTATGGAGGGAGAAACATAAGACCATAAGGGATAAGAGCAGAATTAGGCCATCTGGCCAATCGAGTCTGCTCCGCCATTCAATCATGGCTGATTTTTTTCTCCTCGTCAACCCCAGTTCCCGGCCTTCTCCCCCTACCTTTTGATGCCATGTCCAATCAAGAACCTATCAATCTCTGACTTAAATACACCCAACAACCTGGCCTCCATGGTTGCATGTGGCAACAAATTCCACAAATTCACCACCCTTTGGCTAAAGAAATTTCTCCACATCTCTGTTTTGAAAGGGTGCCCCTCTATCCTGAGGCAATGCCCTCTTGTCCTAGACTCTCCCACCATGGGAAACATTCCTTCCACATCTACTTTGTCTAGGCCCTTCAACATTCAAAAGGTTTCAATGAGATCTCCCCTCATCCTTCTGAATTCCAACGAGTACAGACCCAGAGCCATCAAACGTTCCTTGTATGATAACCCTTTCATTCCTGGAATCGAGCTTGCGAACCTCCTCTGGACCCTCTCCAATGCCAGCACATCTTTTCTAAGATGAGGGGCCCAAAACTCAAGGAGAGGCCTCACCAGCGTATTACAAAGCCTCAGCATCACATCCTTGCTCTTGTATTCTAGACCTCTTGAAATGAATGCTAACATGGCATTTGCCTTCCTCACCACCAACTCAACCAACAAGTTAACCTTCAAGGTGTTCTGCACAAGGACTCCCAAGTACCTCTGCATCTCAGATTCCTGGATTTTCTCCCCATTTAGAAAACAGTCCACACATTTATTTCTACTACCAAGTACATGACCGTTCATTTTCCAACATTGTATTTCATTTGCCACTCTCGTGCCCATTCTCCTAATCTGCCTAAGTCTTTCTGCGGTCTACCTATTTCCTTAATACTACCTGCCCCTCCACCAATCTTCGTATGATCTGCAAAATTGGCAACAAAGCCATCATCTAAATCATTTATATACAGTATAAAAAGAAGTGGTCTCAACACTGACCCCTGCAGAACACCACCAGTCACTGGCAGCCAGCCAGAAAAGGATCCTTTTATTCCCAACATGAGCAACTTCAGTATTTTTCCATAGCAATATAGTTTAATCCACATGTCAAAATCCAGTGAATTTAAAATAATCCAAAAAATAAATACATATTCTTGAAGGAGAAATAATATTGTGAAAAAGTTTCAACTTTATTTGGCTTAATTACAATTCAAGTTGCTATTTCCAATTAAATTATTATTGTTCCCACACTTGTGCTGCTGAAACTAAGTTTAAAGCCTTCCCCTTTCCATTTCTAATTTAGATAGACCTCCTCCGATATTTAATAGTGAGCATCCTGGATCCTGCTTGGTTAATCTTCAACTATTTTGCCTCATAACTCCTACTGTATATCAATCAAACAACATGCCTGGCAGATCATTCAATTATCCCTTGAAATTTTGAGCTGTTTCATAGGAGAGTGTAGCTTAGAAATATCAAGTCCTCCTGCTTCTTTTCCCCCCAGACATTGTGCTTCATCTTACTACTGTGTCTCTGTTTCTTTTTTATCCCACTATAATCTATCATAGTTCCTTCAGGTTGTCATAGCTGGGGGTGGTAGTGGGAAAAAGCTTCCACTATCTATTAATGCTCCCAATGGTGTGTGCTTCAAATAGCCTCTGACAACCAAGTCCAGTCCCTGGCCTTCACACGTGGCTTAGCTACTAAGCCTGGCGGAACCGTTCCTACTGACAGAAGAAGGGGCAAAGGTGGGTTGCTGGCACCATTAAACCATCGCTTTCGGCAGATGGGGCTCATCAGCTGGAGTCCCTAAGGCAGTCCTATGTTGAGTTCAATGCTGACTGGCAACTCCTACAAACCTGCATTGGTCTCTGCCGTTCCTTTGGATTCATCTGCTACATGACTTACAGCTTGCTCTCCATATTGTGCTGAAGTTTAGCATCCACTTTAGGACATGGTGCATAAGGCACTGGACACGCTTTATAGAATCTTGGTGGTGGTGTTTCATCCAGTTCAATTCTGGCCTTCATGCCTTTGAGTTTACCAATCACCTTCTCATTAGCATTAAGCAGCTGTGTCAGTCTCTGGTTAGTGCTACCATTTGGGCTGCAGTTGTCTGTTGGTGCCACACTGAGAGCTTTGATTGCATGCCAGTCTAGTTGGATTTTTCTCAACCATTCATATCTGAAAAGTGCTAGCCCTTCACTTTCCAACACATAAAGGTCTAACTGCTGAGTCTGGCCTCCACATGTAACATTTACTTTCAGTTTGCCTTTGGGAGTCACTTTCTTGCTTGTGTAAGTTTTTAACAACACTGAGGTCTTTAACGGTATCTTAGAAATCAGTTTGTTGTAGTCAGTCTCTGGAGTTATGGACAAAGCTGACCCTGTGTCCAGCTCCATTTTCAGTTTTAAAACAGACACATTTATTCTTATCCAGATGATTTTGTGATCTGCTTCAGTTATACTAATCAGTTCTAGGCATGACAGTTCACCTTTGTCAGACTCTATGTTGTCTGATTCTGTTTTATATTTGGTAACTTTATGCATTTGCTTAGTTTTGTGTTTGAGACGTTTCACTTGCTTGTGCCTTTTTGTCTGCCTTACACATTCTGTCCATGTGACCTTGTCTGTAACATCTTCTGCAGACCATTCCTTTAAACCAATAGTCATTTGTGTCATGGGTGGATTTGTCACATCGATAACATTTTTGGCTTTTTGTACCATTCAGGGACACTGTGCATTTCACATTCTAACTTGCTTTTCTGTAGTTCTGCTGCATCTTTTGCTGCAGTCTCTAACGATATTGCAATGGTCAATGCCCATTCTAAGGTTAGATCTCTTTCTGACATTAGCCTCTTTTGAGTGCTTTGACTATGCATGCCACATACAAGCCTGTCCCTTAATGCATCTGAAAGTCCATCTCTAAAGTCACAGTACTGGGAAAGTTTGTGCAGTTCTGCAATGTATTCAGAAATGCTTTCATCTTTTTACAGGTTCCTTTTGTAAAATCTAAATCTTGCAGCTATTACCAGAGATTTAGTGCCCAAGTGAGTTTGTAATATTGTAACAATTTCTCTCACTTGCTGGCTGTTCAGGGGTTACTAGACTGCGTAAGAAACTGGACGTTCTTGGGCCCATTAAGCTAAGAAGAGCAGGGGCTTTCTTTTCTTCCTCCACATAGTTCATGTTACAATACAGTTCAACCCTCTCAATATACAACTCCCAGCCTTCATTAGCATTGTCAAATTCACCAACTTTCCCAACTGAAGCCATCACCACGCTATTTTCACTTTAAATTCAGCGTGTCTTTCACTGGTACTCACAGGTCCTTTGGCTTTCTCGTACTGTCTAATTCTCGCTGTTTTGTCCCATACAGATTGGTGATAACATATCCTCCTCACTGATGATCAACACCGATGCACCTCAGGGGTGTGTGCTTCGCCCACTGCTCTACTCGCTCTATATACACATGACTGTATGGCTAGGTGTAGCTCAAATACCATCTATAAATTTGCTGATGATACAACCATTGTTGGTAGGATCTCAGATGGAGATGAGAGGGCGTACAGGAGTGAGATATGCCAACTAGTGGAGTGGTGTCACAGCAGAAATATTGCACTCAAAGTCAGTAAGATGAAAGAGTTGATTGTGGACTTCAGGAAGGGTGAGACGAAGGAACACATTCCAATCCTCATAGAGGGATCAGAAGTGGAGAGAGTGAGCAGTTTCAAGTTCCTGGGTGTCAAGTTCTCTGAGGATCTAACCTGGTCCCAACATATCGATGCAGCTATAAAGACGGCAAGACAGCGACTATTCTTCATTAGGAGTTTGAAGAGATTTGGTATTTCAAGAAATACACTTAAAAACTTCTGTAGATGTACTGTGAAGAGCATTCTGACAGGCTTCATCTCTGGCTGATATGGGGGGATGGTGCTACTGCACAGGACCGAAAGAAGCTGCAGAGGGTCATAAATTTAGTCGGCTCCATCTTTGGTACTAGCCAACAAAGTACCCAGGACATCTTCAAGGAGCAGTGTCCATTATTAAGGACCTCCAGCACCTAGAGCATGCCCTTTTCTCACGGTTACCATCAGGTGGGAGGTACAGAAGCCTGAAGGCACACACTCACCGATTCAGGAACAGCTTCTTCCCCTGTGCCATCCGATTCCTAAATGGACATTGAACCCGTGAACACTACCTTACTTTTTAAATATATATTGTTTCTGTTTTTGCGCGATTTTTAATCTAGTCAATATACATATACTGTAATTTATTTATTTTCTTCTATATATGTATTGCATTGTACTGCTGCTGCTAAGTTAACAAATTTCATGACACATGCTGGTGATAATAAACCTGATTCTGATTCTGAACTGTTGATGCAGTTCGTAATATTTTCTGACTTTCAGGTCCCATCCTCGTCGCCATCTTATTGTGTCTGTGCGCAATTATATATATAATAAATAAAAGCATGGACGTGGTAGATGTCATTAACTGGTGTATGCACATTGCAACGCACATGCGCAGACAACAGATCAATACGTAGTGCTAAGGCGGGGGGGGGGGGGGTGGTCATTGCTCTAAAAGAAATAGATCCATACATTACAGGTTCAGATTTTAAAAAGTCAAAGTAAATCCAAACTTGCTTTCACAAAATTGCTCCTGATAGTGAGTTCCTGATAGGAGCTTCACTCCTCTGCAGCTCCATCGTGATCACCCCTCATCTGCCTATAAGATTGCTGATTTACCTGAGCAAAGGCTCCACCCCTGCATGGAGGCCCCAGCTCTGTGCATCCTTACCAATACATTCTGAGCAACAACTGTTTTACTGACAAACTTTGACATCAGAATTCCTATCTGCTGCTGAACCTGTGCAAACTTATCCTCCAGAGTAAAACTCAGCTTAACTACACTGCCAAGTGTTCTTAAATATGAAATTGGCACTACATCAGTTTCTCAACACTAGCTTCCAGTTCTTGATGTCAAAACTTTACACATGGAACATCTGCTGCTGTGTCACATTTTTGTTTCTTAATTGTTGAAATCAAATAAACTGTCTTCAGTATACATCATTAGCCCTGCCGCTGATGGTTTCACTGGTCATTCTCCTAAGCCAGTCTCGTTCCCAGTTAGGGTTTCATGAGAATCAAAATCAGAATCGTGTTTATTATCACTGACATATGTTGTGAGAATTATTGCTTTGCAGCAGCAGTACAATGCAATACAAAAATATATGCTACCATAAGCAATATATAAAAAAATTAATTTAGTATTGCAAAATGAGTGCAACCATCATGCTTCTAGGCTGAAATTACTGTCTTGATCTGATATGTCATGGCAAGGTGACTATTAATTTCACATTTATCATTTTTCTATTGTGACCATTAATGCTAATGCTTGGAATATTCACTTCTGTAAAGGTTCTCCCACTGGAGAATTCCTGGTTACCATACCCTGCAAATAACTTCACAGCCCAGTTAGATTAATTAAAACACTCCAAGCCGTCTCTTGACTGGTTCCAAGTTCAAAATATCATTCTGGAATGCAACAATAACAAATAGCAAATTATTTTCTGTCTTCTTCTTAAACTTCAACAGAGCAGTTGTTAAGTTACCTGATTTGCAGTCTGGAGAATTCAAATCCCATCCAGATAGCCATGAAATTTATATTCAGTTAATAATCTGAAATTTGGAGAAAGTTGTTGTATCCGGTCTTAGTAATGGTAACATTAAAAACCGTTCTGATACACTAGTCTCCTTTAGAAAGGAAATCAGCCCCCTAATCTGGTCCTCCTTATCATTGCTGCCACTCAGGTAGTCAACTCTGAACATTCCAAACAACCATATTATCACCATCTTGAGATAATTGGAATGGACAATAAATCTGGCCTCATCAGAAATGCCCAAAATTCAAAGCAAGTCTGTTATTAAAGTACGTATATGTCAACATATAAAAGCCTGAGATTCTTTCTCTTCCGGGCATACTTAATAGATCCATAGAATAATAACCATAATAGAATTAATGAAAGACTGCACCAACTTGGGTGTTCAACCATTGTACAAAAGACAATAAACTGATCAAATATAAAAAGAAAGAGAAATAAGAAATAATAATATATATAAATAAATAAGCAATAAATATCAAGATGATGAGATGAAGAGTCACTGAAGGCAAGTCCATTGTTTGTGGGAAGATTTCAATGAAAGAGCAAGTGAAGTTAAATCAAGTTATCCCCTTTGGCTCAAGAGCCTGATGGCTGAGGAGTAATAACTGTTCCCGAACCTGCTGATGTGAGACCTGCGGCTCCTGTACCACCTTCTTAATGGCAACAGCGAGAAGAGAGCATGCATTGGGTGGTGGGGGTCTCTGATGGTGGGTGCTGCTTTTCTGTGATGGCATTTCATGTAGATGAGCTCAGTAGTGGGGAAGGCTTTATCCGTGATGGACTGGGCCGTATCCACTACTTTTTGGAGGATTTTCCATTCAAGGTCTTTGGTGTTTCCATACCAGATTGTGGTTTAGCCACTCAATATGCTCCCCATTACACTTCTATAGAAGTATCCTTCAGTATGAATAAAATAGAAAAAAAAGACGTAAAGGCCTTATGGACATTTGAAATAAGGGATGGTGCTGGAAAACTATAGCTGGACAGATAACAGACAGAGGAACTAGGTTAGTGTATGATATGATGCATTAATCCAGAGGTAGACTGTAATTGTAGATCCTCAACATCCCCGAAACACTCTTTTATATTCAGTGGTTCAATTTACTATCAGAGAATGTATACAGCAAACAACCTGAAATTCTTACTCTTCACAGACATCCACAAAGCAGAAAAAAAACCAAAAGAGTGAATGACAGAAACATCAGAACCCCAAAGCAACCCCTCCCCTCCCATGCACAAGCAGCAGCAAAAGCATCAGGCCGCCTCCACCCACCATGATCCAGAGTCCATCAGAAACTAAGGTGCTCTTGTTATTGCAGTTACTCGAAAATAACAGTGTACTACTTATGTAAATAAGAAGTATCTTGTCTGACAAATAAAATGGCTTGAAATAAAACTAATTTAATTCATAGTTCAGTTTGGACAAATAACATGCATAGTTTTCTGTGAACTTTACTTCGCCACTTCCTAAAATCTTGCAGAACTTATGTATTTGCCAGCAAGTTGGTTTAGCATTAAATTGGACCAGGTATTCCTAAACTCATTGTGATACCTACAGCCTCCTCTTTTTACCTTCAATGCCTTCGTTAATTACTCTCCCCTGCAATTTACCTCACCTCAGATCTTCCATTTTTTTCCTCTTTCTTTTTCTGTACTTTAAAGATCTTTTACTATTAATTTGCTTACCCCCTATTTCCCCCATTTATGTAAGTATCAGGAGATTATTGTTAGCTCCTGGTGCAGCAAACCCTCTTGAACTGTCCCAGAACTCTGCAAATTATTCTTTTCATATGAACATCATCTTCTGTTTTGAACTTCTGACAAACTTATTTGTGCACGCTTTGAAAGGGAGAATAAAACTAGAGCTACCAGGATCCCTGCAGCACCCGGTGACCCTGCAATCATTGTCTCGGAAGACCACAATCTGTGCGGATCGGAAATGACATCTCCACCTTGCTGACAGTCAACACTGGTGCACCTCAGGGTTGTGTGCTTTGCCCACTGCTCTACTCTCTATACACCCATGACTGCATAGTTAAACACAGCACAAATGCCATCTATAAATTTGCTGATGATACAACTATTGTTCATAGAATTTCAAATGGTGACAAGAGGGTGTACAGGATTGAGATTTATCAGCTAGATGGCTGGTGTTGCAGCACCAACCTTGCACACAACATCAGAAAAGCCAAAGGACTGATTGTGGACTACAGAAAGGGTAAAACGAGGGAACACACACCAGTCCTCATAGGAGGATCCGAAGTGGAAAGAGTGAGCAACTTCAAGTAACTGGGTGTCAATACCTCAGAGGATCTAATCAGGACCCAACATATCGATGCAGCTACAAAGAAGGCATGAGAGTGGCTGTATTTTCTTAGGAGGTGGAGAGGATTTGCTATGTCACCAAAGATACTCGCAAACTTCTACAGATGTACTGTGAAGAGCATTCTAACTGGCTGCATCACCATCAGGTATGGTGGGGGTGGGGGGGGGGGGGTGGCTACCGTACAGGATCTAAGTAAGCTGCAGAGAGTTGTAACCTCAGTGAGCTCCATCACGGGCACTCCATCATGTCTCTATAGTATCCAGGACATCTTCAAGAAGGTGGTATCCATCATTAAGGACTCCCATCTCCTACCCAGGTCATGCCCTCTTCTCATTGCTACCATCAGAAAGCACATATTCAGCGATTCAGGAACAGCTTCTTCCCCTCTGCCATCAGATTTCTGAATGGACATTGAACCCATGAACAACTCACTACTTTTTATTGCCATTTTCAAGTTAAGTCTAGTCACTTTTTATTGTCATTTCGACCATAACTGCTGGTACAGTTCACAGTAAAAATGAAACAACGTTTTTCAGGACCATGGTGCTACATGAAACAATACAAAAACTATACTGAGCTATGTAAAAACAACACAGAAAAGAAAATTACACTAGACTACAGACCTACCCAGGACTTTAAGGATAAAGGGGAAGCCTTTTAGGACCGAGATGAGGAAAAACTTCTTCACACAGAGAGTGGTGAATCTGTGGAATTCTCTGCCACAGGAAACAGTTGAGGCCGGTTCATTGGCTATATTTAAGAGGTTGTTAGATATAGCCCTTGTGGCTAAAGGGATCAGGGGGTATGGAGAGAAAGCAGGTACGGGGTTCTGAGTTGGATGATCAGCCATGATCATACTGAATGGCGGTGCAGGCTCAAAGGGCCGAATGGCCTACTCCTGCACCTATTTTCTATGTTACTATGACTGCATAAAGTGCACAAAATAGTGCAGGCATTACAATAAATAATAGACAAGACAATCAGCACAGTAGAGAGCAGTAAGTTGGTATCAGTTCAGTCTCTGGATATTGAGGAGTCTGATGGCTTGGGGGAAGAAACTGTTACATAGTCTGGTCGTGAGAGCCCGAATGCTTTGGAGCCTTTTCCCAGATGGTAGGAGGGAGAAGAGTTTGTATGAGGGGTGTGTGGGGTCCTTCACAATGCTGTTAGCTTTGCAGATGCAGCGTGTGGTGTAAATGTCTGTAATGGCGGGAAGAGAGACCCCGATGATCTTCTCAGCTGACCTCACTATCCGCTGCAGGGTCTTGCGATCCGAGATGGTGCAATTTCCGCACCAGGCAGTGATGCAGCTGCTCAGGATGCACTACTTATTTAACTATAATATTTATATTTATTGTAATTCAGTTTTTTCCTCTGTTATAATGTACTGCTACCGCAAAGACAACAAATTTCACGGCATATGCCGGTGGTAAACCTGATTCTTATTCTCTATCGCGGTCTTTGATGTCTCTCTTCGGAGGCTGCCCAACCTGTTTTCTTTAATATTGATATTAGCCACTTTGATAAGTGCGTTCTGCGGCTTGTAACGAATTGTGGCGACGCTTGTGTGGTGCAAGGGCGCGGGTGGGTAACTTTGGGCGCGACCCCTTTAAATCTCCTGCAGAGGGACGAGCGGCACCTGGAGTTCCGGGACCGGGCATGCGCACTCGGACCCGCGCCCACCTGAACGTCCACACCTGTTTCCAACGAGGCGGAAGTTTGTGCCGAATCAATGCAGCCGTGACCGAGGAGCTGCCTAGAGCGGCCGCCGAGTTCGCCCTCCGTTACCGGCGGGTGGATGACTTTCCTCCGGCTGATCCCGGGAACTCCAGTGCTCGGCGTACTTTCCGATTACCCAGAGAGTAATTACCGGACTCGGGGTTTCTGTCGTGGTTTACCACTCAACCACCTCAAACTAATGCGGCATCGCCGGGATTCAGCACATTAGGTAAGCTGATTCTTACCGCTTTTTTTAAACCATTAAGGACTTTTTAAAACGATTAAGGACTTTTTAAAGAAGAAAAGTTTTTGTAAGAGAATGCACGTGCACACGTGTATACACTCACAAAACTCACAATTAAATGCTGGTTCAACATTCTGTTAATCTGGGTTTGCATCATAGTTAGGATTCGGATGTTAAAAGTGATTAAGTGGACTGTAACTCCACATCAAGGAAGCCGTCAAGGCGGTAGTTGGCGCATCTTCGGGTGAAAGGGGACTGATAGAAGTAAAGTAATTGGAATTGAAGGTGAACTCGCATAACTCATTGTTGCTGGAGTCACGATTGTTACTGTGGAGTGGGGGGTTGGGTTTGCAGTTATCCTAGCCCCGGATGTCACAGCAGGAGTTCCTTGTTAAAATGTACGAGGCTTAATTGATTTCCTTCTGTCAAAGAGGACTTTCACATTAAATCGACATTCCAGTTTGCAAAGTTTCAACGACTAATAAAGAAAGGAAGCACATCTTATACAGAATCAACTCCTGTAAGTTTTATAATCTGTTGTATTCTGATTCAATGGTATGCTCTAGTTCAATCTAAGACGATTGGCCTGTGGCACAATGCATGAGGGTTGTTTCTGATACTGAGATCTGTGTGTAATCGGTTCACAATGGTTAGTGGGAAATACAGAATTTTTTTTTACAATTTTTAAGAGAGTATTTCCTTGAAGCAAATTTGTTTGAAACGCAATGTGTACTGTAGATGTAATGTTTTTAATGTTTTAATTTAGAGGAGATTAGGAAAGAGATAAATTAATATAGGTTTCTGGTATGTATCCTGGCAGAATGCATTAGACCGTAAGAGAGAGGAACAGAATTAGGCCATTCGGCCCATTGAGTCTGCCATGCCATATGAGCAATGCTGTTCCATTTTCCATCTCAGCACCATCCTACTGACTTTCCCCGTAACCTTTCATGCCCCGACTAAGCAAGAACAAACAATGCCTTAATTTTACACCCAATGACCTGGCTTCCACAGCCACCTGTGGTAACATGTTTCAGAGATTCATCACCATCTGGATAAATACATTCCTCCTAATTGGACATCCCTCTATTCTGAGGTTGTGTCCTCCGGTTTTGACTCCACATTAACTCCACTCTGTCGAGTCCTTTCTATGGTTTTGATAGGTTTCAGTGAGATCTCCCCCTCATTCTTCTAAATTCCAGTGGAAACAGGCCTAGAGGCACCAAATGCTCTTTGTATGATTCCCTTTTCATTTCTGTAATCATGTGAATATCCTCTGAACCCTCTCCAATGCCATTTTTTAGATATGGGGCCCAAAATTTCTCTCAATACCCCAAAAGAGGTCTCACCAGCGCCTTATAAAGTCTTGGCATTGCATCCTTGCCTTTATCGTCTAGTCCTCTCAAAATGAATGCTAACATTGCATTCGCCTTCCCTCAGCACTGCCTCAATTTGAGGAAATCTTGCACAAGGACTCCCAAGTGCCTTTGCAGCTCGTATTTTTGAATTTTCTGCCTGCTTAGTAAATAGTCTATGTTTTTGTTCTTTCTACCAAAGTGCATGATTATATACTTCCCAATACTGTATTCCATCTGTCACTTTGCCCATTCTCCCTATCTGGCTAAGTCCTTCAACAGACTTCCTCTTTCCTCGACACTACCTGCCCCACCACCTATCTTTGTACTGTCTTCAAGCTTGGCCACAAAGCCATCAATTCTGTCATCCAAATCACTGACATACAACGTAAAATGAAGTGGTCTAAACACCTTCCCCTGTGGAACACCACAAGTCACCAGCAGCCAATCAGAAAACGCTCCCTTTTCTCCCAATCTTTGCCTCCTGCCAATCATCCCATTTTCTATACATGCTAGTATAGAATACCGTGGCACCTTGGTACTATCATGTGTGGCACCTTGTCAAAAGCCTTCTGAAAATCCAAGAACGCAACATGAACCAGTTTTCCTTTGTCTATCCTGCTTGTTATTTCATCAAAGAATTTCTACAAGTTTGTCAGGCAAGATTTTCCCTTAAGGAAGCCATGCTAACTAAAACCTATTTTATCATGTTCCCCCCCAAGTACCCTGAAACCTCATCCTTAACAATTGACTCTGACATCTGATGTCAGACTACCTGGCCTGTAATTTCCTTTCTTGTGCCTCCTTCCCTTCTTGAAGAGTTTGGACTGACATTTGCAATTTCCCAGTCTTCTGGAGCCATTCCAGGTTCCTGAAAGATCATTACAAATGCCTCCACAGTCTCTTCAGAGCCTTGGGGTGTGCACCATCTGGTCCAGGTGACTTATCCACCTCTCAGCTTCACAAGCACCATCTCCCTAGTAATAGCAAATGCTCTCAATTCTACTCCCTGACACTTGAAATTCCAGCATACTGCCAGTGTCTTCCACAGTGAAGACTGATGCAAAATACTTATTTAATTCTTTCACCATTTACTTATACCTTGTCACTACCTCTCCAGTGTCATTTTTCAGCAGTCCGGTATCTATTCTTGTCTCTCTTTACTTTTTATATTCTGTAATTTTAAAAATAAACTATTGTTATCTTCTTTGATTTTATTGGCTAGCTTACCTTCCTATTTCATCTCTTCCCTGCTTATGGCTTTATTAGTTGCCTTCTGTTTTTAAAAGCTTCCCAATGCTCTAAAATCCCACTAATTTTTGCTCTATTATATGCCCTCTTGCTTTTATGTTGTTTTTGACTTCTCTTATCAGCCACTGATACAGCATCTTGCATTTAGAATATTATGATGACTTTAGAATGTATGTTTCCTACGCCTTCCACATTTTTCTCAGAAACTCCAGCCATTGCTGTTCTGTCGTCATTCCTTCTATGGAATAAATTCCTGAAAATACAATGTCAACTGCATTGAAGCAGTTTGAAGCAGTTTTTTTTCCTTTTATGTAATGAACAAGCTTTGTTCTTGAAACGCTGCATCAACCTGCTACAGTATGTCTAGATCAATGGGTATGTGTGAACTATTGACTGTTCGCTCTCTGTTATATTCCTGTTAATTTATGTTTTGTAACTCCAAATCACAAAAACTAATGGAAAGAAAAAGAAGGGAACCTGAGAGATGTTTGTCAATTTTGTTTTACTTTTAGTGAGGCATGCACTTATGACAGGGTGGTGTAATGACGTATGCCATTGACATGTAACCCATAATGAATAACTCAAATGAACAAAGAATATATCAGACAATGTATTTACAATATTACTCAAATATTAAATACACAACAGATCTAACAAAATATCTTGAAATAATGGGAAAACACAAAATTGAACATCAACGGATCTTGCACATAGAACTATCATCTCTGGAGAGCAGTACTTGAAATCTGGGCCTTACTATCTGTTTGCTTGTTGATCTAAGAATCATTTTGTTTGATGTACCCCATTAGATTTTCCTTCCTTCCATCAGCAAGTGAATATTTTTTCCATTCAATTATTGGATGAATGAAAAATTGGGTGGTTGGACCTCTAATTAACTCGGTAATCAAAGCATAGGAGTTATTGAACTGCAGCCTGTAGTAATCTTTTCTTTTCTTTTCAAATCTTTTTATTAATTTTGAGAAAAAAAACATAAGTAAAATATAAGTACAAAAACATTTGAGAGTACACAATAGATTCATTAATAATCAATTATGTATTAATCAATGTAAAAAGTCTCCCAAACTTATAATATTAATATGAAGGATTTTAAAAAAAAGAAAAGCAAAAAAAAACCCCAAAAAAGAAGAAAAAAAACAATATATATAAAAAAAAAACAACTAACATGGGCAATTGTATAATGTTAAATACATACAGTAGTGCCAATGACTCCGAACCTCCATTTATACAATTCAGGATGGTAACAATAAGGTTCAGGATCAGACCATTTAATTCGCATGAAAATGTTGAATAAATGGTCTCCAAGTTTCCTCAAATTTAACTGAGGAGTTAAAGACCACACTTCTAATTTTTTCTAAACTCAAACAGGAAATGGTTTGAGAGAGCCACTGAAATACAGTTGGAGGATTAATTTCTTTCCAGTTCAATAAAATAGATCTTCTAGCCATTAGTGTAACAAATGCAATCATTCGCTGAGATGAAGCAGATAGACACATATTATCTATCATAGGTAGACCAAAGATTGCAGTAAAAGGATGCGGTTGAAGATTAATATTTAAAACTCTTGAAATGATATTAAAAATATCCTTCCAATAGCTTTGTAAACAAGGACAAGACCAAAACATATGGGTCAATGTAGCAATATCAGAATGACATCTATCACAGGTTGGATTAACATAAGAATAAAATCGAGCAAGTTTATTTTTAGACATGTGGGCTCTGTGTACAACCTTGAATTGTATTAGAGCATGTTTAGCACAAATAGAGGATGAGTTTACCAATAATAAAAATTTTTCCCATTGCTCAGTAGATATAGGGCAATGCAATTCTTCCTGCCATTCCTTCTTAATTTTTTCTGATATATCTGGCTGTACCTTCATAATCATATTGTAAATGATAGCTACTAAACCCTTTTGATAAGGATTAAGAGTTAGAATTCTCTCTGTAATGTCCAATGGACATTCTTTCGAAAAAGACTTTAATTCATTATATAGAAAATTTCTAATTTGTAAGTATCTAAAAAAATGGGTTTTAGATAAATTGTATTTGTTAGATAACTGTTCAAAGGACATAATGTTATCATCCAAAAACAGATCACGAAAACATGTTATACCTTTTGTTTTCCATAGGAAAAAAGCTTGATCTATAGATGATGGCCGAAAGAAGTAATTAGATATTATAGGACTTGACAGTATAAACTTATTCAAGCCAAAAGATTTACGAAATTGAAACCAGATTCGTAATGTATACTTAACTATGGGATTAGTTATCTGTTTATTAATTTTGAGTAACGAAAAAGGAAGTGAAGATCCTAAGATTGAGATCAATGAGAAATCTTGCACAGATTTACATTCCAAATTTACCCATTGTGGACCAGCTACTGTAGTCAATTCTTGTGTCCAAAATATCAAATACCGTATATTAACTGCCCAATAGTAAAATCTTAGGTTTGGTAAAGCCAAGCCGCCCTCCTTCTTTGGCTTCTGTAAATATTTTTTACCTAATCTAGGATTTTTGTTCTGCCAGTAGTAATCTCTTTTTAATCTTTTTTTTGGTCTTAATCAAAGCAATACACAATGAATGAAAACCAGCCTTGCCTTGTTAGGTATATTTGCGCACTGCTATTTAGGTGTGTTATTTCAAGTTAGTTTAAAGGAGTTGTACCTTCTGGAATTTAAAATAATGAATGACATTGCATTTACATCGATGTTTTTCAACACTACGATTATTGTGTGAATAGGAGCCCCAGAATAAATAATCGTAAGATTTTAACTTGTGTACACAGGACATGAGTCATGTTGTTCAAATATTAACCCAGAAACTCTGTTGTGATAATTGGGAGTGGCTGGGGATAAGTGTATGTTTGCACTTTCCAAGTGCTTACTCTTGTATAATGTACTGACATGGATTCCTTCTTAAATATATGATTTATAGAAGTGTTTTGTTACTGTCACTGTCAAAAAAAATTAGAAGCTTCACTTGCAAATAAAGTAACAGTGAATGGTGAAAGAGCAATGTAGAACCACTTCCCTTTATATCATCCTGCCACTCTGGTTATCTGTCCTTTAGTTCTGAGTGACCTAGTTTTTGAATGTGCAGCTCTCTGTTTCCCACATTGTAGATCATGATGTGTTGCTTAAGAGTCTTCACCATTTTGTCTTGCTGGTTAATTCCCGGCGTGTGTAGCTTGTATTTCAATCTTGGGAAAATTTTCCAGCATTTGGTAATGTTACTAACTTATTTAACAATGACTTGACACACACAAAATGCTGGAGGAACTCAGCAGGTCAGGCAGCATCTATGGAAAAGAGTAAACAGTCGAGGTTTCAGGCCGAGACCCTTCACCAGTCCTGAAACGTCGACTGTTTACTCTTTTCCATAGATGCTACCTGACCGGCTGAGTTCCTCCAAAATTGTGTGTGTGTGTTGCTTGGATTTCCAGCATCTGCAGATTTTGTTGTGTTTGTAACAATGATTTGATTTTTTTTATTTTTCAGATTTTAAGATTTTAACACTTCATGAGTATTTTTGTGGTCTCTTCGCTCCAGGAAGCTGGATATTCATCTGAAATTGGAGGCTACATTTCTGGAGTGAATTTTAAAAATAAAGATGCCTGCCATTCAAAGGCTTTTAAGACGACGTTACTTGCATTGGAAACTCATTCTCATAGCCCTTGTGTTTGTTACATTTTTATTTCTGATGCATAGGGAAGTAGTTGGGAACACTACACAAGAGCCATGGTTGAAAGAAATGGTTGTGAAAAAAGACAAAATGCTGCACATGATGATGGGAGCAGTGAACAATTTAAAAGATGCAATTCCAAAAATGCAGATAGGAGCCCCTATCAGAGAGCAAGAGTCTTCAGAGCTGAAAAAATCCTGTTTGCCTGGATATTATACAGCAGCAGAATTGAAACCCTTCATGGAGCGGCCCCCTCAGGATCCCAACGCCCCTGGAGTTGGAGGGAAAGCATATCTCACTGATAACCTGTCTCCAGAGGAACAGAAAGAAAAAGATAAAGGGAATGAGAAACACTGCTTCAATGTTTTTGCAAGCGACCGAATTTCCTTACATAGAGATCTTGGACCTGACACACGGCCACCTGAGTATGCTTACTTTGTGATTTATATTCAGGGATAGGTCGGATTATTTCTATCTTATTGATATTAATAACTTAAAACAAATGTTACTCTGGTTCTAGATTCTACATTAAGGCTGTGAAGATATGTACATGAAGTGTGAATATAAAAGCATTTTAGATCGTAAGATCATAAGATATAGGAGCAAAATGGGCCATTTGGCCCATTGAGTCTGTTCCATCATTTCATCATGGCTGATCCATTTCCCTCTCAGCCCCAATCTCCTGCCTTCTTGTATCCCTTTATGCTCTGACTCATCAAGAATCTATCAACTTCTACCTTAAGTATACCCAATGACTTGGCCTCCACAGCTGTCTGTAGCGACAAATTCCACAGATTCACCACTCTGGTTAAAGAAATCCCTCCTCATATCTGTTCTAAATGGACATCCGTCTATTCTGAGGTTGTGTCCTCTGGTCTTAGACTCCCCCACCATAGGGAAAATCCTCTCACTGTATTGTGGCCTTTCAACATTCAATAGGTTTCAATGCGATCCCCCCCCCCACCCCCATTCCTCTGAATTCAATGAGTACAGAGACAGAGCTGTCAAACGCTCCTTATATGATGAGCCTTTCAATCCTAGAACCATTTTTGTGAACCTCCTTTGAACCCTCTCCAATGTCAGCACATCCTTTCTCAGATAAAGGGCCCAAATCTGCTCACAATACTTCAAGTGAGGCCCCTCTAGTGCTTTGTAAAGACTCGACCTTACAACCTTTTTATACTCTAGTCCTCTTGGAAATGAATGCTAACATCGTATTTGCCTTCCTCATCGCTGACTCAACCTGCAAATTAACCTTTAGGGAATCCTGTACGAATTATTTCAATTCGTACAAATTAAGAAATTTTATTTAATCTAAAATAGAAGAACTCTGAAAGGGATGCGAAAACTAAGACCTATATGTGCATTGATCTGTGAAGGGAGGAATAAAAGTGGGGGATCTTGTTTTCAATGAAGATTATGACTTTCTGGACTTGATATCAGAAATACAAAATAAGGTAATGATTATGTTGGACTTCAGTCAAACATTGTGCCCAGTTCTGGGTAGTACATGTGGAGTATGTAAAGAAGGTATGGAGAAGATTTATTAGGAAGTTGGTCAGATTGGAGCCTCTGAGTTTAGAATTCAGTTACGTGGATAGATAAAGTTGTTCTCATGAAGCACAAAATTTGAAGGTGTGATTTGATACATTATCATGAAGGATCTAGGCAGGGTGTAGAAAGAGTACTTTGCTACTGTTGGTGGAAGACTTTGAGCAGGATTCAAAGTTACAGTCTGGTATTTGCTGCCTGTAAGTTAATAAAGGCTGTTGTATCGCTCTAAGACATAAATACGATATAGAATTTGTTGCATGAAAAATTCTGGGGTTTTGTAGGGGTAGGGGCCAGGTGAATGGGAACCCCAAAAGTACTTAAGAAGCTTGAAAACTGAAATAAATACAAAAGGTGCAGGTCAGCAGGATGTGTGAACAGGGGAGCGGTTAATGTATCACATTCTGGACCATCAATCAAAATATGCGGCTTTTGTGTTGTTCTGTTTAGGTTTTGTTGGCATGAGGGTTGGCATGGGTTCAATAGGTGAGGTAACCTCCTTCCATGTTGTAACAAATCAATCTAAATTCTGGCATTTAATCTAAATTGCTGAACACTTGTATGTAAATGATTTCAGATATAATAATGGAGGTTCAGTTTTGGGATTGTTGTTTGCAAAGTGGAAATATTTACAGTAATTCAAATAAGCAAACATGTTTAATTCTCCTCCCACGGTTAGGAATACTTCAGAATTTTTGCTCAGTTCAAAGTTATTGTGTGTACACCACATTTCATATCTAATCAACTCCTACAAAGCTATATAGACAATAGACAATAGGTGCAGAAGTAGACCATTCGGCCCTTCGAGCCTGCACCGCCATTCTGAGATCATGGCTGATCATCTACTATCAATACCCGGTTCCTGCCTTGTCCCCATATCCCTTGATTCCCCTATCCATAAGAAACCTATCTAGCTCCTTCTTGAAAGCATCCAGAGAATTGGCCTCCACTGCCTTCTGAGGCAGTGCATTCCACACCCCCACAACTCTCTGGAAGAAGAAGTTTTTCCTTAACTCTGTCCTAAATGACCTACCCCTTATTCTTAAACCATGCCCTCTGGTACTGGACTCTCCCAGCATCTGGAACATATTTCCTGCCTCTATCTTGTCCAATCCCTTAATAATCTTATATGTTGCAATCAGATCCCCACTCAATCTCCTTAATTCCAGCGTGTACAAGCCCAGTCTCTCTAACCTCTCTGCGTAAGACAGTCCGGACATCCCAGGAATTAACCTTGTGAATCTACGCTGCACTTCCTCTACAGTCAGGATGTCCTTCCTTAACCCTGCAGACCAAAACTTACACAATATTCCAGGTGTGGTCTCACCAGGGCCCTGTACAAATGCAAAGGGACTTCCTTGCTCTTGTACTCAATTCCCTTTGTAATAAAGGCCAACATTCCATTAGCCTTCTTCACTGCCTGCTGCACTTGCTCATTCACCTTCAGTGACTGATGAACAAGGACTCCCAGATCTCTTTGTATTTCTCCCTTACCTAACTCTACACCTTTCAGATAATAATCTGCCTTCCTGTTCTTACTCCCAAAGTGGATAACCTCACACTTATTCACATTAACTGTCATCTGCCAAGTATCTGCCCACTCACCCAGCCTATCCAAGTCACCCTGAATTCTCCTAACATCCTCATCACATGTCACACTGCCACCCAGCTTAGTATCATTAGCAAACTTGCTGATGTTATTCTCAATGCCTTCATCTAAATCGTTGATGTAAATCGTAAACAGCTGTGGTCCCAATACCGAGCCCTGTGGCACCCCACTAGTCACCACCTGCCATTCGGAGAAACACCCATTCACCGCTACCCTTTGATTTCTATCTGCCAACCAGTTTTCTATCCATGTCAATATCTTCCCCCCAATGCCATGAGCTCTGATTTTACCCACCAATCTCCTATGTGGGACCTTATCAAATGCCTTCTGAAAATCGAGGTACACTACATCCACTGGATCTCCCTTGTCTAACTTCCTGGTTACATCCTCGAAAAACTATAAAAAAAAACTATCTATATATAGATCAAAATGCTTATTGAGCTTTTTAGAAACAGATGCAGAATAATTTTGCTGTGGTTATAAAATGTAGGTCACATTTGTATTATTTTCTTCAAACCAAGTGCCCTAAATCAGGGATGAGATATTAAGCAACACAGACAAGATACTGGAGGAACTCAGCAGGTCCGGCAGCATCTGTGGAAAGGAATAAAGAGAAAATATTTCCGGCTGATACTGTTAATCAGAACTGGAAAGGAAGGGGTGAAGAAGCCAGAATAAGAAGGTGGGGGAGGGAGGGGAGGAGTATAAGCTGGCAGGTAGGAGAAACCAGGTGGGTGGGGAGTGTTTTGCTCTGGGTTTCAAGCATCTACAGTATCTCTGGGGTTACTGATGAAATATTTGCTGTTTATTTTGAGTTTCGATTGTGTGCAGAAGGAAAGGGTTAAGTGGATGAAGGTCCTTTGGCTTTAACTTTTCTTGAATTTCAACTCTAGATGCATTGAACAGAAGTTTAAGAGATGCCCTTCCATGCCCACCACAAGTGTAATTATAGTGTTCCACAATGAAGCCTGGTCTACACTGCTCAGAACTGTTTTCAGTGTAATGCATACCTCACCTGCTATGTTTCTAAAAGAGATAATTCTGGTTGATGATGCAAGTACAGATGGTGAGTTTGAGCTTTATTATCAATATTTTTGTTTATCTTCTTGTGCAGTGACAGGTCTGTGGTGACTTTAATTAACAGTTCTCAGAGAATTAACCAACAGCTTTGGTTGTGATAGAGAACTTCCCAAATATGTGGCTGTAGTGGTCAGAAACAAGCTAAGCATGCATGACAACCTTCCGTGTAATACTTTAATAAGAACAGGTGATCTCTCCAATACACTCTGGTGCTAGATGAAAATACTTGCCTTCATATTCTAAGCACAAAACTGGAGTTGCTATTCTACAAATTGAAAACTGCCAATCTTCCTGTATCTCCTTTTTAAAAAAAGATAATTTTGAGAGGTTTAAAAATTTTTGTGAATTCATGAAAGCAGGGGTTTAAAAAACCCAGCAATTTTCAGTTAATCTTTCCTAAGTCATTAGAATTGAGTTTAATATCACTGGCACATGTTGTGACATTTTTGTGGCAGCAGTTCTGTGCAATACATTAAAAAATTATAAATTATAATAAGAAATCTACTCATGTTCAATGGCTAAGCGATGTTATGTCTTGCTTAAATTTAGAGAGATTCGTTGTTCAATTTCTGAATCAAGACAAGACTTTCTAACATTGTGGGGACCTTTTTTGAATTACTTTCATAATCTTTGATTTGTTATCAAGTACAGATGTTGGCTAATAATATGTTCGACTATATGATAACGATTTCCCCCCTTTTTCTTTTTCCAACCGGCTTTTCTCGGTAGTGGGTTTAGATTTTTTTTTGTATAATAATAAAATTATTACTTTTCAATATTATGATTCAATTTAATTTACATGAATATGAGGTAATGAAACTAAGTGTGATTAACATATATTGTAATTGATATATGATACACATCCTCCTGTATTCTGCATTCTTTTTTGTAAGAAATCAATAAAAATATTGGAAAAGAAAGAAATCTATACAGTGTATATATAAAATTAAGCACTACAAAAAGAGAGCAAAAAGTCAAATCTATTCTAGCTGACACTCATTAAATAGTTGTGGTTGAACTGCATGTTTACAAAATATTTCTACTTACAGATTACTTAAAGGAAGAGTTAGATAACTACGTGAAACCATTCCAAATAGTTAAAGTGGTTCGTCAATTGGAAAGGAAGGGGTTAATTACAGCAAGATTGCTTGGGGCCTCAGTGGCCACTGGAGAGGTTTTAACCTTCTTGGATGCACATTGTAAGTTGACTAACTTTGATGCTTTGGAAGCTATTTTGTCGATTAAAAAGAACCAAGGCATGACCTTATTGATCTGAGAAAAATAGCATCAGATTTTGTTTACTTTAGTTACTTACAAGTGTGGAATCTTAGATTGAATTAAGGGTTACACTGTCAGAGAAGGTTTGCTCCAAAGTAGTTAAATGAGGTATTATTTTATCTGGTTTCTCTCAATTCAGTCCAAAGAAACTGGTTGTGAAGAGAACTTTCCATATGGTCTGAGATGTTTTATTGATAAGTTTTGTGTACATTGAAATTGTTTGTCATCTGGAAAGGAAACAGTTGATGCTGAAGTAACCTCTGTAGAGAAAAATGAGAACATGTAATGGCTGGCTTATTCAGAAACCATTGGAGCTGCTTCGAGCTAAAAATAAGATTTCTTGCTATTAGCATCCTAAAATTGTTAAAATAAAATGTATGTTGTTGTGTATTTAATATTTCAATTGTCTGTGTCTGTCTCTCATTTAAAGACGAATTTACGTCCATATTCCTGGACTTGTTTGTTTTCCTCTGAATTGACATACCATAACATTATGTATTGTAACTTAAAAACATTAGACAATATATAAGATGTTATGGTATGCCAGTTAACATTGTATATATTCAGCTGGATATTTATCTAGAATCAATAAAGCACTGTCACTAACACATCTTTCTTCCCCACCCACCCATCCACCCTTCCACACAGGTGAATGTTTCAATGGTTGGTTGGAGCCTTTGCTTAGCAGAATAGCTGAGAATTACACTGCTGTAGTGAGCCCAGATATCTCCAACATTGATCTCAAAACTTTTGAAGTTATGAAGCCAAATCCATACGGACAAAATCATAATAGGGGAAACTTTGATTGGAGTCTGTCATTTGGATGGGAAGCTCTCCCTAATCATGAGAAGAAAAGGAGAAAAGATGAAACTTATCCCATAAAGTAAGTTTAAATTTTCAAAATGTACAGTAAATTTGGAAAAATATTTGGCTTGTGCAGAGAATTTTAATTCAGCACTTGGTTTAAAGCCCAGTGAGATTTACAGGAAGATTTTTCCTGCTTGGCATTGCTGTCTGCCATACCTCCAGCTGTGCTCATGGGTCAATTGCCTGGTCCTCAGCTAGGGCCCACTACTCATTGATGTTTCACTCCCTTAGCCCTGGTACATCCCCTGGTGGCTGAGCAATGGCAGGACATCTCCCTGCTACCCCTGTAGCTTTCAATGTGGTTAGCTGAACCCCCAATTTCTGTCCTTCCTCCTCTGCCACAGCCAAAAGCTGCCCTTTTCTGCATCTTCAGCCACCTCTCTGGAGGCCCTCCTGAGCCTTGCTCCAGTCACTGCCAGATCATGGAGTAATAACTACAAGTAGTTATTCAACTACTTTTTAAAAAAAAAATATGATTCCGTCATCCTGTCAGGCAGTTACTTCCAGACCTCTGCTACTCATTAAATGAGTTTCTTCCCCTCAAATTTTTTTCTCTCAACTCCCTTCTAATCCTTTTATCACTGAATTTGAATCTACACTAGCTAGTTACTGACAACTGGAAATGACTCTTTAATGTTTATTCATGGATGGTGGGGTAGAGATATGTGTCTACCCAAGGAGGTGTAAGGCACTCTTTCCCGCTGCTACTCTGCAGGTCATCCTTGGGCAAGGTGTAGCACCTGCTAAACCCCTCCCCCCCCCCCCCCCCCCCCCCCGATCAGAGTCACATGAGCCATGGAGCAGGTGGTGGGACGGTCATATGAGCAGCCGGTGCTTCTCACACGTCCTGGTTATGTGACCACTGATTCCAGTCAGACAATTTCTGAAGAGTACTGATAATGGATGGGGTCACCCATCTTGTAAAGGCACTGCCCAGAAGGCAATGGCAAGCCACTTTTGTCGAAAAATTTGCCAAGAACGATCATGGCCATGGAAAGACCTTGATCGACTATGTTATGTGACATGGCATATAATAAACAAACGAGTGTTTATTCTCGCAGGACTTAATGTTCATTTTACATTCTCAGTTTTTCTTTTTGTTTCAAAGAAAATGACTTCAACTTAAATCTCTCGCATCTATAATTTTCCATCCCTGGTTCTCAAAATCGCCTCTGTGCTCTTCAGTGCTGCCTCCTTCCTCTACTGTGGTTATGAGAAGGGTGTACCGCAGTTGACTGTGATCTAATTTTGCAAGAAGATGAGCATAAATTAATGAATTTTTCCATTTATTTTCTGTTTGGACAAGCAGCCCCTTGAACATATAGCAAATGGTATAGTTTCTTGCTTTCACTTTGCAGGTCTCCAACATTTGCTGGTGGGCTATTTGCTATCTCCAAGCAATATTTTGAACACATAGGTGCCTATGATGATCAGATGGAAATATGGGGTGGTGAGAACATCGAAATGTCCTTCAGGGTAAGTGTTTGGTTTTGTATTTTATTTTGTGTGTGAATTTCTCAAAATAGAAGATTTAGAATTCCATCATCATGTGGATTCAAAATTTTCCATTTTAAATCGCTGTAATCTATCATTGGAATCTGAAAATATGGAAGCATAAAACTGGGTCTCCTCTAAGGTTGATGCAATGATGGCACAGCTCTCATCACTGATTTTGTTCAGTTAATCAAAAGTTAAATTTGAACTTCGGAGATGATTGTCAAAGCATTTCAGTGTTCCTGTTATATATGGTGACAGAATGAAATTCAGTGATCTTGGGTTAGGGTGATTCTTGCACTTGCAAGTGAATAACTTTGTTAATCAGGAACTGTTTTCTTTTTAATTTATCATCTTTCCATGTATAGAAAAGGAAAGTCATCATTGTTAACATACTCATGAATATAATTGTATTTGCTGAAGACGGCAAAGAACATTGTACACAAGACTCAGTCTAATAGGTACACAAAGTGGTTTGCAAATATGCTGCTCTCTGCAATGTACTGCAGTCACTATTGTCAGATATGTACACAGAGCATATTAGAAGGAATTATGGTATTGGTTTCCCACGGTACTGTATTATCACCACTGACAATATAAGCTTAACCTTTTTAAACAATGATATTTGCTGTTGCACAAATATAAATGGAGATATATATGAAAAACATAAATTTCTTAATTGAAAGAAAAGGAAGCCTTTTGAACTGATTGGCTTTGGTCTCGGTATAGTCATCCAAAGTACCTCTTTCAGTACCAAGTCATCACCTGCAATGAGTTGTTGCTCCTCTCCACACCCTGTGGTGCATTGGGCAGCAACCTGGCGGTGTCTTTAGCCGTTGTCTTTTTTTTTACAAGGCCGATTTGCTACCCGGCATGGATGGAAGATTCGAACCTGAGACCAGTCACCTCAAAGTCCGATGCAGATGCCACTGTACCAGTGGCCGGCTAGTACCCTGCAATGAATTGCCCTGGAGTTCTATTGTAGGCCACCATTTACCTGCAGTGAGCATCATGTAACAGATGTCAACCAATTTTTGCCACTCCTCCATTATTGATCAATTCCGGTCTTGTCATCTGTGAGTCATGAGGACCAGAGCAGTCAGACCTGTTGGGCAGGATGTTCTGTAGCACTCGGATAAGGACTGTCAGGAAGGGAAATAGCTTCTTCCCCCACCCCCCTCGCCAGGCCATAAAACTGCTGAACTCCCTGCCGCACCCAGCTCTCATTATGTATGAAGCACTAGTAGTGCTATACTGTTGTTTTTTAGTGTCTTAAATGCACTTTATAATTTGTTAATTTACTAGTTGATAGTATTACTTTATTTGTTGTCTGTTTGAGATATTTGTACTGTGTTGTGCACAGAGTTCCAGAGGAATGTTTGGTGGATCTTGATATTCCAAAAAAATTCATACTTCCATCCAGAACCAATTCTTCGCCTCTTTCCTCCTCCCCTCCCCATATGAGGATGCCATATGGTCTTGTTCTCTTTCTTACTGTGGATTTTTCTAATTGAGGAGATAGATATTAAATCCACTTTTACGTTGCAATTTGTCTCTTATTTGCATACAATAAATTTCTTTCTCCGTTGATTTGCCAATTCATTTTGTAAATTTTCATCTTAGTCATCCGTTACATCCTACACTTTGAATGGCGTTTCCTAATTCATCCAACTTTTAATAAGTGCAGTCGAAGGTTGAGCCATTGCCAATTCCTTGTAGAGCGGTAGAGCGGCCTCCATAGGTCACGGTTGACTATGGATGTTGTGCCCTAGCTGTGTAGATATGAAAGCCTGGCAGTACAATATGGAGAGCAAGCTGTTGCCCCTATAGCAAACTCTCCCTCTCCACCCAAAGGAACCATAGAGACCGATACAGTTTGGCACAAGCAGCATCACAGAAGATGCCAATCATTGTTGAACTCAACATAGGAAAACTGCCTTGGGGACTCCAGATCCAAATTTTCCCTCTGGCTTTACTCCCAATGCCTTCACCATGAGTGAGTGTAGCTACAAGGCAGCAGAGATTAAGATCAGAGTTTTCCTTCTCCTAGATGAGCAGCCAGCCATAACTGATTTGCCCCATCTGCCCAAAGCTGTTGTATTAAAGCTGCCAGTAACCTGCCTTTGCCCTTCTCCTGTCAGTAAAAATGGTTCCACTGGTCATGGTAGCTAAGCCACACATGAAGGCCGGGTCTTGGACTTGGTTGTCAGAGGCTATTTGAGACCATGCCATTGGGAGTATTTAATAGGTAGTGGGAGCTTATCCCCAGTACATTCCCTGGCTATAACAAGCTTAACGAAACACTTCCTTGTACAATTTGCACAATTACAATCCATCTGTATCAAGTGGATATTCGAGAAAAATTTAATTTTTTGACCCTTGTTCTAAGTTAATAAGAGGACTGATTCCTGCGGATGATGACTAATGTAAACAACCAAATCCAGTTTTTATTTCTATCTCAAAAGATGTGATAATTTAAATGACTCAGGCCAGGCAGCATGTTCAGAGAGAGAAGCAGAGTTATACTTGCAGTTTGAGGAGCTTTCATTAGAACTTGGAAAAACTAGAGAAAACTTCTTATTTTAAAAAAAAAACTTAAGAGAAAGGTGAAAAAGGCAATGAAAATGCAATATATTAGAGAGAGAGAGACAAATGGGCTAAGTACACGTCCCAGTGTTGATTGCCAGTGAGGTGGAGATGTTATTAGCAATCTGTACAGATTGTGGTCTTCTGGTTAGGAAGTAGAGGATCCATTTGCACAGGGAGGAACCAAGGCCCAGGTTCTGTTGTTTTTCGAACAGGACATTAATGGGGTTATCTGTGTGAAAACTAGTAGCAAAGTTTTTTTGGTTGTGGAGAGTCACATCTCTTGGCTGCAGTAAAGTTGTATAAAAGTACATCGTTGTACCATGTTTACAAACATTTTGTGAAGACACTGTTTTTCTAATTCAAATCATAAACTTCCAACAGAGCAGCATGGTAGCCATTTTGAAATAGTTACTTCACAAATAAATATTTAGTTACTTCTATCAGTTGTGTACTAGTGATGATTGAACTGTTTAATGTGTTCGTTACTATGTTGAAACACTTTCATTCCTTTCATTTACCAACAGGTATGGCTATGTGGTGGACAATTAGAAATACTGCCATGTTCTGTCGTAGGTCATGTCTTCCGTACCAAAAGCCCCCATACTTTCCCCAGAGGTACTCAAGTCATAGCCCGTAATCTGGTACGGCTGGCTGAGGTATGGATGGATGACTACAAACAGATATTTTACAGACGAAATAATCAGGCGATGCAGATGTTCAAAGAGGTGGGTGGAATTGTGAAAATCAATATGTGCATAATTTATTAAATTATTGCAGCTTAATGATTGAGCTAGCAACTTAGCTTTTGAGATTAAAATTTTAGAGACGTTCAATTTAAATGGGTAGAAGAATTAAGTGTTCAATGCACGTATTTTCAAATGTACATGTTAACAAAATACCTTTTGCTATATTGCTCTGAAAGTTCAAAATTTATTTAAAGACCATAAGGAATAAACTCAAAAGCAAAGCATTGCAGAATCTAACTTACTGCTTCTCCTTCATGAACTTCAATTTTATATTATACCTTTCCTGGTTTCTATTTTCTCTTTGCCATGTTAACTTTCATTACTTTGTTTCTCTGAATCATAGTTCTGATGAAAGTCTTATGAAGGTACCATCTTGTGCATTTAATATTTCACTAATATTAATCATTCTTTTAAAATCTTTTTATTAATTTTAAACAAACAAATGAAACATGAATACAGAGAGTTTGAGAGTACATAATTAATAGGTTAAGGTATAAATACAAATAGATGATAATCCATATATAATAACCTCCCAAACTCATAGTAATTATGAAAAATGGAGTAAATAAGAAACCCCCCCCCCCAAAGAAGGAAAAAAACCTAACCAACATGCGCCATTGCATTATGTCAAATATACACAGTAGTGTCAATAACTCCGTACCTCCATCCAAATAATTAAGGATAATCAAAGTAAGGTTTAGGAAAAGTCAGTTTAGCTCATATGAAACTGTTGAATAAATGGTCTCCAAGTTTCTTCAAATTTAACTGAAGGGTCAAAGACAACACTTCTAATTTTTTCTAAACTCAAACAAGAAATAGTTTGAGAAAACCACTGAAATATAGTTGGAGGATTAATTTCTTTCCAGTTCAATAGGATAGATCTTCTAGCCATTAGTGTAACAAATGTAATCATCCGCCGACCTGAGGGGGATAAACGACTATTATCCACCATTGGTAAACCGAAAATTGCAGTAATAGGATGCGGTTGCAATTTGATATTCAGAACTGTTGAAATAGTACCGAAAAGACCAAGGGCAAGACCAAAACATGTGGGTCAATGAAGCAACTTCAGAATGACATCTGTCACAGGTTGGATTAACATAAGAATAAAATCGAGCATGTTTATCCTTGGACATGTGAGCCCTATGTACAACCTTAAATTGTATTAAGGCATGTTTAGCACAAATAGAAGAAGAATTGACCAATTGTAAAATTTTCTCCCACTGCTCAGTGGGTATAAGACAATGAAGTTCTTTTTCCTGTTCCTTCTTAATTTTTTCTGATACTTCTGGCTGTATTTTCATGATCATATTATAAAAGATGGCTACTAAACCCTTCTGGCAAGGATTCAGAGCTAAAAAATTTTCTGTAATGTCCATTGGACATAATTTCGGAAAAGATTGTAACAATGGACAATAGACAGGTGCAGGAGTAGGCCATTCAGCCCTTCTAGCCAGCACCGCCATTCACTTGACCATGGCTGATCATCCATAATCAGTACCCCATTCCTGCCCTCTCCCCATATCCCTTGACCCCGCTATCTATAAGAGCTCTATCTAACTCTCTCTTGAATGCATCCAGAGACTTGGCCTCCACTGCCTTCTGGGGCAGAGCATTCCACATATCCACCACTCTCTGGGTAAAAAAGTTTTTCCGCATCTCTGTTCTAAATGGCCTACCCCTTATTCTTAAACTGTGGCCTCTAGTTCTGGACTCACCCATCAGCGGGAACATGCTTCCTGCCTCCAGCGTGTCCAATCTCTTAATAATCTTATGTGTTTCAATCAGATCCCCTCTCATCCTTCTAAATTCTGGTGTATACAAGCCCAGTCGCTCCAATCTTTCAACATATGACAGTCCCGCCATTCCGGGAATTAACCTTGTGAACCTACGCTGCACTCCCTCAATAGCAAGAATGTCCTTCCTCAAATTTGGAGACCAAAACTGCACACAATGCTCCAGGTGGGGTCTCACCAGGGCCCTGTACAGCTGCAGAAGGACCTCTTTACTCCTGTACTCAATTCCTCTTGTTATAAAGGCCAGCATGCCATTAGCTTTCTTCACTGCCTGCTGTACCTGCAAGCTTGCTTTCATTGACTGATGTACAAGAACACCTAGATCTCGTTGTACTTCCCCTTTTCCTAACTTGACTCCATTTAGATAGTAATCTGCCTTCCTGTTCTTGCCACCAAAGTGGGTAACCTCACATTTATCCACATTAAACTGCATCTGCCATACATTTGCCCACTCACCCAACCTGTCCAAGTCACCCTGCATTCTCATAACATCTTCCTGACATTTCACACTGCCACCCAGCTTTGTGTCATCAGCAAATTTGCTAATGTTACTTTTAATCCCTTCATCTAAATCATTAATGTATATTGTAAACAGCTGCAGTCCCAGTACCGAACCTTGCGGTACCCCACTGGTCACAGCCTGCCATTCCGAAAGGGACCCGTTAATCACTACTCTTTGTTTCCTGTCAGCCAGCCAATTTTCAATCCATGTCAGTACTCTGCCCCCAATACCATGTGCCCTAATTTTGCCCACTAATCTCCTATGTGGGACTTTATCAAAAGCTTTCTGGAAGTCCAGGTACACTACATCCACTGGCTCTCCCTTGTCCATTTTCATAGTTACATCCTCAAAAAAACTTCAGAAGATTAGTCAAGCATGATTTTCCCTTCATAAATCCATGCTGACTTGGACTGATCCTTCTACTGCTATCCAAATGTATCGTAATTTCCTCTTTTATAATTGACACCAGCATCTTTCCCACCACTGACGTCAGGCTAACCGGTCTATAATTCCCTGTTTTCTCTCTCCCTCCTTTCTTGAAAAGTGGGACAACATTAGCCACCTTCCAATCAGCAGGAACTGTTCCTGAATCTATAGAACATTGGAAAATGATTACCAATGCGTCCACGATTTCTAGAGCCACCTCTTTAAGTACCCTGGGATGCAGACCATCAGGTCCCGGGGACTTATCAGCCTTCAGACTCAACAGTTTATCCAACACTGTTTCTTGCCTAATATAAATTTCCTTCAGTTCATCCTTTACCCTAGTTCCTTTGGCCACTATTACATCTGGGAGATTGTTTGTGTCTTCCCTAGTGAAGATAGATCCAAAGTACCTGTCAACTCATCTGCCATTTCCTTGTTCCCCATAATAAATTCACCCATTTCTGTCTTCAATGGCCCAATTTTGGTCTTAACTATTTTTTTGCTATTCACATACCTAAAGAAGCTTTTACTATCCTCCTTTATATTCTTGGCTAGTTTACCTTCGTACCTCATTTTTTCTTGGCGTATTGCCTTTTTTGTTATCTTCTGTTGCTCTTTAAAAGCTTCCCAGTCCTCCGGTTTCCTGCTCATCTTTGCTATGTTATACTTCTTCTCTTTTATTTTTATACTGCCCTTTACTTCCCTCGTCAGCCACGGCCGCCCCTTACTCCCCTTAGGATCTTTCTTCCTCTTTGGAATGAACCGATCCTGCTCCTTCTGCATTATTCCCAGAAATACCTGCCGTTGTTGTTCCACTGTCTTCCCTACTAGGGTATTGTTCCATTGAACTTTGGCCAGCTCCTCCCTCACAGCTCCATAGTAACATATTATTCAAGAAATTTCTAACTTGCTAGTATCTAAAAAAAAAATGAGTTTTAGGCAAATTATATTTATATAACAGCAAATTATATAGCTGTTCAAAGGACATAAAACTTATCTAAAAATAGATCACGAAAACATGTTATACCTTTTGTTTTCCATAATACAAAGGCTTGATCCATAAAAGAGGGCTGAAAAAAAAGTTAGATATAATAGGGCTTAATAAGATAAACTTAATCAAGCCAAAGAATTTACAAAATTGAAACCATATTTGTAATATATGTTTAACTATAGGATTAGTTATTTGTTTATTCAATTTAGATAAAGCAAAAGGAAGCAAAGATCCTAAAATAGAAAATAATGAAGTCTTGTACAGATTTACATTCCAAATTTACCCATTGTGGGCAAGGTGCTATAATCGATTCTTATGTCCAAAATATTAAATATCGAATATTAACTGCCCAATAGTAAAATCTTAGGTTTGGCAAAGCCAAACCACCTTCTTTCTTAGGCTTCTGTAAATATTTTTTTACTTAATCTAGGATTTTTATTCTGCCACACATACGAGGATATTTTGGAGTCAATAATATCAAAAAAAGATTTAGGAATAAAAATTGGTAATGCTTGAAATAAATATAAAAAATTTGGGTAATACTATCATCTTAATAGCATTAATTCGATCAACCAATGACAAAGGAAATGGGGACCACCTGGTAACAAGTTGCTTGATTTGGTCAATTAAAGGTAAAAAATTAACTTTAAATAAATCCTTATGTTTCTTGGTAATTTTAATACCCAAATAAGTAAAATGATCTGTGACAACTTTAAATGGTAAGTGTTTATAAATTGGAACTTGCATATTTAATGGAAATAGTTCACTCTTATTAAAATTCAGTTTGTAGCCAGAAAAGTTACTAAACTGAGCAAGCAAGGACAAAATAGCAGGAATAGATCTCTCAGGGTCGGATATGTATAGTAACAAATCATCAGCATATAATGATAACTTATTAGTCCCTTCCCTACGGGTAATACCAAAAATATTAATATTAATCATGTATATATTGTTTGATTAAGCATTCTTATTCATTTAAATGAATAATTATGGGTTGTATGTAAACATACACTAATTGCATATGTCATCACGCTACTGTGTGGTATGTGTGCACTTTGCTTGAAGTAAACACAGAGTTAGGCCCATGTTTCGGACTCCTGTTAATTTCTTTGAATTAGTTTAATGTTTTGAAGTTATAAAACATAACACATCTTACCAGTCTTTGTCAGAATTTTTATTTAAAATGAAAGTTTTGATCACAGCAGTAATGTTGTAACCTAGCTGTTTTGAAAGCCAGTTTTTTTAAAATCAAAGTTACACACTTCAAGCTGGTGTATAACTGCTGCCACATAAATCTGTCTGTATTCTGTACCATCAGATCCACAAAACATAATGTAGTCACGAGAGATTCTGCAGATTCAGGAAATCCTGAGAAACACATACAGAATGCTGGAGGAACTCAACAGTCGTGCAGCATCCATGGAAGGGAATAAACAGTCAACATCTTCGAACTTCTGATGAAGGCTGAAACAAAAACTGTTTATTCCCCTGCCTGACTTGCTGAATCATATTATAGCACATTCAACAGAAAGGGACGGAACGGTAGCATAGTGGTTAGCACAACGCTTTATAGTACCAGCGACCTGGGTATAAGACGTATGGGTTGTAAATTGTCCCGTGTTTCGCCCAGGGTTAAATTGGCTGTTGCTGGACAGTGTGGCTTCAAGGAACGGAAGGGTCTATTCCATGCTGTATCTCAACAAATGAATAAAATCTTCATACATTTTGATTAGAACATTAGAAAAGTTTCAGAAAAATCTATTCATTCATAAGATTGGATATAATGAATAGTGTTTTTTGAGAAGCTGATGAGTGTCACTTTAAGTGGTTGCAGTGAGTCCTGGAAGTTCTCCCATGGGAAAGTTTTACATTACTTTTGAGGACTGTTATTCCTAGCCTCTTTTCTCCATTATTATCAGTGCATTTTATCCCATCTTCCCTTCCCCCCCCCCATGTACATTCACAACTTTATCTAAAGTTTGAATAAAACTAATCACATGTCAATTTAAATCTTTTTATTTTGCTGCTTGTCCCTAAATCATATTGCAACATTGCTTCAACCTTGAGATTCTATCTGAATATTAACATGGTCACTGTTCTGCTATTTCCACTAACTAAAACAAAATTGCCAACAGTTTGCCTCTGTCTGCTCTTCCTACCTTTCTTTATTCTGGAATATTCCCGTTTCCTTTTCAGCCCTGAAGAAGGGTCTCGGTCCAGAACATCAACTGTTCACTCATTTCCATAGAAGCTGCCTGACCGGCTGAGTTTCTCCAGCAATTTGTGGGTGTCAGTCAGGGCTGCATGCTCAGTCTACTGTTCTTCACTCTGTTGACCCACGACTGTGCTACAACTCACAGCTCAAACCACATCATCAAGTTCACCGATGTCACGACCATGGTGGCTCTCATCAGCAAGAACGATGAGTCAGCTTACAGAGAGGAGGTGCAGTGGCTAACGGACTGGTGCAGAGCCAACAAACTGTCTCTGAATGTGAACAAAACAAAAGAGATGGTTGTTGACTTCAGGAGGGCATAGAGTGACTACTCCCTGCTGAACATCGACAGCTCCTCGGTCGAGATTGTTAAGCGCACCAGATTTCTTGGTGTTCACCTGGCGGAGAATCTCACCTGGTCCCTTAACACCAGCTCCATAGCAAAGAAAGCCCAGCAGCACCTCTACTTTCTGCGAAGGCTGAGGAAAGTCCATCTCCCATCCACCCCCCCATCCTCATTACATTCTACAAGGGTTGTATTGAGAGCATCCTGAGCAGCTGCATCACTGCCTGGTTCGGAAATTGCACTATCTCGGATCGCAAGACCCTGCAGCAGATAGTGAGGTCAGCTGAGAAGATCATCAGGATCTCTCTTCCGCCATTACGGACATTTACACTACACGCTGCATCCACAAAGCAAACAGCATTATGAAGGACCCCACGCACCCCTCATACAAACTCTTCTCCCTCCTGCCATCTGGGAAAAGGCACCGGGCTCTCACAACCAGACTATGTACCAGTTTCTTCTCCCAAGCCATCAGACTCCTCAATACCCAGAGCCTGGACTGACACCAATTTACTGCCCTCTACTGTGCCTATTGTCTTGTTTATTGTTTACTGTAATGCCTGCACTGTTTTGTGCACTTTATGCAGTCCTGGGTAGGTCTATATTCTAGTGTAGTTTTTTTTTTCTGTGTTGTTTTCATGTAGTTCAGTGTAGTTTTTGTACTGTGTCATGTAGCACCATGGTCCTGAAAAATGTCTCTTTTTCACTGTGTACTGTACCAGCAGTTATGGTCAAAATGACAATAAAAAGTGACTTGACTTGTGTTGCTTTGGATTTCCAGCATCTGCAGAATCTCTTGTGTTTATGATTTGCTGTTCCACTGTGAAGTCTCTGAGCGATGCCTACCCTGAAGAAGTTTAAAACTTCTTCAGAAGTTCAGGGAAAACCTTGGCAAACCTTGTCCACTGTGTAGTGGAGAGTGTGCTGACTGGCTGCATTGTGGCCTGGTGTGGGAACACCAATGCCTTTGGGGGGGGGGGGGAAATCCTACAAAAGGTAGTGGATTCGGCCCAGTACATCATGGGTAATGCCCTCGCATCCACTGAGCACATCTACGTGAAACGTTGCCACAGAAAAGCAGCGTCCATGATCAAAGAGCTTCACAACTTTCTCACTGCTGCCATCAGGTAGAATCTTGCACCACCAGGTTCAAAAACAGTTACTACCCCTCAACCATCAGGCTCTTCATCAAAAGGGTTTAACTACACTCATTTAAGGACTCTTGTATTGTTATTTCATGCTTGATATTTATTGCTATTTATTTATATCTGTATTTGCACAGCTTATAGTTTAGAGTTCCTGATGTATACAGTTAGTGTTCTACGGATTTGCTAAGTATACCCGTAGGAAGAAAGAATCTCAGGGTAGTATGTGGTGACATGTATGTACTCTGATAATAAATTTTACCTTGAACTTCAGCTCTCCCTGCTTTCCCTCTGTGACCTCTGCTGACCATGTGCTCGCCCAGACCCACTCTTCACCTATCAGCTTCTCGCAAGCCTCCTTCCGGTCCTCCCACCTTTTAATCGTGGCATCTTGCCCCTTTCCTTTCAGTCCTGCGGAAGGGTCTTGGCCCAAAATTTTGACTGTTTATTCTTTTCCATAGATGCTGCCCGACCTACAGAGTTCCTCCAGCATTTTGTGTGTGTTTCTTTGGAATTCCATCGGCTGCAGAATTTATCGTGTTTGTGCCTTTCTGGCACAATGAGCAGTCATTGGCTTTTTAAGAAAAATATCAAATTGCTTGTCCGTGATTTAAAAAAAAACCTTTTATATCACAAAAGAACCTTTTTATATCATAAATTGCTCACAAGAAAATGGAGACTTGAGTTCAGAGGTGGTCAAGATAGTCACTTCAAAAGTCCATACAGCATTCAACAGAAACTGCTACATTGCCCATTATATTAAAAGTTGCAACAATTGTTTCAAAAGTTTGGCATTCAGAGTGTGAGTGGCTAGTTCATTGCTGTAGCTCTGTTTATTACAGGAGTAATTTTAAAAAAGACAGAACGCTTTACAGTACTGATGACCCGGGTCCAGTTCCTGCCATTGCCTGTAAGGAGTCTGAACATTCTCCATGTGATCGCGTGGGTTTCCTCCAGGTGCTTCCACAGTCCAAAGGAGGTTAATTCGTCATTGTAAATTGACCAGTGATTAGGCTAGGGTTAAATCGGGATTGGTGGGCAGCGAGTCTTGAAGGGCTGGAAGAGTGGTGTACCTCAGTCAATCAGTAACTATCTCACAGCAGAGCAACATTATTTCATGGTTGAGAGATTAACTTCGGCATTGTCCATTTTCCATTCTCTTCCCATATCCTTTATGCTCAGTTGTATTAATTGTAATTACTGATTCTTCATCAGCTGATCAAATGCCTCACTGTGGTGCAGATAATTCCAAAGGTTATCGGCTCACTACGTGAAGAAATTGCTCTGCATCTGATCCCTTCATCCAGAGGCTGTGACCCTGAGTTTTAGACTTTCCAACTGGAGGGAGCGAACTCTCAAAATTAAATCTTTTGTCATCTTTTTTTAAAAAAAAAATTACTCTCAGAAAAAGTATCAACCTTCTCAAAAAAAATCAATCCTTAAGTACCAGTAACAAAAAAAGTCTTGTACATTCTCACCTGTTATGACGGACCTCCTGTTGTGTTGCTTCCCCACACTTGGCCCCTCCCTTAACTCTATTTCTAGTAGCATCAAAATCTTCTCATGAGAAAGAATCAGATGCTATGGAACTAGGCAAGTTGTTCAGTGAGCAGTTTTCATTGTGCATCCAGTGAGGTAATGCATCGACTATGCATTAACCCTAGCCTAGTCACTGGTCAATTTACGATGACGAATTAACCTCCTTTGGACTGTGGAAACCCACGCGATCACATGGAGAGTGTGCAAGACGCTCCTTCCCTTTGCTAGCTTACAGGTCATTCTTGGGTGAGGTGTACCACCTGCTCAGCATCCCAGTCAGGTCACGTGAATCTACGGGAGCAGGTGGTGGATGGTCGTATGAGCAGCTGGTGTATATGACAAGTCCTAGTCATGTGAGTACTGATGCCAGGCAGACAATCTCTGAAGGGTATTGATAATAGCTGGGGTCACCCATCTTGTAAAGACACTGCCTAGGAGGCGGCAATGGTAAACCACTTCTGTAGAATAACTTGCCAAAAGCAATTATGATCATGGATAGAGGAGAGAATCAGAACAACAACATTGAAGGATGTCTTCCCCGCAGGCAATAAATACAGACTATGATCGCCCACATCATGCAACAAGGCACATAATGATGATATTGAATATTACATTAAATTTATTCAGCGTTAGTCAAAAGTACAGACAATTTGAGAATTAAAGAGCAATTGCAATATTACATATTTAAACTGAATAGAGAAAAAGCTTTTAATTGCATCCATCCATTGTTCAAAGGTAATATATTATGCTACTTGAATAATTACTGAGAAATCATTCAAAGTGGCTTTTTTATTTAAATGTTATCTTAAGGAAACAATTAAACATTAGTGTACTGTAGGTACTTAGTAAGAAAAGCTGTTCAGGAATTGGCTAATCTGGGAATTTTCAAAAAGGAGCTCTTTATCAGAAGATGAACACAGAAGATGGTGTAGATGCTGGAAACGCAGTGTAACACGGAGACTGCTGGAGAAACTCACATCAGGTAGCATCTTCCAGAGCAACACACAAAATGCTGTCCACGGTGATACACTACCATGGAACTCCTCCAGCATTTTATATGTGTTACACTTCATTAAATGAGCTTTCTTTTATAGATTTTGTGTCTTGTAGTTGATGTGATGGGAAGATTATTCAGATAGTAGGTGCTAATGATAACTTTTTTTAAAACAGAAAACTTTTGGAGACATCACTGAAAGGCTTGATTTAAAACAACGTTTGCAATGTAAGAACTTCACTTGGTACCTGAAGAATGTTTATCCAGAGATATTTATACCTGAGCGGTCTCCTCAACATTTTGGTGCTGTAAGTATTTTTTTTCTACTTAAGCATATTTATACAATATATTTTCTACAGTACAAGAATTATTGTATAGGATTTTTGATTGCATTTTGGGCACTTGCGCTTTGAAGTTTGTTTAAATTATCGGTTTACTTAATTTAAAATTTTCTACTTTTCTAATGTTATACTTGAACCATCAATTATTTGAGTATCTTATGTAACACTTACCCAACAGGCTGGTATATGTCTAGGGGAAAAAGAGATCCAGCCACACACCAACCCACCTCCCATACACGCAGGTGCTGTGAGAATCGCGTTTATGCTTCGCGCCCGCCAACAGTATCAAACCCACAACAAATACCGTTATGAAATACACTTTAAAGAGTTTACTAAAATTAAAAGAGTATTAGGCAATACAATATATATATATATATATACAAGAAAAAAACAAAAGGCGCCAACTTATCAAAGTTCAGTCAATTTAGTGCACATCGGTGGAGCTCATCCAGCGAACCATTCGACTCCTCGGTGGTCGTCCTCCCGAAACTCCCACTTCGGACTCCCCGGTGGTCGTCCGAGCGCACGTCCTCCTTCCTCGGCGTCTCCCTCCGGACTCCCCTCACACCCCCAAGCCCGCACAACCCCTCCCCCTAGTTCCCAGCCTCACAAAACACAATAACATTCCCCATTGATTAACAAATGAATACAATTACCATATCAGCCATTCTAAAGCGAAACAACGGCAAGAGAAACTTTTAACAGACAAAGAAGCATTCCTACTCGTAACAAACCAAAGAAGCCCTTTTTAGTAACATACACAGGACATTGTACATTCTCTCTCCACCAGCAAATGTCATGGCCTCATGGCATTACTAGAGTTCCCCAAAGCTTCTTGCAACACACAAAACCCAACCCAGGTGCAGAAAGCAGTGACATAACTACCCAGAGCAGTAGAAATCACACTCGGTTCTCCTGGTACCACATATGTCAACCGCTCTGGGGGGCGCCTAATCCTCTGAGATCTCCATACCCCTTCTGCCCCCCTGGGCTCCCTCTCCACCTGCGAACCCACTGTCTCGGACACCCCAGGTCTTCCTGACAGACCCTCACCCCCTTCCTCACGGGGGTCCTCCCTCACCTGAGATCGCTCCGGCTCACGCTCGGGCTCCACCCTCTCTCCCACCAATGTTGGCTGCCTCTCCATCTGACCCTCAAGACCTTCCCTCCTCTCACCCAATTCAGTATGGGAAGGGCCAGGAGCCTCCTCACCGGGTACTGGAGCACCAGCGTATGGGAACAGGGGCCACTCATCTGAGTTGTCCTCTTCCGAATCAGTAGCCATTTCCGGGCGAGGGACCCGTCCCCGCTCTTCAGCAGCGGTCTCTTCCCTTTCTCTGCGCCCTCGCAGAGTCCTTGTACTGGGCGTAACCTCCCACTCTGGCTCCGTATCCACCTGCACCGCTTGACCCAGTGGTAGCGGGTGATTCCGATGGAGTACCTTGATAGGCCCTTTCCCATCCTCAGGTTTCACCCGGTAAACTGGCAGGTTCGGCATCTGGCTCTCTATTACATAGGGGCTGGCCGCCCATCGGTCTGCCAACTTGTGCTTACCAGGGAGTCCCAAATTCCGTAAAAGGACCCGGTCGCCCGGCAATAATTGAACAAACTTCACCTTTCGATCATACCGCATCTTATTCCTCTGATTTTGTTTGGTAGCCGCCGCCTCGGCCAACTCGTACGCCCGCTGTAACTCCCTCTTCATGTCGGACACATACTTTAGATGGGACTTCCCGGTGGTCCCCTGGCTGATCTCTGGGAACGTGTTCCTCCAGAGGCTCCAGTCCGTTCCCTCACTGAGCCTCTCCTAAGTTTCCCGACACCTCCCCCTTCTTAGTCGCAGGGGGGCTTGTCCTCCGCAGAACTCCTTGTCTCTCACAATCCCACCTAAAGTGTCCCTCCTCTCCACAGCTATAGCACACCCTCGGCCGCCCACAGTCCCGCCTGAAATGCCCCTCTTTCCCACAGTTAAAGCACACGCTGCCTGCCGCCCCTCCTCTCCCAGGACAACTCCCACTCCCAACCCATGGCACTGGTCGCCCCTGAGAGTGGGTACCTCCCCTGTCCCTCCCCTCCAGAGGGGATTCTCTACCCCTCGGTGGGTTGTCATTCCTCCACCCAGCCACCACTTCCTGTATCGCTGAGGATCGCCCCTTTTCCGCCCCAATGCTCTCTCTTCCTCCCGCACCTCTCTAATCAGTTGCCCGAACGATGAAGGGGGGCCTTTCCTATAAGCCTGCCGAATAGTCCACGCCACCTTGTCCTCCTCCAGAGAGCCACTGAATATCTGACTCATCCTCACGCTAGCCACGTCAGGCACCTTCACTACCCCCCGGCGCCGCAGCCCCGAGAGCATCCCCTCCATCCTAAATATGTACTCGGAGAGCTTTTCCCCTCTCCATTGTTCCAGGCGTTGGAACTCTGCTAAAAGCAGCCAGGGTTCCCCTGACAACCCAAACGCTCCCTCCAAAACTTCTATACATTCCTCCACTGAGGCCCCAGACTTTTCAGCTTTCAACTCCCGGACTGTTTTGGCTGCTAAACCCCTCAAACTTCCCACCAATCGGTGCCGCTTCTCCTCCTCCGAGCCTGGCCACTCCTCTAACATCAAGGACGTATGCTTGATCCAGATCTCATAGTCCACCTCCCCGTCCGGAGTAAGCTTGGCTCCGGAGAACACCCCCAGCTTCAGCCGTGGCCTCTCGGCCACTCCCACGAGGGAGTTAAGTGCGGCTGCCAGCTCGGAGGCTTCCACCCTACCTGGGGAGCGGGGCCTAGTCACGACTCCCTCCTCCCTCCTCCCTTTGCTAGTGCCTGCCACCTCTCCGGGGTTTTCCTCTAGCTCTAGCTCCTCCTCCGATGTCTCCTCAGCCTCATCCTCGGAGAGAGTGTGGAGCCCCCACAGCCCCTCCTCCCCCGGTACACTGACCGTCGCCGGCAGTTCCAACGTCCTGACGTCAGCACTCGTACTAACCAACACCCAGCTAGACTCCATCTCTTTACCACACCGTCTAGCTACCAATTCTACCTGCCCCATACCCTTCACCAAACTTAACCCCCGCACTAACGCGTCTCCCGAAACTCGAAAATCCACTCCGCTCACTACGCATGCGTACTGTACCGGTACACCTTCAAATCCGCACCAGTGAACAATTTTCTCTCTCTCCATCTTCGCTCACTACCTGCGCGATTCCACAGCCCCCTGACAATCCAATCCCGGACCAGCACATCACAAATGTAACACTTACCCAACAGGCTGGTATATGTCTAGGGGAAAAAGAGATCCAGCCACACACCAACCCACCTCCCGTACACGCAGGTGCTGTGAGAATCACGTTTATGCCTCGCGCCCGCCAACAGTATCAAACCCACAACAAATACTGTTATGAAATACACTTTAAAGAGTTTACTAAAATTAAAAGAGTATTAGGCAATACAATATATATATATATATATATACAAGAAAAAAACAAAAGGTGCCAACTTATCAAAGTTCAGTCAGTTTAGTGCACATCGGTGGAGCTCATCCAGCGAACCATTCGACTCCTCGGTGGTCGTCCTCCCGAAACTCCCACTTCGGACTCCCCAGTGGTCGTCCGAGCGCACGTCCTCCTTCCTCGGCGTCTCCCTCCGGACTCCCCTCACACCCCCAAGCCCGCACAACCCCTCCCCCAAGTTCCCAGCCTCACAAAACACAATAACATTCCCCATTGATTAACAAATGAATACAATTACCATATCAGCCATTCTAAAGCGAAACAACGGCAAGAGAAACTTTTAACAGACAAAGAAGCATTCCTACTCGTAACAAACCAAAGAAGCCCTTTTTAGTAACATACACAGGACATTGTACACTTATTTTTTACTTTACTGGATCATAACTTCATATCTACAATATTTAACTGAATGTCTTCAATTGAAATATAAATTGTGCTAAATTGGTTCAAGTCACTTGCCGTTCTGGGAGTTCGGAACATCGAGACAGCAGTGTAGCTGCTGTTGAAATAAGCAACGCTGCAGACTGTAACACTGAAGCAGCAAGCTCCTGTGGCAGGAGCGTTACCTCTCTCTCTCCCCCCATCATTAGTAAGATAGTGAGCTTGTGAGATGTCGAGGTATTGGGATGAACAGTTTTTTTTTGATGGACTCTAGATCATCGTCTCTGGGGGCTTCGCTCGGTGGGGGGTGGGGCTGATGCGTTTTGCTGCTGCTTGTGCAGGGCGAGGGTGACTTCAGGATTCTAATGTTTTCTATCATTCATTGGGGTTTTCTGTTTTGTGGATGTTTGTGAAGAGTAGGAATTTCAAGTTGTACATTGTATACGTTCTTTGATATTAAATTAAACCAATGAATATTTAACCTTCTGAACTAAAAGCTCTGTTCTATTAATGTAAAAAGTAAGTTACAAACCTTTGTTCAGTCGAAGTGTAGTTATAGCTCTGCAATGAGGTCACTCTTTTTCTTCTCACTCCAACCTACCTTCAATTTCAGATTAAAAACGAGGGTTCGCGAACCTGTCTGGACGCTGGGGAAAACAACGGAGGTGGAAAACAGCTAATAATGTATACATGCCATGGTCTTGGAGGAAACCAGGTAACAAAATACAGTATAATGGCATATTGAATATAATCATTCAATATGGGGTAGCTTTAAAGAAACATGGCTTGGTTATTCTAAAGAAGATCAAATCATTAGCTATTTGGCAGCAAAACTCCAGCCTTGTTCTCAGTTTGCTTTTTTTTATATAAAATTAAGTCTCTGATAATACAAAAGTCTCTTTTCTTTACTACCTTTTAATTTTTTTTTACCTTTTACAGTGTCTGCAGAGCAGACTCAATCGGGGCCAAATGGCTGAGTTTTTCTCCTATATCTTTTGGTCTTTATGGTCTGTCGATTGTTTGATAGGTGCCTTGTTGTATGACATGGGTGATCGTGGTCTCTCTCTGACCACGATTGTTCTTGGCAAATTTTTCTACTGAAGTGGTTTGCCATTGCCGCCTTCTTACAAGACCGGTGACCCCAGCCATTATCAATACTCTTCAGAGATTGTCTGCCTGGCATCAGTGGTCACATAGCCTGGACTTGTGATGTACACCAGATGCTTATACGAGCATCCACCACCTGCTCCCACGCTTTCACGTGACCTTGGTCGGAGGGGGTGGTGGGAGGCTAAACAGGAGCTACAGCTTGCCAAAGGGTGCCATGCAGGTTAGCGGAAGGAAGGAGTGTGTTGCACCTCCTTTGGTAGAGACGTATCTCCACCCCACCACCCAGACTGTATGTGTATGCTAGTGAAATAGCCAAATCTGAAAATGTTACTAATACTCATTAAGCAGTATCACAATGCTGTTGTGCTTCATTTCCTTTGTGCCAAATATTATAGAGCAAAAGTGTTATTAATTGTGTAATTAATCAATTTTAGGCCAAGAGGATTTCAAGGAATATCATGTTAATCTCCTCCAAATACCAATTTGTTTTTGATTTTAGATGGTGATCGAAAAATTGTCATATTTGTGTTTCTACATTGTGTTTGGACCTTAGTTACTTCTATCCCTATAGCGGAACTTGCATCTTTGACCCATCTGTGTTGTTAAAACTGGAAGCTATGGACTTGTTAGCCTGACATCAATGGTTGGAAAAATTGCTGGGATCTATTATTAATGGTACAGTAATGATTATGCAAAGTAAACATATATTACAACTAAATAGTGATTAACAAATCTTGTTTATTGGGTTACCTTAATAGATAAGAATACGTGGAAGATGAAGAGCATTATGATATACAGTGCCTTGAAAAAATATTCAGTCCCCACAATTATTTTCACGTTTTATTGTCTCATTTCCTAAACTTAATATGTATCGAAGTAGGATTTTTTGAGTTAATCTACATAACAATGTGCATCACATTTCCAAAAATTTCAAAACCTGTCTACAATTAAAAATCAAAATTGAGGCTGGAAAAAGTATTTACCCACTTTGTAATTACTATACTAACTTTTGTCTGGTGCATTACTGTATAGTATATTACTAATTCACCCAATTTCTTGATGCAGGAAATGTTTTTGATGAATTCGCAAGAATAAATATCCCCTCTCTCTGTAAAGTCCAAAAATATGGTAGATTTTTAACAGATCAAGCCAAAGTGAAGATAAAAGAGCATTCAAGACTAGTTAGGGAAATGCGAAATCTGGGGAAGGGTACAAGACCATCTCAAAGGCAGAGAACTCAGTGGAGAAAATGGGAAAAATATGAAACCACGGCCATACTGCCTACGTCAGGCTGCCCCTGTAAAGTTAGTCGCCGGAGAAGACTGGCAGTACTGTGATGACAGTGGTTATTGAGGGAACTGCAGAAGTCAGTGGCCTCAATTGATGGTAAATTCATGGCTCCCCAATCTCTAAGGCCTTGCACAAAATAGTTATGGAAGAGTGGCAAGGAAGAAGCCCTTGCTAAAAATAAAGCATTTTCTTAGTTGTAGAGAATTTGCAAAGTGGAAGGTCTTGTAATCAGATGAGACTAAAGTGGAACATTTTGGCCTCAACACCAAGTGGTTTGTGTGGTGTAAATCTAATACTGTGGATCAGCCAGGTAACACCATTTGTACGTAACCGTACTGTAAGTTATGGTGGAGGAATGCTGGTAATTACAGAGAGATCCTGGATTAAAAACATGCTAGCCTCTGCCAGAAAGCTTAAACTGGGGAGGAAGTTGGTCTTTCAGCAGGATAACAAACCAAAGCACACTGCCAGAGCAACTGTGGAGCGTATTTCTGATGGGGAAAAAAATGATGTCCTTCAGTTGCCCAGTCAAGTCCTGACCATAACTTGATAGAACATCTCTGGCAAGACCCCAGTATTGCTGTCCACCACTGCTCCCCAAAACTAACCTGGCACAGCTTGAGTAATCTTGCAAGGAGCAATGGGCAAATCTTGCTCCATCACATTGTGCAAAGCTAATGGAAATTTATCCAAAAAGACTACTGGCTGTAATAGCTGCAAGAGGTTGTTCAACTAAGTACTGAACAAAGCAGATTGAATGCATTTGTACTGCTGACTTTTCAGTTTTTAAATGTTAAGCTTTTCATGCTTTACAATTTTCTCTGTTCTTTGTGCTCTACTGTGGAGGGGAGGGGAAAGGAGCAAGGGAATCACAAATAAAAATGATCAGTTAAATTGATCAAAATCCCTGGTTGTAATACTCATTTATGTGAACAAAGGGTTGGGATTGGAATTCTTTTACAAGGCACTGTATAATTTCCTACAGGAAGTGAGGGAAGAGATTGTTGTGCCCTTGGTGACGATCTTTGCATCCTCACTGGACACAGAATAGTACCAGAAGATTGGAGGGTGCCAAGTGTTATTCCTTTGTCAAGATGAGTAATAAGGACATCCTGGGAATTGTAGACCAGTGAGTCTTGCGTCAAGGGTGATAAACTATTGGAGAGGATTTTTAGAGATAGGATATATGAGCATTTCGAGAAGCATAGTTTGATTAGGGATAGACAACATGGCTTTATGACGGGAAGATGAGCATGATTAAATGCCTTGAAGTAACAAAGAAAATTAATGAAAGTAGAGCAGTTGATGTAGTGTATATAGGTTTCTGTAAGGCAATTGGCAGGGTTTCCCACAGTAGGCTCATTTAAAAAAGTTAGGAAACATACAAACTTGCCTACATGGATTCAGAATTGACTTGTCCACGGACTGGGGGAGGAGTATTAAATGGAGCAATTTCTGTCTGGAGATTGTTGACCAGTTGTGTACTGCGACTGCTGCTCTTTGATTTTTATACATAACTTGAAAGAGGAAGTGGAGGTTTGGGTTAGTAAGCTTGCAAGTAACATGAAGTTTGGTGGTGTTGTGGATAGTGCAGAGGGTTGTCATAGGTTACATTGACAGGATGCAGAGCTGGGTTGAGAAATGGCAGATAGAGTTCAAACTGGAAAAGTGTGAAGTGATCCACTTTGGAAGGTTGACATTAAACGCTGAGTGCAAGGTTAATGATAGGATTCTTAACAGAGTGGAGGAACATGTGGATATCGGCATCCATGTCCATAGATCCCTCTAAGTTATCCGCAACTTGATAAGGTGGTTACAAAAGTGTGTGCTGTGTTGGGCATCATCAGTCAAGGGATTGAGTTCAAAAGCTATGAGGTAATGTTGCAGCTCTATAAAACTCGGATTAAAACACACCTGGAATATTATGTTCAGTTCTGGTCACCTCATTATAGGAAGGATGTGGAAGTTTTGGAGAGGCTGTGAAGGAGATTTTCAGTGTCATAAACCCGAGTAATTCTGTAGATGCTGCAAATCTAAAGCACCAGACGCACAAAGTACTGGATGTTCACAGCAGGTCAGGCAGCACCTATGGAAATGAAAAAAAATCAGTCGCTGTTTTCAGCCGAGGCCCTGACTCCAGAAGAAAAGCCTTGGCTCAAAACATCGACTGTTTATTCATTTTCATAGAGATTTCCAGTATGCTGCCTGGATTAGCGAGCACGTCTGATGAAGATAAGTTGAGCGGACTGGAACTATTCTTTCAAGGAAAGAGGATAAGATAATAAGAGGCACAGGAAGAATGGTCAGCTAGCGACTGCTAGAGGTGGAAATGCGCAATATGAGAGGGCATAATTTCAAGGTAATTGGAGGAAAGTATAGGGGGGGATATCAGGGGTATGTTTTTTTTTAAACCATCTGAGCGGTAACTGCATGGAATTCATTGCCAGGGATGGTGATAAAGGAAGATACATTGGAGATACTTAAGAGACTCTTAGAAAAGCACAAAGATGAAAGAAAAATGGAGGATAATGTGGGAGGGAAGTGTTAGATTGATCTTAGAGTAGGTTAAAAGGTCAACACAACATCGTGGGCCAGAAGGCCTGCACTATGCTGTCCTGTTCTCTTTTATAGTGAAGTGATGAGTTTATGTAATTCTATCACAAACAAGAGAAAATCTGCATATGCTGGAAATCCAAGCAATACACACAAATGCGGGAGAACTCGGCAGGCCACGCAGCATCTGTGGAAAAGAGTACACAGTGGACGTTTTGGGTCCTGATGAAGGGTCTGTGCCAAAAATGTCAACTCTTTACTCTTTTGCATAGATGCTGCCTGGTCTGCTGAGTTCCTTCAGGTGGGGGGGGGGGGTGTGGGGTGTGTGTGTGTGTGTGTGTGTGTGTGTGTGTGTGTGTGTGTGTGTGTGTGTGTGTGTGTGTGTGTGTGTGTGTGTGTGTGTGTGTGTGTGTGTGTGTGTGTGGGGTGTGTGTGTGTGTGTGTGTGTGTGTGTGTGTGTGTGTGTGTGTGTGATTTTTCAAGGCCTTTGCTAAGAAACGTCACTTGAGATAGTTACCCCAATACCATAATTTAATGTAATATAATTGAATGGATTGATTAGTTATTAGCAAAACAGTCAAAATAAACTGTCATAATTGTATTGGAAGGCTGTTTCCAAAGGTTTGGGTGCTGGGCCTCCATTGTTTACAATGTACGTCAATGATTTAAATTGTGTGATGAAGTATAATGTATTCAACTTTCATGATAAAATGTTGGATGTCAGTGTGTTGGAGGATGATGTTCAGGGACTTCGGTGTATTATTGACTATTTACAAGAATTGCCAAGGACATGGAAGGTGGTATGTAATGTAGAGAAATGTAAGGTCATTTACATTGTCAGTATGATTATTGGTGTGCCACAGGGATCAGTGCTGGGTCCTTTGTTGTTTATCATCAATATCAATGATCTGGATGACACTGTGGTTAACTGGATCAGCAAACTCGAGGATAACACCAAGATTGGAGGTGTAGTGAACAGTGAGGAAGGTTATCATGCCTTGCAGATGGATTGGCTAGAAAAATGGCAGATGGAATTTAATGCAGACAATTGTGAGATTTTGCACTTCCGCAGGGCCATCCAGGGTAGGTCTGACACAGTGAACAATGGAACACTGAGGAGTGTGGTGGAATAAAGGGATCTTGGAATACAGATACATAGTTTATTGAAAGTGGCATCGCACGTAGATAGGGTCGTAAAGCTTTCATGAATCAATGTGAAACCCCACTGGTTTCCTTGGCTGTGTAAGTCTAGGGAAGACGCGCTCCGATCCCGCCAGACCTTTGAGATCGGGATGATTCTTACACCCCAAACCCCAGTTTGTGTGGATGCTGTGTAATTTGCTACCCTGTTGCAACTCAGTGCCACGAAATAATAGACAGCACACTGCATACGACTAAATTAATTATACTTATGAATCTTACTTAACTAAAGGGTTAGTAAAGAAAAGGGCCCATTATAATTAAATAATCAATGTGCACAAGTTGGAACTCATCCTTGAACTTCTCTGTCACTCACACGCTGGGCTCTCGATCTGCGTGAGAGCTCACACCACATCTGAACGTCATGCTCAATTCTATCTTGAATAAACAGGTCGCCCACCGGTCGTATCCCACGATCGGTTCTCTCCATCTCCCACTGGAAAAAAAACCCAAGACCAACCTTGGTGTCTCTCATCAAAAAAACTCCTCCCAGTTCCCCAATCCTAATTGGATGGCACACACTCCTCATTATCCCTTATCTTTAACAGTAACCCAAATAGGCAGAACAGACTGCTCTTACAGAACTGCTGCAGCATACCAGTAAAGATGTGAACCAGGACATTACAAGTGTATTGGGTACAGAGATGGGATGTTATATTGAAGGTGTAAAAGACATGAGAGTATTGTGTGCAGTTTTTGGTTACCTTCCTACTGGAAAGATGTAAATAAGGTTGAACGAGTGTACAGAAAACTTAAAAGGAAGTTGCAGGTCTGAAGGACCCAAGTTATAAGGAAAGATTGAATAGTTTAGAACATAGAAAATTGAGAGAGGATTTGATAGAGATATGCAAAATTATGAGGGTACAGATAGGCTAAATGCAAGCAGGCTTTTTCCACTGAGGTTGGATGGGACTACAACCAGAGAAGTGGTGAATGCAAGCTCGATTTCAATGTTTAACAGAAGTTTGGATAGGCACACGGATGGTAGGGATATGGAGGGCTATGGTCCCGGTGTAGGTTGACAGGAGTAGGCAGTCTAACTAGTTTTGGCATGGACTAGATGTGTCAAAGGGGCTGTTTCTGTGCTGTGCTTCTCTGTGACTCTCTGAGATTGGTAGCCAAATTCTTTTTCATAGTGAGAGATTGAGAGGTTGGCGTTCAGAGAATCCTGATTGTGTTTGTACACAAATCAGTGAAGGTTAATATGCAGAAAGAGCAAGCAAAATGGTATATTGGACTTTATTGCGAAAGGAATTAATTATTAATGTAAGATGTCTTAATTCAATTATACAAGTTCCTATGAGACTGCATGTGGAATATTGTGTACATGCCTGGTTTCCCTTCTTAAGGAAAAGTATACAGATTATACTGGCATTGGAAAAGTAAAGCAAGTGCCCTGTAGATTTATTTCTGAGGTACTGTTTGTATTATGAGGAATAGTTAAACAGACTGGATCTATACTCATGAAAAATGAAGTGATTTCATTGAAACATTTAAAAGTTCTTATAGCTTTACAGTGTAGTCATGGAATTTGTGTTTTCTTTGGTGTCTTGAACCAGTGATTAGAGTCCACAGTTAGGTGTCAACCCTTCAGAATCGGGTTTGTGGAGAAATTCCTTCACACAGAGTCTAGTTAAGCTTTGAAATTTGCTACCCAAGAGACATTTAAAACTCACACAATAGTCAAGACTAATATTGATTGATCTGTAGGTGTCAAGTGGATGAATGATGTGGTGTTAGTGCAAATAAGTGCTGAAGTAATACAAATTACTGAAGTTAAACTACATGGCAGGGTGATGGGAACCAGAACTGAGGATGAGCCAGCAGGCTTAAAAGTAGATGAATGGTGTAACATGAGTGTAAGGAAAGACAAGCCAGAGATTGGGTACAAATGCAGACAGGGCAAAGAGTTAAATTGTACCACAGAGGCAAAATTCAGCAGGGTGAAGAATGCAGGACTGAAGGTGCTCTATTTAAATACACGTAGCATTCAGAATAAGGTGGACAAGCTTGTGGCGCAATTAGAGATTAGTAGGTATGACCTTGTGGGCATTGCTGAGTCGTGCCTGAAAGGCGGCCATAGTTGGGAGCTTAACATCAAAGGATATACCTTGTATTGAAAGGACAGGCAGGAAGGCATAGGCGGTGGTGTGGCTCTGTTGGTAAGAGGTAGAATTACATCTTTACAAAGAGCTAACATGAGGTCAGAGAACATTGAATCTTTGTGAGTGGAGTTAAGAAATTGCAAGGATTAGAAAAAAACCATTATGGGAAATATATATAGACTTCCAAATAGTAGTGAAGATGTGGGGTTGAGATTGCAAAGGGAGTTGAAAAAGGCATGTAATAAGAGAAATGACACAATTGTAATGGGGAACTGCAGTGTGCGAGGGGATTGGGAAAATCAGTTCACAAGAGAGGGAATTTGATGATTGCCTATGAGATGTCTTTTTAGAGCAGCTTGTGCTTGAGCCTACTCGGGGAAAGGCTATCTTAGATTGGGTGTTGTGTAATAACCCAGATCTTATTATCCCTTAACATAAAGGAACCCCTTAGCAGGCAGTGATCATAATATAATTGAATTCATACTGCAATTTGAAAGGGAGAAGCATAAGCCACATGTATCAGTATTGCAATGGAATAAAGGGAATTACAGAGGCATGAGAGAGGAGCTTGCCCAGGTGGATTGGAGGAGGATACTGGCGGGGATGGCTGAAGTTTCTGGGAATAGTTTACAAGCGCAGGATAGATATGTTCCACAGAAGAAGTTGTTCTCAAATGGCAGGGGTAGGCAACCGTGGCTGACAAAGGAAGTTAAGGACTGTATAAAAGCATATAAGGTAGCACAAGTGAATGGGAAGTTGGATGATTAGGAAGCTTTTAAAATCCAACAAAAGGCAAGCAAAAAAGCTGTAAGAAGGGAAAAAATGAAATATATGGGCAGACTAGCCAATAATATACAGCAGAATCTTGTACTAAAAGTCTTTTCAGTTATATAAAGAGTAAAAGAGAAATGCGAGTTCATAATGAACCACTGGAAATTGATTCTGATGAGGTAGTAATGGGGGACAAAAAATGGCAGATGAACTTAATGGGTACTTTGCATTCGTCTTCACTGTGGAAGATACTAGCAGTGTACCAGATGACCGTGAGTGTCAGGGAACAGGAGTGAGTGCCATTGCTATTACAAAGGAAAAAGTGCTAGGCAAACTCAAAGGTCTTAATGTGGATAAATCATCTGGACCAGGTGGACTACATCCCAGAGTCCTGAGAGAGGTTGCTGAAGAGATAATGGAAGCATTGGTCATGATCTTTCAAGAATCACTTGATTCAGGCATGGTCCCAGAGGACTGGAAGATTGCATAATGTCACTCCACTCTTTAAGAAGTGAGGAAGACAAAAGAAAGGAAATTATAGGCCAGTTAGTCTAACCTCAGTGGTTGGGAAAGTGTTGGAGTGTATTATTAAGTTTGAGGTTTTGAGGTACTTGGAGACTAATGATAAAATAAGTCAGTATGGTTTCTGTTGTGGGAAATCTTGTCTAACAAATCTGTTAAGAGTTCTTGGAGGAAGAAACAAGTAGGGTGGACAAAGGAGAGGCAGTGGATGTCATTTACATGGATTTTCAGAAGCCACTCATGAGGTTGTTTAACAAGATAAAATCCAATGGTGTTACAGGAAAGCCACTGGCATGAATATTGGAATGGCTGACAGGCAGGAAGCAGCGAGTGGGAATAAAAGGGGCCTTTTCTGGTTGGCTGCCGGTGACTAGTGGTTTTCCTCTGGGGTCAGTACTGGGACCGCTGCTTTTCACATTGTTTGTCAAGGGGAAAATAATGGAATTGATGGCTTTGTGGCAAAGTTTGCGGATGATATGAAGATAGGTGGAGGGGTAGGTAGTGCTGAGGAAGTAATGCGATTGCAGCAGGACAGACAAATTGGAAGAATGGGCAAAAATTATCAGATAGAATACAATGTTGGCAAATGTATGATAATACATTTTGGTAAACGAAACAATAGTGTGTACTATTATCTAAATGGGGAGAAGGTTCAAACATCAGAGGTGCAGAGGGACTTGGGAATTCTCATGCAAGACTCCCAGAAGATTAATTTACAGGTTGAGTCTGTGGTAAAGAATGCAAATGCAATGTTGGCATTTACTTCATGGGGAATAGAATATAAAAGCAAGGAGATAATTCTGAACCCTTATAAGACACTAAGTCAGGCTGCACTTGGAGTACTGTCAGAAGTTTTGGGACCCATATCTCAGAAAACGTGTTGTCATTGGAGTGAATCCAGAAGAGGTTCACGAGGATTATTCTGGGAATGAAGGGGTTAACATATGAGGAGCATTTGGCAGCTTTGGGCCTGTACTCACTGGAATTTAGAAGAATGTGGGGGGGGGGGGCGCTGTAATGCGCTGTAGATTTCTATGTTCTATGAACCTCATTGAAACGTACTGAATATTGAAAGAACTAGATAGGTGGATGTCGAGAGGGTGTTTTTCTGTGGTGGGGGTATCCAGAACTAGAGGGCACAGCCTCAAAATTGAAGGGTGACCCTTTAGAACAGAGGTAAGGAGGAATCTTTTCTCGTCAGAGAGTAGTAAATCCGTGGAACCTCTGTTGCAGACTGTGGTGAAGGCCAAATCTGTGCGTATATTTAAGGCGAAAGTTGATTGTTTCCTGATTGGTCAGGGCCTCAAAGGATATGACAAGAAGGCAGGTGTATGGGTTTGAGTTAGATCTGGGATCAGCCATGATGGAATGGTAGAGCAGACTCAATGGGCTGAATGACCTTTGTCTATGGTCTTATGGTCTAAATTACAGAGTAGTTATAAGGGGCTGAATATTGGGTCAAAAAATTGCTATTTTAATGACTATATGAAATGTTTAGCCCAGAATCTTGATGGGCATTGTACAAATCTTAAGCAATTTGAAATGGAGTTTTTAAAAAAAATTTCGGAGTAATTCAACTAATAGTAAGAACATTTGAATTGTTTGCCTTAAATTGCTTAATGAGTACATCGTAGCTTAAACTCCTTAACCCTTGTTATTCTTTTCAGTACTTCGAATATACCAAAATGCATGAAATTCGTCATAATATCAAGAGGCAATTGTGTATGCATAACTTAAACGGCAATGCTTTTCTTCAGGGATGCGTGTACCAAAATTCAAACAATTTTGTTCCATCAGAGCAGAAATGGGACCTCAAGGTAAGTAAAGTATAGATTACAATTCATAAGTGATGTATTCTGACATTGGTGTTAAAAATTTTGTTGAATTTCATTGTGCAGCAAAATACTTTTCAAATGATTTCTAGCTCTCCAGCTATGTTGTAAAGCATTTGGGATATTTGTTTGCTTTGTATAATAGGTGCAGAAATATGCACCTTTCAATTTCAAATTTTACAAGGCCCTTAATGATTAAGTAGAAAAAAAAGTAATTTGTTATAGTACTGAAACCTCTATAACAGGAAAACCCTAGTTCACATATAAGTATGAGGTGATGCTATTCAAGGCAACAATTAACATGCAACAGTAGGTTGCAGGTTTTCAGTGATTATATTGTGGCGACCCACTTTCTGCGCTGGCGAACCGGCTCACAAATAGCCAGCACGCGGGGGGGAGACTTTGGTAATGCACCTCTGACGTCATTTCTGCCGGAGAGGGCGGGCGCTAGGGATTTAAATGCCAGCGCCGCGAAGTTTGAATAAACTAGTCTCGAAATGACTTACCGACTGCGTGTCGTTATTTCAGCGCTGTGTGTAGCACATCGCTACATTGGTGACCCTGACGGTCCAAACGGGATTTGGACCAAAGATGACCGACTCTTCATCTGTTCACTCAGTTTCGCTAAAACTGCCGACTTTCTGGACGCTGCGACCACGCGTGTGGTTTAGCCAAGCAGAAGCCCAGTTCCAGATTCGGCAGATATCTTCTGATTCCACGCGTTACTATTACGTGATGAGCTCCCTTGACCAGGAGACAGCTGCCCAGGTTGCGGATTTCATACAGTTGCCCCCGGAAGAAGGCAAATATGAAGCATTCAAGGCGCTGCTCATTGGGGCCTTTGGCCTCTCACGGCGTGAGCGAGGTGCCCGCCTGCTTCACCTGGACGGTTTGGGAGACAGACTGCCATCAGCATTGATGAATGAGATGCTGTCCCTGGCTGACGGACACAAGCCCTGCCTCATGTTCGAACAAGCATTCCTAGAGCGACTGCCCGAGGACATACATCTGCTGCTGGCCGACGCAGATTTCAGCGACACCCAGAGGGTGGCGGCCCGGGCAGACGTGCTGTGGAAAGCCAAGAGGGAGAGCATGGCGTCTGTCCGTCAGATTACCAGGCCACGCGCCCAACAGCAGACCAGACCAGGCCCCACAGGGGGGCGCACACAACACAGAGGCAGGAGCGAGGAGGACAGTGAACAGTGGTGTTTCTACCACCAGCGGTGGGGCACAAAAGCCCGCCGTTGTCGCCCGCCCTGCAAGGGCCAGGGCCAGCAGCCGCTAATGACTATGGCAGCTGGCCACCAGGACAGCTTCTTGTACGTCTGGGACAAACAGTCGGGAAGCCGCTTCTTGGTCGACACCGGAGCGGAGATCAGCGTCTTGCCCCTGACGGGGTACGACACCAGCAACAGGAAGCCAGGACCCACCCTGAGGGCCACAAACGGCAGCACGATACGGACCTACGGCACCCACACAGTGCAGCTGCAGTTCGGTGCCAGCCGGTTCACGTGGGACTTCACACTGGCCGCGGTGGCCCAACCACTCCTGGGGGCGGACTTCTTGTGAGCTCACAGCCTGCTGGTCGACTTGCAAGGGAAAAGACTGGTACATGCCGAGACTTTCCAGACGTTCTCCCTGGGTGAAGCCAAGTTGCCAGCCCCACACCTGGACTCCATCACGCTGTCGGACAACAAATTCACCAGAATCCTGGTGGACTTTCCATCGATTCTGGCACCGCAGTTCACAGCAGCCATGCCCAGGGGTACAGCACCACATTCCGACCCAGGGACCACCCCTCCACGCCTGCGCATGAAGGCTCCCCCCGGAAAAGTTCCGCCTGGCGAAGGAGGAGTTCAAGAGGATGGAGGAATTGGGGATCGTACGGAGGTCCGACAGCCCATGGGCCTCCCCCCTGCACAAGGTGCCCAAAGCAGCTGGGGGTTGGAGACCATGCGGTGACTACTGCAGACTGAACGAGGCTACCACTCCAGACCACTACCCCGTGCCGCACATACAGGACTTTGCAGCAAACCTGCACGGGGCAAGAATCTTTTCCAAAGTAGACCTCGTCCGGGGATACCATCAAATCCCGGTGCACCCTGAAGACATCCCCAAAACAGCACTCATCACCCCGTTCGGCCTGTTCGAGTTCCTCCGAATGCCGTACGGCCTGAAGAATGCCGCACAGATGTTCCAGCGGCTAATGGACGCGGTGGGACGCGACCTGGACTTTGCGTTCATCTATTTGGACGACATCCTTATAGCCAGCAGTTGTCGTCAGGACCATCTGTCCCACCTCCGCCAGCTCTACTCCTGCCTGAGTGATTTTGGTCTCATGACCAACCCGGCCAAATGCCAGTTCGGTCTCGATACCATCGACCTCCTGGGCCACAGGATTACCAAAGACGGGGCAACACTTCTGCCCGCCAAGGTAGACGCGATCCGCCACTTTGCCCGGCCCAACACGGTCAAAGGCCTGCAGGAGTTCATTGGTATGGTGAACATCTACCACCATTTTCTCCCCTCAGCAGCCCGTATCATGCGCCCTTTGTACACCCTGATGTCGGGTAAAGGCAAGGACATTACTTGGGACGAGGAGGCCGCGGCCGCTTTCGTTAAAGCCAAGGAAGCCTTAGCAGATCCCGCGATGCTGGTGCACCCCAGAACGGATGTTCCGATCGCCCTCACGGTGGACGCATCCAACACAGTAGTCGGTGGGGTGCTGGAGCAGCTCATCAAGGGGCGCTGGCAACCCCTGGCATTCTTCAGCAAGCACCTACGACCACCCAAACTCAAGTACAGTGCTTTCGACCAGGAGCTGTTGGTACTGTATCTGGCAATCTGGCATTTCAGGTACTTCTTAGAAGGCAGGCCGTTCACCATGTTCACGAACCACAAACCGTTGACCTTCGCGTTCATGAAAGTGTCCGATCCCTGGTTGGCTCGCCAGCAGTGACATCTGTCCTACGTCTCCGAGTACACGACGGACATCCAGCTTGTCTCGGGAAAGGACAACATCGTGGCGGACGCACTCTCCAGACTCCAGACCGCAGTCTCAGATTTGCAGCTGCAGGACTTTCTCGTAGGCCCAGGTGAGAGGACCCTCCTGTGCGACGTGGCTACTGGCCAACCTCGCCCCATCGTCCCGGCAGTCTGGAGGCGGCGAGTTTTCGACTCAATACACGGTTTGGCGCACCCATCTATCAGGACAACCGTCCGGCTGGTCTCCAGCAAGTTCGTGTGGCACGGACTTTGCAAGCAGGTCAGTGAATGGGCCAGAACGTGCGCGCAGTGCCAAACAGCCAAGGTGCAGCGGCACACTAAAGCCCCGCCGCAGCAGTTCGAACCCACCCACCGGAGGTTCGACCACATTCATGTGGATATTGTGGGCCCCCTACCAGTGTCCCGAGGAGCGCGGTACCTCCTAACTATGGTAGACCGGTTCACAAGGTGGCCAGAGGCAGTCCTGCTCACCGACACATCTGCCGATTCCTGCGCCCGGGCACTGATCGCAACCTGGGTAGCACGCTTTGGGGTACCGGCCCACATTACCTCCGACAGATGCTCCCAGTTCACCTCCAGCCTGTGGTCGGCTGTGGCCAGCCTGTTGGGAACGCAGCTGCACCACACAACTGCCTACCACCCACAGTCGAACGGACTGGTGGAACGCTTCCACCGTCACTTGAAGTCGGCTCTCACGGCCCGCCTGAGAGGACCTAACTGGGTGGACGAGCTTCCCTGGGTCCTGCTTGGAATTCGTACAGTGCCCAAAGAGGATCTGCACGCCTCGTCGGCCGAGTTGGTGTACGGCGCACCCCTGGCCGTCCCGGGAGAGTTCATACCAGCCCCAAGGGGGCAAGAGGAAGAACCCGCAGCAGTCCTGGACAGGCTACGCGAAAGGCTCGGCAACCTGGCCCCCGTACCGACTTCACAGCACGGACGGACCCCGACCCATGTACCCAAAGACCTGCAGAACTGTAAGTTTGTGTTTGCACAAAGGGGCGGACACTGTGCACCGCTACAGCGGCCGTACGAGGGGCCGTTCAAGGTGATCAACAGCAACGGGTCCACATACATTCTGGACATTGGGGGGAGAGAGGAAGTTTTCACGGTGGACCAACTCAAACCAGCCCATGTAGACTTGGCGCAGCCGGTCGAGGTTCAGGCACTGCAGCGCAGAGGCAGACCTCCCAAACAGAGGCTGATCCAGACTGTGGACATTGGGGGGTGTATCGCCGGTTCTGGGGGGGGGGGGGGTTATGTGGCGACCCACTTTCTGTGCAGGCAAACCAGCTCACAAATAGCCAACGCACGGGGGGAGACTTTGGTAATGCACCTCTGACGTCATTTTCGCCAGAGAGGGTGGGCGCTAGGTATTTAAATGCCAGCGCCGCGAAGTTTGAATAAACTAGACTCGAAACGACTTACCGACTGCGTGTCGTTATTTCAGCGCTGTGTGTAGCACATCGCTACAATATTGTATTTCTTTGTGGATGCCTGCAACAAAATGAATCTCTGGATAGTATATAGTGACGTATATGCACTTGCTTAATAAATTTACTTTGAACTTTGAATAATTGTATTACAAAAGCAAATAACTAGCTGCTTAGTGTTTTGTTTTGTAACTTCAAAGCATTAAACTAATTCAAAGGAACACATGGGAATACAGGTCTAACTTTGTGTTTACTATAAGTGAGGCACGCAAGTAACGTGTGGTGACTTGTGCAATTCATGTATTTATACATATAACCTGTAATGAATTATTTAAATGAACAAGAATGCTGAATCAAACAATATGTATACTAGATTACTCAAATATTACTGAAATATTAAATACCGTACACAACACTTGGGTCTACAGTGGTATGAATGTAGTGAGTGTTTAAGACACTCAGTGTAAAGCCTGACAAGGTGCATTAAAGGGGGCATAAAGCTAGAATGGAGCATAATTGCTTATGCAAAATAATGATTTATTAATAATTATTTGTATTTATAAGGTGCCTTTTTAAAGCAGCAAAACCTGCAGAATGTGTCATGGAAATGCCGTCATATAAGCAGACCCATGAAGGTGTTAAGGTGGATGATCATAAGCTTAGTCAGCTTATAGGCTTTAAGGAGCATCTTGTAGGAGGAACATGATGTGGAGCTGCAGAACCGTTTAAGTAAAAACACGATCGCCGGTATTTGGGTAATTGAACTCAGGTTATCAGTGAGCTCGAATGGTAAGGACATGGATTTTTAAGGATACTAGGTCTGGAGGAGATCAGAAGCTTTTTATAACCACAAGAAATTCTGTAGATGCTGGAGATCCAAAGCAACATGCACAAAATCCTGGAGGAACTCAGCAGAGTCTATGGAAATGAATCAACATTTCATGCCAAGAACCCTCTTCAGGACTGGAATAGAGGCTATTTGTTGATTTGAAAATAAAGGAGGATTTTTAAATAGTGAATTTGCTTAACAACACAGAGTAGGTCAGAGAGCATAAAGAATGAATGGGATTTGTTTACAAGCTGAGATGCACAGAGCTCAGTTCTGAATGATCTTGTGTATCCTAAGTGGAGGATGAGGGAAGTTAACCAGGTGTACTTTGGAATAGTCCAAACAAGTGGAAACTGATTTGTAGAAGAGTTCTGCAGCCGGTGAGCTAAGTTGGGTCTAATTTTAATTGATAGTATTCGTCTTTGTCATGGCTACCGTAGATTCCGGACTACAGAGCGCACCTGATTAAAAGCCGCTGGCTCTAATTTTAGAAATAAAATCAATTTTTTAATTGTACAGGCCGCACCGGATTTCCGGCCGCACCGGATTTTCGGCCGCAGGTGTCCCACGTTGTAATATGAGATATTTACACAGAAAGATATTACACGTGTTGTGCTTCAAATTCTGCCCTGTGTTCGTTTTGGAAGAGAGACAACCAACACCGGATCATAGTGCAGCGTGGCTTTATTGCAGAACGCGTTCTGCCTTCCCCTTACATTCTGCTCTTATTTATACCCCTTTTTCCCCCAAACCAAACCCTCGCTACACATATTTGGTAAGGCTAAACTTTGTTATACCTATTTGGTAACATCGGACACTTGTGTCCTTATTGGCCCGATACCATTCACTCACGAGTTTTCCTGTTTTTTTGTTTACTGAATCGCTAGCAGTTTCGGTGCAGCGGAATCCTCAGTTTCGCTCCCTCCCTCCCTTGTACTGCTGTCTAATATCACGTGAGCCACTCCTGACCTGAAGCGGCAGTCCCAAATTAATCCTAACACACGTGAGGATTTTTTAAACTTTTAATTAAATCCGTATGGTAACATAAACAAATACATATTGCAAATGCTTTTTTTCGAACCGTGCCTGTAACACGGCTACTTTTAAAATACATACCTATCGGTAACACACAAATTACGTTGGGTATACTTTTTTACTGAACAGTGCATGAACAACATTCCAACATCTCCTAACGACTGGTTAAAAAATATATATATACTGCAGCCTACCAGGAAAAGTTATTGATCGCCTTCTTCATCTTCCTCCTGCGCACTAAAACCATCAAAGTCCTCTTCTTCAGTGTCCGAATTGAACAACCTCAGGATCTCATCACTCACTTCAGTCTCTTCGTTGTCGCTCTCACTTGAGCGCACGCGATCCTCTTCATCACGCAGCAGTCCAGCCTTTCGAAACCCGTTGGTGATGGTGGATGTTGTGACATGGCTCCAAGCATTTAGGATCCACTGGCAGACTTGAGTTAAAGATGCTCTTCGCATGTGGCCTGTTTTGGTAAAGGATTTCTCGCCGCTCGTCATCCAAGTCTCCCACTCAATGCGTAGTGCCACTTTAAATGCCCGGTTCACGCTGATGTCCAGTGGCTGCAAATACTTCGTGGTGCCCCCAGGAATCACAGCTGGAATTGAGTTTGTACTCTTGATGGCAGCTTTCACTGAATCTGTTATATGAGCCCTCATGCTGTCCATAACGAGCAACGCTTTTTTTATGTGAAAAAATCCCCCCGGCCGCTTGGCGTAGCACTCTGAGCCAATCCTTCATTAGACTCTCCATCATCCAACCTTTCTTATTGAGTTTCACCATGATTTCTTTTGGGAATTTTTCCTTTGGCATTGTCAGCCGCTTAAAAATCACCATCGGTGGAAGCTTTAGTCCGGATGCTGTGCAGCTCAGAACACAAGTAAAATGCGTTCTCTCATGGCCACTTGTTTTCAGTATGATGGACGAGTCACCTTTTTTATTAACAGTCCGAGTGAGAGGCAGGTCAAACGTCAAAGGTACTTCATCCATATTTATGATTTCATCTGGCCCGATGGAATTCTCCGCTATCTTTGTTTGAGTGAATGTGCGGAAGTTAGCAAGTTTTTCCTCATGGTCGGGAGGGAGCTGCTGACAGAGAGTCGTGCGTACCCTGATGGACAGGCCTTTTCGTCTCATAAATCTAAAACACCACGATGGCCCACCTCTAAAATCTTCGATTTTCATTTTGGTGGCGATTGCTTTAGCCTTCAGTCTGATCTGCACGGTGGAAACACCGCGGCCGCCTGCTCTCTGTGTGTTAACCCAGTCTTCAAGAAAGTTTTCAAGTTCGGGCCATCTGCTGTGATTACCTCTGAAAGCTTTTGTCGTCTTTTTGCATTGATTCAGTTCTTCGCGCTGGCGTCTCCACCTTCTCACCATCGATTCATTTATGCCAAGATTACGCGCAGCAGCTCGATTTCCTTCTTCAACCGCCAGATTGATTGCCTTTAACTTAAAAGCTGCATCATATGCTTTTCTTCGAGTGTTTTCCATGTTGATGAGGGTGAGTACAAATGGCTGATTTACAATAATTTGTGAAGTGCGCTTGATTTATCGTACAATTTCATTGGACCTCTGTGAACTACTCATCAATTTTATTGGTCTACTGTTACGAGGTAAAATGTTTTGGCGGCATGAAAAAAACCCATTTATTAGCCGCACCGTATTAAAAGCCGCAGTGTTCAATGCTGTTCAAAGCATGGGAAAAAAGTAGCGGCTTATAATCCGACATCTACGGTAAATACTGTGCTTCCTTCTGACCTGCTGGAACTTATTCCTAATGTATAGGTATTCAGCCAACTACTTCAGTGCCTTCTGAAATCTACACCAATTCGACATATACCAATGTTGCTCAGAGGTATTTTCTATGATGAAGCTGCAGATGGAGAAATTATCTGCATGAAATACAACTCTGACATCCCTGTCCATAGATTAATTATCTATCTCATCACCAACAGGTCTCCAAGAAGCTTTTGTAGTTCTCTGCCAAAGCCTTTTGTAGGTTGCAAGCATGTATACAACAATTGGGAGGGAAGTGAAAAATGAAACCGCCACTTGAAATAAACACCTGAACTAATCTCTCATCCAGTGGTAAATTCATCCTGTTTTGACCTGCAATGTAAAACAATTTCGGCTCTGAACTGGATCCAGATGAAATGGTTCACAAGTGGCACCAGAGTAATTCTGGGGAATAAGAATGGAAACTCAAATCAAATTATGGACCACAAAACAACATTGTCCAAATAAAAAAAATTACAGAGAATTAACTAGACACTACATATCTTCGGACATTAAATTGTTTATTTAACGGGCTTGACTAACTAACTTTCAGTTCGAGCCAGTCGTGACTATATTTCACTGGGCTACGATGAAATATAATGAATATTAGGCTGTAAAGTGGCTATATTTCATTAGGAGTTTGAAGAGATTTGGTTTGTCAACTAAAACCCTCAAACTTGTGCAAATGTACCATGGGGAGTTTTCTGACTGGCTGCATCACCGTCTGCTGTGGGGCAGGGGCTACTGGAAAAGATCAAAGTAAGTTGCGGTAACTTGTAAAATTAGTCAGCTCCATCATGGGTGTTATCCTCCGTAGTATCCAAGACATCTTCAAGGAGAATTGCCTTAGAAAGGCGGTGTGTATGATTGGGATCTCCACCACCCAGGATATGCCTTCTCCTGTTGTTGCCATTGGGAGGAATATACAGAAGCATGAAGGCACACACTCAGCGATTCAGGAACAGCTGCTTCCCTCTGCAGCTTGAACCCATGAGTGTACTTGTGTATTGCTGGTAACTGCTGCCATTAAGTTAATAAATTTCACAACATATGCCAGTAATATTAAAACTGATTCTGAAAGGGAATGATGAAGCAGGAGAATGTATATCCTGAGTTACGGCATGTGTATATGGCCTGAAGCTCATACTAGAGTTAATTATAAAGCTCAAGTTATGAATGGGTAAGCTTGTTAAGAGTGATAGCAGGAAGAGGAATGGCATCAATGCCTTCCTTAATGCTCATTATGAAGCTGCAGTTAGGGCAGAAATGAAGGTCCTCCATTGCTGTAGTCTTCTTTGCTGTTTCTGTACCAATCATTTTTTTGATTAGTCAGGGTTGTTAGCCCTGAGCTGAACCCCTGAACCTGGAGGACCAGTGGACCTGGCCTCTACCCTTTGACCTGTTTGACCTCTACCAAGAGCCAAAGCACAAGGCCTTGACTCCAACAAACGTAGCTCTCTGGGTCATTGAGGCATGCAAGCCTCCAACCCTACAATAAAATTGTGGTCCTCTTGGAGGATCAATGCCTAGGGAATAGATTATGTGAAGTAGTCAGAAGACAGCTTAAGTCTTCACCATCTTCAGTGGGCATTTGTCTATAACAGGGGTTTCCAAGCTTTTTAATGGCAAGGACCCCTACCATTAACCGAGAGGTCTGTGGACCCCAGGTTGGGAACCCCTGGTCTAAAGTGTATTTCCAAAACAGTCAAAGTTATTCTGACTAATAAGAAAAATGTATTGCAAGTTTATCTTTCACATATTGTTTTGCATTACAGGAGATGCATCTTATAAATCAAGCTACAAAAGAGTGTTTAAGCGCAAGAGATGGAAAACCCAACCTGGCACCATGCAATCCTTCTGATCAATTTCAAAAGTGGATTTTCAGCTAACAAGCAATCTAGCCCCTGAAGCAATGAAGATTAAGTAAAAAATTTTGTATCAAAGTCAGGAAACAAAACACAGGCTTGAAAGGCACAATGAAAACATACAAGTCTTTGTAATGGAACTATTTTCAAGACATTTTTAAAGTTTGTAATAAAGCAAATTGCACTTGAATGTTTTAGATGGTGCTAGGGTTCTCTTCCTATATATTCTCTTATTGCAATGGACGCTTTTAATCGACTTGCAATTTTAATTACTACAAAACTCAACAATGAATATGGATACTGTAAGATTTTTATTTTACAGAATTGGTGATTGTGTTGGTAACATTTTAACAATGAAGAAATGGCAAAATAAATTCAGCTTACTTTTGAAAGGTAAAGTACTTGAGGATTTTACTATATGTGTATTTTTGGGAGTTGTTTCTGAGAAGATTTTATTTCCCTTCCTTAGACCAAGAAGAGCTCTATTTAAAAAGAATAAATACAGAAAGAGCTTTATAAAATGTCTGTCATTATCTTAATCCATTATTTCACCTTCTATGCCTTGGGTACATTTATAACTTGAATACATATCACCGGATGGGTTATTGCTGCTAGCTTATCTTAAAGCTTTCTAAATTTTATATTGAGATGTGTTTAAAATTGTTCATAATTAAGGAAATTTTGTTGCACAATCTTTCGTGCAGAGGTGACCAAACATTTCTTTGGTATAATATTGGAAGGGTCACCCATTGCCAAACAGGTCCAAGGGTAGAGACCAGACTAGGAATACTCCACCACTCCTCCAGGTTCAGGAGTTTAGCTCAGGGCTAACCCTGGCTGGTAAAATAAAATTGTTACAGAAAAGTGATAGAAGAATCCTTCTACATCTGAGTGTGATGGCTTTCCTGAGTCTCCACCCGGGACTTGAGTGAAAACTGAGAAGCTACTGATATGATGAAGGAAGCCCTGATCACCACCAGAGATGGAGGATCTTCATTCCCGCCCTAAATGCTTGTGGCATAACGGGCAGTAAGTAAGTAACCTTCCACTTCTCTGAGTCAGTGCCTTAGTAAATAATTTTAGGAATACATTGAAGAACAAATTGCTGGACTACTGTGACACCTTGAATTGGATTTTAATAATGTAGTGTGTCAGCCTTGATTGTGCATGGAACATAATACATAATTCTGTTGCTTTGTTATTTGTGTACTGTAATCTACATAATGGCAATGTATACTTTTGTAGCACTTTCATCACAGGACACAGAAAAATGGCATGTTGTTGCTTAAAAAAAGATAAATATTTCAGAAATGACAAATTTCACAAATGGAAGAATGAAGAAGTGATTGACTGTGGCAGGTGGATAATGGTTTAAATTGCTCTGACTACTTTAAAATGCTTGCAGATACAGTTAACAAAAATCCTCATTCAGCACAAAGCTGCCTGCTGCATTGACAGCTGTGAATTGCTTTGAGCTTTGACTGCTCTCCATATGGACTCAGTGCCTGCACTGTGCACCTTGTAAGAAGCATTTAACAAAGATTCAACGAATTTCTTCTCATCACAAGCAAAGTCCTTGACTTGTCATGCTAATGCTTGCAAACCCTGAACAACAAAGTATGAGGAACTGTGTCTTCTCTTTCCTGTAGGTTTTCTGATTTCTAATCCTGGCAATGTCAAAGAAACAGTAAAACGCTGGAAGCACTCAGCAGGTCAGGCAGCATCTGTGGAAAAGAAATAGGGTAAATATTGGATTTCCACAGTAGTAATATCTTTCTTTCATCCCCTATAGGAGGTCAGGTGCATCTCCACTTGTCCTGGACTTGTGAAACGTGGAAGTTAGGATGTTATCCAAAATTGTCCAGTCCTGCTGGAAGAGGTAAGGGTATCACTTGGAGAGAATGGGATGGCTATGGTGATCAGGAGGGATTTGGAGTTGAAACAAGCAATCACAGCAGCTGTGATCTTATGGAATGGGGAACTAGACTGGAGGCATAGCGAACTGCTTCTATTGCATATGTGCACGGCTGGATGGGGAAAATGCTGCATGTGAAATTCTCCTGCTTGCCTTTAAATACAACTGAATTATTTCAAGTATTCACAATCTAGCTTAGACCATAAGATATAGGAACAGAATTAGGTCATGTGGCCCTTTGAGTCTGCTCCATCATTTCATCACGACTGATCCATTTCCCTCTCAACCCGAATCTCCTGCTTTCTCCCCGTAACCTTTCATGCCCTGACTATTCCAGAATCTATCAAGCTGTACCTTAAATATACCTGAAGGCTTGGCCTCCATAGCCGCCTGTGACTATGAATTCTACAGATTCAGCTCGCTGTGGCTAAAGAAATTAAACCTCACCTCCGTTCTAAGTAGACGCCCCTCTGTTCCGAGGCTGCTTACTCTGATCTTAGGCTCCCCCACCAGAGGAAACATCCTGTACTCTGTTGAGGCTTTTCCATATTTGATAGTTTCCCATGAGGTCCCCCCACCCATTCTTCTGAATTCATGTGAATACAGGCCCAGAGCCATCAATCAGTCCTCATTTGGTAACTCCTTCAATCCTGGAATCAAGCTTGTGAACCTCCCCTGAACCCACTCTAATGTCAGCACATCCTTTCTTAGATAAGGAGCCCAAAACTGCTCACCAGACTCCAAGTGAGGCCTCACCAGTGCCTTATAGAGCCTCAACATTACATCCTTGCTTTTATATGCCAGTCCTCTCAAAATTAATGCTAACGTTGCTTTTGCCTTCCTCACCACTGAATCAACCTGCAACTTAACCTTCAGGGAATCCAGAGCAAGGACTCCCAAGTCCCTTTCTTAAATTTATTAACTTTAACAGCATAACCCTTAATTGTTATCAGATAGATAGATAGATACTTCCAATGTCCCATACACTTGTTGTAGCAAAACTAATTACATACAATACTTAACTCAGTAAAAAATATGATATGCATCTAAATCACTATCTCAAAAAGCATTAATAATAGCTTTTAAAAAGTTCTTAAGTCCTGGCGGTAGAATTGTAAAGCCTAATGGCATTGGGGAGTATTGACCTCTTCATCCTGTCTGAGGAGCACTGCATCGATAGTAACCTGTCGCTGAAACTGCTTCTCTGTCTCTGGATGGTGCTATGTAGAGGATGTTCAGAGTTATCCATAATTGACCGTAGCCTACTCAGCGCCCTTCGCTCAGCTACCGATGTTAAACTCTCCAGTACTTTGCCCACGACAGAGCCCGCCTTCCTTACCAGCTTATTAAAACGTGAGGCGTCCCTCTTCTTAATGCTTCCTCCCCAACACGCCACCACAAAGAAGAGGGCGCTCTCCACAACTGACCTATAGAACATCTTCAGCATCTCACTACAGACATTGAATGACGCCAACCTTCTAAGGAAGTACAGTCGACTCTGTGCCTTCCTGCACAAGGCATCTGTGTTGGCAGTCCAGTCTAGCTTCTCGTCTAACTGTACTCCCAGATACTTGTAGGTCTTAACCTGCTCCACACATTCTCCATTAATGATCACTGGCTCCATATGAGGCCTAGATCTCCTGAAGTCCACCACCATCTCCTTGGTCTTGGTGATATTGAGACACAGGTAGTTTGAGTTGCACCATATCACAAAGTCCTGTATCAGTTTCCTATACTCCTCCTCCTGTCCATTCCTGACACACCCCACTATGGCCGTGTCATCAGCGAACTTCTGCACATGGCAGGACTCCGAGTTATATTGGAAGTCTGATGTGTACAGGGTGAACAGGACCGGAGAGAGTACGGTTCCCTGCGGCGCTCCTGTGCTGCTGACCACCGGGTCAGACCTACAGTCTCCCAGCCGCACATACTGAGGTCTATCTGTCAAGTAGTCCACTATCCAATCCACCATGTGAGAGTCTACTCCCATCTCCGTTAGTTTGTGCCTTAAGATCTTGGGCTGGATGGTGTTAAAGGCACTAGAGAAGTCAAGGAATGTAATCCTCACAGCACAACTGACCCCATCTAGGTGAGAGAGTGATTTGTGCAGCAAATACGTGATAGCATCCTCCACCTTACCAACCACTTTGAGAATGAACTTTAACAACCATTGAGTTCGCATTCCTAAAGATTTCAGTCATTTTCAAGTTTCGAATTTTTCTTTTATTTGTCTCATAATGCTGCGTTTCTTTTCATTTATGTAGTGTCCTATGCGCAAGAGCATTAGAAACGGGCAGGAGTCAGCCATCGAGCCCATTGAGCCTGGTCTACTATTCTATAATATAATGACTGATCTGGCCATGGACTCACCGCCACCTGCTTGCCTTTTCCCTTAATTTCCCTGCTAGGCTAGTATTGATGGCTCTAATTGATTCAGATATTAATATGTTTTATTTAAACATTCTTGCTACTCTTTTTAGTGTTTTGAGTTTATATCAGGCATGAAATTCAGATGTTGTGCCTTCAGAAATGGAAAAGATATTTTTTACTGTGGAGTATGCATTTAATGGTCCAAACAGCTTTGTTTCAATTGAACAAAAATGGGAAACATAAAGGAATTAATCAATATCTTTGATGTGAAAATGTAATATTATTTGAATTTCATCATCATTATGTGCCATGTCATATGATGTAGGTGATCATGGTCTCGTGACCATGATTGTTCTTGGCAAATTTAGTTTTTAACCTGTTATAAATGATATATCAAAGCTTTCAAATTTTTAGCTTCATTTTGTAGCTATGATATAAAGCAACAGGATTAGTATGACAATGTCTAAATCTCAGCAGGTCAGGCAGCAACAACATTTATGGCCACTTTATTAGATGCACCTGTCCACCTGCTCATTAACACAAATATCTAATCAGCCAATCATGTGGCAGTAACTGAATGCATAAAAGCGTGCAGACATGGGCAAGAGGTTCAGTTGTTCAGACCAAATACCAGAATGGGGAAGACACATGATCTAAGTAACTTTGATAGTGGAATGATTGTTGGTACCAGAAGCGGTAGTGTGACTTGCATAGAAACTGCATTTGGAATTGGACAGCTGCATCCAATTCCAGCTGTGTGGCCACAAAGGCTATGTGCACGGGAGCATTTCAGTTACTGTGTAGCCGCGCTACCGCGCAGCTGAGAGGGGACAGTGAGTATAGTTTTGACAATAATCTGCTGACTCCTTGGAAAAATGAAGAAATATGTTATAATATGCAACTATAATGTTGCAGTTCAACTGCTGGTTTGACCATACGCAGCTGATTCCAACCACAGCAGCAGTTAAGGCAAAGTTATTGTTTTCCATTGATTAATAATTACAGAGTGAAGTAGCTTACATTGTAAACATTAGCTAGAATTTAAGCAATAATATACAGAAGTGATGAAGATGAACTCAATGAGCTGCCAGATGAAGTGGTGAATGTGGGCTCACTTTTGACATTTAAGAAAAACTTGGACAGGTATATGGATGAGAGGGGTTTGGAGGGATATGGCACAGGTGCAGGTCAGTGGGACTAAGCAGAAAAATGGTTTGGCACAGCCAAGAAGGGCCAAAAGGCCTGTTTCTGTGCTGTAATGTTCTATGGTTCTATGAAAAGGAGTACAACAGCAGCTGCTTCATCAAGCATCATCAAATGAAATGTGATGTAGTCAAAAGAGATGTTTTGTTAAATGATTAAAAGCTTGATTGGAGTGGATTTTAAGGGCTTTCCTGGGGAGGAAAGACTGAAGGGTATAGGCAGGGAATTCCAGACTGCAGTGCTCTTGTAGAGGTAGGTGGTACCACAAATGACAGTTGTTAAATTCAGGAATGACAGGGATGCAAGAATTATATAGTTGTAAAGGTGTGGATGGGGTTGTAATAGTTGGCTTACAAATTACAAACAAGCAAGAAAGACAAAGGAGAATTGGTGGATGTTGTGTTTTTGGAATTTCAGACAACCTTTGACACGTTGCCACACACAACACTGCTAAACAAGTTAATAGCCCATGCTATTACAGGAGAGATCCTAACATGGATGGAGCTTCGGATGCTTGTCAGGAGGCAAAGAATGGGAATGAAGGGGTCATTTTCTGTTTGGCTGCTGGTGACCAGTGGTGTTACTCAGGGGTCAGTGTTGGGACAGCTTTTTATGTTGTATGTCAGTGATAGAACATAGAAAACATACAGCACAATTCAGGCCATTTGGCCCACAAAGCTGTGCCGAATATGTCCGTACCTTAGAACTCCCTAGGCTTTACCCATAGCCCTCTATTTTTCTAAGCTTCATGTACCCATCCAGGAGTTTCTTAAAAGACCCTATCGTTTCTGCCTCCACCACCGCTGGCAGCCCATTCCACGCACTCACCACTGTCTGTGTTTTTAAAAAAAAAACTTACCCCTGACATCTCCTCTGTACCTATGTCCAAGCACCTCAAAACTGTGCACTCTCATGTTAGCTATTTCAGCCTCGGGAAAATAGCCTCTGACTATCCACACAATCAATGCCTCTCATTATCTTGTACACCTCTATCAAGTCACCTCTCATTCTCTGTCACTCCAAGGAGAAAAGTTCACTCAACCTATTCTCATAAGGCATGCTCCCCAATCCAGGCAACACCCTTGTAAATCTCCTCTGCATCCTTTCTATGGTACTATTATATAGGCCTTTAAGATTTCATCTGGACTATTGCATAAACATTTCTTGGTCTTATCAGGAAGTCTCATCTTGTTGCAATGTGAGTATAGTGAACATCCTCACACAATGGGTCAGTATACTAAGAGGCATAGAAATGTACAGCACAAAAGCAGGCCTTGCAACCTATCTCATCTGTGCCAAAACCATTTAAATTGCCTACTCCCATAGACCTGCAACGTGACCACAGCCCTCCATAACCCTACCATCTACGTACCTATCCAAACTTTGATTAAACATTGAAATCAAGCTTGCATGCACCACTTGGGCGGGCAACTCATTCCAATCTCGCACAACTCTGTGAGCGAAGAAGTTTCCCCTCATGTTCCCCTTAAACGTTTCACCTTTCACCCTTAACCCACATGACCTCTAGTTGTAGACGTACCTAACCTCAGTGGAAAAAAGCATGCTTGCATTTATCCTATCTGTATTCCTCATCATTTTATATACCTAGAATGAGCATTGAGGGTGGTTCATGAGATTGAGAAGGTGAAGGAGGTGAATCTGTGGAATTCATTGCCACTGGTGGCTGTGAAGACTCGGTCAATGGGTGCTTTTAAGGTGAAAGTTGGTAGGTTCTTGATTTGTCAGGGCATAAAGAGTTTGGAGAGAAGGCAGGAGATTGGAGTTGAGAGGGAAATGGATCAGCTATGATGAAATGGTGGAGCAGATTCAATGGACTGAATGGCTCAATTTTACTCCTATGTCTTACAGTCTTAAAGGAAGCATCCTCTCCTGCATATACCTTTCTAAGAGGTCTACAACTAGTAGAGATGTTGTCAAGATAATAATTCACCTAAAGCTGGAAAACATTGTTCGCCTTGAGAGTGGTAAAGCTTCAGAATTTTTTATTCAAACTGGAGATTGATACATTTCTAGATACCTGGAGAATTCAAGAGATAGGGTGACATGGCATATATGAGTGCGGTCAAAAGTGATTTTTTTAAAAATAGAGGTGTATAGTGAGGGAACCGAGTGGCTTTCAACCATCCAGGACAAAGCAGTGCATACTAAACAATCATTTGCACAGGGGTTACTGTATATACACAGGGGCAGCAAGGTGACACATCTGCTTCTCTAGTCCAGATTCAGTCTTTACCTTGGCTGCTGACTGTGTGGGGTTTGAACATTCTCTGTGTGATTAAATGTTCATGCCATTTGAGGTAATTTACTTGCACATCCTCAAGATGTGTTACTAGGCAGCTAACTGTAAATTACCCCTACTATGGATAAGTGGCAAATCAAACAAAAACCGGGGGATTTAATAAGCAGGTGAAAGGAAATGAATTGCAGAGCTACAGGGAAATATGGAATGGGATTCTTCTGAAGAGAGCCAGCATGGACCATGTGGTCTTACTCTGTGTTGTATAAAGTCAGTAAAATGTTCGTCGGTTTCTCACTTAGACCAATCATGCCGCTGTCTGTAAGGTGTTTGTACGTTCTCTCCGTGACTGCTTGGGTTTCCTTTGAGTGCTCCAGTTTCCTCCCACAGTCCAAAGACCTACCAGTTTGTAGGTTAATAGGTCAAATGTTGTAAATTGTCCCGTTATTAGGCTAAGATTAAGTAAGGGGATTGCTGGGCAGTGTGGCTGAAAGGGTTGGACGGGCCTATTCCGCGCTGTATCTCAATAAATAAATTAAAAATTTTTAAAAATTAAACTGCGACCTTAGTTAGAATTCAAGACAATGTTAGTGACCAGCCATTGTCATGGGATCTCTTGTAAGATTGCTCCAAGTTGCTCATCAACTTAAAAATAAATCAGCATTCCTTGTCACTGGATCTGAATCTGGGAACATATCACTAAGAGTAATAGAGTAATAAAAAAATGCAGCAGAAAAACAAGCCCTTCAGCCCTTCTAGTCTATGCCAAACAATGTTAAGTTCCTAAGGTTGGAAAAACAATTGTGTCTTTGCCAATCAGATTCATATTTCAAAGAATGAAAGAAGAAATTAGGCAATTGAGAAGTAACCTTGAAGGAAGAGTTGTTGAAAGTACTACTTTAACGTGTTTTTTTTGGTGCAATTTGTTTTTTGCCGGTAGAGCAATGTAATATGAATTTAAACTGGTAAAGTGTTCAAATATATAAAGAATTTCAATCAAAGCATTCAGTACATGGACAGACTAATGGGGAAAATAATGGAATTATCTCAAATAACTGAATCTGCTGCATTCGGAAAAGCCAGAGATTTTCTTAAATGGGCAAGTGGAAATGTCATTTTTGCAGATTAGGTATTGTTGGCTGAGAGTAGGTAATTCATGTTGGGACTTTATAGATCATTAGGGTCCAGCCAGAACATTCTGGTCACCACATTGCAGGAAGGATGTGACGACATTAGAAATGGTTCAGAGGAGATGTGAAAATGTTGGCAGGGTTGGAATATCTCAGTAATGAGTGGCTTGGCTGAGATTGTTTTCCTCAGAACAAAGTCCAAAAGCAAATTAAAGTGTGTGTAAAATTGAGAGGCTAAGAAAGGGCGAACAGAGAAAAAAAACTTAATTCCCTGAGAAGAAATCAAAGTACCAGATAAATAATCTTAAATTCATTCATAGCAGGATTAGAGAGGAGTTGAGAAATGATTTATTTCACTGAGTTGTGAGAATTGATTCTCATTTTATGAAAAGGTGACGTGAACAGTGAACCTCAATGTACGGTAAACCTCAACATCAATTGCACAGCAGTGGACAGAGGACCGGGAAATGCAAAGAGCTAAAGAGATTTTTTAAAATCAGGTTCACTAAATATCTCCGAATTTTACCTACAGTACTGTGTAAACATCTTAGGCACGTGTATATAGCTAAGATGCTTAAAATTATTGCACAGTATTATAGTAATTTTATGTACTACTGTACCTGTGTTGCAAAAAAAACAAATTTCAGGATATGAGTGATGATAGACCTGATTTTGATATGGATCTCTATTGTGGACTGAGAATGGGGAAGAGGCAAGGAGAAGGGGAATCATGCTTGGGAAAAAGTGGTGGGGGGGGGGGCTGGAAGCACCAGAGAGACGTTATGCAATGTTCAATAAACCAATTGACTGGAAGTCAATTACCTTGCCTGGTGTTTTATGACTGGGTGTGTCTGCACGTGCCAACCCTCCCCCACCCCGTCCCTTGCACTCCAACCCTGCCATCTGTCCAACACCTCTCCCATGGCACTTTCCCCTCATCATTCCCAACATCCTTTGCTCCCATCTGATTTACAAACTTGTAAATCGCTCTCTTCCTTGCTGACAAATACAGTACTAGGTTTTTTTATACACACACACACACACACACACACACACACTACTGTATAATTATGAATCACTTATTGGCATTCAGAAAACAGCAGGTGCTACTGACGTTTGCAATAATCTGGGAGGATATTAATTAAGATTGTGATCAGCTTCCAGAAATTAGTATTTGACCTTTCTCTCCAATAAAATACACACTGAGTTCAAATAAATTTGAAAATACTGGTAACACTCAGCCTGTCAGTCCATGCATGTCGAAAATGAAACAAACTGAGATTTCATGCCAAAGATTTTCAAAGTTCTGACAGATTTGATAGAAAAACCTTTCAAAAAGACCTTGGTCAGTTGCCCTTGGACTACTGTGTTCAGTTTTGGTCACCTCACTACAGGAAGGATGTGGATACTATAGAGAGAATGCAGAGGAGATTTACAAGGATGTTGCCAGGATTGGAGAGCATGCCTTATGAGAGTAGGTTGAGTGAATTTGGCTTTTCTCCTTGTAGCAATGGAGATGAGAGGTGACCTGATTGACGTGTGGATAGGCAGAGGCTTTTTCCCAGGGCTGAAATGGTTAACATGAGGGGGCATAGTTTTAAGGTGCTTGGAAGTAGGTACAGAGGGGATGTCAGAGGTAATTTGCACTGAGAGTGGTGGGTGCATGGAAAGCACTGTTGGTGCTGGTGACAGTGGTGGAGATGGATACAATGAGGTCTTTTAAGAGATTCTTAGATAGGTACATGGAGCTTGGAAAAATAGAGGGATATGCAGTAGGGTAATTGTAGGCAGTCTTGGGTAGGTCTGTAGTTTAGTGTAGTTTTTGTGTTGGTTTACATAGTTCAGTGTAGTTTTTGTATTGTTCATGTAGCACCATGGTCCTGAAAAACATTGTCTCGTTTTTACTGTGTACTGTACCAGCAGTTATGGTTGAAACGACAATAAAAAGCAACTTGACTTGACTTGAACTTGAGCTTCTAGAGTAGGCTATATGGTTGGCACAACGTTGTGGGTCAAAGGGCTTGTAATGTGCTGTAGATTTTATGTTCTATGTAATCTGAAACATTAATTCAGTTCCTTTTTCCATTAGTGTACAATCCAGAGTATGTGTCACTTTAACTAGTAGTCATTGTTAAGTCTTACAATGGATTCTGTTTAATTGGGACATATCAGGACCAGTACAATCTGGCTCAATTAAGCTGATGCCAAAGTTTCATGGAAGTTGTTAAAAAGGTTTTTAAAAAAAAATTTAAAAACATTTAACTGAATGACAAATTATGTATTTAAATGAAATACAGAACAAATTAGAACACCAGTATCACAATGGTACTATAAAACTGTATATTAATGCCTAATAGTTATCGATAGAGGGCTATTATGCAGCTATGTCCTTTTGATTGTAAATGAACAAAAACTAGTGCAGACAATGGACTGCTTTCATACAATGCATCCTTCAAATCTTCATTGTCATTGTAACATTCAAGATGATTGTTGATACATTGCCAAGTTCTTCATAGGTCCTAACTTGTTGAAGTAGTGAAATTGTTTCATTTTCACTCCTGGTCATTTCTGGCATCTCCAAACCTGAACGGTTGAAACCACAATGAGCAAAACAGTTCAGTATTGTCCTGCTGCTTATTTCTCACCAAATATCAGTGACAAAATTCACTGCTGTTTAAACACAAACACACACAACTAAGGCTATTTAAAAACTATTCACTCTACGCTTGGTGTGGTGTCTAAGCATGGTGTGGTGGCAGGTGGACGTGTCTGGGTCTAGTTAGAAACTGTTCGGCAACAGTCTGCTGTCCGAATTAAGTGGAATAGTGTCCTAAATAAACTAACTGAATCCTGGCTATTTTCTTGATTTGTTTTTTTTTTTTTTTTTAAGAGTTGTCCCAAATAAGCATCAACCCCAATTAACTGACAGCCCAATTAACCAATATCCATTTTATATATACAATGATATTTTTCTAATGAAGCAAATTGATCCTGAATGAATTAGATACCCCATTTTTTTAAATTTTCAGCATGCATTGGATACTTTTTGTTCCTTCATGAGGTAAAAATGCACTGAGCAGTGTTTGATGAGCATGAACTGAGACATCCTTTGTTCTTTTCAGCAAAGTTCCAATAAACAAGTGACCCTCATACAAGTGCACAGTATGTAAATTAACTGACATTTACTACTAAATCCGTGTTAAAAGTACACAATGATCATCGTTCGTGAGACTACAAGATGGCCAGCACTGGGAAATGAACATATCATATTATTAGATCAGGGTAAAGATGGGGGAAAGTGGTAGAAGGAAAAAACAGTTTTAATAATTCAGAATGAATTACTTCGATAATGGGATAGATGTGATGAGAAAGGGAGCTTGGAAATGCTATTGAGAGTGTTATGAAATGGAAAGGGAATTCTGAATATTGTGGGATTGTGTAGATAGAGGATGTGAAGTGGCAGAATACACAGATACAGGTGAGTTTGTACCCAATGGGGGAGGGGTGGGTTAAATTTTGATGAACAGATGATCTCATTTCTGAAGAATATTTAATTGTTACACCATCAAGATTACATCTAGACCAGAGGTCCCAACCTGGCACCCACAGACCCCTCAGATAATAGTAGGGATGCATGGATTTTAAAAGAAGTATGGGAACCCCTAATCTAGACAAAATACTGGAATTTTTTTTTAGCTGTTATAAACTCTGGTCCAAATGGCCTATTACTTTTTCATTAAACTTTCTTTGATTCTGTAAGTGTGGTCCCGACAGTTTTCTGTAAGTTTTTTTAAGCAACCATCACTGGAGGATCCATTGTAGATTTTATGACGAGTGCTGAGATAGCTCTAACTGAAAACCTGATTTTGTTAACGGTAATCAAAATATAATCAAATCACTGCAATGCTTAAAAGGGAAATGGAAGCTCCAGATTTCTTGGTTAAGGGAAGACTGCCAACAATGGGAAGGGAATATTGATAAAGCATAATTTGACGGCTCAGAGGGAACTGTTCACAAAAGGATTTTATATAATGTACAATCAGCTTGTGACTTAGGAAGGCAAATATTATTTTTCTTACATGGAGGCAGGAGAAAGAAAAAAGAGGTCAAGAGTAACATAGACTCTTTGAAAATATAAATAACAACAGTTTTTTCTGATCCATCAGATTGCCTAACAGTAGCTCTGTTAGGAATGGTTGTCAGCTCTTCATGGTTCATGTCATTCTGGAAAAGATTTAAAGTATGCTCAGTGAAATGTGGAATTCAAAATGTTTGGAAGATTAGATGCTGATCTACCTGATCTCCTATACTACTGCTGGACTTCACCACTTGTCTTTTTTTTAAAAAAAGACATTTTACCGTGCAAATAGTTGCTTTGTAAATACTTGAGATTAAATGAAATAATATATTTTTAAATATCTGAGGCTATCCAACATACTTAAAATCAGTTCAAACCCTTCATGATGATGAGTTTGCCCAAGGGCTTTTTAGAATGGAACTTTCTGAGGTCTAGTCACTTTGAGCCATCTCTCGTTTATGAGTCATGAAGAAGGGTCTCTGCCTGAAACGTTTTAAGTTTATCCATTTCCACAGATGCTGCCTGGCCGGCTGAGTTCCTCCAGCATTTTGTGTGCATTGCTTTGAATTTCCAGCTTCGGCAGAATCTCTTGTGTTTATGACTTGCTGCTCTACTGTGATGTCTCTTCGAGGGATGCCTACCCTGATGACCCTCTCCCACTGCTCCCCTTCTGTCCTCCAACTCTCCGATCATGTGCTCACCCAGACCTGTCACCACAACCACCTATCCTCCCTGGGAACTTACCTTCGCTGCCATCTTGTGCTGAGCCTTGATGAAGGTTACTCTTTTCCGTAGATGCTGCCTGACCTGCTGAGTTCCTCCAGCAGCTTGTGTTTGTTGCTCTGATTTATGGAAATCTTGATTAGGTCATTCTGCCCTCTGCATCCAGAATTTTGAAGGGCCAAAAGGCCTGTTTCTGTGCTGTAATGTTCTATGGTTCTAATAAGATGCGTCAGTAGGTAAACTCTGGGGTTGGAGAGTCTGGGCAATTTAATTGCAAAAATACTTTGTACCAGTATTTGTTGTAGAACATTTTGAACATACCAAGGAAACAGATGCATGGCTAGCAGATCTACTGCCTTGCAGTGCCGCTGACCCAGATTCAACCTTAACCACAGATGCTGTTGGTGTGAAATTTGTGTTCCTCCTTGTGTGTTTCCTTCAAGTTCTCCTGTTACCCTTCTCGTTTCAAAGTGTTTAGGCGTGAAGTCAAATCTGGAGGTTTGATGGGAATTAACTGGTGGGCTGAAGGGCGTGAGCTATGTCTGTAACAAGTCACCTTTATTAAGCAAGATTACGGTGATATGGTAATCAGTTACAAGAGAAGTTGCTGATTTCTGGGATCAGGTTCTCTTTCTAGGGTTTTTAAATTAAGTGAGCAGATGTAACAAGAATTTAGTAGGACTGTCATGGTGAGATGATATAAATTGGTGATATGTTGACAATAAAATTTGTATCAGTAAGCAATTTGCATGGGTGTATTAGACCATGAGATATAGGAGCAGACTTAGGCCATTCCGTCCTTCAAGTCTGCTCCGCCATTTCATCGTGACTGATCCATTTCCCTGTTAACCTTATTCCGCTGCCTTCTCCCCATAACCTTTCACACTGATTAATCGAGAACCTATTAAACTCTGCGTTAAATATACCCAGTTACCTGGTCTCCACGGCTGCCTGTGGCAACAAATCCACAGATTCACCACCCGCTGGCTAAAGAAATTCCTCATCATCTCTCTTCTAAAAGGACATCCCTCTATTCTGAGGCTGTGCCCTCTGGCCCTAGACTCCCCATCACCGGGAGCATCCTCTGGCATTGGTAAGAAATGTAAAGAATTTTCACTCCTGAAAGTAGTTAATTCTAGATGGCAAGATACTTGCACATTCTCACATTTAGGGAATTGTCCCATTTTGGATGTCACCTCTGTACTTAAGGAAGTTATCTTACCATATGTTGTGAAGTTGTCAGAGTTCAATTTTAGGGATAATGTGATTGATGAGTTTCAAGATTTTAGCTGATCAAAAAGAGATTCCCTGGAGCAGGGGTTCCCAACTGGGGATCCACAGACCCCTCGGTTAATGGTAAGGGTCCATGGTTTTAAAAAAGAGTGGGAATCCCTGGTCTAGAGTATAGAAGAATGAGGGGAGATTTGACAGAGGTATACAAATGGTAGCATAGTGTTTATCGCGATGCTATTACAGCTTAGAGCATTTTGGAGTTTAATTCTGGCCGTGTTCTGTGAAGAGTTTCCATTGTCTCCCTGTGGAATGCTTGGGTTTTCTCCGAGTCCTCTGGTTTCCTCTCACAGTCCAAAGATGTGGATAGTATAATTAATCATGATAAATTGTCACAGGATTAGTTCAGGAATAACCAGAGTTATGGCGTTTTTGGTGGTATGGTGTGAAGGGCTGAAGGACCTACATTGCACTGTATTGCTAAATATTTCTTTTAAATTTTAAGTGTATAGTAGGGTAAATGCAAGCAGGCTTCTTCCGGTGAGGTTGTGTGAGACGAGAACTACGGGTCATGGGTTAAGAGTGAACGATGAAAAGTTTAAGTGGAACATGAGGGGAACAAGAGAGGGTGCTGTGGAATGAGCTGCCAACACAAGTGGTGGATGCAAATTTGATTTCAACTTCAACATTTAAGAGAAGTTTGGATAGGAGGGGTATGGAGGGCTGCGCAGGTTGATGGGACTAAGCAGATTAATAGTTTAGAATGGGCTGAAGGGCCTGTTTCTGTGCTGCAGTTTTCTGTGACTATGAGAGGTAGTTTATATTAGGCCAAACAGATTTAATATTTTTGATTAAATTAATAGGACACAAAGTTAATAGTGAATTTTGGAAATGGCTGTGCTGCAAGAGACAGGTAACCGAAAGGAATCCCAATTATCAAGATGGGACTGCCCTGCCTTTGTGACTTTATTACATTTCTTCATTACTTAAATGATGAGCAGAGAGCTGATGATATTAATGAATTTCAGTACTGGTAATTGTGATGTCATTCACTTGTAACCTAAAAAAAATTGATCAAAGCACTTTAAAAAGTGACTAGGTAGAATCAGAAGAGAGTAGGAATGTATAGAACATCCTAATTAGTGAAGCTGATTGAATACCCACCTTTATCATTGTAGAAACTAGCATTATCTCACTAGTATTTAGAAGGTAAAGGGCAGATTAAAAATTTCACCACTGGAAGGAGAACTGGTAATTTAGAGACAAAACATCTGTTAGTGATTAGTCTAAAAAATGGAGCCAGGCCTTCAAGGGGTAAGTTGTGGGGGGGGAAAAAAGATACTATTTATTTGGAACTCGAGGCAATTAATGCCATTTACCTATGAGTTCCACTCTTCACTCTGGGTCAGGTAGGTCAGATTGAAAAGGTCGGGGTGTTGGGGCTGGAGACAAAGGACAGGTTCAGCTCACTGCACCACAATGTTTATTTGGTTCTGGTCTGAAGGCAATTTGCTTGCTTTTATTGTTTACATGATTTGGTTTTTTTTCCTTTTGCACATTGGGTGTTTGATGGACTCTTTTAAAGTTGGTTCTTTTGAGTTCCTTTGTGGCTGTCTGTAAGAAGGCAAATCTCAAGGTTGTATAATACATTAATAAACAAACTGAACTTCCATGCTACTACTGACAGATTTTTGATAATGAAAATATAGTCAGCAATAAGTTATTAGATTAGTGGAAGGCAATTGAAGGGTCAGAGACTTCCTCCTGTTCTTGTGTTTAAAATCTACCTATTTGACTGAACTTTTGATTGTAGGCCTCCGTTAGTCTTGATAGACCATGGATTTGCACCTTGGAAAGTTTCCAGGGCGCAAGCCTGGGCAAGGTTTTTTTTTAATGGAAGACCGGCAGTTGCCCAAGCTGCAAGTCTCCCCTCTCCACGCCACCAATGTTGTCCAAGGGAAGGGCATTAGGACCCATACAGCTTGGCACCGGTGTCGTCGCAGAGCAATGTGTGGTTAAGTGCCTTGCTCAAGGATACACATGTAGCCTCAGCCAAGGCTCGAACTAGCGACCTTCAGATCACTAGACAAACGCCTTAACCACTTGGCCACGCGCCAACTTTCGATTACCTGTCCATTATCTCTCAATCATGTGATTTTCAAAATTTGTGGGAGGAAATAGAAAGCAGGGAGAGTCAGCTGCATTTATTACTGTTAGGACGTATTCTGGAATTAGGGTATGTGGCAAATATTAATTTCAGCAACCAATCTTTAGACCCAAATCTAGATGTAGATTAAATTTAAAATGCATTGCTGAAGAATAGTTCCCTGGAGCCGTGGTCAGCAGTTAATTGAAAACAAGATGAGATCAATTAACATCAATTTTGGGTGGCTGGAGCATGAGTGCGAAGGAGGTGTGAGGATTATATGTAATTCAAAGGAATCATTGTAGGTACATTGTAACTATAGAATTGTCCTTTGATCTTTAGCATATAAAATCATATTATATTGTATTGAACAGGCCTTTTCCATATTACAATTACCACCAATATGCAAGTTGTAAGGTGTTCTACATGAGTTCATGATCAACTAGACTATGTTTGCCAGTAAATAATTATTGCTGAAAAAATGTATAAAAGAAAGTACCAGATGTGAGTGATGGAAATTCATTCAGTTCTGTATTTTGGCCTCATTTCCTACAGCAACGTAGAATAATTAAAACATAGAATTTTCACATTCTGACCATCTATAAGCAACAGCTGTATGTGCAAAGAAGACAACGAACTTCTGAAACAATACATTGTCTAATTTTTACAGGTCCCAAAGATGCAAGTTAATTGTACAAATATCAAGTCTGCACCTTGCAATAGCTGGAATACAAACAAGTAGACATTGGAAAACTAAAGCTCATATAATACATACAGCCATAACAATTAGCACTAATGTACTAGCAACAAAAAAAGTTACAGATATGAATTTGCAATATACTGTTGCAACAAACCACAATAAATACATCGAATGTCTGCATTATTCATTCATAATAAATACTGAACAGATAAATACTACCAAGTATACAGCTATTGGGAAAAATTTTATTACAATATATAAGACCCGGCTTGATTTCAGTTCTTGGAATTGTGTAATAGTGTAGCCTACCTTCTCTTTTGGCAAAACTGGGATCACAGGTAGACTGTATAAAATGCAATATCTAGAGTTTTTTTTAAAACAGCAATGCAAAGTATTGCCTAGATGGTAGGATCCTGCATGAGACAACTAAACTGCTTGTCAAATTTGAGTTGTAAAATTTAATGCGATATTTTAATTCCTCTTATACTTATGCAAAATATAAAGTAGTGTCCAACAATTGTCCTTGGAACAGCAGTCTGTTTGAAACGTATTAGCTGTCATATAAACTTAGGTCCATTTTGATCTAAAAAAAAGATTTCTTCTAAAAGCATATGGAGAACTATCTTTCTGCAGTTTTCTCCCAGGATGAATTATTGTAAAAATAACGATAAATGAATGAACAATTTGTGATCTATATATGATTAACACTTCTGTCATCAACAATTGGAACAGCAGCTTTTTCTTTAACACACCTTTCCTTTCCCTTAATGGCCTCAGTGCACTGGACAAAGTACTGTTCAAGTCAGTACTTGGTGATTTTTTGTTACCAAAGCATTGAAAAAGAAAATCTAGTTGCAATAATCATATCTGAAATTGTCCCTTGAACTATTGACCAAGCAAATTATTCATTCATATCTCTTGTATACACATTGTGCTCCTACGGTCCACTATAAACTTAAAAGGATTAGCTCTATTTATGTAGGGCAACGTGATCTAACACAGGAGTTCCCAACCTTTTTTATGCCATGGACCAATACCAACACCAGGTCGGAAACCCTTGGGCTTTACAGGTACTAAATCAATCATTCAGCTTGCTAGTTTTTTTTTAATGTCTCAAATGTTATTGAGCCAAGGATGATGTGATTGTAAATACTGCAGTTCATAGATAGATACTTGTGCAAAGTATATTGTAAGTTGTTTAAAAAAAATGCTGCAGTCTTGATGTTGCCTAAAGTAGTACAAGTAAATCACAAATAATTTGAAAGGTAAAGAATGTTTGTAACCTTAAGTTGTAAAATATCTAAATATTAGTTGCATATGTTGGATGTTCAGCCAATGGAATATTATACGTGCCAATTTTAAGTATAATTCTGAATTAAAGGAGAGTAATTTTTCTCATCCTTAAGTTTCCCTATGGATCTGAGTTTGCTGCACTAATACAAGTTTACGGTGGTATTTTCCACGCTGTCGCTGTGCTTTGAATCCACTATCAGATTGATGCCTGCATGTAGACAGTAGTTTCCATTCAGATGAATGGGAGGTAACAAGTGGCAGGAAATGGACAGTTTGTAATGTTAAATGCTAACATGAAGTTATTTTTCACTGACTGGTAATGTAAAGTTATCCAAAACCAGTAGCATGAACCCTCATTTAGCTCAGACAGGTAATTGGTGGAGGTGTAGCCCCAACAAGCTACCAAAGCTGCTTTGGGAGTGTAGTTTGACGTCTGTGCTGAGACAGCCTATTGGTCAGGCTGAAGTTCTGGGAGTTGACCTGCCAGAAGAAAACAGACCAACAGCAAGACCTGGATCAGGCACTCAGGGCAGATCAGGGCAATTAAAAACAAATTTAACCATGTCAGATATGATTGCATTTGTTTGCAAATAAATTAGTCATGCAAAATTATAGAACAGGTTAATCTCCATGTTTCAAAATGTGATTCGAAGACTTGACTACTTTAAGCAGTATGTACTTCTGTTTTTTTTAAGTCACTTTATAAAGAAACTGAAAATTAAAGCTTGCCTGCCTCATAAAAGCTGTATTTTAAACAAAAACTACTCATAGTTAAATTAATTTTGGCCCTTTTTTAAAAAAAAATGCAAGTTAATCCAATAATTGATATCAGATTCAGAATTTACATCTAATAAGTTTTAGTTGAGTTTGGGGTTGAAATGTTAAAAATTGCCAATTTGGAATTCTGAACACTTATTCCAGCTGATTGGAGATAGCAGCTTGTTTCCTTCTGATACAAGCACAAGTAATGAACAGTTATGATTGTATTCTGTTTACATGCCAAATCTGAAATAAATTTCAATATTAATGACAAAGCTCCAACTTAGAGTAATTACCTAGATCACTTTAAAAGCTAAGACATGTTTGATAACTAGACAGAATTTAAAGTGCATGACTATTTTAAAAAATAAAATCATACTTTATGACTTTTTGAACCTTTCAATAATGTTTTGTCAAATCACGACCTGAAATCCAAGCTTTTATACATCAATGCAACATACTGAGCAGGAGTAGTGTTTAAAGTAAGATGTATTGTGTAAAATGAACTTGTCACCAAGAAAGGATGTATTTCCCTCCCTTACCTCAGGCATAACTTCACACCCCTCTGATTGCTGTCAAAAGGTAACAGGAACCATATAATGGAGTGTTAAAATGAGGCTCTCAGAACAAATGACCTTCACCAGGGTTGCCTGTATATTTTCTTCCCACTCCATAAGCATTATTCCTCCCTAAAGGGAATTTGTGATGCAGTGTTTTCCTGGAATGCCTTTTGAAAAGCCACGACTTCATCAAACATTGCACGGATTGCTTCTTGAAAATTCTTTATCTCACTACATCTGAATGTCCGCACTATTCCATTTTGTGAACTGTTTCATGCAGTTAGACATTGGTAGTACTATTTACACTGTTAATAAATTATAAATCACAGAGGAGTGACACAAAATAGAAATACATTGCCAGATAAAACCTCTTGATTCCCTTTCTTTAAAAAATTCAATCTTAACTTGAAAAACATTACAATAACTATAAAGAGCAGAATCTTTCTTCTGTAGTAACAATTTCACTCAAGTTTGCTTAACAGAAGTGATACTCTTTTAGTGATCAGTAATAACAGGAATAGAATTCCCCTCACTACCACTTTTCTGTGTTTCCCACAGAATTATTAATGTGTTATCTGCACAATGTGGTCAGTAGTTGTGGGGCAATACAGGATTTCTCATTCAGCATTGCTCATGCTATAAGCTGAAATAGAAGATTCTGTTTTGGGATAGTTTCCCCACACTTAAGAGACACTTTATAGAGTTTAGCTTTTCTGCCAACTGTTCTGCCTTTACAATTCCATCAAGTACTAAATAAAAACACAGCAAAGAAAGAGCTGTCTATGTAATCAGTTCAAAATAACTCCTTAAGTGAAAATGACGTCTTGATCATTTCAAACAATCTTTGCTGTTATTACAAATTGGATTATCAGTTGCCCTTGCCATTAATCAAAGAAATATTTAACATATACTTCACGTAATTGTACACTGACTGGCATAAATAAATTCACAAATTATTTTCACGATTTTCACATGTACAGTACATAAATAATCTTTCCACGTTTCTGATGAAAACAGGGACCTTATTTAAATTTTTTGAGATTGTCACATTGAGAAAAAGCCAAGAAGGAAGATTCAACCTGGCTGACTTGGTGTCCATTATCAGTGATGCTTATTTAACAGTTAAAATGCATTAGAAAGTCAAATAAATTATTAGTGACTTGAATGGCTTACATTAAATCACAATGTTTAATGCAGTGTTTCACAGCTATGCATGAAACTCATTTCCAATTAAATTTTTACCGTCTTTAAACCACAGAAATTAAGTGGTAATAATCACCGCTACTGATCAGTTGAACTAAAGGTGATGACTGTTTAAAAACTGTAAACTATTGAATAGTTTTTTCCCCATTCTGACAGCAGCTGATCAAACTAAACAGACAGAGCTTCCACTACTGATGTTTTTGATTGTCTCTTCTAGCAACGCACTACCCTCTGGGAGGATGATGGTATTTTCCAGTACCTGCTTGGGTGCATAAACATCCCCGTTTGAAGCTGCAACGTAATCGTCTTGCATGTGGTTATTTAAATAGCTCTGTAGCTCCGCTCGAGAGTGGCTGGGCTGCTGCTCAGAGTATAAACCGTTACACTGTGCATTGTTTTCGTGTGCCGAGGGACAACACACGATCACGGAGGGTGTTGTGATGGGGTAGTGAGCACTCGTAAAGCTTCCCTCTGGCTGTTGCTGCGTGTACTCAATGTACTGATCTGTAGCTGAACCGTAAGGCACCAAGGAAAGTGCTCCCGTCTCCTGACTCCTCTCGGTATAGTTTGAGGTTAAGGTGGCTTCTACACAGAAAGGCTCGTTGCCACAATCCGTGGCAGCGGTTGTGGTGCTGGTAGTAACGGCAGTGGTGCTGGTAGTAACGGTAGTGGTGGCAGCCGTGGCGTTACACTCTATCTGATAGTACAGTGTTGATGAATTAGTATAATAAGGGACGGCCTCTAGTGGTGTGCCATCATGCACCGAAGTGCCATCAGCATAACATAATACAGATGGAAGGGAAACAGCCTCAGGCTGTGCCACAACAGGGGCGCCCAGTACTTTGCTGTCTGCCTCCTCGTCTGACTCGCTGGCTGCCAAGCTCTGAATGCTAGAGTCTGTGATGACACTACACAGACTACTCCCATCATCGTCCTCTTCTTCCTCCTCTTCCTCTTCCTCCTCCTCTTCCTCGTCGTCATCTGCCTGCCAGTCCAGGTCCTCGGCTGACTGTAGGTGCATCACCGCCGTTTCCGGTTCGTTTTCAATGTCGAAGCTTTCCGCGACAGGATAGTCGTGGGGCTGCTGGCTCGGCACCAGGTGGCCAGCGTGGGCGTTCACATCTCCTGAGAAACCGTTCTCCATTCCAAGCTGCTGCTGGTTTTTCTCCAATTCCAGCTTCATTATCGTGTGCAAAAAGTGTGTCCGTACCCTGATAGGGTTGAACTCAATCCTGCCTGCGGAATTGCTGCACCCTTCCTTTGTGCATCCACACGGAAAAGACATACGGTCCACCTAGGGGAAAATGGGACATATCAATTATTATGCTATAGGTTCCATCTGAGGGGTCCCAAAAAACCATGTTAATGTCTAATATACTGTACTCTACAGCAGTTAATGCTATGTGCTTTCCTGGTTTCATTTCTTAGTATAGTATGCTATGCAGCCCCACTCTCAAATCCTATTTCTCATCTGTTTTTAATGAAAAAACAGGTCAGTGACACGCACAGCCTCCCCGTGGAATGTGCAGGATTTCTATGGGTGCTCCGATCTCCTCCCAGAGTCCAAAGGTGTCCCAGGCAGGTTAATTAGTCATTGTTAAATTGTCCTGTGGTTGGGTTAGGGTTGATCGGGTTTGTCAGGGGTTGCTCAAAGATGCTGTAAATAAATAAGATGATTTTTTTTTCTCCTTAGGAGCTGGAGAGGATGTTTCCTGTGCTGGGAGAGTCTAAGACCAGAGGACACAGCCTCAAATTAGAGGGGCATCCTTTTAGAATGGAGAGGAGGAGGAATTTCTTTAGCTGGAGAGTGATAAATCTGTGGAATTCATTGCCACAGGTGGCATCCGGAGACCAACTGTTTATGCATATTTAAAGCAGAGGTCGAAAGATTCTTGATTAGTCAGGGCACGAAGGGATACAGGGAGAAGGCATGAGAGGGAAAATGGTTCAGCTAAGATGAAATGGCGGAGCAGACTCGATGGGCCATATGGCTTAATTCTACTCTTATATCTTATGGTCTTAAATAATGATAATAACTTGAACTTGACAAAGAGAAGCTAAGCAGCCATATTCACCAATGACCATAAAAAGAGTGTCTTTAGCTACTGTAACTATTCCATGACTTGGAATTTCTTTATACTAATGTCTGCCTTCAATTCACATACATCATTGGCATCCAACATCAGTCAGGCTGAAGAGCCAACTACAACTGGGAAACTTCACAAGCAGCAAATGTTGTGAAAAGCAAGATGTTTAGGTAACATTTTAAACATTTTACAGAATTTTAATAACATTTGGAACATACATTAGATAAATGTAGGGACTGACCTGACAAAAATATCTTTAAAATAGTTCACTATATTCTAAAACCTTTGAAATACACAAATATAAAATTACTTTTTAAAATTGCTGATTGTCAAGTAATGATTTTATGCATAATTTAAAAAACTCACACCCCACACAGTGTGAGTTTAACACTTTCAAAGCATTTGACAATGAGGTCAACTCATTATTTTCATTGTTTCTTAGATATGATTCTACAGTGGCAGAATGTTTGTGAACAAAGCAGGAAATTGTTGAAAGCGTCTTTAGGACTTCTGTGTATTAATTCATTTTTCTTGAATTTCAAGTCAGTTTCAAATTCTAATGATAGAAAAAGCTGGTGGATTTTTTATCAGTTATAAAGAATGACTCAACACACACCACACACACACGCACGCACGCCACTTTCTATAAAATTACCTTGTTTACCAAAACACGGCCTGTCAGTCATTCCACTCCATAAGACATGGGAACAGAATTAGAGCATTTGGCCCAATCGAGTCTGCCTGGCTATTTCATCATGGCTGATCCTTTCTCCTCTCAGCCCCAATCTCCTGCCTTCTCCCTGTAACCTTTCACACCCTGACTAATCAAGAATCTATCAACCTCTGCTTTAAAAGCAGCCAATGGCCTGGTCTCCACAGCCACCTAGGGCAATGAATTCCAGTGATTCACTATCCTCTGGCTAGAGGAATTTCTCCTCATCTCTGTTCTAAGTGGTAGAACAGAGCTCTCGTGACAGTAGCCTGCAAATCGTTTAAAAAGACTGCCGTATCCAGGCAGTGTCGGAGTGGGCAGCAGAGTGATAGTGCTTTGGCTCAACGGGCTTAGGTGGTAACAGGACGAGGCAAGATAGGTTTAACTGTGTTAATTGCGGGAAGGTACGTGTGTGAGGGCCAGTTTTCTGTGCTCGGTGTCAAATGTGGGAGGTCCTGGAGTCTCCCAGCCTCCCGGAAGGTCATATCTGCACCCGGTGTGTTGTGCTGCAGCTCCTGAGGACCGAGTTAGGGAACTGGAGATGCAGCTCGATGACCTCCACCTGGTCACGGAGAGAGAGGAGGTGATAGAAAGGAGTTACAGGCAGGTGGTGACACCAGGGCCACGGGAGACAGACAGGTGGGTCATAGTCCGGAGGGGGAAGAGTCGGGTACTAGAGAGTGGCTGTAACTCTTGACAGTAAGTACTCCTGTTTGAGTACTGTTGGGAGGGGTGACAGCCTACCTGGGGGAAGAGGCAGTGGCCGTGCCTCTGGCACAGAGTCTGGCCCTGTGGCTCAGAAGGGTAGGGAAGGGAAGAGGAAGGCAATAGTGATAGGGGACTCTATAGTTAAGGGGTCAGACAGGCAATTCTGTGGATGCAGGAAAGAAACTCGGATGGTAGTTTGCCTCCCTGGTGCCAGGGTCCGGGATGTTTCAGATCGCATCCAAGATATCCTGCGGTGGGAGGGAGAACTGCCAGAGATCGTGGTACATATTGGTACCAATGACATAGGTAGGAAAAGGGAAGATATCCTGAAAAAAGACTACAGGGAGTTAGGAAGGAAGTTGAGAAGCAGGACCACAAAGGTAGTAATCTCGGGATTACTGCCTGTGCCACGTGACAGTGAGAATAGGAATAGAATGAGGTAGAGGATAAATGAGTTGCTGAGGGATTGGAGCAGGGGGCAGGGATTCAGATTTCTGGATCATTGGGACCTCTTTTGGGGCAGGTGTGACCTGTACAAAAAGGACAGGTTGCACTTGAATCCCAGGGGGACCAATATCCTGGCAGGGAAGTTTGCTAAGGGTACAGGGGAGAGTTTAAACTAGAATTGTTGGGGGGGTGGAACAGAACTGAAGAGACTGGGCAAGAGGAGGTTGGCTCACAAATAGAGAAAGCTTGTAGACAGTGCGAGAGGGAGGATAGGCAGGTGATAGAGAAGGGACGTGCTCAGACCGATGGTTTGAGATGTGTCTATTTGAAGGCAAGGAGTGTTGTGAACAAAGCGGATGAGCTTAGAGCATAGATCAGTACTTAGAGCTATGATGTGTGGCCATTACAGAGACTTGGATGGCTCAGGGACAGGAATGGTTACTTCAAGTGCCAGATTTTAGATGTTTCAGAAAGGACAGGGAGGGAGGCAAAAGAGGTGGGAACATGGCACAGTTGATCAGAGATAGTGTCAATGCTGCAGAAAAGGTGGACACCATGGAGGGATTGTCTACGGAGTCTCTGTGGGTGGAGGTTAGGAACAGGAAAGGGGCAATAACTTTACTGGGTGTTTTTTATAGGCCGCCCAATAGTAACAGGGATATCGAGGAGCAGATAGGGAAACAGATCCTGGAAAGGTGTAATAATAACAGGGTTGTTGTGATGGGAGATTTTAATTTCCCAAATATCAATAGACAATAGGTGCAGAAGTAGACCATTCAGCCCTTCGAGCCTGCACCGCCATTTTGAGATCATGGCTGATCAACTACTATCAATACCCGGTTCCTGCCTTGTCCCCATATCCCTTGATTCCCCTATCCATAAGATACCTATCTAGCTCCTTCTTGAAAGCATCCAGAGAATTGGCCTCCACTGCCTTCTGAGGCAGTGCATTCCAGACCCCCACAACTCTCTGGCAGAAGAAGTTTTTCCTTAAATCTGTCCTAAATGACCTACCCCATATTCTCAAACCATGCCCTCTGGTACTGGACTCTCCCGGCATCTGGAACATATTTCCTGCCTCTATCTTGTCCAATCCCTTAATAATCTTATATGTTTCAATCAGATCCCCTCTCAATCTCCTTAATTCCAGCGTGTACAAGCCCAGTCTCTCTAACCTCTCTGCGTAAGACAGTCCAGACATCCCAAGAATTAACCTCGTGAATCTACGCTGCACTTCCTCTACAGCCAGGATGTCCTTCCTTAACCCTGGAGACCAAAACGGTACACAGTACTCCAGGTGTGGTCTCACCAGGGCCCTGTACAAATGCAAAGGGACTTCCTTGCTCTTGTACTCAATTCCCTTTGTAATAAAGGCCAACATTCCATTAGCCTTCTTCACTGCCTGGTGCACTTGCTCATTCACCTTCAGTGACTGATGAACAAGGACTCCTAGATCTCTGTGTTTCTCCCTTACCTAACTCTACACCGTTCAGATAATAATCTGCCTTCCTGTTCCTACTCCCAAAGTGGATAACCTCACACTTATTCACATTAAACGCCATCTGCCAAGTATCTGCCCACTCACTCAGCCTATCCAAGTCACCCTGAATTCTCCTAACATCCTCATCACATGTCACCCTGCCACCCAACTTAGTATCATCAGCAAATTTGCTGACGTTATTTTCTATGCCTTCATCCAAATCGATTGGCATCTCCCTAGAGCAAGGGGTTTAGATGAAGTGGAGTTTGTTAGGTGCGTTCAGGAAGGTTTCTTGACACAATATATAGATAGGCCTACAAAAAGAGAAGCTGTATTTGATTTAGTACAGTATTGGGAAATGAACCTGGTCAGGTGTCAGATCTCTCAGTGCGAGAGCATTTTGGAGATAGTGATCATAATTCTGTCTCCTTCACAATAGCACTGGAGAGAGATAGGAACAGGTAAGTTAGAAAAGCGTTTAATTGGAGTAAGGGGAATTATGAGGCTGTCAGGCAGGAAATTGGAGGCTTAAATTGGAAACAGATGTTCTCAGGGAAAAGTATGGAAGAAATGTGGCAAATATTCAGGAGATATTTGTGTGGAGTTCTGTATAGGTATGTTCCAATAAGACTGGGAAGTTATGGTAGGGTACAGGAACCGTGGTGTACAAAGGCTGTAATAAATCTAGTCAAGAAGAAAAGGAAAGCTTACAAAAGGTTCAGAAAGCTAGGTAATGTTAGAGATCTAGAAGATTATAAGGCTAATAGGAATGAGCTTAAGAAGGAAATTAGGAGAGCCAGAAGGGGCCATGAGAAGGCCTTGGCAGGCAGGATTAAGGAAAACCCCAAGGCATTCTACAAGTATGTGAAGAACAAGAGGATAAGACGTGAAAGAATAGGACCTATCAAGTGTGACAGTGGGAAAGTGTGTATGGAACCAGAGGAAATAGCAGAGGTACTTAATGAATACTTAAGTACTTCAGTATTCACTGTGGAAAAGGATGTGTGTAGTGATGACCGGCAGCAGACTGAAAAGCTTGAGCATGTAGATATTAAGAAAGAGGATGTGCTGGAGCTTTTGGAAAGCATCAAGTTTGATAAATCACCGGGACCGGATGAGATGTACCCCAGGCTACTGTGGGAGGTGAGGGAGGAGATTGCTGAGCCTCTGGCGATGATCTTTGCATCATCAATGGGGACGGGAGAGGTTTTGGAGGATTGGAGTGTTACGAATGTTGTTTCTTTATTCAAGAAAGGGAGCAGAGATAGCCCAGGAAGTTATAGACCAGTGAGTCTTACCTCAGTGGTTGGTAAGTTGATGGAGAAGATCCTGAGAGGCAGGATTTCTGAACATTTGGAGAGGCATAATATGATTAGGAATAGTCAGCATGGCTTTGTCAAGGGCAGCTTGTGCCTTACGAGCCTGACTGAATTTTTTTGAGGATGTTACTAAACACATTGATGAAGGTAGAGCCGTAGATGTAGTGTATATAGATTTCAGCAAGGTATTTGATAAGGTACCCCATGCAAGGCTTATTGAGAAAGTAAGGAGGCATGGGATCCAAGGGGACATTGCTTTGTGGATCCAGAACTGGCTTGCCCACAGAAGGCAAAGAGTGGTTGTAGACGGGTCATATTCTGCATGGAGGTTGGTCACCAGTGATGTGCCTCAGGGATCTGTTCTGGGACCCCTACTCTTCATGATTTTTATAAATGACCTGGATGAGGAAGTGGAGGGATGGGTTAGTAGGTTTGCTGATGACACAAAAGTTGGGGGTGTTGTGGATAGTGTGGAGGGCTGTCAGAGGTTACAGCGGGACATTGATAGGATGCAAAACTGGGCTGAGAAGTGGCAAATGGAGTTCAACCCAGATAAGTGTGAAGTGGTTCATTTTGGTAGGTTGGCAGTGTGGAGCATCAGAGGGATCTTGGGGTCCGAGTCCATAGGATGCTCAAAGCAGCTGTGCAGGTTGACTCTGGTTAAGAAGGCATACGGTGAATTGGCCTTCATCACTCATGGACTTGAATATAGGAGCCAAGAGGTAATGTTGCAGCTATATAGGACCCTGGTCAGACCCCACTTGGAGTACTGTGCTCTGTTCTGGTCTCACTACGGGAAGGATGTGGAAGACATAGAAAGGGTGCAGAGGAGATTTACAAGGATGTTTCTTGGATTGGGGAGCATGCCTTATGAGAATAGGTTGAGTGATTTCGGCCTTTTCTCCTTGCAGCGACAGAGGATGAGAGGTGACCTGATAGAGGTGTATGAGATGATGAGAGGCACTGATCGTGTGGATAGTCAGAGGCTTTTTCCCAGGGCTGAAATGGTTGCCACAAGAGGAGTCAGGTTTATGGTGCTGGGGAGTAGGTACGGAGAAGATCTCAGGGGTAAGTTTTTTTTTTACTAAAGAGTGGTGAGTGCATGGAATGGGCTGCCGGCAACAGTGGTGGAGGCAGATACGATAGGGTCTTTTAAGAAACTTTAGGTAGGTACATGGAGCTTAGTAAACTAGAGGGCTATAGGTAAGCCAAGTATTTTCTAAGGTAGGGACAACTTCGTGGGCTGAAGGGCCTGTATTATACTGTAGGTTTTCTATGTTTCTATATTCTATGTATGGACATCCCTCTATTTTGAGGTTGTGCCAACTCCCCTACCAAAGGAAATATCCTCTCCAATCCACCCCATCTAGGCCTTTAGACTTCAATGATTCTTCTACATTCCAGTGAGTAATGATACCTTTCATTTCTGGAACTATCCTTGTGAACCTCCCTTGAACCCTCTCCAATGTCAGCACGTCCTTTCTTAAATAAAGGGCCCAAAACTGCTCACAATACTCCAAGTGAGGCTCCAGTAGTGCTTTATAAATCCTCAGCATTAAACCTGGATTTTATATTCTAGTCATTCAAAACAAAAATGAGCTGAGAACCGCGAGCATCACAGAATACTAATCCTATCTTATTTCCACAAATCTTTTCAAATCTTCTCAGGTTCAGGGTGAGTTTATAATGACTGATGAACCTAAATGTCTTGGGGATGTTCGAGGATACCAGAACTCTCTGAAGAAACTAGAACACTTGGGGGGGAAGCTTCACAGTCACAGGGAGAACATGTAAATTCCACACAGACAGCACCAGAGGTCAAGACCGAACCCATTCTGCTCCACACGTAGTTCACCAAATGAAATAATGTTGGGAGCAAAAGCACAAGAGAAAACGGCGCAAGTTGGGCATGTGAACTCAATTTTGGATGGACAGGTACATGGATGATAAGGGTATGGAGACCTATGGACCTGGTGTAGTTTGAAGCAGTTTAAATGGTTTGGCATGAATTAGATGGGCCAAAGGGCCTGTTTCTATGCTGTACTTTTTTATGGCTCTATATGAAATACTCTGAACCGGACTGGGACAAGGAAACAAACACTCATTTGATTTGCATCACATAATAAAAGTACTTGTATCATGAACCGAGACCGAGAAATAATAAAATATGTTTGCAACTATCTTAAATCTATTGTTTTTTCTACATAACAAGTTACTGCTTACCTGGCACTTAATCCCTGCTTGACTACAAGCACAAAGTTCAGGATCACAATAAATTCGACAGTCACAGCCACAATCTTCCCGAGACACTCGAATTGCACGCAGCTCATGTTTTTCTTCTCCATCAATCTTTTTAACACCTGAAGCTCGTAACAATGCCCTTCTCTTTTTGGTTGGCAATGGTTGTAGGAAGAAATAGTCATCTACTTCCGTGTTATCGAGATCAATGTCATCATCAGAAATATCATCTAATGTGAGTGTATTGGCCTCTTCAGATTCCACCGTTCCATTTTTCGTTAGCTGCATTGAAAAAAAGTGACTTAATTACATCCTTATTCAATAAAACTTCACCTGGGTTAGTCTGCATTGTTAAATTTAGGTTTTAAAATATTTTTAAACAAAACTCAAGCAACACCTATTCAATTCATAACATTTCTAAAGTAGTACATTTTCATGCATGATTATCTGAAAGGTTGGTTGGCAGATTGGAGATATGGTACATTTCTACCAAAGGAGGTGTAAGGTGCTCCTTCCCTCCACTGGCCTGCGCTGGTCACCCTCGGGCAAGGTGAAGAACCTATTTAGCACCCCCATCAGGGTCTCGTGAGGCCTTGGGAGCAGGAGGTAGATGGTTGTATGAGTAGCTGATGCATTATACAAGTCCTGGTTACATGACCACTGACACCAGGCAGACAATCTCTAAAGAGTATTGATAATGGCTGGGGTCACCCATCTTGTAAAGACACTGCCCAGAAGAAGGCAATGGAAAACTACTTCTGTAGAAAAACACAACTTAAGCAATGTCTATTCAATGCATAAAACTTCTAAAGTTGTATATTTTTATGGGTCATTATCCTAAGGGTGTAAAGCAAGGCTTCCCAGCTTGGGGTCCGTGGACCACTTGTTTAATGGTATTTGCCTATGGCATAAAAAAAGGTGGGAACCCCTGGTGTAAAGGCTATCAGCAGAAATAGTAAAACGACCACCATCATGGAGATCAAGGCAAAACAGTGGGGATGCTGGAAAGATTTTAAATAAAAGCTGAAAATTGTGGACATACCCAAATGGCTAGCCAGCATCTCTGGAAAGGAAAATCAAATGAATGTTTTGGGCCAATCACAAACAGGAGAAAATCTGCAGATGCTGGAAATCCAAGCAACACCCACAAAATGCTGGAGGAACTCAGCAGGCCAGGCAGCAACTATGGAAAAGAGTACAGTCGATGTTTCAGGCCAAGGCCCTTCATTGGGACTGGAGAAGAAAAGATGAGGAGTCAGGGTAAGAAGGGGGCAGGGGAGGAAGAAACACAAGGGAATAGATGAAACCGGGTGGGGGGGGGGGTGGAGCTGGGAAGTTGACTCATGAAAGAGATACAGGGCTGTAGAAAGGGGGGCAGAAGGCCATGGAAGAAAGAAAAGGTGGAGGAGCACCAGAGGGGTTGATGATGAGCAGTAAGGAGCTAAGGTAAGAGAGGGAAATTGGAATGCCGAATGGTGGGGGGGGGGGGGGACATTACTGGAAGTTCGAGAAATTGAGGTGTCGGAAATGGACTAAGTAAATTTGAGGGCAGGGTGGAAGTTGGAGGCAAAGTTGATGAGTTCCGCGTGGGTGCAGGAAGCAGCATCAATGCAGTTGTCGATGTAGCATAGGAAAAGTTGGGAAGTGACACCAGTGTAGGCTTGGAACATAGACTGTTTCACGTAGCTGATAAAAAGGCAGGAAAAGCTAGAACTCATGTGAGTGCCATGGAGGAGCCAAAGAGGAAAGAGAGCGAGGATCTGTTCCACCATATGGAGTAGAGTGGTGGTGGAGGGGAACTGGTTGGCTCTGGTGTCCAGAAAGAAACTGATAGCTTTGAGGCCTTCCAGGTGGGTTGGAAATGTATAGGGACTGGACATCATCCCACTTCCTTCAAGCAAAAGTTGTAGCCATGGGCACTTGTCAACTTCAACTTTGCCTCCAACTTCCACCCTACCCTCAAATTTACCTGGTCCATTTCCGACATCACTCTCCCCTTTCTTGATTTTTCTGTCTCTGGAGACAGCTTATCTACTGATGTCTATTATAAACCCACTGACTTACACAGCCTCCTAAACTATCTCTTCCCACCCTGTTACTTGTAAAAATGCCATCCCCTTCTCTCAATTCCTCCATCTGTGCTGCATCTGCTCCCCACTGATATGCACCTGCCCCTACACCTCCTGCCTCACTACCATTCAGGGCCCCAAAAAGTCCTTCCAGATGAAGTGAAACTACACCTGTGAGTCTGTTGGGGGTCATCTACTGTATCCGTCCCAGTGTGGCCTGTATATTGGTGAGACCCAACCTAGATTGGGAGACTGTTTACCAAGCTACTACACTCCGTCTGCCAGAAAAAGCAGGATCTCCCTGTGGCCACCCATTTTAATTCCACTTCCCATTTTCCATTCTGACATGCCAGTCCATGGCCTCCTCTATGGTCGTGATGAGGACACACTCAGGTTGGAGAAGTAATACCTTATATTCCATCTGGGTAGCCTCCAACCTGATGGCATGAACATCAATTTATTGAACTTCCGCTAATGCCCCACTGCTCCCCACCCCCACGTCACCATTCCCCTCTCACCTATCTCTTTACCTGCCCATCACCTCCCTCTGGTGCTCCTCCCCCTTTCTTTCTTCTGTGAACCCCGTGGGTTCTAGCTGCCACAATTGTTTATTGTTCGTTACAGACACCCTTCCAGGGTGACACTTCTTTATGTGGCACCGGAGTTCAAGTGAGTGTGCTGCCAGCATCGCCTACTGATGAGAAGGCAAAGAGCGACAAAACCTCATTGGAGGCCGCCAACGGCAGCAGGATCCAGACCTACGGGACACGCCGGGTGACGCTCTGCTTCAGTGGGCCTGTCACACATGGGATTTCATCCTGGCTAAAGTGGTTAGACCTCTGTTTAGTGCAAATTTCCAGTGTACTCAAGGACTATTAGATGATCTTAAGAACTACCAGCTTGTGGATGCCAAAGAATTGGAGAGAAAATCTTGCTGTTCTGTAAACAAACATGTAGACCTCGATCCTATTTATGAGACGATGCAGGCTAAATTCCAGACCACAATGCACAAAGTTCACCACACAGCCAATCAGCGAAGAGATTTCCACCCCCACATCACAAATGGGTTTCCGAAATCACGTCCAATCAACTGATTGAAAAGTGTTTAAAGGCCAAGCATTCAGAGCACACACCATAATCAACAGTGCACTGACGAAATCTCATATGGTGATGAAATGTTTGTAAGTAAATTGGAGAACAACTTAACAGAACCATCAACCACCCAGGCAACATATCTTCAGAATTATTTCCATGGACTATTTCTTTTTATATTTAGGCTGAATGGCCTGTTTGTGACGTAGCACGAGTTTCCTTTATGTGATAGCTTGTTATTTAACAATTCTTCTTACTGAAATACATCTTTCTGAAGTAACCAATAAGTGATTTGGCAAATATTGGGTGCCATGGTAGCACAGCGGTTAGCGCAATGTTCTTACAGCAACTCCAGTGCTGTTCTGTAAAGAGTCTCTGTATGTCCTCACTCTGGAATGTGTGGGTTTTCTCCACATCCTCTTTATTTCCTGCGGAGCATCAAGAAAGCTCACCTCTGTCCCAGGATACTGACGGACTTTTACCGCTGTACCATTGAGAGCTACTCACCAACTGCACCTCAGTGTGGTATGGCAATTGTCCCATATCGGACTGCATGTGGTGAAAACTGCCCAGTGGATTGTTGGCACCCAATTGCCCACCATTGAGAACATCTACCATAAACGCTGCCTGGGCAGGGCGAAAAGCATTATCAAGGATGTATCTCACCCTAACCATGGACTTTTTACTCTACTTCCATCCGGTAGGCGCTACAGGAGCCTCCGCTCCCACACCAGCAGGCTCAGGAAGAGCTTTTTCCCTGAGGCTGTGACCCTGCTGAACCTCACATCACAGCGCTAAGCAGTATTGCACCCATATTGGACTGTCTCAGTACTTTTATATTTGTGTGCTGTAGCACTTACTTTTTATTCACAGTTATTTTGTAAATAACACTATTCTTTGCAATTCTGGTTAGATGCTAACTGAATTTCATTTGGCTTTCTATCTGTACTCGGCACAATGACAATAAAGTTGAATCTAATCTAAACTAATCCACCGGTTTCTTCCCACAGTATAAACACTTACCGGGTAGCTTTGCAAATTGTCTTGTGATTAGGTTAGGGTTAATTGGGATTGCGGGGTTGCTGGTGTCATGACTTGAAGGGCTGGAAGGGTCGATTCTTCACAGATTGCTAAACAACTAAATAAAGATTTCTCCTGAAGACAGTATACTGCAGTCACCAGTGTTAAATGCACATTAACATGAGTAACACCAATATATCTTTAGCATCATTGTTATTCTTAGAAATCTGTATCCCTTGTGTTCTGGGAACACGATTCACAGCCAGAAAGAAGCTCTGTGAATCAACAAGGCATGCTCTTTAACGGGAGCAAGGACATTTTTGGAATAATCCACAGCAGGAAATACACACAATTCTTTTCAAAACTGTAGGAAATTAGGTTTAATTACAAGCACATTTCATATCTTGGCTGTAACAATGTGTGGTCTCCAAAATGACAAAACCACTGACCTCACCCTGTGGTTAAATCTGTAGAACATTTGATGGTATGGTTCACAAGTAATTATCTGGGAGGTGAGTTGGTGGGGGGGGGGGGGGTAGCTACCAAAAGTAAGTCTCTCTCTCTTTGATAACTATCTTCCCAATACTTCTCATTTACTAAAAGGATCTGTCCCATGGCACTCCATCCTTGCTATTCCCAACATCGTTTGCTCCCACCAGATTTTACAAACTCACTCCACTCCATGGTGACAAATACAATACTGTGCAAAAGTCTTATGCACTCCAGCTGCAGTATATGTATGTACCCAAGACTTTTGCACAGTACTGTACAAAGAGCATATCAGGCTGATAAAAATAAACGGACTGCATAGGAACAGAAAAAGTCAAGCTGCAATTTCAAAAACAGCACTAATCTGCATGGTGTTGGTGAAAAATCTGACAAGACTGAGAGTGACACAGGGCTGAGTGGTCTTGAGATTTACAGTGTGAAAATTAACAGTAGACAAGCAATATGATTTACACCAGAAGTGGACAGCAAATTTATTAAAATGGAATTAGACATTGGCTCCACTGTTTCAGTCGTTTCACAAAATGAGTTTCCACAGCAAAGATACTGAAGTGAAGACTGCACATACTCAACTAAGAAACTATACTGGAGATGTGCACAATTTGACCGACTGAATGATGCGACATCAAGGAAGGCCTCATTTCCCCCCCGAGAAACAGGCACCCTTGTTTGGCCGCAGCTGAGGTGAAGGGGATTCTAGCCAGGGTAAACCCATGCAAAGCTGCGGGGCCAGACAACACACCACTCAGATGCTGAGGGAATGTCCAGCCGAACTAACAGAGGTCTTAACGGACATTTTTAATATCTCACCGAAACAGCCGGCTTCAAGGCAGTCACCATCATTCCAGTGTCAAAGAAGCAACATTAGCCTTAATGATTACTGTCCAGTGCCATGACTTCAACAATCATGATAGCTGAAATTGGGAATGGATCACATTATATCCCATCTTCCAGCTGCATTGGACCCTTTCCCGTTCACTTTCCACTCAAACCTGTCCACTGATGATGTCATAGCCTTGGCCCTTCACTCCATCTTACCCCATCTAGAAAAAGATGCCTCAGTGCCAGGATGTTGTTCATCCATTTCACCTCAGCGTTTAACACTACCATTCCTCAGAGGCTGGTGGGTAAACCACCTTTCTCTGTAACTAGCTCTTAGACTTCTTGACAGGAAGACCACAGTCAGTCTGAGTTGGTAGCAACATCTTGAGCTCCATCACGCTGAGCACTGGTCCACCCCAGGGCTGTTCCTATTGCTGATTCACAACTGCATTGCCAGATCCACCTCAAACTGCATCATCACGTTCGCTGATGATACAACAGTGGTTGGCCTCATCAGCAACAATGATGAGTCAGCACAGAGAAAGGAGGTAGAGGGGCTTCTCTAATGGTGTGAGAACAACCACCTGAGTCTTACCATGTACAAGACAAAAGAGATGATTGTGGAATTTAAGGTGGCACAGGTTGAACACTCTCCATTGCACATCAATGGCTCTACTATGGAGAGAATGAAGAGCACAAGTTTTTTGGTGTGCACGTAACAGATGATCTAACCTGGACCCACGACACATTCTCACTAGTAAAAAAGGCACAGGAGCTTCTATACTTTCCAAGAAGACTGAGGCATGCAAGGCCCCCTGCCCCCATCCTAACAACTTTCTACAGGAGCAGCATCAAGAGTGTCCCACCTGCTACATCATTGTGTAGTATGGAAGCTGTAAGGCATTGGACCGCAAGACCCTACAGAGGACCGTTAAAAACCACCAAGAGGATCATCAGGGTCTCCCTCCCCTCTACCTGTGGCACTTACTGGGAGTGTTGTTGATGAAGGGCCTGAAGCTTTGTTGAGGATCCTTACCACCCATCCCACAACCTCTGAACCACTACAGTCAGGAGGGAGGTACAGGAGCATCAGGACTAGGACTGTCAGACTGGGTAACAGCTTTTTCCCTCAGGCTGTGAGACTAATTAATAACCTGCCATAACCGAGATTTCATCACTAAGGCAGCAAGCTGTTAACCATTTACTATACTGTTTACCTGTGCTCTGCGTCACTACACGCATGTTGAATAATGTTTTGGCTTTTGTGCTGTGTGTGATATACCTTGTGTGGGTGCATCGTGGTCCGGAGAAACACTGTTTCATTTGTTTGTATATATGTACAGTCAGACGACAATAAACTTGACTGTGAATTTATTTATAGTCACATGTACCGAGATACAGTGAAAAGGTTGTTTTGGCCATCATTCATACAGATCAGATCATTACACAGTGCATTAAGGTAGACAATATAAATCAATAACAATATAGAATAAAGTGCAATAAACAATCTATATTTATAGACCAGACCAATGACCTAACAATAAGCAATTCATTCCCACTCAGGGTGGAGCAGCAACATTCATATTCCACCTGGGTAGTCTCCAACCGAATGGCATGAATATTGCTTTCTCCTCTGGTTAAAAACAATTCCCCCCTCCTCCCCTCTTCTTCTATTGCCCATTTGGCCTCGTACATCTTCTCACCTGCCTATCACCTCCCCCTGGGTGTCCTCCTCCTTCCCTTTCTCCCATGATCCACTCTCCTCTCCTATCAGATTCCTTCTTCTCTAGCCCTTTATCTTCCCACCCACCCGGCTTCACCTATCAGCTTCTAGCTGTCCTCCTTCCCCTCCCCTCACCTTTTTATTCTGGTGTCTTCCCCCTTCCTTCTCAGTCCTGAAGAAGGGTCTCAGCCCAAAACATAGACTGTTTATTCATCTCCATGGATGCTGCCTGACCGGACCAGCATTTTCTGTGTGTTGCTTAGCAACTAATAGAGATTTTCCTCTGGCTTTTACCCACATCTCATAGATAGAAATAACTTTCAACAAAAGGAACCCCTTCCACCATCTATGATGGACAATTCAGGACATGAGGAACATTCTCTGCTGGCCTGCCTCCACTGTTCAAGTCAACACCATCCATAACAGAGCAGCCCGCATGTCCGGCATTCCATCCATCACCCCAAATACTCTGTCTCTATTCTTGTCACACAGTGGCTGTAGTGCCAACCATCTTCATGAATGTATTGCAATTACTCAAGCTATTTCCAAAGCACCTCCCAAACTTGTGAGTTCCGACACCAAAACCAGCAAGAACTGAAGGCAGCACGAGAACTCTACTAAAAGATTCCTTTCTTGCTGCACTCCATCTTTAGATTTCTGCAGCTTCTGTTGGTCAGGGTCGACCTTGGATGTTGCGTCCTAGCTGTCTCGATACACAAAGCCAGGGCAGTACAATATGGAGAGCAAGCTGTTACCCATGTAGCAAGCACCCCCTCTCCATACATCCCTTGAACCCGAAGGAACGCCAGAGACCGATACAGATTGGAACCAGCAACATTGCAGGAGTTACCAATCAGCATTGAACTTAACGTAGGATGCCTTAGGGACACCACTTCTGGATTTTTCCTCGTGGTTAACTCCCAAAGTCTTTCCCGTATGTGGGTATAGCTGCAAGGCAGTGGACGTTTGAGATCAGAGTTTTCCTTTTTTCTAGATGGCCGCTGATGGCTGACGAACCCCATCTGTCCAAAGTACCAGTACTGGTTTTAAGTACCAGTAACCTTTCTTTGTCCCTTCTCCTGTCAGTAGAAATGGTTCCACTGGGGTTGGTAGCTAAACCACACGTGCAAGCCAGGAGCTGCAAACGATTGTTAGAGGCTATTTAATGCGCACACCATGGGGAGTATTAATAGGTAGTGGGAGCTTATCCCCATTACCACCTCTGGCTATACACCTTATATACCACTGCCTTTATATTACCACTGGTGTCAGTCCTGGAAATCCCTTCCGCACAGCCCAGTGGGAGTACCGTCAGGGAAAGGAGTGCCACTACCTTCTAGGAGGGGGCTTCCCAATCTGGAATCCATGGCATAAAAGAGGTTGAGAATCACTGTTCTAGGGAAAGTAGGATTGGTATTAAGTTCTGTCCTTGCCAGAAATGGGAAGACACCAAAACCGTTGCCATAGAAACACACCAGCTGATGGGCTGCCATGACGGTGTGCACTAGGATGCTGATCCAAAGATGTAGCTAAAGAACTGCAATCAATTCCTTTCCTCGGTTGGTTACCGCTTTGATCAGACAAGTGAGACATATCACAGATCGATGAAGATCAGTGTTGCCTGAGATTGGTAACCAAGGTGCATTTCATGTTTCTGTTCATGTAGATTTGGGCCTATGGGAGACCAGTTTAAAAATTTTGTGAAAAAGAAGAGACCACTCCAATAAAAACTTGCAAACATTCCTTCAGGGTTTTAAAAAAGTGTTCTCCACAGACTATAGAACTTCCCACCACTGCATATATTTCAGGTAAGGATATATATTAAACTCTGGCAACTCAGCACCTTGAGGCTTTGGTGGCATCAAACCAGCAGAGTCAGAATCAGGTTTATTACAACGGCATGTGATGTGAAATTTGTTAACTTAGCAGCAGCAGCAGCTCAATGCCATACATAATATAGAAGAGAGAAAAAAATAAAAAATAACAACAACAAATAAGTAAATCAATTGCAGTATATGTATATTGAATAGATTAAAAATGTGCAAAACCCCCCAAAAATACTGTATATTAAAAAAATTGAAGTAATATCCAAAGATTCAATGTCCATTTAAGAATTGGATGACAGAGGGGAAGAAGCTGTTCCTGAATCGCTGAGTGTGTGCCTTCAGGCTTCTGTACCTCCTCCCTGATGGTAACAGTGAGAAAAGGGCATGCCCTGGATGCTCGAGGTCCTTAATAAAGGACGCTGCCTTTCTGAGACACCACCCCCTGAAGATATCCTGGGTATTTTGTAGGCTAGTGCCCAAGATGGAGCTGACTAGATTTACAACCCTCAGCAGCTTCTTTCAGACCTGTGCAGTAGCCCCTCCATACCAGACAGTGATGCAGCCTGTCAGAATGCTCTCCATGGTACAGCTAAAGAAGTTTTTGAGTGTATTTGTTGACCTGCCAAATCTCTTCAAACTCATAACAGTATAGCCACTGTCTTGCCCTCTTTATAACTACATCGATATGTTGGGACCAGGTTAGATCCTCCAAGATCTTGACACCCAGGAACTTGAAACTGCTCACTCTCTCCACTTCTGATCCCGATTGGTATGTGTTCCTTCATCTTTTCCTTAAGTCCACAATCAGTTCTTTCATCTTACCAATGTTGAATGCCAGATTGTTACTGTAGCACCATTCCACTAGTTGGCATACCTCACTCCTGTATGCCCACTACCAACAATGGTTGTATCATCAGCAAATTTATAGATGGTATTTGAGCTGTGGCTAGCCACACAGTCATGGGTATATAGAGAGTAGAGCAGTGGGCTAAACACACACCCCTGAGGTGCGCCAGTGTTGATCGCCAGTGAGTGAGGAGAAGTTATCACCAATCCAATTAATCCAATCAGTCCAATTAATATTCACACATATTTCGATTTCACTTTTTTTTTTAAACACAAGACATAGGAACAGAATTTGGCCATTTGACCCATCAAGTCTTCTCTGCCACTTCATCATGGCTGATCCATTTTCCCTCTCAGCCTCTATCTCCTGCCTTCTCCCTGTATCCCTTCATGCCCTTCAAGAGTCTATCAACCTCCGCCTTAAACGTCCTGAATGACTTGACTTCCACAGCTGCCTGTATCAACAAATGCCACAGATTCACCACTCTCTGGCTAAAGAAATTCTTCCTCTTCTCTGCTCTAAAAGGACAGCCCTCTACTCTACCACTGCCACCTGTGTCTTAGACTCCCCCACTGTAGGAAACATCTTCTCCACATCCACTCTATCAAGGCCTTTCAACATTCAGAATGTTTCAATGAAGTCCAATGTTGCACATAATGCACAGTAGCATAATAAATGTTCCAGTAAACCTGGTGGGGTTAAAATGGGTGAGAAATAGACAAGTATTTCAGATGCCTGGCTCCGGCCGAACACAGAGTTTACTCTCTGGACCCTTGGTTCATATTCTGGACCAATGAATGAGCTAGATAGATGAATCATCAGGATTTCTAAACCACCAGATTCCAGAGTCTTAATGTATAAAGAAATGATCCTACCTTCAGTTTTAATGAATTCAGTTTCTCCTCCTTCAGATGTTCTTTCAGCATTTCTCCATGGAGTCTCTCTTGTTCCAGTGCAAATTCCCCAAGTGTGTATTGTCGTACACACTTGTGTCGCTTGGACATTCCCAGTGTGCTGCCCCCTTGGCTGGGAACACTGGTGAAGCCCTGTCTCCGTGTGAAGTAATACACAGTCACATAATCAAAGCGAACGTTCTTTGTTCTCATCCGCTTCTCCCTTTTCAGAATAGATGACGCTAGAAGTTGCAAAAGACTAAGTTAGTTCAGACACTATTTTCCACGTATTAACCACAATTGATGAAAGGTATTTAGTTTGCAAATCCCAGCAGACTCTTGAACCAAAGGGGATAAATTCACTCAACTTCACTTGTCCCATCATTGAAATGGACTCACTTTCAAGGACTCTTCATCTCATGTTCCATATTAATTGCCTATTTATTTATTTTTTTATTATTACTTCTTTCTTTTTGTATTTGCACAGATTGTAGTTTTCTGCACTTTGGTTGAACGTCAAGTTGGTGTGGCCTTACGTCCACAAGAAAAAGAATCTCAGGTTTGTATATGGTGACAATATATACTTTGATAATAAATTTACTTTGAACTGTGATTCTTTGTTGGCAAAGTTTGCTGCCACAAAACAACAAATTTCTTGAGATACGTCAATAATAATAGACCTGATTCCGATTTCTTTCTTTATTAAATTGGCAACACATACTCTACGGGGAATATCTAAAACTGTGGTAAATGCTATATATATCTTTCCCTGACTTAGTGAATGAAATACACCGTCTGGTGTACTTTTAGCTGCATGGATCGGCAAGGTACAAGGCTCAAAATCAAGGTTGTGTTGATTTGCTGATCTCAGTCAGGACCGTAATTGGCAATATCATTTCCTTAGTGTCCTCAGCATACGGAGAATAAAATCAGTCAGCACTCCAACTTGCAAAGTACACAAGTTCAAAATAAATTTATTATCAAAGTACATATATGTCACCATTTTCTTGCAGGCATACTCAATACATCCATAGAATAATAACCATAACAGAATCAACGAAACGCTGTACCAACTTGGGCATTTAACCAGGGTACAAAACAGCATAAAATCAAAAATAAAGAAATAGCAATAATAAATAAATAAGCAACATATATTGAGAACATGAGATGAAGAGTCCTTGAAAGTGAGTCCATTATTTGTGGAAACTTTTCAATGATGAGGCAAACATTACTAAATGTAAAATATCCCAGAATTCCAGCGAGGGGAAAAGTGCGTTACCCATGTCTAACTGACACGTATTCTTTTAGTGGAATCATGAAGAGACACCTCCAAGAGGACCACAGCCTTGTTGTGGTTTGCAGGCTTGCGAGCCTCAATGACCCGGAGAGCTCTCTTGGCTGGAGTCAGGGCTTTATGCTTTGGCTCTTTGTAGGGTCACCCATGCTAAACAGGTCAAAGAGTTGAAGCCAGACTGAGTGGTCCACCGGTCTTCCGGGTTCGGGTGTTCAGCTCAGGTCTAACAACCCTGACTGGTCAAAAGAAATTGTTACTGGAACAGCGAAACAAATAGCTGCTCTAAACACCAGTGGCGTAACAGGCAATAACTAATATATTTGAAGGGAATGTATTCATACCAAGTAATGTTAACAGTTGGCAGAACAGATATGGCATCAGCTGAAATTCTATGCACCTTTACTATTCTGTGCTGTTGAGCTTGCATCTATTTATGGAGCAAAGTTTGAATTTTGCAAAACGATGCAAAAGTTAAGCACAATTCATGATGCTTTCATTTGATTTTCTCTTTTGTAATGTTTATAATATAATTTTTGGTTAAATTTATTAAAGTATCTTGGGTGCAGTATATTATTAAATTTTGTGATATAAACCATATTATTAAAGCAAAGTTGATCCAATAGTTCATACATAACCCCAGGCATTCCACATCTTTAACACCTACCCTTCTGCCTCTGTATTCAATGGAATCTCTGCGAAATGTGAGCAGAATTGAGATGCTAATGCAACTGTACGTTACGATAAGCTTAATTTATTTGAATGTAGTTCAGAAATACTTAAATCTATCCTCTTAGAAATTCACATTTACTTCCTTTACAGTTTTAAATCAGCAGTAATTGTCACTATAATCATATTTTAAAAATCTAGTGAAGAAAATTGTAAAGTTCATTAAGGGCATATTCAGAAATAGCAAGTGGTGCTGGTTGAATTGTCTTTGTGAAAAGCAGGTTTTCTCAATTTTCAATCTCTGGAGGTATTGAAATATCCTTTAAAAGATCACACCATAATAAAATCAGCACTTTGAGGAGTTCTGACAAGGTTGAACATGGAAAAGCTCCAGACCAGGGTTGCTGAACCTTTTTGGGAACACAAAAATTGTCAATAATCTAAAAAAAATCACTAACGTGCTGTGCTAATTTTGAGAAGGGATAATCAGTGACTAATGAATTAATCACAATAATTATGACTTTTTAAGGGAAAAGGATGAGTCCTGTTGCTTATTTAAATGTATTCAATGTTATACTAGTAATAAAAGTATAACAGAGACAGACTGAAATAAATGAACCATTTTAGAAAACGTGTTCAAAAAAAATCTTTTAAAAAACAATTGAAGAATAACATTTCTAAATTATATTGTTATTGCTCCTTGTATGTAACAAGAAATCTGAACATGGAATCATAAGCATACTTTGCTTTCTTTTCCTTGATCCTTTATGAATAGTGAGATGTTTGTTGCCGCACTAACAATGATGAATGTTTCATATCCAGCTTATACTTGGGTAGTTTTGAGAGCTGTGTTTGCAGTGCCAGTTTTATCAGTAAGCCTACTCAAATAATTGGACTTGACCAAGGCCATTACTGAAAAAAATGACTCACAAGAATGTTGATGAAATTATAAGTTGACACTGCCACTGCAAGATTATTTCAACAGAAGTTTCTGGAACAGAATCCCAGAGATTCAGAACCTGATCTCCATGGTCATCTTGTCCTTAAATACCACCCCATCAGCCTCCGCATCCAACACATTATCCTCCACAGCTTTTTGCCAACTCCAAAGGGATCCTATCACTGAACACATCTTTACCTCCCCCATCTCCACTTTCCTCAGAGATCGCTCCCTCCGTGATTCCCTTGTCCATTCGTCCCTCCCAGTACTCAGCCCTGCAGGTAACCTAAGTGCTACGCCAGCCAATATGCCTCCTCCCTCAACACCATTGAGGGCCTCAGGCAGTCCTTCCAGGTGAGGCAACACTACATGTGCGAATTTACTGGGGATATCTATTGTACAGTCTCATTTCCATTGGTGAGACCCGTTGTAAATTAGGAAACCACTTTATCGAGCACATCTGCACCATCCACCACGTGGGACTTCGCCATGGCCTCACACTTTAATTGCGATTCCCATTCCTGTTCCAACATGTCAATCCACGGCCTTCTCTTGTGCTGAGACGAGGCCACCTTCAGGATGGAGGAGCAACACCGTATTTTCTGTTTGGGTAGCCTCCAACTTGATGGCATGAATATCGATTTTTTCTTCTGGTAAACAAGTTCCACCCTCCCCCTCCTCTATTCCCCACTCTAACCATTTACTTCTCACCTGCCAATTACTTTACCAGGTCCCCTCCTTCTTCCCTTTCTCCTGTGGTCCACTCTCCTCTCCTGTCAGATTTGTTCTTCTCCAACCCTTGATCTTTCCCACCCACCTAGCCTCACCTATCACCCTCCAACTATCCTCCTTCCCTTCCTCCCATGGTTTCATTCTGGCATCTTCCCCCTTCCTTTCCAGTCCTGAAGGCGGCTCTGGGCCCAAAATGTCGACTGTTTGTTCATTTCCATGGATGCTGCCTGAACTACTGAGTCCGTCCAGCATTGCGTGTGTGCTGCTTTGGATTTCCAGCATCTGCAGCGTCTGTCTGGAATTTGATGCTTTCAAAACCTCTTTAGATTTTGATGCTTTGCTCCAATCACTAACTGACCTCTTTCAATATTTTCCAATTCAGCTCTTATGCTGACAAATTTTTGCCTACAGATCGAGTGGCTTTACAAGTCAATCAATTGCATTTCAAATGATCCAGATCACTTCATTGCAATGTGTCCAAATTCAGTCTATCTAATGTTACACTGCAGCATTTGCTAATCCAGTTTACCACATCCTCATCCAAATCATTAACATTGATGTGAAACAACAACAGACCCAGCAACATCGCTTGCAGCGCACCACTAGTCACCTGCCTCCAGTCAGAGAGGCAACCATCTGCTACCACACTCTGGCTTATCCTGTGAAGCCAATGTTCAAAGTACTATCAAGGTACATATATTTCACCATATACAACCATAATAGAATCAATGAAAGACTGCACCAACCTGGTCATTCAGCCAGTGTGCAAAAGTCAGCAAACTGTGCAAATACAAAAATAAGGAAATAATAATAATAATAAATAAATAAGCAATATATATATCAAAAAGATGAGATGAGGAGTCCTTGAAAGCGAGTCCATAGATTGTTGGAATATTTCAGTGATGTGGCAAGTGAAGTTATCCCCTCTGGTTCAGCAGCCTGATGATTGGGAGGTAATAACTGCTCCTGAACCTGGTGCTGTGAGTCTTGAGGCTCCTGTACCTTCTTCCTGATGGCCACAGCAAGAAGAGAGCATGACTTGGGTGGTGGGGATGATGTCTCTGACGATGGATGTTGGTTTTCTTCGACAGCGTTTCATATAGATGTGCTCGGTGGTGGAGCGGGCTAAACTCGTGATGGACTGGGCCACATCCACTACATTTTGTTGAATCCAATTTATTACTTCATCCTGAATACTAAATCACTGATCCTTCTGAACCAGTTTCCCATGAAGAACTTTGTCATGTGCTCCATGGTTACACATCTTACATGGACTTTGTAAATCCCCAGTTCAGTTACTGAGAACACAATGTGAATTCGGAACTGACTTTTCCTGACGTTATTAGTGGGATAGCTAACTGACTGAAGATTTTTCTAAAGCAAATTGAGGTTAATGGTTTAGCAAATGCATCTCCTCACACACCTACAGTACTGTAAATAAATCTCTACAGTACTGTGATATCAATCCGATGTTTAACTGGGATAATATAGTACTGTACAAAAGTCCTAGACACATATACAGTATATAGCTAGGGTGTTCAATCTGATGTTCACTGGGATGACAGAGTACTATGCAAAAGTCTTAGGCTTTAGAAAATCACTTAAGTCTCCCTCCTCCCAAAGATATTCCAACAGAAAGTTACAATCTCATTACCAAGGGAAGCATGAGTACAAATATCAGATGCTATTTTTAAAATTCTTGGTTAATAATCCAATGTTAATGAATACATAATATATTCCACACATTATAGTGGATCTACAAAAACTTCCTACTCCAATAATATTCATTTGGAAAAAAAAGGTGCCAGCACCAGTTTTTAGGTGATTATTCTGGACTTGAAAGCCAATCCAGAATCTTTAATATGTGGGATACAATTTATGTTTTAATGACAATTTCCTTTTTTTTATGTCTATTTTTATTTTTTAAGCTTGGTCATATGCCATCTGTGATTAAGCAACCTGTGATCAAACCTCAACCAAAATCCATGGTTCACGAACAGTTATTACCCCTTAACCATCAGGCTCTTGAACCAGTGGGGGATAACTTCTTTCAACTTCATCTGCCCCATCATTGAAATGTTCCCACAACCTACAGATTCACTTTCAAGGACTCTTCATTTCATGGACTTGATATTAATTGCTTATTTATTTATTATTAAGATTTATTTTTTTTCTTTTGCATTGCAGTTTGTTGTCTTTTGCTCACTGGTTGTTTCTCTGCCCTGTTGGGCATGGTCTTTCATTGATTCTAGTACAGTTCTTGGATTTAATGAGTAAGACCTTAGTACCCCATATCCCAACCATCAAAGTACCTATCCGAACTTCTCTTAAACATTGAAATTGAGCTTGCATGCAAAACTTGTGCTGGCAGCCGATTCCACGTGCTCATAACCCTCTGAGTGAAGAGGTTTCCCCTCATGTTCTCCTTAAACTTTTAATCTTTCATCCTTCACCCATGACCTCTGGTTAGAGTCCCATCCGATCGCAGTGGAAAAAGTCTTCTTGCATTTACTCTAACCATACCCCTCATAATTTTGTATACCTCTATCAAATCTCCTCTCAGTCTTCTACCTTCCAAGGAATAAAGTCCGACCCTATTCAATCTTTCCTTATAACTCAGGTCCTCCAGACCTGGCAACAGTCTTGTAAATTTTCTCTGCACTCTTTCAACCTTGTTCCCATCTTTCCTGTAGGTTGGTGATCAAAGCAGCACACGATACTCCAAATTAGGCCTCACTAACTTCTTGTACAACTTCAACATAACATCCTATCTGGACCTGTACTCAACACTTTGATTAAGAAGGCCAATGTGCCAGAGTCTTTCTTTATGACCCTATCTGCCTGTGATGCCACTTTCAGTGAATTATGAACCTGTATTCCCAGATCCCATTGTTCTACTGCACTCCTCAGTGCCCTACACCATTCACTGTGTAATGTTGTGCACTGGTAGGTCCCACTGAAGTACAACAGCTTGCACTTGTCTGCATTAAATTCCATCTGCCATGTTTCCAGCAGCAAGGCATGGAAGTCTTTCTCACTGTTCACTACAACCCCAATCTTGATGTCATCTGCAAATTTGCAGATCCAGTTAATCACACTATCATCCAGATTGTTGATATAGATGACGAACAGCAATGGAACCAACACTGAACCCTGCAGCACTCCACTAGTCACAGGCCTCCAGTCAGAGAGGCGACTATCAACTACCACGCTCTGGCTTCTCCCACGAAACTAATATCCTCTCCAATTTGCTACCAAAAACCCCTTACACTTCCAAAAGTGATGTGATTACTGATATTTAAGTGTAAAAATGATGATTTTGGTTTGCACGTCTTGTAATTATTTGAAGAAATATTTAGATGAAGATATTTTATGGGGGATGTGCAAACCACTTAAGACCTAATTCTGCAAGTCCCAGGTGCTAAGTACATATTTCAGGGACAAACAACAGTCACGTATATTTAAGGCGGAGGTTGATAGATTCTTGATTACTCAGGGCATGAACGGATACGAGGAGAAGACAGGAGATTGGGGCCGAGAGGAAAATTGGATCAGCCACGATGAAATGGTGGAGCGGGCTCGATGGGCCAAATCGCCTAATTCTGTTCCTATATCTTATGGCCTTACAATACTGGGAGTGGGGTGGGGGTGGGGCAGGGAGCAACCAGGGAAAGGGAGTCTCCACTCAAAAGCAAAAAGACTGAACAAAGTAAGTTATAATAAAACAAAATAACTAGAACTGAAAATACACCAAACAGACTTAGATTGAACAAAAAGCATCTCGAAGTGAAATAACTATTAAAAATTCAAGATAGTGATTGGGGTTGAAGAAAATAATAAACTAGCCGTAATTGAATGACGGAGCAGACTCGATCAGCTGAATGGTCTGTAATTCTGCTCCTATGTATGATGGTCTTATGAAGAATTTTCTTTTAATACTGTTTAATAAACCAAGCGCAGAATGCTGATAACATATCCTTCCACCTCATAACTAAATATGCATTACACTATAGATATAATCAGATATCTAGACATAAACATGTCTGAATTAAGAATACTGTACTAGGAAGAAATTAAAACATAATGTCATGCAAATATATTTATAGATACAAGTATTTGTCGGTCCCAAAGGAAAATTTTTATTCAATACATATTATTAATTTAGCAATGCTATTATTAAGAGGAATACTGAATGTGACACAACTAAAACTTATGCCTCATTGTCTAGTCAATGTTTAGGATAAAATTCATCTAGACTCAAATGAATATTGACACATATGTCAAGATGAGGCCAACCTCAGGCTGGAGGAACAAAACCTTATATTCCATCGGGGTAGCCTCCAACCTGATGGCATTAATATCCATTTCTCCTTCCAGTAAACAACATTCACACCCCACCTCCTTCCTCTATTCCCTATTCTGACATTTTATTCTCACCTGCCTAATACTTCCCTCTGGATCCCCTCATCCTTCCGTTTCTCCTACGGTCCACTCTCCTCTCCTATCAGATTCCTTCTTTTCCCCCCTTTACTTTGCCCAACCACCTGGTTTCACCTTCTAAGCTTTTTATTCTGGCACCTTCCCCTTTCTTTCCAGTCCTGAAGAAGAGTCTCGGCCAGAAACATGAACTGTTTATTCATTTCTGTAGATGCTGCCTGACCTGCTGCATTCCCTCAAACACTTTGTGTGTGTTGCTTTGACGCATATAGTCAAATATACGCCTTGTGCTTAATTCCGAGTCCAAAACAAACAGAATGAAGGCTGCAGAAACGTTATATCAAAATAATTGTTTTAATTTGGCATGGTATCTTTAATGAGTCTTAATACATGACAAAACAATAGGTAAATCACAAAATGTTTAGAAATATATTGGAACTTGATGATGTGTCCAAACACTACACTATTGTGCAAAAGTCTTAAGAACCTCGGATTTTTCCGATGTTTTCAGAATGCATGGCCTCTGCAGAGCCCTGATCTCTACATTACCGAGGCTAACTGGAATTACCTGCAAAGACAGAAGACAGCCAAAGTCTGCAGAACTGTGGCAAGTTCTCCAAGGTCCTTGGAACAACCTAAACAGTCGATTTTCTTATAAGACTGCACATCAGTGCATGGACGAGGATTGATGCAGTTTTAAAAGCAAAGGGCGGTCACACTAAATATTGATTTGTTTCAGATTTTTTTTACCGTTTACTGCTCTTTATCATAAATTCCTTGATATCTAGAAAATGCTCATTTCACTATTTTTGAAAGCGTCGTCACTTTTCGGAATTTTTTAAACATGTGTCTAAAGCTTTTGCAAACTACTGTATGTTGCACAAGGATTAATCAGTGTCACATAAGAACCATTTTCTAATGTGTACAAAATGTAATCTGACATCTGCACAAGTTACAGGCATCCTTATTGCCCACACGTCTTACAGAAACTGCACAAAAAGCAAAGTCACACAAAAAGGGCAACCCACCAGCTGGTTTATTTATTGAGATACAGTGCGGAGTCGGCCTTAGTGACCCTTCGAGCCTCACAAACCAGCAACCCCTGATTTAATCTTACCCTAATCACGGGGACAATTTGCAACGACCAATTCACCTACCAACCAGTACATCTTTGGAATGTTGGGAGGAAACCGGAGCACCCGGAGGAAACCCACACGGCCACAGGCAGAACGTACAAACTCCGTACAGGCAGAGTGCGAATTGAACCTGCGTTGCCTGTATTGTAAGGCATTGTGCTAAGCACTATGCTACTGTGCCACCCCAGTTTTATAAGAAATATGATTACCAGCGAGGAGTGTAATTGAAGTATCAGTTCCCAAACAGTGAGATTGCGTTTTCTGTGAGTGATCGATGGGTAAGAGCACCACTCATTTCATAAAGCTGATGCTACAATGTACCAGTGGAAGAAGGCATCCAGGGCATATCCTTTGTCCCAATCATCTACCCACGTGGGCACCCACTAACCCTAAAGACAGGCAGGTGAGATGAAAAAATGGAGTTATAAATGGGATTAAGGTGGAAACAAATTATAATAACTTCAATATTCCCATATGAAAACCTCTGCTCACCTATCACAGGATGAGAGATAAGCAGTTGTACAGTCACGAGATAATGAACCGTGGTGATGAGCTGGAGCTGAGACCTGTCAGCCTGTCCGTGGAAACTAATGTTGTGATTTCACATGAAGTCAGCGAGGGGTGGTGTGTGCCAAAGGGATTTGGGATCCATAAATGAGCAAGCGATTTCGTTGGCTTTGCCATCCCTCATCTGGTGTCACAGGACTCAGGAGATTCGAAGACACAACGTACACAAAATGCTCACGAAGTCCTGACGAAGGGTCTCGGCCCGAAACATCGAGAGCGCTTCTCCCTATAGATGCTGCCTGGCCTGCTGTGTTCCACCAGCACTTTGTGTGTGTTGTTGTTTGAATTTCCAGCATCTGCAGATTTCCTCGTGTTTACACAAAATGCTGGAGGAACTCGGCAGGTCAGGCAGCATCCTTGGAAATGAATAAACAGTCAACATTTCAGGCCAAGTTCCTTCTTTAGGACTGAGAAGGAAGGGGGAAGATGCCAGAATAAAAATGTGGGAGGAGGGGAAGGAGGCTAGCTGGAAGGTGAGAGGTGAAGCCAGTTGAGTGGGAAAGGTTAAGGGCTGGAGAAGAAGGAACCTGATAGGAGAGGTTATTGTAAATTCTCATGTGTTTAGGCTAGCACTGAATCGAGGAATGCTGGGCGGTCTGACTCAAAGAGCCAGAATACCTTATTCTGCACTGCAGCTCAACAAATAAATAAATAATGAAATATTTTAACTGGTACTTCCTACCTTACGCTCAGCATGGCTCAATTAGAATCCTTTCCTTTTCTGTGAAGCTTGCCTTTTTCATACAGGTTCTGGATTCCTCATGAAGTACATCATGGTGTTTCAAACATATAATAAGCGCTTTCCAGTGCAAATCCTCTCAGTCAGTCTGATGAAGCACTCAAAGTCAAACGGACCGCAAATGCTGCTTGATCATCACTGACTGCACATTCTGGAATATTAATAATTAGCTCAAGGGATGCAAACCTCCAGGAGGAGCAGATCCTTGTCATAGGGTTTGGAGGCTTGTGTTGCCTCAGTGACCTGGAGAGCTACGTTGGCTGAAATCGGGGCATTGTGTTTTGGCAGGGTCACCCCATGTGGAACAGTTCAAAAGGTAGAGGCCAGACTAAGGATGGTGCACTGCTCCTCCAGGTTGGGGGCTGAAACTCAGTTCTAACAATGCTGACTGTGGAAAGTGCAATGAAGAACCCGTCTACGTCTGTGTGCTACAGTTTGGGCAGAGATGGAAGGCCCTCATCGCTGCCCCAAACGCCAACGGTGTAATGGGTAGTAAAGTAAGGGGATGCAAAGGACACTGGCGGTTCTGAAATAGAACATCTTAAGATACACTTACGAGTGAAATGGCTAGAAGTGGATGGGTTGACGCTGTCACCACTCTCAGCACTCTCACTCCCAGAGACTTCGTCGTCTGACTCCCTCACAGAGAAACATGGCGAGGTTCCTTCAACGTCTTCAAACTTTCGCTTCAAAATTCCGCTCATGGTGCTTCAAAATTATTTACAGCAACTGCAACAAAAGGTACAATGGGTTGAATAACGTTTCATTTTGAATTCAACAAGAAAAAAAATAATCACAGCCCATCACAGATCACAACTGCAATATGTGAACTGCTATCTACTGCAATAAAAACAATTAATACTGCGGTAATCTATTAATAACTAAGCCAAGACTGTAATCAAGTAATAGATTTGCTTCAGTGCTCTCTATTTTTAACGCAGATAGATGAGACACACAAATGGGAGTGTGAGGTAGCACTTCGTTTTCTCTGTTAACTCTGACCCTAGTTTCCACAATCAGTAAGATCTGTAACAGTTTAGTATGCAGATCAGTAGTAGAATTGTACAAGCTGCACACACACTTGATTCCCTGTGAGGAAAATAACATCTCTTTAAAATTGGTGTTTTTTTCTCCTCTGCACTTTTAGGGGGTTTAAAAATGCAATAATTCATGAAAGAAAAATCAGTGTTTGCAATTCCTGAAAATGTTAATTGTTCATGTTTAATTTGATCCCACATTTGGTCAATAAGTGAATATTGTGAACATTTATAATATTCAAATTGGGCACTGCAAATGGTATCTTGTTTTGCAAAATAAATATAAATATTCCTGAGGCTCATCACTTGATTATAACTTACTATTGAATGAAAAGCCTTTCCACGCCCGAGTAAGATGGTTAAAATGCTGATGTGCTTCTCAGTTGCAAAATAAAATGAAAATTCATCCGAGTTGAATTGACTTTATTTCTTGCATCCTTCACATACATGAGAAGTAAAAATCTTTACATTACATCTCCGTCTAAATGTGCAATGTGTAATCATAGTAATTTATAATAAACAGAACAGTCAATGTAACATGGAAATACACTCAAATCAGCATGAGTTTATCTGTCTGACGGCCTGGTAGAAGAAGCTGTCCCAGATCCTGTTGGTTCTGGCTTTTATGCTGTGGTACTATTTCCCAGATGGTAGTAGCTGGAATAGATTGTAGTTGGGATGACTTGGGTCCCTAATGATCCTATGGGCCCCTATTACACATCTGTCTTTGTAAATGTCCTGAATCATGGGAAGTTCACAACTACAGATGCGCTGGGCTGTCCGCACCACTCTCTGCAGAATCCTGCAATTGAGGGAGGTACAGTTCCCATACCAGGCAGTGATGCAGCCAGTCAGGATGCTCTCAATTGTGCCCCTGTAGAAAGTTCTTAGGATTTGGGGGCCCATACCAAACTTCCTCAACGTCTGAGGTGAAAGAGGCATAGTTGTGCCTTTTTCACCACAGAGCTAGTGTGTACAGACCACGTGAGGTCCTCGGTGATGTGGATGCTGAGAAACTTAAAGCCGTTTACCCTCTGAACCCTAGATCCATTCATGTCAACAGGGGTTAGCCCATCTCCGTTCCTCCTGTAATCCACAACCAGCTCCTTTGTTTTTGCGACATTGAGGGAGAGGTTGTTTTCTTGACACCACTGTGTCAGAGAGATGACTTCTTCCCTGTAGGCCACCTTGTTATTGTTTGAGATTAGGCCAATCAATGTAGTGTCATCAGCAAATTTAATTAGCAGACTAGAGCTGTGGGTGGCGATACAATCACGATTATACAGGGAGTAAAGGAGGAGACTTAGTACACAGCCCTGAGGGGCTCCTATATTGAGAGTCAGAGGGGTGGAGGTGAGGGAGCCCACTCTTACCACCTGTCGGTGATCTGACAGGAAGTCCAGGATCCAGCTGCACAAGGCAGGGTCAAGGCCGAGGTCTCTGATTTTCTTGTTGAGCCTGGAGGGAATTATGGTGTTGAATGCTGAACTGTAGTCCAAGAACAGCATTCTCACACAAACATCCTTCTTCTCCAGATGTTTAAGGACAGTGTGTAGAGCTGTGGTGGATAATTTGAAGCAGGTGGGCAGTGCACACTTTATTAAACTTAGCTGAACTTTATTGGAACAGAATATGTGGATAAAATACTTAATTTAACCCCCCCCCCCCAATATTTTTAATTGTTTGCAAACAGACAAATCCAGATGTGGCACCTTTGGAATTTTATGGAAATCCAGCAAATTTAGCAAATAACTTCCAAAGACCAAAACTTATATTTAACAACCTATTGTAGTACGTGGATAGTAACTTGATTATTTCAGCTAATTCATGATAAACTTCCACGACAATGGGAAAGCAACGTACACAAAATGCTGGAGGAACTCAGCAGGTCAGGCAGTGTCTCCAGATGGAAATAAACTGTTCACAGCAGAAACATTCTCTGTTTATTTTCCTCCAGAGATATGCCTGACTGCAGAGCTCCTCTATTAAATCTAAAAAAAAAATCAACATTTTATGAAGAAACATAAATATATTGACATATTAAATGAATTTCTGAAATGGTAATTGTTAATAATACTGGCTCTATTAAATGGATCTGAATTAATATACAAATGTATTTGAGCTAAGGTCTTAGAACTTAAGGATTTGAGTGCAAAAATAGTAACTGAACTTGTCACATTTATACAATTGATGGCTTTGCTTTCTAACAATGCACATCAATCCCTGCATGGATATTTTTCACCCTTATTATTTTTTCAATTCTTTACCAATTTCTTCAACAATGAGATTAAATGACCCGAAAGATGACCTTAACTGTGTACCTGGTGGGGAACTGAAAATCTGCAACCAAACTGGTGGGTGTGTTCAGGTACACTTTCAATCTCTCACTGTTGCAGTCGGTGGATTCCACCAGCTTAAAAAGGGCAACAATTACACCAGTGCCCAAGAAGAGCAGGGTGAACTGCCTCAATGTCAATCACCCAGTCTTCTACTGTGACGAACTGTTTTGAGAGACTGGCCAAGGCCAGAAATAACTCCTGCCTAAGCAACCACCTGGACTCTCTGCAATTTGCCTATCACCACAGGACGTCTACAGCAGATTAAATCTCACTAACTTTCCACGTAGCCTTGGATTACTTGGACAATAGCAACACCAACAATATATTAGGCTGCTGATTATTGATTACAGCTCAGTGTTCAACACAATCATACCCTCAGTTCCAATCAACAAGCTTCAAAACCTGTGTCTCTGTACCTCACTGTACAAATGGATTCTTGACTTCCTCAACAGGAGACCACAATATCTCCTCCTCACTGTCAATCAACACTGGCACAACTCAAGGATGTATGCTTAGCCCAATGACACTTTTTATACCGGCAACTGTGTGGTTAAGCATGGCTCAAATGCCATCTATAAATTTGCCAGTGGCATAACTGCAGTTGGCAGAATTTCAGATGGTGTTGAGATGTACAGGAGTGAGACAGATCAGCTGGTTGAGTGGTGTTGAAATAGCAACCTTGCATTCAATGTCAGTAAAAGCAAGGAATGGATTGTGGACTTCAAGAAGGGGAAGTTAAGGAAACACACATCAGTTCTCATTGAGGGATCAGGAGTAGAAAGGGTGAGCAATTTCAAGTTGCTGGGTGTCAACATCTTTAAAGATCTATTTTGGGCTCAACATATTGATGCAATTACAAAGAAGACATGACAGTGGCTAGATTTCATTAGGAGCTTGAGGAGACTTGGTACATCACTAAAGACCCTCATGCCTTTCTAAAGATGTACCGTGGAGAGCATTCTAGTACGGAGAGGCCACTGCACAGGAATAGAAAAAGCTGGAGAAATTTGTAAACTTGCCCAGCTCCATCGTGAACACAAGCCTCGGATACCTTCAAAAGGTGATGCCTCAAAAAGGTGGCATCCATTATTAAGGATCCCCATCACCTGGGACATGCCCTCTTCTCATTGATACTATCAGTGAGGAGGTTCAGGAGCAATGTTTCAGGAACAGCTTCTTTCACTCTGCCATCAGCTGACAATGAACACACAGTGGATTCCAATTAAATGAGACACATCGGGGCCAGTATATTTTGGCCTAATTGAGCGGCTGCCCCAATTAGCTGAAGTTTCATGATTAAGATATAAAAAAGACAAAATACCATTTAACTGAAAAATAAATCATGTATTTAAATAAAATACAGAACCAACTAGAACAATACCAATACTACTACAGTACTATAAAACTGTGTATTAGTTACCAATAATTAATGATGGAAGAATTCATCCAATGTATGCTGCCATGCTCTTTTGCTAGACTCTAAATGAACAAAGTCAGTGCAGACTTCTAGTGCAGGAAATGGACTGCCTTCATTCAATGCTTTATGTTTTGTAACTCCAGAAATTAATAGAAACAAAATCATGGGAACCCAGGAAAACATGTCTACTTTGTTTTACTTTAGTGAGGTGTGCACATGACATGGTGCCACTATGACGTATGCCATTCGCATACTTCTTACACATAGCCCATAATGAATTATATAAACAAAGAATATTTAATCAAACTTTATATTTACAATATTACCTTAAATATTAAATACACAACACTTTCAAGAATTGTATCTCTTAAGCTTCATTTTCATTGTAAAATTCCAGATGGTTGTTGTTACCTTCAAATTCTTCGTAGTTCCTAACTTGCTGAAGTAGTGAAATTGTTTAATTTTCACCCCTGTTTGTTTCTGGCATCTCAAGTTTGAAGGCTTGAAATCACACTGAGCAAAGCAGTTCTGAATTGTCTTAATGCTTATTTCTCACCAACTATCAACGATGAAAATCACTGCTTTTTGAACACAAACACACGCAACTGCAGCTATTTAAAAACTGTTCTCTCTAAGCACTGTGTAGTGTCTAACAGCCACACAGAGTGGACATGACTGCTGCCAGCTAGAAACTATTCAGCAACAGTTTCCTGCCCCTATTAAGTAGCATAGTGCCCTAAATATACAAAGGCAATCCCTTTTTTTTGCTTATTTAACAGCTGTTCCAAATAAACAGATGGCCCAATTAACCAGAATCGACTGTATACATTTCTTATTCTAATGTATATTCATTTTTATAATTATATATTGCAATGTACTTTGGCCACGAGACAACAGACTTCACAGTACATGCCAGTGATATTAAAACCTGATTCCGATTCTGAAATAAAATTTCTGACACAGACATAGTTCCTGGACTGTGAGGAGTGCCTGAGGAGAAGTGAGTAATATATCTGTGATATATCATTTGGCCACACCAACTTGCAATGTATGAAACAATTACACTGGACAACAAAGGTTTTGCTTCCTGAATACTTTTGGGTGTGTCTCATGGAATTTGGGCTGCTAGTCATGAAAGTTGGAATGAGATTTTCCAAACACACCTCATTTCTTAAAAAAATTGCCTGTCTTTGATATTTCAATTCATCATTCAGGTCAATTCAAATGTTGCCCACAATATAAGCTGAAAAGTTTTCTATCTTGTCCAAGCGTTCCTGGGCATGGTTAGGCAGGGTGGATGCTACATGGCAGGACAGATTTTAGAAAGGCTATACATTTCTGTGAAGGATTTCTATATTTGAGACAGACGTTTCCCAGAATAAATTATGCCAAGATTAAGGAAAGAATTTTTCGGTGGTCCACAAATCAAACAGGTCATCAATGACAGGCAATTCGAGGAACTTCTAGTGGGATTGGAGAAAGTCACATAGAAGGCATTCAAGGACATTGCTGAAATTTTTCTTGGCAACTACAGAGCACCAAACTACATGCATCTGGTTAACAACATGCTTCAAGCATACAAAACCATGAAGTGTAACATGTTACAAAAAATTCATTTTCTGCATTCTCATTTAGACTTCTTCCCTGCAAATCTTGGTGCTGTTGGTGTTGAGTGTTGGCAAAGGTTTCACCAGTCATGGATAAAACAGGAATCCATCAATCTTGGATAATTATTGTTGGACACTTAATTGACAAACCTCAGACACTGAGTACAAATGAAAATCATCAACAAAACATTTTAGCTCAGTTGAACTATTGCAAAACATCAACACCATTATGTAATTAAATGCATTATATTCAATAAAAGATAATTTATTATTTCTCCAAATTCCTATGTGATACAAGTAGTCTGAGTTTATATTTGTGTTCAGTATCAAGCAGTCTATCATAAACAAAACAATTCTGAGGAAGCAATAGTTTTGAAAAACACTGTTCAGTGTTATTTTACCCTAGTTTTTTTTCAACCATCCTTAGTCAATCAATAATTACTTAATATTTCTGGGTGGAAAAGCTTCCGGCAATGGTGTAAGTTTAATCCTTGAATGGAAAGTGACCCTAAACTTTCAATCATGTTTAGCTGACCCTTTCTTGTGAGTAGATATCAGATTGTCCATTGTTCACAGCATATCCACCATAGGTCTGGATATATCATTAACACAACTGGAAGAGTAACTTAACACTTCTCTCTGTCGTGTGGGTCGCCCAGAGGTTAGGAATCCAGCAATTAAAGATGCAGTACCAGTGAGAGGCTTCTGCAGACCTCGACCACAGCCCTTCATGGATTCTTTGAACTTCTCTTTTCTGCAAATCCACTTTCCTGCACACTGTCACTATGGAAGATAGAAACGCAGAAAATCTACAGAACAATACAGGCCCTTCAGCCCACGATGCTGTGCCAAACAAGTACTTACTTTAGAAATTACCTAGAGTTACCCTTAGCCCATGTACCTATCCAAGACTCTCTTAAAAGACCCTATTGTATCTGCCTCCACCACTGTCACCGGCAGCCCAATCCATCCACTCTCTGTGAAAAATTTACCCCTGACATCTCCTCTGTACCTATTTCCAAGCACCTCAAAACTGTGTCCTCTCGTGTTAGCCATTTCAGCCCTGGGAAAAAGCCTCTGACTTTCCACATGATCAATGCCTCTCATCATCTTATACACCTCTATCAGGTCACCTCTCATCCTCCGTCGCTCCAAGGAGAAAAGGCCGAGTTCACTCAACCTATTCTCATAAGGTATGCTCCCCAATCCTGCCAACATCCTTGTAAATCTCCTCTGCACCCTTTCTATGGTTTCCACATCCTTCCTGTAGTGAGGCGACCAGAACCAAGCACAGTACTCCAAGTGGGATCTGACCAGGGTCCTATATAGCTGCAACATTACCTCTCAGCTCTTGAACTCTATCCCACTGTTGATGAAGGCCAATACATCGTATGCCTTCTTAGCTACGGATTCCAATATTCCTCTGATCCTCCACACTGCCAAGAGTTTTACCATTAATACTATATTCTGCCATCATATTTGACCAAAATGAACCACCTCACACTTATCTGGAATGAACTCTATCTGCCACTTCTCAGCCCAGATTTGCATCCTATCAATGTCCTGCTGTAACCTCTGACAGCCCTCCACACTATCCACAACACCCCCACCCTTAGGGTCATCAGCAATTTACTAACCCATCCCTGCACTTCCTCATCCAGGTCATTTATAAAAATCATAAAGGGAATGGGTTCCAGAACAGATCCCTGAGGCACTCCGCTGGTCACCGACCTCCATGCAGAATATGATCTGTCTATAACCACTCCTTGTTTTCTGAGGGCAAGCTAATTCTGGATCCACAAAGCAAGGTCCCCTTGGACCCTCACTCCTCCTTATGTTCTCCATAAGCCTCGCATGGGGAACCTTATCAAAAACCTTGCTAAAATCCATATACTCTGCATCTACAGCTCTACCTTCAACAATGTATTTAGTCACATCCTCAAAAAATTCAATCAGGTTCGTAAGACATGACCTGCCTTTGACAAAGCCATGCCAACAGTTCCTAATCATTTTATGCCTCTCCAAATGTTCATAAATCCTGCCTCTCAGGATAATCTCCATCAACTTATTGAAGTAAGACTCACTGGTCTGTAATTTCCTGGGCATTCTCTACTCCCAACAGCTATAACCCTCCAATCCTCATTGATGATGCAAAGATCATCAGCAGAAGCTCAGCAGTCTCCTTCCTCGCCTCTCATAGTAGCCTAGGGTATGTCTCGTCCGGTCCTAGTGACTTATCCGACTTGATGCTTTCCAAAAGTTCCAGCACATCCTCTATAATTGTCACGATCCTTTTCCGTAGTGAATATTGAAGCAAAGTATTTATTAAGTACCTTTGCTGTCTCTTCCGATTTCATACACACTTTTCCACTTTTCCAGAATCTATCTCCCTATCTTTTCCTTGATATCCCTGTTACTACTGGGTGGTCTATAAAAAGCACCCAGTAGAGTTATTGACCTCTTCCTGTTTCTAACCTCCACCCACAGAGACTCAGTAGACAATCCCTCCATGACTTCCTCCTTTTCTGCAGCTGCAACGCTATCTCTTATCAGCAGTGCCACATCCCCACCTCTTTTGACTCCCTCCCTGTCCTTTCTGAAATATCTAAAGCCTGGCACTTGAAGTAACCATTTCTGCCCCTGAGCCATCCAAGTCTCTGTAATGGTCACAACATCATAGCTCCAAGTAGAAATCCACGCTCAAAGCTCATCCACTTTGTTCATGATACTCCTTGCATTAAAATCGACATACCTCAAATCATTGGTCTGAGCGTGTCCCTTCTCTATCACCTGCCTGTCCTCCCTCTCACACTGTCTCCAAGCTTTCTCTATTTGTGAGCTAACTGCCTCTTCCTCCTTCTCTTCAGTCCAGTTCCCAACCCCCAGCAATTATAGTTTAAACTCTCCCCAATAGCCTTAGCAAACCTCCCCGCCAGGATATTGGACCCCCTTGGATTCAAGTGCAACCCGTCCTTTTTGTACAAGTCACACCTGCCCCAAAAATAGTCCCAAAGATCCAGAAATCTGAATCCCTGCCCCCTGCTCCAATCCGTCAGCAACACATTTATCCTCTATCTCACTCGATTCCTACACTCACTGTGAAGTGGCACAAGCAGTAATCCCGAGATTACTACCCTTGAGGTCCTGCTTCTCAACTTCTTTCCTAACTCCCTGTAGTCTGTTTTCAGGACCTCCTCCCTTTTCCTACCCATGTCTTTGGTACCAATATGTACCACGACCTCCGGCTGTTCACCTTTCTAATTCTGGATATTGTGGACGCAATCAGAAACATCCCGGACCTTGGTACTTGGGAGGTAAACGACCATCCCTGTTTCTTTCCTGAGTCCACAGAATCGCCTATCTAACCCCCTAACTATAGAGTCCCCTATCACTGTTGCCATCCTCTTCCCTTCCCTACCCTTCTGAGCCACAGGGCCAGACTCTGTGCCAGAGACGCAGCCACTGTGCTTCCCCCAGGCAGGCTGCGCCCCCCCCCCCCCAAACAGTACTCAAACAGGAATTCTTATTGCTAAGGGGGACAGCCACAGGTCTGTGTATCCGACTCTTGCCCTTCCCTCTCCTGACTGCTACCCACCCCAGGCCCTGGTATGACTACTTGCCCATAGCTCCTATCCATCACCTCCTCACTTTCCCTGACCAGACGAAGGTCACCGAGCTGCTACCCTGCATCCTCATGGATAACCTGCCTGATACCACCCCCCCACCCCAATCCCTTATGGTGGGAATTCTATCCGGCCTCTACCACCAGGGACCATCTTCTTCATCCTCTACCACTATCGAAAATGTGCTACACACAGCCTCAGTGTGGACAAGCTGCTCAGCGACTCCTCACTGTCACTGTGAACAACCTTTTCCCAGCTGCACCATGGAGAAACGTTCTTGCTCTCCGTTGTCATGGCAAACTTATCCAGCTTCCACAACCATGGACAATCATCCCACACTCAGCCAAACTGCTTCATCAATTTTCTTCATGGACAACATGCCCAATATTCCTTCCTATTTGATATCATGCCCACACTACATTTGTATTGACTAATTTTTCAGAGTCAGTGTCACTGGCAAGGCCAGGACCCATAGCACACCCATCATTTCTCTTGATGACTACTGGTGGTGGCGGACGACTACTCCTCCTTTGACGTCTGTGAGAGAGAGAGAGGCAGGATTAGAACCGAGCAGTCATCAAAGACTGGTGATCTATTTCCTGGTCAGGATGATCCATAAGGAGTGGATCATCTCAGCCAATTGCCTTTGCCGTCCATCACTGCAAGTGATACAGCTCCCTGGTGAGGTTGTACCTGGAGTGTCATGTCCCTCCTTAAGTAAAGATAAACAGGTACCTGTCCATTATTTGTCTGGTTAACCATCTCCTATGTGGGAAATGGATTGAATTCTTTGCTTGAATCACAAATTTTCTAATTTTGTTGAGTTACACAGTGAATAATATACAGAGAGTTATATAGTGTTCAGCTCACTTCTCCATGTCAGCCAAGATCCCCCCCCGAGCTCATCCCATCAGCCTGCGTTTGACCTCTTTTCTGCTGCCACCATTGACTGGGAGGTGCAGGAGTCTTGAGTCTCACATCACCAGGTTTGAGAGTAATTGCTGGCCTGTAGCTGTCGGGACCAGGACTGGCTTCACTCGCCTCGGCACTGAACGGACTCTGCAGCAATGGCCTGTGTCCTGTTTTTTATATGTACCGTGGGCTTCTAGTAACAAAACATATTCTGGAAGAATAGAACTAGAACTTTTATTTACAACAGCAACAACTACACGTGTGTCTTAAAGTGCCATGCTTCTTGATCATTCTGTCAGTTCTGCGCATGCTCGGGACTCTGTCCAATCACGTTCCTACACGTGACATCACCTCAGCCTGCAGCCATCGTGCTCCTGGAGTGACCTCACTCACCTCCAAGATGGTGGGTTCACTGTCAGGGACTTTGTGGTTATGTTCTGTGTATTATTTATTCACTTTTTTTTATTGTTTGCATGATTTGTACTTGCTTTGTACATTGGATGTTTATCAGTCTTGGCTGTGTGGGGGTTTCATGAATTCTGTTGTGTTTCCTTGTCTTATGGCTGCCTACTGGAAGATGAATCTCAAGGTTGTATAAGCTACACCTACTTTGATAACAAATTGACTTCAAACTTTTATTGAAACTTTGAATAGGATGCACCAGAAACAGTCTTTATTCCACACATCACGACAAGACCACAATGCAGCATGTAGCACCAACTGACAACCTTGACTGAAATAAATCATTTTGAGAAACAGCTTTCCATAAGCCCGTGGCCTGGCACCAAACTTTCAAAGATTCAAGGTACATTTATTATCAAGTTATGTAGATAGAATACAACCCTGAGACGTGTCCTCCCACAGGCAGCCACGAAACAAAGAAACACCATGGAACTGATTCAGGAAAACATCAAATGCCTAATGCACGAGAAAAGAACAAGAAGCACAAACGGCGACAAACGAGTGAACAACACATAGAATACCAAATATCAAACCAGGAGACGAGTAGTGTTCAGTTTAGTTCCGCCTAGCACTGTGCCGCGAGCCCATTCTTTGCCGAAGCACACAGTACCCATCGATCACCCCAAACAAACCACTCAAAAACCACAAAAAACAGAGCAACCAGAATCCAGAACCACAAGCACCACAAACCTCAAAGTCCTCCGAAAGAACAGAGTATCCTACATTAAAAGCTCATCCTACATTTTGTGACATAGCCGGTAATATCAAACCCGATTCTGTTGTAGACAAAAGCTGGAGCTAAAGACACATCAGCCAGAACAAACATTGTGATTGTATGGGTTTGCTTAAGGCTTGGGTGAGGATTGCCTGTTCACACTGTCCAATGTACTGAAGAATCAACAATCTTGAATATACCTTAGAGAAGCTGCAGAATTATACCATGTATTGTTCAACTGGTCAGGGCATCAAAGGATATGGTGAGAAGGCATGTGTACAGGGTTGAGTGGGATCTGGGATCAGCCATGATAGAACGGCAGAACAGACTCGATGGGCTGAATGGCCTAATTCTGCTCCTATGTCTGATAGTCTTAGAACTAGATGTTTCAGAAAGGACAGGGAGGGAGGTAAAAGAGGTGGGGCGTGGCACTGCTGATCAGAGATAGTGTCACGGCTGCAGAAAAGGAGGAAGTCATGGAGGGATTGTCTATGGAGTCTCTGTGGGTGGAGGTTAGGAACAGGAATGGGTCAATAACTCTACTGGGTGTTCTTAGAGACCCACCCATTAGTAACAGGGACATCGAGGAGCAGATAGGGAAACAGATCCTGGAAAGGTGTAATAATAACAGGGCTGTTGTGGTGGGAGATTTTAATTTCCCAATTATCAATTGGCATTGCCCTAGAGCAAGGGGTTTAGATGGGGTGGAGTTTGTTAGGTGTGTTCAGGAAGGTTTCTCGACACAATATGTAGCTAAGCCTGCAAGAGGAGAGGCTGTACTTGATCTGGCATTGGAAAATGAACCTGGTCAGGTGTCAGATTTCTCAGTGGGAGAGTATTTTGGAGATAGTGATCATAATTAGAAACATAGAAAACCTACAGCGCAATACAGACCCTTCAGCTGGGCCAAGCATGTCCTTACCTGAGAAATTACCTAGGGTTACCCCATAGCCCTCTATTTTTCTGAGCTCCATATACCTGTCCAGGAGTCCCTATTGTATCCGCCTCCACCACCGTTGCTGGCAGCCCATTCCATGCACTCACGACTCTCTCCATAAAAAACCTACCCCTGATATCTCCTCTGTACCTACTTCCAAGCACCTTAAAACTGTGCCCTCTCGTGCTAGCCATTTCAGCCCTGGAAAAAAGCCTCTGACTATCCAGACAATCAATGCCTCTCATCATCTTGTACACCTCTATCAGGTCACCCATCTCTCATATGGTAAATTCTATCTCCTTTACTGTAGCATTGGAGAGGCATAGGAACAGACAAGTTAGGAAAGCGCTTAACTGGAGTAAGGGAAAATATGAGGCTATCAGGCAGGAATTTGGAAGCATAAGTTAGGAACAGATGTTCTCAGAGAAATGTATGGAAGAAATGTGCCAGATGTTCAGGGGATATTTGCGTGGGGTTCTGCATAGGTACATTCCAATGAGACATGGAAAGGATGGTAGGGTACAGGAACCATGGTGTACAAAGGCTGTTGTAAATCTAGTCAAGAAGAAAAGTAAAGCTTACAAAAGGTTCAAAAAAACTAGGTAAAGATAGAGATCTAGAAGATTATAAGGCTAGCAGGAAGTTTAAGAATGAAATTAGGACAGCCAGAAGGTGCCATGAGAAGGCCTTGGTGGGCAGGATTAAGGAAAACCCCAAGGCATTCTACAGGTATGTGAAGAGCAAGAGGATAAGACGTGAAAGAATAGGACCAATCAAGTGTGACAGTGGATAAATGTGTATGGAACCGGAGGAGATAGCAGAGGTACTTAATGAATACTTTGCTTCAGCATTCACTACCGAAAAGGAGCTTGGCGATTGTAGGCATGACTTACAGCAGACTGAAAAGCTTGAGCATTTAGATATTAAGACAGAGGATGTGCTGTTGCATTTGTAAAGCATCAAGTTGGATAAGTGACTGGGACTGGACAAGATGTACCCCAGGCTACCGTGGGAGGCTACGGAGGAGATTGCTGAGCCTCTGGCAATGATCTTTGCATCATCAACGAGGATAGAAGAGGTTCCAGAGGATTGGAGGGTTGCGGATGTTGTTCCCTTATTCATGAAAGGGAGTAGAGATAGCCCAGGAAATTATAGACCAGTGAGACTTACTTCAGTGGTTGGTAAGTTGATGGAGATGATCCTGAGAGGCAGGATTTCTGAACATTTAGAGAGGTATGATATGATTAGGAATAGTCAGCATGGCTTTGTCAAAGGCAGGTTGTGCCTTACGAGCCTGACTGAATTTTTTTGAGGATGTGACTAAACACATTGATGAAGGTAATGCAGTAGATGTAGTGTTTATGGATTTCAGCAAGGTATTTGATAAGGTACCCCATGCAAGGCATATTGAGAAAGTAACGAGGCATGGGATCCAAGGGGACATTGCTTTGTGGATTCAGAACTGGCTTGCCCACAGAAGGCAAAGAGTGGTTGTAGACGGGTCATATTCTGCATTGAGACCGGTCATCAGTGGAGTGCCTCAGGGATCTGTTCTGGGACCCTTACTCTTCATGATTTTTATAAATAACCTGGATGAGGAAGTGAAGGGATTGGTTAGTAAATTTGCTGATGACACAAAGGTTGGGGGTGTTGTGGATAGCGTGGAGGGCTATCAGAGATTATAGCAGGAGATTAATAGGATGCAAAACTGGGCTGAGAAGTTGCAGATGGAGTTCAACCCAGGTAAGTGTGAAGTGGTTCATTTTGGTAGGTCAAATATGATGGCAGAATATAGTATTAATGGTAAGACTCTTGGCAGTGTGGAGGATCAGGGGGATCTTGGGGTCCGAGTCCATAGGACACTCAAAGCTGCTGAGCAGATTGACTCTGTGGTTAAGAAGGCATATGGTGCATTGGTCTTCATTAATCGTGGGATTGAGTTTAAGAGTTAAGAGGTAATGTTGCAGCTATATAGGACCCTGGTCAGACCCCGCTTGGAGTACTGTGCTCAATTCTGGTCGACTCACTACAGGAAAAATATGGAAACCATAGAAAGGGTGCAGAGGACATTTACAAGGATGTTGCCTGGATTGGGGAGCATGTCTTATGAGAATAGGTGAGTGAACTCATCTTTTTTCCCTTGGAGCAACAGAGGATGAGAGGTGACCTGATAGAGGTGTACAAGAAGATGAGAGGCAATGATCGTGTGGATAGTCAAGAGGCTTTTTCCCAGGGCAGAAATGGCTAACACGAGAGGGCACAGTTTTAAGGTGCTTGGAATTAGGTACAGAGGAGATAACAGGGGTAAGTGTTTCCCATTTTAGGTTGATGCCCTGATACTGCAGCAATTGGTGGCTCTCATGCTGAGGCATTGTGGAGAGATATCGTAATCACTTATGACTGATCAGGTGGCACTGAATTAGAGTTTTATTTTTATATTGGTTATGTATACCCAATGCTTCTGTTGGGTAAACATTAAAAAAATGGAACTTTCCTGGGTCGATTATTGAGTGTCACCAGTTATCCTCTTGGTTATTGATTTATTTATTGACATACAACACAGAACAGGCCCTTCCAGCCCTCTGAGCCACACTGACCAGCAAACCCCCAATTTAATCTGAGTCAAATCACAGGACAACTTACAATGGCCAATTAACTTAACCATATAACCATATAACAATCACAGCATGGAAACAGGCCATTCCGGCCCTCCTAGTCCGTGCCGAACTCTTAATCTCACCTAGTCCCACCTACCCGCACTCAGCCCATAACCCTCCACTCCTTTCCTGTCCATATACCTATCCAATTTTACCTTAAATGACTCAACTGAACTGGCCTCTACTACTTCTACAGGAAGCTCATTCCACACAGCTATCACTCTCTGAGTAAAGAAATATCCCCTCGTGTTTCCCTTAAACTTTTGCCCCCTAACTCTCAAATCATGTCCTCTCGTTTGAATCTCCCCTACTCTCAATGGAAACAGCCTATTCACATCAACTCTATCTATCCCTCTCAACATTTTAAATACCTCGATCAAATCCCCCCTCAACCTTCTACGCTCCAATGAATAGAGACCTAACTTGTTCAACCTTTCTCTGTAACTTAAGTGCTGAAACCCAGGTAACATCCTAGTAAATCGTCTCTGCACTCTCTCTAATTTATTGATATCTTTCCTATAATTCGGTGACCAGAACTATACACAATATTCCAAATTTGGCCTTACCAATGCCTTGTACAATTTTAACATTACATCCCAACTTCTGTACTCAATGCTCTGATTTATAAAGGCCAGCGTTCCAAAAGCCTTCTTCACCACCCTATCTACATGAGACTCCACCTTCAGGGAACTATGCACTGTTATTCCTAGATCTCTCTGTTCCACTGCATTCCTCAATGCCCTACCATTTACCCTGTATGTTCAATTTGGATTATTCCTGCCAAAATGTAGAACCTCACACTTCTCAGCATTAAACTCCATCTGCCAACGTTCAGCCCATTCTTCTAACCGGCATAAATCTCCCTGCAAGCTTTGAAAACCCACCTCATTATCCACAACACCTCCTACCTTAGTATCATCAGCATACTTACTAATCCAATTTACCACCCCATCATCCAGATCATTTATGTATATTACAAACAACATTGGGCCCAAAACAGATCCCTGAGGCACCCCGCTAGTCACCGGCCTCCATCCCGATAAACAATTATCCACCACTACTCTCTGGCATCTCCCATCTAGCCACTGTTGAATCCATTTTATTACTCCAGCATTAATACCTAACGACTGAACCTTCTTAACTAACCTTCCATGTGGAACTTTGTCAAAGGCCTTGCTGAAGTCCATATAGACTACATCCACTGCCTTACCCTCGTCAACATTCCTCGTAACTACTTCAAAAAATTCAATAAGGTTTGTCAAACATGACCTTCCACGCACAAATCCATGCTGGCTACAACCAGTATTTTTTTGGATTACGGGAAGAAACCAGAGCACCCAGAGGAAAACCAGGTGGTCATGGGGAGAATGTGCAATTCAGGCAGTGGTGGGGATTGAACCTGTGTCACTGGTACTGTGAGGCTTTGTGCTGGTCACTACACCACTACACTGCTAAATACCTCTTAGTACTGATCCAGTGCAATCACAGATGTTCCTGAATTTGCAATTTAAAACTAAATATGATTCATTCAACCCAGAATAATTAAAAATACCTTGGTTCCTAAGGAGACAAACTCAACAGTTTGTTTAAACTGCATCGCTCTGCACCTAGCGTTTGACAAACTCTATGCATGTAAGCAGAGAATTGTGGACCTTCTCATCTCCACAATTTCTTGGAAAATTTAACAGTGATTTATTGCAGTGATATTATTCACTTTTAGTAGGCTTAATAGATCTACTTTTATTACTTTATAGCTTGAGTTTTGGCTCTATGATCTAATGATTGGTATTGGACATGCTGAATAATGCGTCCATTAACCCATCATTTATGAGAATGAGATAAGTCCACAGTGCTATTATTTAGAAGCACAAATGCTACTTAAATTATTACGGTCATGAGATATCCAGGACAATTTTGACATCTGCATTTTGGTGATGTGTTTTCAGGCTGACTGAGTGATCAGATGTATGCTGTCTCTGAGGGAGTGCGGGGAGGTTTTGAGAAAAGTGTGCTGTCTCAAGGCCAAGAAGCCTGGAGAAAGGGCGCTAGCCTGTGACTGACTCCATTTCTTGCCAATCTCACCAAAGCGCTCCTCTGTCTTCCGTTTGGGAAGTCGGATCACTCCTCCATCTTTCTTCTGCCGATGTACAGGCAGAACTTGAAACAAGAGGCAGCCGTAGTTAAAACCGTCCACTGTTGGTCCGACCAATCGGTCTCCATGCTACAGGACTGCTCTGATGACGTCAACTGAAATGTCTTTCATGATGAGGATATCTCTGAGTTCACAGATGGGGTCACGAGCTTCGTTGGGAAGTACAAACGTACATCGAGGATGTTGCCCCCCCGCCCCAAAAAACCGGTCAGGGTCTATCCAAGCCAGGAGCCCTGGATCAACAATTCCATGCGAGCAGCACATCGTGTGAGACAGAGCTTAGTTTGCTGGTAACCAACAGGACCTCAAGAGGTGCAGCTATGATCTACACAAAGTCATCAAGGCAGCGAAATGGCAATACGGGCACAAGATCCAGACACAACTCTCCACCAACAAGACACGCAGCTTATGGTAAGGCCTGCACACCATTGCGGACTTCAAAGCTAAGTGCAATGGTGCTGTCAACATCGCTGCCTCTCTCCCAGATGAGCTAAATCGCTCAGTTCGATGTTGCCAACACTGAGCCCCTAAGGAGAGCTGCAGAAGCAACTGGCATCTTGGTCATCGCTGAGGCCGAACTGCGCAGGTGTTTCCAATGAGTAGACAGTTGGAAGACTGCGGGACCGGACGGCATCCCAGGGCGAGTACTCAGGATGTACGCAGCACAACTGGCAGGTGTGTTTACAGACTTTCTAATCTCTCCCTCTCCCAGTGTAGAATGTCCTCCTGCTTCAAAACAACCACCATTACCCTGTACCTAAAAAGACCAAAGTAACATATCTGAAGGACTGGCGTCCTGTCGCACTCACCTCAATAATAAGCACATACTTTGAGAGGCTGGTCAAGGACCACATCTGCAGCTTGCTACCACCCACACTGGACCCCCTACAATTCACCTACCGACACAACCAATTGTCAGATGACGCAGTAGCCACAGCTCTACACAGTGTCTTTACACATCTGGAGTAGAAGGATAGTTGTGTGAGAATGCTGTTCTTGGACATTCAACACCACAATTCCCTTCAGGCTTGACAAGAAGCTCAGAGACCTTGGCCTTCACCCTGCCTTGTACAACTGGATCCTGAACTTCCTGTCAGATTGCCAGCAGGTGGTTAAGAGTGGGCTCCCATACCACAGCATAAAAGCCGGGACCAAGAAGCTCTGGGACAGCTTATTCCACCAGGACATCAGACTGATTAATTCGCACCGATACAATTGTATTTCTATGCGATATTGACCATTCTATTGTATATACTACTTATTACAAATTACTATAAATCGCATATTGCACATTTAGACAGAGATGTAATGTAAAGATTTTTATTCCTCGTGTATGTGAAGGATGTAAGTAATAAAGTCAATTCAGATGTTCCACGACTTAGTGGTGGCCAGCTGCCTGTGGCAATGAATTCCACAGATCCATGATGCTCTGGCTCAAGAAATTCCTTTTCCTATCTGTTTCACAGTGATGTCCCTCTATTCTGAGGCTGTGACCTCTGGTCATAGACTCTTCCACTATAGGAAGCATCCTCTCCACATATACTTTTTCTAAGTCTTTCAATAAGTTTCAGTGAGATTCCCCCCATCCTTCTCAACTCCAGCAAGTACAGTCCCAGAGCCATTAAATGCTTCTCATACTTTAACCCTTTCATTTTCATGAACCTCCATTGGACCCGCTCCAGTACCAGAACATCTTTTTTTAGATAAAGTGTCCAAAACTGCTAAATCACTCCGTGCAATCTGATCAATGTCTTATAATGACTCAGCACCTAATCCTTGCTCTTATCATTGTTCAAAGTAAGTTCATTAGCAAAGTACGTATATGTCACCATATACAACCCTGAGATTCATTTTCTTGTGGGTATACTCAATAAATCAATAATAGAATAACAAACATAATAGAATGAATGAAAGTCTGCACCAACCAGAGTGCAGAAGACAACAAACTGCAAATGCAAAAAGAAAAAAACAATAATATAAATAAATAAGCAATAAGTACCAAGAACATGAGATAAAGAGTCTTTGAAAGTGAGTCCATAGACTGTATGAACATTTCAGTGATGGGGCAAGTAAAGTTATCCCTTTTGATTCAAGAGCCTGATGGTTGAGGGGTAATAACTATTCCTGAGCCTGGTGGTGTGAATCCTGAGATTCCTATACCTCTGCGAGAAGAGAGCATGTCCAGGATAGTGCAGGTCTCCGATGGTGGATGCTGCTCCTATGTCTTATGGAGATAGTTTCCAACAGATGTCTGTGCTAGAATTATACTGGAGGAAGCATTGTAACCCAGAATGCAAACAAGCTGCAATGTTAAAACCAGTGGAAGCTTTCTCACAGGACGAACTGCCACTTTAGACAATCTGAGCAGGCCTTTCTGGTCACAGGCCTCCGTTCCCAAGGTATCACATTTTATGGCATAAACGGCTCTACCCTCTCTACCAAGCATACCATTTCAGCCATTTGAAACAAGATACAATTGGTTGGGTTGAACCAATTACCCTCACAAAAATAGAATTTAAATAGTGTCACAAGAGTGCACATTATGTTTTTAAGTCATGGTATTGCTTTAAAATGGGATCATTAAGATGAATGAATCCTTTGGGTCCCCTTCATAGTCATTACGTTATTCCCAAGATGAATGGCAATTACTGATTATCTTGATCGCTGCATTTCAGTTAGAAAATTATAAGGAAGTTTTAAATATACACAAATATTTAAGGATGCTAGTTTGCATGAAATTACATTTTGCACTACAAATAATATTAATTTAAAAAATACTGATTTTTTTTCATACTCTCATCCTAGGATTTCAACTATTGCTGATAATCCTAACTTAGTCACTGTTTCAGATGATACATATAACTTTTCTTCACAAGCAGTTTACACAATAGTTAAAAGTGCCAAGACTTTAAAATCTGATCTCAAAAACATACAAACTGCATCTATTTATATGGTGACCACAATTATCTTTTGTTATCTTGAGGCACATCACAGAGTGCTTATTAACCAAACTGTTCACTGAGTCACGTGAAGGTGTGTGAGGGAACACTGGTCCAGGAGTTACTTAAAGAAAGGAATGAGTAATGAGAAGCTTGTGAAGGAAATTCGAAAGAACAGAGGCTGGTAGATGAAAGACATGAAGAAATGCTGCTATAATTACAATTTACGATGGCCAAAAATCTGAAGCACAAGGAGCATTGACATTGGACGGGTTGCAGAGACAGGGGCAGCACATTAGAAAGCAATGCTCCCTCTAATTTTTTTTTAAAGATGCAGAGTCTAACCATTGCTTTGAGGAGGAAATTTTTACACATCCTGAAAGCTGCACAGCACTTTAAATGTTTTTTTTAATAATATGCAGACAATGAATGACTAGACAGTGTTAATGTTCAGCAGGCCTGTGGTTTATAACAATGAGCTACTGGCTTCCATTCTGTGTTTATTGTTACAATTTGTAACAGTGTTGTAACTTGAAACACTGACAATGCAAATACATTGAAGCTCTAAAATGCTTTTAAGTAAAGGCTGTGGTACTGATATTATTGAGAAATTTTATGGATTATATTCCTTAACACAGTTAATTACAGGGTTCTTCACAATTATATTGACACGTATATAGCCAGGGTGCCCAAGACTTTTGCACAGTACTGTATTTGTCAATGTGGTTTGTATATCTGTTGGGAGTTAAGGATGTTAGGAATAGAGAAGGTAGCGTGCCATGGGAGTGGTGTGGGATAGGTGGAAGGGAAGGAGTACCAGGGGCAGAAGTTAACATAAACCTTGAGACACTAGGCAAAGTCATTTGATTCCAAACAGTTGGCTTACTGATCATTACAGATTGTCTCTCTGGTGCTTCCCACACTCCCTCCTCTCCCTTCCCCATGTCCCAAACATGATACCCCTTCTCCCGCCCCCTTCCCACTCTCAGTCCACAATAGAAACCCATATCAGAATCAGGTTTATCATCACTCACATATGTCATGAAGTTTGTTTTTTTTACAGCAGGACAGTGCAATACACAAAATTACTGCAGTACAGTGCAAAAATCTCAGGCACCCTAACTATATATATGCACCTAAGCCCTTTGCAAACTATTTATTAGCATAATTTCAAAATTATATTAACAATGGCAAAATTACATTAACACTACATAAGAGAAAATCTCAGCTGCACGGCAATTAAAGCTACGTGTATGGGGTCATTTCAGTTTCTGCGCGGCCATGCAGCAGTGCAGTTTAGAGGGAACACTGCAGGGAAACCTCAGAAAAAGAGTGAGAATTTTAAAATAAAAGAGCTGGTGTTGCTCAGCCATTATAATAGTGAAGGGCAGTGAAGGGCTGTGAAGGGCCTCAAAGTGAGTAAGGTCAAATAATAAAGTTCTGCATCACCTCACATTTTAGCAGAACATTAGATGTTGACACTGTCAATTTTTGAGCTAACAAGGGTATTGCAGCAGTTAATCTGATGCAGCAATATGTCAAATGGTTACAGAGTTGAAACCGAGTAGCATAAATATGTGGTCAGATGGTGTTTATCGATCAAGGGGCCAGACAAACTGAGTGAGCTGTACAATACAAAACATTTTTTGAACAGGTACTTCTGAGACAATGAGTACAGTTAAAGAACATAAGGGTGGAATCCTTAAAAAGAGTGTTTTATGAAACATTCCCCTCACGGTGGTTTCCTTTGTTTACATAATGGTAAGTCGATGAGCAGTTCAACAAAGGGGTGGCACAGTAGTGTAGCGGTTAGCGCAATGCTTTCCAATACAGGCGACCCCGGTTCGATTCCCACCACTGCCTGTAAGGAGTTTCTATGGCAGCCTGGTGGTTAGTACAACACTTTACAGTACATACGACCAGGGTTCAATTCTTGCCGCTGTCTATAAGGAGTTTGCACCCCATGACGGCTAGATTTCCTGTGGGTGCTCTGGTTTCCAGTTAGAAGTTAATTGCTCATGGTAAATTGTCCTGTGATTAGGCTAGGGTTAAATTGGGGGTTGCTGGGCGGTCCGGCATGAAGGGCCGGAACAGCCTAATCCGTGCTGTACGCATTTCCTTTATATTTAAAATGTCCAAGTTAAATGCATGATATCTTTTAATAATGACTGGATTGTACGCTCAGTATAATGGAGTTAAACAAACTGGAGTCAGCCTTTGATTTCTAAGCTATCAAACAGTGATATCAGGCAGGGTAATAACACTGTTCGTACAATGCAGGACAACCGTGACAAAACGCAACCTCATCAGTCTGCATTAATGAAACAAATAGACATATAGTACATAGTGAATGCCAGGATAAGTATGCAGTTAAAGACTCACAGCATTTTCCCAGCAGCTTGGATGCTAAAACACTGCAAGTGCAGATCTGCACGCTGAATTTGAAATGTGAGGGAATTTATTGATCCATTGTGCACTGCCAAACTTGAATGGAGGGTGCAATAAATGACATCATTTTCATGATATTTAGTACATAGTAACTGTCTGCTTTCAGTTGTATCTCTGCTGTTACAACCTCATTAACAATATTTTGATACGAACAAAATGTTGTTTGTATTGAGGTAAATTTAAATTGCAAAGCACTACATTTCCTTCGATTAGACTCTTCAAAGAGGTGGCACGGTATCGTCGTGGTTAGCACAACACTTTACAGTACAGGCAACCTGGGTTCAATTCTCGCCACTGCCTGTGAGGAGTTTGTATGTTCTCTCCGTGTGACCGTGTGGGTTTCTTTTGGGTGCCCCCGTTTCCTCTCCCAGTCCCAAAGACGTACTGGTTGGTAGGTTAATTGGTCATTGTAACTTGTCCTGTGATAAGGCTTAGATTTTGATTGCTGCCTTGAAGGGCCAAAAGCACCTATTCTACGCTGTATCTCAATAGAAAATGCCTAACAGTTGCTGTAGGTAGAAAACCACATTGTGACTTTTACCAGTCCTTTTAAAACATCATTTTCTTTACCACATTAACAAGAGATGTACAGTACCTTGTGTAACTTGGATTCATTCAGCTCCACAGGAACCTCCTCAGATCTGAAACCGTTATGCTCCCCGGCACAGAGAAAACTACAAGCACCATATGCTTTTATTGTTTAATGACAACAGTAACACACTGTACAAGGGCTCATTAGCTTCTGCTGCCTGAATAGCTCCAGTCTGACTCAGGCTCCCTGTGCAATCACTTGGGAGGAATGTCTGAAACAGCCCGGCATGCCAGTGTTCCACTGCCTGGGGATATTTTCAACAGCTCAGGGAAACATACGACCAGGGTCCAGCCATTATTCCACCTGAATAAATGATACAGGCTTCCTTTGGTGTGCATTGACCCACAGAGTCTCTGGTAGGGAAGTGGCTGCGCTAAAGTCGGGAAAAAGATGAGCATATAGCGCAAATGTTGAAAAGCAAAGGAAATTTGTCAGCATTTTGCTTCAGTAACTGCCTTTCTTTGTAAAAATCTACCCTGGGTCCAACATATCAATGCAACATGACAGCAGCTATATCTGATTAGGAGTTTGAGGAGATTTGGTAATGCCACCAAAGACATCCACAAATTTCTACAGATGTACCACGGAGAGCGTTGTAACTGGCTGCATCACCATCTGGTATGGGGGGGTGGGGGTGCTGCAGAGAGTTGTAAACAGAGCTTAATGCCCCATCATGGGCACTAACCTCACCAGCATCCTGGACATCTTCAAGGAACAATACCTCAAAGAGGCGGCATCTATCATTAAGGACCCCCATCACCCAGGACATGCCCTCTTCTCATTGCTACCATCAGGGAGGAGGTACAGGAGCCTGAAGGCACACACTCAGCACTTCAGGGGTCACTTCTTCCCCTCTGCCATCCGATTTCTGAATAGGCACTGAACTCATGACCTCTCCCTCACTACCTATTTCACTTTCTTAATATCTATACCTCTTACAGTAATTCACAGTTTTTATTATTATATATTGCAATGTACTGCTGATGCATAACAATAAATTTCACGACATATGCCGGTAATATTAAACCTGATTCTGATCTTTTTAAAGTGAAATGCATGATGTACAAAAATGCCACTGTCAGCTGAATTCATTTAAATTTGAACTTTTATCTTCAGCTTTTGGGAAGACTCTGCACTGATCTTGTTCTTTCTGTTGCTCTTCCAACTGTAACAGATCTAGCCAATGGGAACAGCTGGGTAAGTTTCCCTCGGTTGGCTTATATCTAGAGGGAAACTGAAGGCCACAGGTTATACGTTCATCTTCTTGGCAGGGCTGCATAAATAAAATCTGCAATAAGAAAGGTAGCCACCGGGGGATTCTTGCTAATGACTCTCCAGGATTATACTTTAACTGTGATAATTTGACATTTGGTTTGAAGATGGATCTCAGCTCCAATGACTGAAGTCACTTGGATAAAAGTGACTCCCCCATTTAATTCTGGCCTGTGTTGTTTGAAGTTCAAAATACATTTATTATCAAAGTATGCATGCAGTATGTAACTTTGAGATTTGTCTCCTTACAAGCAGAAACAAGACAATGAAACCCCAAAAGAATCCATTATAAATAGACCATCGAACACCCAATGTGCAGAGAGAGAAAGAGAACAAATCGCACAGACAATGAAATGAAGCAAATAGCGTTCAGAATTGAACTTTTACGAAAGACACGAAAGCAAGCATCATGGCAGCTGGAGCAGGCTACTGCCTCAGTTCATCGCAGAGCGGAGTAAGTGTCGCGAGGGACATTAGCTAGAATGTCTGTTAACTATCCCACAATTACTGTTCCTTGCACGGGTGCGCAGCCGCACAGTAACTGAAATGCTCCCGAGCACTTAGTTTTTGTTGCTGCACAGCTGGATTCTCTTTTAGAAAATGTCAATATAATTTTGAAAATATGCGAATATAACTTTGATAAGTATGCCAACACTGAGTCGTGTCATCTGCAGAAATTCTCTGATCACTCACCGATAGTTGGGTGTATAAAGGGAGGACGGAAGGATGAATACAGGGCCCTGGTGGAGGACTTTGTCCAATGGTGCAAGCTGAATCATCTGCAGCTCAGCATCGGTAAAACAAAGGAGATGGTGATGGACTTTAGGAAGTCTAAGCTTGCACGGTTCCATTGCCACTATTGATGGTGAAGATGTGGATGTGGTGAGGACCTAGAAGTATCTGGGGGTGCACCTGGATGACAGACTTGAGTGGAGCACCAACACCAACACAAGAAGGGTCAGAGTCGCTTTTACTTCCTGAGGAAACTGAGGTCCTTTGGAGTACGCAGGCCTCTCCTTCACATGATCTACCAGTCACCAGTGCAATCTTGTATGTGGTGGTGTGCTGAGGCAATGGCATCAGCAGGAGTGATGCCAACAGGCTCAATAAACTGATTAGAAAGGCTGGCTCTGTTACAGGGGTCAAACTGGACACATTGGAGGCTGTGGTAGAACAAAGGACCCTAGGAAAAGTCCTGGCAATTCTGGTCAATGTGTCTTACCTCCTTGGCTGAACAGAGGAGCACTTTTAGTAATAAACTAGGACAACTGTGCTGCTCCAAAGAGTGTTACATGAGGTCATTCTTACCCTTGGCCATTAGGCTCTACAATTGGTCAATCTATAGCCAGGGAAGGGATGACCCTCCCTCCTGTTAGACTGTTTAAGGTAACTTATTTTTTATTCTTTCTTACTTCTCTTTCAATGTTTGTAATGCTACTGTGACACTGTAATTTCCCTTGGGATCAATAAAGTACCTATCTATATATTTAATATAATTGTGAAATATCCTGTAATTAATTATGTTAATGAATATAATGTAGAAATCTTCTAAAAATAATAAACGTACCACAACTGTTACCTTGAAATAGTTTAGATCTTCAATGTATTTACATTGTCAGTGTTTCAAGTTACAACACTGCTACAAATTGTAGCAACGAACACAGCATGCAGTTGGTAATTCATTGCTAATAAATGGCTGGTCCGCTGAACGCCAATGCCATCTAGGTTTAAAAGTTTATAAAACGTGGAAGTTCTTCCTCTGTTGTACTGTACTTCATTATAGCCATCAATTAATAGATAAAATCAAAAATTGTGATTTTGAATTTTCATAGATTGTATATTACAAAAAAAAGATTGAAAGTGCCATGCAACAATTTCCTGATCAGAACAATAGTTGGTCCGTGCAGCTGTAAAAAAAAATTAGAGAGAACGTTGCATCACAATTTATGAGACCAACCAGAAGATTGTTTATTCACTCCCTGCTGGAAAATTTGGGTGACTATTTCATAAGAATTAAACTAGATTCAGTTGTAATGCTGTTACAGTTGAATAGTTTTCCTGTATTTAACTAGTCTGCCAGCACTATAAGACTCACAGATGAAGAACAGCATTTGGGCAAAGTACCCAAGATACTTGCCAACTGTAAAACAATATCCCAATAGGAGTCAACACATGCACAAAGATGAAAGGAACATGAATCTTAGCAAAATAAAATTCTAATCTCATTGCAGAAAGCCCTGCAGTTCCATGGTATATTTAGTTATGCTTGAAGCCTTGGAAATCAGTAATGTGCATAATAAGCACATGATTAGCATACCGTAGCCTTCACCCAGAAGATCTATGAGATCACTCTCAGAATTTAATTTAAACAGCAAAATTATTCCTCTGCACCTAAGAATAACTACGAGGCCCAGATTCTGCCAAGCATTCTGCATAATTTTAAGATATACCTGAAGCTAATTAATCAACCAACCAGGAAAAGATCTTATTTTATTCATTAAGTGAAGACTAAATTATTTTACTTTTATGCTTAATCAGTTCAATTGAATGAAAATAGGAATATATAAAAATATAAAATCTGAATTAGGTTTAATATCACCGGCATATGCCGTGAAATTTGTTAACTTTGCAGCAGCAACAAACACAATGCAATACATGATAAATATAGAAAAAAACTGAATTACAATAAGTATATAACTGAATTAAATAAGTAGTGCAAAAATGTAAATAAAAAGCTAGTGAAGTAGTGTTCATGGGTTCAATGCCTATTCAGAAATCAGACGGCAGAGGGGAAGAAGCAGTTTCTGAATCGTTGAGTGTGTGCCTCCAGGCTTCTGTACCTCCTTCCTGCTGGTAGCAATGAGAAGAGGGCATGTCCTGGGTGATGGGGGTCCTTAATGATGGACGCCACTTTTCTGAGGCATCGCTCCTTGAAGATGTCCTGGATACTATGGAGGCTAGTGCCCATGATGGAGCTGACTGAGTTTACAACTCTCTGTAGCTTATTTTGATCCTGTGCAGTAGCCCCCCACCCCTTTCCAGACGAGGATGCAGCCAGTTAGAATCTGTAGAAATTGGCGAGTGTCTTTGGTGACATACCAAATCTTCTCAAACTCCTAATGAAATATAGCCACTATCGTGCCTTCTTTGATACGTTGGATATCTATGTTGTCAACAGAACATTAAAATATAAATTCTGAATTATGTATCAGCAAGTAGATAATTGAATTGAAACATTACCTCTTTTTATCACTCCAGTAATGTTGATTGTGTTACACGGTTGACTGCTTATTTATGGTATCACTTGCATACTTTTTAGACTAAAATAGGGTTTCCTATACTGTAAGGCACTGTTCGGTCTGAAAGTCATAGCCATACCTGATCAAAGTAAACTCTATTAAATACTGAGGTAATTTGAACCTTTTCTACTCAACAGGATTTTCTGATTCTATTTATGCACCAGTTGAGCCATTGAAAATGTAGCCACCTGTCTCAGGGCTGAATATGGTCAAGGTTTAATGGGATTCTGGTCACACTTTAACCTCTGTACAATCAGTGAAGCTAGATTGTTTTTTCTGATAAATCCAGCTCTGCAGCTGGCAAAATAACAAATGCACCATCCATAAATTAAATAAAGTTCTCAGACTCGGAGACAATAACATCTCAACTAAGCGTCATGAATTGCCTACTTGCCGGTGAATTTTCCTTTGAAAATTCCTCATCAGCTGCTGGCTTCTGAAATTCCATCGCTGTTTGCCTGCTTTAAACTGAACTTGACCAGTGAGCTGACCTGTCACATTCTGCTCCTCAAGAGTTAAAATACCAAGCTTCGGACATGAACTTCTGCCCTCTCCGTGACCCTTCCCAAGGATTCACCTCCACTTCACACACAGCCTGCCTGTATTGTCAAGTCACTTTTTATTGTCATTTCGACCATAACTGCTGGTACAGTACACAGTAAAAACGAGACAACGTTTTTCAGGACCATGGTGTTACATGAAACAATACAAAAACTACACTGAGCTATGTAAAACAACACAAAAACTACACTAGACTACAGACCTACCCAGGACTGCATAAAGTGCACAAAACAGTGCAGGCATTACAATAAATAATAAACAAGACAATAGGCACAGTAGAGGTCAGTAAGTTGGTGTCAGTCCAGAGTCTGGGTATTGAAGAGTCTGATGGATTGGGGGAAGAAACCATTATATAGTCTGGTCGTGACAGCCCAAATGCTTCGGTGCCTTTTCCCAGATGGCAGGAGGGAGAAGAGTTTGTATGAGGGGTGCGTGGGTTCCTTCATAATGCTATTTGCTTTGCGGATGCAGTGTGTAGTGTAAATGTCTGTAATGGCGGGAAGAGAGACCCCGATGATCTTCTCAGCTGATCTCACTATCCGCTGCAGGGTCTTGCGATCCGAGATGGTGCAATTTTCACACCAGGCAGTGATGCAGCTGCTCAGGATGCTCTCAATACAACCCCTGTAGAATGTGTGAGGGTGGGGGGGTGGATGGGAGATGGACTTTACTGAGCCTTCGCAGAAAGTAGAGACGCTGCTGGGCTTTCTTTGCTATGGAGCTGGTGTTGAGGGACCGGGTGAGATTCTCCGCCAGGTGAACTCCAAGAAATTTGGTGCTCTTTACAATCTCTACCGAGGAGCCATCGATGTTCAGCGGGGAGTGGTCACTTTGTGCCCTCCTGAAGTCAACAACCATCTCTTTTGTTTTGTTCACATTCAGAGACAGGTTGTTGGCTCTGCACCAGTCCGTTAGCCACTGCACCTCCTCTCTATAAGTTGACTTGTCGTTCTTGCTGATGAGACCCACCACGGTCGTGTCATCAGCGAACTTGATGATGTGGTTCGAGCTGTGTGTTGCAGCACAGTTGTAGGTCAGCAGAGTGAACAGCAGTGGACTGAGCACACAGCCCTGGGGGACCCCGTGCTCAGTGTGATGGTGTTGGAGATGCTGCCTCCGATCCGGACTGACTGAGGTCTCCCTGTCAGGAAGTCTAGGATCCAGTTGCAGAGGGAGGTGTTCAGGTCCAGTAGGCTCAGCTTCCGATCAGGTTCTGAGGGATGATTGTGTTGAATGCTGAACTGAAGTCTATGAACAGCATTTGAACATACATGTCTTCTTTGTCCAGGTGGGTTAGGGCCAGGTGGAGGGTGACGGCAATGGTGTCATCTGTTGAACGGTTGGGATGGTACGTGAACTGCAGGGGGTTCAGTGAGGGGGGCAGCAGGGTCTTGATGTGCCTCATGATGAGCCTCTGGAAACACTTCATGATGATGGATGTGAGTGCAACGGGACGGTAGTTATTGAGGCAGGACACTGCTAGGTAGTTTGCAATCTATCTTAATGCTATAAACTTATGTCACAGATAGAAACATAGAAAATAGGTGCAGGAGTAGGCCATTCGGCCCTTCGAACCTGCACCGCCATTCAGAATGATCATGGCTGATCATCCAACTCAGAACCCTGTACCTGCATTCTCTCCATACCATAGGAAACTTTTACATTGAAAAGCTGAAGAAAAGAGTTAACAGAATTAGTTATGCTCTATTTTCACCATGATGTTAGAAACACAATAGAATCGGCAGATGCTGGAAACAAAATGCTGGAGGAGCTCGACAGGTCAGGCAGCAATGATGGAAAAGAGTACAGTCGACGTTTCGGGCCGAAACCCTTCAGCAGAATGAGAAGGACTCATCTCAGAGAATCTCTCCAGGGACCAGCACGTTAAGTGCCATCACAAAGAAGGCACAGCCATGCCTCTACTTATTGGAAATCTTTATAGATTCAGCATGTCAACTAGAACTTTGACAAACACCTACAGATATACAGTGGAGAGTTCCTGTCTGGCTGAAAGCACCAATGTTCAGAAAAAGAAAAGGCTTCAGAAAATATTGGATACAGCCGAGGCCATCACAGGCAAAGCCCTCCCCACCATTGAATATATTTACATAGAGTACTTCCTAAAGAAAGCAGTATCTATCATGCAAGACCCTCACCGCCCAAGGCCACTTTTCAAGTTCCTGGGTGTCAACATCTCTGAAGATCTCTCCTGGGCCCAAATAATTGATTTAATTATGAAGAGGGCATGCCAGCAGCTGTATTTCATTAGGGGTTTGAGGAGATTTCGTACGTTACCAAATTCCCTCGCAAGTTTCCACAGCTGTACCACATAGAGCCTTTTAACTGGTTATATCACTGTCTGGTATCAGGATTGAAAGAAGTTGCAGATGATTATAAGCTCAGCAGCTTCATCACAGGAACAAGCCTCCCCTGCATCGAGGGCATCTTCAGAAAGCGATGGCTCAAGGCAGCAGCCATTATTAAGGTTCCTCACTATCCAGGTCATTATCAGGATGGAGATGCACCTCTACCAGAGGAGGTGTTAGGCACCCCTTCCCTCCACTAGCCTGCAGGTCACCCTTGGGCAAGGTGCAGCACCTGCTTAGCCCCCCAGATCAGGGTCACGTGAAGCCACGGGAGCAGGTGGTGGATGGTCGTATGAGCAGCTGGTGCAGATCACAATTCCTGTTTATGCGACCACTAACATGAGGTAGAGAATCTCTGAAGAGTAGTGATAACGGCTGGGGTCACCCATCTTGTAAAGACACTGCCCAGAAAGCAGCAATGACAAACCACTTCAGTAGAAAAATTTGCCAAGAACCGTCACGGTAATGGACGACCATGATCACCCATGTCATACCACATGGCACATGAAGATGACGACGACTACCTAGGACATGCCCACTTCTCACTACTACCACCAGGCAGGAGATACAGGAGCCTTCAGCACACACTCAGTGTTCTTGGAATGGTTTCTTCCATTCACCATCGAATTTCTGAATGGTCCATGAATGACATGGGCCATCTTGGCCCTCCATGACCATCATTGTTCTTGGCAAACTTTTCTACAGAAGTGGCTTGCCATTGCCTTCTCCTGGGCAGTGTCTTTACAACCTCAGCCATTATTGATACTCTTCAGAAATTGCCTGCCTGGCGACGGTGGTCACCCAACCAGGACGTGCGACATGAACAGCACCTCACTATTCCTGCTTTCTTACTATCAATTTATTTTACTTCTTGACGTAACTTATAGTATTTTTATGTGTTACACTGAACTGCTGCCACAAAGCAACACATTTCATGAAGTCAGTGATAATAAACAGGATTGCATATATATTTTGAGACGTAAATAATAAAGAAAATTAACAGCAGACTACTCTAACAACTGTTGTTGGGAAAATACCCCATGATTAATGAAGAAGTGACCAAACACTTTGAAAATGTCAGAGGATAGAAGAAGGCTGGCATAGATTTAAAAAAATGGAGGTCATGTTTGATGAACCTTATTGAATTTCTGACTAAAGTAATGGAGTCTATCAAGGGATGTTATTTATTTAGATTTCCGGAAGGCTTTTGACAGGTCCCTCCGTCAAAGACTGTTAGCTAAAGCTGACACTGAAAAGTAAAGGCAGATTATTGACCTGGTTAGAAAACTGGCTGAGTGTCTGGAGACGAATGAGAAATGGGCACTTTCCTAATTGGAGGAACACGAGACTCATGTCCTGCACTATTCGGGGCTCAACTAGCCGCTGACTTTTAGAAGCAATCTGAAAATAAATTAGTGTTAAAAGTAATGGGCTGGATTTAGTTGCAGTCAAAATTATGGGGCTATGAGAGCTTACTATTATTTTTTTTAAATTTTATTTATTTATTGAGATAAAGCATGGAATAGACCATTCTGGCCCTTTGAGATGTGCCATTCAGCAACCCCTCATTTAACTCGAGCCGAATCACAGGACAATTTACAATGACATATCAAGCTACCAACCAGTACATCTCTGGACTGTGGGAGGAAACCACACACAGTCACAGGGAGAACATACAAGACAGCGGCAGAAATGGAACCTGGGTTGCTTGTACTGTAAAGCATTGTGTTAACCACTACACTATTATCAAAGTATAAATTGAACAGCAACATTCACAAACTTTCAGACAAATTTAAATATAAGAGTGAAAAAAAACCTGCTGTCTCGGTTGCCCATCCTCCACTCACTTTGCTATTACATCATCCTGTCACACAGTTTGATGTAGTTACTTTATCTAAATTCACTAAACATACCAGGAAATACCAGCGATTATCCATTCTACTACTATAAGTTAAAATAAGTGTAATAAATATTAATGAAAACCAGGTAACCCTTTTGCACTGTGAAGTCACGTTCTCCTTCAGCAATCCTTTGCTTCTATACTAGTGCTGCAGATTCAGTACAGAGGTGGAGGAATTCCTGTAGCCAGGCGGTGGTGAATCTGTGGAATTCTTTGCCACAGGTGGATGTGCAGACTAGGTCACCAGGTATACTGAAAGCGGAGGTTGACAGATACTTGATTAATCAGGGTGTTGAAGGTTATAGAGAGAGGGCAGGAGATTGGGTTTGAGAGGGTTGATAGATCAGCCATGATGGAATGGTGAAGCAGACTTGTGGGCCTTAAGAACTTAAGTTCTTAAGTCTTAAAGACTTCTGGTCTCTCTGGTGAATGATGATATCCACCTGGAACATGTGAATTCTGCCATAGGCTGGGTTAATGGTGCATTATGTTGTACATGGCTGGGTGGGTAGTATGTGAGATGGTATATGTTTACACTGGGTTTCTATGTGCTCACAACAATGAGACACAATGTCCTCCGTGTGATTCTGGGTACCTCATTTCTAGCAGTCAAGAACCAAGGAATCACATGAGTCAGGAGTCAGTGGGAATGCTATATTTGATTCAGAAAGCTTTGAGAATGTCCTGTAAGTTACTTCTCTGCCCTTGGTAATTCTTTGATGAAACTCGAAGTGCTACTTTTGGGAGCCTGGTGCCAGACATAAAAACTATGTGGCCCACTCACTGGACGTGGTTGAATGTAATCCGAGCCTCAACACTAGACATTCAGGTCTGGAAAGAGGAATCCCAAAGATGGTTCAGTCATCCTTCTAATGGATTTGAGGGAATTTACAGAGATAGTTAGAAAGATTGAAAAGCATTTTTCCCGAGAATTTTATCTCAAAGTTCAAAGTAAATTTTATTATCTAAGTACATTTATATCACCATATATAACCCTGAGATTCATTTTCCTATGGGCAGGCTCAGCAAATCTATGGAATAGTACTTATTATAGAACCACAGAACACTACAGCACAGTACAGGCCCTTCAGCCCTCCATGTTGTGCTGACCCATATAATCCTTTAAAAAAGTACTAAACCCACACTACCCCATAACCTTCCATTTTTCTTTCATCCATGTGCCTGTCCATGAGGCTCTTAAATACCCCTAATGTTTTAGCCTCCACCACCATCCCTGGCAAGTCATTCCAGGCACTCACAACCCTCTGTGTAAAATAACTTACCCCTGATGTCTCCCCTAAACTTCTCTCCCTTAATTTTGTACATATGCCCTCTGGTGTTTGCTATTGGTGCCCTGGGAAACAGGTACTGACTATCCACCCTGTCTATGCCTCTCATAATCTTGTAGACCTCTATCAAGTCCCCTCTCATTCTTCTACACTCCAAAGAGAAAAGTCCCAGCTTTGCTAACCTTGCTTCATATGACTTTTTCTCCAAACCAGGCAACATCCTGGTAAATCTCCTCCGCACCCTCTCCATAGCTTCCACATCCTTCCTATAATGAGGTGACCAGAATTGAACACAATATTCTAAGTGCAGTCTCACCAGAGATTTGTAGAGTTGCAACATGACCTCTCTACTCTTGAACTCAATCCCCCTGTTAATGAAGCCTCGCATCCCATAGGCCTTCTTAACTACCCTATCAACCTGTGCAGTGACCTTGAGGGATGTATGGATTTGAACCCTAAGGTCCCTTTGTTCATCCACTCACACTCCTTGTTTATAAAGGATCGACAACAGTGCAAATATAAATATAAATAAATAAATAACGAGAACATGAGATAATGAGATAAAGTGTCCTTAAAGTGAGATAACTGATTGTAGGAACATTTCAACAATGGGGCAAGTTATCCCCTTCTATTCAAGAACCTGATGGTTAAGGGGTAGTAACTGGTGGTTGAACCTGGTGGTGAGAGTCATGAGGCTCTTGTACCTCCTACCCGATGACAGCAGTGAGAAGATGGCGTGACCTAGCTGGTGGGGATCTCTGATGATGGACGCTGCTTTCTTAAGACAGTGTTCATATGACTGTATGCAATGGTTGGGAGGGCTTTACTTGTGATGTAATGGGCTGAATTCACTGCCCTTTATAAGATTTTTCACTCTAAGGCAATGGTGTTTCCATACCAGGCTGTGATACAACTAAGCTCACGCTGTCAAGTTTGAAATATTTACCTGGATTTAGGAAAAAGGTGTAATACAGATAAATAATTACCCTTTGCTGCTTACGTACTATGAAAGTGCCAGCAGTTTCTAAAGGCTGCCAATGAGGTTAGGCAAGGAAATGCTGAGGTTGCTGTTAGTAATGTCCCACCGTTCCACAGATTAACCAATGTACTGCACGTTTGCAATTTTAAAAAAAATAGCCTCAACTTTTTATAATTCATTTGTGTGTTGAAAACTCTTGAAAATGTTATCAAAATATCTGCATACCCTTGAAATTTGAAATGGAAGTAGAATGGGAAATCTCAGCAGGTAAGGCAGAATCTATGGAGACAGAAACAGTTAATCTTTCAGAATTCTGAAGAAAGGTCACAGACCTGAAAAATTAGCTGCTTTTCTCACCACAGATGCTGTCTGACTTGCTGAGTTTTTTCCTGAAAATATTATGCCTTATGGAATGAGACGTAATGTAACATTTAATACTACAGAGGGCATCCTATCCAGATGTATCACAGCTTGGTATAGCAACTGCGCCACCCGAGACTACAAGAAATTACAGTGTTGAGGACACAGCTCAGTCTGTCCTGAAAACCCACCTTACTTCCACAAACCCAACAGAATCAGAGGCTTTATTACTGATGACATATGTCATGAAATTCATTGTATTGCGGCAGCAGTACAGTGCAAAATATAAAAAGTACTTTCAGTTATAACAATATATAAAAATAAATAAAAGCATAAAAAGAGAGTAAAATAGTGAGGAAACATTTTAATTCTGATTCCCGTTCCCATTCTGACATGGACTCCTCTTGTGCCAAGATGAAGCCACCCTCAGGGTGGAGGGGCAACACCTTATATTCCATCTGGGTAGCCTTGAACCTGATGGCATAAATATCGATTTCTCTTTCGGGTAAACAAATTCCCCCCCACCCTCCAATTCCCCACCCTGACCTCTTCCCTCTTCTCATCTGCCTATTACTACCCCCTGGGTCCACTCCTCCTTCCCTTTCTCCACTCTCCTCTCCTGTCAGATTCCTTCGTCTCCAACTTTTTACCTTTCCCAACCCACCTGGATCACCTTCCAGCTAGCCTCCTTCCCCTCCCCCCACCTTATTACTCTGGCATCTTCCCCCTTCCTTTCCAGTCCTGAAGAAGGGTCTTGGCCTGAAACGCTAACTGTGTACTCTTTTCCGCAGATGCTACCTGACTTGCAGCGTTCCTCTAGCGTTGTGTGTGCAGTGCTTTGATTTCCAGCATCTGTAAACTTCCTCATGTTTAAAGTAGTGAGGTGGTGTTCAGTCACAAATCTGATGGTGGAAGGGATAACGCTGTTCCTCAGGCTCTACATTTCTCGTTGCCTTGGGAAAGCCACAAACATCATCAAAGGGATCTCTCAGCTCGGACTTCTTTCCACTAGGAAGAAGATACAAATACTGAAATGGCTGACTTAGCACTGGGCTCAAGGACAGCTTCTGTCCTGCAGTTGCAAGACACATATAATAAAGCAGAGTACTTGCTGTCACAATCTAGCTCATTATGGCCTTACTCTCACTGTCTAAGTGCACTGTGTTTTCTCTGTGACTGTGTTCTGCATTCTGTTATTGCTTTTCTCTCAAAACCTGGCGTTCACAACCCTTTTTATGCCAATACCATTATGTAAGGGGGTCCGTGGACCCCAGTTTGGGGTCACCTGCTCCAGTACTATTTCGATGTACTTACATCTTGATCTGTATGGACGGCATGCAAAGCAATATCTTCTACTGTATTTCAGTACGTGTGACAATAATAAATCATTTAGCAACAGGAGAAAATCTGCAGATGCTGGAAATCTGAGCAACACACACAAAATGCTGGAGGAACAGCAGGTCAGGGAGCATCTCTGGAAAAGAGTAAACAGTCGACGTTTCGGACCGAGACCCTTCACCCATCCTGATTAAGGGTTTCAGCCTGAAATATCAACTGTTTACTCTTTTCCTTGGATGCTGCCTGATCTGCTGAGTTCCTCCAGCATTTTGTACGTGTTGCATGAATCACTTACTGTTTATTTTAATGGAGTCCAGTTGAAGTACCTAACAGATGGAGCAGTATCTTCTGGGGAAGATATGACATGTACAAAAAGGACATGTTACACCTGCATTTGAGGGGCACCAATATCCTTGTGGGCATGTTTGCTGGAGTTGTTGGGGAGTAGACTAATTTGGCAGGGGAATGGGAACTGGAGAGAGAGGGCTGGGGATGGGGCAGTTGGCATACAAGTAGATGCAATGTACAGTGAGACTGCAGATGTTAGGGCAAAGTTGCAGTCAGTAGAATGAGTCAAAGTGTAACAGGGAGGGCAAAATTGAAAAAGGTAATGAATACAGGACTGAATATGTTATATTTAAATGCACACAGTGTACAGAATAAGGATGATGATTTTGTAGCACAGTTAGAGATTGGCAGGTATGACGTTGAGGGCATCACTGAGTTTTGCCTGGGACCTTAACATCCAAGGATACACATTGTATTGAAAGGACAGGCAGATAGGAAGAGAGGTTGGGTGGCTCTGTTGGTAACAAATCCTTAGAAAGAGGTGACAAAGGATCAGAAGGTAAAGAATCCTTGTGGGTAGACACTGCAATGGTAAAAGGACCCTAATAGGAGTTACATACAGGCCTCTGAACACTAGCCAGGATGGGGCTACAAATTACAACAGGAAATATGAAGGTAGATTGGGAAAACTTGGATTACAAGAGAGGGAATTTGTAGAAAGCATACAAGATGGCTTTTTAGAGTAGGTTGTGTTTGAACCCACTAGGTAAAAAGCAATTATGGATTGGGTATTGTGTAATGAAACAGATTTGATTAGGGAGCTTAAGGTAAAGGAACCCTTAGGAGAAATGATCATAATATGCTAGAATTCACCTTGCTGTTTGAGAAGACGAAGGTAAAGTTAGATGATATCAGTGCTATAGTAAAGTGAATGGAATTGTAGAGGCATGAGAGAGGAGATGGCCAAGGTTGATTAGAAGTGGATACTACCAGGGATGATGGAAGAACAGCAATGGCTGGAGTTTCCGAATATATTTTGGAAGGCACAGGATGGATATATCCCAAAGATGAAGTAGTATTCTAAAGTGAGAACGAGACAACCACGGCAAGTCAAAGACAGCACAAAAGGAAAAGAGAGGGCATACAGTGTAGCAAAAATTCGTTGGAAGTTAAAGGATTGGGAAGCTTTTAAAAACCAACTGAGGTCAACTAAAAAAGCACAAGGAGAGAAAAGATGAGCATAAGTTCAGAGTTCAAAGTAAATTAATTATCAAAGTACATATATATCATCATATACAACCCAGGGTTTCATTTTCTTGTGGGCATACTCAATAAATCTATAGAATAATAACCATAACAGAATCACTGAAAGACAGCCAACATGGGTGTTCAAATCAGAGTGCAGAGGACAATAAGGTAGCCAACAATATAAAAGTGGATTCAAAACATTGTTTCAAATACATAAAGAGTAAAGGACAGGTGAGAGTGGAAAATGAAGCTGGAGGGGTAGTAATTTATTTGGTTACGAGCCACACCATTCAGCAACCTACAATTTAATGCTAGCCTAATCACAGGGTAATTTACAATGACCAATCAACCATTACGTCTTTGGACTGAGGGAGGAAGCTGGAGCATCTATTGAAAACCCATGCATTCCTTAGAGATGACGTTGGAACTGAACTCTGAACTCCAGTGACCCGAGCTATGACAATGCCATGCTAACCGCTTCGTTACTGTGGAGCCTCGTGGGGGACATAAAAAGTCTGGACACATAATTAGTTTGACTGATCATATCCGTAAGGAAGTGGCTAAAATAGATCAATCTGATGGATGGGATTTATCTGACTGGGTTCATTTAAGCCCGGAAAGCTGGGGTGACTCAATGTGATGTCATATTACTCAGACTAATATACTTTATCACAGTTTACATCTCTTTTACTTGTTTAAGAATCATTAATAGACCAGCTCAAATTCGTGTAAGTCTGCCTTTTAATCTGCCTAATAATGACATTATCCTATGAATACCTTGAAGAATATACACTGTACCGACCTTGAACACCTAACAATCAAATGCCATCTGTTCCACTTACCAATGGAGTTCTCATCCGTGATCCTGGCCACCAGAAGTCAACTATAATCAAGTGCTTGAGATACCGCGTGATGCCATCTCCAAACAAGAAACAGCCCATCCTTACGCATTTTAAGTCATAGTCGGGAATTTCAATCGGGCACGTTTGAAGAAATCCCTGCCCAGTTACCATCAGCCTATAACCTGTAGTACCAGAGGCCCCAACACACTAGACCACTGTCACAGTAAGATAAGGAACGCCTAGCGCTCCATGCCCAGACGGCATTATGGGAAGTCTGCTCTCTTGACTGTCCTTCTCTTACCTGCATTCTGGCAAAGGCTAAGGAGCAAAGTTCTAGACATTGGATTAACAAGGAGGAGGTCTGGGAGGCAGAAGAGTTGGTCGTGGGATTGCTTTGAGGTGATGGCCTGAGCTGTGTCCAAGGGCATGAATGAAGAAAATCTTTAGATTTCTCTATCCAAGCTTAGTCACTGCAGGACAATGATTGATATATTCTTAAATATTAAGGGAATCAAGGGATACAGGGCGAGTTCAGGAAAATGGTACCAAGGTGAAAATCATTCAAAGGTGGAGCAGGCACAAAAGTTTGAACAGCCCATTTCTACTCCTACGCTCTCAGATATTCAAATGCTTAGAAGCTGCACAACTGCGGAACAGGGAATGTCCAGATGGAACAGAGAAGCAGAAAAAAGCAGCCAAGTGACCTACTCCCTCTTCTGCTATTGGGCAGCACGGTAGCATAGTGGTTAGCACAACGCTTTACAGTACAGGTGACCTGGGTTCAATTCCCACTGCTGCCTGTAAGGAGTTTGTACGTTTGCCCAATGACTGCCATGTGGGTTTTCTCCAGGTGCTCTGGTTTCCTCCCACAATCCAAAGACATACTGGCTGGTAGGTTAATTGGTTATTGTAAACTGTCCTGTGATTGGGCTGGGGTTAAATCTGGGGATTGCTGGGTGATGTGGCTCAAAGGACTGGAGGAGCCTATTCCGCACTGTATCTCAATAATTAATTAACTATGCCCTAATGTTTTAGTCAACTCCATTCAATATAACAAGAGAAAATAGTAGAAATATCCTGCATGGCAGACATGAGGAAATCTGCAGATGCTGGAAATTCAAGCAACACACACAAAACGCTGGTGGAACGCAGCAGGCCAGGCAGCATCTATAGGAAGTAGTACAATTGACGTTTCGGGCCGAGAAACGTTCAGGTCTGACGAAGTACCGACTGTACTTCTTCCTATAGACGCTGCCTGGCCTGCTGCGTTCCACCAGCATTTTCTGTGTGCTACACGGCAGACAGTGTCTGCTGGGAGTGAAAGACGCTAATATTTCCATTCTGCAAAGATACTTTCTGATATACTATATTTATGAGATAATATGTAGGTTACATGGTCAGCACAGCATTGTGGGCTGAAGGGCCTGTAATGTGCTGTAGGTTTCTACTTGCAGTTTTATTTCTATATTAACTAATTCCAGTGAGGAAGTAATCCATATTGTAGTACCGATACCAATTGTATCTCTCCAACTGCAGAGTCATGTTTTCAGTGACATATCAAAACCAAATGCAACTTCCAAGTCAATAATTTTGCCTCGTTTTTTTAAAAATTCACTTCAACACCTACGTGTAGATAGACAAAACTATGCAATAGTTGGAGGGTTATGGGCTGAGTGCAGGTCGATGGAACTAGGTGAGAGTAAGCATTTGGCACGGACTAGAAGGGCCGAGATGGCCTATTTCTGTGCTGTAATTGTTATACGGTTATATAGTATATAAGTGGTTTCAGTATACAACTTTAAATAATTTACAACAGGAAAATAAACTTAGATTTGATAACGTAAGATTTAATATCTCAAAAAAAATGATGAGGAAAGGGACACAAGCTTTCAGTGACAATTCTCTTGTCACCACGACACACACAAGAGGTCAAATAACAACAGTGATAGTTCCTGGAGACACATATGTTCATGGTTTGAGGGCAGGTCAGTCCATTGTACCATAGATACAAGGGCTAATGCACAGCACTGTAATCAGTCACTTACACACAAAGAAATTCAAAGAGACAGCAGGCTCCATCTGCTCTTATGGCACTTGTGTGTGTGGCTCTCTGAAGGTGACTCTAAAACGCTCAGGAGCCAATACTTAAACATTCGAAGAGTCAGAAATGAAGGCAAACAGTCAAACATTAGAGTAGTAAGGAATGTGGAAGGGATGGGATTACAGGAGATGGACATTATTTTGTGCATACACTGAATTTAATGACGTACAACACACTAGAGAAGTAGAGGAGAAATACATGCAGGTACACCAGTGGCTGGAGACATCTGTCCACATTCAAAACCCCTCCAAGAACCAAAGAATAGAAAGCATCCGATTAAAAAAACCTCCCAATACAAAATGTGCATGAATGAGGTGTTCCTCTGTAGGATTGCTTTTATTAGTTGAAGCACCGAGTTCAGAGGTCAGGAGTTTATGTTGCAACTTTATAAAACTGTGATGAGACCACATCTGGAGTAGTGCATACAGTTCTGGTCACCCCATTACAGGAAGCATGTTGAGGCTTTGGAGAGGGCACAGAAGAAACTTACCAGGATGCTGCCTGGTTTAGAGGCTATCAAAAGAAACTGCATAAACCTGGGCTGGTTTCCCTGGAGCTCGGCAGGCTGAGGGCAGATCTGATAGAGGTTTACAAGATTAGGAAAGGCATAGATAGAGTGATTAGAGAGTGTCTGTTCCCAGGACTGAAATGTCTAATACCAGAGGGCATGCACTGAAGGTGAAAGAGGGTAGGTTCAAGGGAGATGTGAGGGGTAATTTTTATACTCAGAGAGTCGTGATTACCTGGAATGTGCTGCCTGGTGTGGTGGTAGAGGCAAATACGTTAGAGGCGTTTAAGAGGTGTTTGGATAGGCACATGGATGGAGGGATCTGACTTGCTTTTTAGTTGGCTTGGCACAGTATTGTGGATCGAATGGCCTGTTCCTGTGCTGTACTCTTCTTTGTTCTCTGATTCGTTGTTTACTTGTATAACTGTGGTAGTGTGGTAGGTTTGAATATACTGTACATGTTCTTGTTAATAATATAAAAACAATATTGTAGCATTTCATACAAAGACAGTTACTCGAGTGCAGACATACAATTCAGGTTATCTCTATAATCAGGGAGGAATTGCCTATGTACTGTTTATAGGAACCTCTCCTTGTACTGTAAATGGAGCAGAACACAGGCATTCTCCCTAGTCTCTACCCATGAAGACCGAGAGGGCACAAATTTGACTGGGCGCCATTGAAAGTCATGGCAAAAGCAAACATGTGGTACGCAAACAAATTCCTAGAATCATGGATTTTCACAAACAATCCTGTAAACAGATATGTAGACCTCAATCCTATTTATGGGCCAATGTGGACAAAATCCCAGACGAGAACGCATGGAAGTTCACTACACAACCAGTCAGCAATGAGATTGAGTTTCTGTGATGATAACCAATCGGCTGATTGATAAGTATATAAAGGCCAAGCATTCAGAAGACACACCACAATCAACAGCGCACTGATGATGTTTCCTCATATGGTGACGAAACATCTTGCAAGTAAATTATCAAGATGAGAGAACAACTCAACCCAACAATCAACCACCTGGGCTGCACATTTTCCAAATTTCCAAAATTTCCAAATTTTCCAAATTTACCTGGTATCCAGGTAATTTGGATACCCCAGCACTACAGAAGTACCTACCTTTCACATCCCACTCTCCCATCCTACACTAGCACAGGTTCAGAGATCCTATCAATTTGTATGGGGTTCGTGACCTGGAATTTAAGGTTAAAAGGTTAAACTATTTATTTTTACTGTTTCCTTATTTTATCTTTTTAATGTATTTTGGTTCTCCATAATCACACCCACTAACCTCTCCCCTCCCCCACCCACACCAACACCCCAAGGAAAATATAGGTTAGGAAATTAATTCGCTACTGTAAATTACCACTTGTGTAGTGGTGGTAGGAAAATCAGAGGGCAGTTAATGACTATTGAAAAAAAAGAGGTTTTAATGAAAGAAGTGCAGGAATGGGATTAAAGAGCTTGTTCTGAGAACTAGCATGGACCCGATGAAGTAAACAGCTTCCTTCTCTCTGGTAAGGAAATATAATTTTTTTTTAAAGTATAAATTAGGAGGAGGAGTAGACCATGACATCTAAAGGCCTACTCTGGCATTCAGTAAGATTATGGCTGATCTGATTGGTGTCCCAGCTCTGCATACTCATCTTCCTGTGGTAATATTTTCAAAACCTTATTTATCAAAAATCTAATTGCCTCTGCTTGAAAAAAATATTCAATAGATGCTTCTAGCTTACTTTGAGGAGGAGAATCCAAAGACTATTAGAAAAAAAACTTACTTATTTTCATCTTAATGAGTGACCCATTATTTTTAAACAGTGATTCATAATTCCACCAAATTCCAGCATAATTTTCTCACCAAATTAAACATTTTTTCCACTTACCCCTTATATTTACATTAAGATTCCTCTCACCCTTTTAAACTAAGGAACAATTGGCCTAGCCTGGCCAATTGTTCCTTAGAAGGCAATCCACCTACTCCAAATATCAATCTCGTAAATATATCTGAAAAAATCCAGGTACAGTAACATGGTTCTATAAATAAAACTATATACTTCAGTGAAGATCAGTTGGTATAAATATTCACGAACAACTTTAACCACTCCCTTCTCCAATCTGTGGTTCCTATCTGCTTCCAGAGACTTCCATCATCGTGGTAACAAAGAAGAATTCAATTCAATTCAACCATAGATGAATACCCATGAATACAGCTGAATGAGACAGCATTACTCTGGGGCCAAGGTGCAAATCACAGTACAAAGCCACACAGCACAATGCACACCCAGCCTGTAGAAGACACCAGGCACGTAAAGGTGTCAGTAATATATAGCCATGCAGTAAAAAAGTCTAGAGTTGAGCCACAATAGAGCTTGTTTTTGGCCAAGTGAACACTGGGGGGCAGCAGTGACTTCAGCCTGGACATGGTGCCACTCAGCCCCAGTGGCTCCAATGCCTCTTTCCTGGCTGCTGTAAACAGGCGAGACTGCGGCTTGGGGTATCATCCTCATGCATACAAGGTAGCTAGCACATATAAGATTTCAGTAAAATACAACCATGCTCTATTTGATTGCTGGTCATGCTATACATCAACTCCAGCCTCCGAGGGAATCTAGACTCACTGCAAGTTAGCTACCTTCGAAACAGGTCCATGGCAGGTGCTATCTCCCTGGCTCTAAACTTATCTCTGGAACAACTGATTAATGAAGACATCGATGTCAAACTCTTATTTAAAACCTCATCTCCAGACCTAGGTCCCTGTACCCCTCTTCTCAACTGATTCTTTGACTTCCTGACCAACAGAGCACATTTGACTTAACGGTGCTGGTGTGGTGATGGTTGAAAGCTTCAAGTTCCTATATGTACATAACACCAACAATTTGTCCTGGTCCAGGAAGAAAGCACACCAGCACTGCTACTTCCTCAGAAGGCTAAGGAAATCCAGCACTCTCTGACGAATATTACCAGTTTTCGCAAACACACCATTGAAGCATCCTTTCACAACTTGGTATGGCAACTGCTCTTCCCAAGGAAACAAGACACAGCAGAGTGTGAAAGTAGCCCAGTCCATCGCACCAGTGAGTATCTGCTCTACTAGTACAAAAGACTGCCGATGCCGGAAACCTGGAGCAACACATACAAAATGCTGAAGGAACTCAGCAAGCCAAGCAGCACCTATGGAGGGAATGAATAGTCAGTGTTTCATTGACGTTGATAAGTCTGCTCAATTGACCTCTACATTGTCTCAGGAAAGCAGCCACCACGATCAAAGACTCACCCCAGCATTCCACCCTCACCAAATTCATTCTCTCTTCTATCAGGCAGAAGATACAAAAGCTTGAGAACGTGTACTGCCAGATTGAACTATAGAACCATAGAACCCTACAGCACAGTACAGGCCCTTCAGCCCTCCATGTTGTGCCGCCCCACATAATCCTTAAAAAAGTACTAAACCCACACTACCCCATAATCCTCCATTTTTCTTTCATCCATGTACCTGTCCAAGAGGCTCTTAAATACCCCTAATGTTTTAGCCTCCACCACCATCCCTGGCAAGTCATTCCAGGCACTCACAACTCTCTGTGTAAAAAAACCTACTCCTGATGTCTCCCCTGAACTTCCCTCCCTTAATTTTGTACATATGCCCTCTGGTGTTTGCTACTGGTGCCCGGGGAAACAGGTACTGACTATCCACCCTATCTATGCCTCTCATAATCTTGTAGACCTCTATCAAGTTCCCTCTCATTCTTCTACACTCCAAAGAGAAAAGTTCCAGCTCTGCTAACCTTGCTTCATATGACTTGTTCTCCAAACCAGGCAACATCCTGGTAAATCTCCTCTGAACCCTCTCCATAGCTTCCACATCCTTCCTATAATGAGGTGACCAGAATTGAACACAATATTCTAAGTGCAGTCTCACCAGAGATTTGTAGAGTTGCAACATGACCTCTCTACTCTTGAACTCAATCCCCCTGTTAATGAAGCCTAGCATCCCATAGGCCTTCTTAACTACCTTATCAACCTGTGCAGCAACCTTGAGGGATGTATGGATTTGAACCCCAAGGTCCCTTTGTTCATCCACATTCTTAAGTAACTGACCATTAATCCTGTACTCAGTCTTCTGGTTTGTCCTTCCAAAATGCATCACCTCACACTTGTCCGGATTGAACTCCATCTACCATTTTTCTGCCCAACTCTGCAGCCTGTCTATATCCTCTTGTAACCTTCGACAACCTACAGCTCCATCCACAACTCCTCCAATCTTCGTGTCATCCGCAAACTTACTCACCCATCCTTCCACCTCTACATCCAGGCCATTTATAAAAATCACAAATAGCAGGGGTCCCGGGACAGATCCCTGCGGCACTCCACTAGTCACCGACCACCAGGCAGAATACTTCCCTTCCACAACTACCCTCTGCTTTCTTCCTGTAAGCCAATTTGCTATCAGAATTGAAGGACCGCTTTGTTATCAGACTCTTGAATGGACTTAAACCATAAGACCAAAGGTTATAGGAGCCGAATTAGCCTCCTCAGCGCTTCAACTCTGCTCCATCATTCCATCATGGCTGCTTTACTATCCCTTTCAACCTCAGCTTTAAATATATCCAAAGTCTTGGCCTCCACAACCATCCGTGGCGAAGAGGTCCACAGATTCACCACCCTCTGGCTACAGAAATTCCTCTTCATCTCTGTTTTAAAGGAATGGTCCTTGTTGTGTCTTTTACACACAGAACACAGAAACCGCTGGTGGTGCAGTGGCATCTGCACCAGGTTCGAATCTTGCACGTTTCCTCTGTATGCTGGGTTGCACATTGAGCTAGAAGCTCGACCTCGTAAAACAAAGCAAACAGACGAATGCGAAAGAGATGGCAAGGCACGGAGAGGAATTCTTCTAATTCTATAGAACAGAGAACAGTACAGCACAGGAACATGCCCTTTGGCCTTTTTACTTAAAAGGTAAATCAAAAACGCACAGAAAGTAATCCCTTCTATCGACACAATATCCATATCCCTCCATCTTCTTCATATTCTTGTGCCTATCCAAACATCTCTTAAAAGCCTCTAATGTATTTGCCTCAACCACCACACCAGGCAGTGCATTCCAGGCGTGACCTACTCTCTGAGTAAAAAACTTACCCCTCACATCCCCTTTGAACCTACCCCCTCTCACCTTCAATGCACGCCCTCTGATATTAGACATTTCTACACTGGGAAACATACACCCTGTCTACTCTATCTATACCTCTCATAACCTTATAAACCTCTATCAGATCTCCCCCTCAGCCTCCAATTCTCCAAAGAAAACAACCCAAGTTTGTCCAGCCTCTCATGACAGCACATGCCCTCTAAACCAGGCAGCATCCTGGCAAACCTGTTCTGGACTCTCTGCAAGGCCTCAACATCCTTCCTATAGTGGGGAGTATATTACTGGTTCAACTGTAACACTACGTTGTTTTTCACTGTATTACCTCAATGTACTTTGTACAGAATAATCTGCCTGGATGGTGTGCAGACAAAAGCTTTTCATTGCATCTCATTACCCATGACAATAACAAACCTGTACAACATCATCACTGAAATTCTATCTTTTTGTTTATTTTGACATGTAGCTAGGAACAGGGCCTTCGGGCCCAACAATTTGTGCTGCCCAGCAACCCACTTATTTAACCCTAGCCTATTCACAGGACAATTTACAATCACCAGTTAACCTACTAACTGGTACTATACTTCTTTGGACTGTGGGAGAAACCCACACACTTATGGGAAGAATATGTAAACTTTCTTAGAGAGGTCACCGGGATTGAACTCCCAACTCTGACTGTGATAGTGCCGCCCCAAATAACTGAAGGAAAACCTCATATATTTATATTCAATTCCTTTGCAATGAATGATAATACTCTTGTTGGTTTCCCTGATGATCTGATACATTGCACATTCAGACTTTGCAAATTATGTACTAGACGTCCAGATCTCTCTGCGATCTCCCTATTTAGACAACATGCTTCTTCTCCAGTTTCCTGCTAAAATGGACATCTTCCCACTGGCCTTACCAGTGGGCCTTACCTTACCAGTAAAATGGCCTTACCTTTGTCTTTTGAAAGAGTAACAAAGTTAACATTTCGGGTTGAAAAATGGCAAAGGTTTCTCTTTCCACAGTTGCTGTCTGACCTGCTGATTATGTCCAGCATTTTCTGGTGTATCATTCTGCCTACATTTTCCTGCCTACTCTCTCACTCTCTATTTGAACAAATGAATTACAATGTCTCCTTTCTAAATTTGTGGAATCTTCTCAAAATTTTGGAAAATTAAAAAAGTATCAATTTTATCACCAACCACCTATTTTATGTCTCAAGAATGACACCTATCGGACCTCAACTGCAATTTATACAGTTATTGGATTATGCCTCAGTTTCTCTGACCCTCCAAATTTAATCATTAAATGTTCCACTTATTGAGCACATTCTAAATCCTAACAGTTTGCTGTTATATTTAATCTATTCGGCCTTTGCCCAAAAAAAAGCACTGGACTGCAGTAATTTGGAAGGTACAGGTTATATACATCCCAAAGAGGAAGAAGTATTCTAAGGACAAGATGACACTGAGAATTCAAAGCCAACATAAAAGGCAAAGAAAGGACATATAGAGCAATAATCAGTGTGAAGTTAGAGGATTGGGAAGCTGTTAAAAACACACAAAAGGCAACTAAAAAGTCATTAAAGATGGAATACAAAAGTGAGCTTGCCAATAATATTAGAGCTTCTCCAGATATATAAAGTGCAAAATGACATGAAAGTGGATATTGGACCGCTGGAAACGATGGTGGAGAGATAGTAAGTTGGAATACGAAATGGCTGACGAACAAAATAGTGCAAAGCACTAGCAGAGTGGTGGAAGTTACAGGTTTCAGGCGTCATGAAGTGTATGAAGTTACCACAACTAGAGGGAAGGTTCTTGGGAAACTGAAAGGGCTGGGCCAGATGGTGTACACTCCAGGGTTCGGAAAGAGGTGGCTGAAGAGATCATGGAGGCATTAGTAATGATCTTTCAAGAATCACTAGATTCTGGAATAGTTCAGGAAGACTGGAAATTTGCAAATGTCACTTCATTCTTCAAGAAGGACAGAAGCAGAAAAAAAGGAAATTATAGACCAGCTAGTCTGATGTCAGTGGTTGGGAAGATGTTGGAGTCGATCATTAAGGATGCAGCTAGATGTAAATGATAAAATAGACTTAGTCAGCCTGGTATCCTCTATGGAAAATCTTGCCGGACAAATTTGTTGGAATTCTTTGAAGAAATAACAAGCAGGATAGACAAAGGAGATTTGGTTGATGTTGTGTACTGGATTTTCAGAAGGCCTTTGACTGCTTAACAAGCTATGAGCCCATGGTTTTAAGACCGTAAGTTAGAGGAGTAGAATAGACCATCTGGCCCAATGAGTCTGTTCTGCCATTTCATCGTGACTGAAACAATTGCCTCTCAGCCCCAATCTCCTGCCTTCTCTCTGTAACCATTGACACCTTCATTAATTAAGAACCTGACAACCTCTGCCTTAAACATACCCAATGACTTGGCCTCCACTACAGGAGAGATTCTAGCATGGATAAAGCAGAGGCTGATTGGCAGCAGGCAAAGGGTGGGAATAAAGGCAGCATTTTCTGGTTGGCTGCCGGTGACTGGTGGTGTTCTACAGAGGTCTGTGTTGGGACCGATTATTTTTACATTATATGCCAATGATTTTGATGATGGAATAGATGGCTTTGTTGCAAAATTTGCAGATAATATGAAGATAGGTGGAGGGGCAAGCAGCACACACAAAATGCTGGAGGAACTCAACAGGCCAGGCAGCACCTATGGCAAAAAGTACAGTCGATGTTTCAGGCCGAAACCCTTTGGCCCGAAATGTTGACTGTACTTTTTTCCATTTGCTGCCTGGCCTACTGAGTTCCTCCAGCATTTTGTGTATGTGTGTTGCTTGGATTTGCTTGGATCTGCATCTGCAGATTTTCTCTTGTTTGTAGGTGGAGGGGCAGGTAGCTTTGCATAAGTAAAGAGGCTACAGAAGGACTTCACTTAGGAGAATGGGCAAAGAAGTGGCAGATAAAATACAGTGTCAGGAAGTGGTCATGCACTTTGGTGGAGGAAGTGAAAGGGTTGACTATTTTCTAAATGGAGAGACAATACAAAAAATCTGAGGTACGAAGGGTCTTTTTTTATTATTATTATTATTTTTATTTACGAAGGGTCTTGGGAGCTCTTGAGCAGAATTCCCTAAAGATTAATTTGCAAGTAAAATCTATGGTGAAGAATGCAAATGCAATGTTAGCATTCATTTCAAGAGGACTAGAATATAAAAGCAAGGATGTAATGTTGAGACTTTATACAGCACTGGTGAGGCCTCACTTGGAGTACAGTGAGCAGTTTTGGGACTCTTATCTTAGAAAGGACATTTGGAAACCGGAGAGGTTTCAAAGGAGGTTCAGGAAAATGATTCCAGCTTTGAATGGTTTGCCATACGAAGATCATTTGATGGCTCTGAGCCTGTATTCACTAGAATTCAGAAGAATGAGGGGTAACTTCATTGAAACCCATCCAATAGTGAAAGGCCTTGATAGAGTGGATATGGAAAGGATGTTTCCTATGAGGGAAGAGTCTGAGACTAGAGGACACAGCCTCAGAATAAAGGGGCATCCTTTTAAGACAGAGGTGAGGAGGAATTTGTATAGCCAGCAAGTGGTGAATACAGGTGGCCCGTTTTTCGAACATTCACTTTATAACAGCTCGCTGTTACGAAAGACCTACATTAGTATCTGTTTTCATTAACCAAAGAGGATTTTTGCTTTTACGAAAAAAGACCCCCGCTTTATACGTGTGTTACCCCGAGAAAGACTACCATGACTGTGAAGCCTTGTGCGGGCAGTTGTGCGCGCATGCGTGTACGTGCGTAGGCGTGTATGTGCGCTTGCATGTTCTTGTCGATTTTTTTTTCTCCACATCGATTTTTGCTCAGTCTTCCTGATTTTGATAAGTGAAACTACACCGTACATACAATATTTCTATTTTATATAGTCTGTATATTTATCACATCATTCCTGCTTTTACTATATGTTCGTGTTATTTTAGGTTTTATGTATTATTTGGTAGGTTATTTTTTGGGTCTGGGAATGCTCAAAAATTTTTCCCATATAAATTAATGGTAATTGCTTCTTCGCTTTACGACATTTCGGCTTACAAATGGTTTCATAGGAACGCTCTACCTTCGGATAGCGGGGGAAACCTATATGTGGAATTCCTTGCCACAATCAGCTGTGGAGGCCAAGTGTTTACGTATATTTAATATGTATATTTAAGGCAGACATTTATAGATTCTTGATTGGTGAGGGCATGAAGGAATATGGGGAGAATTGGGACAGATGAAATTTGGATCACCCATGATGAAATGGTGCACATCGATTTTGAAAAAAGCAGATGTGATGGGCCGAAAGGTCTAATTCTGCTCCTATATCATATGGTTATGGCTTCTGGTAAAATGTAGTTGCTACAATTATTTTATGCAGTTAACCTGTCAAATTACAGTGGATTCTAGTTACTTGGGACACATCAGGACCAGTACATTTTGGCACAATTAAACAGTTGCCACAATTAGCCGATGTTTCACAGAAATTGTTAAAAAAGTATAAAAAAAAGAGACAAACTACCAATTAACTGAGTAACAAGTTTCTTATTTAAGTGAAGTGTAAAACAAGTATGAACACTATGAATACTGCTACGTTGCTATAAAACTGTTTTAATCCCTAATAGTTACTGATGGAAGTATTCATCCAGTGTACACAGCTGTGCTCTTTTGATTGACTATCAATGAACAAAACCAGCAAAGACACCTAGTGCTGGTAATGAACTGCTTCATACAATGCTTTCGATGACTGCGTCCTCCAAGTCTTCATTATCATTGTAACATTCAAGACGATTGCCATTAGCTTCAAATTCTTTACAGTTCTTAACTTGTTGAAGCAATGAAATCATTTCATTTTCACTGCCGGTTGCTTCTGGTGTCTCCAAGCCTCAATTCTTGAAACTGCAGTCAGAAAAATGGTCCTGAATTGTCTTAGTGCATAAATTTTTGCCAACTATCAGAGACAAAAATCAACACTGCTTTTTGTATACAAGTTTATGCAACTAATGCTATTTAAAAACTGTTCACCCTAAGTGTGAGGTAATGTAACGGCCACACAAGAGTATGCATCTGATGCTAGCAGAATTGAGTGGTATGGTGTCACTGTGAAGATAAACTCTGTGTGTGTGTGTGTGTGTGTGTGTGTGTGTGTGTGTGTGTGTGTGTGTGTGTGTGTGTGTGTGTGTGTGTGTGTGTGTGTGTGTGTGTGTGTGTGTGTGTGTGTGTGTTTGTTTAACTACTCACACACACACACACACACGTATGTATAACATGCATAACAAATAATATTTCCTTAAATGAAGGGAACCTGACCATTTTCTCGATCAATTTAAAAAAAAATGTTCCAAGTAAGCTGCTGTCCCGATGGTCCGATTAACCAAAATGCATTCCACATGCGCTGACGTGCTTTTGATTCTGCAAAAGATTTGCTTGCCATGTTTGTGATTTCATTGGAACAATGTGTTTACCATTATATTTTATTTTTAATCAATTATCCACCTTGCTTAGAAGGAAAACAGAATGTTTCTTCAGACAAAACCATCAGGCCAGACAGATTTTTTTCTGGGACATGCACTTCCTTGTCTCATGCTCAGCAATAAGCACAGCCTCATAAACTACAGAGTCCCTTCATATATCAGACTGCCAATTATAATAGATTCTCTTTATAGCTAAACCTACTCACAGGCAGAGTTTATGGCCTCCAATTTAATAAATACACTCAACTCTTGGTAACGCTGACCCTAGCAGATATTTTCTTAAAGAAAACAATACATAAAGTTATAATCACACATTTCCATTTTTTTTTCCCAATAGCCACATTTTTAAAAAAAAGTTTCCCTTTTCTTCTTACTAAGATACAACATTTCAAACCGCAAAGTACCTTGGATAAATCTTTCAAGTCTGAAATCAGCAGGCTCTTTGGACTCTTCATCATGTTCAAGCTATTTCTGATGTAGTTAATGGCAGACATTCCAATGAAAACCATTGAATAACAATCAAGAGAAAGTTTGCTGCCTGATTTTCCTGTCTCCAGCCTGGGAATATTGAAACCAGTTGTGGCCTCAACCATTTCCCCGACTGAGATCATGTAACTTAATACAGGTGAGGATTAAGTTGTGACTAACTGCAATGTCTTTCCCGTTTTAACCTGGTGCCAGAAATGCTGAGAAATCTTGGACATACTTTGAAGATCTGATGGCTCACTACATAATCACCTACCTCATCTGAGAATCAAAATGGCTGAAAAACATGCCTTGGTTATCACACCGCCTGCAACAGACAACTCCACTGCATACTTTTTAAAAAGTTGAACATGTGAATCAAATCACATTTCAATGGTTGTTAAATATTCGTCTCCACTTGCTTCTGTATCATATTACTGAGCACATTGTTTGACGTAAGTAGGACATTAGAAACTCTAAATAGAATAATTATTCTGTGCTGTTCAATTACTGAAAATATCTGTTAACATTTTACCAAAAGCAGAACATTATACCATTTCATAGATCAAAGCTTTTGTCATCTACGCACTTGACTGGCCGGTTCAGAATTGCATTTCAACACAATGCCATAATCCCGTAGGTAAAAATACTTCGGGTCTTACAATCTGAGGAAAAAACGGCCAAAGATTTTGGGGAAAAAACCAGAAGCCAGCTTTAAATACCAACTAACTTGCTTTCACCGATTTTTAAATTACATGTTAGGAGCAACAAACACAAAGTGCTGGAGGAACTCAGCAGGCTAGGCAGCGGCAATGAAAATTGTAAACAGTCGACATTTTGGGCCAAGATCCTTCGTCAGAACTGGAAAGGAAGGGGGAAGATGCTAGAATAAAAAAAGTTGTAGCAAGGGAAAGAGGATAGTTAATAGGTGATGGGTGAAGCCCAGTGGGTAGGAAAGGTAAAGGGATCTGATAGGAGAGGAGAGTGGAGCACCGAAGAAAAGGAAGGATGAGGGGACCCATGGAGAGGTGACGGGCAGGTGAGAGGCCAGAGTGGGGAATAGATGAAGAAGTGAGTGGGAGGGAAAATTTTTTTAACTGGAAGGAGAAATCAATATTCATGCCATCAGGTTGAAGGCTACCCAGATGGAATATACACGAGGAAATCTGCAGATGCTGGAAATTCAGGCAACACACACAAAATGCTGGTGGAGCACAGCAGGCCAGGCAGCATCTATAGGAGAAGCACTGTCGACGTTTCGGGCCGAGACCCTTCGTCAGGACTAACCGAAAGGAACGATAGTAAGAGATTTGAAAGTAGTGGGGGGAGGGGGAAATGCGAAATGATAGGAGAAGACCAGAGGGGGTGGGATGAAGCTAAGAGCTGGAAAGGTGATTGGCAAAAGGGATACAGAGCTGGAGAAGGGAAACGATCATGGGATGGGAGGCCTAGGGAGAAAGAAAGGGGGAGGGGAGCACCAGAGGGAGATGGAGAACAGGCAGTGTGATGGGCAGAGAGAGAGAAAAAAAACTAAATATGTCAGGGATGGGGTAAAAAGGGGAGGAGGGGCATTAACGGAAGTTAGAGAAGTCAATGTTCATGCCATCAGGTTCCTCCAACCTGCTTCTCCTATAGATGCTGCCTGGCCTGCTGTGTTCCACCAGCATTTTGTGTGTGTTGCCAGATGGAATATGTTGTTCTTCCACCGAGGGTGGCCTCATTGTGGCACAAGAGGAGGCCATGGACAGACATGTCAGAACAGGAATCGGAATCAGAATTAAACTGTTTGGCCACTGGGAAGTTCCAGACTGTATGTGGCAATTAAAATGAATCATGTGTCAATTATGAGACAGCATAACTTTCAAAATCTCTTATACTGACTGAAAATACATTTTCACCTGCCATTATATTGTTGCCACAAGGGATTTGTCCATGAGCACACAGAATTTTATGTTACTTTAGAATAAAGAAATGGAATCAAGCTTTTTTCAGTATTCATAAATTTTGTTCAATATTTTATCCAGACACATGCTACTTCAAAACAAAAAGTGATTAATTTTCAAAGATGCTGCATTAAAGAAGTTTGCTCTTCAATTAGATTTCCTTGCACAATGCACATCTATTACATGTCTTTTAGAGCAAGTGTTGGCCAACAGCTTCTTCCCAGCGGCATAAGAAAGTAATCAAAAGTATCCCATGCAGCTACACTTTCATGTCCTACATAACACGACTGCCAAGTAAAACCTAATGGAAGTTTCCATTTGCTTATATAAAAGTTACAAGTTGTTCTCTTTACTAAGGTTAAGAGCAACATCTCTTTTAAACACTACTCTTCCCAATTCCCCATACATCTTTTTATAATTCCCCTTTTCTTCAAACTTTCTTCATCAGCGTCCATCATGAGTGATCCCCACCACCCAGGCCATGCTCTCTTTTCATTGCTGCCATCAGGAAGGTGGAACAGGAGCCTCCGGAGTCACCCCACTGGGTTCAAGAACTAAAAACTAAAGCATGTGGAGGCTATGGAAAGTACTTGGCAAAACCCTTAGGCATTATATATACATATATACACACATAAACCTGAAACTGACATGAACTGATACTATTGTGGACTGAGAGTGGGAAGGGGGCAGTGAGAGGGGAATCATGGTTGGTTAAAAGGGGAAGGGAGACAAGAGGGTGCAGGAAGCACCAGAGAGACATTCTGTAATGATCAATAAACCAATTGTTTGGAATCAAATGTCCTGCCTGGTGTCTCAGGGCTGGGTGTGCCTGCACTCACATCACCCCCTGCCCCTGGCACTCTGTCTCTGCCACCTGCCCCACGCCCCTCCCATGACACTGCACCTCACCTTTCCCAACATCCTTCACACCTGCCAAATTTACAAACTCACTCTCTGCTCTACGTTAACAAATACAGTACTGTGCAAAAGTCTTAGGCACCCTAGCCAGATATGTGTGCCTAAGACTTTTGCATAGTACTGTAGGTTTATGAGGGAGAAAAAATGGTGGGTGCCTGGGACTTGAGTTTTTCTACTTAGGTAACATTGATGTTGGTGGAACCGTAATACAGTATTAAGATTAACTGTGGTATTTCTCAAAGTTACAAGTTACTTCACTAGCTCTAATCCAATCGTAAACAAGAGAAATTCTGCAAATGTTTGAAATCCAATCAACACACCCACACTCCTTTAGGATCTCAGCAGGCCAGGAAGCATCTATGGAAAAAAGTACAGTCATTGATTTGGGCCGAAACCCCTCGGCAGAACTGGAAAGGGGTAAGATGTCCTGACAAAGGGTTTTGGCACAAAACATCAAATGTACTTTTTTCCATAGATTCTGCCTGGCCTCCAGCATTTCATGTGTTTCACTCACTGTAAAGTATTGATGTTGTGAAAAGTCAATACTTAAACAAATTGTTTAGTAAAACAAATCCACTATTTGGTCAGGGCATGAAGGCATATGGGAAGAAAGCAAGAGACTGGGGCTGAGAGAAAAATTGGATCAGACATGATGAAATGGTGAAGCAGACTCAATGGGCCAAATGGCCTAAATCTGCTCCTTTATCTCATGGCCCAAATCCTTTAGTTTCATTACATGCCAAGGTCTGGTGTGGTTATGAAGAAGATTTGTATGGACTATCATTTCATTCTAACAGTACTCTGTCTTTCTGCTCTCTGTGTTCATTTACAGCAGCGTGTTACAGCTTTTGCAACTGAAGATAAGCCTGCTATTCTACAAAGAATCAGATCTGGTTTATTATCACTGACATGAAGTGAATTTTGTTGCTTTTACCTATTGCGTACAATAGTAGCTACAATAATAGAGATAAAAACAAAACCTATGTTAAAAGAGATCAAGATAGTGAGGTAATGTTGGTGTACCATTCAGAAATCTGATGGCGGTGGGGAAGGAGCTGGTTTCTAGAACTACTGAGCGTACATCTTTAGCTCCTGTCCCTCCTCCCTCATGGCAGTAATGAGAAGAGAGCATATCGTGGATGATGAGGGTCCTTACCACCTTCTTAAGGCAATGCATTTTGAAGACGTCTTTGATGGTGGGATGGCTCATATCCGGTGGAGTTTACAACTCTGCGGCATCTTTTCCCCCGATGTCCTGCCTGATATTACTGGCTTGATACTCCTGCAACCTCTGGTAGTTATGAGCATTCCTTTCTGATAACACGCAGTTGTTACGAGTTTCAGTGCTTTTAGTACCTTATACATAAGGCCATAAGACATAAGCAGAATTAGGCCATTCAGTCCATTGAGTCAGCTCCATTTCATCATGGCTGATCTATTGCCCTCTTAACCCCATTCTCCTGCATTCTCTGCCATAACCTTCCATGCCCTGACTATCAACCTCCGCCTTAAATGCACTCAGTGGCCAGGCCTCCAAAGCCACCTGTGGCAATGAATTCCACAGATTCAGCACCATCCAGCTACAGAAACCCCTCCTCATTTCAGTTCCATTTTGAGGTGTGTCCTCTGGCCTCCAAAGGAAACACTTTTTTACATCTATCCACTCTCTCTAGGCCTTTCAGAATTCAATAGGTTTCAATGAGATCTTCCCTCATTCTTCTAAATTCCAGCGAGTACAGGCCCAGAGCCATCAGATGTTCCTCAAATGATTAGCCTTTCAATTCAAGAATGATTTTCATGAACCTCCTTTGAACCCTCTACAATGTCAGCACATCCTTTCCAGCAAATATAGGCCCAGAGCCATCACTCCTCATATAACCTTTTCATTCCCAGAATCATTCTCAATTTATCTACATCTGTGTAGTTGAACATGGCCTTTACGTGAGAATGCAGTCCACATCGCAAAGCCATGAACTCTCTCCTTACGGAAAGAAGATTACCTATTTCTCAGCCTTGGGAAAGCTATGATTTATAGTCCAGAGATCCTGTTGAAGGAGGTTTCAAAGGACTGTGATCATCTGGAGAGGCGCTGAATTCTTCTTTCTTTGATCTAGGAAGGTGATGCATGACTGGTAGACCCCGTGCATTGAATTTAGAAGCTGCATATGGAGTCCCTCAACTACTTAGTATTTCATCCACTATTTTCAGAGTTCAGATACTGGTGATGGTGATGACAATTGAAGATATAATTCACCCATGCTTCTCAGAAGAGTGCAGCAGGAATGGCTTTCATTATAGGTGACGAGACTAAAGGGATGTGAAGCAACAATATATAAAAGTCATGGTCTGTACACTGGAAATTGTCTTGGTGACTAAAAACATAATGATGGTAGTGTGTTTCTGTGAAATTAAGCCCCTTTTAACTGCTGCACAAATTCTCAAATTCCAGCTCTGGTAGCTTCTGTTAATGTGTATCAGGAAATCAAGTTAAACACAGTGGTAGCCAGCATAACACCACTGGAGAATGTTTTCTTAATTCGGATTCTGCTTCCCTGTGTCTGAGGTCTGAATCATAGCCCGAAATGTCTTTTAAGATTTTATGAGTTGGGAGTGCGGGGGGTGGGGGTGGGGGGTTCTTCTCAGTGCAACCAAAGAAACAAATTTCACTGCAATATCAAAGTCCTGTCCCGAGCCTTTGTGGCTCATCAGTCTGGTGCTTATGCCAGTTTCTGTGGCGTGAAGCGACTGAGAGTACGAGACTCCCCCCTCCCCCACCCCTAGATAGGATGCCAGTCTATCGTGAGGCTGACCCCCAGCATTTTTCTGCCGGTACCCATTTTTCAGCTGGGTAGACTGGAGCACTGTGTGGTTAAGTGCCTTACGGACACACACGCTGCCTCGGCTGGGCTCGAACTCACAACCTCCAGGGTCGCTAGTCGAACACCCTCACCGCTTGGGGTGCTAAACACACTGCAATATCCATTGTTCTTATTGGAAGGGAAGGAGACAAAGAGACTGTCAAGTTAACAGCCAGCCATTTTTAACAGCAGTCACTCAAGCACTTAATTCATTATGGAAGTACGAGCCACCTATCTATTTTCTGTCTGAATTGTATTTTGGATTGTGCATTTATAATGAATGGGTAATAGGCCACACGGTTTGCGGGAGGTAGAAGTGAGTGAGCGTGGTTACATATTCAAGTTTAGTCTGAGTCAGTGTAGTCTGGTTAGAGACAGCCAGGGGGTTGGAGGTGATTTTTTTTGCTGACCTCAAGTGCTTAAGTTCACTGTTACATATTGCATATTGTTATTAGTCGGCTTATTTTGTTATATCGCTAGTTTCAGTACTTTTGTACAATATCACGTGACACTACGAGAATCTGGAACACTACAAAAATCCTGGCAGAAACACAAACAAGAGATGAAGTGAATTCTTAGAAGCTTGGTTCTCAACAGAAGACTCAATTAACAAGTATATTGAACTGGATGCAATTTATGAACCTGTGTGTCTGCGTGATCGGGGCCCAGGGATGAGCCGCGGGCCCCTGAAGAGCCAAATCCTCCCAGTGACTGATAACCAGGGTCACAGGCCGGCAGAGGACACTCAGCTACCCAGCTGGCTGGGATCCCGTCTATGAACCAACCCACCAGAACAATGAGCGCGAGCACTCCTCAGAAACAACTGTGCAATGTACTGTGTATGTGAATCAAAATGGCTTCTTTGTTCTGTTAAGAGTAGGAATGCTTCTTTGTATGATAAGTGCTTTCTCTCGCAGTTGTTTAGCTTTAGGCTTTTGCTGATATGGGGATTGTATTCGTTTGTTGACCAATGGGGAATGTTATTTCATCTTGTGGGTCTGGGAGCAGGGGTTTCGCAGTCTTTTCAGGGGAGGCGGGAAGGAGACTCAGAGGAAGGTGGACGTGCGCTGCACTGCTCGGTTGACCACCCGGGTGGTCCCAGGTGCGAGGACGTGGAGGTCGGAGGCAAGCGACGAGGGGTCGAATGGTTCGATGGTTGAGCTCCAACAATGTGCACTAAACTGACTGAACTTTGATAAGTTGGCACCTTTTACTTTATTTTCTTTTTCTTCATATATACTGTATTGCATAGTACTCTTTCAGTTTTAGTAAAATCTTTAAAGTGTATTCCATAACGGTATCTGGTGTGAGTTTGATATGGTGTGTGTGCGTGCGGCATAAACTTGATTCCCACAGCACCTGCGTGTACGGGAGGTGGGGTTGGTGAGTGGCTGGATCTCCTTTTCCCCAAGACATATACCAGCCTGTTGGGTAATTGTTACACAACGCTCATCTACACACTGATGATGTCACCTTGACTGACGACAAAACATTTGCAACGTAACTTCAAGGTTCAATGAACAAATTACAAACAAGATTTTATAAGTTGCAGTGAGATTACCTCTCATTCTATTCAATGTACCCTCAAACTAAAAACCTGCCATTACTGGACCAGTGCAGTGAATCTCTGCTACACTCCCTCAATGGGAAGGGTATCCTTTCTTCATGACAGAGTGCAAAATTGAACACAATACTCCACATCCAGTCTCAGTAAGACTCTATGCCATTCTAATTAACCACTTTTTTGATAATGGTTATTGTTATGTTTTGTAGCTCCAAAACTAATTAAAAGAAAAACTCAGGAGCCGGGGATAAATGTATCTACTTCAAAGATGCTGGAGGAACTCAGCAGGTGAGGCAGCATCTATAGAAAAGAATAAGCAGTCAACGTTCAGGGCCGAGACCCTTCTTCAGGACTGAGAAGGAAGGGGAAGGGTGCCAGAATAAAAAGGTGAGGGAGGGGAGAGGCTAGCTGAAAGGTGATAGATGAAGTGAGGTGGCTGGGAAAGGTCAAGGGCTGGAGAAGGCAAGCTCCCAGGAAGAATACCTGGCTGTAGTCCCTCCCTCCATCTTTCCACCCTTCCTTCTCAGTCCTGAACAAGGGTCTCTGCCTGAAACTTTCACTCTTTCTTCATCTCCATGGATGCTACCTGACCTGTTGAGTTCTTCCAGCATTTTCTGTGTGTTGCTTTGGATTTCCAGCTTCTGCCAACTTTCTCAAGAGTATGTCTACTTCATTTAGTTTTACTTTGGTGAGGTGCACACATTAGCATAATAACATTTGCCAGTCATGTACTTTTATATGCAACCCATAATGAATTATGTAAATAGTCATATAGTAGTACAGCACAGAAACAGGCCATTCACTCCATCGAGTCCATGGCAAAACCATTTAAACTGCCCTCTCCCCTCAACCTGCACTGGGACCATAGTCCTCCATACTCCTACCATCCATGTATCTATCTGAACTTCTCTTAAATGTTGAAATTGAGCTCATATGCACCACTTGTGCTGGCAGCTCATTCCACTCTCTTACGACACCCCGAGTGAAGAAGTTTCCCCTCATGTTCCTAATAAACTTCTCACCTTTCACCCTTAAACCATGACCTGTAGTCTCAGTGGAAAAAGCCTGCTTGCACTTACCCCCATCCCTACCCCTCATAATTTTGTATACCTCTATCAAATCCCCTCTCAATCTTTTATGTTCTAATGAATACAGTCCTAATCTATTCAATCTTTCCTTATAACTCAGGTGCTCTAGACCTGGCAACATCCATGCAAATTTTCACTGTACTCTTTCAACCTTATTTGCATCTTTCCTGTAGGTCGGTGACCAAAAGTGCACACAATACTCTAAATTAGGCCTCACCACCATCTTATAGAACTTAAACATAATATTCCATCTCCTACACTCAAAACATTGATTTATGAAGGCCAAAGTGCCAAAAGCTTTCTTTATGAACTCAGACGTCATACTCAATGAATTATGAACCAATATTCGCAGATTCCTCTGTTTCTTTGCTTTGTGGCCGTCTGCAATAAGATAAAAATCAAGGTTGCATACTTTATACACTCCAATAATGAATGGATTTTGAACTTTGATGGTGCACAAAAATTTTGTTTCAAACTTTACAGCATCAAATGAGAGTCAAACTGACCAACATAATTTAAAATTACTGCACGTGATTTTATTGGGTCAAGACCAATCAAGATTATTAAGCAACGACAGTAGAAAATAACCTCTATATATAACCTCTATACAAACTTTAATTTTCCTTCCCACTCCTATTCTGACCTATTGACCTGTTGCCTCCTTCCCGTAGTGTCGCAACGAGGATTGAAGCAGACTTACAGATCAACATAATAATATTTCATCTAGGCACATGCTGACTTCTGGACTCCATACTCAATTCAACAACTTTAGGTAACTTGATTTTTGTCTCTATCTGTCTGAGACAGTCGCTCAACCTGTTTGTGTTTCCTTTCTTTCTTTCTCCTCCTCTGGCAGTGGAGGACCTGCCCTGCCTGGTCTACTGGTCATCTCTTCTTGACCTATGCTTTGCAACTCCTACATTCTTTTATTGATGTTTCACTTTCTAAAGGCTCCCATTCAGTGACCAGATAACCTCTATATAAGCTCATCACTTTTCCCCTCTCAGAGACATTCCACCATCCTGTCCACTCTCTCTGCAGTTAATCAAGTTTCATTTAATTCCTTCTCAGATCTGAAAAATTACCTTTGAGGTGAAAAACTATAATATTAAATCTTATCACCAAACATACCTTTCCCTCTCCCCCCCCCCCCCCCCCCACTTTCTGTAGGGATCTATGTTTCCTTGTCCATTCATCACTCCCCACTATGCCGGCTATGTAGAAGTCCATGTTTGAAGACTTTCCCAGTAATAATCCCCAATTCTTAGACAATAAGACACAGGAGCAGAATTAGGCCATTCAGCCCTTTGAGTCTGGATTCCATCATGGCTGATCCTGGATCCCACTCAACCCCATACACCTGCCTTCTCACCATATCCCTTGATGCACTGGCTAATCAAGAAATGATTAATTTCCACCTTAAATATACCCATGGACTTGGCCTCCAGCACAGTCTGTGGCAGAACATTCCGCAGATTTACTACTCCCTGGCTAAAAAGGAAATGCCTCCTTATCTCTGTTCTAAAAGGTCGCCACTCAATTTTGAGGCTGTGCCTTCTAGTTCTGGATACCACCCCACCATAGGAAACAGCCTCTCCACACCCACCCAATCTTAGTCCTTCAATATTCAGTAGGTTTCAATGAGATCCTCAAGTATTCTTCTAAATTCCAGTGAGTACAGGCCCAAAGCTGCCAAAAGCTCCACATATGTTAACCTTTTCATTCCCAGAATCATCCTCATGATCCCCCTCTGGACTCCCTCCAATGTCAACACATCCTTTCTTCTTCTCCAGTGACGACTGCATTGGTGTTGGTTGATGCACCCATGCAGAGCTCGTCAATTTTATCAAATTTCCCTGTAGTTTCTACTCTGCCTTTAAACTTGCTTGGTCCATCTCTGACACCACCCTCCCCTTTCTCGATCTCTCTGTCTGAATCTCTGGAGGCAAACTGTCAACCGACACCTTCTCTTAGAAAATTACTGACTCCCACGGTTATCTCGACTATATCTGTTCCCACCCTGTCTCCTGTTAAAATGCTATTCCCTTTTCTCAGTTTCTTCTCATCTGCATCTGTTCCCAGGATACTGCTTTCCATTCCAGAGATGTCCTCCTCCTTTAAAGAACAGGGTTTCCCTTCCTCCACTGTCGATGCTGCCCTCACCCGCGTCTCTGCCCCTCCACTCTCCTTCCATTCCCCACTCTGGCCTCTTACCTCTTCTCATCTATCAGCTCCACTCAGTGCCCTCCTCCTTCCCTTTCTCCTATGGTCCACACTCCTCTCCTGTCAGATTCCTTCCTCTCCAGCCCTTTACCTTTCCTAAGCACCTGGGTTCACCTCCCAGCTATCTTCATTACCTTCCACTTACCTTTTTATTCTGGCAACGTTCCACTTCCTTTTCCGTCCTGGAGAAGGGTCTCAGCCTGAAACGTTGACTGTTTATTCATTCCCATAGATGCTGCCTGACCTGCTGAGTTCCTCCAGAATTTTGTGTGTGTTGCTTTGGGTTTCCAGCATCTGCAGACTTTCTCATGTTTAATATTAAACCTATTTTGCTTCTCTGCATGTGACCAAATCTGCTGATTGTTTCCAATATTTTCTGTTTCTATTTCAAATTTCCTACAGGTTTAGATTTTTTCCCCAATATTCAAAATAACTGGTCAAGTTTGCAAAGTACAGTTCCACGGTACAGTATTTATTTAAAACAAGATAAAACTTCATTTGTCCCAAAGGAAATTATGGTTGCAAGGTTGCTCAGTCAGAAATATATACTTTAAAATACAAAATGTAAACATTGAGGTACGAAAAAAATACAAAATGTGAATTTAAAAGTAATAGTGCAAAATACAGATGTGTAGTGAAACCATATACTTAGGGAGAAGGAGTTGTAGAGTCATATTGCCACAGGGTGAAAGGATCTCCTGTGATGTTCAGAGGGGCACCTCAGTGGAACCAGTCTGTTCCTAAAGGTGCTCCTCTCTTTGTCCAGTATGTCATGGAGGGGGTGAGAGGGATTGTCCATAATGCTCTGTAGCTTCTGCATCATCCTCCTCTCTCAGACACACCCATTTATTGAGATACAGCATGGAACAGGCACTTCCAGACCTTCGAGCCGTGTCACCCAGCAACCCCCCAATTTAATCCTAGCTAATCACAGGACAATTTACGATGACCAACTTATTTACGAACTGGTACATCTTTGGACAGTGGGAGGAAACCAGAATACCCAGGGGAAATCCACACGGTCACGGGGAGAACGTACAAACTCCAGTGACGGCCAATAAACTCTGGATGCTGGTAATGATGGTGTTGTGCTAAACACTGCGTTATCATGTCACTTTTTTTATGACAGTCTATCATACAAAGAGAAAATCCATCATATTGCTACATAAACTCTATCAGCCACTGTGGAGCTTTTGCCAAGTCTAGGAAGCTCATTTATTGAAATTTATTCTGTTTGATCAAAAGCTTGATATATTGTCTTCTGTTGATATTCTCAGTTGTCTTTATCCAACGAGAACCATGGACTTTGATAAGTTATAGACTTATTTAAAAAACACTACAGAGGTAACAAAGCAGCAGCAACAAAATATATTTTGAAATATTCACAAATATCTAACTTCTTCTTTTAAAATAACATTCATGTTATGGAGAAATCTTGTGGCAGTTATAAAAGAATTGTTTACAGAGAGACTCCCTGAATAAGTTTTAACTGACATGATGGTCTCCATTGGTCGTGGTTGACCATAACTGTTGCGCCCTAGCTGTCGAAGTCAAGCCAGGACAGTGCAATTTGCGATTTAGAGAGCAAGTTGTTACCCACGCAGCAAGCTCCCCTCTCTGTGCAGCTGATGAATCTAAAGGCATGATAGAGTGTGAATTCTCCGTAGGATGACTGTCTTAAGGACTCCAACTCCGGAATTTACCTCAGGGTTTACTCTGGAAGCCTTCCCCCTGAGTGGGTATAGCCGCAAGGCAGCAGAGGTTTGAGATCAGAGTTTTCCTTCTTCTAGGTGAGCCACCGACTACAGCTGACATGCCCCATTTGCCCGGAGCACCAGCCTTTGGCCCTTCTCCTGTCAGTTGAAACGGATCCGGCAGGCTTAGTGGCTAAGCCACATGTGAAGGCTGGGAGCTGGACTTGGCTGTCAGAGGCTATTTGAGGTGCATGCCATTGGGAGCATTTAATAGGTAGTGGGAGCTTATCCTCACTACCTCCCCCAGCTATAATAACCCTCAGGAACTTAATTAACAAAAGGTCTTTGAAATACCCAGTGATTGTAAATTTTGTTGTCGGACATATAAAGGATTACATTATTATATAAAAAGAAAACAATGACTTCAAACATGCGTTTTGCCTTCAATTTTCATTTGCTTTCTGCTTGCCATAATGAAGGATTAATCTTACTGCCAGAAAGCTGAGTAGTTCCCGCAGTTAAAGCAGCTTCGATGTACTGCACGTTTTGTATAATGTATAAAAGACTGAGAGAGAGCTGCTGAGGAAAGCAACAGGCCACTATGGTGAATTTAAATTAAATACATTATCTTGCAAATCAGGTAGGTGCCTGATTTGTGAACTTTTAAACTACCCAAGCAGAATACATTCAAATTTACAAGACTTCCTCAAAAAATATAATTTAATTAAGCTACTTCATTGCCCTGTTTATGATCCTCAAACCAAAATGAGGTTTTGTTAGCATCACAACATTAACCTCCCAAAACGAAGAAAAACAATTTGAAGTCTGCTATCAACTCGACAAAAAGCTCAAGCTGTTTAATCTCCACACAAAACATCACTAAAATTGTGATGTCAAACCAATCTATTTGTAAACATATAAAGCATTTTCAATCAGCTTGTGTCAATCAAAAGGGAAATTCAGCTCCTAAATATTGGCCTGTCCCTATTATTAACATTTTTCACATTATTCCCGATGAAGGCCAAATTATGAGCTACTGGGCTTATGTTTACAATGAAATTATAATATCCTTGCTGGTCTGGTGCCAATTCAGAGATTCAAAATTGCTTGCTGTCATTGTTTAGTACATGAATGTAAAGAACCAAGTTATTCTGGATACGATGCAGCATAAAAAATATAACATAAGAGCAATCCTCCAGTATACAATGTACAAAATCAAAAATGGCAGCACACAGCAGCTTCTCCGGCTCCCACCAGTGGCTCTTCAAGGCATCGCCAGTGATCAATGTGACCAATGTCGATGTCCTACAGACAGTTCACAAAACTACTATTTCTACTTCTTTCAAATATGTTTTTACTACGAAGCTGCGTGTGTTTGGAGCCAGTGATTTTGGGCTGATTGAGCAATCTGGTACCTTGCTGTCTCCGATGGAGCTCGCTGAGGTTGGGACCACAGCACGGGGCCGGAAGCCTGGAGTTGGGCCGTGAGCCATTGATTTCTCAGATAGAGGCGTTGAGCTAGGAAGAAGTCGACGAAGGCGACAGCGGAGGATGGGCAGGTGTCTGTGTTTGTCTGGTCTTCTCTCACGCTAGCTGCTGTCAGAGGAAAGAACAGGAGTCTTGGGTTTCACGTTGTAAGGGTTGATTGGCAAGGCTCATGACTGTGGAGTCATTTCTGGGGGACTTTGAGATTTATGTCGCATGTGTTTCTGGATTCTGGTTACATATTTTTGCTGTGTTTGAGTTGTTTGAGCGAGGCATTTGGTGAAGACTGGGGCACTTTGGAGAAGACCGATCTGCAGCCACCTTGTTGCATGGAGCGGAACTGTTCTAAACTGAACCCTACGAGACTCCTGGTTTGATGTTTGATATCCTATGTGCTGTTCACTTGCTTTCTGTTGTTTGCGCAATTTGTTCTTCTTTTCACATGATGGTTGTTTGATGTTTTCTTTGAACAGATTCCATGGTGTTTCTTTGTTTTTATGACTGCCTGCAGGACAAATCTCCGAGTTGTATTTTGTAGACACATACTTTGATGATAAAATGTACTTTGAACCTTTGGTGCTAGTTTTAAATTCTTAGATTGTGTTTCGAAGTTTCTAGCGAGAAATTTCAGTCAACCAAAGCTCTCACATACAGCGCCACTGAACTCCATCAGCCTCAGAGTTGATAGTGGCGCCCAAGGGGCAAGGGATTCTATGGATATCAGGCCCGTTGACTGCAACCTGGCCGAGACTGCTTAGCTGAGGGCGCGGCAGATGCAGAGGGTGCGAGGGGAAGCAGAAATGCCACAATAAAGTCGGGGTTAGCGAGGCTCTCCCAACCGGGTACTATCCCAGCTGATGCCCGCTTGCTAGAAAATAAAATGGACTCACTGAGACTGAGAACGAACGCTCAGAAAGAGATGAGAAATTGCCACATTCTGGTTTACACCGAAACAAGGCTTAACAACAGCATACCCGACTCAGCATTATAACTCGACGGGATGACTCGGTTCTGCTCAAATAGGAAGAGCGCATCAGCAGAATCCAAAGGAGGTGGACTCGTGTTATCAAAGGTTGGTACACACACTCATCTGCAGCTAGCAGTCACCTTCTGGGTCTATTGAAGATCTTACAATTCATTTCTGGCCACAGTACCTGCTCAGGGAGTTTTCTGTTGTGTTGGTCAGCGCTGTCTACATCCCCATGAGTGCGAATGCCAAGGACACATGGGGAGAGCATTACAGTATCATCAGTTCTCTGCAAAACAAACATCCAAATGGCCTCTTCATAATTGCGGGAGACTTAAATCATGTTAATCTGCAGGGCATTTTAACCAAATTCCACCAACACGCCACCATGGCCTCCAGGAGAACAAACACACTGGAATATGTTCAGACCAACAGATGCGGCGTAGAAAACCAGCCCATGCCCTCAACTTGGCCTCTCTGACCACATCTCCATAATGTTAATCCCAGCATTTTGAGGGCTGCCGAAAATGGAGAGACCAGTCAAGAGGACCGTCACTACATGGCCTAATGAGGCAAGGAGACTGCCACAGAGGGGACACAGACCTCGGGGAATATGCCTCGCCGGTCATCAGCGATATCATTAAGTGTGTAGATGACACCAGTACCTCAACAATGGTCATCTCACAGTCCAACCAGAAGCCCTGGCTGGCCAGAGAGGTGCACTCCCTACTAAAAGCACCTTCGAGGCGGGAGACAAAACCACTCTGAGAGCAGATAAGAGGAACCTCATCTTGTGCATCAATAGGACAAAGGCCACCTACGCACGAAATATTCAGAAACACCCATCTGATAGCAACCCCCAGTGTACGTGGCTGGCCATAAAGAGCATTACTGACTACGTCAGGAAAAACATCAACTGCATCTGTGACACCTCCCTCCCTGACACTCGAACAACTTCTATGCTTCGAGGCATGAAACACAACAACAGCCAGAAAGGTACCCCCCCCCCCTCCCCCAGCCCCCTTTCAGGTGAACAGTCACTTCTTGTAATAGCAGCAGACGTGAGGAGGGCTCTGCAGGGAATCGGCACCAGTAAGGTTACAGGGCCAGACATCATCCCAGGCCGAGTCGCGTTCTCAGGGAGTGTGCACACCAGACATCATCCCAGGCCGAGTCGAGTTCTCAGGGAGTGTGCACACCAGACATCATCCCAGGCCCAGTCGAGTTCTCAGAGAGCGTGCACACCAGACATCATCCCAGGCCGAGTCGAGTTCTCAGGGAGTGTGCACACCAGCTCAGTGATGGACATTATCAACTCTTCACTCATCCATGCTGCTGTCCGCCTCATGTCAGCTACCATCATCCCTGTACCAAAGAACTGCACAGCTTCAGAGCTAAACGACTACCACCAATCAATGTATATCAGCTATCTTATGTATATTTATTGCGTTTTTTACTTGAGTTCTTTAACTTATTGCATTTTGCTTTGTGCTGGGTTGGATCTGGAGCAATAATTATTTCATTCTCCTTTGCACTTGTATGCTGGAAATTTTAGTAATATTAATATAATTATATTATATTAATTATATTAAAGAGTCTTGAATCTTGAATGTACAAGTGGTAGAGCGTGTGGGGATGGGGTTGGGGTGGGCGATGAAGGGTGCTGAGCGGCTGTGGAGAAGAGTGGCCAATGTGGATGTAGTGGAGATGTTGATCAGCTTGAAGGTCTGGTGGAAGTAACCACATTTGTGTCTAATGGTGCAAGAAGAAGGATTTGGGGGTTGATGTGCTGGATCCTGTTTTGTTTGTTTTTTTCGTGGGTGAGGAGGGATTTGGGGGTTGATGTGCTGGATCCTGTTTTGTTTGTTTTTTTCGTGGGTGAGGAGGGATTTGGGGGTCGATGTGCCTGATCCTGTTTTGTTTGTTTTTTTCGTGGGTGAGGAGGGATTTGGGGGTCGATGTGCCTGATCCTGTTTTGTTTGTTTTTTTTGTGGGTGAGGAGGGATTTGGGGGTCGATGTGCCTGATCCTGTTTTGTTTGTTTTTTTCGTGGGTGAGGAGGGATTTGGGGGTCGATGTGCCTGATCCTGTTTTGTTTGTTTTTTTCGTGGGTGAGGAGGGATTTGGGGGTCAATGTGCCTGATCCTGTTTTGTTTGCTTATTATGGGTGAGGAGGGATTTGGGGGTCGATGTGCCTGATCCTGTTTTGTTTGCTTATTATGGGTGAGGAGGGATTTGAAGGTCGATGTGCCTGATCTGTTTTGTTCACTTTTTGTGTAGGAGGAGGGATTTGGGGACTGATGTGCCTGATCCATTTTGCTTGGATTTTGTGTAGGGAGGAGAATTTGAAGGTCGATGTGCCTGATCTGTTTTACTTGATTTTTGTGTGGGAGGAGGGATCTGGGGGTTAATGTGCCTGATTTGTTTTGTTCGGTTTTTGTGTAGGGAGGGGATTGATGTGCTTCATCTGTTTCTGTTCGTTTTTTTTTGCGGGAATGTGGGACTTGGGCAGGGATGATCATGCTACCTTTCTCTTCTTTTCTTTCTTGGCTTCGTGGTGACCTGGAATTGAAGAATTTCATGCTGTATACAGGTGGCCCCCGTTTTTCGAACATTCGCTTTACGACAGCTCGCTGTTACGAAAGACCTACATTAGTACCTGTTTTCGCTAACCAAAGAGGATTTTCACTTTTACGAAAAAAAGACGCCCGCTTTATACGTGTGTTTACCCTGAGAAAGACTACCACGACCGTGAAGCCTTGTGCGGGCAGTTGTGTGAGCATGCGTGTACGTGCGTAGGCATGTACGTGCCGATTTATTTCCTCCAAATCGATTTTGGATCGCTGTCTTCCCAAATTTGATAAGTAAAACTACACCGTACATACAATATTTCTACTTTCTATAACTGTGTCTTTATCATATAATTTCTGCTTTTACTATATGTTCGAGGTTTTATGTGTTATTTGGTTTGATTTGGTAGGTTATTTTTTGGGTCTGGGAACGCTCAAATATTTTCCCCATATAAATTAATGGTAATTGCTTCTTCACTTTATGACATTTCGGCTTACAAACGGTTTCATAGGAACGCTCTACCTTCCGATAGCGGGGGAAACCTGTACTTTGTTAATAAATAAACCTTTGAACGTTTGCTGTGGATACTGCATAGCTATGTGGTTACTGTGGATACTACTGTCCTGATGGGAGCAGGACAAACAGTCCATAAGCAGGATGGGTGTGATCTTTCATGACACCTTTGTAAAGCTAATTTTGGTATAACTATTAAATCACAATATAGTGAAGCTTATCAATTACCTTTCAGATTCAACTCCCCAAGACAATGGACTGCATGTTCTCGCTATAGTACAGTGCATTCTGAGTCCTGTTTCATTGAATCTATTGTGTTCCCAATATGTCTTCTCGCACTGAAGGTCACTGAACGGGCAGGGGAAGGTGCTCCAGTGCGAATCCTGTCACCACAAGGAGCCCACCAGCCAGGAAGGGAAATCCTGTTGATATTCCATTTGTAGTCAGACAGCAGGAACACAGAACAGTTGAGCCCTGAGAAGAATTATGGTAAATCATCCTCACTGACAGCAGACGCAACTCGAGACTGTAATATCCCAACCAAAATGGTTCACTTGAATTATCACAGCAACTCATCTGCAATTCAAAGCAGATATTATTAATATTTCATGAATGTGAGCTCACCTTTGAAACCTGATGATCTGAATCTCACTGAGATTTCCCAGTTAGTTCCCGTTCTTTTTCTGCCTTCATTCTTCTGCTTCACGTCGCACCTGAAATAGTAATTTAAATATTAGCTGACATGCTGCCACAGTCAAGTTCACAGTTCAAAGTAAATTTATTATCAAAGTGCATATACATGTCACCAAATACAACCCTGAGGTTCATTTTCTAACGGGATACTCAGTAAATCCAATAACCATAATAGAATTAATGAAAGTCTGCACAACTAGGGTGTTCAAACAATATGTAAAAGACACAAACCGTGCAGGTATAAAAAGAAATAATAATAATAAATAAATAAGCAATAGATAGTGAGAACATGAGATGAAAAGTCCGTGAAAGTGAGCCAATATGTTGTGGGAACATTTCAGTGATGGGCAAGTTATTCACTTTGGTTCAAGAGCTTGATGGTTGAGGGGTAATATCTGTTCCTGAACCTAGCGGTGTGAGTCCTGAGACCCCTGTACCTTCTTCCTGATGGCAGTGCTGAGAAGAGAGCATGTCCTGGGTGGTGGTTGGGGGGGGAGGGGTATCCTTATGATGGTTGCCGCTTTCCTGCGACAATATTTCATGTTAACGTGCTCAATGGTGGAGAGGGCTTTAACCATAATGGTCTGGGCCATATCCACTACTATTGTAGGATTTTCCATTCAAGGGTATTGGTGTTTCCATACCAAGCAGTCAATATACTCTCCACCATACACCTATAGAAGTTTGTCAAAATTTTAGATGTCATGTTGAATCTTCACAAACTCCGAAGTAGAGGCACTGCTGTGATTTCTTCGTAATTGCATCTTTTGGATAAGCAGTAATAAGATTGCTTTATAAGTATATCTCGAGCTTTGACAATATTATTCATCCGCAACTTTAGCTGTTTTATATTCACTGAGTCCTCTCAAATTTCTTTTAAAGCACCCATTATCCGCCAAGCCTACAATTTGTTACAGTGCGTTTGAAGAACAGGCAAAAGCCTAAGTGGCAAATTGAGACTAAAAATTGGGGGTTCAATTTGATTTCCTAGCAGGAAGTGAATGGCTCAAGAGTAATAGCCTCTTAGGTAAGTGATGTTCATGTTGAAGGTTAAATAATAGTATGAGATGTGCTACCCACAGGCAGATCATAGCTGTAGGCCTTTAAGATTTATGGTAAATTAAAAAGAGATTAACGGAGATGCAGTTCCTTAAGGTTATAATAGTTGGGGGGAGATAGTGGTGATAAGCTCCCACTACCTAGTGAAAGCTCCCTGTGGCGTGCGTCTCAAATAGCCTCTGACAACAAAGTCCAGTTCCTGGACTTCACGTGTGGTTTTGTTATTATGCCCAGCACTGTTTCCACCGACAGGAAGAGGGGCAAAGGCAGTTTACTGGTGCCTTAAAGCTAGTCGCTTTGGGAAGATGAATCTTGTCAGCGGTGGTTAGAAGCCAAACACTGATCTCAACTTTCTGCTGCCGTGTGGCTATACCCACTCATGAGAAAGGTTTCAGGAGTAAACCCCACAGAAAGGTCCGGAGCTGGGCTCGCTAAGGCAGCCCTCTGTTGAGTTCAACGCTGACTGGCAACTCCTGCCCCGCCGCTGGTGCCGAACTGTATCGGTCTCTGCCGTTCCTTTGGATTCATCGGCTGCGTGGAGAGGGGGAGGCTGCTTCACGGGCAACAGCTTGCTCCCTGTAGACAGCTGGGACGCAACATCCATTGTTGACCCCAACCAGTGGAGGGACTCATGACAAACAGAGACGCACATTTTATGGTAAAAGGACAGAATCACCGTGGAGATGCCAGAGGATGTTGAAGTGCAGCAGGATTTCTAGCAAAGGGCTGAGCTTCTCTGAAGGAGACTAATGAAAGAATTGAGAATAACAAGCTGGTGTCCTTTTTGACCAGTAGCATTTCATTCATTTAGTTTGATTCTCAGCTGTTTCGTCCTTGTTAAAGAATCAATAAAAATGGTTTTTTTTCTTTGATATTCAAGGATCTACTATTAGCCCATTAACATTTGTCCAAACATGCTGCTCTCAGCAACATCATAGTCAGACAGCACAGAAACAGGTTCTTCAGACTATTATGCCCATGAAAGCCATCGGATACAGTACGTGCAAAAGTCTAAAGCACATATATACAGGCGTCCCCCGCTTTACGTCAGTACTTGTTTTTGCTAACCGAAAGAAATCCGAAGAGGATTTTCGCTTTTACAAAAAAAGGCGCCCGCTTTAAACTTGTGTTTACACTGAGAAAGACAACCATGACCGTGAAGCCTTGCGCGGGCAGGTGTGTGCGCATGTGTGTACGTGCTGATTTCTTTCTACAAACTGGTTTTGGCTAAATCGTCCCAATTCTGGAAAGTGAAACTACACTGTACATATATTGTTTCTACTTTATATAGGCTGTGCATTTATCCTATCATTCCTGCTTTTACTATATATTAGTGTTATTTTAGGTTTTATGTGTTATTTAGTATGATTTGGTAGGTTATTTGTTTGGGTCTGGGAACGATCAAAAATTTTTCCCATATAAATTAATGGTAATTGCTTCTTCACTTTACGCCATTTTGGGTTACAAACAGTTTCATAGGAACGCTCTACTTTCGGATAGCGGGGAAACCTGTATGCGGTAGCTCGGGTGCCCAAGACTTTTGCACATACTGTAGTAATTTTATGTTTTGCACTGTACTGCTGCTGCGAAAAAAATCTAATTTCATGGCATATGTGAGTGATGATAAACCTGATTCTGATATGGATCTCTATTGTGGTCGGAGAGAGTAAATAAATAAAAACATAATCGAGCAAAAGAGGAATAGTGAGGTCGTATTCATAGAAATATGATGATGGCAAGGAGGAGGCTGTTCCTAAAATGTTGAGTGCGGATCTTTCGGCTCCTGTGCCCCCTCCCTGATGGTAGTACTGAGAAGAGGGCATGTCCAGGGTGGTGAAGGCCTTTAATGACAGATGTCACCTTCTGGAGACATTGCCCTTTGAAGATGTTGTCGATGGTGGGGAGCACTCTGCCTGTGATGGGACTGGCTTAGCCTAAAACCCTCTGCAGCTTCCCAACTGCATTCGATGATTCATCTTTGAATCTGGGTGAGCATGTTGTTACTGACTTTATTAAAACCTGCGTGGATGAGTGTGTGCCTACAAAAACTTGCTGTGCATTCCCAAACCAAAAGCCATGGATGAACCAGGAGGTTCGTCATCCGCTAAGGGCTAGATCTGTGACATTTAAATCTGGCGACCCAGGTCTGTACTAGAAAGCCTGGTTTGATTTGGAGGGCTAATTTAAGAGTGAAGAAACAATTCCCAGTGAAGTTGGAAGTGACATCGGATGCAGGTCAACTCTGGTAGGGTCTTCAGGACATTACTTCCTACAAAGCAAAACCCAATAGCATGAATGGCAGCGATGCTTCACTACCAGACAAGCTCAACGCCTCCTACGCCCACTTTGAAAGGGAGACTGTAACTACAGCTGTAAAGATCCCTGCTCCACCTGGTGATCAGAGGCTCACGTCAGGATGTCTTTCAGGAGGGCGAACCCTTGCAAGGCAGCAGGCCTGATGAAGTACCTGGTAAGGCAGTGAAAACTTGCGCCAACAAACTGGCAGGTATCTTCAAGGACATTTTCAACCTCTCACTGCTACAGTCAGAAGTTCCAACCTGCTTCAAAAGAGCAGAAATTATACCAGTGCCCAAGAAGAGTAGTGTGAGCTACCTAATGACTACCATCTAGTAACACTCATATATATAGTAATGATATGTTTTGAGAGGTTGGTTACAGCTAGAACCAACTCCTGCCTCCGCAAGGACCTGGACCCACTATAATTTGCCTATCACCACAAAAGGTCTACAGCAGATGTCATCTCAATGGCTATTTACACGGCCCAAGATCAAATGGACAACACAAACATCTTTGTCAGGATGCTGGTCATTGACTATAGCTCAGTGTTTAACACCATCATTCCTACAGTCCTGATCGATAAGCTACACAACCTGGGCCTCTGTAAGTCCCTCTGCAATTGGATCTTCATCTTCCTAAACAGAAGTCCACAAATCTGTGCTGATTGGTAATAATATCTGCTCCTTGCTGATGATCAATACTGGTGCTTAGCTCACTGCTCTACTCTCTCTATAGACATGACTGTGGCTAGGCATAACTCAAATGCAGTCTTTAAAGTTGCTGTTGGCAGAATTTCAGAAGGTGATGAAAGGGCATACAGGAGTGAGATGTACCAGTTAGTTGAGTGGTGTCGCAGCAACAACCTTGCACTCAATGTCAGCAAGACCAAAGAGCTGATTGTGGACTTCTGGAAGGGCAAGACGAGGGAACACAATCCAATCCTCAGAGGGATCAGGGGTAGGGAGAGTGAGTAATTTCAAGTTCCTGGGTGTCAATATCTCTGATAACCTAACCTGGATGTAGCATATTGATGCCTCTACAGAGAAGGTAAGAGAGTGGCTATGTTTCATTAGAAGTTGAGGAGATTTGGCTTGTCATCTAAAATAACTGAAAGCTGAAGGAAGTGAAAAAGAACCCAAGGGTTATGGCAAAAGACTTGTAAAAGTCTCTGTTCATGGAAGGACACCACGGAAGAAACCACTGCTCTTCAAAAAGAATTTTGCTGCACATCTCAAGTTTGCAAAAGACCACCCGGATGTTCTACAATGTTTCTGGGACAATGTTCTGTGGAGAGATGAGACAAAAGTTAAACTTTTTTTGCAGAAATGCACACCACTATGTTTGGAGGGAAAAGGGCACTGCAAACCAACACCAAAACCTCATTCCAACTCTGAAGCATGGTGGAAGGAACATCATGGTTTGGGGCTGCTTTGCTGCCTCTGGGCCAGGACAGCTTGCAATCATTCAGGGAACAAAGAATTCAAAATTGTGTCAAGACATTTTACAGGAGAAGGTCAAGGTAGTGGTCCATCACCTGAAGCTTAATAGAATTTGGATGATGCAACAAGATAATGATCCAAAACACAAGGGTAAATCAACAGTGGAATGGTTTAAAAAGAAGAAAATCTGTGTTTTGAAGTGGCTAAGTCAGAGTCCAGTCCTTAACCCAATTTAGATGCTGTGGTAAGACCTGAAGAGGGCTGTTCATGCAAATACAAGTATGCCAGAAGTATTGATGAACTGAAACAGTTTTGTATGGAAGAATAGTCTAAACTTCCTCCTTCGCATTGTGCACGTCTGATCAGCTACAGGAAACAGTGGAGATTATTGCTGCTATAGAAGTTTCTTACAGTTATTAAATATATACTTTTTCCACCCTGGACTGGGATTAAACAATGTGTTCAATAAAGACATGAAAAGTACAATTGTTTGTGTGTTATTATAGTTTAGGCAGATTGTGTTAGTCTATTATTGTGACAGATGAAGATCAGATGATATTTTATGATTAATTAATGCAGAAAACCAGGTAATTGCAAAGGGTTTACGAACTTTTTCTTGCAGCTGTATATATATTTGCAGTAATTGATTTTTCTACATTATCATGTATTATATTGCATGTACTGCTGCTGCTAAGTTAACACATTTCAGACGTGCCAGTGATGTGAAACCTGATTCTGATTCAAATTCATTCAAAATTTATTTCAGATCCTGCAACCTCACCCAACCCCTTCTTTGCCTTGGCTCAACTGCATCTGGAAAGTCAGGTCCCCACCCTTTTCACTTTGGGAGTCTTAACAAAGCCTCCCAATTATCCAAAACTAATATTCAAAATCCCATTTTACGTACACCCTTTGATAAATATTATGTACATTTGTTAGGGGAATCTGTTACACAAAGAGCACTGCAAGCACAGGTGAACATTTGGAAAGGTGGCATCATATGGGGAAATTGGAATTAATCAACTTTGACATTTCATGAGATCATAAGACATAGGGACAGAATTAGGCTATTCGGCTTGTCAAGTACACACCACTATTCCATCGTGGTTGATTTATTATCCCTTTCAACCCCATTCTCCTGCCTTCTCCCCTTGACACCTTACTAATCAAGAACCTATCAACCTCCGCTTTAAATATACCCAATGACTTAGCCTCCACAGCTGCCTGTGGCAATGAATTCCACAGATCCATCCATGATGCTCTGGCTCAAGAAATTCCTCCTCATATCCGTGTCACAGTGATGTCCCTCTACTCTGAGGCTGTGCCCTCTGGTTCTAGACTCTTCCACTATAGGACACACCCTCTCCACATCCACTCTATCTAGACCTTTCAAACTTCAATAGGTTTGAATGAGATCCCTCATCGTTCTTCTAAACTCCAGTGAGTACAGGCCCATAGCCATCAAACGCTCCTCATACATTAACCTTTTTATTCCCTGGGTCATTCTCATGAACGTCCTCTGGACCCTCTCCAGTGCCTGCACATCCTTTCTTAGACAAAGAGCTCAAAACGCCTCACCATATTCCAAGTGCAGTTGACCAACACTTTATGCACATCCTGACACTTTACTCCATCTGCCACTTCTTGGGCCGTTCTCCACTACCTGTCCTTCTACCTTTGTATCGTAGTACTGTACTCAAAAGATTGGTACTAATGCCTCCACCATCGCTTCAGCTACCTCTTTCAGAACGCTGGGGTTGTAGTCCATCAGGTAGGCCCAGACCTTTCAGCTTCCTAAGCACATTCTACTTAGTAATAGTGACCACAGTCACTTCTGCCCTCGACACTCTTGGATATCTGGCATCTTAAGACTACTATCTTAAAAGTACAGCAAGGGTTAAAGGGGTAATGTCTCAGCAAGATCTAGAAAAACTCACCCATGCATTTATTTTTAGTCGGCTTGACTACTGTAATGACGTTTTCGCAGGTCTCTGTAAAAAATCTGTCAGACAGCTGCAGCTCATTCGGAATGCTGCTGTTGGTCTTGGTCCTCACTAAGACCAAGAAAGTAGAACTCATCACTCCCGTTCTCAGATCACTCCACTGGCTTCCTGTCCATCGGAGGATTGACTTTAAACTATTACTACTGGTTTATAAAGCACTCCAATACATCTCCGATCTCCTGCTGCATTATGAACCTTCCCGAGCTCTCAGGTCATCTGGGGTGGGTCTACTATCGTCCCCAGGGTCAAACTTAAACATGGCGAAACAGCTTTTAGTTACTAGGCTCCACATATCTGGAATAACCTTCCACAGGATCTGAAATCTGCCCCAATTTTAAGCTCTTTTAAAATCGAGGCTTAAAACTTTTCTTTTCACTGTAGCTTTTAATTAGAATCTCCTGCAGTGCAACTTATATTGTTTTATTTTTATGTGTGATTTTATTCTTTATATTGTCTGAAATTTTATATTTGACTTTTATATCTTATTTTTGTAAAGCACTTGGAACTGCCTTGTGTTTGAATAGCGTTATACAAATAAACTTGCCTTGCCTTACTGCTGGTGTCTTCCTCAATGAAAATTTATGCAAAACACTTATTCAGTTTATCTGCTGATTCAGTGTTTGGCATTGCTACCTTCTCAGCAGTCCAATACCCACTCTTGCCTCCTTTTTACTTTTTATACAGTACATATGTAAACATTTTTAGTATCCTGTTGTATATTATTGGCTAACTTTAACTTTTCATTTCTTCTTCTCTCTCATTATTTTTTAGTTGTTTTCTATTAGCACTTAAAAGCTTCCCAATCCTCTAACGCCAGTAATTTAGCTATATCATACGTCCTCTTTTTTGCTTTTCTGCCTTGACTTCTCTTTTCAGCCATAGTTACCTCATTCTCTCATTATAATACTTCTTCGTTGGGATGAATCTATCCTGCAGCTTCCAAATTGCTCCCAGATACTCCAGCCATCATTGTTCCGTCATCATCCCTGCTAATGTCCCCATCCAATCAATTTTGGCCACCTCCTCTCTCATGCCTAATTCCCTTTAATCCAGTGTAATACGGATACATCTGATTTTAGCTTCTCTCTCTCTTACACTGCACAGTGAATTCTATCATATTATGATCACTGTCTCCTAATGGTTCCTTTACCTTAATCTCCCTAATCAAACCTGGTTCAATACACACCACCCAATCCAGAATTGCCTTTTCCCCAGTGGGCTCAACCACAAGTTGCTCTAAAAAGCCATCTCGAAAGCATTCTACAAATTGTGTCTCTTGGGATCCAACACCCAACCTGATTGTTCTTGTCTACCTGCATATTGAAATCCCCCATGAGCATTGTAACAATGTCCTTTTTACATGCCTTTTCTATCTCCTGTTGTAATTCTTATCCCACATTCTGGCTACTATTTGGAGACCTGTATCCAACTCCCATCAGGGTCTTTTTACCTTGCCGTTCCTTAGCTCTATCCACAAGGATTCTACATCTTTCAACCCTATGTCAAGTCAAGTCACTTTTTATTGTCATTTTAACCATAACTGCTGGTACAGTACACAGTAAAAACGAAACAATGTTCCTCCAGGACATGAAACAACACAAAACTACATTGGACTTCAGACCTACACGGGTCTACATAATGTGCACAAAAACAGTGCAAGACAGTACAATAATTAATAAACAAGTCAATAGGTACAGTAAAGGGCAAATTACAATATAATAATAAATGATGTAAATGTAAACAACGCTTTAGCAGGAATTGAGAAAGAAATTCCCTTCTTTCTAAGGACTTGGTTTAATTTTTTTATCCAACAGAGCCCTCTCTGCCCATCTGTCTGTTCTTCTGATAAAATATGTATCCTTGGATGTTAATCTCCCAACTGTGATCTTCTGTCAGCCATGACGCAGTGTCGTGCCCACCAATTTCTAACTGCACGAAAAGATCATCTATTTTATTCTGCTTGCTGCAAGCATTCAAGGTTTAAGGTTCAAATTTCAAGGTGCATTTATTATCGAAGTACGTATGCTGCATACAACTCTGAGATTCGTCCTCTCCAGGCAGCCACACAACAAAGAAAACCATGGAAGCCGTTCAAAAGAAAAACATCAACTCCCTCCCCCAATCACAAAAAATAAACTGCGGGAATGGCAAGAACATCAAAACCCCCTCCCCAGCATAAATCACACAATGACACCAAGAGCATTAAACCTCCCCCACGCGCAAAAAAAATTCCACAAATGGAAGCAAGAACACCAAACACCCCCCCCCCACAGAGCACAAAAAAACCAAATTGCTCAAATGACAACAAGAACATCAAACCTCCCAAAGCACAAAAAAATGTAAACAGCAACAAGAAAGAATGGCAAACACAGGATATAAAAGAGAATTGAAACGGTCCAAGTGAACTACAGTCCAATCCATATAACACTTTCCAAATCTAACACCTTTAGGCCTTCATTTCTCATCTGACTAATGAACATTTGTTAAATTTTCAGCACTTGTAAGATAAAGTAGCAATTAGCAATCGTGCTGAAATAAAGAGTTTCATTTTCCACAACACTAAAATTTTGTATTTTCCGTTTTATTTTGTCTCTGTACGGAGCCCATGCCATAACTAAATAAATGTCATGATGTTCTTGGTTACGAGCCACATCACAAGGCAAACTATGCATTTCCTCTTTAACTGATAGTTCAAGTTTTTGGAATTCACAGTGCTGTTATGTTCTTCCTTCTCTCACTCTGGAGGGAGCTGTCTGGCACAGCATTGCCTCTCTTCAGCAGATGCCAATTCACAAGCAGATGCTGGCAACCCCAAGTGTTCGGTAGCCCTGGTGATTAAACCCACTGCCATCTGGTTTGAACATAGATGCACAATCATCTGCAGGGTCAGGTTTTACTCACAAAATATAGTTTGACTTGCTGCTGTCCATGCTCCAAATTATTCTTAAATCCTTTACATTTCTACTAATAGATTATTAAAAGTGCCAAAAACAACAGGCTATAATTATACAAAGCAACACACACAAATTGCTGGAGGAACTCAGCAGGCATCTTCAGATTTTGATCTTCAGATGCTGGAGGAAACCAACTCAGTTACAGGAAGAATGTACAAGCTCCTTACAGACTGGCAGAATTGAACCCCATGAGGTGATGTGCTAACCACCTGTCTGAGAACCTCACGGATTATCAGAAACATTCACTGTTTCATAGTACATGCACCTCTGTGTCTAGACAGTCACACGCAAAGATGTTCAGTCCTCGGTGTAGCCGTTACATTAAAACAACTAAACCTGCTCAGAGACTAAGCACGGGGGTGGGGAGGGGTTTGACACTATATAATGCACTCTCCTTTTGATCCTTGATTGAGAATCCAGCAAAGACAAACCATTCTGCAACGATAAAAGTCACAGAACTAAATAAACTGTCTAAGCATATTCAAAAGTAATTAAGTGTTAGCAGATTTAAACATTCTAAGCCAGGTACTGTATTCTTAAATACATTTAAACGATAAGTGAAGTGGTAGACAAAATATATAATTTCCCCCAACTTACTCCCTGCACCAACCAGACTAAAAAGTGAACGAAAGGCAAAGCATAAGTACTTAACTGTACTCCTCATTTCTACCATGCTTCCTCAGCCATGACACAAACTACCCATAATAAACATGCAGCACAAAATAGAAAACAGGCACAAAACAGGAACACGTCTCCCACCCTCAGGCAATCCGCTGAGAGTCAGCTTCCCAGTGAAGGAAAGCATCCAGTGACCCACTCGCAAGTACACGGGTTTTCAGGGCAGGTGACAAAAGAGTTTGGGTAATCTCCAGGTAATGGACAATCCGAGCCACTAAATCATTATGACTGACATCATAAATCATCATCTTCTACACTGGCACCATAATGGCTGAAGAGGCTGGATTAGAGGGGCAGACGTGGGGAGACACCAGCCACCAGCAGGCTTCACTTGAGCCAGAAGGATTCCCTAGAGGACCTAAGCACACTGCATTTGAGGATGCAAATGATTGTCCTGTATACAGAAAGGCTGATGCAGATGCAGGTTAAAAAATGCACTTGGTATGTTAGTCATTACTCAGCCTGTCTGACAGAGTGCAAGAGATGTCAAGGAGCAGAGGGGAGTTCATCGCTAAACTCTCAGAGGAATGAGTGTGAAGTCTGGAGCACATAATTTCCAGTCTGGAAGTGTCAGCCAGCACTGAAACTCCACTGGGACACTAGCAGTTGGAAAAGGTTTCTATTTCCTTTAAGCAATAGGCAGAGTCATACAAAACTTTGTCTTCAAGGAGCAGTGCCTTAGCAAGGCAGTGTCCATCATTAAGGACCCCCACCACCCAGGACGTGCCCTCTTCCCACCGTTATCATTGAGGAGGAGGCACAGAAGCCTGAAGACACACACTCAGTGATTCAGGAACAGCTTCTTCCCCTCTGCCGTCAGATTTCTAAATGGACATTGAACCCATGAACACGACCTCAATATTTTATTTCTGTTTTTATTTTGCGCTACTTATTTTTAACTTAACTATTTAATAGACATAGTTATTGTAATTCAGTATTTTTCTTTCTCTATATTTATCATGTATTTCATTGTCCTGCTGCTGTAAAGTTAATGAATTTCATGACATGCCTGTGATGTTAAACCGGATTCTGATTCTCATTGGAGTTTCAGACCATTTCAGTTAGGGTTGGAAGCTTTCTGCTGAATCAGTGATCGTCATATCACCCCAATCAGTTATTCTCTCTCTCTGTATGGATGTCCAATAAGTTTTCCAGATCTGGAAAGCATATCCTAATTTCAGCTAATGCTCAAAACATGTGGCTCATGGCAAATGCCAAGCATCTGATATTACTGCAGGTTGAATTACACAAACCACACAATTGTCACAGAGGGTCAATGATTTTGAAACTCACAGGGGAGAAAAATACTGATTTTAAACAAGTGCTGCATTTAAGACCAGAATCAAAATCAGAATCAGATTTAAAATCACAGGCATATGTCATGAAATTTGTTGACTTTGTGGCAACAGTAAAATCCAATACACAATAATAGAAAAACAACTATGAATTATAGTAATTATAATTATATATATATATAAAATAGTTAAATAAGTAAAGCAAGTTAGAAATAAAAAAGTAGTGGTGTAGTGTTCATTCAAAAAACAGATGGCAAAGGGGAAGAAGCAGTTCCGGAATCTTCAAGCTCCTGTATCTCCTTCCTAATGGTAACAATGAGAACGAGGGATGAGCTGGGTAATGGGGGTCCTTAATGACGGATGACACCTTTTTGAGGCATCATTCCTTGAAGATGTCCTAGATACTATGGAGGGTAGTGCCCATGATGGTAGACTGAGTTAATGACTCTATGCAGCTTACTTCAATCCTATGCAGTAGCTGCCCACCTCCAAACCAGATGATAGTGCAGCCAGTTAGAATGCTCTCCAAGGTAAATCTGTAGAAAATTACGCAATGTCATCCCATTTCTGAGCAACAGTTTCTTCAGGTTTTTTTATATTTAAACATTCAAATATAATTATTGCACATACAATATAAACTTGTAACCTAATACATTCCCTCCATGAAGTTTATGTTGTTGAAGACTTCCTTCAGCACTCTAATGGCTTCAGAGAGTATGGTCTTGTACAACAAACCTCATTCCTTTCATCACTATCTCAGAAATTAATATTATTTTCCTCCAAATGCTACAGAAAGACAAAAAGGAAAGGAAAAATCCTCCATAGCACAAAATTAAACCAAAAACTTTTTATGCATTATCACAGAAGTGGCAATAATTATCTTGGCAATGTGTTCTTGTTTTATTATTCGTATTATTCCACACACTCTATTGTCATGCCAGCATATTATAGTCTCCAGCCTTTTACCTTTCCTACATACCTGGCTTCACCCATCACCTTTTAACAATACTCCTTCCTCTCCACCCTCCACCTCTTTATTCTGGCGTCTTTACCCTTTCCAGTCCTGAAGAAGGGTCTTGGCCCAAAACGTCAACTGGTTTTTCATTTTCATAGGCATTTCCTGACCTGCTGAGTTCCTCCAGCATTTTGTGCGTGTTCATAAAAACTCTTTAAAATTCACACAGCCAAACAGAGCACACTTCACGCTCTGCTGTGTCTCGTCTAGAAAATGGCTCACTTTTAACATGCACTTGGTTCTTAAAACCTCCCAAGCCAATAGAAATGAATGAGTTATTGCAGAGAATGAGAATAATCTTTTTATCAAATGTAATTATTATAGAAAACACTATTTTAATTTTTTATACCATGCATAAATTATAACACTTTACCTCAGCATAACTACAAATGGATCCTCTACTTTCAACATTGAACACAGAACTGGATGTATTTTTTAGATTAACTCAAAGGATTGATTAAAGATATTAATTAAAAATTCCAACACTGAAAATATATTACTGTGAAATTTATTGGGGTTGGATAATTAAATTGACATTTTATTGTTAAACATTTGTCTTGAAAGGTGGTATTTTAAAATAAACCAATAATCAAAAGAATGTTAATTGTCATAGTGTGATCAACTCTGTAAGGTGCTTTTTAAATTGTTTTTGATATTCTTAATTATTATTCTTGCAATCTTCCATTCAATTAATCCTGTCACCCTCCAGTAACTTGCTTTCGGCAGATTCCCCATCGATTTTAATTTAATATTGGTGAATTATGAATACATTAGAAGACTATTTCTGATGTAAGAGTCAACCTATTACAAGGTTTGAAAGAGGGGAAATATTACTACTAAATCTTGGATTATCCCTTTCATTGTTATACATTGACAAATTTATGCAGGTAAATTCATTTTATTTCCTTTTCTGGTTTAAAAATAAATGCTTGGAAGCCTGCATCTAATCAAATAAAAAAAAATATTTTTTCCTAAACTGACATTGTGTCATCTATTGGTTGCTAGGCAACACAATGCAGTGCCGATACTATGAAGATGGTGTGCATTTTGTTGAAATTGTTAGTTCTGACACATCATTTATCATTTCAGCTTGGTAAGCAGTCTGAACAAGCAAACCATTTTACTGAATGGTCAGAAGTTTTAGCTTTTTATAACATAGCTGGTCTGATGCACATAGCAATGATTTTAATATTCTTCTGACATGCCTTGATGAAGGTCTCAAACACAAGAAAATCTGCAGATGCTGGAAATCCAGAGTAACACACACAAAATGCTGCAGAAACTCGGCAGGCCAGGCAGCGCCTATGGAAAAGAGTAAACAGTCAACATTTCATGCCGAGACTGTTCATCGATTTACTTAAGGGAAAACGAGAGGTTAGATCGGAGAGTTTGAATCTCCAGGACTCTGTAGTCATGGATATTACTACCGGTACTTGCAGCTACACAACAGCCAACACATCCTGAATGGAACAATTGATTAGTGGTTAGATGGTGATGTGATCGGACACAGCACCCTCTATGGGGCCAATCAAAGGTGTTATTGGTTTTTTTTAAATGTATTTTTTTCTACAATCGCAAGTCCCTGCTGGGAATTAAGAACTTAAAGTACTGCAGTTCTTCCCCCATCAGTGAGTTGCTCGTTGGTGGAGAAACTGAGGGAGTTGGACCTTGTGCAGATTGTATGGTTGCCTGTGTCAGAGAAGCGTCAGAGGAATTGATGCATGTAATGGGCGCGCAGACCAACAGCAAGGGATCACCTCAGTCACTTCTCTTGTGATTGCCAGACCCTGTTAGACTTGGTTAACATGGAATGCTGCAAGTCCAACTCACTGATTAATTGGTGGACGTCAGGGGAGCGGTGTGGCCTCTGTCACGGTGAGGACTAGGCCTCACGCTACGGAGTCACTGCTTGGAGCCTCCAGCAGAGAGGTGTCGGAAGTCTGTGCGCAACGCTGGCGAGCCAGGAGCAGAGTGGCTCAGTGCCCATGCTGGGGTCGGCGCTGCCCTCAGCTGTCTCCACAGAAAAGAAGCCAGACTGCAGACAGCTGCGACATCCATGGACTCAGGGCCTTGGACTGTAACTTTTTGTCTGCCAGTTTTTTTTAATGATATCTTAATTGTGCCTGCTATCTTTGCACATGCCTTGTGCTAGTACTGCGATTTGCACCCCGGCTCCGGAATAACACTGTTTCGCTCAGCTGTATTCATGAATGGTTGAACAACAATTGAACTTGAATTCGAGGAATCAAACCTAAACACACTGATGAAACAGCGCTGACTGCTATGCTATGCACAAGGCGTGCCTTTTCCGTGCACAGTTTAAATATCTCATTTTATTGTGGATTCTAGATACCAATGGGTGATATTTATCAACTCTGCCAGCACTTTGCCTCGCATATCCCCAAAGACCAGTCATCCAAAATCAATATACTGAAATATTTTTAAGGTGTATATTAGGAACTACAGATTTCATATATATACAATTCAAAAACAACCTGCTAGCATGGATCCATATTTAATGTTTTTATTGTTGCAAAGATCAAGAAAAGTTTTATAACTGAATATATAAAATCTACAACACATAGCATATTTCAGTTACTAAGAAATCATCTGGACAGGGATGGCAAGGTGCTCTTACTTTTATTGGTTTACATGTGCAAACAGTATGCTCCTCCATTATTAATGATTATTTAATCACACAGCAGATTTAAAACCTGAAGGTTTTAAAAAGTTTGAGAATGAAAATAACACAGAGTCAGAAGTGAGTGAAGAAATCTGAGCCTCATCGTCATCATAGCAGAAAGTGGAATTAATGGCATTAATAGAAGGAAATGTGTCTGAATCTCCACAGCATTTGGTGACCCTGTGATCTCTGCCTCAGAGGCCGATGTCACAACATTCTTCAGGAGGCTGAACCATTGCTAGGTGTCAGATCCCGACGGATTACCTGGTCGGCCACTGTAAAAGTGTGCCGACCTACTAGCTGCAGTGTTCAAGGATGCCGCCGTTCTCTGCCGTGGTCTGAGGCTCCCAGTGCACCAAAAGGGCAGCAATCATTCTGGCGCCCAAGAAGAGCAGGGTGAGCTGCTGCAATAACTATTAACCAGCAGCACTCACATCTACCGTAAGGAAGTGCTTTGGGAGGTTTGACATGACTAGAATTAATGCCTAAGCAACACAGGTCAGACCAGTGAATGTTCACAGTGGCATCTACCAGCCTCTCGCTCGCTGCTGCTGGAGGAAGTGTCCGAGCGTGGCAGTCTCTCACGCTGCATCTGCAGTAAGGTCCTTGCCTTCAGGTGCTCCATCTTCCCCTCGATGCTGTTGGCAAATGGTGCCAGAGTTCCTGGGCAAGGTTTACTCAATGCGGATTATAGGTTGGGCTCGAATTCAGATTTTAGGATGGGTTTTGGTTCCGCTTCTGGTGGTTACTTTTTCTGACTACTTTTGGGCAATTTTTTTAAATCAGGGTGGCCTGCAGATGATGAACTCTGAAATATGCCTTTTGATTTTGTGTTTTCGCTTGTTTTTTTTATTGTCGTCTGTGATTTTTTCTGAATGTGGCGGGGAGGGAGGGTTGATATTTGATATTCTTCTTTGAACGGGTTGGTTCCATGGTTCATTTTGTGCCTCTCTGTGGGGAAACTGAACATCAGGCTGTATACTGCATACATACTTTGATAATAAATGTACTTGGAATCTTTGAATCTATGGAAGTGAATAAACAGTCAATGTTTCAGGCCAAGACCCTTCTTCAGCACTATTTATTCATTTCCATAGATACTATCCAACCTGCTGAGTTCCTTCGGTATCTTGTGAGTGTTGCTTTGGATTTCCTACGTCTGCAGACTTTCTCATGTTTAGAATTAATTCCTGCCTGGACCCACCACAATTTGCTGATCATTACAACAGGTCTACAGTGGAAATAATCTCATTGGCTCATCACTCTGAGTTGGAGCACCTAGACAACAGCAAAACATGCATCAGGCTGTTTATCGATTCCAGCTCAACATTCAACACCGTCATCCCTCACTATTAATCACCAAGCTCCTATATCAGGCTCTGCGACTGGATCCTCAGCTTCGTCACCGGGAGACCACGGTCTGTACAGACCAACGTTAACATCTGCTCTTAATTGACAATCAACACTGGTGCACCTCAAGAATGCGTGCTTAGCCCGCTGCTCTACCCCCTCTAATTCCATGACACTGTGGCTAAGCATAGCTCAAACACTGTAAATCTGCAGGTGAGACCACTTTTGTTGGCAATGAGGCGGTGTGAGGCGTCATCAGAACCTCCAGAGAACACACCCCAGTCCTCACTCAGGGTCAGTGGTGGAAAGGGTGAGCAGCTTTAATTTCCAGGATGTCAACACTGGGGAGGATCTAACCAGGACCCAGCACATCCACGCAATCCCGAAGAAGATACACCAGCGGCTCTACTTTGTGAGGAGTTAGAGGAAGTTTGTTATGTCAACAAAGACTTGTGCTAATTTTTATATAAGTACAGTGCAGAGCATATCGACTGCTGTACTACAGCCTGGCATGCAGCTTTGAATAGAGGATCACAAGAGGCTGCAGAGGCTTATAGACTCAACTAACTCCATCATAGGCTCAACCATCCCCACCCATCGAGGACAAATTCAAGAGGCAATACCTCAAGAAGGCAGCATCCTTCATTAAGGACCCTCGCTCCAGGGCACGCCCATTTCTTATTACGACCATCAGGGAGGTAGTACAGGAACATGAAGACTCATACGCAAAGGAGATTCTCACCTTTGCCATCAGATTTCTGAATAAGTCCATGAATGCTACCTTATTACTCCTTTTCTTTGTCCCTTTTATTGATTCTGTAATTTATAGTAAATAAGGTTGAAGAGTAGAGGGACAATTTACAAGAATGTTGCCGGGTCTGGAGGACCTGAGTTATAAGGAAAGTTTCAATAGGTTACAGCTTTATTCCTTGGAATGCAGAAGACTGAGGGGATACTTGATAGAGGGTGGCAAAATTATGGGGAGTACAGAGAGGGTAAATACAAGCAGGCTTTTACCATTGTTGTTGGGTGGGATTACAACCAGAGGTCATGGGTTAAGGGTGAAAAGTGAAAAGTTTAAGGGGAACATGAGGGAAACTTCTTGACTCAGACGGTGGTGAGGGTGTGGAATAAGCTGCCAGCACAAGTAGTACATGCAAGCTCAATTTCAATGTTTAAGAGAATTTTGGATAGGTACATGGATGGTAGGGGTACGGAGGGCTATGGTCTGGCTGTAGGTCAATGGGAATAGGCAGCTTAAGTGGTTTGGCATGGACTGAATGGGCTGAAGGGCCTGTTTCTGTGCTGTACGTTTCTATGACCCTAATTTTATGTCTTTGCACTGTACTGCTGCAGCAAAACAACCAATTTCATGCCATACAAACTTGATTTTGACCCAATAACCTTAACAAAGATTTGATCATAGAACAAGCAAGAATAGAAATTAATATGCTAAAATAACTATAAATATAGGAGATAAGATAAATGGGAACAAAGAGGATCAAACTTGAGAATAAAGGATGAAATAAAGAGTCTAGAGAGAAAGGAACTTTGTTTGGAAAGGCAAGTAGTTGAAACAGATAGAGTGGAGCTAAGTAGTAGTAATGGTTACGTGGGGCATAACACTGGGAACAATATTAGAGGCACCTGTAACAAGGATAATACAATATTCACAGGGGACTTTAATCTTCATATCAATTGAGCAATCTATGTTAGCAACAATACTGTGGAAGATGAATTTATAGAATATATCTTTAATGTTTTTTTGGATCAATATTAAGAAACCAACAAGGGAATAGATGATTTTATTTATAATAATATAGTTTGAGAAAGGTTAATTAAGAATGGTAGTAAGTGGCCTTCAGGGAAGAGTGATCATACTACGGTAAAATAATTTATCATGATCAAAATTGACTCAGCTCAATCCAAAATAAGGGTTCTATACAGCATCTCTCTCTCTCTCTCTCTCTCTCTATATATATATATATACATACATACACACACACATACACACACATACACACAATCTCAATGTATTATCTTCATCTCTCTCACTCCATCCATGTATATATTATGTTTTGCAATGTACTGCAATAATTCACAATAATTGCCAGTGATAGTAATCCTGATTCTAAATCAAGGAAGCTGCAAAGGTCATGAAGCATAGCCTGATTGTGTAAAATGGGTAAATACGTTGAAAAGTGAGACAGTGAACAAACAGCTGACATTGAATAATTAATATATAGTTTACACAAATATTCATACCTCAGAAAAAATAGATAATCAAAAAATACAATGTACTTGTGGGTAATTATAAAGTTATAATAAAGCATAATAATTTTTGAAAGGCAAATCTGACTCCCCTTTGCATACTAAATCTATGCTCTACAAACCCAGCTGAAACCAGTGGGGTTTTGAATTCTGGACTTGGTCCAATCACTGAAAAGGCAGTTTCCCTGAAAGATGCTACAGAATCTCTAAGTCTAGAATTGCTCCCACCTCCCATCCTCCCCCAGCCCTATATCCCTTCCCTTTCCCACAACCCTCCCATTGGACTTCATGTTTCAACTTTTGAATGCCAGCAAATCAGAACCACCGACAGAAGTCAGCTCAATCCAGCCACGGTTTATAGAAAGTAGCTCTGTCACTAGGCAACCAGCCATTAAATTATCGCACAAAGGCAAATAGTGGGATGGTGAACGACTGACATCAAATAAAAGCATCATTGACAAACCTGTGCAATATACTACTGGTCAACACACACCCATTGAACATTAAGACAATGGTTATATTTATCACAAATTAAACCCCTGCTTTCAAACAGCAGGATAGTAGCTAGGAATTTATGCTTATACAGCTTTAATATTTTTGCAGAAGCAAATAGGATTATTTTACACCAAAATTTAATAATACCCAACTTTCATCCATTATTGTAAATGAATAAGATTGCATATTTCAAATTGGTGAAATCTGTCTAAAACCTCTGTTATTGCAATGGACAAATGCCAATATAAACTAAAGGAGGATTTAGTGCCAAACTGAACGCCACCTCCAAAACAAAATGCAGTCAGTATATTATTCCTCCTACCAGCTGTACATCCAGCCCTCTGCTTCATCCCTCCTGATCACTTGCATAATACTTACCATCTGTTCAAACCACTCTAATTGAAACCTTCCAAAATAATAAAACACTGTTCAGGCACACTAATGCAAACTGTGCCCACAAATAGCCCCTGGATTTTACACTCTGTGATGCATAGGCAAAAAAAATATTTTAAGAAGGAAAAAGTTATGAAAGAATTCCAGATGATTGGAGCATTTTAAACCACGGAATTTCACTTTGTCCACATTTCCATATGATCATAAGCTATAGGAGAAGAATTAGGCCATTTGGTCCATCGATCCTGCTCCACCATCCTCCTCCATCATCATGGCTGATCCATTTCCCTCACAGCCCCATTCTCCTGCCTCCTCCCCGTATCCTTTCATTCTCTGACTAATCAAGAATCTATCAACCTCTGATTTAAATATATCCAATGGCCCCCACAGCCACCTGTGGCAACAAATTCCACAGATTCGCCACTCTCTGCTAAAGAAATTCCGCCTCAGCTCTATTCTAAATGGACGGTCCTCTATTCTGAGGCTGTGTCCTCTAGCCTTAGACTTCCCTACTATAGGAAACATCCTTTCCACATCCACTCTATAGAGGTCTTTCAACATTCAATAGGTTTCAATGAAATCCCCCCTCATTCTTCTGAATTCTAGCGAGTACAGGCCCAGAGCCACCAAATACTCTTCATAAGACAAGCCTTTCAATCCTGGAATTATTTTCATGAACCCCCTTTGAAACCTTCTCAATTTAAACTAAAGCAATAAAATTTTTATCATTCTCATATCTGAAATGTGATGTCAAGTTATCCTGAACATAATTGGGAACTGAACTTAATTTATTACTTCCTCTGATACACCATGTCAGATATAAACACAAAAGATTCTGCTTTTGCTGGAAATCCAGAGCAACACACAAAAAATGCTGGAGGAACTCAGCAGGTCAGGCAGCATCTGTGGAAATGAATAAACAGTCAACATTTCAGGTCGAGACCCTTCTTCAGGACAAATTAGATATAAAACAGCTCTTTGAGACATCATGATGAAAGAACCAACAGGGAGACACAGAGAAGAGTCTCGGCCTGAAACATCAACCATTTACTCTTTTCCATAAATGCTGCCTGGCCTGCTGAATTTCTCCAGTGTTTTGTGTGTTGCACAGACTTTGTTCTATTCGGGTGTGCATCTTGGAAAGTTTGGCTGGGACGGAGCAGAGAAGCCTTATAGGGAGCCTCAGTGAGAGGCAGTTAAGGTGATGTGGGTCAGGAAAGAAGTGGCAATTTAACTGGAAATTGGATGAGGATTCTCAGGATGAGTGAAACCCAAAGCCAGACTTGACCACAACCTCAACACGAGGCAAAGACAGTCAAAACCAGCACTTGGAAGGAAAGGCAGGATTAAGGGGTGTTCCTGGGAAGTCAATTTGCAAGGAACTTCTTAAAAGTCATTGGAAAAACTGTTATCACATCTCACTCTTGGCCCCAAACCCCAACTTTTTATTCTTCTGTACGGACAGGATGCTGCCTGACCTGCTGAGTTCGTCCAGCATTTTGCTTGTGCCTTTAAGCAGTGGGGTTTGAACTGTGCAGATCTTTTCCAATCCTCAAAGCTATAATTAAGCTGACATAAACATGAAATAATTGTGCCTTCAGACTGTGAATCAAGCCCTGCATGTCTCACTCAGTGAAGGTGATGCCCAAGTTGAACAGTTGTCTCCAAATGGACTCCACACCAGGCATATTTTCCCTCTATATCCCTCCCCCTTCACTATCCAGAGGGAATGCTCTCTATGACTCCCAAGCCCACTCATCAGAGACCCTCACCACCGATCTCCCTCCTGTAGTTAACCCTGCAATCGTGCTAAGGGTTACATCTGCCCCTATATCTTCTCCCTCACCAACATTCAACATCCTAAATAGTTATTCCAGGAGAGGCAGGAATCATCTATTGCATCTGGTGCTCATGGTGCAGCCTCTTCTTCTTCCGTGAGATGCAACAGAGATCGGAGGACCACTTTATCAAACATTGTTGCTCCATCCGCTACAAAAGCCAAGATCTTTGAGTGGCCATCCATTTCAAATCAGCTTTCCATTCCCATACCAACGCATCTCCACTGCCACAACATGGCCAAACTCAGGTTGGGGCAGAAACAACTCATATTCTGTCTTAGTAGTCTCCAACCTGATGGCATGAACATTGATTTCTCTAACTTGTTTTCTTGCTCCCCCCTTATTTTACCTTAGTTAGGTGGCCCTCTCACCTCTTTTCTTATCTTTCCCCTCCCTCATGACCTGTCCATTACCTCCCTCTGGTTTCCCACCACCTTCTCTTAATTCCATCATCTACTATCAGATTCCTGCTTCTTCACCTGTTACCTCCCAGCTTCTCACATTAACCCACCTTCCCCTTCACCTGGACTTAGCTATCGCCTTCCAGCTGTGCTCCTCTTCCTCCCCCATCCCCCACGCATTTATTGTCTTCTGCGCCCTTCCTTTCCAGTGCTGATGTACAGTCTCAGCCCGAAACATCGACTGTTCATTTTCCTCCATGGCTGTTGCCTGGCCTGCTGAGTTCCTCCAGCGTTTCATGCCTTTTTCTATAATTTAAAAAGTTGGAATCTGTTAACACTAATTTCACCTGGACGTCACTAAAAATGAATAAAATAAATTAAGAGATGACTAAATATTTAGCTGTGTGCAAATTACAAATGGAGCATTTGGCTGCTGTCTAAGCATCATGGAGCTGTGTGTATTGATTTAGGATTCTGGAATGATGAGGTAAACGGCCCAACTTAGCTTCCGGTCTTGAGCCTCATAAACCTGTGCAATACTAGAGCCAACTGAAAGAAACATGTTCCAACGTTAAAACAATTGCAATCTTACCCAAGTAGACTGATTCTCCACATCAGCTTGAATCATGCTATAGTTACCAGACCTGGAGACAATGTACAACTAAGGTGCACTTGTAACATCATTAAAGACCCATCCCATCCTGGACATGTCTGTTCAATCTCCTGCCATCTGGTAGGAAATACAGAAAATTCTTAGCCAAAACAGTAAGACTGCAAAACAGCATCTTCCCAACGACTGTTGTGTAGCTACACCCCGGCTTGCCAATGGCCTTTGAATGTTATGGACTATCAGAGTCAGTTGTTGCATGTAAATATAGGAAAATATTATTTTCTAATTAAACCATACTGTAAGCATTGTAAATATCTGTTTTGCACCGACTGGAGTAGCATCGTAATCTCGTTCTCTTGAGTAATAACAGTAAAGATCTGTTCTATTCTATAGTATTATAACTTGATGAAATTGAGGATCTTACAGTTTATAAAGGTCTTCTTCCTGACGTTCATCCAGGTTGAACACACAAGTTCATACTGTAATTAACACTGTACCAGCAGCTCCCATACCGCAAATGAGCGACTGCCAGGTTTCGCTTTTGAAAAATTGTCTGGCAAAAAAAGCCAGCTAGGTCTGATGTTAGTATCACTACATAGCAACACAATAAACAAGGGGGCAGACTTCATTTCAAACATCAAAAATGCAAATGCTAAATTAATGTGCAAACAGCAAGCAGGATATACTGTCCGCTCATTGTTTATTGGTGACTCATCAGTTATGTCTCATCAGGTGTCAAGGTTCGAACGGGAACAAACAGATGAGAGAAAATGTTAGTTTGCAACACGGTGGTATGATCGGTGTCATTGTTTAAATCACACTAGAGCCCCATTAAGAACATAAAAACATAGAGAGGCAGAATTAGGCCATTTGGCCCATCAGGTCTGCTCCACCATTTCATCATGGCTAATCCATTGTCCTTTCAGCTTCAGTTTCCTACCTTCTCTCCACGTCCCTTCATGCACTGACTAATCAAGAATCTATCATCCTCTGCCTTATACATACCTAATGATTTGGCCTCCATAGCTGCCTGTGACAAAGAATGCCTCAGATTTACCACTCTCTGGCTAAAGAAATTCCTCATCTCTGTTCTAAATGATATCCCTCCTTTGTAAGGCTGTGCCCTCGTCTTAAGACTCCCCCACCACAGGAAACATGCTCTCCACATCCATCCTACTGAGGCCTTTCAATGTTCGATAGGTTTCAATGAGATCCCTCCTCATTCTTCTAAATTCCAGTGAGTAGGGGCCCAGAGACATCAAACTATCCTCATATGATAAGCCTTTCAATCCTGGAATCATTTTTATGCGCCAAAATTGTGAAAAGTACAAAAAAGTAAATGAAAACAGTTTTTCAGTAGTTGCAAACAATTGAACTAGTTCACCACAGAATGTGGAACTAACGAGCTGGATTTTGGATTTCTAGACAGGAAGCCTGGAGATTGCTCATTCCCTGCATGCTGTGGAGTTTTAGCTCAACAGCCTGTATGTTATGTGCTTCACAGGTTTCCTGGCCAAAAGTCAACCTGATTACCAGACTTGGCTTTCATTCAGGTGGGACAGGCTCTGCCGCAGACCAAAGCAGGGAGATTCATATCTCTGACTTTGGCAGGATCGTATCCTAAACTGGTGTGGGGAGGTTAGTCCATATTGCCACTGGAGCATGCCTGCTCTTCCTACATCACGAGTGGAGACTACTCACTGAATCTGTGATCTCCGCCCTCCAGCTAATGGGTGTGCTGAAGCCCAGAAATACCTGCCGGCAACAACTATGTCTTCCAGAATTACAATGTTCAAACAATACTCACAAAGATCCCTTGACATAAATATCTTTTCATCGAGGGAAGATGTGGCATGCTCACAGAGTTGAGGAGAAGATCTCTCGGCACATACAGCCCAGTTGTGGCTGACAGCATTGTGGTTTATTTGAAGAACCCACTCAACTAGAGGGAACAACAACACACACACAAAGTGCTGGTGGAACGCAGCAGGCCAGGCAGCATCTATAGGGAGAAGTGCTGTCGACGTTTCAGGCCGAGACCCTTCGTCAGGACAGTCACAGCGCTTCTCCCTATAGATGCTGCCTGGCCTGCTGCGTTCCACCAGCATTTTGTGTGTGTTGTTGTTTGAATTTCCAGCATCTGCAGATTTCCTTGTGTTTGCAACTAGAGGGAAACCTGATGGAAGGCCGCCACAATGAACGACTTACCACTGAGCCACACTGATCTGGTTCATGGCGATCTGTATCATAAAGTCCCGCTATTTGTCTCTGATCTTGATTAAGTGAGAGATGATTTCAGTAGCAAATATCAGCGATGGGTAATCAGCTGTCTTATCTATCTGCTGAAGCCCAGATTACAGGAATACCAGCATGGCTCAAAGACTCAAGCAACAATGAATTCAGTGGCTGGCAGCTGAATGTATGCAGAAGAGGTCAGATCTTCCACTTGCACCCGTACTTTTAACCTGTGATGGACTGGGCTGTATCCACTACTTTTTATAGGATTTTCCATTTAAGGGCTCTGATGTAGCCAGCCCATATACTCTCCACTACATATCTATAGAAGGTTAACAAAATTTTAGAGGACATGCTGAATATTCACAAGCTCCTAAGGAAGCAGAGGTGCTGTTGTGCTTCCTTTGTAATTGCACTTATGAGCTGGGCCCAGGACCTGTCCTCTGAAATGATAACACCAAGGAATTTAAAATTACTGACCCTCTCCACCCCTGATCCTCTGATGAGGACTGGTGCATGGACCTCTGGTTTACACCTCCTGAAGTCAATATTCAGCTCCTTGCTTTGCTGACATTGAGTAAGAAGTTGTTGCTGTGGCAACACTCACTCCTTCCTATGAGTGAGCTTCTCAATCTCAGACATTTTTTACTGTCACTACTTTTTTAGTGTAGGAAAAGGCCTTAAACTTCCACGTGGAAAGCTTTGCACAGACACCTCTGTAGAACTGTAGTGGGATTCCCCATCCACATCGACATCTCATAAGACTCTTGGGCAGGCCAAACAATATTCCACGTATTTCCATGCCTCCTTTCATTGGTCTTTGTGCAAGCACTGTACATGATGCTCCACCATTATCCTCGATTTGATTTCCCTGGGCCAAAAATGATGCCTGGCCCTACCTTTGGGAAGCAAGCAGATGGATAACCCTTGCAACCGGACTCCATTCCACATGCAGGACCCAGCTCGGAATCGCTGACCATTGTACGGAATGTGTATGGATCTGAGTATCCGAGTCATATTTAAGGTGGAAGTTGATTGATTCCTGATCAGTTAGGGCATCATAGGAAATGGCAAGAAGGCAAGTATATGGGGTTCAGTGGGATCCGGGATCAGCAATGATGGAGCAGACTCGATGGGCTGAATGGCCTAATTCTAATATGTTTTATGGTCTTATATGTATCTTCTTCCTCCTACTCTGATTCCTTGTGGTTTCTGTTATATTTTGTAACTTAAAAACATTAAACTAACTCCAAGGAAGGCATGAGAATCCGGGAATATGGGTGCAACTTCGAGTTTACTTTAAGCAATGTGTTCACGTATCATCTGGTTCTTTTCGCATTATTACTGTTGCTGTTTTTTTCTGTGGGGGAGTGGGTGGGGGATTCTGGGGTCTGTGAGTTTTGTTTCTTTTACTTGTTCATATTTCATGGCTATCTGGAGAAGACAAATATCAAAGTTGTATTGTACATGCATACTTTTGACAATAAAATAAACCTTGAACCTTGGTAGCGTGATGGAGTATGCATGATAGTATGTATATGTATATTTACATATAGTCCACTTCTCTACTCTCTCCTCGCCCATGACTGCACTTCTGCTTATGCTACAAACTCAGTCATCAAATTCCCAAACTACTCAACTGTGATTAACCAAATCACAAATTTCAAGTCTGTACATAGAGAGGAGGTACAGAAATTATCTAATCGGTGCAGGAACCACAACCCATCACTCAACATCAAGATGACAAAAAAAAAAGATAATTGACTTCAAGAGGGCAAGAGGTCCTGAACAAGTCCCACGATTCATAAAGGGTGAGGTAGTGGAAAGGGTCTCGAGTTTCACGTTTTTGGTCAGGAAGATCACCAAGGAGCTCTCTTGATCTGTCAACACATCCTTAAGGAGAGCTAATCTGCCCTGAACGTTTTATCGATGTGCGACAGAGAGCATAATGAAATACAGAATGATACTGTGGTACTCTGGCTGCAGCAAGACACATCACAAAGCACTCCAATGAATGATTAAGACTGCTCAGCACATCACGGGGCCTCAACTACTGGACCTGCAGACCATCTAGAATGTTCCTAACATTAAAGACCCTTTCCATCCTGGACACTGTCTATTCAATCTCCTGCCATCTGGTAGGAGATAGAGAAACATCTTAGCCATTGTGTAGCTGAATAATACTATACCTTGGCTTACCAATGGCCTTTGAGTGTTTTGGACAAGTCACTTGTTGCATGGAAATATGGGATTGTTTTAAATTAAGCCTTACTGCAAATACCTGTTTTACTTGGATGGGAGTAGCACGGCAATTTTGTTCTCCTCAGCAATGAAAGCTCTAGTCTAGTACATTCTAATCTCTTCTAACTGGATGTCTGCATGACTTCTTGTGGAAACATCTTAACTGTTTCAAGTGCAAATGATGAAAATAATCTAGCGGATGAGTTAACGCGATGAAGTGCAAGATTAAATGAAAAAGACTTGGTCTTTGTCATGCCAGCATATTATAGTGTTTATTTTTTTAATCCATTCCATCAACTTCAGTGAAGCAATAAAATGTGGTTGGTAAGATGATGGAGAAGATCCTGAGAGGCAGGAATTATGAACATTTGGAGAGGCATAATATGATTAGGAGTAATCAGCATGGCTTTGTGAAAGGCTGGTCATGCCTTATGAGCCTGATTGAGTTTTGATGAAGGTAGAGCAGTAGATGTAGTGTATATGGATTTCAGCAAAGCATTTGATAAGATACCCCATGCAAGGATTATTGAGAAAGTACGGAGGCATGGGATCCAAGGGGGCATTGCTTTGTGGATCCAGAACTGGCTTGCCCACAGAAGGCAAGAGTGGTTGTAGACGAGTCATATTCTGCATGGAGGTCGGTCACCGGTGGTGTGTCTCAGGGATTTTCTGGGATACCTACTCTTCGTGATTTTTATAAATGACCTGGATGAGAAAGTGCAGGGACGGGTTAGTTAATTTGCTGATGACACAAAGGTTGGAGGTGTTGTGGATAGTGTGAAGGGCTGTCAGAGGTTACAGCAAGACATTGATAGGATGCAAAACTAGGCCGAGAAGTGGCAGATGGACTTCAACCCAGATAAGTGTGACCTGATGACAGGATATAGTATTAATGGTAAGACTCTTGGCAGTGTGGAGGATCAGAGGGATCTTGGGGTCCGAGTCCATAGGACACTCAAAGATGCTGTGCAGGTTGGCTCTGTGGTTAAGAAAGCATATGGTGCATTGGCCTTCATCAATCATGGGATTGAGTTTAGGAGCCAAGGTGTAATGTTGCAGCTATATAGGACCCTGGTCAAACCCCACTTGGAGTACTGTGCTCAGTTCTGGTCACCTCACTGCAAGAAGGATGTGGAAACCATAGAAAGGGTGCAGAGGAGATTTACAAGGATGTTGCCTGGATTGGGGAGCATGCCCTGTGAGAATAGGTTGAGTGAACTTGGCCTTTTGTCCTTGGAGCGACAGAGGATGAGAGGTGACCTGATAGAGGTGTATAAGATGTTGAGAGACATTGATCGTGTGGATAGACAGAGGCTTTTCCCAGGGCTGAAATGGCTAACACGAGAGGGCACAGTTTTAAGGTGCTTGGAAGTAGGTACATAGGAGATGTTGGGGTAAATTTTGTTGTTGTGTGTTTTTATTTATTTATTTATTTATTTTTTACACAGAGTGGTGAATGCGTGGAATGGGCTGCCGGTGATGGTGGTGGAGGCGGATACGATAGGGTCTTTCAAGAGTCTCCTGGACAGGTACATGGAGCTCAGAAGAACAGAGGGCTATGGGTAACCCCAGGTAATTTCTGAGGTAGGGACATGTTCAGCACAGCTTTGTGACCCAAAGGGCCTGTATTGTGCTGTAAGTTTTCTATGTGACTCTATAATCTGTTTACTGACACCAACAAGGGATTGCATCAGACAGGAATGGGATATACTTCAGAAAAGTGAGGAGAAAAACCAAATGAATGGAGGCATGAAGAGAAATGGACCAAAGAGTTGACAGCATTTTTTGTTTACAAAACTGTGAAAATTGCAGAAAGTTAAAGATTTTTTTAAATTGCCGAATGAGATGGAGTAATAGACGTGACAAGTGCAATCTAAATGTAGAACTAAGTAGTAAAACTCAGAATACTGGAAAAAAAATGTTGATGAGATAAAGCATGTGTAGTAACATTCAAAGTTCAGGGTTCAATGTAAATTCATTATCAAACTTCATGTATATCACCCCATGGAACCCTGAGATTCATTTTCTTGTGGGCATACTCAAGAAATCCATAGAATAATAATCATAACAGAATCAATGACAGACCGTCCAACTAGGGCATTCAACTAGAGTGCAGAAGACAACAAACTGTGCAAATAGAAAAATAAATAATAAATAAATAAGCAATAAATACCAAGAACATGAGATGAAGAGTCCTTGAAAGTGAGTCCCTAGGTTGTGGGAACAGTTCCGTGATGAGTAGGTGAAGCTGAGTGCAGTTATTAGCATTAGAAAAGTCATTTAAACTAGAGAGAGACAAAAGTGACAGGAGCTGATGGGAAACATTCAATGACTTAGAGACATCTTAAACATTATATTTCATAATTGTATTGAGGGTGAATGAGTGTTGAAGGTCTGGAAAGTGGCCAATATAATATATATTTTAATATAAGGGTCTTGGGGCTAACCTGGTCAAAGGACTGTTAAGCGGCTGTGGCACAGAAAAATTTGAAACCCTTAAATACCCAGATTAAAATTGAATTAGTTGAAAGTGGGGGGGGGGGGGGAACAAGATTGCCTTTAATAAACTAGATGGAAAATGAAAATTACCTTTTGGGAAGACAGATCCATTCAAGATGGTACAGAGAAATCTGACTACTTCCACTATTTGGTCTCTTGATAGAGAATATGGAAAAATTACTACTGGCTTCGTGTACTCAAAACCACTCAAACTCTGAGTTCATTGCAGAGTGAGCATATTTAAGATGTTGTATATATTTCATTTACCTGCTCAGGAAACAGATAGACGCACTAGTTTATTGATGTTTTGTGGGGGGAAAATGTTGCATTATAACACTTAAGATTTCCTTGCTGGAAAATAAAGTCAGAATTGTGGCAATTTTGTTAATATTAAACATTAATTATTCCAATGCTCCTAGTGAATATGAAACACTGTAATGAAAAATAACAAACTAATGAGGATACAATCATCAGTAAAATCATAAAGATAATTAGTAAGGGGAAAAAAGGTTTATGGGGAGAAGCAGGAAAATTGGGTTGAGAGAGGTTATAATTCAGCAGTGGTCGAATGGAAGACCAGACTCAATGGGCTGAATGACCTAATTCTGTTCTTATGCAAACATAGATTAGTTGGTATTGACACCACCTCATCAAAAAAATTATATATATTATATATTATCCAATCCTGGCGAAGGGTCTCAGCCTAAAACAACAACTATACTATTTTCCACAGATGCTGCCTGGCCTGCTGAGTTTCTCCAGCATTTTGTGTGTGTTGCTTGGATTTCCAGCATCTCCAGATTCTCTCGTTTGAGCATGCATTAAGTTTCTTTTAACTCAGAATACAGAAGCACTGAGCTGCTGTTTAGTAATTTTCTCTGATTCATTGCTAATAGATGCAATCCCAGAATAATATGTCAAGATTAAAACACGCAGATCAAGGTGATTGCTTTTCCCCCACAGCCACCCTAACTGCTTGTAATCAAGGGAACAATGAAAACCTCAATTTCCTTTCACAAGTGCACTGTTACACACATGCATGTCTTCCAGAGTGACTCATCTATTTATTTCGTATTAGATGCAGGCAACTGTGACAAAGAAACACTGCTGGAAGTAAATCAACTAAATTAGCATTCATTCCGTTTCCTCTTCCAGACTATTTGATCAATTTTGTTTCAATTTTTTTTAAATATGCATCTAACTATTTACTAGCAGGTGAATCTCTTCAAAAGCCTTCTTAGGATGCATTTTTTCAATTTATTGAGAAACAATTTGGAATAGGCATTTCCGGCAACCCCCGATTTAACACTAGTGTAATCATGGGGCAATTTATAATGAACAATTAACCTACCAACTAGTACGTCATTGGACTGTGGGAAGTAAACTTAGGTCGCTGGTAGAGTCAAGTTTTGTGCTAACCACTACGCTACTGTGTCATCCACAGTTGATTTAACTTTCACCTTAACCTCATCCTTTATGGTGAAAACTCTCAGTTAAGGGCTTTAATACATAAACTGGTAAGTACACCAAAACCACCAATATGTCCTTCTTGAAACTCAACTACTGGTTCCCCTCCAGGATGTATTTGAGCTAGAGAGGGTGCAGAAAAGATTCACATGGATATTACCAGGAATGGAGGCTTGAGCTGTTATAAGAGACTGCAAAGGCTGGAACTGTTTTCCCTGGAGTAAAGGAGGATGATGAATGACCTTAAAGAAATTTATAAGACCACAAGATATAGGAGCAGAATTTGGCCATTTGGTCCATCGAGTACCGAGTCTTCCCTTATGTTTCATCATGGCCGATCCATTTCCCTCTCAGCTCCAATCTCCTTCCTTCTCCCCATATCCTTTCATGCCACAGCCACTCCTCATAAGACGAGCCTTTCAATTCTGGAGTCATTTTTGTAAACCTCCTTTGAACTCTCTCAATGCCACCCCCACCCCGCTCTCCTTCACCATTCCCCATTTCCCCCTCCCATCTCATCTCCTTACCTGCCCATCACCTCCCACTGGTATTCCTTCTGCTTACCTTTCTTCCATGGTTTTCTGTCCTGTCTTAACAGATTGCCCCTTCTCCAGCCCATTGTCTTTCACCAGTGGGCTTCCCAGCCTTTTGCTTCACCCCTCCTCACCTCCCGCCTTCACCTATCACCTCCTACCTTGTACTTCTTGCTTCCCTCCTCCCACCTTCTTACTCCGGCTTCACATCTTGTTCCAGTCCTGATGACGGGTCTCAGCCCGAAACATCAACTGTTTACTCTTTTGCATAGATGCCCACTGACCTGCTGAGTTCCTCCAGCATTTTGTGTGTGTCGCTTGGATTTCTGGCATCTGCAGATTTTCTCCCGTTTGTTGTAGCTTGTAACAGTATATGAGAAGACCCAGTACATGACAACAGTAGATCACATTGGACACTTTTTAAAAAAAAAGACTGCTGTACTTTTGAAATAAATGCTCTCAATTTTTTTCTTGGACTAGGATGGATAAATCTAGTTAAATTGCTCCATTGTTGCTGATACCAATGCACATGTCATAATTCAAATATGTATTGAGTTGAAGCCATTTTGAAATCTCCCAGCTTCTGAACTGCTGTTGCACAGCTTCAGCAGCAGGTAGTGGGAAAATAAAACCAGAATGGGCACTTTCTATTCATCTCCTTTGAATGAAATTAAATTGCATTTTAATTATTCACCATGTGCTGAAATAGGATTTAGGAATACATTGCACATCGCAGGAAATAATAAAATGAATTAAGGCAATCAAAAGTTTATTGACATTCTGAAATCTGATTGCTCTATATTGATCGGTTCTTTGCTAAATTGAAAATTCTTTCAAAAGAAATTGCTTGCTAGAGGATGAGTGACCACAAATATCAAGAAACTAGCTTTCTTCTTGCTAGTTCATAAACCATATTTTAAATCATGGGCTCCATGGACCCCACATTTCATGGTAGTGGGTCCATGACATAAAAAAGGTTGCAACCCTGCTTTAAAAAAAATGCTACATGTTTTTCACAATGCTTTGATTAATTCCATAAAATATTAAGAAATAACCTTCTTTTGGGCACAGGCAAAGAAAACAGCACTGCAAATTGGCCACCCACCATAAAAACCAGTCCAATTTGTTTCCACAGTGACAAAACACGATATGATAAACTATCTGTAGATAATTGTGAGATACAGTTTTCTACCTCATGGTGTTGATTAAAATCTCCCCTCAGGAACAACTGGAGCAAGAGTCCAGAAAGATTTCCAGTTTTGATTCTATGTATGTTGAGAGGATCGGAGTTGACGACACTGATGATTTTGTATTTTCGTTAGACAGCCCATTTTTTTTTTCATCATTTTTCATCATTTTTTTTTCTTTTCTTTTTTTCTCTTTATTAGTTATCAGGTTGTTAGATTAGTTTTTCTAGCATAACTTTTTTTTCTTTTTCTCTTTTCTGTTTTTTAAAAATATATATTATGATATACCTAGTTTTGCTTTGTTTATATGTTACTTGTATCGTTCATGATTTAGGAAGACTCATTTATATTGTAACTATTGCTTAAGTATCCTTTCATGTTCAGTTCAAATTTGTATGTTTGTAATCCCATTATCTATGTATTAATTTTATTATAATAATAAAATGACTGGAAAAGAGTCCAGAAAGATATGCAACGTTACAAACAGAACTTGGAAAAGTAACTGCATCCTTTGCTAGTGTTCTTGACCAGTGGTCCCCAACCTCTGGGCTGCAAAGCATGCAGGAGTGGAGCAGTAGCCAGAACGCACCCGGCACATCTTAAAGAAGAAAGCCGAAATAAACAAGCTAATTAATTAGGTGCCGCCTGACAGGTAAATGTCAGCCCAGATCAGAGGCGATTGCCGATTAAATTGGCAATCGCCTCTGATCTGGGCTGACATTTACCTGTCGGGCGGCACCTAATTAATTAGCTTGTTTATTTCGGCTTTCTTCTTAAAGATGTGCCGGGTGCGTTCCGGCTACTGCTCCACTCCTGCATGCTTTGCAGCCCGATATCGGTCCGCGGCCAGGAGGTTGGGGACCACTGTTCTTGAGTAACGTAATAATCCTTTCCAATAGAGTCACTCTGCCTTGTCAAAGAATCAGAATCAAGTTTAATATCACTGGCATATGTCATGAAATTTGTTTGTCTTTGCGGCAGCAGTATAATGCAATACCTGATAACAGAAAAAAATATGAATTAAAGTACGTATATTAAATAGTTCAATAAGTAGTGCAATAATTTAAAAAGGAAAATGGTAGTGAGGTAGCATTCATAAGTTCAATGTCCATTCAGAAATCTGATGACAGAGGGGAAGAAACTGTTCCTGAATTGTTGAGTGTGTGCCTTCAGGCTCCTGTACCTCCTTCCTGATGGTGGCAATAAGAAGAGGGCATGTTGTAGGTGATGGGGGTCCTGAAAGATGGATGCTGCCTTTTCAAGGCATTGCACCAGCAAGGTGTATTGGATACAATGTAGGCTAGTGCCCATGATGGAGCTGATTAAGTTTACAACTCTCTGTCTAAACTGTACAATGTTCTGCTGCTTCCTGCTCTGTACTGCTTCATTTAATGGGCTAAGAGCAAAATGATTTCCTCCCAGCAAATTAATATTTTACTGTGACATAAAAGAGCATATATTTACCCATATGCCATATTGTCATCAGTACAATTTCGGGACCATCAGTAATAAAAGCTGTTAAGGGTATGTTTCTAATGGTACGTAGCTCCACCTGGACTAAGGACCATGAAAGAGGAGCTTCAGCATTGAAATTAGCTGTTGTTAACACTAGCAACAATTGTGCTTGGAAATCTTCTTTCTATGATATAGCAGATGTTTTAATCTACTTAAATAACAGCATATGCCCATGTTAAAGTAACGGACAAATGAAAAATTCAAAGTAAATGTATTGTCAAATTTGTGTGGGTATACTGAATAAATCCATAACAGAATCAATGAAAGTTAGAGAATTGGGAAGCTTTTAAAGACTAACAGAAGGCAACTAAAAAAAGTCCAGAGCCCAGAGCCATCAAACTCTCCTCATATGATAAGCCTCATCACATAATAAGTCAATTCATTACTGAGGAAATGTAGTACTGTTGGAAATGTTGACTTCCGGATGAGAAATTAAACCAATGGTTTTGCCTGCTCTCTTCTGTAAGATTATTTCAGAAAGCAGCATTGAGCTATATCTGATGCCGTGGACAATATCTAACCTTTAATCAACATGACTAGAAATGACTCCTTATTGTCACATTGCTGTTTGTCAGCATGACCCACGTGCAAATTGACTGCCACGTTTCCTATACCTCATCTTAGAATGGGTCTGGATTGTAAAATGTTTGAGGCTACCTGATAGGGATGTGAACAGTGCTATACCAATGCAAGATTCCTCCCGCTCTCTCCAAAGTTACCGCCTTTCTGATATTCCTCAATTAGGCTTTTAGTGCATTTCCCAGAAGCTTTCATGCATCATTAATATTTCCACTTTTCCTTTTGCCTTGTCTAATTTATTATGTAAGCAATTTGTCATGATTCTTTTTGTTTCAATTCACACACATGCTCAGACCCTTCTCATAGTGCAAACGCCTGGCCTCATTCAGGTTCAACCAGGGACGACAAAATGGCTTCCCGATAGCAACATATAGATGCTCCAGGAGAATGATTTGTCTCTGACTGACCTTAACGCATCTGACAGAGAATGGTTACCTGAAAACAGTTCAGAATAACACAAAACACCAGACCAACGTATTCTTATTCCAATTATATAACAATTATTTAAAAACATTTCAAAATCATCTTCTTTTCCCTATTTATTAGATCTAAGCTCTCTCCCCTTTTCTCTGACCCTCATGTCCAAATGAATACCTTTCATCATCGGAGAGGTTAGCCAGGCAGTCTACTGCCAGCTTTGTTCATGTTGCTCTGTAACCAGTTGCTAGGAGATGAGTGAGACCAGTGCAAGCTGCCTCTCCTCGTACTCTCATTTTCAGTCCTTCATCTGAGAACAAAATCTGTTGTCAGCATTTCCTTCTGCCAAATCAATGTCCTGAAACTGCCATCGTAATATGTAGTACGTATAGTACTGTGCAAAAGTCATAATATAAATAGCCCAAGACTTTTGCACAGTACTGTAGTAATTTTATGTATTGCACTGTACTGCTGCTGCAAAAGAAAACAAATTTCATGACATATGTGAGTGATGATAAGCCTAATACTGATATGGGTCTCTACTGTGGACTGACAGTGGAAAGGGGAATCATGGTTGGGAAAAGGGGAAGAGAAAGGGGAGGGAACAGGAAGCACCAGAGAGGCATTCTGTAATGATCAATACACCAGTTGTTTGGAGTCAAGTGTCCTTGCCTGATGTCTCAGGGTTGGGTGAGTCTGCACCTGCACTGCCTCCTCCCCTGGCAGTCCTTCCCTACCATCTGCCCCACGCCCCTCCGACGGTGCGGCACCGTCACCATACCCAACATCTTTTGCTCGCGCAGGATTTTCAAACTCGCTTTCCACTCCAGGTTGATAAAAACAGTACTGTACAAAAGTCGTAGACACCCTAGCTATATAATGTGCTTAAGACTGTGAACAGCTGCAGACACGAGTACACACAATCATCACTTCCTTATCCTCACAATAATTCAGTAATTGGTAGATTTAGACAACTATCGTGTGAATAACAGAATCATAATCGTTTTACTGTATTCTAGATATCTGTTTATTTGAGATATAGCAAGAAATAGGCACTTCTGGATCTTCGAACTGTGCTGCCCAGAAATCCCCTGATTTAACATAGCCTAATGACGGGAAAATTTACAATGGCCAAGCAACCTACTAAACGGCACATCTTTGGATTGTGGGCGGAAACCAGAGCACCTGGACGAAACCCATGCGGCCGTGGGGGAATGTGCAAACTCCTCATGGTCAGTGGCAGGAATTGAAATACTGGCTCCAGCTTATTCCAATTCAAATATAGCTACTCCAAATTGTGACTTCTCTCCGTTCAAGCACTAGCATCCCAAGGGGATATGCACTGATTAATTCATTTATAAGTTATACCACACATTCCCACTTATATAGCCCTTTTAAGGAAGAAAATTGATCCAAGGGTATTTAGGGGATAAAAATCAGCCGCCAAATTATTAGGCTAGGCCTGATCAACAAAATGGATTGCGAGGAACACATATAAACGGACAAGGAAGGTTGGAGGGTTGGGGACAGGGGCTGGGAGTGAAACAATGGAAGAGGTTGGGAGATTCACTTTTCATTAGAAACTCCATAATTAGGATCATAACAGATAAAGGTATACCACAAATGGCAAAGAAGAAGTACAAACATTTACTTATTTATTGAGCTACATCGAACTGCGTCATTCCGCAATTTAACCCTATAGCCTCGTCACGGTACAATTTACAATGATCAATTAACCTACCAAATAGTAGGTCTTTGGACTGTGGGAGGAAGCCCACACAGACATGGAGAGAATGCACAGACTCCTTACATGCAGTGTGGAAATTGAACCTGGAATGCCTGTACTGTGCTGCCCCACAGTATACTTCAACAAAGTCTTGATCAGTTATGCAAAGGTGCGTATTTTTCTCCAGTTTTCCTCCATTTTTACATACCAGATAATTACTGCTGTGGATAGCAAACCTTTCAGCCCTCACTGTAGAGCGTTAGTGAAATGGACTTCCTGCCTCAATTCGATTCCAACGTCAACAGAGGCAGATTGTGGAGGCGACCAAATAATTTGAGGCGGTGCACCTTAAATTTTATTCCAGTTCATTATTTATCCAGCTAGGTTTCTTATGAATGATAAATAACTAGATAACACCAAAACCAATGATGTTTACAAGTTGCAACAATAGGTGAACAGCAAATCCAGGCCCAGAAACCAACGTCCCACCTGCATCGTCCACACTAAATGTTCAACACCTGGCTTGCCTTCTTCTTGGTCTTCCACCATTTTGTTCTCACTATACAGAGGTTTATGTTAAAAGTTCATTTGCAATGAAACACGTTTCATTTTACTGAATCTAAGTATCACAAGCATTTCTTTCTCAATTTTGAAAGGTGGGTGGGTGGGTGGGTGGGGGGGGGGGTGTGAAAGTGCTAGAACACAAAAGCTCTGTGGAATTTCAACCTCTTTCCACATCTTGGCTCATCTACATGCTCTAACCCAGCAGGTACTGGCACTTGGAAAACTGATGGCAGCTACAGGCCATTTTCAAAAGCAATGGAGTCCATCGCTCTTAGGTATAACATAGAGACAGGATTTGTTCAGATTCCACCAGCATGGGATGATGGAGATTTGGGAGAAGACCCAAAGACACTTGCAAATTTCTGCAGATATACCACGGTGAGCATTCTAACCAACTGTACCACCATCAGGTATGGGGAGGAATGCACAGGATCAAAATAAGCTGCAGGAAGTTGCACACTCAGTTAGCTCCATCATGGGTACTAGTCTTCCCAGCAAAAAGGTGGCATCCATCATTAACCCCCCAGTGCCCAGGACACGTCCTCCTATCATCCCCTCAATCAAGGAGGAGGTACAGAACCCTGAATATTCTCACTCAACCATTCAGAAACAGCTTCTTTACCCTCAGTCGTCAGATTTCTGAGCGGACATTGAAGCCATGAACACTACCTCACTACTTTTTTGCACAATTAAATATAAAGCAACAAATTTCACAACATGCCAGTGATACGAAACCTGATTCCGATTCTGAAATATTTCTCACTGAGATCGTGTAATCAAATTGTGGGAAAGAATATTCAGTTAAGTCAAGAATGCTACACGTACAGATTCGTTGCTCACATGTAGTGATTCATAAAATATTGACAGGATGGGAAGAAGGGCTCATTTAACAATATGTTCATTTTATTTGGCAGCTTTGATACACTTGGTCTTTCTTCCTATATTTCCTGTGGCACACAGCTGCTGCCTGTGTCAGTAATAAACTACAAAGCCATCAGCTACAAAAAAAGCAATGTCAGTTTTAAAGGCTCTCTGCCAAAACCATGAAAGCTGTTCTTGAAGGACACAAATCACTAATACGAGGCCTGTAGATGGAATGAAAGGACTTATGCCAGCTTCTCACATTACTGAATGGATTTCAGTGCTTGATGTGAAAACAGCGCTGTGAATTTGGTAAAAAATTTGACTAAGGTGTCATATGCAATGTAATCTACCCAGTAATCTACAGAGGAAAGGCCTTAAGAATGATGTGCAAACACCTGTTCTGGATGCTTTCTCAGCCTTTCATAAGAACACAAGTTATAGGAGCAGAATTAGGCCATCTGGCCCATCAGGTCTTCTCCGCCATTCCATCACAGCTCATTTACTATCCCTCTCAACCCTATTCTCCTGCCTTCTCCCTGTAACCTTTGACATCCTAATTAAGAACCCATCAACCTCCACCTTAAATGACTTGGCCTGCACCACCATCTGTGGCAATGAATTCCACAGATTTACACCCTCTGGTTAAATAAATTCTGGCTCATCTCCATTCTAAATAGACACCCCTCAATTCTGAGGCTGTGCCCTCTGGTCCTAGACTCCCCAGCTATCGGAAACATCCTCTCCATATCCATTTTATCGAGACCTCTCGATATTTGACAGGTTTCATTGAGATCCCCCTCAATCTCCTAAACACTTTAATTATACCTTAGATTCAGATTAATTTGCATATCACATGTACATCAAAACATACAGTGAAATGTGTCATTTGTGTTAAGGACCAACACAACCGAAGGATGTGTTGGCGGAAGCTCGCAAGGGCAGCACGCATTCCAGCACGACACAACAAGCCTACCATATTCACAGAACACGAGGAAACCTGCAGATGCTGGAAATTCAAACAACACACACAAAATGCTGGTGGAACGCAGCAAGCCAGGCAGCATCTATAGGAAGAAGCACAGTCGACGTTTTGCGGCCCGAAATGTCGACTGTACTTCTTCCTATAGATGCTGCCTGGCCTGCTGCGTTCCACCAGCATATTCACAGAACACGCCAACTGAACAAGCCTTGTTAGGCAAATCTTACAGCTGAAGAATTACACAATGCAGATTTTGCGATACTGTTTTGAACAACTTCTCTGAGAACTAATAGATAAATTACAGCTTATTGATTGAGATACAGTGCGGAATAGGCCCTTCCAGCTGTGCCACCCAGCAATGACCTGAATTAACCCGAGCCTAATCAGAGGACAACTTACAATGCCCAACTAACCGGTAAGTCTTTGGACTGAGGGAGGAAAGCAACGCAGTCATGGGGAGAACGAACAAGTTCCTACATATAACGGCTGGATTGAAATACTGGTTCCAATTAATGTTCAACTGTGAAAACATTTAAATATAGCTACTCAAAATTATGACTTCTCGCCATTCAAGCGCAAGGATCATGTGGAGATAGGCACTAATTAATTCATTTAATTATTACAAATCTTTAAAATTAGCTAAATTATACTGAACATTCACACTTATATAGCGTTTTTAAGGGAGAATCTCGATCCAAAGTAATTCAGAGGATAAAAATCAGGCACCAAATTAGTCCTAATATCAGGCAGCAGCGGGAATTGAACCCAGATGGCTGGTACTGTAAAGCATAGTGCTAACCACTACGCGACCATGCCAATTTAGTTTCTGTTTGTTTATTTATTAACTTCTAACAGAGTTAATTAAATCAAAAGATCCTGTGAAGATTCTTTGCATCATAATATCCACAGAATAGTTTCAGAAAATCATTCTCCAATGTTAGGCCCTAGGTCTGTTACCTCCAGAATCTATCTGGTTTATATTACAAAGCAACTTTTAGACTGGCCAGAAAGATTACTGGATCCCGTTTGGCCAAAAACATTAAACTTCAGAAGACCATCAACCCGACTATAGGATATAGGGTTTACATCAACTGTTTGCTTAGTATTTTTCTATGAGGAGCAATCTGGAAAATGTCTGATCTCAACAGAGACATTGACAATTTATGTTTGCACCACTGACCTACATCACATTTTTAGTGGTGCTTTGATTAGTTTTAGAGACGCCCCCACCCCAAGCTGATTATTTTGGAAAGACTGTTGTTTTGCTGATATTAAATTACGTAGTCTTAAAAAAAAATTCTAGATAAAATCAGTCGTTAGCTCAGATCCAGATTTTGACTGATATTCCAATGAAGTGTTTGCAATATTTTGCCACATGAAGATGGACCCCCAGTCCCCTCCCCTCTTCCCATTCTTCCATGGTCCACTCTCCTCTCCTATCAGATTCTTTCTTCTCCAGCCCTTGACCTTTGCCACCCACCTGGCTTCACCAATCATCTTCCAGCTAGCCTCTTTCCCTTTCTCCAAACTTTTTATTCTGGCATCTTACCCCTTCCTTCTTTCTCAGTCGTGAAGAAGGGTCTCAGTGTAAAACGTTGACTGTTTATTCAGTTCCATAGATATTATCTGACCTGTTTGAGTTCCTCCACCTTCCTGTGTGTGTTTCGAAATAAATGCAATTTCTTTTTGTTACTGTTATGTAATGTAAATTTTCACTTGGAAACAACAGTTTTCGGGAATTTCTCTTTTCAACATAATGTTTGTGTACAGATTCCAGACCCTAACAGACAGACATACTTTATTGATCCCGAGGGAAATTGGGTTTCGTTACAGCCGCACCAACCAATACTGGAGAAATATAGCAATATAAAATCATAAATAATTAAATAATAACAAGTTAATCATGCTCAGTGGAAATAAGTCCATCCTAAGCTCTCCCTTCCCAGGTTGATTTGAGTATTTGCAGCTATGTCAGTTCCAAACAGTCAAGGCCAGGTTCTTTTTTACACTTGGTTAGTTTGTCTGTTGTTTGCTTTGTTTAATTATTAATTTTAAACGCCCACTGTTTCCTCTTCAGAGAAGACCGAAGCAAAGTCTCCATTCCATAACCTCACAATGTTTGTATCACATTCCTCGCTTAGCAACCTTATCCCTTTGACTAGCATAATGCCATCATGGACCACATCTACACAGAACATTGCCACAGGAAAGCAGTATCCATCATGAGTGATCCCCACCACCCAGGACGTGCTTTCTTCTCACTGCTGCCATCAGGAAGGTGGTACAGGAGCCTCAGGACTCACACCACCAGCTGCAGGAACAGTTATTACCCCTCAATCATCAGGCTCTTGAACCAACATGGATAAATAACTTCTCTCAAATTTACTCACCCCTTCACTGAAATGTTCCCACAACCTACAGACCCACTTTCAAGGACTCCATCTCATGTTCTCAATATTTATTACTTATTTATTTATTATTATTTCTCTTGTATTTCCAGAGTTAGTCTTTTTTTTTTGCACATGGGTTGTTAGTCCATCCCCTTTGGGTGTAGACTTTCATTGATTCTATAATGGTTACTATTCTATTTTGGATTTACTGAGTATGCCTGCAAGAAAATTAATCTCAGGGTTTTATATGGTGACATATATGTTCTTTGAACTTCAGTGTCACAGATTCCCACATTGCCTGTCTCGTTGCCTTTGATATCCTATTTATTTTACTGCCTGGTGAAATTTACAATAGCATAATTATTCATTATACCAACACAAAACCTATAATGTGAGCAGATTATTTCAGTTTCAAGAACTGTACTAAAAATAAAAAGTGATACAAGCATGACAAATAGTAAAGAATAACTTTTGAAGCAGATGAACAAATAATCAACTATGTTGCTGCGAGTTTGTTTTTTTTCTTCAGATTATTTACTCTTATCTGCATTTCATTGCTTGACAGTTCATCACGTAAAAGTGCCACTATTGCCTCAATAAAATATTTACTAGTGGAGAGAAGCACAACACAGTTGATGCACAAAATTAGTTTTCCTGGATTAGGGGAGACAGAATCTCAAGGTAATGAGTTTGTCCTTTTTAGGGCTGAAATGTGGAGAAATTTCTTCATTCCGAGCATTGTGGATCTTCGAAATTCTTGATATCAGAATGCTGTGGATTCCTGCTGCTATGTACTCAAATCTACTCCAATGAAATGAGAGGATTTGGGGATTGGTTAGTAAAGGTTCGTTGAGGGCAAAATCAATTATGATCTAAATGGCATGCCATAGAGACCACGTGACCTGCACTCATTTCTATTTCATGCAGACCTAATTTTTGCATGAAAATCTCCTGCAAATATTGACATACTAATTATTCCAATTAATTTTAATTTTAAAAGGTAGGATCAAGTTTGAAGTATAATGATGATAAGGTGGCATTACCAGTCCCACACCTCCCACCAGGAAAGTGGCTCACTATTTCCTCAAGGGCAAGAAATGTTTGCCTTATACAAATCGACCAAATATAAAAGGCATGAGCCAAGCTGTTTAATTTTTTACCAGTGTGTGCGTGAATGTTGCTGTGAAGCATCAGGTCATTTAAAATTATTTCAACATACCACTAATGCAGGAAAACCTAAAATTAATATTGAAGCAAAATTTACTGCCACAGACCCTGGGAAGTCTAATTTGTGAGAGGAGAGATCAAGATTGAAAGAAGGTACAGACAGCAAATAAAGAAACAATTGGTGTAAATCCAAATGCGACAGACACACTCAGTAGCTCAGAGAGGATCATGAATAGAGAGAAGTAGTTTATGTTTCAGGCTGAGAATATTTAATCCAAAAAGTTGGGCAAGTATGTACATCACTGGGTGATAATCTGTTCAATCCTAAAAATACAAGCAAAGGAGCAAGTTGGGCTAGTGATCTCAAGAACACTACGCATTTAATCCATTAACTGAATATACAAACAACTGTAGCTTCTTCTCAATATTTTGGCTATGGAACTTTCTCCAGCAGAAGCAGTGCTCTTGCGATCACTACCCCCACCTTGATCCTATGCTTTACAGCTCTAGTAAATGTGGTGATTATGTAAATGGCCACTTCAACCATTACGAGAAGCAAACCATTATCCTAGCAAATATCCATGACTATTATGGTGAACTCTTATTACCTTGCAAGACAAATAAGATTTCCATGTTGTTATCACAATAGGTATTGAAAAAAGTGTCAAGGATTCAAGCTTTATAATTCTTATACTTGCTGTAATTCAGAAGAATGAGGGGTGACTGCATTGAAGCCTAACAAATGCTGAAAGGCCTCAAGAGAGTGGATGTTTCCTATGGTGGGGGAATCTGAGACCAGAGGACACTGCCTGCGAATAGATGGATGTCCTTTGACAACAGAGATGACAAAGAATTTCTTAGCCAGAGAGTGGTGAATTGGTGGAATTTGTTGCCACAGGCAGCTGTGGAGGCCAAGTCACTGGGTATATTTAAGGCAGAGGTTAATAGATTGATTAGTCAGGGAATAGTTGTGGGGAAAAGGTAGGAAATTGGGACTGAGAGGAAAAATGGATCAGCCATGATGAAATGGCGGAGCAGACTCGATGGGCCAAATAGAGTCCATGTACCTTGTAGCTTATCTGGTAGCTCCTATATCGTAGCTTATCTTGTTGTAGCTCCTATATCTTGTAGCTCATAACAATGATGCTACTATTAAGTCAATTTTTTGTGGGTGCAGTCAAGTGATTATCAACAGAGCATGTGCGATACTGCACCAGTTCAATGCAATAGATGCAATAATATCTTTAATTGCTTATGCAGTCACAAGTAATCTCCACCAGTGATTAATGTCATCAGTCATTTGAGCTGTAAAAATTAGCAACATGTCTAGGGAACTGGCTTGCAATAAATTTCTATACATAGATAGGAGTTACAAATTTCAGTAAACAGACAGCTAGACTGAGGTCCAGGGGAGCAGCTATGTCAGACTGATTATTCTTCAAAAAGCAATTTATTGTTATTAATTTAGTAACAGAAAGTCTAAATCACTGCTTACCAACCTTTTAGCATTGTATATGCAATATTTCAGAATATTATGGGATACAGTCAACATGTGGTAATTATGCAATATTTTATCTTTTATGCTGCTTCTAAATTTTCTTTGAATAGACAAGAACTGTTATGCAAAGAATGAGTCAGTTATTTTGCCAAGTGATATTATATCAGTGATCTCCTTTGCAACTCCAAAGCTAGAAAAGCTCTGAAAATTTCATAGGACCATGTGAACTTTAAATAGAGCAACTTTAAATTCCTCAGTGCCCTAATTTCAGAGGATGTGTCCTGGGTCCAGCATGCAAGTGCAATTACAAAGAGAGCATGGCAGTGTCCCTAATTACTTTAGAGTTTGTGAAGATTCAGTATGATATCTACCACTTTGACAAACGTCATGATGTGTAGTGGCAAGTATATTGACTGGCTGCATCACAGCCTGGTATGAAAACACCAATGCCCTTGAACAGAAGATCTTATTAAAAGTAGTGGATACGGACCAGTCCATCACAGGTAAAGCATTACCCACCATTGAGAACTTCTACATGAAACGCTATCATTGGAAAGCAGCATCCATCATTAGGACTTCCACCACCCAGGACATGCTCTCTTCTCACTGCTGCCATCAAGGAGAAGGTACAGGAGCTTCAGGACTCACACCATCACGTTCAGAAACAGTTACTACCCCTGAACTATCAGGCTCTTAAACCAAAGAAATAACTTCACTTAATTTCACTTCATCAATGGCATGTTCCCACAACCTATAGACTCACTTTCAAGGACTCTTCATCTCATGTTCTCAATATTTATTGCTTTTTTTACTATTTCTTCATTTTTGTATTTGCCGTTTGATATTTTTTGCACACTGGTTGAGCTCCCAAGTTGGTGTGGTCTTTCATTGATTCTGTTCTGGTTATGATTAAACCAAAAGACCGTAAAAAATAGGAGCAGAATTGGGCCATTCAACCCATCAGGTCTGCTCTGCCATTCTATCAAGGCTGATCCCAGATCCCACCCAACCCCTTGCACCCACTATCTCACTACATCCTTTGATACCCTGACCGATCAAAAACCTATCAACATCTACCATAAATATACCTAAAGACTCGAACTCTGCCATAGTCTGTGGCAGAGCATTCCACAGATCCACTACTCTCTGGCTATAAAAAAAATTCCTCCTTACTTCAGTTCTAAAAGGTTGGCCCTCAATTTTGAGGCTGCACCTTCTAGTTCTGGATATCTTCACCAGAGCAAACATCCTCTCCACATGCACCCTATCGAGTCCTTTCAACATGTGGTAGGTTTCAATGAGATCCCCACACATACTTCTAAATTCTAGTGAGTACAGACCCAATATGTTAACCCTTCATTCCTGGACTCATCCTCGTGAACCACCTCTGGACTCTCTCCAATGACAACACAGTCTTTCTGCGATACAGGGTCCAAAACTGTTGACAATACTCCAAGTGCAGCCTGACTAATGTCTTATAAAGCCTTAGCATTATCTCTGCTTTTGTATTCTACTCCCCTTGAAATAAATGCCAACATTGCATTTGCCTTCTTTACCACAGACTCAACCTGTAAATTAACCTTCTGAAAGTCTTGCACAAGGACTCCCAAGTCCCTCTGCACCTCTGTTTGAATCTTCTCCCCATTTAGATAGTAGTCCACACTATTGTTCCTTTTACCAAAAATGCATTATCATACATTTCCCAACACTGCATTCCATCTGCCACTTTTTTGCCCATTCTTCCAATTTGTCTAAGTCCTGCTGCAACCACATTGCTTACTCAGCATTACCTACCCCTCTACCTATCTTTGTATCATCCACAAACTATAGATTTATTGAGTATGCCCACAAGAAAATAAATCTCAGGACTATAAATGGTGCCATATATGTACTTTGATAATACACTTACTCTGAAGCACCATCTCCAAAGCTCCAGAACATTCCAGAATCAGAGAAAGTCGTGAAATTTGTTTATGCTGCAGCACTACATTGCAATACATAATAATAGGAAAAAAATGTGAAATATATATATCAAATAGTTAAATTACATTAGTACAAACATAAAAATTAAAAAGCACTGAAGTAGTATTCATTTGTTCCATATCTATTCAGATATCAGTTGGCAGAGGGGAAAAAGCTGTTCCTGAATCGTGGAGTAGGTACAGTCCAATAGAGTTTTATAAAGTGAGAACAGAATTTCCCAGCTCTTGAACTTCAGTGTCAGACTAATACAAGTCCCTTGGAAACTTGGATGCCTCAGGGGCAGGAATGGTTACGCTGAGTACCAGGCTTTAGATGTTTCAGAAAGGACAGGGAGGGAGGCAAAAGAGGTGGGGGTGTGGCACTGTTGATCAGAGATAGTGTCACAGCTGCAGAAAAGGTGGACATCATGGAGGGATTGTCTACAGAGTCTCTGTGGGTGGAGGTTAGGAACAGAAAGGGGTCAATAACTCTACTGGGTTTTTTTTTTAATAGACCACCCAATAATAACAGGGACATCGAGGAGCAGATGGGGAGACAGATTCTGGAAAGGTGTGATAATAACAGGGATGCTGTGAATTAATTTCCCAAATATCGATCGGCATCTCCCTAGAGCAAGGGGTTTAGATGGGGTGGACTTTGTTAGGTGTGTTCAGGAAGGTTTCTTTACACAATATGTAGTTAAGCCTACAAGAGCAGAGGCTGTACTTGATGTGGTACTGGGAAATGAACCTGGTCAGATGTCAGGTCTCTCAGTGGGACAGCATTCTGGAAATAGTGATCACAATTCTATCTCCTTTACCATAGCATTGGAGAGGTATAGGAGCAGACAAGTTAAGAAAATGTTTAATTGGAGTAAGGGGAAATATGAGACTATCAGGCAGGAACTTGGAAGCATTAATTGGGAACAGAGGTTCTCTGGAACATGTATGGAAGAAATGTGGCAAATGGTCAAGGGATATCTGCGTGGCGTTCTTCATCGGTACATTCCAATGAGACAGGGAAAGGATGGTAGCGTACAGGAATCATGGTATACAAAGTTTGTTGTAATTCTAGTCAAGAAGAAAAGCTTGTGAAAGGTTCAAAGAAAACTAGGTAATGATAGAGATCTAGAAGATCATAAGGCTAGCAGGAAGGAGCTTAAGAATGAAATTAGGAGAGCCAGAAGGAGCCATGAGAAGGCTTTGGTGGAGAGGATTAAGGAAAACACCAAGGCATTCTACAAGTATGTGAAGAGCAAGAGGACAAGACATGACAGAATAGGATCAATCAAGTGTAACAGTGGAAAAGTGTGTATGGAACCGGAGGAGATAGCAGAGGTACTTAATGAATACTTTGGTTCAGCATTCACTACGGAAAAGGATCTTAGCAATTGTAAGGATGACTTACAGCGGACTGAAGAGCTTGAACATGTAAATATTAAGAAAGAGGATGTGCTAGAGCTTTTGGAAAGCATCAAGTTGGATAAGTCACCGGGACCAGACTACTGTGGGAGGTGAGGGAGGAGATTGCTGAGCCTCTGGCAATGATCTTTGCATCATCAAAGGGGACGGGAGAGGTTCAGGAGGATTGGAGGGTTGCAGATGTTGTTCCCTTATTCAAGAAAGGGTGTAGAGATAGCCCAGAAAATTATAGGCCAGTGAGTCTTACTTCAGTGGCTGGTAAGTTGATGGAGAAAATCCTGAGAGGCAGGGTTTATTAACATTTAGAGAGGTATAATATGATTAAGAACAGTCAGCATGGCTTTGTCAAAGGCAGGTCATGCCTTACGAGCCTGATTGAATTTTTTGAGGATGTGACTAAACACATTGATGAAGGTACAGCAGTAGATATAATGTATATGGATTTCAGCGAGGCATTTGATGAGGTACCCCATGCAAGGCTTATTGAGAAAGTAAAGAGGTATGGGATTCAAAGGGACATTGCTTTGTGGATCCAGAACTGACTTGCCCATAGAAGGCAAAGAGTGGCTGTAGAAGGGTCATATTCTGTATGGAGGTCATTGACCAGTGGTGTGCCTCAGGGATCTGTTCTGGGACCCTTACTCTTTGCGATTTTTATAAATGACCTGGATGAGGAAGTGGAGGGATGAGTTAGTAAATTTGCTGATGACACAAAGGTTGGAGGTGTGGTGGATAGTGTGGAGGGCTGTCAGAGGTTACAGCGGGACATTGATAGGATGTAAAATTGGGCTGAGAAGTGGCAGATGAAGTTCAACCCAGATAAGTGTGAGGTGGTTCATTTTGGTAGGTCAAATATGATGGCAGAATATAGTATTAATGGTAAGATTCTTGGCAGTGTGGAGGATCCAGAGGGATCTTGGGGTCCGAGTCCATAGGACACTCAATGCTGCTGCAAAGGTTAACTCTGTGGTTAAGAAGGTATACGGTGCACTGGCCTCCATAAATCGTGGGATTGAGTTTAGGAGCTGAGAGGTAATGTTGCAGCTATATAGGACTCTGGTCAGACCCCACTTGGAGTAGGTGTTCAGTTCTGGTTGCCTCACTACAGGAAGGATGTGGAAGCCATAGAAAGGGTGCAGAGGAGATTTACGAGGATGTTGCCTGGATTGGGGTGCATGGCTTATGAAAATAGGTTGAGTGAACTTGGCCTTTTCTCCTTGGAGCGATGGAGGATGAGTGGTGACCTGTTAGAGGTGTATGAGAGGCATCGATCATGTGGATAGTTAGAGGCCTTTTCCCAGGGCTGAAATGGCTAGCATGAGGGCAGTTTTAAGGTGCTTGGAAGTAGGTACAGAGATGTCAGGAGTAAGTTTTTTTTAATGCAGAGAGTGGTGAGTACGTGGAATGGGTTGCCGGCGACAATGGTGGAGGCGGAAACGATAGGGATTTATTTATTTATTTTTTAAAAAGACTCCGGATAGGTACATGGAGCTCAGAAAAATAGAGGGCTATGGGTAACCCCAGGTAATTTCTAAGGTAAGGACATGTCTGGCACAGCTTTGTGGGCCGAAGGGCCTGTATTTTGCTGTAGCTTTTCTACATTTCTAAAGGGAAGCATGCCATATGCTTTCTTTACTACCTGATCATCTTCTGGCTACTTTCAGAGAGCTATGGATTTGAATGCTAAGATCCCTCTGCATATCAACTATGTTTAAGAGTCTTACCATTTATGGTATACTGTCTCTTTACATTTGAACTGCCAATGTATTACACTTCACATTTACATAGGTTAAACTCCATCTGCCAATTCTCTGCCCATATCTGTAACAGATCTATCTTCCACTCTATCCTTTGACAGCCTTCTATGTTATCAGCCACCCCGCGCATCTTCATATCATCTGCAAACCTACAAACCCATCCATATACATTTTCATCTTGATCATAAAAATCAGAGGTCCCAGTAATGGATCACCGGGGAATACCCCTAGTTACGGACCTCCAGCCAAAATTACACCCATTGACCTTGAAAAGGATGGACTATATCAGAAGATCATGAACATACACAGAATTAAACTACATGCAATACCTCTCTTAATCATCCAGAAGGTTACATTAAAAAGTATCGTGACAGGAAGTATTAGTCCAAAAAAAGAGCGTAATATTCTGAACATAATCATCATCATTATGTGCCGTGTGACATGACATGGGCTATCATGGTCTTTCATCTACCTTTAATCCGAGAAGTTCTAATAAATTCTTCTAAACTCTTGCCTGTCCATCCCCTGATGTAACTCAAGAATGTCAAGCACTGTTAACCGCAACTTTTTCTTCCATCAATTTTCCCTATTACTGCAAGATATTCGAGCTTCTCTTTCCTCAGTACATGTCCCAGAACATAATATCAATTCTAAAATGTGAGATCATAGTAAAAAAAGAATCAGTTTGCAGACAACAGAAAATAGTGAAGATATAGATAGTGAATAGTTTATAAAGGGTCGAACAGGATATATATTCCAAACCTCCTCTACTCAATAAAGTAGCCACCTAGTGTATGCTCATGGTGTTTTGCTGCTGTAGCACATCCACATCAAGATTTGCCTCATTATAGGGAGGATGTGGAGGCTCTTGGATGATTCAAAATTCAAAGTAAATTTATTATCAAGTACACCAAATACATTATTAAACACTGCACCTACTGGGGCGTTTAACCAGTGTGCAAAAGACAACAAAATGCAAATACTAAAAGAAAGAAATATAATAATAAATACATAAGCAATAAATATTGAGAACATGAGACGGAGAGTCTTTGAAAGTGAGTCTATAGTGTGTTGGAACATTTTAATGATGGAACAAGTGAAGTTGAGTGTAGTTATCCCACTTTGGTTCAAGAGCCTGATGGTTCAGAGGTAATAACTGTTTCTGAACTTGGTGGTGTGAGTCCTGAGGCTCCTGTACCTTCTTCCTGATGGCACCAGCGAAAAGAGAGTATGCCGTGGGTGGTGGGGGTCCCTGACGATTAATGCTGCCTTCCTGTGACAGACACTCTGTAGATGTGCTCAGTGGTACGAAGGGTTTTATCCATGATGGACTGGGCCACTTCCTTTTATAGGATATTCAATCCAAGGGCACTGGTGTTTCCATACCAGGCTGTGACGCAGCCAGTCAATATACTCTCCATCATACATCTATAGAAGTTTTCAAAGTTTTAGATGCCAAGCCAAATCTTTGCAAATTCCTTCAAAAGTAAAGGCTCTGTCATGCATTCTTTGTAAAAGCACTTACATGCTGGGCCCAGGACAGGTCCTCTGAAATGATAACACTAAGGAATTTAAAGTTGCTGACCTTCTCCACCTCTAATGCCCCAATGAGGACTGGGTTATGGGCCCCTGGTTTCCTCCTCCTCAACTCAATAACCAGCTCCTTGGTCTTACTGACATTGAGTAAGAAGTTATTGTTCTGGGGCCATTCATCCAAATTTTCAATCTCCCTCCTATATGCCAAAGATCTTCAATCTCCTTCCTGCATGACACAACCATGACTAACAAGAGAAGTCAAAGCCAACACAGAAGCCAAACAGAGGGCATATAATTGAGTAAAAATTAGTGGGAAGTTAGAGAATTGGAAAGCTTTTAAAAACCCAGAAGCCAACTAAAATAGTTATTATGGTAAAGATGGAATATGAAAGTAAGCTAGCCAATAATATTAAAGAGGATACCAAAAGTTTCTTCAGATACATAAAGTAAAAAATGTCGTGAAAGTGGGTATCAGACCACTGGAAAACAATGCTGGAGAGGCAGTAAAGTGGGAAATACGAAATGGTGGATCAACAAAATAAGTATTTTGCATCAATCTTCACTGTGGAAGACACTAGCAGAATGGTGGAAGCTCCAGGTGTCAGCAGTCATGAAGTGTGTGAAGTTACCATAATTAGAGGGAAGGTTCTTGGGAAACTGAAAGGTCTGAAGGTAGATAAGTCACTGGGCCAAGTGACGTACACTCCAGGGTTCTGAAAGATGTGGCTGAAGAAATCGTGGAGGCATTAGTAACGATCTTTCAAGAATCACTAGATTCTGGAATGGTTCCAGCAGACTGGAAAATTGTAAATGTCACTCCATTCTTCAAGAATGGAGAGAAACAGAAGGAAGGAAATTATAAGCCAGCTAGTCTGACCTCAGTGGTTGGGAAAATGTTGCACTAAGTATGATGTCTCAGGGTATTTAGATAGATAGATAGATAGATAGATACTTTATTCATCCCCATGGGGAAATTCAACATTTTTTCCAATGTCCCATACACTTATTGTAGCAAAACTAATTACATACAATACTTAACTCAGTAAAAATATGATATGCATCTAAAATCACCCTCTCAAAAAGCATTAATAATAACTTTTAAAAAGTTCTTAAGTAGTTTACTTAAATACATTGAGTCCTAACCCCGGCACTTTAACATATCTTACTCCTGGCGGTTGAATTGTAAAGCCGAATGGCATTGGGGAGTATTGATCTCTTCATCCTGTCTGAGGAGCATTGCATCGATAGCAAACTGTCGCTGAAACTGCTTCTCTGTCTCTGGATGGTGCTATGTAGAGGATGTTCAGGGTTTTCCATAATTGACCATAGCCTACTCAGCGCCCTTCGCTCTGCTACCGATGTTATACTTTCCAGTACTTTGCCCATGACACAGCCCGCCTTCCTTACCAGCTTATTAAGACGTGAGGCGTCCCTCTTCTTAATGCTGCCTCCCCAACACGCCACCACAAAGAAGAGGGCGCTCTCCACAACTGACCTATAGAACATCTTCAGCATCTCACTACAAACATTGAATGACGCCAACCTTCTAAGGAAGTACAGTCGACTCTGTGCCTTCCTGCACAAGGCATCTGTGTTGGCAGTCCAGTCTAGCTTCTCGTCTAACTGTACTCCCAGATACTTGTAGGTAGCAATGATAAATTAGGCCATAGTCAGCATGGTTTCCCGAAGGGAAAATCTTGCCTGACAAATCTGTTGGAATTCTTTGAAGAAGTAACAAGCAGGACAGACAAAGGAGATTCTTTTGATGTTGTGTACTTGGATTTTCAGAAGGCCTTTGACAAGGCACCACATGAGGCTGCTTAACAAGCTACAAGCCCATGGTAATACAGGAAAGATTCTTGCACAGATAAAGCAGTGGCTGATTGGCAGGAGGTACAGAGTGGGAATAAAGGAGCCTTCTCTGACCGGCTGCTGGTGCTACTGGTGTTCCACAGGGTCTGTATTGGGGCAGATCTTTTTATGTTAATTGTCAGTGATTTAGATGATGGAATTGATAGCCTCATTGCAAAGGTTGCAGATGATATGAAGATAGATGGAGGGGCAGGTGGTTTTGAGGAAGTAAAGAGACTACAGAAGGCTTAGACAGCTTAGGTGAATGAGCAAAGAAATGGCAGATAGAATAGTGTCGGGACGTGCACGGTTATGCACTTTGTTAGAAGAAATGAACAGGCTGACTATTTTCTAAATGCAGAGAAAGTATAAAAAACTGGGGGGGCAAAACTGGGACTCCTTGTGCAGGATTCCCTAAATTAATTTGCAGATTAAGGCTGTGGTAAGAAAGGTAAATGCAATGTATTTTAAGAGGGCTAGAATATAAAAGCAAGAATGGAATGTTGAGACTTTATAAAGCACAGGAGAGGCCTCAGAGTATTGTGAGCAGTTTTTGGCCCCTATCTTAGAAAGGATGTGCTGACATTGGAGAGGGTTCAAAGGAGGTTCATAAAAATGATTTAAAGATTGAATAGCTTGTCATATGAAGAGCATATGATGGCTCTGGTCCTGTATTCACTGGAATTCAAAAGAATGAGGGTACCCTCATTGAAACCTATCGAATGGTGAAAGGCCTTGATACCTTGATAGAGTGAATGTGGAGAGGATGTTTCCTATAGAGGGAGAGTCGAAGACTAGAGAACAGAGCCTCATAATAGAAGGGTGTCCTTTTTAGAATGGAGAAGAGGAGGGATTTTTTTTAGCCAGAGGGTGGTGAATCTGTGGAGACCAGGTCTTTACGTACATTTAAGACAGAGGTTGATAGATTCCTGATTGGTCAGGGCATGAAGAGCTAAGGGGAGAAAGCAGGAGATTGGGGTTGAAGTGAAAATTGGATCAGCCATGATGAAATTGCGGAGCAAACTCAATGGGCCAAATGGCCTAATTCTGGTCTTATATGCTATATGCATCACCAGGATGTGCTAGGAGAGGTTGGACCAGCTAGTTTTGTTTTCTCTGGTGTGTCAGAGGATGAGAGGAGTTGCAATAGAAGTGTACAATATGAGAGGCACAGATAGGTAATAGAGTCAGAGTCTTTTTATTCCCCAGGGTGGAAAAGTTAGATACCAGAAGGCAAAGCATTAACATGAGATGGGTAAAATTTAAAGATTTACAAGCTCAGTTTTATAATGGAAACACAAAGAGATAGATGGCTGCAACATGCCTTCAGGAGTGGTGGTAGAAGCAGATATGGTAGTGGCATTTAGACAGATACATGAACAGGGAGGGAAAGGAGGGAAATCGATCCTGTGTAGGCAACTGGGGTTAATTTAATTTGGCTTTGTGTTTGTCACAGACATCATTCTCTGAAGGCTTTGTTCACGTGCTATACACTTCTATGTGGCAGTCTTTGTCCTTAACCATGGCTTTCTCTAAGATAGTGGACAGAAACCCTGAAGGTATCTGTGGCCCCCTCCACTGAGGTCCACCTCACCCTCAAGGAAATAAAATATCACCTTTCATCTATGTCTTTTGCAATCCTGCAGAACTCAATGTTGGATTTTCCAGCTTTAGGTTAAAGTCAGTTTGTATATAAAGAGCAGGTTACCTATCTGTCTTTCCCCATTTGCCTGCCATTCGTCTCCACCGTCACCCACCTCTAACCCAGCTGCCCAATATGCTTTCATCTGGCACATCTCTGTGTACCAGACTATTACATTAAACAGACTTTACCAATACATTGCACAAGCAAAGGACTTTGATTGTCTCTTATCCCTACATTTTTTCACAATATCACTCTCCCACAACCATTCCCTACCTTCTCTGCTACCAACGGTAAATAGTAGCCCCCTTTTTCAGTTCTGATGAAGGGCTCTGGATCTGTTTCTCTATCCTCTGAGCCTGTTTTACCTATTGACATGTGACAGTATTTTCTTTTTTTTTAGAAATTCATTTACATTTAAACTGTAAACTGCTTTGTTCATATGAAAGGAGTATAAAAGTTTAGGTCAACTCAAAATAGAGTTTAACAAATTCTCCACAAGAGCCACTTCATGTTTTCAAGTTGCTGGGCATTTAGAAACTCAGATATTAATAAAGTTAATGCGTTTTCCTTCTCACTGTATTGTTAACGACTGCTGTTGAGGAACATTAGATTGAATATGTTTTTAATATGTTTATAAATTAACCAGGCTTTGTGATTGATAAAATATATTATTTTCAATAGTTATATAGTCATGGACTCAAATGAAGCATCTTACTGCCAGTTACACCGCTGGCGTTTTGGGCAGCAATGTACTTCACCCTTTGGTCACTCAGACATAGGATTCTTCACTGCTCCTTCCACAACAGCTTTGACTTACCAGTCAGGTTTGTCATCCCTGAGCTGAATCCCCAAACCTGGAGGACCGGTGGATCCTCTTGGTCTGGCTTTTTCTCCCTTTGACCTGTTTGGCATGGGTGACCATACCAAGAGCCAAAGCACAAAGCCCTGACTCTAGCCAACGTAACCCTCCAGGTCACTGAGGCACGCCAGCCACCAAACCACAAGGCTGTACCCGCTTGGAACAAATTAAGCATAATTTTAGGTTAATCTGCAAAAATAAATTGCAGTGCAAACTGTATCCTAATTTTTCTGATCTCCTCAATGACATATTTGGCTTACATGAACTCTCGATTTAACATAAGGTATTCTACTTTTTACGACTCAAGTCATGTTGAAATTTATCACGCAGCCTACAAAAGACAAACTGATTAAGTTTCACTGATCAAATAAAACAAGCTATAGTGAGAGGACTTAATATGTGTAATTAAAAAGTGGGACATGGCAGATGAAATAAGGTTGCTTTCAATAGTTGAGAAATAAAAAGCAAATGGCTATAGATTCAATACTAACTGCAAGCGATTTACAACAAAGATACTTTGCAGAGAGTAGCTAGGCTGGGAAATTTGCTTCAAATATTAATTGAGGCAGCAAAAATGCCAGTAATCAACATTTGACTCAAATGGTGGATCAAGTAATGTGGGGTGGAAAAAAAGAGTCAGGACTGTTGTACGTCTGCAAGGTTGACATGAGCCGGTTGCAATGAAATGTCCAAGGATTGCATTCTATTCCCAGCACCATCCTTACAAAGATATTAAAACTTAATGGGTGCAGAGGAAATGTAGTTGGGTGGTTTGAAGTATTCATGACTTCGTCAACAGAAGAGACTAATGAAGCAACAATTATTCTCTTTAGGAGCAGAAGTTCTACAGCCCACAGAAAGCCATCAGTGATCACTGGCACCATCTTGTCACCAAGCTATTCTACAGATTTGCTGGGTATGCCAAAGGAAAATAAATCTCAGGGTTAAATTATTTTTTTTATTTATTTACTGAGATACAGTGCAGAACAGACCCCTCCAGCACTTTGAGCCACGCCACCCAGCATCCCCCCCCACCCCCGCCGATTTAATCCTAGCCTAATCACAGGACAACTTACAATGTCAAATTAACCTCCTCACCAGTAAGTTTTTTGGACTGTGGGAGGAAACCAGAGCACCCGGAGGAAACCCACGTGGTCATGGGAAAAAATGTACAAACTCCTTACAGGCAGCGACAAGAAATGAACCCGTGCCACCTGCACTTTGAATTGTTGTGCTAACTGCTAGCTACCGTGGCACCCTTTGCAGGCAGCAACCAAACGAAATAACGTAATAGAACCCAGACAAAAACAGACCATCGGACACCCAATCTGTGAAAAAGAGAACAAATCATGCAAACAATACAAAAGCAAGCTAATAACACAGAGAACATGAACTGCAGAGTCCCCAAGAATGAGCACACACAGACACAGAGATAGTTCAGCACTACAGATGGTCCAGGAGGCCGAAGGTTGCAGGCTGCAGCCATGGAGCCAGTTCAGTGCTGAGGCAAGTGAAGCTGGCCCGGGAGGCCGATGGCTTCACACCACAGGCACAGAGCCAGTTCATGGTGAGGCAAGTGAAGCTGGCCCGGGAGGCCGATGGCTTCACACCACAGGCACAGAGCCAGTTCATGCTGAGGCAAGTGAAGCTGGCCCGGGAGGCCGATGGCTTCACACCACAGGCACAGAGCCAGTTCATGGTGAGGCAAGTGAAGCTGGCCCGGGAGGCCGATGGCTTCACACCACAGGCACAGAGCCAGTTCATGGTGAGGCAAGTGAAGCTGGCCCGGGAGGCCGATGGCTTCACACCACAGGCACAGAGCCAGTTCATGGTGAGGCAAGTGAAGCTGGCCCGGGAGGCCGATGGCTTCACACCACAGGCACAGAGCCAGTTCATGGTGAGGCAAGTGAAGCTGGCCCGGGAGGCCGATGGCTTCACACCACAGGCACAGAGCCAGATCCGTGCTGAGGAAGTGCCAGTGGCTGCAGGCCACAGCTGCAGAGTCAGCTCAGTGCTGAGGTGAGCAATTGGATACTGTAAACTGCTCCAGATAAGAGGAAGAATTCCAAGAATTCGTGGGAGTGGGGGGGGGGGGATGACATTGATGGAAATGTGGGAATAAAAGGGGATAAATGCAAATGGATGCTTGATGGTCAGCAGACAATCAGTGGGCGGAAAGGCCTTGTTTCCATGCTTCAGATGCATCAACAACCAGATGGCAAAGGAAGCAGAGATTAGACTTATTTTTAATTTACATAGCATATTTCTTCGATTAATACATACAAGGGATACGAATGTTACTGGCAAGATCAAATCTTTGAACTTCAGGGCTTCATGAGGTGGTTATAAACCTGGAGTCATTCATAGGTCAAATAGGATAAGGATATCAGGTAACCTTCTTTCAAAGATGTAACTTAACCAAATAAATTTTTGTGCATGAAAAAGTGATTTTTAAAGTCATTATTACCAACACTAGCTTTCCATTACATTTAACTAACAGAATATAAGTTCTTCAGCTACAATGGTGCAATTTAAACTCAAATGTCCAAATCAAAAATTCACTACATTTAAGACACTAGCCTATTGCTTATTGACTACAGCTCCACCAGAGTGCAGCTACACTCAGGCTCACGAACCTAAAGGGATAAGCCTCATCACTGAACTGTTCTCACAAATAATGGGCTCATTTTCAAGTTCTCAATATTTATTGCCTATTTATTTTTGTATTTGCACAGTCTTCTACACTCTGATTGAATGCCAAGTTGGAAGTCTTTCGTTGATCCTGTTGTGGTTATTATTCTATAGATTTATTGAGAATGCCCACAAGAAAATGAATCACACGGTTGCATATGGTGACACATATGTACTTTGACAATAAATTTATTTTGAACTTTGAAGCTGAATTCCAAGCGAACTCATGACCAAACTTCAAGACCTGAGAATCAACCCCTCCCTTTGCAACTGGATAGTCTGCTTCCTGACCAACAGACTGGTGCCCCACAAGACTGTGCCATCAGCCCTCAACATTATTCCCTATGCACTCATACCTGCATGACCAGATTGGGTTCGAACTTCATCTGCACGTTTGCAGAGGGTTGAATCTGAAATAACTATGAGTTGGAGTAAAGGAAGGCGATAGAGTGCCCAGCAACATGGAGTCACGACACCTGTCTATCCCTCGATGTTAGCAAAACAGAACAGTTGGTCATTGACTTTAAAAAGGGTTGGTGCACATGCACTTGTTTACATCAACGATGCTGAAGTTGAGAGGGTTGGGAGTTAAGTTTCTTGGAGTGAACATCACCAATAGACTGTCCTGGTCCAACCACGTAAACAGCAAGACCAAAGCAACACACACAAAATGCTGGAACTCAGCAGGTCAGGCAACATCTACTGAAAGGAATAAGTAGTCAATGTTTTGGGCAGAAACCTTCTTCAGGACTGGAAAGGAAGGGGGAAGATGCCACAATATAAAAGTGGGGAGAGGGAGGGAGAATAGCTAGAAGGTGACGGGTGAAGCCAAGTGTGTTGGAAAGATACAGTGCTGGAGAGGAAGGAATCTGACAGGAGAAAGGGAAGGAGAGAAGTGATAAGCAGATGAAAAGAAACAAGAGGCCAGAGAGGGGAGAATAGAAGGAGGGGATTTTTAAAAAATATACAAACAGAAGTAAAAGGAAGTGGGGGGGGGGGGGGGGGGGAGGGGAGGGGAAATTACATTCATGCTTTCAAGCTGCAGGCTACCGAAACAGAATACAAGGTGTTGTTGCTCTGGCCTGATCTTGGCACAAGTTGAAGCCATGGAATAACATGTCGGAATGGGAATGGCATGACCATGATAGCTTACATCACCTCTACTTCAGAAGGCTAAAGGAAATTGGCATTTCCCCTTTGACCTTCATCATTTTCATTGCGGCACCACAGAAAGCACTTTTTCAGGATGCACCGTAGCTTGGTGGAGCAACTGCTCGACCCGTGACCACAAGAAATCAGAGAGTATTGTGGACATCCCTCAGCACGTCACTGAAACCAGCCTCCTATCCTTACATTTCCTACTACCCTGGTAAAGGAGCAAGACCCCATGCCCCCTCTAACCAGGCAAAAGATACACAAGCCTGAAAGCACCTACCACCATGGTCAAGGGCAGCTTCTATCCTGCTGTTATGTGAACAGACCCTAGTATGATAAAATGGACTCCTGACCTCATAATCAGCATTGTTACGACCTTGCACCTTATTGTCTATCTAAATAGCACCTCTGTAACATTTTATTCTACATTCTGTTATTGTTTAACCTTGGAGAGCCACAATGCACCATTACAATGAATTGATCGGTATGAACGGTATGCAAGGAAATATTTTCTTTCCACATCAGTAATTTTCCTTAATTTGGTAACTTAGTGTTTTTTTTAATAAATTCTATTCTAACTTTTATTCCAACTAAACTGTCAGAAAAACGCAAGTTAAAATATCACATGATAGTTGAATGTTCTTAACGAGCATGCAAAGTGATTGTCAATACTCAAAATAAAGCTACACTGAAAATGAAAATGGTTTGGCGTGGACTAGATGGGCCAAAGGGCTGGTTTCTGTGCATTTCTTTTCTGAGATTCTATCTTGCTGGTTTCCTTCATCACAACCACTCTTACAATATGGAAGACACATAATTAACATAACAAGCAATTGAGGGCGTTCATTGATAGGGGTCGACTATGGGCATCGTGTCCTAGTTGTCTACGTGATACGCAAGTCAGGGCAGTATGATTCGGAGAGCTTGCAGCTTGCTCCCCCTCTCCATGCAGCTGAAGAATCCAAAAGAACAGCAGAGACCGATACAGTTTGGCATCAGCGGCATCGCAGGAGTTGCCGGTCAGCACTGAACTCAATGTCGGACGGCCCTAGGGACTCCAGCTCTGGATTTGCCCTCTGAGTTTACTCCAAAGCTCTCCCATGAGTGGGTACAGCTGCAAGGCAGCAGAGGTTTGAGATCAGAGTTTTCCTTCGTCTAGATGAGCCGCCAACCATGGCCGACAAGCCCAATGTGTCTGAAGTGACTGGCTTTAAGGCACCAGTAACCCACCTTTGCCCCTTCCCCTGTCACTAGAAACCATTCCACCTATTTTATTAGCTTAGCTGCACATGAAAGTCAAGAATTTGACTTGGTTGTCAGAGGCTATTTGAGGCACATGCCATTGAGGGTATTGGGAGCTTATTTCTTCTAACTCCCTTGGCCATGCCAACCTGAAGGAACCAACCAACAGAATCAATCTAACCAAGCACTGTGCTTGATCCTTTCGTAACTTCCTTATTAATTGGTTCCTGTTAGTTATTGAATTTATCTTCTCATTAGGATAAAGAATAAACTCTGCCATTTCAGTGTACATTCCCTCCACTGGTTTAGTCATGACTTGTTTTTCAGACTGGAAGTTCCGCACAGAATTGAAGGTCCCGGGTGTCTCAGAGCGGCTGCAGAAGATTATCAAGAGGGAGGGTGAGCGAGAGGTCATAGTGCACATTGACACCAATGACATAAGTGGAGTGGGGGTGGGGAAGAGCTCACGTGCAGTATGGTTAGATGAGAAAGAAAAGGAATACTAAAATAGTGACTTCTGGATTACTCCCAGTACCACATGCTAGTCAGGGCAGGAATAGGATGATAGGACCGATGAATGAGCGTCTGGGGGAGCAGTGCAGAATTTCATTGTTTCTTGATTGTTTCTGGGGAAGCTATGACCTGTACAAAAAGGACACATTACCCTGCACCCAAGGGTGTTGGATCAATATCCCTGCAAGCATACAAAGGTACAGCTGTTGGGGAGAGTTTAAACTAATCTGGCAGGGGGTGCGAACCAGGGTGATTGGGCTGAGGGCGGGGCAGTTGGGCTACAAGTCAATGCACTGTGTTGAGTGACAGTGATGAAGGAAAGGCAGATGATGGGGCAAAATTGCAGTCACGGGATGAATTGAAGTGTAACACAGGGACAAAATCAAAAAGGTTACTGAATACAGGACTGAAGGTGTTATATTTGAATGCACACAGTAAGTAGAACAACGTAGATGATCTTGTGGTGCAGTTAGAGATTGGCAGGCATGACATGGCAATTACCGAGTCGTGACTGAAAGCAGAACATAGTTGACAGAGTCTTGGCTAATCAGGCCAAAGGTTATGAGGAGAAGGCAGGAGAATGGGATTGAGAGGGATAATAAATCAGCAGAAGTGGGCCAGACTCAATGGGCCAAGTGGTCAAAATCTGCTCCTATGTCTTATGTAAAGGACAACGGGAATCTGTCCAATAGAGTGAGACCAAGGGTCTTATGTAAAGACCTCTTTTGAAATATAATCCATTTAAAAACTTGAAAAATATGAAATTGGGTTTGGAAAGTTAACTTAGTAGGTTTAATGTCATCATTCATTTTCTAACACTGGCCTTACTCATTACAAAATAGTAAACTCTTGCTACTAATGGATAACAATCAAATAGAAACAATTACAAAATCTTACTGTTCTTCAGGTTCATCAGAACCTTAATCATTTAAACAATTCAAGTCACATCAATACAAGGTGAGACGATAAAACCCGGTTTAACAAATACATGAACTTATCCCTCATTTGTGGATATAAAAACAATATAAAGTCACATCAGTATTAGCTTCTGCTTGCAAAATTTGTCCTCAGAACCTACTGACTGGGGATCCATTTCTTGACAACTCTTTGCTGACTTGAAATTAAATAAGTAAATAGTAACTGACAAATTAAGATATGATAATCATCAAGACAAATGATTTTGAATAATTTTTCTGCTTTGCAAGGTCTCAGGATGGTTGCAAAGAGGTTCACCAGGATGTTACCTGGATTATTTTTTATTTTATTGAAAGAACAAGCCCTTCTGACCCTTCGAGCTATCTGCCCATCAATCCCTTTATTTAACCCTGGCCTAATCACAGGCCAATTTACAAACTAACCTACCGACTGGAATGTCTTTGGATAGTGGTAAGAAATCAAGGTTCCCGGAGAAATCCCACACGATCACAGGGAGAACGTACAGGCTCCTTACAGGCTGTGGCGGGAACAAAGAGCATGAAGTACAAGAAAAGATTGTTTTCTCTGGAGCTCTAGAAGCTGAGAAGTGGTGTGATTCAAGGGCTGATCATCAGAGTCTTTTCCAGGGCGGAAAAGTCAAATACTGGAGGGCATAGCTTTAAGGCGAGAGTGAGGAAGTTTAAAGAAGATTTACGAAGCAAGTTTGAAAAAATAGTGCTAGTTGCCAGGGTGGAGAGGTGGTGTTTAAGAGGCATTTAGACGAGCATGTGAACATGTAAGGAAAGAAAGGTTTTAGACCAGAGGTTCCGAGCTGATTTTATACCATGGACCAATACTATTAAGCAAGGGGTCCATGGACCCCAGGTTGGGAAACCCTGCTTTAGAAACAAAAAGATAGGATTTTTAAAATTCAGCATCCTAGCCTACAGACTTTGTGGGCCAAGGCGCCCAATTGTGTGTTGTACTGTTTTATTGTCAAGTTCCATTCTGATTTGCATCACTTGGCATAAAATCACTTATTATTTTTAGTCCATTTTTTTCTTATTTTAGCGATACAGTGCAGAGTAGGCCCAACCAGTCCTTCGTGGCATGTTGCCCCAGCAAACCCGATTAACCCAAAACTAATCACAGGACAGTTTACAATGACCAACTAACCTACCCAGGACATTTTAGACTGTGGAAATAAACTGAAGGACCCAGATGATACCCATGCCTTCAAAGAGGAGGATGTTTGGAGAGCCCGTGAAGAACAGCGTCGGAATTGAATTCCAAATTCCAGAACACCCCACCATAAATTTGCACCTCAAGTGAAAAATTTGTAGGCCCAACCCTCACTCCATGTCCTGGGAACAAAAAAAGCAGTTATCGTTCATCTAGAAAGAACATTGTGGTTTCAGATATACCATTCTTTTAGTAACATATTAAATAACAAATTGATGCTCGGTTTAGGCGGACTGTTGCCAAAACTCAAAGAAAACTATGTAATTCTCCTGGTGTCAGGGTTGGATTCACCCCTTAACCAGCAACACTAAAAATTGATTAACAGGTCAATCATCTTATTACAACTTGTAGGATTTTGCTGACTGTGAATAAATTAGCTTGTCACAGAAAATGGAATGCCAAGTGTAATTGCTGGCTGTCAGATAGTTCGGGGCTGACCATTAGCCAAATATGACACATTGCGTGGATCAGTGTGTAAAGTTGTTGAGCAAGCAAGGGAGCTTTGTACTTAGTCAACACAGATAGTTATTCTCTATGGCATATATTTTGCAATTGGCAGTGAAACAATAGAACTCACCTCTGACCCCTGGAAAATTACCCAGTGAGGATCTAATGACCTCTTCAGTGATAACATCTCTCTTTCTATTGGCTGGTACTAAAAGCTGTCACCAAGCTGACTTAGAAGCAAGTTACATAGAGAAGTTCTCACAGAGGTTAAAGTAAGAAGGAACACTAAAGATCTGAACACGTACACATGAATAAAGAAAGATCTGGAAGGGGAAAGTAGTATTTTAACATTGATTATACTTTCAGTTGTGTATAAGAGAAAATAATATATTAAGACCATTTGCTTTTAAGATTCGAGAGAGCATGCCAAGTAGAATTTAAGGTTTAATACACCACGAACAATTCACACATCTCATGCAATAAACCACTAGAAAAAATATGGTGATACAAAGATATGTGGAGTGGCAGATAGTGTTCAGGAAGCAGAGATAGATTAGGGGAACGGGCAAATAAGTGACAGATGGAAAACAGTTTAGAGAAGTGTATGGTCATGTGCTTTTGCAGAAGAATAAAGGTGTAGGCTATTTTTCTAAACAGGGAGGAAGTTCAGGATACAGCAGTGCAAGGGGACTTAGGGGTCTCCTATTTATCATGTATTGCATTGAACTGCTGCCGCAAAGCTAACAAATTTCACAATGCATGCCAGTGATTTTAAACCTGATACAGATTCTGAAGTGTTGTATTCCCTAGAGTAGTAGTCGCCAACCCGTCGATCACGATCGACTGGTCGATCTTTGAGACTTTCCCGGTAGATCCAGAAAAAAAAAGAAAAATAAATACACAAATACTGTTGAGAGATTGTTTTCAGGTTGCGGGGTTTTAGTTCCGTTCTTTCTGCCCAGTGCGCATGCGTGTAGCTCCCCCACCACGCACTACACAGTGTACTTCAGTGGTCCCCAACCATGAGGAAGCTATGTGATTTGGCGGTATGAAACGATAGGAATCAGCTGCACCTTTCCTCATTCCGTCATGCCCACAGTTGAACTTGAACGCACGCGAGGTCATCCGTCGCCTAAACGCAGTGACACCCTCGCGCCAGGGATCACTGGCCTTGCGCGGCCGGCAGTAAGTGCTGTTGCTACCGGCCCGGAGCGCGGACAGATGGGCGCCATCTCTAAACCTGTTTAGCACACAGAATGTTCGTGGAGAACCCGATGCTAAAATATTTGCAGATGACCTAATTCGAGCTCAGGGTTTGGTAAGTTGCAGAGCAGCTACATCACTGCAATCTACTGAAAGTCATCCCTCAAGCCAAACTTTTGTCGGCCGATAGATCCTACAAGAGGGCGAGCGCGCGTCCTGTCACACTCCCCCTCGGTTGGTCGCTCTCTCCGGACTGTGACCGCCGCGGTCCCGGCACAGGGACCTCCGGCCCTGACCTTGTCCTCTCACCACACCCGCGACCAGCCGCACCTGGCCTAGGCATCTGGCGGCGGGCAGGCGGGAGGCTGGAGTTCAGGCCGGGAGACTGTCTAATGAGGCAATGAAGCACTCAAAACTGCTTCGGTACCCTGAGTTCAAGCACCCTGCACTTAAAGACAAACCCACTGAGTTTTTTTTCAGTGGGAAAAAAACGTGAGCAAGCGGGACAGAAGCTAAGTGCTCAGAGCCACGTAAACTAAATTGCGGAATAGACTGGACATAAGGAACCTGCTTCGAGTATCGCTGTATTCCCATCGTGTTTAACACCCCCCCCAATCGGCTGGTCCGCAAGAATATTGTCAATATTAAACCGGTCCACAGTGCTAAAAAGGGTGGTGACCCCTGGTGTACATACATTATTTCTACTTCCGGGTTGCGGGGTTTTACTTCCGGTCTTTTCTGCCTGGTGCTCATGCATGTGACTAATCGATTTGGGGTTGATCTCGCCTTTCACTAAGGCCGAGGTAGGGGATCTTGGGCTTAGAAAGGTTGGTGACCACTACCCTAGAGAATAACGTGTGGGAAGAGAAGGTAGTTAGGAATGCCAGTGCAATGTTAGCTTTCATTTCCAGTGAACTACAACATAAAAGCAAGGATGTAATGCTGAGACCTTTAAGGGTGTTAATCAGACCATATTTGGAGTATTACAAGCAGTTTTGTGCCCCATAACTAAAGAAGTATCCTACAAGAAGTACAGCCCAGTCCATTATGGGTAAAGCCCTACCTGAGTTGATAGGGTAGAAATTTGGGCAACTTTATTCTAGATATGAGATGCCTACATCTCAGAGGGAATTGAGCATTTGGTGAGCAATTCTAGTAGTTTTGTTGTTTTTGCATTTCCTAAATACCAATGACTAATCAGGAAGAAGTGCATTAGTACCTCCCTGCATTACAGGATGGCCAAGCAGTGGATGCTGACTTGTGGCGGGAGATCCATTCAGACAGTTCTGGGGTTTGTGTTTTGAGTTTGCACAGTGGACCAATGGGTCAGATTGCTGAATTTGTACCAGGATGCCATACTACAGCGTGGAAGGGATGCCACTGATACCGATCGCTTTGACAAAGAAATAACGTTGGGGGAAATTATCTGGCTGCTCGGTTTTGGAGGAGTAGTCTATTTCAGCTAAACTCAACCCAGAGTATGATAACAAACTTGAGACTTAACTGCTCCTGTGGAGTAAGTGCTTGAAGGGCTGGTATTTCCCTATGTATCATTTGTTTAATTAGAAGGTCCTGATTGTTAAAGTGATTTCCCCACCTGACAGAGTGTTGGTGTAGGTGGTACGTTGAGTACACGTACAAGGTGGATGGGCAAGTGTGAGCAGGAACTGTATCCTGGGACGGTTGTGACTATGCCTAACGGTGTTGTGAAGGTGGGCATTTTCTGGGTGCTGAATGGCATTTATTGGATATCCCGTTCCTAAGCCTGCCCGTGGTTTCCACATGGTGATGCCATTAATATTTGGTGCCATATGCATATGCCACCCCAGTGCCCAGGATGAGCACTTTGACCATGCTGGTTGGTGAGAGGGCAGGAAGGCAGGTTTTGAATGACAGCCTCTCTCAGCATGGTATGACCAGACTGTTCCCAGAACTGATTTCGATGACCTTAGATTATCTGTTCACAAAGGAAGGTGGCACTTGTACTGTTGATGGTCATAGACCATGATCGCCTCTGTCATAATGATGATGAGTTGTAAATACAACTGATAATATAATGGTCAGGTTAAAGATGAATATACATTTGTATATTCACCACTTCGCCTGCGAGTCAGCTGGGGTGATATACTGTATCTGGTGCTCCCGATGTGGTCATTTATACATTGGGGAGACCCGCCGCAGACTGGGAGACCGTTTCGCCGAACACCGGCGCTCGGTCCTCCAGCAGTGGCGGGATCTCCCTGTGGTCACACACTTCAATTCCACAGACCACTCCCACTCCGACATGTCTGTCCATGGCCTCCTCTACCGTCAAGATGAGGCCACACGCAGGTTGATAGAGCAACACCTTATCTCCCGCCTAGGTAGCCTCTTACCTGCCGGCATGAACATTCAACTCACAGACCTCCGTTGATACCCCTGCCCCCCCCTTACCCCATCCCTATCTATAATTTTAGTCTGGTTCTCTTTCTCTCTCTTTTCCCCCCTCACTATAATCTCTCCTCCCAGCCCTACCTTTCTTTCTCTTTTATTTCCCATAATTCTCCACCTTCCCCTAGCCAATTTCCCTCCAGCCTATCACTTTCCAGCTCTCTACTTCATCCTTCCCCCCACTTCTTATCCCCCCCTCGACCATCCCACATTACTTCACTCCTGATGAAAGGTTTCGGCCCGAAACGTCATCACTACCTCCTCCCATAGATGCTGTCTGGCCTGCTGAGTTCTGCCAGCATTTTGTGCTTTTATACATTTGTCCCTAATTGTTTTGCATTGCCCGTTCTCAATTATTCAAATTGAAATGTTAGTGCAAGGGCTGATCTATTCTGGCTGTGTATCAACAGTAAAGAAAAAGGAAAAAAAAGGCACAAGGCAAAGAAAGCTACACCCAGTTGATGATTTTATTATCCATCCACTGTTGAAAGCAAAATCACTTTACTGAATGGAGACTGGAAAGAGATCTCATAACATAAGTAGGTGTTCTCAGCATGTTCTCTTTTCAAAGTGACTGGCCACTCACTATAGTTGCTAAAGCTGTAAAAGAGATTATAGTGCAATTCAATCCCATACTTCTTTACAATATTTAGTTTTTTTTATAAACACAGAACAATAAAGCTACCTTAATTCTCCATTAAACTTGACTCACTTCAGTTGGCATACTCTGTTTAGTCCTGGTATGACATTTGAGTTCTGTTTTTCATCTAAGAGAAAGAGAAAAGGTCAAGGAAATTACTCTAATTTCAATGAAAGCAGGCCAACATTATCTAAAAAAAACTTAGGAGTGCAGGAAATACACTTGAAGGAAACATTTCTTCAATATATAACAGCCAGGCTATTGTACACAAATAGAACTGCTAGTACATGGTTTAACTGGAAGATAAAACCAAAATTCAAAGCATCAAGTATGTACATATTCCTGCTAATATTTTGCACAACATGGGAAGATCAACCTCAAATGACTGGAATTAAAGAACAACATTAATGTCGTACCTTGCTTCTGCAATTCTGTTCTTTAAGTCATTTTGATCAATTTTCAAAGATGGAGAAGAATATGCTACATCTACCATTTTGCATTAGGATTAGGCCACAAGACCATAGTACGTAGGAACAGAATCCATCAAGTCTGCTCTGTCATTCAATCATGGTTTATTTATTTTCCCTCTCATCCTCATTCTCCTGACTTCTCCACATAACCTTTGATACCCTTACTAAGTACCCAACATCCTCCACTGTAATATGCCCAGTGACTTGGCCTTGATGGCAAAGAATTCCACAAATTTACCATCCTGTGACTGAAGGAAGTCCTCCTCATCTCTGTTCTAAAGGGACATTTTTCAATCCCTGAGGCTGTGCCCTCTGGTCTTAAAGTCCCCCACTACAGGAAGCATCCTCTCCTCATCCACTCTGTCAAAGCCTTTCAATTTTCAGAAGGTTTCAATGAAGTCTCCCTCATTCTTCTAAACACCAGTGAGTAGAGGCACATGACAATGATTAATACATTAACAACCATACATTAACCCTTTCATTCCTGGAATCATTCTCGTGAACCTCCACTGGACCCTCTCCAATGCCAGCACATCCTTTCTTAGATAAGGGGCACAAAACCGTCCACAATACTCCAAGTACGGTCTGACCAATGCCTTATAAAGCCTCAGCATTACATCATTGCTTTTATATTCTAGACCCCTCAAAATGAATGGTAACATTGCATTTGCCTTCCTTACCACCAACTCATACGGCCAGCTAACCTTTAGGGAATCTTGCACCACGGCTCCCAAGTCTCTAAACATCTGACTTCTGAATTTTCTATTTAGAAAATAGACTATATCTTTATTCTTTCTACCAAAGTGCAAGACCATCAACATCCCCACACCGCATTCCATCTGCCACCTCCTTGCCCTCTCTGCTAATGTCCTCCTCTGACTACCCGCTTCCTCAACACTGCTCGCCTCCAGTACTGTAGCTGGAAATGTCAGAAGTCTTTTCAGTCCACAGCGAGATTTTGCTCATCCTGAATTAAGCCATTGTGATAAAGTCCTGGTACTGCTGCTCTGTCACAATCTGTTGTTCATGTTTCTCACCTTACAGATGGCCACCACGGAATCTGCAATCGTACTGGTTGTGATACGACTGGTGTTTACTTTCATTACTCTGAGGGACTGACTGCAGCTTCAAGATTTCTGCATTTTTTATCTGTTAATGAAAAGAGCCTACTGTTTCAGTGTTTCTTTACAATACTGCTTGATAACACCTCCTCTATTGAATGTAACAGGGAGATCCGCCAAATCATGTGAACTTGGGTTAACCAGCTTAACTATTCCAATGGTCTCCTGCAGATGTGCATGGCCCATGGAGAGGAAAAAGTAATGGAAGGAACACGAGGAAAATATAAGGAAGCAGATTCGAAATACCTGCATCACTGATTATCAAAAGAGATGATATAGTACAATGCAAAAGCCTTCGGCACATGTATACATAGCAAGGGTGCCTAAGACTGCATTTTGTCAACATGGACTGAAGAGCGAGTTTGCAAATCTGACGGGAACAAAGGATGTTGGGATTGGTGAGGTTGGAGTGCCACAGGAGGGGTGTGGGACGGGTGGCAGGTGGGGTGGAGGTGGTGCAGGTACAGACACACCAAGCCCTGAAACACCAGGCAAGGGTATTTGATTCAAAACAATTAGCTTATTGATCATTACAAAATGTCTCTCTGGTGCTACCCGCTCCCTCCCCTCTCCCTTCCCCTTTTCCCACTGTGCTTACCCTCTCCCTTCCCCTTTTCCCACTGTGCTTCCCCTCTCCCTGACCCTTCCCACTCTCAGTCCACAACAGAGACCCATACCAGAATTAAGTTCATCATCACTCATATGTCATGAAATGTGTTTTTTTTGCAGCAGCAATATAGTATCGTAATGTATAAAATGACGACAGTACTGTGCAAAAGTCTTAGGCACCCTACCTATGGGGCCAAGACTTTTTGCACACTACTGTAGTTCATGAAGATCACTTTTCAATATTTATGAATGATATCAACTGCCATGGGTGGTGAGAAAATAAGTCAGAAGCAAATCATATTTGCTTAGACACACATAAACTTAAATTACAAACACGAGAGAATCTGCAGATGCTGGACAGCCAAAGCAAAGTGCTGGAGGAACTCAGCAGGCCAGGAAGCATCTATGGAAAAGAGTAAACAGTTGACGGTTGGGGCTGAAACCCTTCTTTAGGACAGCCTGACCTGCTGAGTTCCACCAGCATTTTGTGTGTGGTAAAATTAGATTGTTTATCCAGTGGTCACTGATGCCAAATGCAAGAGTGCAGATGCTCAAGTGGTTTTGTCCAATTTTAACTCACTTATTTCACCGGCTTCTTCCCTTTAAACCCAATGAGAAGGTCTATTAAATAGGATTAATGTTCAGAAACCAGTATTTGAAAGTCTCCAATGTGTTCCCTGCCTTTTGCTGTGCTAACGACGGGGATCTAGAGTTGTTAATTTAGAGAAGATTTATTAAAAATTTCCGAGGAATGTTAATGATTTTTTAAAATATTTATCTTTTTTAAATAGTTTGAGAATATTTAAGCACTGCACAAAGTGTGATATCTGATACGTTTTGTTACTGTTTTCTGCTGGGTTTTTTGGACCTGGTTGCCTTTCGTCATATCATTTCTCTGGCAGCGTACAAGTATAGCACACAAGGCACCACGGAAATACTGTGTTATGTGGAGAACGATTCAAAATAAGAATAAACCTTTAATTCGGGATACTGCTCAGCACTGTCAGTTCACTGGAGACCACAAAATCTAGGTCAATATTAAATTTAGTTGACCGGTGGTAAATTTGATTTGATCCTTCTTATTATTGGGCCTGGTCGAGGGAAGTGCTAGTCTGGCTCGAGAGTCTTCAGCGAGGAGGCTGAGGGAGGAGACGCCAGGCACAATTGGAGAGGGTGAAGACATGACCGCTAAGCTGGTTCAGTGTGCTACGTGCATGATGTGGGAGGTCAGGGACACTTAAGGAGCCCCCGGCTGCTACAGCTGTGGAAAATGTGTCCAGATTCAGCTTCTGAAGGAGCACATTGCAGCACTGAAGAAAGAACTGGATGACCTCAGGTTTATCCACGAAAACGAGAGTTTTCTGGACAGGACCTACAGTGAGGTTGTTACACCGAGGATATCGGAAGAGAGAAAGGGTGTGATGATGAGGATGGAAAGGATGCTTGAAATACAGGAGACCCCAGGGGATGTACCTCTCGTAAACAGGTTCACCCTCTTGGAAGCTGTCAGGACAGAAGATACTGCCAGTCTGAGAGGCGGACAGGTCTGTGAGCCGAAAATTGGTGCAGAAGCAGAGCCGAGGAGTCAGACATCAGGAAGAGCCGTGGTAGTAGAGGACTCCATAGTAAGAGGTACGGAAAGAGGTTTCTGCAGCAACAGGCGAGATTTAAGGATGGTGTGTTGCCTCCCTGGTGCAAGGATCCAGGACATCACGGACCGATTGCAGGGAATCCTCAAGGGTGAAGGTGAACAGCCGGAAGTGGTAGTGCATGTCGGCACAAATGACATCGGGAAGAAGAGGAAGGACATTCTGCAGCAGGACTTCAGAGAACTCGGAGGAAGGCTGAAAAGCAGGACTTCCAGGGTGGTTATCTCCGGTTTGCTTCCAGTTCCTTGTGCTGGAGAGGGCAGGAACAGGGAGATAATGGATCTGAATGTGTGGCTGAGGAACTGGTGCAAGAAGCAAGGATTTACATTCTTGGACCACTGGGATCTGTTTTGGGGTAGGGATGAATTTTACAAAAGGGACGGGTTGCACCTTAATAGGCGGAGGACCAGCATTCTGGCAGACAGGTTTGCCACTGCAACACGGATGTGTTTAAACTAAGTAGTGGGGGGGAGGGGATGAACTGGAAATATAAGGATGGAGTTAAAGGGAAAGTGAAAATAAGTTAAAAAGGACACAGAATCAATGGAGTAGAAAGCTCAAGAAGAGATCATACAGTATGGCCAAGTGAAATAGGAATTGATATGAAAGGAGAGGGGAGTAACAAATTAAAAGTATTATATATGAATGCACGAAATATAAGGAATAAAGTAGATCAGCTGTGGGAATAACAGAGACATGGCTTCAAGCAGACAGGGCCTAGGAAATGAATATTCAAGGTTATACATCTTATCGAAAGGACAGACTGACGGACAGAGGGGGTGGGGTGGCTCTGTTGGTGAGGAATGATATTCAGTCCCTTGCGAGGGGGGACATAGAATCAGGGGATGTAGAGTCAGTATGGATAGAACTGAGAAATTCTAAGGGTAGAAAGACCCTAATGGGTGTTATCTACAGGCCCCCAAACAGTAGTCTGGATGTAGGGTGTAAATTGAATGAAGAGTTAAAATTGGCATGTTGCAAAGGTAATGATACAGTTGTCATGGGGGATTTCAACATGCAGGTAGACTAGGAGAATCAGAATGGCACTGGACCCCAAGAAAGGGAGTTTGTGGAGTGTCTCCGAGATGGATTCTTAGAACAGCTTGTACTGGAGCCTACCAGGGAGAAGGCAATTCTAGATTTAGTGTTGTGCAATGAACCGGATTTGATCAGGGACCTCGAGGTAAAGGAACCATTAGGAGGTAGTGACCATAATATGATATGTTTTAACCTACAGTTTGAGAAGGAGAAGGGAAAATCGTATGTGTCAGTATTACAGTTGAACAAAGGGAACTATGGAGCTATGAGGGGGAATGGAACAATACCCTAGCAGGGAAGACAGTGGAACAACAATGGCAGGTATTTCTAGGAATAATGCACAAGGTGCAGGATCTGTTCATTCCAAAGAGGAAGAAAGATCCTAAGGGGAGTAAGGGGCGGTCGTGGCTGACGAGGGAAGTAAAGGGCAGTATAAAAATAAAAGAGAAGAAGTATAACATAGCAAAGATGAGCAGGAAACCAAAGGACTGGGAAGCTTTTAAAGAGCAACAGAAGATAACAAAAAAGGCAATACGCCAAGAAAAAATGAGGTACGAAGGTAAACTAGCCAAGAATATAAAGGAGGATAGTAAAAGCTTCTTTAGGTTTGTGAATAGCAAAAAAATAGTTAAGACCAAAATTGGGCCATTGAAGACAGAAACGGGTGAATTTATTATGGGGAACAAGGAAATGGCAGACGAGTTGAACAGGTACTTTGGATCTGTCTTCACTAGGGAAGACACAAACAATCTCCCAGATGTAATAGTGGCCAAAGGAACTAGGGTAAAGGATGAACTGAAGGAAATTTATATTAGGAAAGAAACAGTGTTGGATAGACTGTTGAGTCTGAAGGCTGTTAAGTCCCCGGGACCTGATGGTCTGCATCCCAGGGTACTGAAAGAGGTGGCTCTAGAAATCATGGACGCATTGGTACGGTAATCATTTTCCAATGTTCTATAGATTCAGGAACAGTTCCTGCTGATTGGAGGGTGGCTAATGTTGTCCCACTTTTCAAGAAAGGAGGGAGAGAGAAAACAGGGAATTATAGACCGGTTAGCCTGATGTCAGTGGTGGGAAAGATGCTGGAGTCAATTATAAAAGAGGAAATTACGACACATTTGGATAGAGGTAGAAGGATCAGTCCGAGTCAGCATAGATTTATGAAGGGAAAATCATGCTTGACTAATCTTCTGGAGTTTTTTTGAGGATGTAACTATGAAAATGGACAAGGGACAGCCAGTGGATGTAGTGTACCTGGACTTCCAGAAAGCTTTTGATAAAGTCCCACATAGGAGATTAGTGGGCAAAATTAGGGCACATGGTATTGGGGGCAGAGTACTGACATGGATTGAAAATTGGCTGGCTGACAGGAAACAAAGAGTAGCGATTAACGGGTCCCTTTCGGAATGGCAGGCTGTGACCAGTGGGGTACCGCAAGATTTGGTGCTGGGACCGCAGCTGCTTACAATATACATTAATGATTTAGATGAAGGGATTAAAAGTAACATTAGCAAATTTGCTGATGACACAAAGCTGGGTGGCAGTGTGAAATGTCAGGAGGATGTTATGAGAATGCAGGGTGACTTGGACAGGTTGGGTGAGTGGGCAAATGTATAACAGATGCAGTTTAATGTGGATAAATGTGAGGTTATCCACTTTGGTGGCAAGAACAGGAAGGCAGATTACTATCTAAATGGAGTCAAGTTAGGAAAAGGGGAAGCACAACGAGATCTAGGTGTTCTTGTACATCAGTCAATGAAAACAAGCATGCAGGTACAGCAGGCAGTGAAGAAAGCTAATGGCATGCTGGCTTTTATAACAAGAGGAATTGAGTATAGGAGTAAAGAGGTCCTTCTGCAGCTGTACAGGGACCTGGTGAGACCCCACCTGGAGTATTGTGTGCAGTTTTGGTCTCCAAATTTGAGGAAGGACATTCTTGCTATTGAGGGAGTGCAGCGTAGGTTGACAAGGTTAATTCCCGGAATGGCGGGACTGTCATATGTTGAAAGATTGGAGCGACTGGGCTTGTATACACTGGAATTTAGAAGGATGAGAGGGGATCTGATTGAAACATATAAGATTATTAAGGGATTGGACACACTGGAGGCAGGAAGCATGTTCCCACTAATGGGTGAGTCCAGAACTAGAGGCCACAGTTTAAGAATAAGGGGTAGGCCATTTAGAACAGAGATGTGAAAAAACTTTTTCACCCAGAGAGTGGTGGATATGTGGAATGCTCTGACCCAGAAGGCAGTGGAGGCCAAGTCTCTGGATGCATTCAAGAGAGAGTTAGATAGAGCTCATAGATAGCGGGATCAAGGGATATGGGGAGAGGGCAGGAACGGGGTACTGATTGTGTATGATCAGCCATGATCACAGTGGATGGTGGTGCTGGCTAGAAGGGCCGAATGGTCTACTCCTGCACCTACTGTCTATTGTCTATTGATGGCATTTTATTTTATAAGTTTTTAGCTTTTTTAATTATTATTGTTCAAATGGAAAGAAGTAGTAAATAAGGGCCTACTACTGTTTTCTATACAAAGTAAATATTATCAGTGCGTGTGTGTATATATTTAGTGTAGTGATCGCTGCAGGACCACTGTTTGGCTTGCTATGCCGGTGGTCATTCACAAATAGCCTCTCCTACACTACTGTGTCCACAGCAACGTCTTCACGTGGCGTCCCTGTTCTTATTGAGCTTGCAATGTCCTGACGCGACTGAGTGTCCAGTAGTATAACTGGGCAGACAGTCCGGGCTCATCAGGTTTGCCTGGCAGTCTGCCTAGGAGAAGGACAACTCCCATTCCAAACCCAGGTAGATGGGACTCGTTAGCCTGGCCAGGCAGTCTGTCTAGGAGAAGGACAACTCCCATTCCAAACCCGGGTAGATGGGACTCGTTAGCCTGGCCAGGCAGTCTGTCTAGGAGAAGGACAACTCCCATTCCAAACCCGGGTAGATGGGACTCGTTAGCCTGGCCAGGCAGTCTGTCTAGGAGAAGGACAACTCCCATTCCAAACCCGGGTAGATGGGACTCGTTAGCCTGGCCAGGCAGTCTGCCTAGGAGAAGGACAACTCCCATTCCAAACCCGGGTAGATGGGACTCGTTAGCCTAGCCAGGCAGTCTGTCTAGGAGAAGCAATACTCCAATACTCAACCTACAGCCTTGCGGTTGCCACAGTTGCCGCAGCTTGCGGTGTCATTGTGGAACGCTCCCTGGCCTGCACGCACCCATCCTCACAATAAACCTACGGAGTGTAGGCGGGAAGAAAAATCCTACAGTGATGGAGTTACATACATGTCACTACATACAGCCCCGAGATTAATTTTCCTGCAGGCATACTCAGCAAATCTGCAGAATAGTAACTGTAAGCTGGATCAATGAAAGATCAGAGTGCAGAACACAACAGACTGGCAAATGCAAATATAAATAAATTGCAATAAATAATGAGAACACAAGATAAAGTTAGAACATTGGTTGTAAGAACATCTCAGTGGGTGGGTAAGTAAGTGTAGTTATCCCCTTTTGTTCAAGAGCCCACTGATTGTAGGGTAATAGCTGTTCATGAACCTGGTGGTGCATATCCTGAGACTCTTGTACCTTCTACCTGGTGGCAGCAACAATGAAAGAGAACGGCCTGGGTGGTGAGGATCTCTGATGATGGATGCTGCTTTCCTACGACAGTGTTTCATGTAGATGTGCTCAATGGTTTTTGTAGTCAATTTGAAAACAACTACTTGGAAAGCAAATGCAATAACCAGTTGTAGATAGCTTCGAGGTCAGCATTGGATTTGGACAAAGTTTTGTCATCATCATTTATATGCCATGTTGTATGATATGGGCGATCATGGCCCTATGACCATGATTGTTCTTGGCAAATTTTTCTACAAAAATTGCTTGCCATTGCCTTCTTCTGAGAACTATCATTACAAGATGGGTGACACGAGCTGTTACCAATACTCTTCAGAGATTGCCTGGCATCAGTGGTCACATAATCAGGACTTGTGATAGGCACCAGCTGCTCATATGACCATCTACCAGCTACTTCCATGGCTTCACATGACCGTTATCCGGGGGGGGAATGTTACGCAGGTGCTTCACCTTACCCAAGGGTGACCTGCAGGCTAGTGGAGGGCAGGGGGCATGAGCACCCTACATCTCCTTTGGTAGAGACATACCTCCAACCTGCCACCCATGGTTCTGATTCTGATTAAAAAGATGTTTAACAAAATTAAAATTTGAAGTTTCAAGTGCAGCTGTTATGGGACTACAGGTTGAGCACCCCTCATCTGAAATTCCAAAATCAAAAATATTTTTCAATGCCGACATCGTGTCCCAATTGGAAATTCCAAAAGGCACTGGTTAGGTTCCCAGGCAGTTCACAGGTCACTAAGCACCAGACAGTTCTGAGAAGTGACCTCACATTGTAATGAACAGAAGTTAATGAAAAATAGAAAAACACTGCGTAAAGCGAAAAATGAAGATCTCGATCATTTATTGAAAGAGTGGATTCATCAGAGCTGGAGTGAACATACGCTGCTTAATGGTATGCTGATCATGAAACAAACAAAGATCTATCACGACAAACTCAAAATTGAAGGTAATTATCATCATTTGGCAGGCTGGTTGCAGAAATTAAAAAAATAATGCAGTGTACAAAACTATTAAAAATGTTATATGTAACTACCTTCAGGATATATGTACAAACTATGTGTGCAATTAAATGGACTTCGTGTTTACACGTGGATCCCATTCCCAAGGTATCTCATTATATGGATGCAAGTATTCCAAAATCTGAAAGACTCCCAGAACCAGGCATTTCGGATAAGGGGTGCTCAGTCTAAACTAGTCCGTGTTGTTAGGGATAGAGAGAGGACAGCCCTGATCAATATGCATAGTCACAAATCAGAGGCCTGCTGTTTAGCCAAGGGAGAGTACATGGAGAAACTGGTTACATCTGTGATTAAATGATGGGACATATTTTACCAATTGGTAAACGTTCAGAAGATTGGATTACAGTTAGAAAGAGCATCAATGTGAATTTATTGCCTTAAATAATCAGTGAAGCTAAAATGAATGATTGCAATACAAAGAGGAGTTATGTTAATTTATGCAATTCAGAGTCAGACTACAGTTAAAATGCTACAAATAGTTCTGAATACCACATGTCGGAAAGGATATATTGATTTTAAGGACAGTAGTTTGGGTTAAATCTTCCTATGCTTCAAAGGGCTAATTTATGAGGAGAGATTACAGAAATTGAGATTGCATTTCCTGCCTTTAGAAGGTTAACATGCTTGGTTAAGTTCTTCCAGATTTCAGACCATGAGACCATAAGATACAAGAGCAGAACTGGGCCATTTGGCCCATCAAGTCTGCTGATCCCTTTTCTCTCTCAGCCCCAATCTCCTGCCTTCTCCCCACATCCCTCCATGCCCTGACTAATTAGGGATCTATTAACCTCTGCCTTAAATATACCCAATGACTTGGCCTCCACAGCTGCTTGTGGCAATGAATTCCGCAGATCCACTACTCTCTGGCTGAAGAATTCCCTCCTCTCCATTCTAAAAAGGCACCCCTCTATTCTGAGGCTGTGTCCTCTGGTCTCAAGACTCCCCCACCATAGGAAATACCCCTCTAGATCCCAGGCCTTTCAACAGTCGATAGGTTTTGATGAGGTTACCCCCACATGACAGGCTTTGGAGGGATAGAGAGGAAACAACTAAATGCTGATTGGCAAGTTTTGGACAAAGAACCATGCTCTGCAGCTGGAGAATGGCCATTCAGGAACATCAAGTCAAGCAAAAGTCCTAAACTAAATGTGAATGAAATTGGAAACCCTCTACCACAAACAAACATTCCAGGCCGGTCAATGGAAGAATTTCAACATGGAGAAAAGAGGAAAAGACAGGTCAATGAAGTTAAGATACACAGTCAGCCATGTCACTTAATAAGTGAACACTGATTGTTCAATGGTCAGCTTGGGCCCATGTACCAAGCAAGACTTTTCTATCTTTTTCTTTGCACAATCTTGCCATAATACTTTTTCTCTTGCTTGGTTCTCTTCTTTCTCGTTTTTTTTCCCCGTAAATTAACACTAGCAGTTAGTAAACTGGTGTTGCTGAAGTACTGCGAAAGTTAAAATGCATTTTCAATTTTTTTATTATTCATCTTCAATTGTGGTGACAAGTTTGGGACCAACTAATCTTAACAAAACTTTATAATTATCAGTAAAAAAATAAAAACACAAAATGCTGGCAGAACTCAGCAGGCCAGTCAGCATCTATGGGAGGAGGTAGTGATGACGTTTCGGGCCGAAAACCCTTTTGTGTTTTTATTTATTTCCAGCATCTGCAGATTCACTCGTGTTGCCTTTATAATTATCAGGGTTATTTTTAATACTGATTTTTATTCAATTATTTAAAGAAAGTGACTGTAGCAATCTCAAAGTTCAAAGTACATTTATTATCAAAATATGTATCATTTTTATAAAACCGTGAGAGTCATCTCCTAACAGGCAACCACAAAACAAAGAAACACAAAAGAACCCATCAAAAAAAATGGACAAACACCCCATGTTAAGAAATAAAAGTAAGTAAATAGAACTTAGAACAAAAGTGATACCTCAGGCATGAAGCCCAGAGCAGGCCACAGCCTCAACCTCAGTTCATCTCATAGCAGAGATGTTGTGGAGCTTGCAGTCACGGAATCCAGTTCCATAGCTTCAGTGTCAAGGCAGTGAAGAGCTGAGTAAGCATCATGGTGCAGTGAGTAAAACCAGCCCGATCCCTGCCTTTGGTCCCAACACCCTACCTTTCAATCCATCTGGCCTGGTGTTTAAATCACCCAAGCATCATGTCGTTCCTCACTCTGCGACCTGGGCCTTGTCACATTGATACACTCTGGGCCTAGACCTTGCCACCACATTTCAGCCCTCACCTGACCTTTCCAAATCAGTCTGGCACTTAGATTGGTCAAATCTTCCTCTAGGATTAGGTGGACAGGCCTCAAATCTGCCTCCACTCCATTCCGCACACCTCGACTTTGTCTCAAAAATGCCTCAACCTACATTACAATGTAGACCTACAATCTGCATTATTGGGTGTCATTTACAGTATATTTGCCTTGCTAATGTCACAGTCCAAAGTGTTCAACCTCCTGGCTAAATAGCAAATACAGCTACAGGATTTAAAGGCAAATAAATTTTAATCATGAAGAACCACCAGAATATTCATAGGCCACTTCACAGCAGAAACAATACAGAAGGTAGAGACTGATGAAATATTAGCTTTCTTTAAAATTGCTGCTTAGAATTCTGAAAGATCACTTGGTGATTCCAAGAGCTGATGCATAAATATGCAAATCACAATAAACTCTTCACATAACATTACCTTTGGGAGTCATAAGATAACTATGTAATAGTGAAGGGCACACTGTTACAAGAATGTTTGTGTACTTCCGTTATTAAATTAAAGAATCATAAATAAAATCAGTTGTATTACCAGCTTCCTGTAACAGTATCTTTTAAAGACTGCAGAGCCCTACACCAGTGATTTTCCATTGTTGACTTTGTCCTAAAATAGTACTTGCTAGGGCACTGTCATCTTCCCTTTGATGTGCAAATTTATAGTGCAAAAATAACTGAGCTCCTCCAATAAATCATCTCTGCTCATTGTGTAGTCTCAAATGACTGAATTCACATTGATTTATTTACTTTTTGATTTAGACACTGCCTGGAGTATGATAAGCATCTTGATGTGTACATTACAAGGATACATCTTTTACCTTACAACTAGAATTAAGATGCAACTCATGAAATAAAACGTAGGTTTATATTGGTAAATTGAACTAAATTTCTGAGGAAGACTTGCAATAATTATAGTCTCCAAAAAAATACTGAACAATGAGAAGAGTTTCTTCCCTCCATTTAATATTGGGACTTCATAAGTCAAGTTTATTGTAATTTAACTATATATATGTACACCATCAATTGAGACTATGTTTCTCCAAACCAGAGTGTAAGGCACTTTAGTACACATAACACATAATAACTTAATGAAAGTAAGGATGAAATCAACAGATGGATTACACATAAATAAACTGAAGTGTGTAAATTAAATACTGTAAAGTACAGAGCAGATTAACCAATGACACTTTGAATACATTGTGGCAGGGAGTTCAGAAGCCTAATGGCCTGGGGGAAGAAACTGTTTATCATTCTGACCATTCTTGTTTTAACGCATCGAAGTCTCCTGCCTGGTGGTAGAAAGTCAAAGAGGATGCTGGATGGATGGGTGGGATCCTTGATAATACTAAGGGCCCTGATAAATGCCTCTGATGGATAGTTGGGAGACTCCCATGATGTTGTCAGCCACTCTCAGTCCTTCATAGGGACTTCCAGTCCGATGCTAACTTAGTACAAAGCTCCTAGTAAATGCAAAAGGAAGACTAAACGAATACTCCTTCCCAAGTAGGAAAAAAATCCTTTTCTTAATGGATAACAATTCAGAACAAAATCACATCTTTGTCTTACTCTGCTAATACTGTAAAATCTCTCTATTAAGATTTACTTTGGATTAGGAATATTTTCAAATGCAAATCATCCAAATACTCAAGAACACTTAAAATAAAAGCATAACATATTGGTGTGTCTATTGCTAGCAGAAAAAAAAACTTTCAGAGAAAATTGAACAGGAAAATAAAATGGGACAATAAAATCGATAATTTGTACAATATTTAATACATACAATAACTTTTTAAAAAATTTCTTAGCCCTACAAAAAAGCCAGCACAAGAGCACAAGAATATTGCCTAGAATTCAGATCTAGTAGGTGGGTGTCCAATATTTGCAGAGTGCACTATTTCCTAAAATGGATCCGGACCAGGAAGATAGATAAATGATAAACTCATAGATAAAGAGTGCTTTTTTCTGTTTTAAGTGATAAACTATATTCCTTCATTCGTCAGAAATGCAATCAATTTTACATTAAAATTCAGCTTCAACGGTGTACTACTTTCAACAATAGCAGATCAACCATCTCACCCAATATTCCTTTCTAGTGACCTAAATAAAATAGTCAGATCTTAGATGAGCAGCCAATTTATTATAACCCCATTTATGTGTCCACTGAAGTTTAGTTGATTTAAGTGATGGGAGAAATTGAAATTGGGACTGGCCACTCTGTTTAGATATCTGTGGGAGCTTTAGTTGATTCTTAAAACATGTATTATGAACACAGAGTTATACAACTGTCACTACACAGAAAGAGACCATACGACGTAGAATGAGGCCATTCAGCCCACTCTGCCATTTCATCATGATCCCATTCAACCCCATACAACTGTCCTCTCATCATACTGCTTGATGCCCCACCTAATCAGGAATCTATCAACTGCCACTTTAAGTATGCCCACAGACTTGGCCTCCACCACAGTCTGTGGCAAAGCATCCCACAGATTCACCACTCCTTGGCTAAAAAAAATTTCCTCCTTACTTCTGTTTTCAAAGGTTGCTCCACAATTTTGAGGCTGTGCCCTCTAGTTCTGGATACCCCCATCAGAGGAAACATCCTCTCCACATCCACCCTATCCTTTCAACATTTGGTAGCCCCACACATTCTTCTAAATTCCATTGAGTACAGACCCAAGGCTGCCAAACGCGCCTCATATGTTAACCTCTTAATTCCTGGAATAATCCTTGTGGACCTCCTCTGGATTCTCTCCAATCATCCTTTCTGAAACAAGGAGCGTAAAACTGTTCACAGTACTCCAAGTGCAGCTTGACCAGTGTCTTATAAAGGCTCATTATTATCTCCTTGCTTTTATATCCTATTCCCACTAAAATAAATGCCAACATTGCATTGCCTTCTTTACAGACTCAATCTATAAATTAAACTTCTGGGAGTCTTGAACAAGGACTCCTAAGTCCCTTTGCACCTCTGATGTTTGAATTTTCTCCCCATTTAGATAACAGCCTGCATCATTGTTCCTTTTTACCAAAATGCATTATCATACATTTCCCAACACTTTATTCCATCTGCCAATTTTTTGCCCATTCTTCCAATTTGTCTAAGTCCTGCTGCAATCGCATTGCTTCCTCAGCATTACCAAGAGGCCAAGCGAGAAAAAAAAAACTGCAAATGCTGAAAGTCAAAGTAACACACACAAAATACTGGAGGAACTCAGCAGGCCAGGCAGCACCTATGGAAAAGAGTAAACAGTCAAAGGTTCGGGTCGAGACCCTTTACCAGGACTGGGAAAATTTATACTTCTTCAGGGTAGACATCCCTGGAAGAGACTTCGCAGTGTAGTAGCCAATGTGCAGTCCTGCTGAAGGGTCTTAGCCTGAAACATCGACTGTTTACTCTTTTCTGTAGATAATGCCTGGCCTGCTGAGTTCCTCCAGCATTTTGTGCGTATTACAGAAAGAGGCCAGTCGGACTACTAAGTATGCCATTGAATAAAGAAATTTTGCAACCCATCATACTGCTGACATTCTCCTCACAGGTAGCTAACGAAACAAAGAAACGCAAAACAACCGGCAAACACCCAATGTGCGCAGAGAAGAAGAAAATCAAATCATGCAAACAATAAAAGTAAGCAAATAGCATTCAGAACAAAAGTGAGTCCTTAAACATGAAGCCAGGAGCAGGTCACAGATCCAGCCTCAATTCAGAGCAGAGCTGACTAAATGCAGAAGAGCCCTCAGACATGGAGTCCAGAACAGGCCACAGCCTCATTTCAACGCAGAGCCGAGTAAACGTAGAGAAGCCCTCAGACAGAGCCAGCCGCAGCCTCATTTCAACGCAGAGCCGAGTAAACGTAGAGAAGCCCTCAGACAAAGTCAGCCGCAGCCTCATTTCAACGCAGAGCCGAATAAACGTAGAGAAGCCCTCAGACAGAGCCAGCCGCAGCCTCATTTCAACGCAGAGCGGAGTAAACGTAGAGAAGCCCTCAGACAGAGCCAGCCGCAGCCTCATTCAGCGTAGAGCGGAGTAAACATCTAATTCCACAACATACGCCAGTGATATTAAACCTGAGACACAAGAGGTACTGCAGATGCTGGAAATCGACAGCAATACACACAATGTGCTGGATGAGCTCAGCTGGTCAAGCAGTATCTATGAATGGAAATAAACAGTCGATGTTTTGGGCTGGGACCCTTCATCAGGCCTCATGACGATGGGTTTTGCCCTGAATCGTTGACCACTTGTTCCCATCCATAGAAGCTGCCTGACCTGCTGAGCTCCTCCAGCACATTGTGTCTATTAAACCTGATTCTGACTGATTTTTTTGCACCTTAAAAGTATTTTAGTTCAAAAATGGTTTCATAATTATTAATTTAAAATTCCATGATTAATTAGTTGTCTATTTCCACATTACTGTATTGATTTTGAAGTTATTGATAATATTTTTCCAATATTTTCTACTGCCGTTTTTCATTTTTGTACACAGTGGGTATTATATAGAATGGCTCCACTCCAAGGACCAAGCCTCCCTACTTCACACAGAACCTTATTCTGCTTTTTCAAATGCCTTGCTGGCTTAATGCCAAGAGCTTACTGCACTTATGTTGAAACAGCAGAAAAATACAATGCCAAATCATTCATCTTAATTCTACATCGAGCATGCATATGTAACTGAAAAGAATGTATTTATGAAAGTGACCTCTCACCTTAGTAGACTAGATGCCGTAAAATTATGTTTAGGATACAAAATTAAATGCTGAGAACAGCATTAACCCTGTTTCAAACAAACATGGTGCTACAAAGTAATTCTTATATTTCTACACTTCACTCTGCACTTACCAATGCAAAACGATGAACACTTAACAAAATATGTATAATCACAATCAGGTTTAATATCACCGCCGTATGTTGTGAAATTTGTTAACTTTGCGGCAGCAGTACAGTGCAAAACACAATAAGAGAGAAAAACTGAATTACAGCAAGCTTACAGCAACTACATATTAAATAATTGAACTGAATAAGTAGTGTTCATGGGTTTCAATGTCATTTCGGAAATCAGATGGCAGAGGGGAAGGAGCTGTTCCTGAATCACTGAGTGTGTGTCTTCTGGCTTCTGCACCTCCTCCCTGATGGTGGCAACGACCCGGCCAATGGGGGGGCCTTAATGACGGACGCCACCTTTTTGAAGCACCGCTTCTTAAAATCTACACTCTAAACAGAGTATACAGGATAGATGCAGAATATTCTAATATCAATTCCCTAATCCCACTACATTTATGACAATAGATTTTTTGATAAGTTACAGCAAATGATATTTAATTGCACCTGAAAAGATGACTTTCCAGCCCTGCAGTATTTATAGATAAAGCTCAAGTAAAGACTTGAAATAATTTGGAGCAATAAGAGGTAATTTTCATTTTGGGTCAAGTTATTATAATCCTGCTCTACATTGAGGAGGACCAAACCAATGTATTGACCTTGTTCGACAATACTGCAATGAAGTTATATTGAATAAAGATAAAATTATGAGCTACTGATTTCAGCTAACCTCCACTGTGAGGATTTTTATCCAATGCAGCGCTGCAGTTTTAACAAACTATTTGCATTCAGGAGATTCTGCAGATGCTGGGAATCCAGAGCAACACACACACACACACACACACAAAATGCTGGAGGGACTCAGCTGGTCAGGCAGCATCCATAGAAATGAACATTTCAGGCTGATACCTTTCATCGGGACTGGAATGGAAGGGGAAAGACGCGAGAATAAAAAGGCAAGGGAGGGTAAGGAAGGTGGCTAGAAGGTGACAGGTGAAGCCAGGCGGGTGGGAAAGGGAAAGGGCCGATGATGTCCTTTCTATGATGTCTTGCAACGGAAAGCCTCATCCTGGGAACAGATGCGGCAAAAACAAAGGAGCTGATTAAATGGTTGCAATGGTTGGAAAAATTACAAGAATTTTAAGGGCATCTGTTTAGGATCATTTTCCCAGCCATCACATGCAGTTTATGTTCTTGTTAAACAATGTTAATGTATGTAATTATTAAATTTCCTTAATGAACACCATATATGGCAGACTCATTCTGCAATCTTATTCCACTGAATAAAAAGGTAAAATATATTTTCTCCCAACCACACAAATATGGATAACTGATTAAAAAAAAGAATGGTGGGAATTCTTAACTTGGTTTTATCTCCCCAAGGTTTACATTAAGATTTATTTGCTTTCCAAATGAAATGAATTTTACATAGTACCTTTATTCCAGAGCTTGTCCTCGACACATTTGGTATTGCAATTAGATTCAGAATTCTGTGATTTGAAAATCCTTGAATGATAATGATCAAGCAGTTGGCATTCATTGGATGCTAACATGAGTACATTTTAAAAAGGATTACTGGAGTACTGCATCTCTTGCTTTGGATTTTGCAAATATACACTCAACAATAAATCTATAAAGCCAATTTGAGAAATAACACAGATCTGCTGAGTATCATTTTAAAACAGAAGTAATTGTACAGACGAGCAGACACTGGGAAGACTCAGTGAATAAATAATTGCTTCGTCGTTATTGTGGTAGGGGCAAGAATGATTGCTTAATTAAAATATTTTAGAGTATCCATTAATCCAAGCAGAATATTGTTGAAACTCACTGAATTCTCAATTGATTTTGTGCAACATTCCTGGAATTCAGCACCAGGCATTTGGCTTAACACCAGCCAAGAAACCAAATAAAGCTGACCTCTTCTCTGTACTATATCGCCACAAAATACTTTATTTTAAATGAACAGTTACATTTGAAGTGTTAAATTAGCAGTCTTAAGGAGCAGATCAGAAAGTGAACAGCGTGAAATAAAGGCACGACAAAAGGATTTATCTGGAGGCAACATTGGCAAAATTTATAGAATAATAAACATACCAGCAATTAGCTAAATTCAGAACAATTTATAAAATAATGTTTAAAAAAATGAAACCTGTAAAAAAAAAGTAAAATCTGCACATAGTGAATGAGCACTTAGCAGATTTATAACTTCACCAATATATTCAAAACTGGACCCACAATTAGACCTTTAAAACTATGCCACTATGAAAATCATCTTTTGATATCTCATACCATTTCCCTTAGTTTAATCATGCCTGCCTAAGCACACACACAACAGACAAGCCACCTATAGTCTGTGACAGAAGGCAGATGTCTGAGCGGCCCAGTAATGGCAAAAGTTAAAATGTCTGCAAGTCACTGGTGTCCTCAGTTATCTCTGCTGTTCATACCTGGTCTAAAGTCAGTTTTCTTTCCCTGACAGAGATCATGTTGAATCAAATAAACCATGCCCAAAGCCAATGACTTGCATTAACAAGACATTTCTTTTAAAAAAAAAATGCACCCAACACATTTTACACCTGATACCAGTTTCTTTCTTAAAAAGTGATGGGATCACACAAATTTAATTCAGATTAAATACATTCTGTTAATGTATTTACCAAGCTGAATCAGGAATGAATTAAAATTGGTATACAGAATTGAGTTAGTTGTTGTTAGGCATTTCAATTCTAAAAAAAAGAGAAATAATACTGGTCACTATTTGCAAAGAATGTAAAAGGGAGACTGAATTATGAAGTAAATTTACCAAAGTATATTTAAAACCATGAAGAGGAAAGACAGAACAGACATGGCAAAACTATTCCCATCTGCACAAGAGTCAAGTTCAAAGTAAATTCATTGTCAAAGTACGTGTACATCAGCATATACAACCCTGAGATTCATTTTCTTGCAGACATACTCAATAAATCCATAATGGGACAATAACCATAATGGCATCAATGAAAGGCCACACCAACTTGGCTGTTCAATCAGTGTGCAAAAGACACAAACTGCAAATACAAAAAGAATGAAATAATAATAATAGTAAATGTGATAAATATTGAGAACATGAGACGAAGAGTCCTTAAAAGCAAGTCCATAGGCTGTGGGAACATTTCAATTGAAGTTATCTGCTTTGGTTCAGGTATCTGATGGTTGAGGGGTAGCACCTTCTTTCTGATGGTAACAGCGAGAAGAGAGCTTGGTCTGAGCGGTGGGGGCTCCCTGATGATGGAAGCTGTTTTCCTGCAACAATGTTTCATGTAGATGTGCTCAATGGTGGGGATTCCTTTACCAGTGATGGACTGGGATGAAAAAAATAATTAAGTATAAATCGCTGGGGATAATCTAACATTATCCCATGAACTGCCATAATGGGACCTCTTTAGCAACATACTTCCAGCTTACAAAAAAACTGATTTGGTATGAAAGAGTTTACATTTCCAGTGAAGCTTGAATCTCTTCATTTATGAGACTGACTCAACAGCTGAACTTGTGGAACATTTTGGGTGGCATTCTTCCCAGGAAAACATGAATCAATGCAGTGAGTCAGTTATTTATTTATAATCATACTAACAGTAAAACTTATTGTGCAGTGCCACACTCGCCAGTCAGAAGATTCTTGTTGTTTTCTTCACCGCCTTGAGTACTGTCAGTAACTAAGAGGTTCTCATCCTAGAAGTCCTCACAGATCAAGATGCATTCTTCATGATCATCTTAAGAGTGCTGTACTCATCAAGCAACATGCTGTATTATTTCCATAACGTGTGAAAAAGGTAAAGTTCCTCCTTGCACCTTGTCTGCTGCATCACGTGGCGAACTTGTTGTTTTCTTAGCGTTTGTCTGTTTTACGAGCCGAGTTGCTCGCTCAGCACCCAGTCCAGCATAATGGAAACCATGTAAGAAGCCGGCCAGAGTCGAACCAGAGACCAGGTGTGGATATGGCTACCACTACACCACCAGCACAAGCTCCATAATGTGACAAGGTCATTAATTTTCAACTAATTTTGCATTATTACCTTTACATGAAAATTTACAGAATTTTTAAAAGTTTCTCTTTACACTACTTTAACAATACTGCTGCTTTAAATTGTGCTGGCTTTTCATGAAGAATACAAAATGTCTCTACACGTCTCGTCTACATGATTGGATACAATGGTTCATCCAGAAGATGTAAACCTGACCTCATTAATTAGCACACACTAAAAGCTTTCCCCATCTGTACCACACGTACTCTTCACAGACCAATCAATCACAGCTTTTGCAAGAATCATTCAAACAGCTGAAGAGGAATGGCAATGTGTGTAGGCGCCCTGCTGGCATTATAGGAGGTTCTGAAATCTGCAGAGCACGGACTCTGCAGTTAATCAAGCTTCAAGCAGCCTAAATCCTGTGCATAATGGTGGGATGGACATGCTGCAGTACACTTACTACAAAAAGGTTAATGGCAATAGACAGTACACAATATCAAACATTTAAATCCTTCAGCATTAAGAGGAGCATTGTTATACTCACTTCCAAAACATCACAAAGCCAGAGTGATGACAACTTCAATAGACTAAAATCTGCAGGCAATCACATCTGTAAACATACAATGCAAATATAGGATACAAACCTTTTAAATAATTAGTAATATTTTGTTATTTGTAAACTTTAGAAGTTCACCAGCTTAACTGACTGTATTCTGGCTTTTGACCCTGATAATGACCTGACTGCTTCAACAGAAACACATACACACACCCCTGCCATCTTCCACTCCCAAAATCTCATTCATTCAGAATCCCAACCCAGCTGAACTTGAGATTGCCTGTCACTCTGTATTCCATATTGGTCCATGGTTTACCCAAAAATAAATTCTTATCCTCATTGGAAAGCCTCTTGATGGCTTCAACCTTAAGTCCCTCTTCATTGGACTTATGACACGAAGTGCTCTCCCTGTGGCATTTTCCTCAGCTACGTAACTCTGCCTCTTGTGTTTTGTTTCCCATACTTCTGATGTCTCTGCACTCCAGCTCTCCACTACTGGATGGTGGGGTGAAGATACGTCTCTACCGAAGGAGGTGCAAACCACTCCTTCCCTCCGCTGGCCTGCAGATCATCCTTGGGCAAGGTGTAGCACTTGCTTAGCCCCCGATCAGGGTCACACGAAGCCATGGAAGCAGGTGGTGGATGGTCGTATGAGTAGCTGGTGCATATCACAAGTCCTGGTTATGGGACCAGTGATGCCAGGCAGACAATCTCTGAGGAGTGTTGATAATGGCTGGGGTCACCTGTCTTGTAAAGGCACTGCCCAGAAGAAGACAATGGCAGACCACTTCTGTTGAAAGATTTGCCAAGAACAATCATGGTCATGGAAAGACCATGATTGCGCATGTTATATGACACAACATGTAATGACAATGATGACTATTGACCAGGATTTGAAGCACCCAAATCAGCTACCACCTTCCTGGTTTGTTGTTTTCACTTCCGCGTGCCCTCAATCGGTTCTTAGCTGGGACAGAGATCATATTTTATCAAAAGCAAGCAGTTTAACAGAGTATTAACCTCTGTGTTAGTAAGTATGTGGATGGATACATGTCCCTGCAAAATTGCAATTTCACCCTTCCTTGGTATGCCAAGCATGCATTGAATGTAGTTCTTACATCCAATCAGGTCGCTGCAAGTGAAAATGGAGAAATTGGAGGAAATCTCAGAACGGTCACAGTACTGAAGGAAACTATTTGGCTCATTCCATGCTGAATTTGTGAAAGCAATTCATCTTGTTCCCATGCCATTTCCCCATAGCCCTGCAAATTATTTCTTTCCATACACAGCATGTACTGTTCTATATTCTATATACTCATTCACATCGTGTTTGAATGTCACTAATGGACTCACCTGAACAACTACCCACCTCCATGCCAAATTAGTTTCCTCATGACATCTTAAAGCACACAAGGGTGGATAAATCCCCTGGTCCTGACCAAGCGTATCCTAAAAGATTGAGGGAAACTAAGGAAGAAATTACTGGTGCTCTGATACAGATATCTAGTCTGTATCATTAGCCATGGATGAGGAACCGGTAGATTGGAAGGTGCCATTGCCATGCCTTTGTTGAAAAAGGGCTGCAAAAATAAACCAGTGTGGGAGTTTAGTGGATGGATTCCGAAAGGCAGGATTGATTAGTAATATCAAAGGCAAGAATTGATTAGTAATAGCCAGCACAGTGTCTCATAAACCTATTCATTTTTTTTCTTTGAAGAGAAGATCAGGAGGACTGACTCTTGGAGTACTCTGTGCAGCTCTGGTTACCTGACTATAGGAAAGACGTCACTAGGTTGGAAAGAGTTCAGAAATGACTTATGAAGATAAGACTGGAGGGGAGTGCTTGAGTTATAAGCAAGGATGTTACAGGCTTTTGCCAAGTCCAACCCCACATCCCCGTCATGAGCGGTGGAAATGGGTAAGGCCGGCCAACAGGGGTCTCATGAAGCTGTATAGGCCAATCTCCTGTACAGTGAATACAATGGATTATAGAAACATTGATGAACTCCAACCATACCATCGACTTCAGAGGACGATGAGATGGGAGGTTGTGGCCTATGCTCCACTTGAAGCCAAGCGCCCAAGCCAATAAGGATAAGCTGGGGCATTTTTCCCTGGAGCTTAGGAAGCTGACAAAATCAGGAGAAGCAAAGACAAGGTAAATGATCACAGTATCTTTGCAGAGTAGGTAAGTTTAAAACTAGAGAGCAAAGGTCTAAGGTGAAAAGGGAAAGAGTTAAGGCATATCTGAGGTGGGTCAAAGGGCCTCCTTCCATGATCTGTAACTCTTTTGCCTTTATTCTCTTCACCAGTCATTCTTAATCCAGATTCTTAGCACGTTCAGATTATTATTTCAGAGGATCTGTCCTGGGCCCAGCACACAAGTGCAATTACGAAAACACGGCAGCACCTCTTTTTCATTGTTTGCGAAGATTTGGCATGACGTCCAAAACTCTGATAGATGTTTATAGATGTGTGGTGGAGGGTATACCGACCCGCTGCATCACAGCCTGGTATGGAAACGCCAACGCCCTTGAATGGAAAATCTTACAGAAAGTAGTGGATAAATCACTGTCTACCATGGATAAAACACTTCCCACCATTGAGCACATCTACATGAAGGAAAGCAGCATCCATCATCAGAGAACCCCATTACTCAGGTCTCACTGTTGCCATCAGGAAGAAGGCACAGGAGCCTCAGGACACACACCACTGGGTTCAGTAATAGTTATTACATCAGGTTCTTGAACCAAAGGGGATAACTTCACTTGTCCCATCACTGAAATGTTCCCACAAACAATGTACTCACTTTCAAGGACTCTTCATCTCAAGTTCATATTTATTGCTGATTTATTTATTATTACTTTTTCTTTCTTTTTATTTGCAGTTTGTTGTCTTCTGCACACTGGTTGAATGCCCAAGTTGTTGCAGCCTTTCAATGATCCTGTTATGGATATTATTCTATGGATTTATTGAGTATGCCCATAAGAACATAAATCTCAGGGCTGTACATGGTGACATATATATCCTTAGATAATAAGCTTACTTTGAACTTGACTCCTTTGCAGATGGGAACAATTTCTCCATGTCCATTCTGTCTCTCGTCTTCATTGTTTTAAATTTTCACAAGCCTAATTGTTTCAAGAAACTAACTCCAACTTTTCTAATCTATCCCTATAATTTAAGTCACTCTTCCCTGGAATCATTTCAGCAGTGTCTGAACCAACGACTGTCAGAAGGGAAATGAAGAAGGCATTTGCAATGCATGTCTTCAAAAGCCAAAGCAATGAGTGTCACACTTAGGATGTCAGTTTCAGCTCCAGCGGACTGGGCGGATGAGATCTGCAGTGAGATCTGATGCCCAGGTTGGCAGTACCACAACGCTCCATGGACAGCGAAGGGCTTGGCAAGAACAGAAGACGTCATGTCATCCACCACAACCAAGGAAGACAGCAGTTTGCAATCCTGGTTTATACCACCTGGACTTAGGAGGTCAAGGGAGTGGAACTATCCCAGTGCAATGGCTTTTCCACTTAAAAAAAAACTGTCACGCCCAGGTTTCCTGCTGCCATCGGTCACAATGGCCAACCCACTGTTGTAGCTAGACAAAACTTAGTTTAGACTGCACTTGGAATATTGCGTATGCTGTACCTCTGCTTGCCTATCTACTAAAGATGTGGTAGCAAGCTTTAAAAAGAGCGCAGAAAAGATGCACACGCATTTTGTCTGGAATGAAGGGTTTTAGTTACAAGGAGAGATTGGATAGGCTGGGATTGTTCTCACTGGAATGCAGAAAGATAGTGGGGGGGGGGGTGAACCTTATCGATATTTATAAGGTTATGAGGGGTTTAGATAAGATAGTTATTGAGTGCTTCCTCACCCAGATTAGGGAAGTCCAAAAACTAAAGGGTATAGGTTTACGATGAGAGGGAAGAAATTTAAAGAAGACCTGAGAAGCAAATTTTCCCAAAGAGAGGGTGGTGGAGGCAGAAACAATTACATTTCAGAGACATTTGGACAGGGGAGGAGTATGGGGACAAGGGCTTATTGCAGGCAAATGGGATTAAAATGTGAAAGGCGTTGTACTTTGGGAGGGCCAACCAGGGTAGGTCTTACATAGTGAGTGGTAAGGCATTGAGGAGAGCAGTGGAACCAAGGGATCTGGGAACACAGGTCCATAATTCTTTGAAAGAGGTGTCACAGGTAGGTAGGATCATAAAGGCCACTTTTTGTACATTAGCCTTCATAGATTTAAGTACTGAGTACAGAGATGGGATGTTATATTGAAATTGTATAAGATGTTGAGGCCTAATTTTGAGTACAGTGTGCAGTTTTAGTCACCTACATACAGTAAATGTGTAAATAAGATTGAAAGAGTACAGTGAAAATTTACAAGGATGTTGCTGGGATCGGAGGACCTGAGTTATAAGGAAAGATTTTATAGGTTGGAACATTATTCCCTAGAACATAGAAGATTGAGGGGAGATTTAATGGAGGCATACAAAATTATGAAGGGTTATAGATAAAGGTAAATGCAAGCAGGCTTTTTCCACTGAGGTTGCATAAGGCTACAACTAAAGGTCATGGGTTAAGAGTGAAATATTTAAGGGGAACACAAGGGGAAACTTCTTCGCTCAGAGGGTGGTGAGAGTGAGCTGACCATGTAAGTGGTGTGTGCGATTTTGATTTCAATGTTCAAGAGAAGTTTGAATAGGTACATGGATGGGAGGGGTATGGAGGGATGGAGGGTGATGGTCCAGGTGCAGATTGATGGGAGTAGGCAGTTTAAATGGTTTGGCATGGACTGGATGGAGCAAACGGCCTGTTTCTGTGCTGTACTTCTCTATGACTCTATTATAGATGATGATCACAGTCAGTATGAATGAGTTGTACTAAGGGGCCTGTTTTCTGTGCTGCACAGCTCTGTCTCAACTCTTAATAGCTTATCATGACTTCCTTGCTTTACCTCTCAATGCCACTTACATTTCATTTGGAATCACTTTCTCAAACTTCCTGTCACTGCCAACAAATTGTGCTTAGGCAGCCCACTGATCTCTCTGTTTTTGTCTCTTTTAATAACCATGTATATTTTCCCAGGTTATAACATCAATGCGAAATTCACAAATTGTGTATAGTTCCCAAAGTCATTTGCTTGTAGGTTCGTACTTTAACAGCCATGTCTTTTCCACTGTGTTTAGGAGCATTGTTAGAGCTTTAAGAACTTCTCACGATCTGCAGAAAAGGCTTCTATGGCATTGAGAGAAACTACGAGGCAGGGTGGGGGAGGGGGAAGATCAGGAAAAGAAATTTCTTCTCACAGGATTAGTAACCTTTAGAGTTCTCTACTCTAGATAGTGGCAGAGACTGAATCATTGAATATACTCAAGCCTGAAATAAACAGATTTTTGTTCTATAAGAATGTGAAAGGTTATGGTAAACACTCAGGGACATGGAAATTGAGGCTTATCATATTGACTACAATCTTACCTAAAGGCTGGGTGCACAAGGAGCCATAACAGCAATGTTGGCTGGCTTACTTCTTACGGGGCACACAGCATTCCGGGGTTGGTGGAATCCAAAGAGCAAAGTAATGATGCAGCTATGGGTAACTATTAAAATCACATCTCTCTGCTATGGGACTTGCTCATGATTCTTTTATGAATTCTCCTGGCTGCAAGTTGGTGTTTGACAGCAACCACTTTTGAAGAACATGGAAACAGTTGCCACACACCAGATATTGTCAATAAATCAGAATCCAATGCCGGGAAATGCCAAGCCTGGCAAGTTGAATTGAGCTGAGAAATGTCCACTCTAATTTCCAGATGGCGACTAAACAGATGGAAATTATGGCTAGTGTGGTCAGATGTGTGCAAAATGGCTTTACGGACATTTTTGCATATAAAGCACACACACAACTTGGTCCAATGTTTAGGCAGTGACGTGTCACCAAGAGGAAGACAACTTTGTTATGGCTCAGAGGCTCGCATGCCTCAGTGATCCAGAGAACTATGCTGGCTGGAGTCAGGGTTTGTTGCTTTGACTCTTGGTAGGGTCAACCATGCTAAACAGGTCAATGGGTAGAGGCCAGACTAAAAGTGGCCAACAGATCCTCCAGGTTCAAGGGTTCAGCTCAGGGCCAACAACGCTGACTAGTAAAACAAAACTGTTAAGGAAGCAGCAATGAAGAATCATTCCGATTGTGACTGTATTCCTGAGTCTCCACATGGCACTTGCATGACTGACAGAAGTGAAAACCAAGAGGAAGCTATTGACATGATGAAGAAAGCCATGAATACTGCCAGAGATGGAGGCCAGCAGCATAATGGGCAGTAAGAAAGATGTGCTTTCTGTTAAATTGTACAACAGATAACCAGAAGCATCTTCTTTGCTTGTCCAATGTCCCTTTACTTCCATATTTGCCTCTCCACCTCCTTCACCCATTCATAATAGGCTATGTCATATGATGTGGGCAATCATGGTATTTCCATGATTATGATTGTTCTGGCCAATTTTTCTACGGAAGTGGTTTGCTATTGCTTCCTCCTGGGTAGGAACATTACAAGATGGGTGATCCCAGGCACCATCAATATTCTACAGCGATTGTCTGCCTGGCGTCAGTGGTCACATAACCAGGATTTGTGATATGCACCAGCTGCTCATTCTACCATCCATCACCTGCTCGCATGGCTTCACATGACCCTGACTGGTTTGGGGGGTGGGGGAGGCTAAGCAGGTACTGCACTTTGCCTAAGGGTGACCTGCATGCTAGCGGACAGAAGGAGCTCGTTTGGTAGGGAAACATCTCCACCCTGCCACTCTCTCCACCTCCTAGGGTCCCTATAATAAGTGGGGAAAGTGTCTGAAAATGAGGCAGATTTTATTCTTTGTTTATTGGTTATTGAGATACAGAATAGACAGGCCCCTCCAGCCTTCAAGCTGCACTGCCCAACAACTCCCCAGTTTAACCCCTAGCCTAATCACGGGACAGTATGCAATGACAAATTAACCTACTAACCCGTACTTCTTTGGACTTTGGAAGGAAACCAAAGCACCCAGAGGAAACCTACATGGTCACAGGGAGAACATACAAAATTCCCTACAGGCAACATCGGGAATTGAACCTGGGTCACTGGTACTTTAGAGCACCATGTTAAACACTACACTACCGTAGACAATTGAGAAAAAAATCTCAATTTATTTCATTCATAAAATTCCTATACCAATGTTAATCAAAAAGATTCTTATTTCTCATTAGCACATTGTCAACTGTAGAGTACCAGAAACCTAATATACTGCGGTGAACACCACAAACAGAAAGACACAAGGTCAAAGTATCAACCTTTACTGTCAAAAGGGCCATTGGCATAAGAACACTAACATCAGGCAGCAGGCAACATTTGAGCTTTTAAGAGGCAGGGGCAAAGTAGGAATGCAGAGGTCATGGAAAGGAATGCTTTGGAACTTCTACAAGAGCAAGACTACCGATTCAACCTTCTGAACTAAACACAATTTTGGAAAATACATTTGCAACTCAATTGTTAGGTGGTCGGCACTAAAATTAAGGAATCCATTTTTATTCGACTTAAGATTAATGACCTGCAGAGCTTCGCTGGAAGTCTCCATAGTGATCGCATGAAACCTGATCATGATGTTATGGTTATGTTGACTTCAAAACTCTCTCACAAATTCATACAAACTTGGAGATCGGTACCTGCAATAGCATATACAAGTCCTCAGTTTAACCTAGAAACACAAGTTTTCATTAGTTTCTGAGTCTAAAAGATGGCAGATGTTCAGATAACCAATACTTCATGATGAAGGCTGGTATTAAAGAGTACAGAATTTATAAAGATTATAAGATGTATCTTATGTGAAGTATGTTCAAAAGGACAGTAAAGCACAATTTGAAGGTAGAACAGAACAACCTACAACAGGGGTTCCCAACCTATTTATATGCAATGGATCAATATCATTCAGCAAGGGGGGACCCCAGGTTAGGAACCTCTGATCTAGAAAGTATGACTGTGAAATAGGGGTTTCCAGCTTTTTTTAAGCCATGCACCAATACCATTAAGCAAAGGGTCCATTGACTCCAGGTTGGGAATCCCTGCTGTAAAGTGTGAAAAGTGTAAGTGTCTACCTGTGGTGCTACGATATTGTCCATGAACTTCACGTAATAAACCTTTATATTTATAAAGGTTTGTCCCATGTCTGATACTCGAGTTTCTACAAATAAATAGACCACACCTTGTCAGTTATTACTGAAGTTACACTAGTACATTAATTTGAGGCCTCCATTGGTCAGGATATTTCAAGGACATTGCATCCAAGCTGTCCACAGATATGCAAGCCAGGGCAGTACAATATGGAGAGCAAGCAGGTGCCATTGTAGCAAGATCCCCCTCTCCACACATCTGATGAATTCAAAGGAATGGCAGAGACCGATACAGTTCGGCACCAGCAACAATACAGGAGTTGCCAGTCAGCATTGCAGCATTGAATTCAACATAGGACTACCTTAGGGACTCCAGCCCCATATAGCCTGAAGGCAGTAGCAGTTTAAGATCAGTGTTTTCCTTCTCCAGTACATTAATACATTACAATTAATTGCTTATTACGATCACTAATAGTATGTCAGCTTCATGTAAAAAGTGCACAATACAAATTTACATCGGAATAAGCAGCAACAAAATGATGCAAAAAAAAAGCCACCTCAGTAACTAATAATTAGAGTCAGAGTCATAAACACAGGAGATTCTGCAGATGCTGGAAATCTTGAGCAAGCACACACAGAATGCTGTACGAACTCAACAAGTCAGGGAGTATCTGTGGAGTGCACTAAACGGTTGGCATTTTGGGCCAAGAAGGCCTCCATTGGTCAGGATATTGCTGACTAGATATGCAAGCCAGGGCAGTACAATATCAAGAGCAAGCAGGTGCCATATAGTCAACTATTTAATCCTGCTCTGCCTGACTTGGTGAGTTCCTCCAACATTTTGGAAGTCAGACCCATACACCATGGATGTAGGCACTTGCCCACGTTTGCCCCAAATCTCTCCAAACCTGTCTTGTTCGTGCACAATTTTGCTCCAAACACCCGAGAACAGCAGAAGGAAGAGTAAGCAATAAAGTTTTTCCAAACAATGACAAATATTAAGATCACAAACAAGAAAAAAATTGCAGATGCCGGAAATCCAAGCAAACACACACAAAATGCTGAAGGAACTCGGCAGGCCAGGCAGCATCTATGGAAAAGAGTACAGTTGACATTTCAGGCCAAGACCCTTTGGCAGGACAAATATTAAAATGGTGACTCAAGACTTCAATTTTTTGTAAGTTTGAGTTCCTGATCTCCTTTCATTATTGAAAGAAAGCAGTAAGCAGAACCAAGCACTTTTCCTTTACTGGTAGAATGGAAGTCAACAAACAAATTGCCCTCATGCACTCAGTTTAAAGGCCAACTTAACATTGCACTCAAGTGACTGGAAAGCAATTAAATTACATTTTGAATCCATACTTTGCTGCAATGCATTTTTATCAGATCAATCACTCTAAAGGTAATGTTAGCATGAATGATCTCAAAATAATTATCATAAGCTACTCTAAAATATTTAATAAACACGAGAAAGTCTGCAGATTCTGCAAATCCAAAGCAACACACAGACACACGTACAATACTGGAGAAACTCAGCAGACCAGGCAGCATAGAGTGATAGAAAAGTACAGCACAGAAACAGGCCCTTTGGCCCATCTAGTATATGCTGAAATGATTTAAACTGCCTGCTCCCATCGACCTGCGCCTGGCTCATAGCCCACCATACCCTGAAGAAGGGTCTCGGCCTGAAAAGTCAACTGTTGATTAATTTCTGTAGATGTTTCAGTTCTATAGGTCCTTCCGCATTCCATGTGTGTTTTTAAAATATACTTCCAGAAAAAAAACCCACCAAATTTTAACACTGAAGCTGACATATATTAGTCAGAAAGCTCAAGTTGCAATTTGGTCAGAATTTTGATCAACATGGACCATAACAGTGGCAGAAACAATGAGTGTGCTTACATAGCACGTTTACCTGATCAACAAGCAACACACAAAATGCTGGAGGAACCCGTCAGATAAGGTAACCTCTATGGAAATGAGTAAAGAGTCGACATTCTAGGCCGGGACCCTTCTTCAAAACGGAGGGGGGAGGGGAAAGATGCCAGAATAAAAAGGTGGGTGTGGGGGAAAGGCTAGCTGGAAGGTGATAGGTGAAACCAGGTGGGTGGGAAAGGTCAAGGGCTGGTGGAGAAGGAATCTGATAGGGGAGGAGAGGGGACTATAGGAGAAAGGGGAAGAGGAGGGGACTCAGAGGAAGGTGACAGGCAGAGGTGAAAGTCAGAGTGGGGATTAGAAGGGGGAGGGGAGGATTTTGTTTACTGGAAGGAGAAATCTATATTCATGTCGTCAGTTTGGAGGGTACCCTGACCCAATACAAGGTGGTGCCCCTCTCCCCTGAGGGTGGCCTCATCTTGGCATAAGAACCCACTGATTAACAAAGTTGCAACACGAGTCAAAAGCTCATGCCAGCTCAGAGGACAATCAAGCACTTGCAAAAACATTGTGTGCTTCTCATTATGAAGAAATACTCTCCAAACTATTAGCTGCCACTTTTTTGTTCATCTGATTCTTAAAGAACAGTAGCCGTGAAACTGTTTATGAATCGTTTATCCTTTGTTTTAAATCAATGATGTAAAATAATGGGGGTTACTTATTCAAGTGTAAACAACGTATCATACAAGTTCCAATTAGTTTATTCTGCCACAGCATTGATAGAATGCAGAGAGTGTATAGGCAATGGGAATAACCCTATCGCCCACAGTACGGCTTTTTAAACAGTCCATTTAGAAAAGCAAGGGCCATAATTTTAAAGCCTTCGGTATTACAGAAGATAATTTCAAGCTAGATACAGTTCTATTGGTAATCTTGTTATGCTTTCACAGGACTGAGGAAAATGTACTGCAGAGAGAGAGAAAAAAAATAAAACCGCCCTCCTAATTATACTGCTGCAGCACTGAAATAAAGCTGCGTTATTCCCAGAATATGCGGCTCCAGTCTGCAGGTTAGACGGCAAGTGAAGCCGAGGCTGCCTAATTCCAGGAAGCGGAGCCTGCGAGCCGACTGCAGGCGCACTTAAAACAAAACGCCTTAAACATCTCGCGCTTTAACATCCTGCCGACTGTTCGCTATAAAACAATGTCAAAGAAAATACGTTCCAAACTCGTACACTTGTAACGCGAAAATACCTAGTGATTAAATACTAAATGCACATAAAAGCTTCTGGGGAGAAAACCGACCACTGGAACACTCATTCAATTCCCCTGCCTTCAACTTTCATCCCTCCAATTAAAATCACTTAACTTCGATCTCTTTTTTTTTTGGAAGCAAGTTTATAACGATGAAGCTAATTTGACTCCTTTCACTAATCACTTGGTGAATTGATGCCTCCGTCCACAACTGCTTGACCCACTTGCCAATGATTCATATACTAAAACCTCCGAGTTTCAATGGTTACTTTCATTGGCACCAGATGCCCAGGTTGACAAATCGTTCAGGAGTCACCAGCAACAACGCAGCCCTGGATAAATAATCTTCCTCCTCTTTAATATTTAAATAGCATCAACCCTCCCCCCCCCCCCAAAAAAATTTAAAACATTAGTAAAAGATAAAAGTCTGACTCTATCTAGTCGACATTACGTACTTTTTGCTGTCTTCCCCTCCCCTTGAAGAAAATCCTGAAGATCAAATGTTGAACGGGAGCTTGGTCACGACGTACAGGCAAGCCCGAGGCTGCTGATCCGAATCTGCTTTTCACATCGATCTTTGCCTTTCTTTTTTTTAATGTGCAAAAGCATTAGTTTGCAAGACGTGACAGCTGCAATTTTTTCGTCCCTTGTTCTTACGGACTTCGCGGCGTGCACATGAAGGGAGGCAGCTACACACTGACACAATAATCCCAGCTGGAAATAGGAAAGATCTTCCGCCTCTCAATCGAAACAATGGAGCGACTCTGCATCGGTAGAATAGCAGTACGCTGCAACGTGACTCACCGGGAGCCAATCAGGAAAGCCTCGGATGAACTATATAGGAGCACTTAGTTCACATGAGTACTGTGCTTTAGTTGCTGGGCTGTGGAACGAGCGGGAGAAAAGGCTCTGCAGATACAGCATGCAGCACCTCGAAATCACTGAAAGGGCACTGTTTTACTGCAACATACAATGAAATTATTATGAGACCACTGGCCAGTTTTCTTCGTATTCGCGAATCAGGTTTATTACCGCTGATAACATGTTATAAAATTTATTGTCTTGCGTCAGCAGGACAATGTAAACATAAAAATAACTATTAGTTACAAAAAAAAAGTTCAACAAATATATTGTTCCTGGGCTCATGGACCACTCGCAAATCTGGTGGAGGGGAAGAATCTGTTCTCAAAACGTTAAATGTGGGCCTTTGGGCTCCTGTACCTCCATCATGATGGTAGTAATGAAAAGAGGGCATATCCTTTGATGGTGAGGGTCTTTAATGATGGATGCTACCTTCTTGAAGCAGCGCCTGCTGAAGATGCCCTCAGTGGTGGGGCTGGGTGGGAGGGTGGAACTGGCTAGCTTTACAACCCTCAGCAGTTTCTTTTGCTACAACACATTGGAGCTTCCATTCCAAGACGTGATGCCACCTGTCAGAATGCTCCCCACTGTACATCTGCAGACATTTCCCTGAGTTCGGTGACATGCCGAGTCTCCTCAAACTCCCAGTGCAGTAGAGCCACCGGTATGCCTTCTTTGCGTTTGCATTGATGCAATGGGTCTTACATAGATCTACTGAGATGTTGATGCTGAGGATCTTTAAGCTGCTCAGCCTTTCCAGCACTGACCCCTCAATGAGGACTGGTGTGTGTTCTCTCAACTTCCCCTTCTAGGCCTACAATCGGAGGTGGAGAGGGCCAGTGACATTAAATTCTTTGGCAATGTCATTTCAGCAGATCTATCATGGGAAGAGCACGTCAGTCCCATTACAAAGAGGTCTCTACAGTTCCTCTACTTACTTAGAAGCTTGGGCTGGTTCAGTGTGTCACCTAAAACTTCTTTAGATGCACAGTGGAGAGTATCCTGGCTGCTTGCATTGTGGTCATGAATGGAAAAGCTTTCAAAAGGGAGTAGATAGAGCCCAGTCTATTATAGAAAAAGCAGCCTCTACCATTGAGCACATCTACAAGGAGCGCTAAAGCAGCACCCATCGCCAAGGACCCCACCACTCAGACCATATTCTCTTACTGCTGCTGCCTTTGGGAAGGAGATACAGAAGCTTTAGGCCCCGCACCTACAGGTTTGGGAACCGTTATTACCTTCCAACCATCAGGCTCCAGGACCAGCATGATTAACTTCACTCACCTTGGCACTAAACTGATTACAAACGTATGGATGGAAGACCATGAAAACCCACGTCTTACGACACGGCACATAATGATGATGGACTCACTTTCAAGGACTCTGCAACTTGTGTTTTCAGAATTACTTATTTATTTTTTATTTACACAGTTTGTCTTCTTTTGCCTATTGGTTGTTTGTCAACATTTGTGCTTAATTTTTTATTGATTCCATTGTATTTTTTTTGTATCTGCTGTGAATTGCCACAAAAAAATTCATCTCGGGGTAGTATTTGTGACATACAGTGCTGTGCAAAAGTCTTAGGCACACATATATATATAGCTCGGGTGCCTATGACATTTATGGTAGTAATATTATGTATTCTGATTTAAGATTCTGACATAGGTCTCTATTGTGGACTGAGAGTGGGAAGGGGACAGGGAGCAGGAAACACCAGAGAAGACATTCTGTAATGATCAATAAACCAATTGTTTGGAATCAAATGACCTTGCCTGGTGTCTCAGGGCTGAATGACACTCCTTCTCTGCCACACATCTCATGCCCCTCCTACCCTCACCATTCCCAACATCCTCTGCTCCACCAGATTTCCAAGCTCACTCTCCACTTCACATTGACAAATGTGGAACTGTGCAAAAGTTTTAGGCACCCTAGCTATACTGTATATGTACTTAGATAATAAATTTACTGAGAGCTTTGAAATTCCTTGACTTGCTGACATTGGGTGCAAGGTTGTCATTGCGATACAACTCAACCAGCCAGTCTATCTCACTCCTGTACATCTCTTCATCATAACCTGACATTCTTACTGTGACATCATATTGTAGTGAAATTACTGCCGAAACCTCGCTGTTACACCACTTTCCATTGTAAAATAATTAATAAGTTGCTCCCAAAAGGGCTACTGTAGCTCTGAGTAATTCAGTTTGAGAAATTTACTTTTAAGAGGAGTTGGCTGAATCAGCTTGCTACTTTGAGGTCACTTTTAAATCTTGGAATTTTAGACAGAAATAGAGATGTGGTTACATTGTAACACCAAATGTATCTCACCATGACTATTCTTCTAGGAAAGTTGACAGATGATATTATGTTTCGTAACTCCAGAAGCTAATCAAAAGAAAAACAGAGGAGCTGGGATACTTGTTTACTTTGCTTTTCTCCCCCTTCTTTTTTAGTGAGGTGCTCAATATGATGTTTGCGTAACGACATACACTATTCATGTACTTCTAACATAGAACTGATCATGAATTATGTAAACAGAATGCTTCATCAAACAATATGCTTCTAATATTACTCAAATATTAGTGAAATATTAAATACAATACTGATGAGTTTAGAGATTTGCTCTTGTTCTGTAAGTTTGGATGAGTGTTAGTCCAATATAGCATATCTAAAAATAAACTTGGAGACTACTGTTTAATATCCAGGCACAAATATGATGGAACATTCACCACCCATTGATAAGAAAAGGGAGATCATGTCAGTGCAATTGTTGATGGATTTGAAGAGTGTTAAAAACTTGTTAATGTCTCTGAAATCTTAAAGTCTACACAATCAGGAAAGCTCGCCCATGCCTCTACTTTCTGGGGAGGCTGAAGAGAGCTGGCCTATGCAGATATATACTCACATCATTCTACAGTAGAGAGCATCCTATCAAGCTGCATCACTGCATAGCATGGAAACTGCACTGCAGCAGGCAGGAAGGCACTACAATGGCCAAAACTGCCCAATGTCTTTCTGCCATCAAGAGCATACAGTACTTATAGATACAGTAGATGCCCAAAAAGGGCCAGTAACATAAAGAATGATCCCACCTGCCCTGCTGATGCACTTTTTGTACCACTCCCATTAGGGAGGAGACTACTTAGCATCCATGCCAGGACCACCAGACTCAAAAACAGTTCCTTTCCCCAAACAGTAAGACTGATCAGCACCTCTACCCACTAACACACCCTTCCACTACTACTTTATCGTTTTGTCAGTCACCTAATGTACAGACACTCCTGTACCCAGCGTCACTTATGAACATACGATCAATCTGTATAGATAAGCTATCCTATGTATTTATACTTATTGTATTTTTATGATTATTGTACACTTTATATCAGACCATGATATAGGAGTATTAGGCCATTCAGCCAATCAAGTCAACTCTTATTGTGTTTTTCTTTGCTGCACCAGATCCAGAGTAACATTTATTTTGTTCTCCTTCGCATTTGTGGACTGGAAATGACATTAATCAATCTTGAATCTTGACATTCCAAATCATTTAAGAATTCAAAAAAGCAAACTATGAAGTTATATAAAGAATTCATCACTGAAACACCAAACAGTTAAATATTTAATTTAAAACATAGTAATCTCACACAGAAACATAGTAGTCTCACTCCTTCAAGCTGTTCTCTTCATTCAAAGTTTAAAGTCAATTTATTATCAAAGTACATGTATGTTACCATATACAAACCTGAGATTCATTTTCTTGCGGGCATACTCAGTAAATCCAATTAGCATAATAGAATCAATTAAAGACCACACCAGCAGGGCAGACAACCAAAGTGCAAAAGACAACAAATTCTGCAAATACAAAAAGGAATTTTAAAAAATGAATAACTAAGCAATAAATACCAAAAACATGAGATGAAAAATCCTTGAAAATGAGTCCATAGGTTGTGAGATCTGTTCAACGATGGTGCAAGTAGTTGAGTGAAGTGGTATCCCCTTTGTTTCAAGAGCCTGATGGTTGAGGGGTAGCAGCTTCCTGAACCTGGTGCTGTGGGTCCTGATGGCAGCAGCAAGAAGAGAGCGTGACCTGGGTGGTGGGGGGTCCCTGAGGATGGACGCTGCTTTCCTGCAATAACGCTCTGTGTAGATGTGCTCGGTGGTGGGCGGTGATTTACCCATGATGGGCTGGGCTGCCTCCACTTCTTTTTGTAGGAGTTTCCATCCAAGGTCCTTCAAGTGAATGGGCCACCGTGCCAATTCAAGACCACTACAGATTTAGTAGAGAGACGGCCAGAATTAAGTATTGCAATCATTGGATGTTCACAAACCAGCCTGAACTCCATGAGCATCCAACATTGGATGCTCATCAGAAATTACCGGCAGTAGGTCAGTGATTCGGCCATTAACCCAGCCCTCCACACTCCCCAACACCACTACTTTGTCACTTTCTTTCAGAATCTTCTTATGTACAGATACTCCTGTACCTACTGTCACTTCATGTACACACCGCGGTCTATGTATAAATAAGCTAATCTTTTGTAATTATAATATCTTTTTTATGCTTATTGTTTATTTTTAATGCTGCATCAGATCCAGAGTAACAATCATTTCATTCTCCTTTAAACTTGTGTACTGAAGAACGACAATAAACGATCTTGAATCTTGAACCATGGATCTTGAGTTGTGTGGAAGTTTGGCTGCTCTGCCTTTAAATATAAAGGCTGATATTCTGCACAGTTACAAAATTAATGTTTCCTGGTCATTGCCATTTCTAATGAAGGTTCGCATCATTAAATTAGTGGCTTGGAGAGTGTCATGTGGCGACGTTTGCCAATGATACATAATCTGGTAATGTAATAGGTACTGCTAATGGGAACATAGAAAAGCAGAAAGACTGTGTTGGGTTAGCAGAGTGAGAACAATCCTGATGGATACATTTCAACCTAGATAAGCATGAAGTCAAACATCTTGGAGCATCAAAGAATGGGGAAATGTGACGGTCAAAAGCGATTTTCCAGGTCTATGTGCCCACATCACTGGAATCTAATACAAATAATTCAGCAGGGCACAGTTGTAATAGGGCAACCAGAATCTGATCTGAATTAAAGGGTAAGGACTGGGTACTCCATCTTAGGAAGACCACCCTGGCTGAGTAAAATGTAAGACACCGAAGTTCTATAAGGGTGGCATGGTAATATAGTGGTTAGCACAATGCTTTACAGTATCATTTGTATGTTTTCCCCATGTTCACGCCACTTCCCTCCAGTTGCTCCAGTTTCCTCCCATAGTCCACGTTTTTGTGACTTAGTTAGGATTAAATTTGGGGATTGCTTGGTGCTGCATCTCAAAAGGCTGAGAGAGTCTAATCCACGGGGTATCTTAATGGTGTGAAAGCTAGGTTTCATCAGTGCCTAAGGAGAATGATGTGAGCTGCCTTAATGACTACCACCCGGTACCACTCACATCTACAGTGATGAAATGCTTTGAGAGGTTGGTCATGACTAGACTGAACTCCTGCCTCAGCAAGGACCTGGACCCACTGCAATTTGCCTATCGCCACAATAGGTCAACAGCAGACGCAATCTCAATGGCTCTCCACACGGCTTTAGACCACCTGAACAACACAAACACCCATGTCAGGATGCTGTTCATCGACTATAGCTCAGCATTTAATACGATCATTCCCACTATCCTGATTCAGGAGTAGAAGAATCTGGGCCTCTGTACCTCCCTCTGCAACTGGATCCACGACTTCCTAACTGGAAGACCACAATCTGTGCGGATTGGTGATAACATCTCCTCCTCGCTGACGATCAACACTGGCGCACCTCAGGGGTGTGTGCTTAGCCCACTGCTCTACTCTCTATATATACATGACTGTGAGGCTAGGCATAGCTCAAATACCATCTATAAATTTGCTGATGATACAGCCATTGTTGGTAGAATCTCAGGTGGTGACGAGAGGGCGTACAGGAGTGAGATATGCAAACTAGTGGAGTGGTGCTGCAGCAACAATCTGGCACTCAACGTCAGTAAGAGGAAAGAGCTGATTGTGGACTTCAGGAAGGGTGAGTTGGAGGAACACATACCAATCTTCATAGAGGGATCAGAAGTGGAGAGAGTGAGAAAGTTTGAGTTCCTGAGTGTCAAGATCTCTGAGGATTTAACCTGGTCCCAATATGTAAAGAAGACAAGACAGCAGCTATACTTTATTAGGAGTTTGAAGAGATTTGGTATGCCAACAAATACACTCAAAAACTTCTATAGATATACCATGGAGAGCATTCTGACAGGCTGCATCACTGTCTGGTATGGAGGGGCTATTGCACAGGACCAAAAGAAGCTGCAGAAGGTTGTAAATTTAGTCAGCTCCATCTTGGGTACTAGCCTACAAAGTACCCAGGACACCTTCAAGGAGTGGTGTTTCAGAAAGGCAGCGTCCAATATTAAGGACCTCCAGCACCCAGGGCATGTCCTTTTCTCACTGTTACCATCGGGTAAGAGATACATAAAAGGCATTGAGTTCACCTGGGAGTGAAACCTTGTTGCCATCTCTGTATTTACTTCGTAGGAGATGATAGCATTCCAGCCTACCACAGCTACCGAACATCCTTCTGTGATTCAAATTTGGCCCAGACCTGCCACTTTACTTGTAAGATGGCCTACAGGAGGTCACACCTGAACCACTTATACTGTCCTTGATCCGCAGAGCTGAACACCACCGATCTGGTCCTCAGCAGATTGTGGATCTCTTGGTTCATCTCAGACTTCTGGCTGATTCAAAGATTCAAAGTACACTTATTATCAAAAAATGTATAAGTTATACGACCTTGAGAGTAGTTGTTTGCTTACAGGCAGTCACAAAGCAAGGAAGCCAAAAGAACCCAATTTAAAAAATAAGACCAACCCCACAATGTGCACAGAGAAGGAGAAAAACAAAACAAAAACAAATCACGTAAACAATAGAAGTGAGTAATGACAGCATTCCAAACCAAATCGAGTCCTGAGGTCCAAATCCCTGGAGCAGCCTGGAGTAGGCCCAAAGCATCAGTATTCAGTTCATAATATTAGCGGGGCAAATTGCTGCAAAGTTCACAGACATAAAGCACAGCTACCAGAAGCAGTCTCACAGCCTGAATGTCGTGGAGGCAGGATCCCCCTGTCTATCTGGAATGGCGTTTCAATTGTTTGAACAGTGGTTCATACCTCGCGCTATGGCCTGGGCTCCACTGCAGTGAATTGCTCTGGGCTTAGATTTCACTGCTGATGAAGCCGCTCTCGACCTCTCCAAATCAGTTCTGTGCCCAAAGCGATCCAACCTCATCCAACTCTCGATCCCCTGCTGGTGTTTAGTCTATCTGTGCTAAATTGTTCAAATAGTGAATTGTTGCCTCGCATTAGGACCTGGGCTCCGCTGTGGTGAATTGCTCCAGTCTTGGAACATGCCTCTCTGGACCCAGGTTTCACAACTGAAGCAGCCATTCTTGACGACTCCAAATGGGCTCATTACTTTGAACGGTCCACCCTCGAACCCGGGCCAGCCGGATGGGTATCAGAGCTCTGCTGTCTTGTCTTCTCCTCTCCGAATCACTCACTTGAACCAGCATGGCTCCAACTCCAAGTGTGTTGATTTTCCAGGACACCAGCAGGGCACATCCCACAAACTTGCTTTGCCTTCACTCATCTCTTCATTGTTTGTGGTGATAGTTTACCACAATTTACTTCAAAAAAGTGTTATTAATAATGTTTTTAATCAAATTCCTTTGCTTTTGAACTACCAGTAAACTCCCACATACCTTCAGAAATGCTAACTTAAACTGGAATGACTAAAGGAAATTGTGGGAACAGATTTGTCCACAAGTGTCTTTATAAAGTCCATGACACTGAGGTGTATTCATTCAGATCCTGTGATGAGTCCTTGAGCATGGCCCAGACAGCCAACTCAAAGCAATCTCAAAGTCTCCTACGACCACCTCTTTGTTGCCATTACCTCTGGCGCCTTGCTCTTTAGCCTCTGCCTATATGGAGGAGAGAGAAGACAGCCAGATGATAAGATTTCTCAAAATGTGGTTTAGTGATGGAATGGTAAGCATTCCTGATTGTAATGTAACAGTGACTGAGTGTGTTGGGACACCTGGAGCTGTAGGTGACATGCAGATGATAATTGGGCAGAGATTTCTTCAAGCAAGCCTGCAAACAAACAAGCTCCAAGATCTTGGCCTTAATACCTCGTTGTGCAATTAGAACCTCAATTTCCTCCCTTGTGGACCGCAGTCTGTTCGGAATGGCAACAACATCTCCTCCACAATCTCCATCAGCACAGGAGTGCACAGGGCTGTGTGCTTAGTCCCCTGCTCTAATCACTTTACACTTATGACTGTGAGGCTAGACACAGCTGATAACATGGCTGTTGTAGGCCAAATCAAAGATGGCGATGAATCAGCATACAGGAGGGAGACTGACGATCTGGCTGAGTGGTGCCTTAATAACAACCTCTTACTCAATGTTAGCAAGATGAAGGAGATGATTACTGACTTCAGGAAAAGGAAATCAGAAGTCCATGATCCAGTCCTCATTGGAGGATCAGAGGCAGAGAGGGTCAGCAACTTTAAATTCCTCTATGTTATTATTTCAGAGGACCTAACCTGGGCCAAGCAGGTAAGTGCAATTATGACGAATGCACGGAAGCGCATCTACTTCAGCATGACTTCAAAAACTTTGGCAAACTTCTGCAGATGTGTAGTGGAGAGTATATTGACTGGCTGCATCATAGCCTGGTATGGAAACACCAATGGTCTTGAACAGAAAATCCTACCAAAAGCAGTGGATTTAGCCCAGTCCATCATGGGCGAAGCTCTCCCCACCGCTGAAACTCTGGCACAGGAAAGCAGCATCCCTCATCAGGGACCGCCACAACCCAGGGCATCCTCACTTTTCGCTGCTGCCATCAGGAAAGTTTGGGAGTTTCAGAGGAGAATGGGAAAAGAAGAGTCAGCTGGAATTTAGTGTAGGGAAGTGTCTGGTCATGCACTTTGATAGGGGGACTAAAGGCATAGACTATTGTCTAAATGGGGAGAAAATTCACAAATAATACATGCAAAGGCTCTTGAGACTCCTTGTGCACGATTCCCTAAAGGTTAACTTGCAGGTTCAAAAGTTCAACGTTCAAAGTAAATTGATTATCAAAGTACGTATATGTCACTATATATAAGCCTGAGATTCATTTTCTTGTGTGCATACTCAATAAATCCAATAGCCGTCACAGCTGACCCTCTCCACCTGATCCCCTGATGAGGGCTGGCTCATGAACCTCCAGCTCCCTCTTCCTGAAATCAATGACCAGCTCCTTCATCTTGCTGACAGTGAATAAGAGGTTGTTGCTGTGGCACCACTCAGGCAGATTTTCAACGTTCAAAGTTCAAAGTATGTATGTTATCAAAGTGTGTATAAATTATACAATCTTGAGATTTGTCTACTTACAGGCAGGCACAAAACAAGAAACCTGAAAGAACCCATTAAAAAAAGACAAACACCCCATGCAAAGAGAGAGAAAAACAAACACAAATTGTGCGAACAATAAAAGCAGGCAACAGCTTCAGAACTAAAGGGAATCCAGGGACACGAAGCCTGGAGCAGCCAGAGCAGGCCACCGCCTCAGTCTTAGCGCCATGGAGAGAGGAATGAATGTCACGGAGCAGCAAGCAGAACAAGCGCGACACCCTGCCTTTTCAATCTATACAGTCCGGCATTTAAATTGTCCAAACACCGATTTGTCCCTCACACTAGGACCCAGGCCCTGTGGTTTCAATATGCTCTGGGCCTGAACCACGCCAATTATTGGTAAAGTATTGAGTTGTATTTCCTGCTTGATGAACCATCAGTAAGCTGTCAACCGTCTTCAGTAGTGCCACCTTAAACCGGATCAATTTCCTGCCTATGAGCTAATTCGTCGCCACCTTTGATTCAGCCTATGACAGTGGTGTTGTCATCAAACTTAAATATGGCATTGTTTAGCCACACAAAGCAGGTAGAGCAGGGCTAAGCACACAGCCTTATACTGTCTTATTCCTTAGACAGCCTTAGGCCATACATGCATTGACCGCCAAAGCATGGAGGAACCATTCACAAACCCCACAGGACCTGACGATATCTGAGGCCGAAGTGTGAACACCCTTTCGGAAGGTGAACCCTTGAAAAGCTTCGAGCCCAGACGGGGTACCTGGCCAAGTACTTAAAACCTGTGCTGATCAACTGGCTTCAGTGTTCACTGAGATCTTTAACCCCTCACTTTGGCAGTTTGGGATTCCATAGAGGGTAACTGATGTTTTTTTTCTCTATTATGTATCAGAAACATTAGAATCTGATCTACTTCAGAAACGTGGTCAACTTTAGACCAATGCCAGGGTCTTTTGTGTTATTGGTGCTGAGGCGAAGTGTGCCTTTGCCTCCGTATGATGTTTTTGTCAGATTGTAATTGGAGCCTGGCCTTGAGAAGGAATGATAGGGTTGGTATTGCAATCAATGCCATGCATTGATCAAATATTCTGTCACAAACCTTTTTGCAATGGGTTAGGATGAGTTCAGTCTAAGGTCAATTTCCACATCGGGGGTATTCACTCTGCTCCCTGTACACGCATAACTCTGTGGCCAGATTCTCCTCTAACTCTGTTTTCAGGTGAGACCACCGAGGTGTGCTGCACCTCAAGTAATGATGAGTGGGAGCAGAAGGAGGAGTTGGAGAGCTTTGTGACATGGTGTCATGAGAATAATCTTTCCCTCAATATTAGCAAAACAAAGGACTTCAGAAAAGGGGGCAGTGTGCAAGCTCTTGTCTACATAACCAAAGTAGAGATTGAGATGGTTAAGAGCTTCAAGTTCCTCCGTGTGAGCTTCACCAATAGACTATCTCCAAAGTTCAAAGTAAATTTTATTATTAGAGTATGTCACCACATACAGCCCTGAGATGCAATTTCCTGCAGGCATACTCAGCAAATCTATAGAATAATAACTAGAAGGGTCAATGAAAGATCAAGTAGGATACAGAAGACAACAAACTGTGCAAATGCAAAAATATAAATAAACAGCAGTAAATAACAAGAACATGACATATCTAGATTAAAAAAAGTCCTTAAAGTGAGATCGTTAGTTGTGGGAACATCTCAATGGATGGGCAAAATGAGTGTAGCTATCCCCTTCTGTTCAAGAGCCTGATGCTTGAGGGGTAGTAACTGTTCTTGAATTGGTGGCGTGAGGCTCCTACGCCTTCTGCCTGATGGCATGGTCCAATCACGTTGATATCACGGACAAGAAAGCTTACCAGTGCCTCAGCTCCTTGAAGAGGCTAATGAAATCCGGCATGTCTCTATTGACTCTTATCATATTTTATTGATATAGCATTGAAAGCATTTTGTCTGGATTCATAAGAGCTTGGTATAGGAACAGCTCTCCACATGACCACAAGAAGCTGCAGATAGTTGTGGACAAAGTTTAGTGCATCACAGGTACTTGTCTTCGCTCTATAGACTCTGTCTACACCTCACTGCCTCAGTGAAGCAGCTAGCATAATCAAAGACCCCACCACCTTGACCATCTCTCTTCTCCCCTCCCCAGTCTTGCAGAAGGTACAAAAGCCTGGAAGCACGTACTGCCAGGTTCAAGGCTTCTATCCCTCTGCTATCCGAATCTTCAATGGACCTCTTGTATGATAAGATGGTCTCACAGCCTACCTTGTTATGATCTTGCACTTTCCTGTACTGCATTTGTTCAGTAGCTTTTAAACTTCATTCTGCATTTTTCTAGCTCAATGTACTGTATAATATTTCAATCTGTATGAACAGAATGCAAGACAAGGTTTTCACTGTATTTTGTAAAAGTGACAATCATAAGCCAATACCAATTTTGTTACTGCCAATGTCAACAGAATAGGTGTTTGCCTCCTGGGAACTCATAATTATCTAGATATGCTGGCCATTTTCAATGAGGCTACATTGGTGAATACTGTGACACCATCATTGTCAGTCCTCTCCCACACAACCAACAAAATCAGTGAGTTTGTATTGTAAGAGAACCCTTGAAGTTTCACTCCATTGCAGAATGGAACCCAACTTATTACTGCTTGGACCTCAGAGAGTCTTAGGGTAATACAGCATAGAGACAGGTTCCACAGTCCATTATATCCCGGCAACCATTGTAATTATCTCTACTCATGTCACTTACCAGCATTTTTATGTGCTCTATTTGTCTATGACTTTATATGGTCCAAGCAGTAAAAATTTGAGCCTAGTATTTCTTAAATGGCATGAGAGCGTCTGCCTGCACCAGCCCTTCAGGCAGTGTGATCCAGATTTCAACCATTGTCTGAGTGAAAATAAAATTCATTTTTTTATTGACACATAGTGTGGAATAGGCCCTTCCAGCCCCTTATGCACAAGTCTCAGTAATGCCCCAATTTAATCCTAGCTATTAATTATAGCTAGTAATTATATACTATTATATACTAGCTAGTAATTATATACTATTGTATATAATAGTACAATTTATAATGACAAGTTAACCTACCAACTGGTACATTTTTGAACTGTGGAAGAAAACCAGAGCACCTAGATGAAACCAATGCAGTCATGGGGAAAAGATAAAAACTGCTTACAGGCAGTGGTGAGAATTGAACCTGGGTCATAGGTGCAGTAAAGTGTTGTGCTAACCATTATACAACTGTGCTGACCCAAATATCCTCTAAATCTCTTGTACCTGGTTATAAACACTTAAGGGAAAAAATTTTCAATCATCTATTCTATTTATCCCTCTTATAACTATTTATATCTGGTGTTGATGGAGAATGTTCCTGAGTGTATATTCCCATTCAGCTATCTGATCTTTTCATTGACATTTAGCTGAGGGCTATGTGTACCGGCAGAAGGCATCTTGACACCAAATGTGACCTTGATTTATTGTCCATCCCCCCCAGTGCAGTAAAGCATTAACGTACTTCAACAAGATGAAACAAGAGCTCAGAGATTCAGTACCTCCAATAATTTTGTGAGAGCTCTGACTATAACCTCTCATTCTGAGGCATGGTCATGACAGATGCTATCGCTATGGAGATCCCCCCAGAGTGACAAGCCTGGGCTGCGATGAAGCCAAGAAGCTGGTGTGATCTGCTTCTTCTCTGTCATGTGGAAGCAGAACCAATGGAAAATCTTCACCGCCTGCACACTGCACCACTGCCAACTGCCGCTGATGTTCTTGTACCTTCTTTTATGTCTCTAGATGCCGAACGGCCAAAATGATTAAAGCTTTAAAATCTTTAATTGGGACCTTGTATTTGAGCAGAAACATTTCAAAGTATTTCACTCACTGTTGTCATAGCTACTTCAATACCTAAGCAGAGGCAGTAGCCAATTTGTGCTCAAACAGCATTAAGGTCTCATTACAGGCTTCCCATATAGACCACATCTTTCATGGCTTCTTTCTTCTTTGTTAATGGTGTACAACAGCTTTCCTTAGATGGGATAATATTGTAATTAATGACATGCAACACTGAATACAATAGTATTGAACTTAATAATGCATTACGTTCAATATTATTGTATTTCAGGGGTGATCGGGTGAAATTTTTTCACTTCGTTTATTGTGGCTCATCCTCAAAGGAAGCAGAACCTTGGGAATATTTTTAAAGCTGAGATTGATAAATTGCTGTCAAACAGCATGCACAAAATGCTGGAGGAACTCAGCAGGTCAGGCAACATCTATAGAAATGAATAAATAGTCAGTGTTTTGGGCTGTGACCCTTCATCAGGACTGAAAAGGAAGGGGTAAGATGTCAGACTAAAAAAGATGGGGGGAGGGAGGAGAAGGAGGATAGCTAGAAGTCGATAGTTGAAGTCAAGGTGGGTGGGAAAGGTAAAGGCTTGAGAAGAAGGAATCTGATAGGAGAGGAGAGTGGACCATAAGAGAAATGGAAGGAGGAGAGGACCCAGGGGGAAGTAATAGGAAGGTGAGAAGAGGTAAGAGAGCAGAGTATGGAATAGAAGAAGAGGGGTGGGGGAGGGAAATTTTCTTTTACCTGAAGGAGGAATTGATATTCATGCCCTTAGGTTGGGTGCTACCCAGACGGAATAAAAGGTGTTGCCCCTCCACCCAAAGGGTGGCCTCATTGTGGCACAAGATGAGACCATGGACCAACATGTCGGAATGGGAATGGCAATTAAAGTGTTTGGCCATTGGGAAGTTCCGCTTTTGGTGGATGGAGTGGAGGAGCTTGATGAAATGGTTCCCCAATTTACGACAGGTCTCACCTGTGTGGAGGAGGCTGCATCGGGAGCACCAGACACAATAGACGACTCTAGCATATTTACAGGTGAAATGTGTCATCACCTGGAAAGTCTGTTTGGGGCCCAGAGTGGAGATGAGGCAGGTGGTGAACGGGCAGGTTTAGCATTTTGGCTGCTTACAGAGATAAGGCCCAGGAGGGAGAATAGCGGGGAGGGATGAATGGTCAAGGTAATCATTGAGGGAGTGATCCCCATGGAAAGTGGAGAGAGGGGTAAGGTAAAGATATGTTTGGTGGTAGGATCCCTTTGGAGAATTTGCAGGGAATGATGTGTTGGATGTGGAGGCCCATGATGTGGTAGGAATGTACAAAAGGAACTCTATCTCTGTTAAGACAGTGGGAAGGCAGGGTAAATGTGGATGTCTGGGAAGTGGAAGGGATGCGGGTGAGGCAGCATCAATGGTGGAGGAAGGGAAACCCTGTTTTTTGAAGGAGGAAGACGTCTCTGATGTCCGAGAAAGGAAAGCCACATCCTGGGAATGGATGTGGTGGAGGCAAAGGAACAGAGAAAAGGGAATAACCTTTTTACAGGAGACAAGGTGGGAAGAGGAAAAGTCAAGATAACTGTGGGAATCAGTAGGTTTATAAAATATGTTGGTTGACAGTTTGTCTCCAGAGATTGCGAAAGGGGAGGGAAGTGTCAGAAATGGAAATTTCTGTTAAACAAGGGAGTAAAACATCACCCTGGTTAGATGGTAATACGGAGTTAGCAAAATTATTGGCCATGATTTTATCAAACAGCTGAGCAGATTTGACTGGCTGAGTGGTTTACACCTCCAAATTCACATGTTTACACACATTAATGAAATAAAATATGATGGAAAAAATCACTTCATTGCAATAGATGCCGAAATTTCACTGATGGATTCAAACTTATATTGCACATATCATGAACGTTCATCATACAGTTGCTTCTTTTTCAGGAAAAGGTGAGAGTGGACTTGCCTGGCTAGCTTGCAAAACTTGTTTTACTAGTTCCCTCTACATCACCAGCGTGATACTGTGTTTCTGAGGGATTTGCCACAAATCCTCTGACTCTTTTGATGTCAATATCATCAAGGTGAGGTAGTGAGTCAGATTCCAGGATGTTGCTGCATCTTCTTTTCTGTATGTGCTTCATGTCCTGATCTCAGCTGTGTCAGCTGGTTCTCAGGTGAGAAGTTTGACAAACAATATTGTTGTTGAGATGTAGCCAAGCTACCTGCCAATGACTACAATGAGCCAAGTGTGTTCCTTACTTAACAGCTGCATTACTACTGGCAAAACTAGATATGCAAACACTGCAGTTTTACTTCCAAATTCACCATCAGATTGCTCCTATTTTATGCAATTTTAAAGCCAACCACCATTTAAGTAAGTTCTAATGTAAATGCATTTCACTATAAGACCATAAGGTATAGGAGCAGAATTAGGCCATTGGCCCACTGGGACAGCTCCAGCATTTAATCGTGGCTGATCCAATTCCTTCTCAGCCCCAATCTCCTGTCTTCTCCCAGTATCTCTTCGTGCTCTGGCCCATCAAGAATCTATCAACCTCTGCCTTAACGACTTGGTATCACAGCCACCCGTGGCAATGAATTCCACAGATTCACTACTTTCTGGCTAAAACAAAAATTCTCCTCATCGCCATTCTAAAAAGACACCCCTCTATTCTGAGGCTGTGTCCTCTGGCCTTAGACACTGCCACCATAAGAAACTTCTACTCCACATCCACTCTATCAAAGCATTTCAACATTTGATAGGTTTCAATGAGGTCACCCTTCATTCATCTGAATTCCAGTGAGTAGAGGCCCAGAGCCATCAAACACTCCTCATATGTCAAGCCTTTCAATCCTGGAATCATTTTCGTAAACCTCCTTTGAACCCTCTCCAATGTCAGCACTTCCTTTCTTAGGTATGGGGCCCAAAACTGCTCACAATACTCCAATTGAGGCCTTAACAGTGCTCACCAGCATAACATCCTCGCTTTTATGTTCCATTTTTAATTTTATGTAGTGTTAAAGCCAAATGCCACATAAATAAGCTCTCTCAGGAATTTATACTGTCAATACATTTCCATACCAACCAGGCATAATCCTTGTCCTTTTCAGATAAAAGCAATCTGGAAAATTTATTTAAAAATTTGGCTGTGAGATGGGGTTCATAAACCCTCAGAGAAAAGCTTAAGTAATTTTCTGTTGTTGGCTAAATTTTGAATTAAATTTGTGGTTCAGTTTGGAGCGTTGCATGCCTCAATGACCCGGAGAGCCATGTTGTTTGGAGGTCAGGGCTTTAGGCTTTGGCTCCCGGTTGGGTCACACATGCCAAACAGTTCAAAGGGTAGAGGCCAGATTGAGAGTCCTCCAGGTTTGGGAGTTTGGGTGTTTAGCTCAGGTCTAACAACCCTGACTGGTAAAACAAAACTGTTACGGAAACATCAATGAAGAATCCTTCAACATCGAGGCGATGGTATTCCTGAGTCTCCACCTGGGACTTTTATGAGTGACGTGTAGTGAAAACTGAGAGGAAGCAACTGAAATGATGAAGGAGGCCCTGGACATCGCCAGAGATGGAGGACCTTCATTGCAGCCCTAAATGCCAGCGACATAATGGGCAGTAAATTAAATTGCAATGCATATTGTTAGTTTTGCACTAATTAAAACAATTGCTATACCTTTAGCTAGGGTGGTGGGGTAGAGATATATCTCTACCAAAGGAGGTATAAGGCACTCCTTCCCTCCACTAGCTTGCAGGTCACCCTTAGGAAAGGTATAGTACCTACTTTACTTCCACCCCCTCACCAATCAGGGTCATGTGAAGCCATGGGAGCAGGTGGGGGATGGTCGTATGAGTAGCTGGTGCATATCACAAGTCCTTGTTACATGACCACTGACGCCAGGCAGACAATCTCCGAAGAGTATTGGCAATGTCTGGGGTCACCTGTCTTGTAAAGACTCTGCCCATAAGAAGGTAATGGCAAACCTCTTCTGTTGGAAAATTTTGCAAAATCAATCATGGTTAAGGAAAGACCATGATTTTCTACATCATATGACATGACACATAATGATGATGACAATGCATTTATTTATAATAAGCTAAACAATATATTATTCAAAGATCATTCATAATAAATAAACTCATACCAATTAATTATAGTTATCTATCAAGATCTAGTATTTTTTAATGTTTTGCAATGTACTGCTGCCACAAAACAACAAATTTCACGACACATGCCGGTGAAATTAAACCTGATTCTGATTCTGATTCGAGATCTGCTTCAAGGGCAATATTTAATTGCAACAATGTTTTGATGGGATTGCAATAAAAGATATGCATTAGCTGTCATTGTATGTATAATTGGAAAGGTGCTCTGTCTATATTCACATCAGACTTCCAATATAACTCGGAGTCCTGCCATGTGCAGAAGTTCGCTGATGACACGGCCATAGTGGGGTGTGTCAGGAATGGACAGGAGGAGGAGTATAGGAAACTGATACAGGACTTTGTGATATGGTGCAACTCAAACTACCTGCGTCTCAATATCACCAAGACCAAGGAGATGGTGGTGGACTTTAGGAGATCTAGGCCTCATATGGAGCCAGTGATCATTAATGGAGAATGTGTGGAGCAGGTTAAGACCTACAAGTATCTGGGAGTACAGCTAGACGAGAAGCTAGACTGGACTGCCAACACAGATGCCTTGTGCAGGAAGGCACAGAGTCGACTGTACTTCCTTAGAAGGTTGGCGTCATTCAATGTCTGTAGTGAGATGCTGAAGATGTTCTATAGGTCAGTTGTGGAGAGCGCCCTCTTCTTTGTGGTGGCGTGTTGGGGAGGAAGCATTAAGAAGAGGGACGCCTCACGTCTTAATAAGCTGGTAAGGAAGGCGGGCTCTGTCGTGGGCAAAGTACTAGAGAATTTAACATCGGTAGCTGAGCGAAGGGCGCTGAGTAGGCTAGGGTCAATTATGGAAAACTCTGAACATCCTCTACATAGCACCATCCAGAGACAGAGAAGCAGTTTCAGCGACAGGTTACTATCGATGCAATGCTCCTCTGACAGGATGAAGAGGTCAATACTCCCCAATGCCATTAGGCTTTACAATTCAACTGCCAGGACTTAAGAACTTTTTAAAAGCTATTATTAATGCTTTTTGAGATAGTGATTTAGATGCATATCATATTTTTTTACTGAGTTAAGTATTGTATGTAATTAGTTTTGCTACAACAAGTGTATGGGACATTGGAAAAAAAGTTGAATTTCCCCATGGGGATGAATAAAGTATCTATCTATCTATCTATCAATATATTGGCTTAAATCTGTACAAGATTAGTGCCTACTCTTATATCAGCCGAAGTTCACTGTTAGCTCTAGTAATGAAGTCATCAGCTCGAAGCAGTCCAGACCTTACCAGGACTAGCATACACAAGTAAGAATGTAACATTGAAGCTTTATAAGACACTGGTGAGGCCCTCACTTGAGCAATGTCAGCAGTTTTGGGCCATTATCTACGAAAGGAAGTGCTGACATTGGAGAAGTTTCAAAGGAGGTTCACAAGAATGATTCTAGGATTGAAAGGCTTGTCATATGAGGAGCATTTGTTGGCTCTGGAGAATGAATGAAGAATGAACTTGAGAAGAATGAGGGGTGATCTCACTGAAACCAATCAAATGTTGAAAGGCCTCATTAGAGTGGATACGGAGAGGATGTTTCCTCTGGTGGGGGAGTCTAAGACCAGAGGACACAGCCTCAGAATAGACGGGCGTCCTTTTAGAACAGAGATGAGGAGAAATTTCTTTAGCTAGAGAGTGGAGAATCTGTGGATTCATTGCCACAGGCGGCTGTGGAGGCCAAGTCATTGGGCAGATTTAAGGCAGAGGTTTTTAGTCGGGGCCTGAAGGGATATGGGCAGCAGGCAGGAGACTGGGGTTGACAGGGAAATGGATCAGCCATGATGAAATGGCAGAGCTGGTTCAATGGACCAAAGGCCTAGTTCTGCTCTTATGTCTTACAGTCTAACATTAGTGTCTTCTAAGGCAAAGACATTTTTTTTTCAACACCCCTCCCTGCCCATAACCTCACATCTCAGTCCTCATTGCCACCGACTTGTTTCCTTTTCCATGGCATTCTGTAATGATCTTTCCAAGCACAGAAAACATGTGACTCTCTGACCTTGGCGAGTATACTCTCATTCATTGTGAAACATCTTACAAGGTATTTCCCATGGCTCTGGAAAACACATTACATTTAATAGCCATGCACAAGCTCTTGTGACAAAGAGGTCAGGTTGCATGCTGTGACGCTGTATTTCGTAACGGCTCTACATTATGACTTCCAGCTGGCAGACAGACTAAAGCTGAATATTTCTTCTAATGTTCCAATTATATTAAAATGAACATTCATATATTGCTAAAACATTATGCTTTCGATGCAATACTTAATTAGTTTGTAGGACAATTATATATATCTTTGGATATAGTAAGCAACACAACTGCAACTTTTGATTTGGTTTACAAATGCCAAATTTGAAGTTACTAGTTTCATGATATAATGTCTTTATTAATGTCAACAACAATTCAAATTATAAACATGCAGATGTTGAAAATCCAAAGCAACACACACAAAATGCTGGAGGAGCTCAGCAGGTCGGGCAGCATCTATGGAAATGAATAAACAGTCGATGTTTTTGGCCGAGACCCTTCTTCAGGACTGCAAGAGAAGGGGGAAGACGCCAGAATAAAAAGGTTGGGTGAAGGGAAGGAAAATAGATGGAAGATGATAGGTGAAGCCAGGTGGTAGGAAAGGCAAAAGGACAGGGAGGAAGGAATCTGATAGGAAAGGAGAGAGGGCCACAGGAGAAAGGGAAGGAGGAGGGGATCCAGGGGGAGGTGACGGACAGGTGAAATGAGGTAAGAGAGCAAAGTGAGGAATAGAAGAAAAGTGGGGGGGGGGGGGAGATTTTTTTTTACCAGAAGGAGAAATCAATATTCGTGCCATCAGATTGGAGGCTATCCAGACAGAACATAAGGTCTTGTTCCTCCACCCTGAAGGTGGCCTCATTGTAGCTTAAAAGGAAGCCATGGATTGACATATTTGAACGAGAATCCAAATTCTGCAGTCAATAGCGGGTGTGCTGGCATCTGCCTCATTGCCTGGAAAACAGAGAAATTGCAGACACGTGAGATTCTGCAGATGCTGGAAGTCTTGAGTAAGACACAGCAGAGGAACTCAAAGTGTCAGGCAGCATCTATGGAGGGAAATAAGCAGTCAATGTTTTGAGCCAAGACTCTTCATCAGGATTACGATCACAATTACGGAATGATCTTTGTGCTGAATTCTTTAAGCCAGATACAAAGCATTTTGTGGAATTGTCAGTCAACCCACACACAAAAATCAGGTTGAATTGGCAGCTTAAGAGGATATGACTTAACTCTGGTTGGATTGCCTGAAGTGGTAAACAGTGCTTCTATATCATGAGGTAATTCTTCAAACAAATTCAAAAGTTTCAGAACTCTAGTGCTAAAACTTTAAAATGTGCTTAAGTGTTATTTAATTTGTATAACAAACACAAAATGCTGGAGGAACTCAGCAAGCCAGGCAGCATCTATGGAAAAAGTACAGTTGAAGTTTTGGACTGAAACCCTCTGGCAGGACTGGAGAAAAAATAGTCTGAGAAATAGATTTGAAACGTGAGGGGAAGGGAAGGAGAAATGGCAGGTGACAGGTGAAACTTGAGGGGGAGGGATGAAGCAAAGAGCTGGGAAGTTGTCTGGAGGGGCATCAGAGGGAGGCGATTGGCAGGTAACAAGAGAGAGGGACAAGGGGATGGGAAATGGTGAAGGGAGGGGGTGTGGGGAGGCACTACTAGAAGTCTGAGAAATCAATGTTCATGCCATCAGGTTGGAGGCTACCCAGAGTATAAGATGGTGTTCCTCCAACCTAAGCGTGGCCTTATCCCAACAGTGGAGGAGGCCATGGATGGGCATATTGCAATGAGAATGGGAAGCGGAATTAAAATGAGTAGCCACTGGGAGATCAGGTTTGTTCTGGCAGACAGGGTGTAGATGCTTGGTAAGGTAGTCTCCCAATCTACTTCGGGTCTCAAGAGGGCACACCAGGAGCACCGAACACAGTATACGACCCCAATAGATTCACCAGTGAAGTGTCGCCTCACCTGAAAGAACTGTTTGTGGCCCTGAATGGTAGTGAGGGAGGAGCTGTAGGTGCAGATGTAGCACTGGTTCTGCTTGCAAGGGTAAGTGCCAGGAGGGCGATCAGTAGGGAGGGATGAATAGACAAGGGAGTCGAGTAGAGAGCAATCCTTGTGGAAAGCAGAAAGTGGGGGTAGTAGGGAAAGATGTGTTTGGTGATTGGATCCATTTGGAACTGGCAGAAGTTTCAGAGAATTATGTACTGGACCTGGAGGCTGGTGGGGTGGTAGGTGAGGACCAGAGGAACCCTATTCCTGGTAGGGTGGCAGGAGGATGAGGTAAGAGCAAATGTGCAGGAAATGGAAGAGATGCAGCTGAGGGCAGCATTGATGGTGGAGGAAGGGAAGCCCCTTTCTTTGAAAAAGCAGGACATCTCCTTCACTCTGGAATGGAAAGCCTCATCCTGAGAGCACCTGCAGCAGGGACGGAAGAATTGAGAGAAGGGGATGGCAGTTTTACAAGTAGCAGGGTGTGATGACGTTTAGTCCAGGTAGCTGTGAGAGTCTGTATTTGTATAATAATTTTTTTTTAATTTTAAATTTTTTCAAAAATTTGTATGATTTGATAAGTCTTTTTAAGAAAGCATTTGGAATAATTAAGTACTTAAATACTAAAAGCTAATCACTAAAAACATGGAGGCCAAATATTTTAATTTTCATTCCCATTTCTATTCCAACATGTTAGTCCATGGCCTCTTCTCCGTTGCTCTGGATTTCCAGCATCTGCAGACTTCCTTGTGTTTATGATTCATGAAAAATATAGTAAAGATTTTAAAGTCTCTTTGGAAATAAACACGCAATTATTAATATTGATAAGATTAACAATTAAATAATTAAATAATAATTATGATTAAATAATAATATTGATAATAGTGAGGTCAGCTGAGAAGATCATCGGGGTCTCTCTTCCCGCCATCACGGACATTTACACTACACGCTGCACCCGCAAAGCAAACAGCATTATGAAGGACCCCATGCACCCCTCACACAAACTCCTCTCCCTCCTGCCGTCTTGGAAAAGGCACCGAAGCATTCAGGCTCTCACAACCAGACTATGTAACAGTTTCTTCCCCCAAGCTATCAGACTCCTCAATACTCAGAGCCTGGACTGACACCTTATTGCCCTATTGTCCTGTTTATTATTTATTGTAATGCCTGCACTGTTTTGTGCACTTTATGCAGTCCTGGGTAGGTCTGTAGTCTAGTTTAGTTATTTTTTTTCTCTGTGTTGTTTTTTTAGTAGTTCAGTCTAGTTTTTTGTACTGTGTCATGTAACACCATGGTCCTGAAAAACGTTGTCTCATTTTTACTATGTACTGTACATAGCAGTTATGGTTGAAATGACAATAAAAGTGACTTGACTTGACTTGACTTGGTATGTTAAATTTACAACCTGGGTTCCTTAAGCATTTTTTATTTCATTAAAAATCTTCTCTAAGTACACATAATCTCCAAAGGTGTATACTCAGTCATCTTCAAAGAGTACAAGTTCCTTCTGTCTCAGTGATCTCCAGATTCATCTCAATATATATTGGGTAAATCCTGTTCTTTGAAATCATTCTTCACCTGAAGAATAAATATTGAGAATGATTTAAATTGTTTCAAGAACATGTTATTTTGTTATATACTCTGTTGCCCTCTAGTGGAGGTAAGTTTTGACAGTATTTCAATCGGAGCTATTGGTCTACAACTACTACCTGTTGTTCTTTGCACACTAATCCAACAGAGATTGTTAGGTTTTCATGTATATTTTGACCCTTATGCATTGCTGTCAAGATTCCCTGTGTGTTACATACTGAACGTAATGTGAAAGGGCATTCTGGTTAATGTAGAAACATAGAAAACCTACAGCACAATACAGGCCCTTTGGCCCACAATGCTGTGCTGAATATGTACTTACTTAAAAATTACCTAGGGTTACCCATAGCCCTCTATTTTTCGAAGTTCCACGTACCTGTCCACATTAAGTACCCCTGCTATCTCCTCTGGTTCCATACACACTTTTTCACTGTCACACTTGATTAGTCCTATTCTCTCATGTCTTACCCTTCTGCTCTTCACATAATTGTAGAATGCCTTGGGGGTTTCCTTAATCCTGTCTGCCAAGGCCTTCTCATGGCCCCTTCTGGCTCTCCTAATTTCATTCTTAAGCCCCTTCCTGCTCGTCTTAGAATATTCTAGATCTCTACCATTCCCTAGCTTTCTGAACCTTTCGTAAGCTTTTCTTTTCTTCTTGACTAGATTTTCAACGGCCTTTGTACACCACGGTTCCTGTACCCTACTATCCTTGCCCTATGTCATTGGAATGTACCTATTCAGAACGCCATGCAAATATCCCCTGAACATTTGCCAGATTTCTGCCATACATTTCCCTGAGAACATCTGTTCCCAATATATGCTTCCAAGTTCCTGCCTGATAGCTTCAATTAAATGCTTTCCTAACTTGTCTGTTCCTATCCCTCTCCAATGCTTTGGTAAAGGAGATAGAATTGTGATCACTATCTCCAAAATGCTCTCCCACTGAGCGATCTGACACCTGACCAGGTTCATTTCCCAATACCAAATCAAGTACAGCCTCTCCTCTTGTAGGCTTATCTACATATTATGTCAGGAAACCTTCCTGAACACCCTAACAAACTCCACCCCATCTAAACCCCTTGGTCCAGGGAGATGCCAATCAATATTTGGGAAATTTAAATCTTCCAGCACGTCAACCCTGTTATTATTACACTTTTCCAGAATCTGTTTCTCTATCTGCTCCTCGATGTCCCTGTTACTATTAGGTGGCCTATAAAAAACACCCAGTAGAGTTTTTGACCCCTCCCTGTTTCTAACTCCCACCCACAGAGATTCAGTAGACAATCTCTCGATGGCTTCCTCCTTTTCTGGAGCGGTGACAATATCTCTGATCAGCAGTGCCGAGGCCCACCTCTTTTGCCTCCCTCCCTGTCTTTTCTGTTGCATCTAAAGCCCGGCACTCTAAGTAACCATTCCTACCTCTGAGCCATCCAAGTCTCTGTAATGGCCACAACATCATAGTTCCAAGTACTGATCCACGCTCTAAGCTCATCTGCTTTGTTCATGATGCTTCTTGCATTAAAATCGACTCATCTCAAACCATCGGTCTGAGCGCATTCCTTCTCTATCACTTGCCTATCCTCCCTCTCGCTCTGTCTCCAAGCTTTCTCTATTTGTGGGCCATTCTCCGTCTCTTCAGTTCGGTTCCCACCCCCCAGCAATTCTAGTTTAAACTCTCCCCAATTGCCTTAGCAAACCTCCCCGCCGGGATATTGGTCCCCCTCGGATTCAAGTGCAACCCGTCCTTTTTGTACAAGTCACGCCTGCTCCAAAAGAGGTCCCAATGATCCAGAAATCTGAATCCCTGTTTCCTGCTCCAATCCCCCAGCCATACATTTATCCTCCACCTCACTCTATTCCTATACTCACTGTTGCGTGGCACAGGCAGTAATCCTGAGATTATTACCTTTGAGGTCCTGCTTCTCAACTTCCTTCCTAACTCCCTGTAGTCTGTTTTCAGGACCTCCTCCCTTTTCCTACCCATGTCATTGGTACCAATATGTACCACAACTTCTGGCTGTTCACATTCCCACCTCAGGATATCATGGACGTGATCAGAAACATCCCAGACCCTGGCACCTGGGAGGCACCTGGGAGGCGTTTCTTTCCTGCATCCACAGAATCACCTGTCTGACCCTCTAATTTTAGAGTCCCCTATTACTGCCTTCTTCCTTTCCCTGCCCTTCTGAGCCACAGGGCCAGACTCTGTGCCAGAGTCACGGCCACTGTTGCTTCCCTCAGGTAGGTCCCTCACCCCAACAGTACTCAAGCAGGAGTACATATTGTTAAGGGGAACAGCCACAGGGGTACTCTCTATTATCTAACTACTGCCCTTCCCTTGCCTGACTGTTACCCACTTAACTGTCTCCCGAGGCACCAATGTGACTACTTGCCTATAACTCCTCTCTATCACCTCCTCACTCTCCCTGACCAGACGAAGGTCATCGAGCTGCATCTCCAGTTCCCTAACCTGGTCCATAAGGAGCTGCAACTCGACATACCTGGTGCAGATGAGGCCTTCCGAGAGGCTGGGAGCCTCCCGGATTTCCCACATCTGACACCCAGTACAGAACTCTGGCCTCACAGACATACTTCCTGTTTCTATTCTTCACAGATAACCCACCTGACCTCGACCTGTTATCACCGAAGCCCCGTTGAACCAAAGCCCTCCAAACTCTGTCTCCCTCTACTCTCGCGACTTAAAAGTAAAATAAACAGCTGCACATTTATTCCTCAGCTCTCTGTCTCCCGTGTGATTTATTCATGGCCACCTGGCTTCCCAGTACTACAAATAACTGGCAACGAGGTGACAGGTCCTCACATCATATTTATTATTTTGCTCTCTTTGGCAATTAATGGAGAGAGATAGATAGATAGATAGAGAGAGAGAGAGAGAGAGAGAGAGAGAGAGAGAGAGAGAGAGAGAGAGAGAGAGAGAGAGAGAGAGAGAGAGAGAGAGAGAGAGAGAGAGAGAGAGAAGAGAAAGAGAAAGTAAGTTTGGTGCCGTGTAACAAAACGACAAAACAATGGAGTTCATGCACAGAAAAATTTGAATATTTTGCACTGGCAAATTAAATTTCGGTTGATATTCATGTTTCAACTCTTCAGACTGTGACAGGTGCAAAAATGTTTAATTTATTGTGCTACAAATGCAACCTGCTAAGTTTGATGAGTGTGATAAGCCTGTCCTTCTAAGCCTTATGGAGACGTAGTTAAGGCCTTAAAGACCACTATTCACCTAACCATTTATCACTGGTGAGAGGTTTAGATTTCATAAGAGGAATTAAGAGGAGTGTGTGTCTATTTCACAGTGTTCAGACAATCGTTTCAGAACCACCGCAAACTGTGATTTTGGGTAGTCACTGAGTGACATCTGATGTGATAGACCCTTTGTGGTGAACTAGATATACCTGTCTGACTGCTCCTGTGGCTCCTCCCAAGACCCTGCTGACTACCCCTGTGGCTCCTCCCACAGACCCCTGTATAAAGGCGACTGTGGCCTGCTGCTCTCCCTCATTTTCCCCAGGATGTAGTGTTGTTCTTCAGTCAATAAAAGCCGATATCTCACTTCCTAAGTCTCGGCGTGAGTTATTGATGGTGCATCACCCTTAAGTGGCCTGTGTAGTGAGGCAATTGAGAAGACAGAATAACATTACAGAAGGCAGTTGAGATTAGTACATCTATGGAGAAGGCAGCTAAAGAAGCACATCTATTAGGAGCACTTTCCCAAGCTCATAAAATTTCTTCTGACTTTAAGAATCAGACACCTTTTGGCAATTAATGTTACCGCTGTAGCAAAACTGGGTATTCAGCAAAAGAAAACTCGTTTAAAGATTTAGATTGCTGAAGCTATGGCAGAAAGGGACATATTGAACACGCCTATAAAAATAAAAAGACATTGTCAACCAAAAACAATGTAATAAAGAAAAAACGACTTTTGGAAAAACAAAAATAATCATACTCTTTTCTCACTGCCACCATCAGGTAGAAGGTACAAGAGCCTCATGACTTGTACCACCAGCCTCAAGAACGGATACTAGCCGTCAACCATCATAGTCTTGAATAAACGGGATAACTGCACTCACTGGCCTATCATTGAGATTTTCGCACAAACAATGATCTCACATTAAGGACGCTTTACCTCATGCTGTCATTATTTATTGCTATTTATTTATATTTGCATTTGTACAGTTTGTTGTCTTCAGTGCTCCACTTGATCTTTCATTAATCCTGTTTATATAGTTACTATTTTATAGATTTGCTGAGTATGCTCACATGAAAAGAATCTCAGGGTTTTATGTTTGACATATATGCATTCTGATAATAAAATTTACTTTGATCTTTGAAATGGCTGGCACTAGAGGGCAGAGTTTTAAGGTGAAGACTAAGAGATTGGTCTGAGAGGGTCAAAGGATGGATGCAATCTTGAGCACACTGCTTGAGGTGATTTTTTAGGTACTCTTAAGAAAGTACCTGGACAAGCATGAATTTCCAATTCATGGTAGTCTGCAGACCAGATGCTGTGAACTAGTAGTGTATAGATAGGTACTTAATGGTTGCCGTGGATACGGTGGGCCATTGGGATGTACTACATTAGACCCCCACCAGTTTGTATACCATCTGAATTGCTCCACCAATGATGCAATATCCTCTACCTTCTACTCAGTCCTGTCCCACCTGGAGAGTGGTGTCAACTATGTCAGAATGCTGTTCATCGATTTCAGTTTGGTGTTCGTTACGATCATTCCCCAGAAGCTGGTGGGTAAACTGTCCTTGTTGGGTCACAACACCTTCCTCTGTAACTGGATCTTGGACTTCTTGCAGAGGTACATCAGACAGTCTGAATTGCTGGCAGCATCTCTATCTCCATCACACTGAGCACCGGTGCTCCCCAAAGCTACATGCTCAGCCCACTGCTAACGCACAACAGTACTGCTAGATCCAGCTCCAACCATATTATTAAGTTCGCCGATGACAAAACAGTACAATGATGAGTTGGCATAAAGAGAGGAGGCAGAGTGGCTTGTGGAGTGGTGCAAACATAAAAAACTTGAGTCTCAACATGGGCAAGATGGAGGAGATGATTGGGGACTTCACAAAAGTTCAGGCTGACCACTCCCTTCTGCACGTCAACGGTTCCACCATGGGAGCACCAAGCTTCCTGGAGAGGACATCACAAATTGTACCGCTTGGCCCTCAAAACCACCTCTTTACTCCAGAAAGCACAGCAGTGCCTTCACTTCCTGAGGAGACTGAGGTGAGCGATGCTCCCTTTCCCCATTCTAACCACATTCTATGGGAACACCATGTAGAGTGTCCTGACCAGCTATGTCGCTGTCTGGTATGGGACTTGCAAGGCAAGACATTGCAATGGATTGTGACGCCTGTTGAGAGACTCACCGTGATTATTCTTCCCCCCCTCCTCGATCCAGGGCATACACTAGAAGTGTTGTGTATGCAGGGCCTTTAGCATTGTCAAAGACCCCTCTCCTCTGTCCCACAATCTCTTTGACCTCCTACTGTCAGGCAGAAGGTACTGCAGTATCAGACAAGGACTGTTAGGCTGGGTAACAGCTTCTTCCCCCAGGCTGTGAGACTTCTGAACACCCTGATACCACCCAGTACACATTAATTATGTCAGTAGTTTGTTCGTTTTTTTCTGTTTTAGCGTGTCGGACCAGACAGTCAGCCATTCTTGTCTGGCGCGTGGTGTCAGGATCGGTCTCCTTTCGGATTAACCGGGTCACGATATGAACGTTCCTGACTCGACCCTTTTTTTAACGAAGCCACTCAACCCGGCACGAATGGAAAGCTGTGCTCGGGGGCGGCCCAACTTGGATTCGAACTCGGAACCTTCGCACCAGAGTCCAGCGCTGAAGCCATTGTGCCAACGGCAGGCCATGCCAGTCATAATACTGATGTATATTTGACTGTATGTCGTATATGCACTTTGTGTCAACTTGTACATCTACAGGATGTGTTTTCATTTGTTAATCTCTCTGTATTGATATTATTTTATGAACTCTATGTGATATATGTACTATGAAGAACCTGGTCTCTGAAGAACCTTGTTTCATTTTCTGTATACATCTGTACGGCTGAATGACAATAAGCTTGAACTTGAACTTAATCTGCTGCATAATTTTATTGAATCAAACCCACGATAATTGTTAGTCATATGCCAGATTCTGGCTCTATATCCATTATGTTTCCAAAAGGGAGAAACTGGTCTGTGACTGAACACAGGATGTTTCCTTTAAACCAGGGGTTCCCAGCCTGGAGTCCATATGGACATCTTGCTTAATGGCATTGATCCATGGTATAAAAAGGTTGGGAACCTCAGCTTTAAACAGATCACAGGATGCAGTCACCAGAAAAATAAGCAAATAATGTATTGCTGGGGGAGGTCAGCAAGTCATACAGTATCTGTTAAAGTGTGGTGGGTATTTACTTTCCAGGGCTTGAGAGGATCATTGCTAAACTCAGTTTTCTAACACCGGGGTTTGACCTTTCCAAAGGATCAGAGCTGATGGCAATAAAGTTAAACTTTTAACAAAATATACTTCACTCAGTTTATGTTATAAACAAGAATAAGTCTCCATTTCTTAAAGTAAATTGCAAGCAGCAATCAGTTTGAAGTTGGATGCACAGCTTTGCAAACAGTGTTACAGAATACCGGACGCCACCCCAATGCAGGTGCCCGCTGCTTTGCAAAGGGAAGCGCCCAAGAGACTTGTTTGCATCAGCTAAATGCAACACAATGGGGTTATGTCACTTGATTACAGGTTGGGCTGTTTGTGTACTCAGAGAGTCAGCCTTCACAGCATTAACTGTGAATGTTCAGAATCTCTATCACCAGAAGCTTTTCATGACATCTGTGTGAGTTACTTTGTCCCAGCAAGCCTATCTGAAAAACATCATATGCAGATGATGTCATTTAGTCGAAACAGCTTCTTCCATCTTCCCCTCTGCCATCTGACTTTTGAATGGATATTGAACCCATCAACACTACCTCATTACTTTTTCTCTCTTTTTGCAATACTTATTTAACAAAACTTCTGTAAATATATATAGATAGTGTCTATAAAATACTCCCCTTGTGGAAGTTTTCACGTTTATTGTTTTACAACATTGATTCACAATGGATTTAATTTGGCTTTTTTGACACCGATCAACAGAAAAAAGAATCTTTATTGTCAAAGTGAAAGCAGATCTCTACAAAGTGATCTAACTTAATTACAAATATAAAACACAAAATAATTGATTTGCATATGTATTCACCTCCCTTTAATATAACACACCAAATCATCACTGATGCAGCCAATTGATTTAGAATTCACATAATTAGTTATATGGAAATCTGTGTTAGGAGATCTGTGTGCGATCAAGGGGTTTCAATTGAGCGTAGTAAAAATACACCTGCATCTGGAAGGTCCAACTGCTGGTGTGTCAGTCTCTTGGCAAAAACTACACTGTGAAGCCAAAAGAACACTCCAAGCAACTTCGCAAAAAAGTTATTGAGAAGCATTACTCAGCAGATGGATACAAGAAAATTTCTAAGTCACTGAATATCCCTTGGAGTACAGTTAAGTCAATCATCAAGAAATGGAAAGAATATGGCACAGCTGTAAATCTGTCTAGAGCAAGCTGTCCTCAAAAACTGAGTGACTGTGCAAGGAGGGGACTAGTGAGGGAGGCCACCAAGAGACCAATGAGAACACTGGAGGGGTTACAAGCTTCAGTGGCTGAGATGGGAGAGACTGCAGATACAACTGTTGCCCGGATGCTTCACCAGTCGCAGCTTTATGGGAGAGTGGCAAAAAGAAAGGCACTGTTGAAAGAACTCACATGAAATCTCAGCTAGAGTTTGCCAGAAGGCATGTGGGAGACTCTGAAGTCAGGTGGAAGAAAGTTCTATTGTTTGATTAAATGAAAATTGAGCTTTTTGGCCATCAGACTAAATGCTATGTTTGGCTTAAGGCGAACACCACACATCATCAAAAACACACCATTCCTATTGTGAAACATGGTGGTGGTTATGTCATGCTGTGGGGATGTTTCACTGCAGCAAGACCTGGAAGGCTTGTGAAGGTAGAGGGTAAAATGAATGCAGCAAAATACAGGGAAATCCTGGAGGAAAACCTAATGTAGTCTGCAAGAAATATGCGACTTGGGAGAAGATTTGTTTTCCAGCAAGACAAGGACCCCAAGCATAAAGCCAAAGCTACACAGGATTGACATAAAAACCTCAAAGTTAATGTCCTGCAGTGGTCAAGTAATAGTCCAGACCTCAATCCAATTGAGCATTTGTGGCTGGACTGAAAAGGACTGTTCTTTCACATGTTCCAAGCCTGCGGGACATGGAGGACTGTCACTTTAAGAGACTTTAAGAGTGCCTTAGTGAGGCAGGACTAACTATGACGTCAGCCACCAGCTTTCTCGGCTCATTTCTGATTTTTACAGAGAGAGAGAGAGAGAAACAGTCAGTTGGAATGAGAGAGACAGAACAGCTACTCTTGTAGTCTTGGACTTAAGAACTGCCGGGGCAAGGTTTGCTCCAGAATGTGTGTCTGTCAGTTTGTATAATCCAAAGGAGTGGATTTAGGAATGTCCTGTGGGACCACTTGAAGTTAACCCTTGCCTGGGTATGTTATGTGGTAATCACTTGAAGACGACATTCCTGTGACAGGTCACTTTGGTGATATATCTAAGTGGACCTTGGATCGAATCAGCGGACAAGATCTTTGACGACGGTTTTTGTTTACCTGTGGAATCCGACATAATTGCTACCTCTCTACATTTACCTTCGGATTACAAATACCTCTCTCCCATCATTCACTTTGTGGACATCTGAACTTTCCTATTGTATCTTCGTAAGACTCTAAGCTTTGTTTCCAAGTTTGTTACCTAGGAAGCCACACACATATATACCTGCATAACACTGTTAACTTTTGCTTATCTTGTTTAAATTACGATATTATAAGTAGTTACTAATAAAGGTAGTGGTTTAACATCAAAATCAGACTCCATGTGTAATTCCATTGCTACTGGGTACATAACACATGATCCCCATGCAATTTGACAGAGCTTGAGCATTCCTCTTTTGTAAAGAGGAATGGGGAAAATTGCAGTGTCCAGATGTGCAAAGCTGATAGAGACCTATCCACACAGACTTATGGTTGTAATTACTGCTGAAGGTGCATCTACTAAATACTGAATTGAAGGGGGTGAATACTTATGCAATCAACTATTTTGAGTTTTATATTTGCAATTAATTTAGATCACTTTATAGAGATCTGTTTTTACTTTGACATGAAGAGTCCTTTTCTGTTGTTCAGTGTCAAAAAAGCCTAATTAAATCCACTGTGATTTATGTTGTAAAACAATAAAACATGAAAAATCTAGGGGGGGGGGTGAATACCTTTTATAGGCTCTGTATACTTACTGCAGTTTATTATGTATTTCAATATAGTTCTGCCACATGACAACAAATGTCATGGCATGTGCTAGTGACATGAAACCTTATTCTGATTCTGATTGGGGATTGTTTGGAATGACAGGAAAAACAGAAAGATAAGATCACAGAAAGAAGAACTAGAGATTATTCCTCAACATTTGCTTTCTGTGACAAATGTCTGCAACTCATTTGTATGTTCTTCTAGTTTTTAATCATTTATACTATGTAAAACTTCTGTTTTTCAGAAATCTTTGATAAATTAAAATTCCCTTGTGAGTGTTGAATGTGAGTTAAGGACTATTTGTCTAAGTTTAAACCTGTATCAATAAAAATAAAGTTACCGCCGTTAAACTACACACTAGCGGGAATTATCTCCTCTTCAGTGGGGAGGGTCAACCCTCCAATCAAGCAGTGGGTGTTGGTATCTAGATCGCACCACGGAGACCAGATAAGGAAGTGGATACAGTATGACCTCTGATTAGTGAGGGAGCCTCTCAAAGTCCATTCTTATGTAACCATCGTGAGAGATGGAAGCAGGTACGGCCGGTCATCGGGGCTCTGCTGGAGCTGTACAGGCCAATCTCCTGTAAGGTGGAAGATACGGATTGCAGAAGCATTGATGAACTCCAACCATACCATCGAGTTCAGAGGACGATGGAGATGGGAGGTCATCGATGGCCTGTGGTCCACTTAAGTATAGCGAGAGTACCTCTAGATATCTGCTGTGTACTGGATAGGGCTTAAAATATTCTTTTGAGTTTAGGACTTCAAATAGTTTAAGCAGTTCATGTTTAATTGTCATTCAAGCATACACAAATGCCCAGCCAAATGAAGCAGTGTTGCTCCGGGGCCAAGGTGCAACACACACAGTGCAAACAGTCACACACAGTACGTAGCACACAGAAGATAGTGAACATGTATCGGATATCAGTAAAATACAGCCACTCACAGAAAAAGTTTGCAGTTAGGGAACACAATACCATCACCGAGGCAATGTTTGGAGTCAGGACTCTACACTGATGTTACATCAACTGTCTTGATTTCTTCAATCTCTTCAGGACTATTCCACTGGATGAATAAGGTTTAATTTTAGTAACTTCGGAGCAGTGCTTTTCCTCTTGGCTGCACAGTTAAGGTGTAGCACCTCCCCAGGTATCTTTGATCAGTAACATCACCCACACATCTTTTTATCTTCACGTAATGAAATGATATACTTCGTTTTTTTTTCAGGAATATGATAAATTGAGAGGGGAAGAGAAAATCCTTTCTATAAAGGTATTCAATCTTCAGAGATGAAGCTAGATTACCACAAGAGGCCGCTTTTATACCATTTTTGAACAGTTAAGAATGATAAGCATCTCTCATGAAATAGGTTCTTCGTGCATTTGCTGTTTCTCATCTAACTCTAAAGCAGATTAACTTACTCGAAACCAGGGCAGAATATAAGAAGGCCAGTGCAGGAAAGAGCGACTCACTGCCAGCTTGAAGGAGGCCTGAGGCATTTAAATTCTTAGCCATCATTTTATTGAGAGCAAGTAACATCTGTCTGAGGTTGTAGCATTTACGTGGTGCATTTTGCCTGCACGCCATCATGGCAGAGTTATTGTTGGTTCTTTCGGCACTTTGTGGCGTATTGGGCAGCATTCCTTGCCAAGTTGCTAGCTCGACCCAACATGGATGGAGAGCATGCAAGGATGGATTCGAACCCAGGACCACTCACCTCAAAGTCTAGTGCAATTGCCTCTACACCACCGCCTGGCTATATCATGACAGAGTACATAAACCTAAGTTCTTTCAGACTGAGATTTGAACACCTATTCCTTCGATATCATAACCTGTATTTTACACATTTCAGAATTTTGTTCTATTCTGGTTTAAAACATTACTTTGCCTGTCAATGCTGCCTTTTTGCACCACTTACAGATATAATTCAATTTCTTGGCTTGTGTGTGGTGATAATCCCCATCATGGGCCAATCCTGTTAATTAGGCAGAGTTTAAAACAGGCAGTAGACTCATTCCTATATATAGGCGCAAGTGAACCTTCAAAATAACTGTAAAAGCAAGTGCTAAAAATATAGGTACATATGCTACCATTCAGATCATTTTATCCGTGAAATCTCAAAACTACAGTACTACAAAACTAACTTCATTTACTCGCTACTAGAGCCTCAGTTAAGTTTGTTAAATCAGACTCACAAACTCAACATCTACAGTGGGTTCATATCTCTTAGAAGAATATTGCTAGGGTCACCTGTTGGAACAATTCACACCTGTTGTATTGACTACCTGGGACATTCAGAATGTATCTGCCATGATACAAACTATTTGGATTCTGGATTCACTTTTTCTCTAATCAACAGAGTAAAATATTCAGTTTTGCTGACTCGATTATTTATTTATTTGGAGATACAGTGTGGAACTGGTCCTTCCAACCCAACCAGCTGTTATGTCCACAACCCAGCTATTTAAAGCTGGCCTCATCACAGGGCTCGAGGTTGTTTTAGCTAGGAGTGATAATGGCCAAGAGCTCCCACTATCTATTAAATGCTCCCACTGGTGAGTGCCTCAATTAGCTTCTGACAACCAAGTCCAATTTCTGGCCTTCACATGTGGCTAACTACTAAGCTCAGCAGAACTGTTTCTACTGACAGGAGAAGGGGCAAAGGTAGGTTATTGGCACCTTAAAACCAGTCGCTTTGGGCAGATGGGGCTCATCAGCTGTGCTTAGTAGCTCATCTAGGGGAAGGAAAACTCTTATCTCTAACCTCCGCCGCCTTGTGGGGTAGGCTTTGGAAGTAAACTCTGAGGGAAAAATCCAGAGCTGGGGTCCCTAAGGAGTCCCTACGTTGAGTTCAATGCTAACTGCCAACTCCTGCAATGCTGCTGGTGCCCAGCTGTATCAGTCTCTGCCGTTCCTTTGGGTTCATCAGACGAGTGGAAAAGGGGAGCTTGCTACGTGGGCACCAGCTCACTCTCCATATCGTACTGCCCAGGCTTGTGTATCTAGACAGCTGGCATGCAACATCCTTGGTTGATCCTGACCGACAGAGGCCTCTATCACAGGACAATTTACAATGACCAACTAACCTAATAACCAGTATATCTTTGGACTGTGGGAGGAAACCAGAGCACCAGGAAGAAACCCACATGGCCACAGGGAGAATGCACAAACTCCTCACTAAGGGTTCTGGAATTGATCCCCGAACTCTGATTGCCCAATCTCTTATAGTATCATGTTAGACGCTGTGCTACTGTGGCGCCCTTAGTGATCATTTACATTTCCTGTGTCTAGATCTTTTTCACCGATAATGTGAGTATTAGTTTAATTTTGCAGCTTATCAACAAGGATAGTGTCAATGTCTTCATATTTTGTTGGGCTGAATTTTGCTCTAAAGGACCTGTTCTTTGTTATCAGTGAGATCATTTAAGATTAGAAAATGGTGCTCATATAACAAAGAGATTCACACTGTATGCTGCAGTGCATTGTTAAACAGTTTAACACATTCACCCCCAATGTCAGCCAGAGTGAACACAGCAGGTAGTTCATGATGATTAAGGGATACATTGGTGATTAGACACCCGAACTTAGAACAAAAAATTAGGAGGAATTTACTTAGCCAGAGAGTGGTGTATCTGAGGAATTTGTTGCCATGGGCAGCTGTGGAGGCAAGGTCATTGGATATATTTATGGCAGAGGTTAATAGATTCTTCATTCGTCAGGGCATGAAGGGGTATGGGGAAAAGGCAAAGAGACTGGGTTTGAGAGAAAAAATGGATCAGCCATGATGAATTGGCAGATTAGAGTTGATGGGCCAAATGGCCAAATTCTTGTCCTATGTGTTAACTCAACTTTCAAAGTACAGGATATGCCCTTTCTTAATATCCCATGCTTTGATTTGCTTAAAGGGTTTGAATGACTCCCCCACTTTCGCACCCATCCAGCGTTACTCTACGAGTTGTTTGATGCTGAGTTATGTCTTCTAACTGTTGTCTAACTCTCTTTCTTTGGGTCCTTTATCAGACTTTGATGCTTTCATGTCCCTACTGACTGATATTCAGCATCTTCTTTGGTAATTTAAAGGTGCACACAGACAGGTTAAGTCCAAACAAGGGGGGGGGGGGGGTCTTCTCAAACTTCATTTTAGACTTGGCTATGTTTGGCAGATAGAACTGAGCTGGGTTGATGGAGAAGGAGGTAGAGGGAGAAGATCTCTTAGTAGGTGCCCTTTCTTGCCTAAGGAACTCAGCAGGTCAAAGTTCAAAGTACATATATGTCACCATATACAACCCTGAGATTATTTTTTCTGCAGGTATACTCAGCAAATTTGTAGAATAGTAACTATAACAGGATCAATGAGAGCAAAAGACAACAAACTGTGCAAATGCAAATATCAATAAATAATGAGGACACAAGATAATGAGGTAAAGAGCCCTTAAAGTGAGATTATTGGTTGGAGACTATTTCAATGATGGGGCAAGTGAGTGTAGTTATCCAATTTTATTCAGTGTCATTACACACAGCTCACTTAATGTATTTCCAGAGATTTGTTGTTTGTTGAGAATAATTATTTCTTTTCCTCTGAAAAATAAAATATAGTTCTATTCAGTAAATTAGGCAGCATCTATTCTGGAGAAGAAATGATCGACTGTTTAATCCCCTACATGGATGCTGTCTGACTCGCTGAGTTTCTCCAGAATTGTGTGTGTGTGCTGCTCTGGATTTCCTGCAATGTCAGTATCCCTTGTGGTTATGGAGCTCTATTTGTTTTGAGAAGTTGCAAAAGAAAAACCAGACTGTGGTATAATTTCAAATTATAAAAATATTGCCCAGCTTTAATAATAAAATGATTACATATTCAGCTGGGGAAAGATACCTTCAAAAGTGTATGCCCGGTGCATGTAATACTATCTCAAGGAGATTATGGCTACAAACTCTCTGTATTGGGAACTGCACCATCTTGCAGTTTGCAGAGTAATGCTGGGTAAGTGAGAGCACACTCTCTGTGTGGAGAGATTGCTAGCCCTAAACATTTGCAGCTGTGTTATTAATGACATCTTCTTGTAGGGTCAGAAATGTTTCATTCCACAGCTAAAAGTCTTTTCACATTCCAATTTTTGATTGAACTCATTGTTGTGGCACAAATTAACTGCATAACAGTGACTGGCCACTTCGCCTTCACTGAGAATATGTTCCAACTACTATGCAACTTCCAGAACAAGATGTAATTAGATACAGGGTCATAGACACAGTATGCAGAAGCCATTAGTAATCATTGGTACCTCAGTCACCTCCAATCTCAGGATAACAAAGGAAACAATGAACTTTAAATAACAGACCTTGTGGAAAGGCTGCACTAATTCTGCTTATTTCTTTTCTCATCACAGGCATAGCTGCAGACATACAAACAACATCTATCATATTTTGTTTGGAAATCTGATTAAGTCAATAAAAAGAATGTTTCCTTCGGTGAGTAGACTCCAGGTGGTTCATGAAACTACTTCTTACACATCTTTTACAACTTTTTCTTTCAAATGTGGTTTTGTTTATGTTGGAGACTACATTTTGGTGGTGTGCTTCAGGACTGATTGTGAAATCTCACACTCTGCTCTCTCTGAGGGTGTTCTGTGAGGTTTCGAGTGAAGCGTGTGTGACATTGAAGCCAAGAAGTCTAGAGACAGGGCACAAGCCCATGATTGACTCCATTTCCCACTGATCTCGCTGATTAAAGCATCGAGGAAGTTTGAAATCATCAAGGTGGAAGTGGAAGGCGAGCAGGTGTTCAGCGCCATCTACCACCTCTCGCTCGCTGCATGTGACAGACTCTCTCTGTCCATCTTGTTCACTGCTCCCAGAGGAAGGTCACAGTGTTCGAATGGTCTCTCTCACTCGCCGCTACCAGAGGATTGCGCTGGAGTCCTGGGTCTTGGGCAAGGTTTAATTGACGCGATTTGTGGTTTGGACTCCGTAGTTCACACTATGATATGTTTCTTCTTTCTGGTCGCTCCTTATTTTGTTGCTACTTTGGGTGATCTTGATTGGGACGATCTGCAGATCACGAGCAACACTGCACTAGATTGAATGGAACTCTTTTAATTTTGTATTTTATATTCTGTGTTTTCGCTTGTTTTTTGCTGTACAGCACAATACAGGCTCTTCAGCCCACAAAACTGTGCTGACCATGAACTTACTTAGAAATTACCCAGGGTTACTGATAAACCTCTATTTTTCTGAGCTCCATGTACCTGTCCAGGAGCCTCTTAAAAGACCCTATCATATCCGCCTCCATTACTGTCACCGGCAGCCCATTCCACGCATTCACCACTGTCTGCGTAAAAAACTTACCCCTGACATCTCCTCTGTACCTACTTCCAAGCACCTTAAAACTGTGCCCTCTCATGCTAGCCATTTCAGCCCTGGGAAAAAGCCTCTGACTATCCACATGATCAGTGCCTCTCATCATCTTTATACCCCTAAGCAGTTTGGTTTTTTTTTTGCATGTAGGGAGGGGTTTGAATTTTTTCTTTGAATAGCTGCCAGGTGTTTACTTTGTTTCATGGCTGTCTGTAGGAAGATGAATATCAGGATGAATACAGCACACAAACATTGACAATAAATATACTTTGAGTCTTTCAATCTTTGAATCAAAATAATAAAGCACTTCAGATAATGTTGGATCTTGTATTGAGATCAGCAACCCTTACACTGCTATGCCTATCCAGCTGAAAGATTGGCTTAAGGACGTAATACCCATAAGGGTTAATATAAATCTATCAAAGTTAGTAAAGAAGAACAAAGGAAACTGCTAGTTAAATGGTCCACTGACCATTGGAAAATGGAGATGTTTGAAAACGACACACACAAAATGCTGGTGGAACACAGCAGGCCAGGCAGCATCTATAAGGAGAAGCGCTGTTGACGTTTCAGGCCAAGACCCTTCGTCAGGTCCTGACGTCGACAGTGCTTCTCCTTACAGATGCTGCCTGGCCTGCTGTGTTCCACCAGCATTTTGTGTATGTTGTTTGAATTTCCAGCATCTGCAGATTTCCTCGTGTTTGATGTTTGAAAATGAATAGGTTTCAGATATTTTTCAATGGGGCAAGAGAAAAAGTTTATAACCATATAAACCAATGCTTCTATCATTTATTTCAGATATGCATTCATGTCTCTAGGTGGGGGTGGAGATACGTCGCTACCATAGGAGGCGCAAGGCAGTCATTACCTATGCTAGCCTGCAGATCACCCTTGGGCAAGGTGTAGCATCTGCTTAGCTCCCCCCTCTCTGATCAGGGTCAGGTTAAGCCATGGGAGCAGGTGGTGGATGGTTGTATGAGCAGCTGGTGCATATCACATTCTGGGCAATCTCAAGAGTATTAGTCATGGCAGGGGTCACCCTTCTTGTAAAGACACTGCCCAGAAGAAGGCAATGACAAACCACTTCCTAGAAAAATTTGCCAAGAACAATCATGCTCATGCAAAGGCCTTTACTGCCCAAGTCATATGACATGGCATACGGTGATGGTAATGATGATACATGTCCTGGGGTTTATGAGGTATTTTTGGAGGGGTAGCACCTCTGGTGTAGGGGTTTGTCATATCTATTCTGGGGCAACTCGCTCACCTTTGGTCCTCACCAAACACTCAGTTCTCACCTGCAGCTCCAAGTGGCTGTTGGCATGCGACAGCGGGCACATCCTGGTACTCCGCTTTGACAGGCAGGCTAAACCAGGTGAGGGTAGCCGGCAGCCTCATGCCCTATTTGAAAGGGACATGCCCGTCCTTGCATGTGAAGTCAGTTCCGGCTGACTGGGCGGATGAGATCTACAGTGAGATCCAATGGCCAGGAAGGCAGTTCTGCAACACTGCATGGGAAGTGGAGGACATGACTAGGCACAGAAGATGTCATGGTCATCCACTGTAACCAAGGAAGACCCCAGTTGTGACGCTTGTTGGTACCACAGGACCCGGACTTCTGAGGGAGAGAGATGGAACTACCCCAGTGCAACGGCTTTTCCACTTTGAGATCTCTTCCAAGCCAGTTTCCAGTCGTCGTCGGACACGACAGACAGCTACCACATTTGTGTCTGACAAAATAACAGATAAATGGCATCAGCCTTGAATAAACGCAGATACCGACATCTCCTTTGTCAAAGCTGTGTCTAATGCCGATGAACTGCGGGTGCTTGCAATCGGGGGCAATATTGCACTGATATTTTCTGCTGACCCAGACTTCTTAAAAGGCAGCTTTCTTTGTCTGAACAATCAGCCTAACCGTCCACTAAAGAAAGTAGGAGTTTGGTTGTAGCAGTTTATGACCTTGTAAATTATCTTGAAAGTTTTGTGCCAGATTAACTTGGTTTAAGTATTTTTATTTTCCAAATATGTTCACTAATGACAACTCATCAGAAGACTTTTCAGCCTATTGGGTCCAAGGCATCTCCTGCATTGCAGTCACAGAAGTCCTGTGCCACCTTCCTTCCTTCCTTCCTTCCTTCCTTCCTTTTACTTAGAACATAGAGCATTGAACAGAACAGAACAGGAACAGGCACTTCAGCACAAAACGTTGTGCCAAACTTATTAATTTAGTAACCAAGTGGCCCAACCTAACCAATCCCCTCAGCTTACACAATGTCCATGTCCTTCCGTTTTCCTCACATTCATGTGCCTATCTAAACATCTCTTAAAAGTCTTCAATGTTTCTGCCTCTACCACCACCCCAGGCGCACATTCCAGGCACCCACCAATCTCTCTGTAAAAAAAAACTTGCCCTTCACATCTCCTCTGAAATTACCCACTCTCACACTAAATGTATGTCCTCTGGTATTAGACATTTCAAGTCTGAGAACGAAATATTGTCTGTCAACTTAATTGATATCTCTCATAACCTCATAAACCTCTATCAGGTCTCCCCTCAGCCTCCACCACCTCAAAGAAAATGACCCAAGTTTGTTCAACCTCTCGTTAAAGCACATGCCTTCCTATCCAGGCAACATCCTGATAAACCTCTTCTGTACCTTCTTCACAGGCTCCACATCCTGCCTGTAATGGGGCGACCAGAACTGTATGCAATACTGCAGATACATGCTAACTAGAGTTTTATAAATCAGCATAATAATGTCCTGACTTTTCAATGCAATGCCCTAATAAAGGCAAGTTTGCCATAAAACTCCTTCACCATCCTGCTGAGCTGTGTAGCCATTTTCGGTACGCCCCAAGATCCCTCTGCTCATCAGCACTGTTAAGGATCTCGCATATGACCGACCAAGGCTCAACACTTCACATTTGGGTGTGTTAAACTCCATTTGCCATTTCTCAGCCCATATTTGCAAATGATCTAAATCCCATTGTACCTGTTACCAGTCTTCTACACTACCTGCAACACCATCAATCTTGTGCAAACTACTTTCTGTCAGATGCCCAGTAACTCTTCTTGGCATTTACATTAAGGGTTAACTTAACCTTTAACCTCCCAGTATAGCAGTGTGAACTGGGAAAAAAAAACCCCAGATAGTCACAAGGCAAATATATAAGCTCCATATGCACAACAGATTCTATAGATGCTGGAAATCTTGAGCAACACACACAGGATACTGGAGGAACTTAACAAGGTAGGGAGCATCTAAAGAAATTTCTAAGTTCAAAGTAAATTTATTATCAAAGGACGTATATGTCACCATATACAATCCTGAGATTGATTTAATTGTGGACATATTCAATAAATCTACAGAATAATAACCGTAATAGTATCAATGAAAGACTGCACCAACTTGGGTATTCATCTAGTGTGTAGAAGACAACAAACTGTGCAAGTATAAAAATAAGTAAATAATAATAATAATTCAATAAATAAGCAATACATATTGAGAGCATGAGATGAATAGTCCTTGAAAGTGAGTCCATTGGTGATGGGGCAAGTGAAGTTGAGTGCAGTTATCCCCTATGGTTCAAGCACCTGATGGTTGAGGGGTAGTAACTGTTCCCAAACCTGCTCATGTGAGTCCTGAGACTCCTGTACCTTCTTCCCAATGGTAGTAGTGAGAAGGGAATTTGTCCTGGGTAGTGAGTGTCCCTAATGATGGATGCTGCTATCCTGCAACAACATTTCGTGTAGATGTACTCAATAGTTGGGAGAGCTTTACCTATGATAAGACCATAAGACAATAAGACACATGAGCAGAATTAGGCCATTCTATTACGTCTGATCCCGGAACCCACTCAACCCCATACACCTGGCTTCTCACCATATCCTCTGATAGCCTGATCAATCAGGAAACTATCATCTTCTGGTTTAAATGTACCCATGGATTTGGCCTCCACCACAGTCTGTTGCAGAGCATTCCACAGATTCATCACTCTAGCTAAAAAAATACCTCCTTACCCCGGTTCTAAAAGGTCACCTCTCAATTCCGAGGCTGTGCTCTCTAGTTCTGGATACCCCCCACCACAGGAAACATCCTCTCCACATCCACCCTATCTAGTCCTTCCAACGTTTGGTAGGATTCAATGAGATCCCCCTGCATTCTTCTAAGTTCCAGTGATACAGGCCCAAAGCTGCCAAATGCTCTTCATATGTTAACCCCTTCATTCCTGGACTCATCCTTGTGAACCTCCTCTGGACTCTCTCCAATGACAACACATCCTTTCTGTGATATGGGGCCCAAAACCGTTGACAATATTCCAAGTGTGGCTTGACCAGTGTCTTATAAAGCCTCAGCATTATCTCCTTGCTTTTATATTCTAGTCCCTTGAAATAAATGCCAACATTGCATTTGCCTTCTTTACCGCAAGCTGCAAATTAATCTTCTGGGAGTCTTGCATGAGGACTCCTAAGTCCCTTTGCCCCTCACGTGTTTGAATTTTCTTCCCATTTAGATAATAGTCTGCACTATTATTCCTTTTACCATTATCATACATTTCCCAACACTGTATTCCATCTGCCACTTTTTTGCCCATTCTTCCAATTTGTCTAAGTCCTTCTGCAATCACATTGCTTCCTCAGCACCACCTACTCCTCCACCTATCTTTGTATCATCTGCACACTTTGCCACAAAGCCATCAAATCCATCATCTACATCATTGACCAATAATGTGAAAACTAGCGATCTCAATACTGACCCCTGAGGAACACCATTAGTCACTGGAAGCCAACCAGAAAAGGCCTCTTTTATGCTCAGTCGCTGCCTCCTGCCTGTCAGCCATTCCTCTATCCATGCCAGTATATTTCCTGTAATACCATAGCACTTATCTAACTGAGCAGCCTCATGAGAGGCACCTTACCAAGTAACTGACATCCACTGCTGAAAGACTGAGCTTCTCCACCAAGGTAGGATTTGTAGGATTTTCCATTCAAGGGCATTGGTGTTTTCATACCAGGCTGTGATGCAACTATCAATACACTCTTCACTACACACCTATAGAAGTTTATCAAAGTTTTAGATGTCATGCCGAACCTCCGCAAACTCCTAAGGAAGTAGAGACACTACACTGCTTTCTTCATAATTGCCCTTATGTGCTAGGCCCAGGGCGCGTCCTCCGAAATAATTACACTGAGGAATATAAAGTTGCTAACCCTACCAACTTCTGACCCCCTGATGAGAACTGGCTCGTGCACCTCCGGTTTCCTTCTCCTGAGGCCAATAATCAGTTCCATGAGGGAAAGAAACCGGCAATGTTTCATGCTGAGACCCTTCATCACAGGAAACTCCACACAGACAGCACCCAAGGTCTTTATTAAACCCAGGTTCTTGGAGCTGTGAGACAGTAGCACTGAATGATGCGGCACTGCAACACGCATGTGTTTCTGTATTTCATTAAGGCTGGGGACACAAGAGACTGCATCGGAACAGAAAGTAAGCTGGTGGGGGAACTCAGTGAATCAGGCACCAGCAATGCAATTAAGGATTTCCTTTGTTTTGTAAAATGATAGACATAAGGCCATAAGATGTAGGAGCAGAATTAGGCCATTTGGCCCATCTGCTCCACCATTTCATCATGATTGAACCATTTTCCCTCTCAACCCAATCTCCTGCCTTCTCCTCGTAACCCTTCAGACAATATTTAACAACGCTGTGTGAATAAAGAAAACATATATGGAGAATCGATATGTACTAATTACATTATAGAAAAAACTTAGAAACATAGAAAACCTATGCACAATACAGGCCCTTCGGCCCACAAAGTTGTGCCGAACATGTTCCGACCTTAGAAATTATTAGGCTTACGCATAGCCCTCTATTTTTCTAAGCTCCATGTAACTATCCAAAAGTCTCTTAAAAGACCTTATTGCATCCGCCTCCACCACCGTTGCCGGCAGCCCATTCCACACACTCACCACTCTCTGTGTAAAAAACTTACCCCTGACATCTCATCTGTACCCCAGCACCTTAAACCTGTGCCCTCTTGTGGCAGCCACTTCAGCCCTGGGAGAAAGTCTCTGACTATCCACACGATCAATGACTCTGATCATCTTATACACGTATATCAGGTCACCTCTCATCCTCCGTCACTCCAAGGAGAAAAGGCCGAGTACACTCAACCTGTCTTCATAAGACATGCTCCCCAAACCCGGCAACATCCTTGTAAATCTCCTCTGCACCCTTTCTATGATTTCTACATCCTTCCTGTAGTGAGGCGACCAGAACTTAGCACAGTACTCCAAGTGGTGTCTGAGCAGGGTCCTATATAGCTGCAACATTACCTCTCAGCTCCTAAATTCAATTCCACAGTTGATGAAGGCCAATGCACTGTATGCCTTCTTAACCACAGAGTCAACCTGCGCAGCTGCTTTGAGCGGCCTATGGACTTGGACCCCAAGATCCCTCTGATCCTCCACACTGCCAAGAGTATTACCATTAATACTATATTCTGCCATCATATTTGACCTACCAAAATGAACCTCTTCACACTTATCTGGATTGAACTCCATCTGCCACTTCTCAGCTCAGTTTTGCATCCTATCAATATCTCGCTGTAACCTCTGACAGCCCTCCACACTATCCACAACACCCTCAACCTTTGTGTCATCAGCAAACTTAATAACCCATCCCTCCACTACCTCATCCAGGTCATTTATGAACATCATGAAGAGTAAGGGTCCCAGAACAGATCCCTGAGGCACACCACTGGTCACTGGCCTCATGCAGAATATGACCCTTCTACAACCACTCATTGCCTTCTGTGGGCAAGCCAGTTCTGGATCTACAAAGCAATGTTCCCTTGGATCCCATGCCTCCTTACTTTCTCAGTAAGCCTTGCATGGGGTACCTTATCAAATGCCTTGCTGAAATCCATATACACTATATCTACTGCTCTTCCTTCATTAATGTGTTTAGTCACATCCTCAAAAAATTCATTTGGGCTCGTAAGGCACGACCTGCCCTTGACAAACCCATGCTGACTATTCCTAATCATATTATATCTCACCAAATGTTCGTAAATTTTATAATCTACATTATTGAGTTATGAGTAGTTGTCGATTACGATGTGACTGATGGAGGAAATGTGGTTGCAACTGTTCCATTGCACATTCTGATACTTCAGATTCAGCAAGGACAGTTATACTTTGGTGATACTCTATAGCAGGGTCTCCATGGACCTTTGGTTAATGGTAGGGCTCCATGGTGTAGAAAGGTTGGGAACCCCTGCTGTATAGCTTCAAGGAAGGAACATACACAATAAAATACAAACATTAAATGACAAGACACATAAAATGCTGGAGGAACTCAACAGATCAGGCAGCAACTATGGAAATGAATAAACAGTTGACATTTCAGGCTGAGACCCTTCATCAGGACTAGAAAAGAAGAGGAGAAGTCATAGTAAGAAGGTGGTGGGGAGAGGAGGAAGAGGTACAAGGTGGTAAAAGGTGATAGGTGAAGGGAAAGGTCTAGGGCTGGAAAAGAAGGAATCTGATAGGAGAGGAGAGTAGACCATGGGACAAAAGGAAGGAAGAGTGGACCCAGGGGGATGTGATAGGCAGGTGAGGAGAGGTAAGGGGCCAGAGGAGGGAATAGAAGAAGAGGAGGGGGGAAAAGCTTTTGTATCGAAAGGAGATATCAAATATTCAAGCCATCAGGTTGGAGGTTATCCAGATGGAATATGAGGTATTGCAGTTCCAGCCTGAGGGTGGTCTCATCTTGGCACAAAAGGAGGCCATAGATTGACATGTTGGAATGGGAATGGGAATGGAATTAAAATGTTTGGCCTCTGGGAAGACTCACTTGTGGCAGATGGAGCGGAGGTCCTTTACAAAGTGATCCCCCAATTTACAATGGGTCTCACCAAAGTAGAGACCTTCGTAGTAGATGATGGAATTAAGGGAAGGTGGTAAAAAAATAAGGGGAGTATAAAGCCAAACTGAAGATATAAGCTATTGAATCAAGTAAGAAGTCCAGGTCAGAAACTGACTTTAAGAGCAAACCTCTCAAAACAGGAACCCCTGGAGAGAAGCTTCCTACAAGAAAGTACAAGAACAGATCTTTTCAATAAATTGCTGGGGTGGCACACCAACCAGATGTGGAAATATATTGCCACTATTTCATCAGCACGGGGTGTACTGTATCCCATGGAATTCCCTCCCCAGCAGCACTGGGGATACCCTTAACCAGAAGGACTGTAGTGTTTCAAGAGCATAGCTCACCAGCACATTCATAGGGCAAATAAGGAGAGTTCATAAATGCTGTTCTTGTCAGTGACACCAGGTTGCATAAATGAATTTAGAAAGAAGCAGAATAGAAGAATATTGGTTACTAATGTTTTGCTTGAGTTAGGTGCAGGAATTAAAGAGAAAAGCCTAATGTCTGAAAATTACATTATTCCAAATACCATTTCACTAATTTAACACAAGAGTTTCTGTAGATGCTGGAAATCCAAAGCAACACACTCAAAATGCCAGAAGAACTCAGCTTTTTAGGCAGCATCTAAGAAAACGAACAAGCAGTTGATGCTTCAGGCCAAGACACTTCTTCAGGACTCATTTATTACCATTATTTTATTCACTAATTTAGCCAATCTCATTATTCCTCTCAACCAATTACTAGATGGACAGAAGCCAAATAATTCAAAAACAGAATCAGCATCAAGTTTATTATCACTGACATATGTCATGAAATGTTTTGTTTTGTGGCAAAAATGTAGTGCAAGACATAAAAAGATTACTATTTTTGTTTGTTATGTGCCATGTCATATAACATAGCAATCATGGTCTCTCCATGACCACGATTGTTCTTGACAAATTACCTTCTTCCGGCCAGTGTTTTTACAAGATGGGTGACCCCAGCCATTATCAATACTCTTCAGAAATTGTCTGTCTGGCGTCTGTGGTCACATAACCAGGACTTGTGATATGCACCAGCTGCTCATTCAACCATCCACCACCTGCTCCCATGGCTTCATGTGACCCTGATTGGAGGGGACTAAGCAGGTGCTACACCTTGCCCAAGGGTGACTTGCAGGCTAGTGGTAGGAAGGAGCAACTTAGACCTCCTTTAGTAGAGATGTATTTTTTCCACTATTTAAAAAAACTCATACAAAAGCTGAATAATGAGGTAGTATTCATGGGTTCCCTCCAAGAGGACCACAACCTCGTCGTGGTTTGGAGGCTTATGTGCCTCAATGACCCATAGAGTTGTGTTGGCTGGAGTCAGGGCTTTAAGCTTTAAGGTAGGCTTATCCATGCCAAACAGATCAAAGGGTAGAGGTCAGACTAAGAGCAGTCCACCGGTCCTCCAGGTTCTGGGTCTCAGCTCAGGGCTAGAAACCCAGAACGGTAAAACAAAATTATTACGGAATCCTGCTACATCTGAGTGTGATGGTATTCCTGAGTCTCCACCGGGAAATGCATGACTGACAGTAGTGAAAGCCGAGAGGAAGCTACTGACGTGATGAAGGAAGCCCTGAACACTGCCAGAGATGGAGGAACTTCATTGCTGAGAAACACCAGCAGTGTTTACAGGCAGTGAGTAAGTAAGTTCCTGGGTTCACCATTTTGCATCCCCCTTTCCCTCTCTCACCTTATCTCCTTGCCCACCCATTGCCTCCCTCCTGCCCCCTTTTCTTTCTTCCACGACCTTCTGTCTCTTTCACCAAGCAAATTCCCAGCTCTTTACTTCACCCCACACCCACTCCAGGTTTCACCTATCACCTTGTGTTTCTCTCTCCCCTCCCCCCATCTTTTAAATCTACACATCAGCTTTTTTTCTCCAGCCCTGCCGAAGGGTTTCGGCCTGAAATGTCGACTATTTTCAATAGATTCTGTCTGGCCTGCTGAGTTCCTCCAGCATTTTGTGTGTGTTGCTCAGAATCCCAGCATCTGCAGATTCTCTCTTGTTTAAGTTCCTGGGTTCATGGTACTTCTATCTACTCTGCATTGTAGTTGGTGGGTGTGTTCACATACAGCAGATGTATGAGTCCTAATATTTCGCAAGACAATGTAAACAAGGTGGAATCCATTATTATACTGACCTCATACCTGACCTGCTGACCTGAAGGGGTTGTTCCGGTCCTCCAGATCATGTTAACAGGCCCGTAATTTCAGCTCCAATGGGTGAATAAACAGGATCAGACATGGAGAAAGCCAAAAAAAATCATTACAATATGCCTTCATGGTCACAGCACTTCAGGCAATTTCAGGTTTGTTTGGATGTTATGTTCATTCAATGACAAAACATGGTAAAGAAAAAGTTGACAGCAAAGCTCTGCTTTTGGGAAGAGTTAATGACATTTCTCCAGTATATTTCAACATATTTTAAATAACTGATGAGTCAGAAATAGCTAGATTAATTTGGTTTTCTCTTACCAGATGGAAAACAATCTGTTAATGTGAATCTACTAATAAAGAAGTCTATCAGATTGACTTAATGAATTGACTTAATGATTGACTTGATGAAGTCTATCAGATTGACTCAGTTTCTGGTCTTTAAAGTTACTGTAATATTTTTTGAGGGATGTATGGGGTGTCCAGGGAGGGGTAGCACCTCCAGTGAAGTATGTAGCTTGTCGTGTCCATTCTGGGGCAGTCAGCTCATTTTTTGGTCCGCTGACACCCAGCTCTCAGCTATGGGTCGAAGTAGCTTTTTGCATGGAACAGCGGCCACTTCGATAGGTGAGCTAAACCAGGTGAGAGTAGCTGGCGGCCTCACGCCCCGCTGAATCGAAGTCAAGCTGCACAGACTGGAGGCTGTGGTACAACAAAGGACCCTACGAAAAATCCTGGCAATTCTGAACAATTCTTCTCACCCTCTTGCATGGCTGAACAGAGGAGCACTTCTAGTAATAGACTAAGACAACTGCACTGCTCCAGAGAGCGCTCTGTGCGTTCATTCTTACCCTAGGGCATTAGGCTCTATAATGAGTCAGCCTATAGCTGGGGGGAGATGACCCCCTCCTGTTAGACTGTTTGAGGTAACTTATTTTTTATTCTTTACTTCTCTTGTAAAATACGTATATCTGTGCACTTGTAATAAGTATCTATCTGATGTAATCTAATCTAAATAGAGACATGCCTGTCCCAGTTTATGAAGTCAGCTCCAGTGGACTGGGTGGATGAGATCCTACAGCCAGGAAGGTGGCACTGCAGTGCTCTGTGGAGAACGAAGGGCATGTCAAGACATAGAAGACGTCATGGTCATCCATTGCAACTTAGGAAGACCCCAGTTTGTGGCACTTGTTTGTACCACTGGACTCAGGCTTCCAAAGTCAAGATAATGGAACTGCCCCAGTGCAATGGCTTTTCCACTTTAAAAACTCTCCCACAAAGGTTTCCTATCATCTGCAGACATGGCAGACAACCACCAGTATTTTGTGATGTACATTGGATGAAAAGTGTTTAGAAATTGCAGTGGACCACAGAGTCCTTTGAACGTGCATTGCCCTTCTAAAATATCATGATGGATCTAGATGATTTGTTCGGCACGGACTAGAAGGGCCGAGATGGCCTGCTTCTGTGCTGTAATTGTTATATGGTTGTATGGTTATATCTACTTGGTTCTCAGCTCCACATTCCTAATTGTTCTTGATAATGCTTAATTTTCTGGTGATGCTCTGATCCAAGGATTCCAAAGATTTACAATCCTTTGAGAAAAGAAATTCCTCCTCATCTCTTTAATTGGGTGACCCATTACTTGAAACTATGCCCCAGAGTACTAAGAATATTCTGTCAGAATCTGCCTTGATAGACTTCTCAGAAACTTACCTTTCAATAGGATTATCACTTGGAGAGGTAAACAAAATTATGAGGTAATTATGGGGTATGGGGTATAGATGGGGTAAATGCAATCAGGGTTTTTCCACTAAGGTCATGGTTTAAGAGTGAAAGGTGAAATGTTTACGGGGAACATGAGGGGAAACTTCTTCACTCAGAGGGTGGGGGGAATGTGGAACGAGCTACCTGTGCAAGTGGTGCACGCAATTTTGATTTAATCACTTAAGAGAAGTTTGGATTTGTACATCGATGGTAGAAGTATGGGAGCAGGCTGCTGTTCGAATAGTCTGACACGGACTAGATAGGCTGAAGGGTCTGTTTCTGAGCTTTACTTTTATATGACTCCATGACTCTATGACTATATGTTAGGATAACTTTCATAAATTATAAGTTTCATACCATCTTCAATTCTACTTTTCTGCAGTGAGAGTAACATCTTGTTCCATCACATTATACTCCATTGGCAAAGTTCTACCACTGCTTGACCTAATCATATTACTTTGCAGGCTCTTTGTGTCTACAAAATTTGCTTTGCACTGTTTTTACTTTGTAAGTAAAGCAGACGGCCAAAATAAACTTGGTTCCAACATCATTAATCATGACTGTAAAAGGTTCAGGCATTGTAACATTACATTCAGTAATATGTGAAAGTGCACAAGAAAAGCACGTTATTGCTTTTTAATGTCAATATTTTTATATGACAATAGTGAATTAGTTGTTGAACCAAACTTTCTAAGATTTTAACTCAATTAATAAGAAAATTATTTTGTCCTTGCAGCAAGGGAGCATAATGGTTAGCACAACACTTTACAGTGCAGGTGACCTGGGTTCAATTCCCTCTGCTGCCTGTAAGGAGTTTGCATGTTCTCCCTGTGACTGCGTAGGTTTCCTCCGGGTGCTCCCGTTTCCTCCCACATTCCAAAGATGTACCAGTTGTTAGATTAATTGATCATTGTAAGTTGACCTGTGATTAGGCTCGGTTTAAATCGGGGGTCGCTGGGCAGAGTGGCTCGAAGGGCCGGAAATGCTTATTCCTCACTTTATCTCAATCATTCAATCAATAAACAAATATAGGAAAAGATTTTAAGAAGTTGACCTATTTTCAATAATATGTGGAAATGTGCAAGGAAAGTAATTTTTTATTCATTTTTTAAATAAATATTTTTATTTGACTATAGTGAATTAGTTGTTGAAACAAAACTTCCAAGATTTCATCTCGATTAATAAGAAAATTATTTTGTCTCTTCATAAACAAATGCAAGAACTATAGGGTTAAGGAGATACTGGAACAGACTTTACAGGCCTTAATTATGATTAAGTTACCAGTAATGTCATTTTCTAAATGCGATGGGCTCCTGTTGGTCTGCATTGTGTTCAAACTCTTATGCCATATCATGTCAATGGCATTTTGTAGGGAATTTTGTTTTAATAGATTGCATTGTATGGGTTATAATCACATACTAACAATAGCTGTGAAATATAAGACAATAGGATATAGGAGCAGAATTAGGCCATTTGGCCCATTGAGTCTGCTCCACCATTTCATCATGGCTGATCCATTTCCCTTTCAGCCCCACTCTCCTGCCTTCTCTCTGTATTCCTTCATGCCCTGATTAATCAAGAATGTATCAACCTCTGCCTTAAGTATACCCAATGACTTGGTTTCCACAACTGCCTGTGGCAATGAATTCCCCAGATTCACCACCCTCTGTCTAAAGAAATCCCTCCTCATCTCCACTCTGAATGGACTTCCCTCTCTCCTTTGGTCTTAGACTCCCCCACCAGAGGAAGCATCCTCTCCAGATCTACTTTATCAAGACCTCTCAACATTCGATATGTTTCAATGAGATGCCCCCTCCACCATTCTTTTGAATTCCAGTGAGCACAGGCCCAGAGCCATCAAACACTCCTAGAAGGATAAGCCCTTCAATGTCGGAACTATTTCCGGGAACCTCCTTTGAACCCTCAATATGTTAGGTATTTAATGGAACATTTAATGGAACATAAATCACATAATTAAAATAAGTACCTTATACATTTTCTTGACAAACTTGCAGGTTCTAGTGCAGAGCATTTACTTATCTCTACAGATCTTTTTAATTTTATTTCCCATTTTGTGCACTGTCCAAAGTGAGTTGTGGAGTATTATGTAGTAGATGTACAGTGGCGGTTACAGATAATAGCAAGTGCAAAGATGTATTAATCAACGGAAGATTTGCCAAAGGTGATAAAATTCAGGTAGATTCAATGAGGAATCTCAAATGCATTAGTATTTTCTACACATCAGGTAGTCACATTAACTGTAAAGGAAGGAGAAAAAGAAATATTTGTTAACAATCCACAGATCTATCAGGCTATTGACAAGTTGAAAGGATGATTAAGATGGCGTATGGTGTGATTGTCTTCATTAGTTGGGGGATTGAGTTCAGGAACTGTGAGGTAATGTTGTAGCTCTATAAAACTCTGTTAGGCCACACTTAGAGTATTGTGTTCATTTCAGATTATCTCATTGCAGGATGGATGTGAAACCCTTAGAGCGAGTGGAGAGGAGTTTCACCATGATTAGAGAGCATATCTTGTGAGGAAAGGTTGAGCTTTTCCCTTTGGATGGAGGGAGAGATCATCATCTTGTTGTTGTGGAGAGGCTTGTGCGTTCTTAATAACCCATCTGAGGCTTGCGAGTTCCTGAGATCCCACCTGGTGCTTAGCGCCAGGTGGGGCCACCCATGGCAGTGAGGTCATGGTGAGGTTCCTGACAAAGGGTGATCTTACCAAAACCTCAACAGTGGTGTTGGCACATCACAACGGCAGTGAAGGCAGAGGAAGGCTGCAGCCCTCGCCTTGCATTTCATGGCATTGGACAACAGGAACTGTGAGGTGGCTGCCCTACATTAGCCTCCCTCTGTAAACAAAGTCACGCACAGGCGCTCTCCACGAAGGAGAACATCATACTCGACTTGAGCGCTCACGCATTAAAGGAGGGCGAGAGGTAACGTGATGGAAATGTATGAGATGATAAGAGGCACAGACTTGAGTGGACATCCAGCACTTTTTCCCCAGAGTCACAACGGCTAACCTGAGAGGGTATACCTTTAAGGTGACTGGAGGAAAGAATGGGGGGATATCAGAGGGAGGATTTTGTTTTACTCAGACAGAGGTAAGCACATGGAATGGACTACCGGATGTTGTGAAGGAGGCTGATACATTAGCGACATGTAAGAAACTTTTAGAAAGCTGCATAGATGAAAGAAAAATGGAGAGCTATGTGGGAGGGGAGGGTTAGATTGATCTTGAAATCAGTTGAAGTGTCAGCACAGCATTGTAGGCCGAAGGGCCTGTACTGTGCTGTACTGTTCTGTGTTCTATTAAAATTAGGCTGATGTTTACTGCAGGTACTCTTGTGAAGGCAAACAGAGTGGTGATTCCAGTTAATTATCTGAAGTCTGTCCCTTTATTCCCTTTGTTCTCTGTTTCCTATGTCCTTTAGGGAATCAGGTTTGTAGTTCATGTGTGTTGAAATCAAATTACAATTCTGCCTACGCAGTACCTCTGAGCATCTACTGCCTGTCAGGACTGGTGACGAAGGGTCTCAGCCCAAAACGTCGACAGCGCTTCTCCCTATAGATGCTGCCTGGCCTGCTGTATTCTACCAGCATTTTGTGTGTGTTGTTGTTTGAATTTCCAGCATCTGCAGATTTCCTCGTGTTTGCTCAAAAACTGGGGTCTTCTTTAGTACCAGCGGATGACCATGTTGCCTTCTGTGCCTTGTCAGTGCATTGCAATACTGCAATCCTGGCCATTGGATCTCACTGTAGATCTCATCCACCCAGTCTGCCAGAGCTGACTTTGCACGTTAGGACAGGCATATCCCTATCTCACCGGGCTATGAGCCCTGGTGGCTACCCTCACCTGGTTTAGCCCACCTGTTGAAGTGGTGTGGCCACTGTTGCATACAAAGAGCAATTTGGAGCCACAGGTGAGAGCTGAGTGTCCGGTGGGGACCAAAGGTGAGTGAGCTGCCCAAAGTGGACATGACAAATCCCTTCACCAGTAGTGCTACCTCTCCCTGGACACCCCATACACCCCTCATAAAGCCAAAACCCTAGACGTTCATGAGTCTGTGAAAAAAGCAATGAGATTAATGTTTTAGTTCATGGGCTTTTAATTGTTCAATGCAATTCAATTCAAGTTTAATTATCATTTAACCATACATGAATACTCATGAATACAGCCAAATGAAACAGTGTTACTATGGGGTCAAGGTGCAAAACACAGTACCAGCAGTCACACAGCACCTATGGACAAGATAGCAAGTACATAAAGATATCAATAAGGTACACCAACACAATAAAAGAGTTCATACTCATGCCATCAATGCTGCAGAAATCTACCGTTGACCATAATAGAGCTTGTCTTCTACTGAACGAACTTTGGAGGATAGCGCTGACTCCAGGCTGGACACTACACCAGACAATCCCTGGTGGCGGGCTCCAGCTCCACGCTTTCTCCTGATGGCCGTAAACAGTTGGCGCTACAGTTTGAGGCCTACTCCACACATATACACGATAGCAAGCACGTATCAGTAAAATACAAACACGCAAAATATATATATATGCGGTCCAGCTACTCATAAGGAGATAGTTGATCAAAAACAGAGCAAAGGAGAGTTCCCCTTGTGTTATTAGAGGTCTAAGTTTCACATAAGAAGAAAGCCAGTTTAGTATAATCTGCTTCTTTTTGGTCCGACAAGGATGGCAGCATCACATACAAAATGCTGGAGGAACTCAACAGGCCAGGGCAGCATCTTTGGAAAAGAGTACAGTCGTCATTTCGGGCTGAGACCCTTCAGCAGGATCTCAGCATTGCTAGACTAGTTTCTGTGTGCAAACTTCCTAAGTATATGGTGCTAGAGGCAAATCTTCCTAAATGTACCCTTTGTGAGCTAGCACCCCAGGTTAGGGGGATAATCATTTCCTTTTATTCTCCACAATTTCATTACTCCAAAGCAGTGCAATACAGTTCAAATGATATGTCTTGATAGCTTTCATGCACCAGGTCAAAGATCAGCTGAGAATTAGAGGGAATTCAATAAGCATGCATGCTCTTTTGCAAAGTTTGTTGAGCCATTTAAATAAGCATCCTTGATAATATCAAACTGGAATTCAGCCACAGCTGCAGTTAGTTTAAGCAGATTGACCGTGATAAATCATACATTAACCAGCTTTTGACCTTTGGAAGTCAGTAAAAAAAAGAAACAGTTTTTCAATACAAATTGGCTTCCACTGACTTCGTAAGGTACAGTATTTAATTTCATTATATGATGGGCTTTTGTGAAAGATGCAAATTCAGTGAGGAACTACTTCAAAATTTACTAAAAGTAAATATTAATGTGAACGCAAAGTAGTTCCAAAATAACTAAGGTCATTCACTAATGCTGTATGTTATCTGATGAATTAACTGATTAAGGAAATAACAAAGTTTATAAATAATGAAAATCAGAGGATACGTATTTCCAAAGGACATTTGATAATGTGTCACATGGGGAGCTTTGCTGATAAAATCTGGTCAATACTATTGAAAGAAGTTTGACATTAGGGAAAGGAAGCAAGTTAAGGCCAGAAACTAGGCTGTCGTTAATGAATGATTTTCAAATGGAATAATTTAAACAGTGGTGTCCTTCAAAAATTAATCATTGTTCCTCTCTGTGTTATACAGGCATGTAAACACGTGTATTAGGAATGAGAGTAAACCACTTCACCCTTGAGCCTGCAACACCATTTTGTATGATTGTGGATGGTCTGACTTAAACTTCAACTCTGCATTCCACGGTAATTTCCTACCCTCTTGCTTAAGTATTTATTAGCTGCTGTTTTAAAAATATCCATAGATTCTGCTTCCACCACTCTTTGAGGAAGAGAGTTCTAAAGTTCTTCTGAGATAAAACATCTGTCTGAAGTGGGAAGCACCTTAATTTAAGCAGTGACCCCATATTCCAGAATCTTCTACTAAATGAAGCACCCTCCCCATAACCAGCCTGTCAAGACATCCCAGAATCTTTTGGTGATCTGGAATTCAGAACAGTGGCTGTAATGGGCTCTTTAGGACACCGAAGAGTATTGGGCTCTGAGGTTTTTAGAGCACCTGAACTGGTTAATTGTTGTTTAATTAGAGTCATTAATCGTTTAGAATTCCTTGTGTTTTTCTCAAACGAATCGCTGTTTGTAATGTGGTCTCTCATGCTTTCTGTATAAACTGCTTTCTGTGTAAGTTTATTTTGATAGGCTCAGGGAATACTCGTATTATTTAAACCGATGCTCAATTAGTGCTAATTGTGGGGGTCCTGCTTTTCAAAATGTTACGTCTTGCCTTTAGCCCTGCCAAGCGACTGATGTTCTGCTGGAATTCTTATCTCTACATTGGAGTTCACCTTTGTTCCGCACCTGGCTTCTGACATTGCCGGTGCCCACAGTGACTGTGGCATCGGGTAAAGATTTGAAATTTGCACACTGACAAGGAATGTCACCATGAAAGATCCCAGGCCTGGCTGTGAAAGGAAGAGGGTTGGGCACGGAACTAGCAACCCCATCTCGTAAAAACCTGGAACTACAGAAATGTCAACAGAAGCTCCAAAGACCTCATCCCTGCAAGAAGAAGGAAGAAGATGGTCTACATCTGGGGACAGCTAGAAGGACTGGCCCAGGACAGTGGACTCTGGTGAACTGCTGACAGAAACCTATGCCCCAGTAGGTGATAGGCTTATGTAAGTACAGTAAGTTACCCTGATAAGGAAAGGTCACCAGTGATCCAGAATGTTTTTAGATTGTCCTTCTGGATGTCAGATTAAGTATGCCTCAAGGAAACTGAAGGCCATACATTTTGGAGACTGTTAAGTTGGAGCATGAAAATAGAAGTTTGACTTATTTCAGGGATGGCGATGTTAAACTGACAGTCATAAAGTTATTCCCATTGAACTTGTTTCAATGGAACTGAATAGTGGCCAAGAAGCTTAACCCATGCTTTCATCTGATGACATCCTACATTAAAAGGCTGGTTAACAAAACTGAGGCCTACGAAGTTATAAGGTCAATCACGGTTTGGACAAGAAATTGGTTTATAGACAGAAAGCCAGCACAGTAATGCAGTGCAGACTTGATAAAAACTCATCTTTTAGGCCACAGCTTTGCGTATGGTATGATTATTATTGTCTCCCCAAATGAATATGTTGTAGAGTTGTCTAGCTTTATTAACGTTTTTGAAATGTAGTAGGCTTATAAGGTGAAATTAAACAATATAGTTGATTTGTGCCAAATAGATTTTAATATAGACAAATATGGAGTTAAAAGAATTGGTCTCTGTAGGAATTGTATTCTAGTGCAGGTGTTCCCAACCTATTTTTATGCCATGGACCCCTACCATTCACCGACAGGTCCGTGGATACCGGGTTGTGAACCCCGGTTCTAGTAAGTCAGTGTATGATAACTTGTCACCCAATGAGAGCTGGTGTGTGGAGTTGTATCCCAGGAAGAGGCAGTGTTCATGAAACCCAACGTCGGTGGAAAATGAATGTGATCACGTCACAGGGAAACAATAATATTTCAAGCATATTGTACAAATAGTTTAGGAAAATTCCCTCTGATAACATCAGTACTGACGTAGAAATAACAAAGGATCAGCAATTCAGTAAAGAGGATTTGCTTGATACGATCTAACCACGGTCTGACTCATGAGTAAACATGGAAAATGTGTATAGGGATTGAATTTTTAGCTCCTCTTCTCCAAATAGGATACCCAAACTACACATAGTATTTCAGGTTTGGATTAATAACAATTGTGCTGTCAGATTTTCATCTACTTGCACTTCATGAACTTTTACAATGGCCACAATCTTCCACATAAGTAATTCTCGGCTTTGTATTCTTCCTACCAAATCTGAGTCAGGGTCAGAATCAGAATCAGGCTTAATATCACTGGCATATGTTGTGATATTTGTTGTTACGCAACAGCAGTACATTGCAATACACAACAATAAATAATATAAATTACAGTAAATATATATACAGGTATTCCCTGCTTTTCGAAAATTCTCTATACACCACTTCGCTTTTATAAAAGACCTACATTAGTACCTGTTTTCACTAACCGAAAGAAATCCGAAGAGGATTTTCACTTTTACGAAAAAAGGCGAAAAGCAAAAATAGCGTTCAGCGTTTGTTTTGCAGTGAGCTGGTATAGAAGCAGCGCGCACCCCGAGCAACGAGAGTGGCGCCACCAAGCTCCTTCCCTGGGAACTACACTCAGCATCTCAACATCAAGCCACCATAGCTCTGAACTGCATCTGTGAGCATCTGTGCTTTATCTCGATTTATTTTGTGCATCCATAGCAAGATGTGTCCTAAGGTATTAGAAAAGTCCAAGAGAGCTTGTAAGGGTGGTACACTTAGTGTAAGACTGTATGTAATTAAGCGTTTTGATTGTGGTGAATGAAATAAAGACATTGTGCGTGTGTTGAACTTCCCTGCGTCCACCATTTGTGCTATTTACACGCAGAGAGAAAGAATCTTGAAAGCTGCCAATGTTATTGCTCGTAGCAAAGTGGTGTCTTTTAGTTGGCATCATTTCTACTTTTACTATATGTTAGTGTTATTTTAGGTTTTATGTGTTATTTGGTATGATTTGGTAGGTTATTTTTTGGGTCTGGGAAAGTTTAAAATTTTTCCCATGTAAATTAATGGTAATTGCTTCTTTACCTTATGCCATTTTGCCTTACAAAGGGTTCCATAGGAACGCTGTACTTTCGGATAGCGGGGGAAACCTGTGTATATATTTAACAAGTTAAATTAAGCAAGCAGTGCAAAATGGGGGAAAGCACAGTGAGGTAGCGTTCATGGGTTCGATGTCCATTCAGAAATCTGATGGCAGAGGGGAAGAAACTGTTCCTGAAACATTCAGTGTGTGCCTTCAGGCTCCTGTACCTCCTCCCTGATGGTAGCAATGAGAAGAGGGCAAGAGCTGGGTGATGAGGGTCCTTAATGATGGATGCCACTTTTCCTTGAAGATGTCCTAGATGCTGGGGAGGCTAATACCCATGATGGAGCTGACCGAGTTTACAACGTTCTGCAGCTTATTTTGATCCTGTGCAGTGCCTCCTCTGCCCCCACCCCCCATACCAGACGGTGATGCATCCAGTTAGAACGCTCTCATGGTACATCTGTAGAAATTGGTGAGTGTCTTTGGTGACATACCAAATCTCCTCAAACTCCTAATGAAGTATAGCCACTATCGTGCCTTCTTTCTAACTGCATCAACTCTACTAACTCTCTGATTAGTTGAGTTTATGATTTAAGCTTTATAATAAAAAAAGGGAGATATTTGGTAATTACTTTTACACTGAAATTGTAGCATGTGAAAAAATTAATGAGCAAATGTGTTGAAAGTGGAAACCATAATAGCCTCCTAATGTAAAGTGAATAACTATTTTAAAAGATTGTTTTAAAGGATATTGGAAGTGTTATTACAAAATATCAGTGTCTAGCTCCCTCCAATAAATATCATGAATAAAATGGACTTTATCTATAACAATTCAATAATTATAGATTCTGTATGCAATTGACATTGAATTTCTAACTTCCTGCGTCTCAACAATGAAATAAAAAAAATTACTAAATATTCATATAAAAGCAACAGGCTACTGAAATAAACATGAATTGGAGCAGACAATTAATCAATCAGCAGATCTGCAGGCTTCACAATAACTGACTACATTGCGGAGTTAAAAGGGAATGGCAAACAGCAAATCCTTGAGATTCAAAGTTCAAAGAACATTTATTATTAAAGTATGTATATGTTATACAACCTTGAGATTCACTTGCTTAATGTGCTGCAGATTTCTATGTTCTTGCAGACAGCCACAAAACAAAGAAATCCAAAAGAACCCATAAAAAGCCATCAACATCCAATGTGCAGAGGGAGAAAAATAATTGTGCAAACAGTAGAAGTAAGCAAATTGTATTCTGAACAAAAGTAAGTCCATAGCCACAAAGCCCAGTGCAGAGCCAAGTAAACGTCTTAGAGCAGTGAGCAGAACAGGGCGCAGAACACTTCTTCTCCTGACACCCTGCCTTTTCTTGTCTTGTCTTGTCCATACTGCACCAACCACCGCCACTGGGTTATAAATGTGCAGGAGCAGTGTGTGGTTAAGTGCCTTGCACAAGAATTCTGCCCCTTCTGGTGGATGACTGCTGAAGGAGTAGCTTTCAGAAATGGTCAGGGTTAAACACATACTTGTCATGCCTTGAATTTGGCATTTCCATTTGAAAGTGCAAGGAGACATTGAGTATGAAGCAACATGGAATTAATTCAACCCTGCCTCCTGTGCTCTTTACCCCTTTCACTGGAGGAGAAACCCTCCCTGTGAGGCCTCCTTTGGTAGGGGTTGAACCTGGATGTTGTGTCCCAGCTGTCTAGATATGTAAGCCTGGGAAGTACAATGTGAAGAGCAAGCTGTTGCCCATGTAGCAGTCTCCATCTCTCCAAGCAGTTGATGCACCCAAAGGAACGGCAAAGACCGATATAGTTTTGTACCAGCAGAGTGGCAGGAGTTGCCAGTCAGCATTGAACTCAAAGCAGGACTGCCTTAGGACCTCCAATTCCGGATTTTACAGAGAAACATAGAAATATCGAAAAACCTGCAGCACAATACAAGCCCTTTGGCCCACAAAGCTGTGCTGAACATGTCCTTACCTTAAAATTACCTACGGTTATACATAGCTCTCTATTTTTCTAAGCTCCATGTACCTATCCAGGAGTCTATTAAAAGACCCTATCGTATCTGCCTCCACCACAATCACTGGCAGCCCCTTCTATGCACTCACCACTCTGCGTAAAAAAAACTTACCCCTGACATCTCCTCTGTGCCTACTCCCCAGCATCTTAAACCTGTGTCCTCTCGTGTTAGCCATTTCAGCCCTGGGAAAAAGCCTCTGACTATCCACACAATCAATGCCTCTCATTATCTTGTACACCTCTATCAGGTCATCTCTGTCACTCCAAGGAGAAAAGGCTGAGTTCACTCAACCTATTCTCATAAGGCATGCTCCCCAATCCGGGCAGCATCCTTGTAAATCTCCTCTGCACCCTTTCTATGGTTTCCACATCTTTCCTGTAGTCAGCTGACCAGAACTGAGCACCGTACTCCAAGTGGGGTCTGACCAGGGTCCTATATAGCTGCAACATTATCTCTTGGTTCTTGAACTCAGTACCATAGTTGATGAAGGCCAGTTGCACCATATGCCTTCTTAAGCACAGAGTCAACCTGTGTAGCAGCTTTGAATATCCTATGGACTCGGACCCCAAGATCCCTCTGATCCTCCACACTGCCAAGAGTCTTACCATTAATACTATATTCTGCCATCATATTGAACCTACCAAAATGAACCACCTCACACTTTTCTGGGTTGAACTCCATCGGCCACTTCTCAGCCCAGTTTTGCATCCTATCAATGTCCCACTGTAACCTCTGACAGCCCTCCACACTGTCCACAACACCTCCAACCTTCGTGTCATCAGCAAATTTTCTAAACGATCCCTCCACTTCCTCATCCAGATCATTTATAAAAATCACAAAGCATAGGGGTCCCAGAACAGATCCCTGAGGCACACCACTGGTGTCTGACCTCCATGCAGAATATGACGCATCTTCAACCACACTTTGCCTTCTGTGGGCAAGCCAGTTCTGGATCTACAAAGCAAGGTCTCCTTGGATCTCATGCCTCCTTATTTCTCAATAAGCCTTGCATGGGGTACCTTATCAAATGCCTTGCTGAAATCCATATATGAGGGGTGATTGATAAGTTTGTGGCCTAAGGTAGAAGGAGTCAATTTTAGAAAACCTAGCATATTTAATTTTCAACATAGTCCCCTCCGACATTTACACACTTAGTCCAGCGGTCGTGGAGCATACAGATCCCTTCTTTGTAGAAGTCGGCGTCTTGGACCTCCAGAAAGTGGTCCACAGCAGGGGTGATTGATAAGTTCGTGGTCTAAGGTAAATGGAGATGAGTTATACAGCTCCCGTTACATGCACATGCAGTTCAACTCTTTGAGAAAGTTTCAAGTTAATAATTTTAGTGGTATTTCGGTTTCAGATAATTGAAAATTGCAGGTAAGCACTGTCTGAGAAAATGGACAACATCGACCTTCCTGCAGTCTTCCGCTACCTCGGTCTCAAGGGCTTATCACCCAAGGAGGTCCACGAGAACGTGGTGGCAACACTAGGGGAGGGTGAAAAATAAATGTGCTAGGTTTTCTAAAATTGACTCCTTCTACCTTAGGCCACGAACTTATCAATCACCCCTCGTAAGCTACATCTACAGCTCAACCTTCATCAATGCGTTTAGTCACATCCTCAAAAAATTCAGTCAGGCTCATAAGGCACGACCTGCCTTTGACAAAGCCATGCTGATTATTCCTGATTATATTAGGCCTCTCCAAATGTTCATAAATCCTGCCTCTCAGTATCTTCTCCATCAGCTTACCAACCACCGTGAAGTAAGGTGTACTTACTTCACGTGAAGTACTTCAACAGTGAAGTAAGACTCACTGGTCTATAATTTCCTGGACTATCTCTACTCCCTTTCTTGAATAAGGGAACAACATCTGCAACCATCTAATCCTCCAGAACCTCTCCCATCCCCATTGATGATGCAAAGATCATCCCTAGGGGCTCGGCAATCTCCTCCCTCACCTCCCACACCTCCCACAGTAGCCTGGGGTACATCTCGTCTGTTCCCTGTGACTTATCCAACTTGATGCTTTCCAAAAGCTCCAGCACATCCTCTTCCTTAATATCTACATGCTCAATCTTTTTAGTCCATTGTAAGTCATCACTACAGTCACCTAGGTCCTTTCCTGTAATGAGTACTGAAGCAAAGTATTCATTGAGTATTTCTGCCAATTCTGTTGGTTCCATACACACTTTTCCACCTTGATTGGTCCTATTCTCTCACGATTTATCCTCTTGCTCTTCACATACTCATAGAATGCCTTTGGGTTTTCCTTAATCTTGTCCACCGAGGCCCTCTCATGGCCCCTTCTGGCTCTCCTAGTTTCATTCTTAAGCTCCTTCCTGCTAGCCTTATAATCTTCTAGATCTCTATCATTACCTAGTCTTTTGAACTTTTTGTAAGCTCTTCTTTTCTTCTTGACTAATGTAATGCTCACGCGATTGGCTGGTGTATGTCTAGGGGGAAATTTGCCCACCCGCCAAACCGTGCCTCCCGTATACATGGATGCTATGAAATGCACACTAGTACAAACTCGCACACACAATATCAGACCGCACACCATGTACGTTTACAGAATACACTTTATAAATCTTACTAAAACTAAGTGATTAATAGCAATACAATATATGAAAGAAAAGAAAGGAAAGAAAAGACGCTAGAACTTATCAGGGTTCAGTCAATTAGTGCACAATTGTTGGAGCTCAACTATCAAAGTCTTCGGTCCACTATTCGATCTTCTCTGACCTCCACGACCCGTGTGCCTGGGTTCAACCTCGGTGGTCGACCAGAGCGCATCCAGCACCGTTCGCCTTCCTCGTGATCTCCTCTTCAGCTCCCCAAAAGCCTGCGCAACAATAGCTCACAGACCCACAAGAAAGAATAACATCTCTCCCAATTGGTTAACAAATGAATACAATTCTCATTATCAATAATTATAACCCAAACAAGCTGCGAGAGAAAGCACTCTCTCACCAGTTACCATAACAAAGAAGCATTCCTACTTTTACTTTACAAAGAAGCCATTTTGATTAACATACGCAGTAACATAAGAAACCCCTTACACTAGATTTACAACAGCCTTTGTACACCATGGTTCCTGTACCTTACCATCCCTGTCTCATTGGAACAAACCTATGTAGAACTCCATACAAATATCCCCTGAACACTTGCCACAGTTCTTCCGTGCATTTTCGTTCAGGCTTTAGTCCTGAAGCCTTCCCCATGAGTGTGTATAGCTGCAAGACAATGTTCATTTGAAATCAGAGTTTTCCTTCTCCTTGATGAGCTGCCAACCATGGTTGACGAGCCCCATCTACCTTAAGCGTTTGGTTTTAAGGTGCCACCTTTGCCCCTTCTCCTGTCAGTAGAAATGATTCTGTTGGGCCTAGTAGCTAAACCACACATGAAGACCAGGTGCTGGATTTGGTTGTCAGAGGCTATTTGTGACACACACAATAGGGAGTATTTAATAGATAGTGGGAGCTTGTCCCCATTACCACGCCTGGCTCTTACAACCATAAGGAGCCCTCCCTAGCAATTGATAATCTGTTAAAACTGCTACTGCTAGCTGCAATAGATGGCCACAGAGATGAAATACAACCAACAATAGAAACAAAGACACAGTAGGGCATATCACAGCCAGGACATATAATTTATAGCATGATCTATTTTCAAACACCAATTTTAGTAATGACTCAACACACAAGATAAAAAGATCACCCCATGATACAGTATATTTATACACCCTGAAGAATGACATTATGAACTTCTATCAGGCCTCTGAGCTGTGAAATCTACCCTATGCAGAGACATGGGCAATGAAATAACAAAGGACTCAACAATGTCATCACTTACCATATGACTGGTAATTAAGAGCAGTTTAAACACATTGTATAAGACCAAAAGATACAGAAGCAGAAGTAGGCCATCTACTCCACCATTTCATCATGGAGGATTCATTTTCCTCTAAGCCCCAATCTCCTGCCTTCTCCCCATATCCATTCGTGCCCTGACTAATCAAGAATCTGTCAACCTCTGCCTTAAATATACCCAATGACTTGGCCTCCACAGCCACCTGTGGCAATAAATTCCACATGTTCACCATTCTCTGACTAAAGAAATTCCTCCTCATATTCGTTCTAAAAGGACACCCCTCTATTCTGAGGCTGTGTCCTATGATCTTAGAACCCCCTCCTCCTCCGCTTCACTATAGGAAACATTCTCTCCTCATCCACTTTATAGAGGCTTTTCAACATTTTATAGTTTTCAATGAAGTCAGCCCTCTTTCTTCTGAATTCCAGTGAGTAGAGGTCCAGAGCCAGCAAACACTCCTCATATGACAAATTTTTCAATCCTGGGAACATTTTTGTGAATCTCCTTTGAACCCTCTCTAACGTCAGCACATATATGAATAATGATCACTAAGCATTAAAAATAAAAACTTAATAGGTTATTCTGGTCATCATCTGTAGACATGGTGGCATATACATAACATACCACAGACAATATGAGCGATTATAGTCTCATTGTGGTTTGGTGTTCAAATAACTTGGTTCCATGCGCAGACTATTTGACTGCTGTGTGAAAACACAAGAAGTATGATTGAGGGTTGGTGAGAAAAGCACTTTGTTTTCTGTCATTCAAAAGATTATTGCTAATTCTTTCCCTCATCGATCTTTTTGTCCTGTCTGGATCCTCAAAGATTCTTTGCGAGGCAAAGAGAAAATCTATCCACAACCTTCAGTGTACTCAAATGCTGAGGTCTCCACAGCTCTTCAAAGTTCTAAGTACTTTTATTATCAAAGTATGTATACATTATACAACCTTGAGATTTGTCTCCTTACAGGCAGCCACAAAACCAAGAAACCCATAAAAAAAGGACTGTCAAAGACCCAGTGTGCAGAGAGTAAAAAACAAATTGTGTAGACAGTAAAATGAAGCAATTACCATTCAGGACTGAAGTTTACGAAAAGGAGTCTGTTTACAGACGTGAAGCCACAGGTTCAGTTCAGCATAGAGCCAAGTAAATGCCACAGAGCGCGAGCTGAACCACAGCTTCTGCAGCACCCTCCTCTCAGAGACAACCTCCAGGGAATCCAGTCCCACCCCAGCTTCTTCTCCCCTGCAGTCAGATTTCAGAATAGATATTGAACTCAGGAATACCACCTCACTATTTTTACTCTCTTTTTGCGTTGCTAGTTATTTATCTATCTATGAATCTATTTATTTATATTGTGATTTTTAGTACATTGCTGCCATAAAGCATTAAGTTTCACAATATATAATGTGTCAGTGATTATAAATCTAATTCTGACTAGCCCAGGCTAAGGTTTCTACTCTCAGGATAGTGAAAGTTAATTGTCAACTGATAATTATGCATACTTTATCTATAAGAGAAGTAAGCGCGGACGCTCAAGTCGGTGGACTTCAGGACCCGCCGCCCACAGTACTTCTGTTCTAAAAAATGATCATGATTGAAGATAAGTGGAAATAATAAAGCAATCAGAAAGAGGTGAAATGCCATCAGTCACTGGAAAAGCGTTAAGGCTGATTTATACTTCTGCATCAAATGAATGCCCTAGGTACGATGTAGCTGCATAACCTAAGCTGTACCCTACACCCTACCCTACGCCATAACCTGACACACACCTCTCCAAAAATGTAACTGAGCGTCGCGGTGACGCAGACTGCAACAACTGTGATTGGTCCACTTGGTAGCATCACATTTTCTCCTGTCTGTAGGCATATTGTGCGTACACTGATGTGAAATAAATGGTTGGAGATGATGAACCAAATCCTCAAATCTACCTGCCAACATCTGAAAATATTTGAAATGCATTTCCTCGTCTGTGTCTCTCAGTGGCTGGACAAGCACAGAAAATTCACCCTCCTTCTGCCTCAATCCGTTCAATGGTTGTACATACCATCTCCTCCGATGTCTTCTCTTTTTTCTGCATTGCAGTAATTTTAAGAAAAGTAACCCTTGTTCAACATTAGCTCCAACTCCAACATGATGTGCTCAGTCGCCATTGTTTGAAGTTCACGAAGAAACTCTACACAGTTGTATAGAAACCCCACCGCCAACTAGCGTTTTGGCAGTGAATTGCAGAGCGATGCAGACACACCAATGCACAGGTATAAATGCTCACAACGGCGCAGGCCACTTACGAAGGCTGCGGCGTAGGCTACTATGTAGAAGTGTAAATCAGCCTTTGGGTTACAGTCGGTCAAAGATCAGAACAATTTTAAAGGATAAAGTGAGAATAATGGAGCATGTGAAGGCCCTGCCCCGATGAAAGCTACAATTATTACTAAGCAATGCAGTGGTTTAATTATTGAAATACATAAATTTCTTACATGTTTTATATGCATAGAAAGGTAAAATATATACTATATACTAAGACAAACGTTTGACTAACGGACGCTAAATAATACCGGATGTACTTGTTCCGACTTAGAGAACTTCCATTCTTTTTTCGATTCCTGATCCGTGGTAACCTATGCACACCCTCCCGTTTACTTTAAATCATCTCTAGATTAATTATAATTCCTAATACAATGTAAATGCTGTGTAAATAGTTGTTATACTGTACTGTTTAGGGAATAATGACAAAAAAAGTCTGTACATGCTCAAACAACAAGTGCTGGAGAGAGAACTTCTGGGTTTTCCCGATCCGCGGTTGGTTGATGCGGATCAACCCGCGGATAAGGAGGGCCGACTGTAATCAGCTTTAAAAGTGGCCACTGAGTTGAGAGATTTGATTTAGATTTCAGCTTCAGTACTTTTCTGGCTTCTTTCATTTGAATTTATTGCAGAAATAAAAGTGTTCTTTGGAAGTTATTTTAATCATTAACACTTAAAGGTTTGTAATTAGTTAAAAAGGAAAACCTAATGTGATTTACTTTACTCAGCATGTTACATAAAATGGTTAAATTAATGCTGCTGTTTTATTTAATTAGGGTCTAGGTACATAAATAGTCAATTTTATATAATGTTATTTCACAGAAGCTTCATTCATACGCATTGGTAACAGTGATCTGATGTTAAATTTAAATCACTTTTGAAATTTAAATGAACAGAGTTACATTAATTATACAAATTTCTCATCTGTGTTGGATCATCTTTCCCTTTGTATGAAATATATTGTGGATAATTTGACAGAAATTGACATTAAATTAAGAAGCATCAAACCCGATGGGAAAAGAGTGGTTGAAATTCACTTTTAAAGTAAATTCACATTATCCACACAAATTTCACGACAATTGAAAGCTTCTGATAAGAGTACAATGGACGGAGCTTTGCTTTTCTTCTCCTGAGAATAAAATCAGTGAGCAGTCTGATTGTCTGCATTGTGGTTTAGATTTCAACCACTTTGTCATGTTTTGTTGTAGTGCCATTTCAATGCCATTGTCCTCATTAACACGATGTTCTTACACACGTGTTCACCATAAATTGTGTTGCTGTCTAGAGAACAATTCAATACTAGATCTGACATGTTGATCCATGGCCTCCTCTTGTGCCAAGATGAAGCCACCCTCTAGCTGGAGGATCAACACCGTCTAAGCAGCCTCCAACCCAATGGCATGAATATCGATTTTTCCTTCCAGAGAGCAAATTTCCCCACCCTCTTCCTCTATTTACCACTCTAACCTTTTACTTCTTCTCACCTGCTTATTACTTCCCCTGGGACCCTCACCCCCCCCCCCAACTTCTCTTATTTTCCTCTCTCCTCTCCTATCAGATTCCTTCCTCTCCAGTCATTGACCTTTCCCACCCACCTGGCTTCCCCTATCATCTTCCAGGTAGCCTCTTTCCCAACCACCACCATTTTATTCCCCTTCCTTCTTAGGAGTCTCAGCCCGAAATGTTGAATGTTTACTCTTTCCAAAGATGCTGCCTGACCCGCTGAGTTCCTCCAGCATTTTGTATGTGTTGCTATAGATCTACACTGCTTTGAGTTGGTGGACTGGACCATCTTCATGGACTCATCTTGAGATCTGAATGAATATTCATATGATTCCTTCAGGTGGTGGGGATAAGCCCCCACCACCTATTAAATGCTCCCAGTAGCATGTGTCTCAAATAGCCTCTGACAACCAAGTCCAGTTCCTGGCCTTCATCTGTTGTTTAACTACCAAGCCCTGCAGAACTGTTTCTACTGATCAGAGAAAGGGAAAATACATTAAAACCAGTCACTTCAGGCAGGTGTGGCTTGTCAACTAAGGTTGGCGGCACATCTAGGAGAAGGAAAACTCGACCTCAAACCTCCGCCGCCTTGCTGCCATACTCTCTCATGAGGAAAGCTTTGGGAGTAAACTCTGAAGGAAAATCCAGAGCTGGAGTGTCTAAGGCAGTCATACATTGAGTCCTCCGCTGACTGGTAACTCCTGTGACGCTGCTGGTGCCGAACTGTAATCGGTCTCGGCTGTTCCTTTGGATTCGTGAGCAGAGTGCACAGAGTGAGCCGGCTACTTAGGCAGCGGCTTGCTCTCCATACCATACTGCCCTGGCTTGTGTATCAAGCTAGGATGCAACATCCCAACCAATAGAGGGCTTATCTGTCGCTAACTCCATGAGACCTGCGTAGCTGAGTGTGTGCCTTCAAGAGCAAACCTGAAGCCCTTGGATAGCCTCGAGATCTAGAGACAACTGAAGGCCAGATCTGTGGTGTTCAGAATTGGTGATCCAGAACACTACTGGAAATCCCTGTGACCTAGGGAAGGTCACGGTGGGAGCAAAAAGGCAATTCCGTGTGAAGTTTGAAATACAATTGCATGTATAACAGCTGTGGCAGGGTTTGCATGCCATTACTTCTTATAAGGCTGAACCTAACAGCATTAGAGGGCTATACGCTAGGGAAATTCTAGGCAGTTTCTAGTGTAGGTTACATGGTCGGTACAACATTGTGGGCCGAAGGGCCTGTAGTGTGCTGTCAATTTCTATGTTCTATGTATAAATGGCAGTGATGCTTCAATCCCCAATAGGCTCAACACCTCTTACACGTGCTTTGAAAGGGAGAATAACACGATGTCTGTGTGAATCCACATAACAACCGACAGTGCTGTGAACTCCATCTTAGAGCCTGATGTCAGAACACCCTTTAAGAGGATGAACTCTCACAAGGCATCAAGCCCCAACAGGGGACCTGCTGAGGACTGAAAACCCGTGCCAACCAACTGGATGGAACGCTCAAGGATTTCTTCAACCTCTCACTGCTGCAGTCGGAAGTTCTCACCTGCTTCAAAATGACAGCAAGCATACCTCCAAGATGATTTGCTGGCCATGAAGGAATTAAAATATGGAAGAAAATGTTGAACTCAAAAGGGTCAAGGAGAGTAGAATTAGACCAACCACTTGTCTTTGTTCTTGCCATATGCTTGAAAGAATGGAGGCTGTCATTTTGTGAAGCTGCTCTGTAACCTCCATTTTGTAAACTGTTAGATGAACTGATTCTTGCTCTGGGATAACTCAGTCAGAGCAATTGAAAGTGGACATAAGGAGTTTCTGCTAAAGCTGAGATCCTTCTCAGGTACACCGATAGTGTGTACAATGGTAGGTTTGCAGAAGTAATCCCGTTATCTCAGCCCAGTGACTGGGTGACCTAGTTTGACTGGCCTGAATCCAAGTTGAATAGAAGAAAAGGAGTCACCTTAGGCACCAAGTTGTGTGGCTCTTGGACTACATCCAATGAGAATCCAACACAGGTCGGTCAGATGATCCCGAGCCAATGAGATTGAAATGCAAATTTGAACTGAGAAGGAAGGAATATAAGAATGAAAGGCTTCAAATGCAAAGCAGCAAGAGCTCCAGAAACAAGCTGTCACCAGAAGAACCCTTGCCAGGGGCTGGGGGAGAAAAAAGATCGATCGCTTGGTCCACGGAAGACCTTCTGCTTTGGTGCTATAAACCAGAGAAGTGATTTGAATGAGTACTGGCACAGAGAGAACGGTAGAATTCATGTTTTACGTTGTTGGCCTAGGCTAAACATAGTTATGTTGATGTTTGTACATAGACAATAAAGTGTGAGATTTCATTAATTAAGAGTCGCCTAACCTAGATCAGTTGTTGATGGTCAACAGATTAGGCTGAGCTGCCTCAAAATCTATTGCCCAGTGACACTCGTGTTTAGTGTGATGAAGTACTTTGAGAAGTTGGCTAGAATTAACTCCTGCCTGATTAAGAACCTGGACCAGATGAATTTTGCCTATTGCTACAACAGGTCTACAGTGAATGCAATCTCACTGGCTCACCTCCCAGCTTTTGAGCATCTAGGTAACAGCAATATATACTGGCTGCTATTTATTGACTACAGCTCAGCACTCAACACCATTACCCCTTTTTACTGACCAAAAGGCTTCAAAAACAGGATCTCAACTTCACCTTTTATGTCAGTGATAATGATGCTGAGGTACATCCTAGGTGCTGGGATGCATCATCAGTGATGTAACCTGCGTCATCAAGTGTTTTGGGTCTTTTAACATCAGACACTCTCACCCAGGCTTTGGATTGTGTAACAGCAGCATTAGTCCACAGGTCTATCTGGAGGCTTGCTCAGCAACCTTTGTGATGTTCCTCAGACCAGCCAGCAAAACCTTAAACACCCCACCTCTACAAGCTCACATCGTACCCTCTACCCCTGTCTTTGGCACTGCTCCACCAGCTCCTGATATTGGCTTTCCTACACATAAAGTTCTCCTCAATCCAGTCTTCCCAAGGAACTGCCAGTTCTACTATGATCTCCTGGCTTGAGGTTTCTAACAGAATGACCATTTCAGGCCTCAGTACTGATGATGCGGTGAAGTCATGGAATTTTAATTGCTTGCTGATATCAACCTTCAGTTGCCAGTCTGATGCCATGGCAAGCAAACCTGGGCTGAGGCTTTAGCTGGTCTCCAGTTTTGACAAAGTCCATGGGCTTTCTGGGTTGACAGAGGTGCCTGCTGTTTTTAATAGCTGAGGAGATATGTTCGACTGCTACCTTCAGCACCGAGTCATGGCACCCTTCTCCTGGAGCTTTTAGGCAGCTGCTGAGGATATGTTCTAGGGTCCCTCTGCCATAAACTTCATCCTGATTCTGATTCTAAACCACTCAAGCTCTAGTAGACATCAATTATAACTTGGAATCTACCATTGGATTAAAAATTAAAATGATTCTTGAGGGCAGGAAGTGATGCATGCAATGATTGTCCATTGCATTTATTCTGTAGCTTCATTAGAACAGAAGGTATTAGCAGAGTGCTGTATGTCATATTTAGAAAGCTTTTAAAACGGGTAGTTCAGATGGAAATGAAGAGAGACAGCTATTTCTGTAACTACTTCATGGTCTCTTTTAACAAGCTAGAACATTAAATATTTACCTGGCTTATTCATGAGCCAGATTTGAAGTTTCAGCCATCTGGTAACTTCAGATTTTATTTCTCTCTGCAGCATTACCTTGTTAATTTGGGAGATCAGCTCCATTGTAACACACACAAAATGCTAGACGGTCTCTGCAGTTCAGACAGCACCTGTAGAGAGGAATAAACAGTCATTGCTTCAGGCCAGTACTCTTTGGTCCAAATTATCAACTGTTTATTCTGCAACTTATTATGCAACTTGTCCAAGTTGCATGCCATTTTGGACAATGACTCCCATCCACTCCATAATGTACTGGTTAGGCACAGGAGTACATTCAGCCAGAGACTCATTCCACCGAGATGTAACACTGAGCGTCATAGGAAGTCATTCCTGCCTGTGGCCATCAAACTTTACAACTCTTCCCTCGGAGTGTCAGACACCCTGAGCTAATAGGCTGGTCCTGGACTTATTTCCACTTGGCATGATTAACTTATTATTATTTAATTATTTATTGTTTTATATTGCTATATTTCTACACTATTCTTGGTTGGCGCAGCTGTAACGAAACCCAATTTCCCTCGGGATCAATAAAGTATGTCTGTCCACAGATGCTGCCTGACCTGCTGAGTTCCTCCAGCATTTTGTGTGTGTTGCTCTGGATTTCCAGCATTGCAGAATCTCTTGTGTTTATGATCAACTGTGTCTAAGACTAGTGGACACAGCCTCAAAATAGAGGAGTCCTAATCCTTTTAGAATGGAGATGAGGAGGAAATAAAGTAGCTAGAGAATGGTGAATTTGTGGAATTCGTTGCCACAGGCAGCTGTGGCAGCCAGGTTTTTGGGTATATTTAAGTAGATTCCTGATTAGTCGGGGAAACAGGGAGAAGGCAGGTGATTGATCAAGAATCTATCGACCTCTGCCTTAAATAAACCCAATAACTTGGAATCCACAGCTGCCAAGGCATATAGCGAGAAGGGAGGAGATTGGGGATGAGAAGGAAAATATATCAGCCATGATGAAATGATGGAGCAGACTCAATGGGCCAAATGGACAAACTCTGCTCCTATATCTTATGGTCCTTATGGTCTTATGGTCTGTTGCCATTGTCTAGTATACCCTATACCCAAACTGTACAAAAGAGGGTAGAATGTGTGTGTGTGTGTGAGAGAGAGAGAGAGAGAAATATTCTATCACTGCCCCTCATACTGAAGAAGTTTGATGAACAATTTTTCGAATGGATCTCTAAATTGGCCTAATATATTGTGTACAATGTGCAAGAAAACCTGGCATATACTGTGAATTATAGTTGTCTGCTTTCACCTCTCTTTTATCTGATGAGGGTGTTACATTTGCAGTTTTCCATTCTGCTTGGACCTTTCCAGAACCTATGGAATTCTGAAGGATCACTAGTGTTACACTAAATTCTTACATCCACTTCTTGCAAGACTCCAGGATGCTGACTCACAAGGTTCCAAAGACTTGTCAGGTTTTAGTCCACTATTCGGCACAGGATAATTTCTCTACATTATCACTATCAAGTTCTTCTTGTCCTTTCAGTTGCAAGATTTTAAAAAAAATTTAGTTTTAGAGATACAGTACGGTAACAGGCCCATCTTGTCCAGGAAGCTTGTGATGCTCAATTACAGAATTATACCCATGTGTCTGATTAAGCTATGAATCCATTCATCATTGGGATGTGGGAGGAAACCAGAGTGGTTACAGAGAGAATGTGCAGACTCTTGACAGACAGTGGCAGAACTGAAGCTGGGCCACTGGCACTGTAGCACCACGCCACCCCGACCTTGTTTGTAATGAGGCCAACTCTGGTGGGACTCAAAGCCATGAGTCCAACATGCTATCCAGTGTGCCACAGAGTCCACAATGTTCTTATAGTGTCTTCTACGATAAAGACATTCAAAATACTTTCCTTATGTCCTCAGATACTTTGAAGGCAGGGTTTCCCAACTTGTTTTATGCCATGGACCAAAACCATTAAGCAAGGGGTCCAGGTTGGATTGGCTTCAGTGATGCCTGACATTGCGGTGGGATTTGCTGACCTCTGTGCTGGACTGAGGCTGTGGCCTGCAACTCGTGCACTTCTGGATCGGCTGCAACGATGTCTATCGTTGTGACCTTCAGTTCTGAAAGCTGTTTGCTCGCTTTTATTGTTTGCACGATTTTTTTCCTCTCTCTCTGCATGCAGTGGGTTTGAGAGTCTTCTTTTGTTTTCAATAGGTTCTATAGGGGTTTCATTCTTTCGTGGCTGCCTGTAAGGAGACAAATCTCAAGGTTGTATAAAGTACACATTCTTTGATAATAAATGCACTTTCAACTTTAGGAACTCCTGCTCAGGAACTCAATGTGTATCTTAGCTACTACCTTTTAGTAGCTCCCATTGTTGGTATTTGCATTTTCAGTTAACTTATTGTCTATTTTCTCCCACTTTATGTATTGCAGTCAGCCCTTTCCGATTTCTAAGAAAGTCTGGCTCTTTTTGTTGGTCTTCACAACATTGTATACATTTGACATCATCCTTAGTTTCCTTGGTTAACTGCAGATGGATCATATAGAGCCTGTATTTCACTGGAGCTCATGCTAAATAGCGAGTGAAATCTAATCTTTGAAAGATGCGGATGGTTTTGATGTTCCAAATCGCAAAAGTGCAGAGCTCTCAGAGTGGAACATTCAACACATGCCACTTCTGGTTTTGTAATTATTATTACAAATGAAATTTAATGCTGCATCTTTGTTGTTTCTACTAAATTTGGCACAAGTGTGACATTGCTGAAAAGTGAGTCAGTAAAGTTTATTTTAACCTTATGCTAGACAACAGATACCAACGTGAGGTCTCTCAGGTCTCCTCTGGGGATATTAAAAAACTTGTTGACTACAAGCAATCAAAGTTCTAAAACAACAGAGAACCCTGTGAAATCAGATCTGTGGGTTAGAGTGTCTGTGCTTCAGTCAAAATACAAGCGATGAACTGCTTCAATTTTTAAGGAAATAAATTAAAGGAACTTTACGTTGACCAAACATCATTCTAGAAATCATAAACACAAGAAAGTCTGCAGATGCTGGAGATCTAGAGTAACACACACACAAAATGCTTGAGAAACTCAGCAGGTCAGGCAGCATCTATGGAAATAGATAGATAGTCAACATTATGGGCTGAGACCAGAATAAAAAGATCAGGGGAGGAGAAGGAGGATAGCTGTGCAGTATATATTAATGCATTGTGGAGAAGCCCAAAAGTCAAGTATGACCTCATCTCTATTCCTTTACATGTATTTTGATACGTACCCCGTAACTGGGTCACTTACCAGCAAAGATAGAGAGGTCCGTTGAAGTCTGATGGTACTATTTTTAACAGTATTTATTGGCAAAAATACACAAAAATAATATCAATGCAAACATACAGATAATATACGTTGTCAATACTAACTCTAACAGTGCGGGTATAATAATAATCAATAAGAAATAAGCTCTATCGTTGTCTAGGGGATAATGTATTGTCCGATGGAAATATAAAAGTCACTTTAGTTCATTCAGGCTGCAGCTTTTGGTTGGAGTCAAGAGACACATTTTTAGAACTTGCCAACTTTTCCTTTCTATGATGTCGATCCTTCGAAATTTTCATTGGTGGTGGTCTCTTCTTTAGCTAAGCCGTCTTCTGTGGTAACGCCCGCCAATTCCGAGGCAAATGGAAAAGGATGCACGTGGGCCCCCCACCGGCTGTCGCTATTAAACGCTGTCACGGGATTTCTAGCGTTTCTCCTGGTGCGTCTGAAGGGGTTGTTCCCCAGACCCGCTTTTATCCTTACTCACGGGGTCTCAGATGTCAATCAGGTTGGGATGATGCAATCCCTCAACCAGCCCACTCTGGTCATCCCCTGAGGGCTTCAATGAATAGTACAGTACTCAATACACAATTCCGTCTCCAAGAGACAATGGCCGGTATCCGTGGCTTTGTCTCACTGAGGGCAGGACACACATTCCAAACCCTTGAGGATTCTCTCTCATTTCCTGGGTCCCCAGACCTGAATTAATAGCGATCTTGCGATTCTCAAAAAGGAGGGGGCTACTTTGTACCCTTCGGCCCCTCAGAGTTGTGGCACCTTCGTAACAATTTCAATGTATCAGCTGTAGTAACAGCTTATTTGTTCGTTATGTGCCATGTCATATAATATGGCCAATCATGGTCGTTCCATGACCATACTGTTATTGTTCTTGACAACTTTTTTCTACAGAAGAGGTTTGCCCTTACCTTCTTCTGTGCAGAATCTTTACAAGACGGGTGACCCCCCATTATCAATACTCTTCAGAGATTGTCTGCTGGTGTCAAAAGCAGGACTTGTGATATGCACCAGCTGCTCATACAGCCATCCACCACCTGCTCCCATTGTTTCAGTGACCCTGACCGCGGGCTAAACAGGTGCTACACTTTGCCCAAGGGTGACCTGGAGGCATGGAGGGAAGGACTGCTTTACACCTCCTTTGGTAGAGATGTACCTCCACCCCACCAAAGTAAACAATTAAATTACCAGCATATATTCACAATTGGAAGTAAAAGTAAATAAGGCCATGGGACTATAAGTCACAGAAACAGAATGAGTTCACTTGCTCATCAAATTTGCTCTGCCATTGAATCGTGGCTGATCGTTTTTTTATCCTCCTCAGCCTCATCTCCGGCCTTCTCCCCGTAATCTCTGATGCCGTTCTAATCAGGAACCTATCCATCTCTGTTTAAATTCACCCAATGACCTGACGTCCACAGCTGCCAATGGTAAATAATTCCATAAATTCACCACTTTCTGGCTAAATAAATTTCTTTGCATCTCTGTTTTAAATAAATGCTCCTCTATCCTGTGGCTGTGCCCTCTTGACCTAAACTCCCCCACCATGGGAAACAACCTTTCTACATCTACTCTGTCCAGGCCTTTAAACATTCAAAAGGTTTCAATGAGATCCCCCCCCACCCCCCACCTCATCCTTCTGAATTCCAGTAAGGACAGGCCCACAGCCATCCAAAATTCCTAGTATGATAACCCTTTCATTCCTGGAATCATCCTTGTGAACCTCCTCTGAACTCTCTCCAATGCCAGAACATCTTTACTCAGTTGAGGAGCCTAAAGCTGTTCACAATACTCAAGGTGTTGTCTCACCAGTGCCTTATAAGGCCTCAGAATCACATCCCCGCTCTTGTATTCTGGACTTGAAATGAATGCTAACATTGCATTTGCCTTCCTCACCACCGACTCGACCTGCAAGTTAACCTTTAGGGTGTTCTGCACAAGGACTCCAAAGTCCCTTTGCACCTCAGATTTTTGGATTTTCTCACCATTTAGAAAACAGTCTGCACAATTATTTCTGCCACCAAAGTGGATGACTATGCATTTTCCAACATTGTATTTCATTTGTCCATTCTCCTAATCTGTCTAAGTCCTTCTGCATCCTACCTGTTTCCTCAATACTACCTGCCCCTCCACCAATCTTCATATCAACAAAGTCATCTAAATTATTGACATACAGCATAAAAAGAAGTGGTCCCAACACCGACCCCTGCTGAACACCGCTAGTCACTGGCAGCCAAACAGACAAGAATCCTTTTATTTCCATTCATTGCCTCCTACAAAATCAGCCAATGCTCTAACCATGTTAATAACATTCCTGCGATACCATGAGCTCTTAACTTGGTAAATAGTTTCATGTGTGGCTCCTTGTCAAAGGTCTTCTGAAAGTCCAAATACACAACATCCACTGCATTCTCTTTGTCTTTCCGAATTCTAATCTCCTCAGAGAATTTCAACAGGTTTGTCAGGCAAGATTTTTCCTCAAGGAAACCTTGCTGACTTTGTCTTATCTTATCCAGTGTCACCAAGTACTCCATAACCTCATCCTTAACAATTGACTTCAGTATCTTCTCAGCTACTGTGGTCAGGCTAACTGTCTATAATTTCCTTTCTGCTGCCTTCCTCATTTCTTAAAGAGTGGAATGAAATTTGCAATTTTCCAGTCCTCTGGCACCATACCAGAGTTCAATGAGCTTTGAAAGGTCATTGCTAATGCCTCCACAATATCTACCACTACCTCATTCAGAACCCTAGGGTGCAGTTCATCTGGTCTGGGTGACTTATGTACCCTTTGGTCTTTCAGCTTTTTGAGCACCTTCTCCTATGTAATAGTAACTGCACTCAACACTCTTGCTTCACACACTACAACATCAGGCACACTGCTAGTGTCTTCCACAGTGAAGACTGATGCAAAATACTCATTTAGATCATCTGCCATCTCCTTGTCCCTCATTATTATCTCTCCGGCCTCATTTTCTAGTAGTCCTATATTCACTTTCATCTCTCTTTTATTTTTTACATACTTGAAAAAACTTTTATATTGTTTGCTAGCTTGCTTTCATATTTCATCTTTTCTCTCTGAATAATTCTTTTAGTTTCTCCCTGTAGGTTTTTAAAAGCTTCCCAATCCTCTATCTTTCTGCTAATTTTTGCTTTGTTGTATGCCCTCTCTTTTCGTTTACATTAACTTTACTTCCCTTGTCAGTCATGGTAGTACTATGCAATACAGGCAGACAGAAAATAGATACATGGCTCCTATAGAGCTCATTCCCTCCACTAGCCCACCGGTCACCCTTGGCCAAGGTGGGCATCTGCTTAGTCCCTCTGATCAGGGTCACGTGAAATCATGGGAGCAGGTGGTGGATGGTCGTATGAGCAGCCGGTGCATATCATAAGTCCTGACCATGTGACCATTGATGCCAGGCAGACAATTCCTGAACAGTATTGATAATGGCTGGGGTCAGTTGTCTTGTCAAGACAATGCCCAGAAGAAAGCAGTGGCAAACCACTTTGGTCGAAAAATTGGCCAAGAATGATCACGGTCAAGACTGTGATCAGCCACATCATATAACACGGTACATAATGATGGTGATGATGAACGTCCACTTTAGAAAATTCAGGGGCCTCCATGTGAATACAGATTACATAAGAAATTAACTTATGTCATATCGGTATCGACCAGAGCAAAAGAATAACTAATTTCAAAATACTGGAATTTACAGTTACATACATTTGGTTTTGGCTATATGCAAATGTTACTGCAATACTGAAGAGTTCTTAAACTTCCTGCATTCTTAAATAAAAACTAATACAATTCAGAAATATCTCAGCATTTAAAGATTTAGTAGGGGTGTCAAGATGGAGAAAGTTAATTCAGGAAATTCCAGAAACAGAGAACCAGACTTGACATTTCAAGTTAAGGACCCTTCATTGTGGAAGATTTGCTTGATTCCAGGTTGTAGTGAAATCATAAGGAGAACATAGTTGCCATATCAAACACTAAAGAAAATAACCTTCTATCTTTTATTTCCAATCTTTTTAATTAATAGTTCTGTGTGTAAGTTAACAATCTAATATTAATTAAGTAAATTTTTATTAAGTATTTAAGGTTACATAGATCCTTATGATGTACACTTTTGTAGCTTTAACAAGTATTTAGCAAGTAGATTGCATGGGGATCATGAGTGAACAGCCCTTTTCAAGTCCAGCCACAAGTTCTCAACTGGATTGAGGTCTGGACTCTGACTTGGCCACTCCAGCATATGAACTTTGTTGTTTTTAAGCCATTCCCGTATAGCTTTGGCTTTATGCTTGGGTCATTGTCTTGCTGGAAAACAAGTTGCAGTATCTTGCAGACTACATCAGGATTTCCTCCAGGATTTCCCTGTGTTTGGTTGCATTCATTTTACCCTCTACCTTCACAAGCTTTCCAGAGTCTGCTGCAGTAAAGCATCCCCATAGCATGATGCAACCACCACCATGCTGCATTGTAGATTTGGTATGTTTTTAATGATGTGCGGTGTTTAGTCTGATGGCCAAAAAAACCTGGACTACACCTCTTCCCAGCCTGTTACTTGTAAAAGCGCTACCCCTTCCCTCAATTCCTCCACCTCTGCCGCATCGACTCTCAAGATGAGGCTTTTCATTCTAGAATGAACGAGATGTCCTCCTTTTCAAAAAAGGGGGCTTCCCTTCCTCCCCCATCGATGCTGCTCTCAACCGCATCTCTTCTATTTCACCCACGTCTGCTCTTACCCCATCCTCCCACCACCATACCAGCCTCATCAACCACCCCCTCAGCCTCCGCGTCCAGCATGTAATTCTCCAATGGGATCCCACCGCAAACGTATCTTCCCCCACCCACTTTCTGCTTTCTGCAGGGATCGCTCCCTGCGCAAGTCCCTTGTCCATTCGTCCCTCCCCACTGATCTCCCTCCTGGTACTTATACTTGCAAACGGAACAAGTGCTACACCTGTCCCTACACCTTCTCCCTCACTACCATTCAGGACCCTAAACAGTCCTTCCAGGTGAGGCGACACTTCACCTGTGAGTCTATTGGGGTCATAAGCTGTGTTAGGTGCTCCCAGTGTGGCCTTCTCTATATCAGTGAGACCCGACGTAGATTGGGAGACCGCTTCACTGAGCACCTATGCTCCATCTGCTAGAAAAAGTCGGATCTCCCAGTGGCCACCATTTTAATTGCACTTCCCATTCCCATTCCGGTATGTCCATTAAGAATCAGAGTCAGAATCAGGTTTATTATCACTGGCACATGTCATGAAATTTGTTAACTTAGCAGCAGCAGTTCAATGCAATACATAATATAGAAGAAAGAAGAATAAATAAATAAATAAATCACTTACCACCATTTATGTATATTGAATAGATTAAAAATTGTGCAAAAAAACAGAAATAATATATATTAAAAAAAGTGAGGTAGTGTTCAAGGGTTCAATGTCCATTTAGGAATCGGATGGCAGAGGGGAAGAAGCTGTTCCTGAATCGCTGAGTGTGTGCCTTCAGGCTTCTGTATCTCCTTCCTGATGGTAACAGTGAGAAAAGGGCATGCCCTGGGTGCTGGAGGTCCTTAATAATGGACACTGCCTTTCCGAGACATCGCTCTTTGAAGATGTCCTGGGTACTTTGTAGGCTAGTACCCAAGATGGAGCTGACTAGATTTACAATGCACTGCAGCTTCTTTCGGTCCTGTGCAGTAGCCCCTCCATACCAGACAGTGATGCAGCCTGTCAGAATGCTCTCCACAGTACATCTATAGAAGTTTTTGCGTGTATTTGTTCTTACCAAGTTGCTTCAAAATCCTAATAAAGTAGTCGCTGCTTTGTCTTCTTTATAACTACATCGATATGTTGGGACCAGGTTAGATCCTCAGAGATCTTGACACCCAGGAACTTGAAACTGCTCACTTTCTCCACTTCTGATCCCTGTATGAGGATTGGAATGTGTTCCTTTGTCTTACCCTTCCTGAAGTTCACAATCAGCTCTTTCATCTTACTGATGCTGAGTGCCAGGTTGTTGCTGTGACACCATTCCACTAGTTGACATATCTCACTCCTGTACACCCTCTCATCACCACTGAGATTCTACCAACAATGGTTGTATCATCAGCAAATTTATAGATGGTATTTGAGCTATGCCTAGCCACACAGTAGTGGGTATATAGGGAGCAGAGCAGTGGGCTAAGCACACAGCCCTGAGGTGCACAAGGTGTTGATCGTCAGCGAGGAGGAGATATTATCACCAATCCGCACAGATTGTGGTCTTCTGGTTAGGAAGTTGAGGATCCAATTGCAGAGTAAGGTACAGAGGCCCAGGTTCTGCAACTTCTCAATCAGGATTGTGGGAATGATGGTATTAAATGCTGAGCTGTAGTCGATGAACAGCATCCTGACACAGGTGTTTGTGCTGCCAGGTTGTCTAAAGCCCTGTGAAGAGCCATTGAGATTACATCTACCATTGACCTATTATGGTAATAGGTTAGATCCTTGGAGATCTTGACACCCAGGAACTTGAAATTGCTCACGCCCTCCACCTCCAATCCCTCTATGAAGATTGGTATGTGTTCCTTTGTCTTACCCTTCCTGAAGTCCACAATCAGCTCTTTCGTCTTACTGACATTGAGTGCCAAGTTGTTGCTGCAAAACCACTCCACTATTTGGAATATCTCACTCCTGAATGCTCATGGCCTCTTCCACTGTCGTGATGAAGCCACACTCAGGTTGGAGGAACAACACTTTATATTCTGTTTGAGTAGCCTCCAACCTGATAGTATGAACTTCAATTTCCCAACCATCCGTAATGCTCCCCATCCCCCTCCCCCTTCACCATTTCACATCCCCTTTTCCCTCTCTCACCTCATCACCTCACTCTGGTGCTCCTCCTTCATTTTCTTTCTTCTGGCTCGTTCACCAATCAACTTCCCAGCTATTTACTTTATCCCTCTCCCTCCAGTTTTCACCTATTGTTTTGTGTTTCTCTCTCCCCTCCCCCCATCTTTTAAATCTACTCCTTAGCTGTTTTTCTCCAGTCCTGCTGAAGAGTTTCGGCCTGAAATGTCGAATATAATTTTTTCCATAGATGTTGCCTGACCTGCTGAGTTCCTCTAGCATTTTGTGTGTGTTGCCAAAAAGCTCAATTTTGGTTTCCCCAGACCATAGAAACTTCTCTCAGCTGACTTCAGAGTCTCCTTCATGCCTTCTGGCAAACTCTAGCTGAGATTTCATGTGAGTTCTTTTCAATATTGGCTTTCTCTTTGCCATTCTCTCGTGAAGCACCCAGGCAACAGTTGTTGTATGTGCAATTTCTCCCATCTCAGCCACTGAAGCTTGTAACTCCTCCAGTGTTGTCATTGGTCTCTTGGTGACTTCCCTCACTCGTCCCCTTCTTGCACAGTCACTCAGTTTTTGAGGACAGCTTGCTCTAGGCAGATTTACAGCTGTGCCATATTCTTTCCATTTCTTGATGATTGACTTAACTGTACTCCAAGGGATATTTTGTGCCTCTGAACTTTTCTTGTATCCATTTCCTGACTGGAACTTTTCAATAACCTTTTCGCGTGGTTGCTTGGAGTGTTCTTTTATCTTCATGGTGTAGTTTTAGCCAGGATCCTGACTCACCAGCAGTTGGACCTTCCAGATACAGGTGTATTTCTTACTACATCAGAAAATCCACATAACGTTTGGCAATCCCCAATCCAGAGTCCGGAGAGGCTGCTGCGTATTAATGTCATGCTACCATCTTAGTGTGTTCCCCAGAAAGGAGCTCCAATCCCACCAGACAAAACAAGACCAAAAACTAAAGCTACAAGACCTTCACAAAACCACATAGTTACAACATATAGTTACAACAGTGCAAACAATAGCATAATTGATTGAAAAAACAGACCATGGGCACAGTAAAATTAATTGAAACTCCTTGAGTACACATGGTGATCTCCATTTAACTAATTATGCGACTTCTAAAATAAAATTGCTGCACCAGTGATAATTTGGGGTGTCATATTAAAGGGGGTGAATACTTATGCAATTAATTATTTTGTATTTTATATTTGTAATTATCTCAGTTTGTAGAGGTTTGTTTTCACTTTGACATGAAAGTGTCTTTTTCCTTTGATCAGTGTCAAAAAAAGCCAAATTAAATCCGCTGTGATTCAATGTTGAAAAACAATAAAATATGAAAACTTCCAAGGGAGGTAGGTATTTTTTATAGGCACTGTATATTCCTATATTTTGGAGAACACTGAAAGGAAAAATATGAATGACCAGAGTTAAATGGTTTGGCTTATCTTAAAATTAAAAATCTGGTCTGCATTAAAATAATGCCCATTCTCATAATCCTCTACATTTGGAAACAAGCAGTACAGTTGTGTCTGCCACTAATGGAGCACAAAGCTCATATGGCATGTTAATTTTGCTGCAAAAGCATTTTTTCCTATCTAATTGTCAATGTCTACTTTAATTTTCCATATTGCTTCTGACATTGCTGTGGATTATGGATTTTCAGAAGCATTTGCTGCCCTTTATTGCTTCAAGAAGTTATGTAAGATGCATAGGACCTTTATTCATGACACAACTCATATCATTCATTCCTGTGGCCAAAAATCCATCCATTGAATGCTGCTTTTAACACGATTTCAAAGGCAGCAATCGGTGTATGAATTACCAGATTATTACTAAATTTAGTTTCAGTTCCGTACAGGTAACATATATGTCACCTTTAGCCAATAGTTTATTTGTAATGAGGCATGTGAAAGTTAATTCTAAGTGTTATTTTTCATGTCTGGTTTTAACCTGAAGTTACAACATTCAGTTTATGATTCACAGTTTTCACTTTATTGCAGTGACATGTCAGGTATCTGAAAATGTTATTGAAAGCTGCAAGGTTTCTGTGTGTGTGTATTTTTTCACTTTATAGATTCAGACAGGACCTCAAAATTGGAAAGATGACGCTCTTGCACCCCTCCAGTAAAGCACCAACACTGAATCTCTGTACACTGCCTAACTGTATTCTCACATACTGTATTGTGTCAAAGCTTTCTAATGCTGATCTAATGAAAAATACCTATAGTACAGAAGCTTCACATTTTCTTGTTTTCCATAAGATATAGGAGTAAAATTAGGCCGTTTGGCCCATTGAGTCTGCTCCACCATTTCATCATTCACTGATCCATTTCCCTCTCAGCCCATATGTGTCCTGTATTGTGCACAAATACCATATGGTTCATCTCATATTAACTATTAGTACACGGAACACTGAATGGGTGCTTTAGAATTTAATTGAAAGGGATTCAAAGAATAATTTAGAATCATAAATATGTGAAACTAATAGAAAGGGTTTAATGAGGATATTGCCATGATGAGAGAATTCAAATTTCAATGTAAATTTTCTTATCCAAGTACATATATGTCTCCATATACAACCTGGATACTCATTTTCATAATTGTAGTTATCAGGGGAGATAGACTTGTATAAGATTACTCCCTTTGGAACAAAGGAAATTTTCGAGAAATTTATTATAAACAAATTTTTTAAAAGGTCCTGGCAGAGTGAATAGGAAGTATTTACTTTACTTGGCAAAAATGTCAATAACTGGGGAGATACAGTTTTACATTAATTAGTGGAAATATTCAAGGGAGCTGAGGAAACAGTTTTTAATCTCAAGCCCACAGAGGGTCTGGAACACATTGTCTGAAAGTGTGGTGGAGCAGAAGTTTACATTATATTTAAAAAGGTGCTGAATGAGAACGTGTGAGTCATTATGGTTCTGGAAGAAAAGCTGCAGGACAGGAAGTAATTTAAGTGCCTCCATTTTAGTCTAGCCTGGACGGGAGAGCCAAATGATCTCCTTCGATGCTGTATCGTTACAGTATTATGCAAACGTGTTAGGCATATACTATTTAAATAGCTAGCCTTCTGCACGGTACTGTAGTAATTTTATGTATTGCACTGTACAGCTGCCGCAAAATAAAAACAAATTTCAAGTTGAGTGCCAATGAACCTTATTTTGATATGGAGTCATCATCATCATCAATATCATTATTCAGATTCAGATTCAGTTTATTGTCATTTAAGAACCACAAATGCAATGCAGTTAAAAAATGAGACAACGTTCCTCCAGAATGATATCACAAAAGCACATGACAAAACAGACTACACCAGAAAATCCACATAATGTTTGGCAATCCCCAATCCAGAGTACGGAGAGGCTGCTGTGTATTGATATCGCGCTACCGTCTAGCGCGTTCCCCGGAAAGGAGCTCCAAATCCACCAGACAAAACAAGACCAAAAACTAAAGCTACAAGACCTGCACAAAACCACATAGTTACAACAGTGCAAACAATACCATAATTTGATAAAAAACAGACCATGGGCACAGTAAAAATAGTCCAAAGATGTTAAAAGAATATGTTTGAAAGAAACCACCACACAGTTTCCACAAGTCCCCAGGGTCCCGACAGACTCGCCATCCCATGCCGGCGGCAGAAGGGAATACCCCCGCTATGGACTTCCACGGCACCGCCCAACTCAGCCTTGCAGACGTAGCACACAACGAAAGCGACCTGACTGCAGCGGACTCCGAGTCCATCGAACCTCCGAGTTCTGACCATCCCCTCCGGCACAGCTTCTCCGAGCACCATCCTCTGCCGAGCGTATTAAGACGGCCCCACCAATGGCCATCGGCAACGCGACCCTGAGGACTGGGGGCCTGTCCTTCTCAGCAGAGACCCGGACCTCACAGCAGCAGCAGCAATGAAAAGGGCCTTCCTGGAGATTTCCAGCTGTTCCTCCGTGCTCCGTGCTCCCACGTCCGTTTTTCATTAGATTAGGATTGCACACGGCACCCCGCTTAACAAATAACATATCAGCTCCAGAGTGGCCGCTGCAAGCTGCGTCGCTCTGCCATCCTGGATCCATTATGTGCTGTGTCATATGACATGGGTGAGCATGGTAATGGCCAAGACCACTCTTGGCAAATTTTACTGCAGAAGTGGTCTGCCATTACGTTCTCGACAATGTCTTTACAGGACAGGTAACACCAGCCATTAGCAATACTTCAGAGATTGTCTGCCAGGTGTCAGTGGTCGCATAACCAGGGATTGCAATATGAACCAGCTGCTCATACGACCATCCACCACCTTCTCCCATGGCTTCCCATTACCCTGATCGGGTGGGGGGGGGGGGGTGAAGTTAAGTAGGTGCTGCACCTTGCCCAAGGGTGACCTGCAGACTAGTGGAGGGAATAAGCACCTCACACCTCCTTTGCTAGAGTTGTATCTCCACCCTGTCACCCAATTCTGATATGAATCTCTAGTGTGGACTGAGAGTGTAAAGAGGACAGGGAAAAGGGCATCATGGTTGGGAAACAGGAATAACGGTTGAGAAGGGGGGAAGGAAGAGGGGCATTATGGTTTGGAAAATGGGGAAAGGAGTGGGAAATACCAGAGACATTCTGTAATGATCAAAAAAACAATTGTTTGGAATCAAATTACTTTGCCTGGTTTCTCAGGGCTGAGTCTGTCTGCACCGTGCCATCCCATGCCCCTGGCACTCCTTCTCTGCCACCTGTCCCACACCCCTCCCATGGTGCTCCACCTTCACCATTCTCACCGTTCCCAACATCCTTTGCTCCCACCAGATTTACAACCTCGCTCTCTGCTCCATATTGGCAAATACAGTAATCAGCAAAAGTCTTAGGCTCCCTAGCTATATCTATATGCCTAAGACTTTTGCAAGGTACTGTACGTTGATAGCAGTATTTGAAATGGGCCTTCCCACCACGGATTGCTGTCTATCACACCCTGCTCCAGGTGTGGTCTCCTGAATATTGGTGTAAATAGGCAGACCACATTGCCGAGCACCTACGCTCCCAACAGCAGCAAAAGCGGGATCTGCTGGTGGCCAGCCATTTTAATTCCACTTCCCATTCCCATATCACTGTCTTGATGAGGCCACACTTAGGTTGGAGCAAGAACACCTCATATTCCATTTGGGTAGCCTCCAACCTGATGGCATGAATATTGATTTCTCTAACTTCTGGTAATGCCCCCTACCCCTCTTCCTTCACCATTTCCTATCCCTTTTCCCTTTCTCAACTTATCTCCTTGCCTGCCCATCACCTCACTCTGGTGCTCCTCCCTCCATTTCTTTCTTCCATTGCCTTCTGTCTCTTTCACCAATCAACTTCCCAGCTCTTTACTTCATCCCTCCCCCCTCCAGGTTTCACCTATCACCTTATGTTTCTCTCTCCCTTCTCCCCACTTTTAAAATCTACTCCTCAGCTTTTTTTTTCTCCAGTTCTGCAGAAGGGTTTCAGTCTGAAACATCGACTGTACTCTTTCCCATGGACGCTGCCTGGCCTGCTGAGTTCCTCCAGCATTTTGTGTGTGTTGCTAGTTTGCTATACCAGATGGTGTATGCCCAGAGTTCTGAAAGAGATAGCTGAAGATATTGTGGAGGCATTAGCAATGATCTTTCAAGAATTACTAGATTCTGGAATGGTTCCAGAAGACTGGAAAATTGAAAATGTCACGCTCCTCTTAAAGAAGGGAGCGAGGCAGAAGAAAGGAAACTATAAGCCAGTTAGTCTGACCTCAGTGGTTGGGAAAATGTTGGAATCAATTATTAAGGATAAGGTCTTTGGGTACTTGGAGGCACATGATAAAATAGGCCATAGTCAGCATGGTTTCCTCAAAAGAATATCTTGTCTGACAAACCTAATGGAACTCTTTGAAGAAATAGCAAGCAGGATAGACAAAGGAGAATTGATTGATGTTGTGTACTTGTACTTTCAGAAGGCCTTTGACAAGAAGCCACACAAGAGGCTGCTTAACAAGCTACGAGCCCCTGGTATTACAGGAAAGATTCTATCATGAATAAAGCAGAGGCTGATTAACAGCAGGCAAAGAATGGGAATAAAGGGAGCTTTTTCTGGTTGGCTGCCGGTGACCAGTGGTGTTCCACAGGGGCCTGTGTTGGGACCGATTCTTTTTACATTATGATGGAATTGATGGCTTTGTTGCAAAGTTTGCAGATGATATCAAGGTAGGTGGTGGGGCAGGTAGCTTTGAGGAAGTAAAGAGGCTACAGAAGAACTTAGACAGATTAGACAAATGGGCAAATAAACGGCAGATAGAATACAGTGTTGGGAAGTGTATGGCCATGCACTTTGTTGGAAGAAATGAAAGGGTTGACTATTTTCTAAATGGAAATAAAATACAAAACACTGAGGTGCAAAGAGACTTGGAGTCCTTGTGCAGATTTCCTTAAAGATTAATTTGCAGGTCAAGTCTGTGGCGAGAAAGGCAAATGTGATGTTAGCATTTATTTCAAGAGGACTGGAATATAAAAGCAAGCATGTAATGTTGAGACTTTATAAGGCACTGGTGAGTCCTTACTTGGAGAATTGTGAGCCGTTTTGGACCCCTTATCTAAGAAAAGTTGTGCTGAATCTGGAGATGATTCAAAGGAGGTTCACGAAAATTATTTCAGGATTGATTGGCTTCTCATATGATGAGTGTTTGATGGTTCTGGGCCTGTTTGCACTGGAGTTCAGTAGAATGAAGGGTGACCTCATTGAAACCTTTCAAATAGTGAAAGTCCTTGATAGAGTGGATGTGGAGAGGATGTTTCCTATGGTGGGAGAGTCTAAAACCAGAGGACACAGCCTCGGAATAGAGGGATGTCCTTTTAGAACAGAAATGAGGAGAGATTTCTTTAGCCAGAGAGTGGTGAATCTGTGAAGTTCTTTGCCACAGGCAGATGTGGAGGCAGCTGTGGAAATCAAACCCATGAACAGCAGGAGAGTGAGTCTAATAGAGATACATGTTTGGGTTTAATTTTAAAGTTTTTTTCTGCTTGAATGCCACATGAAACACTGCTCCTCCTCCCATCACCCTACTCTGAATGTGACCTTGCAAAATAAACCTCAATCAAGTTTAGCAGATTACAATCTTGAAGCAGATGCTTCAGATAAAAACCACATCTTGGACAGCCCCTTGAGTGAGATATTCACAAAACAGTGCAGCCTTTGACTGAAAACTGCAGTCTCCAAATCTCAGGCTTGTTTAAAAAATGTCTCACAGATGGTTTCTTGGAAACCAGGAAAAAGAAAACTCTCCTTTTCCTGGGTAGTCTCCTGTTCATGCGTACAGTGCTTTGTAAAAGCATTCAGCCGTCGACATTTTGTTCACAAAAATAAGTATTATAACCAGATATTTTGAACAATTTAACTGGGAATATTTATTTGTGATTCATAGGGTCCTTTTATCACAGAAGAGCACAAATTCAGGAAAAGTTGTAAAGCGCGAAAAACTAAAAATTCAAAACTGGAATGTCAGCAGCTCAAAAGTACTCATCTCCCTTTGCTCAGTACTTCATTGAATCACCTCTTGAACCTATTACAGCCAGTAGTTTTTTTGGATAAATCTCCATTAGCTTTGCATGACATGATGGAACAAGATTTGCCTATTCCTCAAGCTGTGCCAGGTTAGTTGGGGAGTGGCGGTGGACAGCAATCATGAGATCTTGCCAAAAATGTTTGATCAGGTTAAGGTCGGGAATCTGACTGGGGCACTCAAGGACATCAATTTTCTTCATTTAAAGTCACTCCACGGTTGCTCCAGCAGTGTCCTTTGTGCCTCAGATTTTTGCATTTTCTTTCCATTTAGAAAATAGTCAACCCCTTCATTTTTTCTACCAAAGGGCATGACCTTACACTTTCTTCCCTTGAGGAAACCATGCTGACTACGTCCTATTTAATCCTGTGCCTCTAAGTACCCTGAAACCACATCCTTAACAATCAACTCCAACATCTTCCCAACCACTGAGGTCAGATTAGCTTGCCTATAATTTCCTTTTTTTTCTGCCTCTCTCCCTTCTTGAAAAGTAGAGTGACATTTGCAATTTCCCAGACTTCTGGAACCATTCCAGAGTCTTGTGATTCTTGAAAGGTCATTACTAATGCCTCCACAATTTCTTCAGCCTCCTCTTTCAGAACCCCTGGAGTGTACACCACTTGGTCCAGATGACTTATCTACCTCCAGACCTTTCAGTTTCCGAAGAATCTTCTCCCTAGTGATGCTAACTTTACACTCTTCATAACCCCTGACATCTGGAACTTACACCATACTGCTAGTGTCTTCCATCATGAAGATTGGTGCAAATTACTTATTCAGTTCGTCTGCACTTCCTTGACCCCATTACTACCTTTCCAGTACCGTTTTCCAGCCATCTGACATCCACTCTTTTCCACTTTATCTATCTGAAGAAATTTTTGGTATCCTCTTTAATGTTATTGGCTAGCTTACTTTCATAATCCATTTTTACCTTCTTGATGACTTTTTAGTTGCCTTCTATTGGTTTTAAAAACTTCCCAATCCTGTAACTTCCTACTAATTTTTCCTCTATTTTAGGTCCTCTCTTAAGTCAAAAAGGTTTAAGGCTCTCCACCACCCAGGGCATGTCCTCATCACACTGTTACCATTGAGAAGGAGGTGCAGGAGTCTGAAAGCACACAATCAGTGTTTCAGGGACAGCTTCTTCCTCTCTGCCGTCCGATTTCTAAATGGACTTTGAACCAATGAACATTACCTCACTGCTTCTTTATTTCTGTTTTTTTGCACTACTTAACTATTTAATAGACATATATATACTTACTGTAACTGAGTGTTTTTGCTCTGTATTTATTTATCATGTACAGCATTGTATTACTTCTGTAATATTAAATAATTTCATGGCATATGCCAGTGATATTAAATATGATGCTGATTCTTGTTAGCCACTGTTACATCATCTTGCCTTTGGAATACTTCTTCTTCTTTGGTATATATCCTATGTCTTCTGAATTGCTTCCAGAAATTCTAGCTATTGCTGCTCTGCCAACATCTCTGCCAATGTTTTTTACCAATCAATTCTGGTCAATTCCCCTCTCACGCCTCAGTAATTCCCTTTACTCAACTGTAATTTTGGTACATCTGACTTCAGCTTCTCCTCCTTAAATTTCAGGATGAATTCGGTCATATTATGATCACTTTCCCCTAAAGGTTCTCTTACCTTAAGCTCTCAAATCAATTCCAGTTCATCGCACAACACCTAATCCAGAATAGCTGATCACCTACAGGGTTCAACCACGAGCTACTCTAAAAAGCCATTTCACAGGCATTCTAGAAAGTCACCCTCTTGGAATCAAGCACCTACCTGATTTTCCCAATCTATCTGCATATTGAAATCCCTCATTACTATTGTAACATTGCCGTTTTGGCAAGCTTGCATTTTCTGTCTCCCGTGTAATTTGTAGACCACATCCTTACTACTGTTTGGGGGTTTGTTTACAACTCCTATCAGGGTCTTTTTACCCTTGCATTCCTTAGCTCTGTCCACAATGATTCAGCACCTTCTGACCCTACGTCACCTCTTTCTAAAGATTTTATTTTATTTTCTACCAACAGAGCAGCACCACCTTCTCTGACTTCCTGCCTGTCCTTTAGATACAATGTGTATCCTTGGGCATTAAACTCCCCTCTATAATCTTCTTTCAGTCATGATTCAGTGATGTCTACAACATCATATGTGCCATTCTGTAACTGTGCTACAAATTCATCTACGTACTTTATTCGGTATACTGCCCACTTTCAAGTATAACACCTTCAGTCCTGGATTCACCTTTTTCAATTTTGTCTGTCTTTTATGTTGCATTTCGTCCTGTTACTGTAATTTTGCCCTGTCATCGGCCTCTTCCTGCTAGGAGTCCCACCACACATTGTCTGTTTTTGTAAACCAACTACCTCATCTTCAGCATTATCACTTCAGTTTCCATCGCCCCGCCAGATCAGTTTAAACCTATCCGAACAGCTCTAGTCAATCTGCCCACAACAATATTAGACCCCTTGTGTTCAGGTGTAACCCATTCCTTTTGTACAGGTCGTACCTTTCCCAGAAGAGATCCCAATGATTCATAAATCTGCATCCCTGCCTCCTGCACCAGTTCCTCAGCCATGCATTCACCTGCCAAGTCATCCTATTCTTCCCCTCACTGGCACGTGGCATCGGTAGCGATTGACAGATTACTGCCCTGGAGGTGCAGTTTCTCAGCTTTCTACCTAGCTTCCTAAAAGGTCTCTTCAGGACCTCTTCACCTTGTCTATCTATATCATGTTATGTTGAAGCATCTAAAAAGATAATCAAAAACATCCAACATTGAATCCCTTCTACCCACACAACGTTCATATCCCTCCATCTTCCTCATATTTACGTGCAATCTAACATCTCTTAAAAGCCTCTAATGTATTTGCCTCGACCACCATCCCAAGCATCCACCACTCTCTGAGTAAAAACCATCCAGTGTCATACACTGGATGACACTATGAATGTAAAGACAACCATGCACATATATAAATTCATTCATATTTATATATTTATGGATTAAGTTTAGTTTAGAAATAATAGAAGCATTGTATCCAATTCCAAGCAATTTGCCTGCATATGTCTGGCTACTTTCAGAACATTTCCCACTGCCAAAAGAGAAGTCAGTTATAAAACAAATAAACTACAACACAAGTAAAAACTTCTGCTGTACTGAAAATGTTAAAGGGGCAATGGAGACAAAAAGTCAGAAAGGAAGCTCTCTCTAGAGTCTTCATCTGTGATTGATGAAGTTAAGTGACCTGGAAAGTTAGAAGGCTGAGACGATAGGGAATCTGTCGTCTCAATCATTTCTCTGCAGGGCTTTTATTTCCTTTAATTTGCATTTTACATCAAACATCCCCTCTGCAACCAAGAATAGAGATATTTTATCTCAGAATGAAAAATCTGTTTATGAAGGTTCTCAGTCATCCAGGTCATTGCATATCAAGCAGTACTAAATCAAGGCAACTGGACTTGCTGTGTTGGAAAGAAAAGTAACACACAACTTTGTGTTATAGAGTCATAGAAAAGTAAACCACAGAAAAAGTCCCTTCAGCCCATTAAGTCTGTGCAGAGCCATTTATATTACTCCTATCTTCCTGCACTGTGACCACAGTACTCCATACCCCTATCATCCATGTCCCTTTCTAAGCTTCTCTTAAACATTGAAATCAAGCTTGTATGCCCCACTTGTGCTGGAACTTGGTTCCACACTCTCATGACCCTCTGAGTGAAGATGTTTCCCCTCACGTTCCCCTTAAACATTTCAGCATTCACCCTTAACCATAACCTCTATTTTTAGTCCCACTCAACCTCAGTGGAAAAAGCCTGCTTGCATTCACCCTGTTTATACCCTTGATAATGTTGTATAACTATCAAATCTCCCCTCTGTCCTCTACGACCCAAGGAATGAAGTCCTAACCTGTTCAATCTTTCCTTACAACTCCGGTCCTCCAGTTTCAGCAACGATTTTGCAAACTTTCTCTGTGCTATTTGGATGGTTAATTGGCCATGGTAAAATTGTACCGATTGGTGGGACCTTGAGGAAAGTTAAGAGAAATGAGGGGAAAGTAAAAGGGGATCAGAGTGAATGGGTGCTTTGTGGACAGCACATACGTGATCAGCTGAAGAGCCTCTTTCCATATTGTATGACACTGTGAATACTGTGACTCTGAACAACAGAAAGTTTAAATAATGACAAACCTTCCATTTTGAGGCAGCAAGGGTCCTGAGAGTTGACAAACTAATAGTTTACCTGTGGTGAACTACATATACCTGTCTGGACACGCCCCCCACTGCTGACTGCTCCGGTGGCTCCTCCCACAGACCCCGGTATAAAGGCGATTGGAGCCACAGACCCTTCCTCAGTCTCTAGGATGTTGTATGATGGTCACTTGCTGCTTGTGCTTTCTTCCAGCCAATAAAAGCCTACCTTAACCCACGTCTCAGAGTTATTGATGGTGCATCAATTTTATTGGCTGGAAGTTTTAAAACATGGAAAGCATTTTACGTCCGGAAAAATTGGACATTGACCCTCAAGACTTAGAAGCAGCTCTTGCCTTTAAACTCTGGCTTGCATGCTTCCAATCATACTTGGAGGAGGTTTGTGTGACTGAGCCCGCTATTATGCACAGAATCCTCCTTTCGAGGGTCAGCCCCAAAGTTTATTCACTTATCAGGGACCTGCCGACCTACCAAGGGGCAGTGGCTTCTGTAAGAAACTTTGTATGTTCTTCTCCTATGAGCACGTTTCCTCTGGGTGCACTGGTTTCCTCCTGTAGTCCAAAGTTCAGAAAGTTTGCCTAGATTTCAGTGTTTGTAAATTGCCCTGTGATTAGGCTGGTGTTAAATAGTTGGGCTGCTGGTTGGTGCGGTTCATTGGGCCAGAAGGGCCTGCTCTGCACTGTACCTCTAAATAAAATATCTGATTTAGGTCAGCAATGAAATGCTCATTCCAGGATTAAGTACATGGCAGATAACCAAACCAACCGTATCTTGTGAGAGTGAGTATCAAAAGAGTTGCTGAGCCAGACATACTAAGAAACCTAACAAGCCTTTGAGCTCCTGGTAAGCCAGCCAACCAGTAGCCATCTAAACTATAGCCAATGACAATTGTTAACCAGCAAACATTCAACCACAGAATTGCATCCATCGTCATCATCATCACACCACAGGAGTAGTAGAATAAGGCAACTATAGACACTCAAGCCAGCCGGTCTCCTGCCAGTGTCAGCAGTCAGCCAGCATCTAAAGTAGTCCAGCAACAGAGCAAAAGGTCTATCAAAATGATGCAGGAGAGGTAGATTATGAGCCGGAGGGCTTGTATTTTAAATTATGTCTAAATAAATGGTTTCTCTACTCAAGACTCCAATTCATGCTGGCACTCTGTACTGCCTGGATTACGTTCAGTCCACTCTGCTGCTCCAAGATTTCCGAATCTTTGGTATGGCTCAGTGACTTGATGCTCAGTCTTCGCGCACATGCGGATTTGTATGCTGCAAAGAGATGACTGTGGTTCTACAGTAGGGCTAATAAAGGTTGTATGACTTCGTACTCGTCCTGTAGAACAAGGGTTCCCAACCTGGGGCCCACTGACACTTTGGTTAATGTTTCTGGTGCATGGCAGGGAACCCCTGCTGTAGACCAATAACAATAGGCGAGGAGTTGGGAATCCCTGCTGTAGATAAATTGCACTCCTACAGGAGGTTGGTTGGAGGCAATAATGCAGTAATGTAGTGTAAATGCTTGAGAAGAGAATTTACACAAAGGCACAACCATGCCTGATGCCAGGCTGTAGATGTTTTGGGACCATGGACCAGTATAGCGCAGGAACAGTCCCTTCAGCCCACGAGGTTGTGCCAAACTTATTAAATTAATAATAAAATGCTCATTTAAAGTAACCCTTCTACCTACATAGTGTCAATATCCTTCCATCCTCTGCATATCCATGTGTCTGTCTAAGATCCTCAAAAATGTCTCCACTAGCACATCTGGCAGTGCACTCAAAACACTCACCGCACTTCTCCGTTGAACTTACCCCTTGCCCTGCACTTCTCCTCTGAACTTACCCCTTCTTCCCTTAAATACATGCCCTCTAGTATAAGATATATTTCGACCCTCTGAAAAAAGACATTGGCTGTCTACACTATCTGCGTCACTCATAATCTCATAAACCTCTATCAGAGGGGAAACATCTCAGATTGCATGGCACCTATCACAGATGTAAATAGATAGTGAATTGCTGAGACAGCCAAATTTGAGACAATATATTTCTTGGATGATGGGTTTGAAGGCTTTTGTGAAATTGGGAAAAGCTGCTTATTCCAATCTAATGCAGCCGTACTTCAAGCTTGATATTTCATAAAACCAACACCTTGAGTCAACAAAATTAACATTTCAGGTCAATATCTAATTTGATCAGCTCTGAAGCCAAATGATTAATCTGTTTTCTCTTTACACAGCTGCCATCTACTCTGCTGAATGCATGCAACAGTCTTTATGTTACTTTATTCAAGATTCAAGATTGTTTAATGCCATTTCCAATGCACAATTATAGAGGAGAATGAAATAATTGTAGTTCCAGACCCAATGAAGCACAAAAGGAAACCACAATAAATATAAATACAGAAGATAGCTTATTTACACGGATGAATTCTATGCACACAAAGTGACGCTAGGCATAGGAGTGTTTGTACATAAGGAAACAATAAAGTAATGGTGTTGGGGATGTGGTGGGGTGGGTTCATGGGTGGAGTTGAGGATCAGCCTCACGGTTTGAGGGAAGTAATTGCTTTTGAGTCTGGTGGTACTGGTGTGGATGCTATATAGCCTCCTCCTCGATGGAAGTGGGACAAACCGTCCATGGGGAGGGTGGGTAGGGTCCTTCCCATGACATTGCTGGCCCTTTCCCAGCATCTTTCTGTATATATGTCCTTGAAGATGGTTAGACTGGTGCCAGTGGTGCGCTGAAAAGTTGAGAAGCATGGAGACAAACATATGGCAGTGTGCAGTAAACCAGCTGGCCTCGTGCAGCTTCATTTTATTAGAGGTTTGGCTGTGGGAAGCAGATTTTAGATTTCCGTGAAAGAGCAGCTTCAGATGCAAACTTTATATTTCTTTCAGATGAAAGTGCTGCTGTAATATGATCAGGCACAGCAATCATTTACAGGCCTTCAGTAAAGGAGGAGAGTGTTGGATTTGGCATTAATACAAGGGTAAGATGCTGAAAAGTGTTATTGGTGTAGCTATTTAGCTGAGAAATATATTCCTTAGCTTTATTTTAATAGCTTCTTCCAGAGAGGTTCCCCTTATGCATTTAGATCAATGTGCCCTGGGTATTACTGATAGTATTCATTCAGTCAGCTGACTGCTGCCTGCCTCATTCTGTCTACTCTTGCCAAGGGTGTCCTTAGAAGTAAGGCATTCAGTTGTTTACATCTTCCTGGAGCATGCTTGGACACACAAAAAAAATGATTAATCTGTAGTTGTAAAAGTTCAGGCATCTTTATTTCTGCTTCAATCAAGGACATTACAGTGTATATTGCTGCTGGAAATCTTAAATTAGAGCCAGTACAGCTATTGACTTCAGAAAAATATTTTATATTCAGCCTGCTATGTAGCTTGATCTTGCATATGGTAGACAAATCATGAAGTTCCTTGTTATCAAAAGTAAATTGCCAGTTGAATATAGTCACTGGGAGCACCAATTTACAAGCCATACTAATTAAGCAAAAAATAATCCGGAATATGTTAAAACTTCTAACCACTTTCTTATTGCGATTTGAAAAACATATTTCAAGGTTCAAAATGCAAAGTAAATTTTATTATCAAAGTACATATACGTCACCATATTAAACCCTGAGATTCATTTTCTTGTGGGCATACTCAATAAATCTATAGAATAATAACCATTACAAAATCAATGAAAGACTGCTAGAGTGTTCGACCAGAGTGCCCAAGACAACAAAGTGTGCAAATATAAAAAGATGAAATAATAATAGTAATAAAGTAAGCAATAAGTATTGAGAACATGAGATGAAGAGTCCTTAAAAATGAGATCATTAGTTGTAGGAACATTTCAATGATTGGGCAAGTGAAGTTGAGTGAAGTTATCCCCTTTGGTTCAAGAGCCTGATGGCTGAGGGGTTGTAACTGTTCCTGAATGTGGTGGTGATGTGAATACTGAGGCTTTTGTGCCTTCTTCCTGATGGCAACAGCAAGATGAGATCATGTCCTGGGTGGTGGAGGTCTCTGATGATGGATGTTGTTTCCTTATGACAGTGTTCCAAGTCAATGTGCTCATTGGTGGGGAGGGCTTTACCCATGATGGACTGGGTCGCATCTACTACTTTTAATATCATTTTCTATTCAAGAGCATTAGTGTTTTCAACGTGATGCAGCTAATTATTTCCATAAACAAATGTCTATTTTGCTAAGAGTAATTTGAATGATGTAATGAGACAGACCAGCAGATGATTTCAGCTTTTTATCATCTTACACAATGCCCAGTATATTTGATGTAGATTTGACCTTGAGCTCTGGTGCTGTCTTACATGGGTTCACACATTCTCCCTGTTACCATCTGGGTTCCTGATGGATGCTCTCTTTTCCAACTTCCCAGAATTGTGTCTGTAGGCCAGGTAGCCACTGTAAGTTGTCCCTTAATGTCAGTAAGAGGCAACAGGATCAAAGGGAGGATGATGGGCATGCGGGACGGAATAAGTTGCGGAAATCAGGAACGTGGGGATGGGACTGAGAGGACTCCTTTGCTGGGCGTAATGGGTAGAATGGCTTCTTCTGTGTCATTACAATTAATATGAATGTGGTCAATTAGATATAGAAATAATGTTCACTGAAAGGGAAGTGTAATTGATGTGAAAACTGCTTATTATTGACATTTGTTTTATTCTTTTTAATTATCTGTATACAATTAATTTATACATTAATCAGGACATTTTAATCAGCTTTCTTATGACCCATTGAGTAAGCTGAGCTGAAATGAGCAAGGCATTTGGCTCAATCCTCCAGACAATTCACAAAGCTTCTTATTTCACTTCTTTTATGTCTTCTTTTTCTTTCAAATGTGGTTCTGCTACTGTTGGGGCTTTTGATCAACATTTTGGTGGTGTGTTTTTGGACCAATTAAGTGATCTGGAGCTTTGCTGTCTCTGAGGGTGTTCTGTGAGGTATTGACCAAAGTGGGGCTTTGAGGCAGGCCAAGAAGCCTGGAGACGGGGTGTGAGCCTGATTAAAGCATCGAGGAAGATTGCTATCATCGAGCTGACAGCAGAAGGCAAGTGGGTGTTCACTGCCGGCTACCAGCCTCTTGCTTGCTGCTGCTGGAGGAAGGTGTTTGCGTGTGACGATCTCTTTCTCCTTCTTCTCCGCTGCTCCCAGTGGAAGGTCCCAGTGTTCGAATGGTCTCTCTCACTTGATGCTGCCAGAGGATTGTGCTGGAGTCCTGGGTCTTGGGCAAGGTTTAATGGACACAGTTTGTGGATTGGACTCTAGTTCACATTATGATGTGTGCCTTGTTTCTGATCGCTCCTTTTTTGTTGCTATTTTGGGTGATTTAGATCAGGTACCAACCAACACACTGCTAGATTACACTGAAATGATCACTGCTGGACACTTTTAATTTTGTTTTGTACGTTCTGCCTTTTTTGCTAATTTTTTTTGCTGTTTGCATGATTTGTTTTTTTTTTCCTGCAATGGGTGGGCGCAGGTGAGCTGATGTTTTGCCTTGAACGGGTTCCAGGTTTTCTCTGTTTCATGGTTGTCTGTGCGAAAACGAATCTCAGAGTTATATACTGCATAAATATTTCATAACAAATGTACTTCGAATTCTGAATCTTGAATCAAGGCTGATGCTCTGTTAACTTGTGTCAGTCAGAGTACTCATGCATTTCCTTAATGATGCGAGCCTCTCCCATATGGAGATTAAGGTAATCTTGGAATCTTTACTTTGGACTGCTATTCAGCAAGGGATGCCTTTGTGATAACCCCAACTGGCCAAAAAGTCCAATGTCAAGGTTCACTGGAGAATAATGCTCACTGGGCCAGAAACTAGATACTGGGGGAGGTATAAGTGAATTAATTGATGGGTAAAATGATAGGCAAACTCAGACCCTGCTTTTAGCTTTGCCTTTATTTCAGTCAGGCAATAAGCAGTAAGGGCAGGAATGAGTGTGATCAATATCTTCTGAGTCTAGTCTCCCAGTATTTCTTTTAATACATTGATGTTGCACCTTGCCTTCTACTTTTTGTGATTTTTATTAACAACCTGGATGTAGGCGTAGAAGGGTGGGTTGGCAAGTTTGCAGACGACACAAAGATTGGCGGTGTTGTAGATAGTGTAGAGGATTGTCGAAGATTGCAGAGAGACATTGATAGGATGCAGAAGTGGGCTGAGAAGTGGCAGATGGAGTTCAACCCAGAGAAGTGTGAGGTGGTACTCTTTGGAAGGACAAATTTCAAGGCAGAGTACAAAGTAAATGGCAGGATACTTGGTAGTGTGGAGGAGCAGAGGGATCTGCGGGTACATGTCCACAGATCCCTCAAAGTTGCCTCACAGGTAGATAGGGTAGTTAAGAAAGCTTATGGGGTGTTAGCTTTCATAAGCCGAGGGATAGAGTTTAAGAGACGCAATGTAATGATGCAGCTCTATAAAACTCTAGTTAGGCCACACTTGGAGTACTGTGTCCAGTTCTGGTCACCTCAGTATAGGAAGGATGTGGAAGCATTGGAAAGAGTACAGAGGAGAATTACCAGGATGCTGCCTGGTTTAGAGAGTATGGATTATGATCAGAGATTAAGGGAGCTAGGGCTTTACTCTCTGGAGAGAAGGAGGATGAGAGGAGACATGATAGAGGTATACAAGATATTAAGAGGAATAGACAGAGTGGACAGCCAGCGCCTCTTTCCCAGGGCACCACTGCTCAGTAAAGAGGACATGGCTTTAAGGTAAGGGGAGGGAAGTTCAAGGGGGATATTAGAGGAAGGTTTTTCACTCAGAGAGTGGTTGGTGCATGGAATGCACTGCCTGAGTCAGTGGTGGAGGCAGATACACTAGTGAAGCTTAAGAGACTACTAGACAGGTATATGGTTGAACTTAAGGTGGGGGGTTTATGGGAGGCAGGGTTTGAGGGTCGGCACAACATTGTGGGCCAAAGGGCCTGTAATGTGCTGTACTGTTCTATGTTCTGTGGTGCAATATCTTGTTTTCAGTCTTGCTGTCCTCTCCATCTCCATCTGGTATGGAAACAGATGAGTATTGGACCAGAAGTTCCTACAAATGGCAGTGAGAATGGCTGAGATGATCATAGGGGCCTCCCTACCAGACATCGGGGACAATTATCAGGAGCACTGCGTATGCAGGGCCCTAAGTATTATTAAGGATACCACCCATCCATCCGACATCCTCTTTGACTTTGTACGTCGGGCAGGAGACTACGATGCATTAAACACAAGAATGGTTCAGATGAGAAACAGATTCTTCCCTCAGGTCATCAGGCTTCTGAACTCCCTGCCACATTGCATTCAAAGTGTTACCAGTTAATCTGTTCTGTACCATGCAATATTTAACATTCATTTTATTTGTTAATTTATGCATAACTCATCTGTAGATTTCATCCTTACTTTCTGAAGTTATTGCGTGTTATATGTATGTTAATGTGTACTACTGTGCACCTTAGTTCTGAGAAACGTCTTGTTTGATGGTATGCATGTATACAGTACAGTTAAATGACAATAAACTTGACTTTACATTCCAAATTAATTCCTTCTTTCCCATACCTCAATAGTAAGTAATCAAAAATCTCAGAAGAAAGTAAAAGGCAGCAGAAGCAACATACATTGCCTAATTAAAAATGAATACCACAACTTTTAATTGATAAATCTGCAACATGTAGGTAATATTTTGAAGTATTACTACACAGGTGAATAAAACAATGCAACCTTGCATTAATTTTTCCACGCGGGCAATGCTTTACTGACAAATAATGAAATGTTTACATGTAGTTATTGAGATACTGTGTAGAATAGGCCCTTCTCACTTTCCAGCTGCTGCCCAGCATCCCCTGATTTAACAGTAGCCTGATCAGGGGACAATTTACGATCACCAATTAACCTACCAACACTTATGTTTTTGGACTGTGGGAGGAAACCGGAGCACCAGGCAGCGGTGGGAAACAAACCCAGATGGCTGGTAATGTAAAGCATTGTGCTAACCACTACGCTACTGAACAGGTGTTGTCATATCACAAATATAAGCTTTAACAGGTTGTTAAGTGTTTTTTAAGACTAATATAAACAGAAATCTGGAAGTAAAATCTGCAAGTGAGATTACCACATTATCTTCCCACTGTTTCCAAATCAGGGTCTGACATATTTCTAAAATAGTTATTGAACTGAGTAACACTCTGATCATCTTAATTAGGCCCCGCTTGGTGGCATAATAATATCAGCGCCGGACTCTGGAGCAAAGGTTCCCAAGTCAGGTTGAGTGTTGAGCTAGCAACTCGGCCTCGTAAAAACAAGAATGGCTTGCTACAGAAACACCGTCTAAAGACGGTGCCCCAATAACTCCACTACCGAGTTAAGGGCTATTCTTCTTCTTCATCTTAATTAGATAAATAAAATGGAAAATTATATTTTATTAAACTATTTACAAAAACAGCAATGAAATATTTGTCAATGAGGAGGAGCAGAAAATTATTTCTTTAGGGAATTGAAGTTCAAAATTTGAAGTGTTATGATTAGTTGCTCAAAGGAAATGTGCCATTTGGTGACTGTTGCAGTTACTATGAAATCAGTAAATTATGGATAAGTCATTTATTCTTAATTTACTTCAAAGGGAACACAATTTATTCAGTAAATGTTCTTCTGATGATGAAGACTCCTGGGAACCCATAAAAGAATCAGTCTGACAAGTGCTTTTATGACTGTAAAGTTTTCTTTGAGGTTTTCTTTTGAAAGAGCACTCCACACCACTTTGCCCAAACTTCCTGTACTCCCATACACAAAGAATTAAAAAATTCTGACTTCCTGAGATTTATAGTTCATCATTCTTAAAAGAAAAGCTTTTTCCTATATCAATTGTTGCAACGAATCTTATCAGCTGTTTGTTTTTTGTGTTCGAAAATCAAAACCTGCTGGAAATCTGATGTAAAAATAAAACGAAGGCCATCTATCTGAAGTACATATTAGATGTTGTTTCTCTTTCCACACTTGCTGCTGGATCTGCAGAGTGTATTCCAGTGTTTTCTGATTTTAGTATTCCATTATTACTATATTTCAATTTTTTCTCAGCTCAAGCTGGTAAAACCTGAGGTACGAGCTAGCCAAACACACTCATTTCTCAATTGCTAGGGACTTTTGGACTATTCTAGTGGCTTTCTGCAGATTTACATAAATGTTGCAGTGAAAGCCTAATTGGTTTTGATATTGTGTATTGACTTTGGGATGATGCCAGTTGTTAATATTACTATTGGGACAATGTATACCCTGTTCATGTTACATAGTCTTCCGATTTCCTCTTAATTCAGCCTATTTCTGAAGTTTTTCACTTATTAATTTCTGTAAGTTATATGAGTCTGGAATAGCTATATCTATTTTGTAAGTTGTTCTTGCTTGTTTACCCTGTAATATTATATCTGGATGGTTGTTATTGATTGTCCTATCAGTAGCAATGGTTCAGTCGTAATGTAATTTGTAGCACCCTGACTCTAAAACTGGATCAGTAAGGATTCATACCTTATCTATAGTAAGGTATGAATTCTGTTATGAGTTTGTATTTTAAAGTAAGATTTTGGTGAAAGATGCTTGCCTCTGGATTGTACATGTGTGAGTAATCAGATGATTATTATTATTGTTATTATTATTTTGAGGCTTATAGAAGCTCTATTCACTATTAGTTGTTTCATGTTCTTGATGTTTGTTAAATTATGAATTCTAGAGGGGAAAGATTTCAGTAACATTGCAAAGATGACAATCTGTTGAAATTATTTACTCTTGTGGCATACATACTCTATTGGGCAGTTTGCTTGTAGAGGTACATCAGAAGGAAAACTGTAAAGACATTTTGTGATGCCATGCAGTTGAGGCAAAGTGAGAATATGAGTTTTCTTACTCTCATTTACAGAAGAGTTTTATAAAAGTATGTGGCACAGGTGAGCACAGGGTCTGAAGAAGTTCAGGAGAAGGAAAACTCTCCTATTTACCTGCTTTTAGCACATGGAAAATGCCTGATCCAGTTTACTAAGGTAGGTAATCTCATCGCTGTGAATGTCCACTGCGATCTTCGCAAAGTAGCACACTGGTGAATTGTTTTTGGGGAGCCCTCATTTGCATTTTTCCATCTCTCAGTCCCCCAGCACTTGCCCTACAACATTGGGAGATGCCACACATGCCACTGCACCTCCTTCCTTACCAACATCCAGGGATCTAAACAGCCCTCTTAGGCAAAAATCTGCATACATCTCCCACAAACTCATCTACTACAAGTGGAGTAGATGATGTGACCGTTCTAAGGAACATCTAGTTCTGTCTGCACTGGTCACGTTGAGTCCCCAGTTCTATGCCATCCGAATTCCCCTTCGCAGTTCCACATAGATCCGTCTGTGACCGTTCTCCTGCCCTGTCACTTTGAGGCCAAATGCAAACTGAAACAGCATATTCCTCCTGGGCAGTCTACAATCTAGTTGTATGAACATTGAATTTTCCAGTTTCAGCATTGACATCATTCATCACTGCTCTCAGCTGGATTGAGAAAGGTGCCAAGGAAAGGTCAAATGACAAAGGCATTGGTTCTTGTACTCCACAAGCATTTCCTTTTGCTTTGGGGACCTTTCTCTCTCCTTCTGATCCACTTAGACTTCCTCACCTTCCACCCACTATTCAAACCTCCCCATCTAGAACCCTATCATTAAGTTGTGCTTGTCTATTTGGTTCCATCTGCCTATTATCCCTCCACTATTTGGTGGCCCACATTGAATTCTGTACTTAGCAGATTCTTGCATCTGTAGCCTTTTGTATCTCCACTTATCACCTCTGCCTGAACCTCTTACCTCCCCTCTCCCCGTTTGGTTCCACCTGCCTCCTTTCTTTCTATATCCACTTATATGGCCATAAGACCACAAGCTATAGGAGCAGAAGTAGGCTATTCAGCCCATTGAGTCAGTTCTGCCATTCAATCATGGGCTGATCCAATTTTTCCAGTCATCCCCACTCCCCTGCCTTCAACCCATACCCTTTGATGCTCTGGCTAATCAAGAACCTATCTATCTCTGCCTTAAATACATCCAATGACTTGGCCTCCACAGCTTCTTGTGGCAACGAATCGCACAGATTTACCACCCTCTGACTAAAGTAATTTCTCCGCATCTCTGTTCTAAATGGACGTCCTTCAATCCTAAAGTCATGCTCTCTTGTCCTAGACTCCCCTCTCATAGGAAATAACTTTGCTGCAGATAATCTGTTCAGGCCTTTTAACATTCAGAATGTTTCTATGAGATCCCCCTTCATTCTCCTGAACTCCAGGGAATACAGCCCAAGAGCTGCCAGATGTTCCTCATACAGTAACCCTTTCATTCCTGGAATCATTCTAATGAATCTTCTCTGAACCCTCTCCAATGTCACTCTTGAATGTCTGGTATATTACACCTGCGACATAAATGGTGACCTTTAGGGAAAAATTATATTCTGATAATGCTTCTGTCGTACACCACAGTTTTAAAACCAGTGTTCTGTCATAAGCTGAGAGTGTCCACTACTGGTTAGCTGCATTTCCTGCTGATCTGGATGACGTAGGTCAGTAGCTAGTGTGCAGCTTCTTGTATTTGGCTTCTATATCACGCTGAGATGTTAAAGATTAGGTGCTGGTGAATCTCATCTCTTGCTCTCTCACTAGACCCACCACTGAATGCAGTGGTGGCTTCGGAAACTATTGAGCAAAGGGTATGGATACACTTCAGAATTGCAAACCCCCCCACCCCACACCCCACCCAGCTTTCCCTGAAACATACCTCTGACAATAGCAAGCTGCTGTGGGAGCAGTACTGTGGTCACCTCCCTGTTTTACTGAGAGCAGATTGCAGCTGCCGCAGCAGAAGCCAAAAGCAAGCAGAGTAAATATTAACTAGCTCACCCTATTGAAAGTCATCCACATGTGGTAAGGCCATAAGACCATATGATATAGGAGTGGAATTAGGCCATTTGGCCCATTACATCTGCTCCTGAGTCTGCTGAACCATTTCATTATGGCTGATCCATTTTCTCTCTCAGCCGCAATCTCCTGCCTTCTCCCTGTATCCCTTCATGTTCTGACTAATCAAGAATCTATTAACATCTGCCATAAATATACTCAATGACTTAGTCTCCACAGCAGCCTGTGGCAATGAATTCCACAGATTCACCACCCTCTGGCTAAAGAAATTCCTGCTCATCTCTGTTCTAAATGGACATCCCTCTATTCTATTCTGAGGCTGTGTCCTCTGGTCTTAAACCACCTCCATAGGAAACATCCTTTCCACATCCACTCTATCGAGGCCTTTCAATATTCGATAGGTTTCAATGTGATTACCCTTCATTCTTCTGAATTCCAGTGAATACAGGCCCAGAGCCATCAAATGCTCCTCATATGACAAGCCTTTCAATCCTAGAATCATTTTTGGGAACCTCTTTTGAATCCTCTCCAATGTCAGCGTGTCCTTTCTTAGATAAGGGGTCCAAAACTGCTCACAATACTCCAAGTGAGGCCTCACCAGTACCTTATAAAGCTTCAACATTGCATCCTTGCTTTTATACGCGACCTTCTTTGCTCTTGACTCCTTTGGGTATGCAGGATTGTGCTGTTGTGCTCAAAGTGATTACTGCTGCTACAGGACATCCTTCAAGGTAACCCGAGGAATATTCCCAACTTCTTCAGTACTCAGTCTGACCACAGCTGACTGAAAATAACTGTATCTGCTCCTCATAAATACCGGAGGAACTCAGCAAGTCAGGCAGCATCTATGGAAATGAATAAACAGCTGACATTCCAGGGCCAAGACCCTTCTTCAGGACTGGAAAGGAAGGGAGAAGATGCCAGGTGGGGTGAGGAAGACGGATAGCAAGAAGGTGACAGGTGAAACCAGGTGGGTGGGGAAGATAAAGGGCTAGAGAGGAAGGAATCTGATAGGAGAGGAGAGTGAACCATAGGAGAAAGGGGAGGAGGAGGGGACCAGGGGAGGAGATAGGCAGGTGAGAAGAGGTAAAAGGTCAAAGTGGGGAATAGAAGAATAGGGGAGAGGGAGGGAATAAATTGATAGACCACTTGCTTAGAAAGTTTGCCAGGAAACCGGATCATATTTCGAACGATATGTAATTGAACGTTGATGGTGTTAGGCGTAGATCAAAGAAACATAGTTGTTCAGTATAAAATGAACAGTCAGAAGAATTTGACGCAGTACTGCAGGACACCACATCCCATTGTACATATAAAGCATAAGGCTGGCAAAGCATGCATGGAGTGATGTTATATGTTGTGCAACACTCAACTGGAGTACCGGATGCTGAAATAACATCATGTTTTCTGTCTTGGAAGTATGATCAGGAATTTCACAAAGAAGCGTATTTTTATACTCCCCACCCAGCTGAAAGACCACTCAGTCATTTGCAACGGGCTACACTGGTTCTTGTGCATTGTTTAGAGAATCAATGGTAAGGTAATATTGGCTCAGTGACTTTGACTGCCAATGTCTGATTGCTTGTGTCTCCTGTGACTGTTCCACTTGGAGGTCCTGCCCTTTAACTTAGCACCTAGTTCTCCTCTGTGTGGAAGTTCACTAAGACAACAAGTCAAGATGACAGAGTCAGTCTGCAGACACAGTGCAGTCACCCAGGCTGAACATTGCCCTTGAAAGCCTAACTCTTGTACAGCTTTTCTGTTCAAGCCAGGAAACCAAGGTTGTTATGTTACTTCCGTTTAAACGTACCGTGGGTTAACAGTGAAGAATCATATTCTGGAAGAATTAGAGAACTTTTATTTACAGCAATAAACAAACACGTCTTAACCCAGCCACGTAATGGAACATTCTAGCAATCCTGTGCACGCTCAGTGCTCTGCCCAATCACGTACTGGCACATCATTGCATGTGATATCACCACAAAGGTCAGTGACCACACCAAGACAAAATGCAAATGAAGGATTCTTGGACAACTCTATTGGACTCTTATTTTGCTAATACTCAAGTATTATTGGCCTTTAAAAGGTAGATTTAATTGGATATTAATATGTGAAATATATATTATGATTGGTGCTGAAGTATACAAATAATGGGATTTAGAAATGCACGGAGTGTCTATTGAACTAATATCTGTAGCCAATTTCTGTATAAAGATACAGGAAGAAGAAGAAGAAAGCCTTTAACTCCGAGTGGAGTAATCAGAACTCTGTTGTGATGGCGTTTTTTTAGCAGGCTTTCTTGTTTTTACAAGGCTGAGTTGCTAGCTCGACATTCAGCCCAACACAGATGGAAAGCGAGCAAGGGAACCGGCTGGATTTGAACTTGGGAGCCTTCGCTCTGAACTCCGGCGCTGATGCCACTACGCCACCAGTCAGCATAAAGATACAGGAGTTGGGAAATATTTACTTAGTTACACTTTCTTCTTTGTGAGGCACTCACATATGACGTGATGGTGTAATGACGTATGTCATTCACGTACTTCTTACATATAACCGTAATGAAAATGTAAAGAAACAAAGAATGTTTAAACAAACGATAAATTTACAATATTACTGAAATATTGGATACACAACTCTCCTTCCTGCATAGCTATATACGCCAAGTCAATACAGAATGCATCTCAACTCAAATATGTAACTCATTGCTTTCTAGTGATCTTACACAGTATATATAGTCTACAATATAATACAACTACTATAAGGACATTTGCAGCATAGTAAACTTTAAATTGCCCCACTCAACCCTAAACATTTAACTGCTGTGGGAGATTTCTTACTCTTGTGGGATAATGTCTTTCCTGATTGGGGGAGGGGGTTGCTGGTAGTGTTCACTCTGCTTAGCTGTGAAACAAATCCAGGTTCTGGAACCTACTCCGTAGGGGTTGTAGGAGATCACTCTGGAACCGCAGGAAGTGCTTCTGACAGCCCTAAACCCCTTTCTTCTCTAGCAATTGACTCTTCTCCTCAACTGATCAGTGTGTCATCTTCAGATGATTTCAGATGCAATCTCCACAGTGCGGGAACGTGGTCCAGTTCTGTCCTTGATCTTTCCAAGTGCCTACTTCTGAACACCTCTGTAGCCCCGCACCAGGACTGCTTGTCCAGGAGTGAAACGTCACACCTTCTTGTTTGATTATGTTTGAGGCACCTCGATTTGCCTCCGCTGTTTGTTCTGCATACTCCTGCTGAGATTGGGATTGAGGAGATCCAAGCATGAACACAAGGGATGACCCAGGAACAGCATAGCTGGGTAATTATTGGCTGTGGAGTGTGCTGCAATGTGATATGGGAACCTGGTTTGTACATGATCTCTCAATCATGGTATTTGTTGCAGCTAAATAAATTTGCCAAGATACGTATTCATAGCTTGTTGGAACCCATAAAAATGATTCAACTGGACACGACCTATCACTCCCTGTACATACAAATTAGCTGCATCATCAAGGAAGAGGTTTGTGGTGCATGACACATCTGTGAGCTTGCATGACTCAACTGACTACTATTCCAGCCGTATATCAGCTGCCATGTTGAGAGGGAAGAAAGGATAATTTCTCCTTCCTTGGATTTTGAGTCAGTTTGACGATTTGAATGTGAAGACACACACTCAATGATTCAGGAACAGCTTCTTTCCCTTTGTCATTCGATTTATGAATGGACATTGAACCCATGAATGCTATCTCACTACTTTTTTATTTCTATTTTCAAAAGTTTCAAAGATACATTTAATGTATGCATTATACACCCTGAAATACTTTTTCTTTGCAACCATCCACGAAAACAGAGTGCCCCAAAGAATGATTGACAGTTAAATATTACAACCCCAAAGCCCCCCCAGCTCCCCTCTTCCATGTGAAAGCAGCAGCAAAGCAACGATCCCCCCCACCAGCAAAAATAGCATCGGCGCCCCCCCACCGAGCACTCAAGCGTGCAGTAAAGCATCAGCAAAGACACAGACTTGCGGTACCCCAAAGACTACTCGTTCACCCAGTATTCAACATACCACAGGCTCTCTCTCTCTCCCCCCCCCCCACTAGGGGAGAAAGAGGTGCTGCCATTTCACAGCGAGAGGGGAGACATAACAAACAACTCGCTGATTTACGACGTTAAGTGTTCGTTGCGTCGCTCTTCCCAAAGAACTCGGGTCTCTGGGCACACAGCCAGCAGGCAGCTTGCTGCTTTCGATCTTCCGTCTCCCACGACACACCGATTCCCTGCAGAGACACCGACCACGAGTCTGCCCATCTCCAGAGCCACAAGACCCCGGAGCTCTGAAGGCGAGCTCCTCTCCTCGGCTGCATCCTCGGCATATCGAATAACGGCCGGTCGGGAAACCCTGAGAACGGGTTCCATTCCCGCAAAGATCTGAAGTCAGCGTTTAACTCCAGGTCAGGGTCTTCAAAAGAACCCTGAAAGGGGAAAATAAAGATAGTAGAGATGGAAATAGGGCTGTTTCTGAAGATGCAAGCAAAGGAGTTGCTGTTAGGTGTCATTGTCTCCCCCTAGGTTCCTCCTACTTACTTAATTTAACTATTTAATATACATATATATATACACTTACTATAATTCACAGGTTTTTTCTCCCTATTATTGTGTATTGCATTGTACTGCTGCTGCAAAGTCAACAAATTTCACAGCATATATAAAACCTGATTCTGATTCCGATTTTGCGGTAGATCCCCTGCAGTGGGAGCCACAGGTTCACCCAGAGACAACTGGAGACACTCCTTGCAGTCTGGTATCTCCACCTTTCATATGGTAGCATCACCTCATTCATGTTACATCATCAGGACGAGTTCAACCTTGGATCAAATGTTCATTCACAACAGGCTCAGCAGCTGTGCATCAAAGCTATTTGCCAATTTTCATCAGTTTTCATTTACTAGAGAGACCAGCAGGGTATGAATATGTATCTTGGCAAATCTATATAGCTGCATCAGATACCATGACAGACAGATTATGGAACAAGCCAGGTTCCCAACACTTGATCAAAGGACTCAGTCAGCTCCGTCATGGGCACTAGCCTCCCCAGCATCCGGAACCTCTTCGAGGAGCGATGCCTCAAAAAGGCGCATCCATCGTTAAGGACCTCCGTTACCCAGGGAATGCCCTCTTGTCATTGCTACCGTCAGGGAGGAGGTTCAGGAGCTTGAAGGCTTGCACTCAGTGATTCAGAAAGAGCTTCCTCCGCTCTGCCATTAGAGTCTTGAATGGACATTGAACCCATGAACACTACCACGCTAACACAATGCATACGCAGAATGCTGGAAGAACTCAGAAAGCCAGGCAGCCTCAATAAAAAAGAGTAAACAGTTGACATTTCAGGCCGAGCCCATGCTTCAGGTCCTAACCTCCTAATACTTTCCGCCAACTTAGTCATGAATATCCCTCGTGCACAGACCAGTGGAGCTGCTGGGTTTGTTCCAGAGGGCCCGCACATTCAGGAAGTGCGTAGTCAATACAACCAATAGCTTTGAATCTTACTGAGTTTGGTTCTGATTTCTAATTTGATAACAAGATTAGGGCTGTGAGGGAAGTATTGGACCACACTGACCAGAAATGGCTCTAAGCCAGTGCAACTAGACTAGGTAACAGTATGCGCAATCTCTATGTCACCAGTCTCCTTCCGTATCCTGTAATTTACAGTTTTTTATTGTTACGTATTGAAAATACTGCTCCCGCATAGCAACAAATTTCACGACATATGCTGGCGATATTAAACCTGTTTCTGATTCTGGTATGTTCCAGTCAGTAGGTCTTAGCATTAAACTTAAAAGTTACAGTGCACTGAGGATTAGGTTACTTTTAGGAAACATGATCAAATATTTGTAGAAATATACAACTCGAGCCACAAGGGCACGTGGCTTCTGGCATTGACCTGGCCTGGGAACATTTTAGTTTCCCAGGCATTAGTTTAATTACCAATCTGGGAGAGTTCCTCTTCCTTTAGATGATATGCTCCATTAACATGACTTAGAAACTATGTATCTCAAGCCTTTCATTGTACCGATCAGTGATTAAAATTATTATTGTTGTCTGCCTTTTAACATGTGCAAGAAGTAACTTTCTGGAAGACGTTGACATTTCTTCTGCTTTCTAACTATTTTAAGTCAAATTGCAGATGATCCATTCTGCAAGGAAGAGACCGAGGAGTGGGGCTGAGGAGGGGAGAAAAGGATCAGCCATGATTGAGTGGTGGAGCAGTTTCAATGGGCCAAGTGGCCGAATTCTGCTCCTATGTCTAATGGTCTTAAGAGCCAGAAAGTTGAAGTTTCTTGCCAGCAAAAGTAAGAGCAGGGAAGCCACTGGAGAAAATGTGATTTGGTACGTTTCTTCAGAAGACTTTGCCTATATATAATAGGTGAGAAATAGTTTTACTGTAATTTAATGGAGTGGAAATAGTGCTAATTGTCAGCCGAGTACAGAGAAAGCCCCACAAAGACAAATCTTCATTTATAAGGTTCACAGAGAGTACTGTTAGGTTTCACTCTGCTTTGCCGCTCTACATCAGTTTCGGCCCATCAGAAGAATCTTGGAAATCCAGGCAGGACTGGTCCATTCATTCACTTGCACCTGGTCCATCATTTGGTTAATCTTTCACTGCAGCACAATGATTGCAGTAATATGCCTTAACATCCAAACGAAATCTTTCAATGGTTGTCATAATTATACTCAACAATTGAAGCTCCATGATTCTCTTCAGAGGAAAATTGTAAAGATTCACAAGTATGTACGATAATGGAATGAATAGCAAGAGCAAGGTTTTCTTATTTTGTGGAAAGAGTGGAAAATTAGCTGTATACCCACCTGGATTTTGGAAAGGGAGAATGACCATGGAATTGGTGTTAAGTCTGGAACCTGATATTCATAAGGCCCAAGTTAATCAGTGGAAGCAGTTTATGAATGGTTTCATACAGGGGTTGTTGATTAAAATTGAAAAGATGGGAATAGATTGTAGAACGTACAACAGGCTTCATGATGTTTTATTTGACAGTAAGATGCAAGCTAGGGTGGGAACACCATTCTACAAGCAGTACGAGACAGAGAATGGACTCCACAGGGGAGTGTGTGTAGCCCACTCTTTTTCAATATTATGATGAATGATATTTTCTTAAATGTTGGCTCAGATGTTACATGCTGATGATGTGTGAGGCAAGAATATAAATTATACAGTTAGGAAAATGCAGGCAGCTTTTAACAAAGTAAAGGACTGGGGATTTGGGTGGGGATTTAAACTTTGCAAAGACTCAAGTTCTTTGTTTGTCCTAAAAGGAAAATTAGACCCACAATTGATCTCAAGTTATATGGTAAATCTCTTAAACAAAAGTCAGTAGTAAAGTTTCTAGGTATGTAGATGGACACTGGAAGGTGCACGTGAATAAAATTCTAGGGAAGTGTGAAAAAGCCCTTAATGTGCTCACCTGTTTAGTTGGGTATGACTAGGGTGTGAATAGGAGGTCTGAATATTATTTACTACTTTTTGTAAAACATCATTGATAACTCCTCAAGTTAAGTTTTTAAAAAATCTCTACCAAAGGAGGTGTAAGGCGCTCCTTCCTTCTGCTAGCCTTGGGCAAGGTGTAGCACCTGCTTAGCAACCCCCCCCCCCTCTACCCCACTCAGGGTCATATGAAGCCATGGGGCCGGTGATGGATGGTCCTATGAGCAGCTGGTGCATATCACAGGCCGTTGTTATGTGATCACTGACACCAGGCAGACAGTCTCTGAGGAGTATTGATAATGGCTGGGGTCACCCGTCTTGTAAAGACACCGCCCAGAAGAAAACAATGGCAAACCCCTTTTGTAGAAAAATTTACCAGAACAATCATGGTCAAAGAAAGTGACAAACTTCTGTTTATCAATATTTAACAAATCTTTTCTATAAAATCATGCACTTTACTCACTGACTTGAATCTATTTCCTTTTTTGATATCAATGGGTCCTATTGACATTGTGTTCTACCCATTTCCACCTGAACATGCTACACTTCGACAGTTTGCTTAAATACATAACACCCTATATAAACAGAGTTATGTTCCCCTCCGAAGTTGCTATATTTTAGCCTTCTGCCTTCTCCTCAATTTCCATAAGAACATAAGAAATAGGGACAGGCCCTATCTGGCCCATCAAGCCTGCTCCACCATTCAATAAGATGACGGCCAATCTGGCCATGGACTCATCTCCACCTACCTGCCATAACCATGTTCTCCACCACATCTACCATACAGCTTTTTACCTCTTCATACAGCAGCTACATGACTAAACTTCTGAACTGAAAGCTTCTCAGATGGGGTGGCACATAGACTTGAACCATATAACTCAAATAACCTCAATTAACCCTATCCAGCAACTTTTTTCCATCAAATTTAAACAGCGCCAATAACCTATCTGTTCTAACTCCACCGCAAAATCACTTTAAACATTTAGCGTCCACAGCTTTTTCCCCTACTAAATTATTTTTAACTTGGTCCATAGATACATGTAGAGTCACTCCCGTGATTATTCCCCAAAGCCAGTGTTGTTCAATATATTTCCCTGGTGTTATTTTCCTTCCTCCCATACCTTTTAATCAAAAGCTTTCTCACATTGTTTACTATCTTTACAAAACACTAAGAGTGCCCTGTCACTTAAAGGTCTAGCACTCACAATATCTCCCAATGATTTGTTCCAAATCTAATTTGATTGATTTATCCACATTTAAAGCTCAGCAGTACCGTAAATTCTTTCTTCCTTATTTTATTTAGCTCCTATCTACTGCCTTCATCACTGGGTGTTAAACCATTATAATCCTCAATTTGTTGATTATATTTTTGTTTCCAAAGTACCTTGCCATTCGGCTTCCTCTATACAACTCCTATCACCCAGCACCACCTCCCGTTCGCTACCTTGATCTTTTTTGTCGCTTCTTGCTATCTCTACCCTCACTTCCTGCCTGAGAGAAAACTCCCAACAGCAGGCTCACTCCTTTGCTCCAACTCTGCAACTCTTCGCGTGGCGATTACAATCCCTCACTATCCCAACTCCAACTCAGGTGCAAATGAACTGCGAGCTCACTGCTGGAATCAATTTGTGCTTCGTGCATTTCAAGGATATCTATGTTTAATGTTGACCTATGATAAGTGCTTTCAGCTGTTGGCACTTTTCTGGTCAGAGGGGATGCTGCTACTTAATGAGTGACTGCAGCCGTGAGCGGAGGGTTTGAGAGAGAGAGTTCCCAAGGGTCAGTGCAACATGGACATGGTGATGATGAGCATTGATATTTGCATGAGGCATGTTTGAGTCTGGAGGCCTCACAGGCACTCCAGGCTCATACCCAAGCTGCTCTTGACTGTATGAAGCAATACTATAATGGAAGCAGTCAATGAATGGCTGCAGTATAAGTTAATGTGTATGGATATTCTGCCTTTAGCAGAACTGAAGAAGTGTATGAAGTTTTTTCTGAGCATGGATCTTGTGTGACCTCCCTAATGCTGTATTGATTATCTCTTTGTTTTGCTGCCTGCAGGAGGATGAATATCAGAGCTGTATTCTGTATACATACTTCGATAATAAATGTACTTTGAATCTTTGAAAGAGCTTTAGATAGAAAAATGCTGAATTGCTAGCAGTCAAATTTCCTGAGAGGGAAAGAGAGAAAATGAGGAAACTATACAGATTGGGAAAAATTAGAGAAGTTGAAATTATGGCTACTTAAATATTGTCTGCAAAATTCTACAGACATTTGGTGTAGAATTCATGGGCTCAGTGGCCTTCTGTTTAGTAAGAAAATATGGACACATATAATGAACTCTGTAGAAAGGTGATGTGCTTAGCCCCCTGCTCTCACATGTGCCAGCCCAAGACCCAACAATCTCTTTCTCAGCTTCAGTAAAACTAAAGTACTGATGGTCGACTTCAGGAAAGGAAAGAAGGACATTGTTGGATCAGCAACAGAAAGGGTCAGCAGCTTTAAATTCCTAGCCATTAGCAGATTGGATGCCCTGTTCTGGGCCTAGCACATAGATTCAATCAGAAGGAAGCTTAGCTTCTTTTGTAGTTTAAGGAGGTTCAGTATGTCACTGAACACCCTAACAAACTTCCTGAGGTGTGCTGCTCAAAGATTTCTAGCTGGTTACATCATAGTCTGGTTTAGAAATTTAAATGTGCAGGAATGTAAGAAGCTGCAGAGAGCATTGAATTCTGTCCAACATTTCATGGACACATCCCTTGCACCATCTGTAGTATCTCCAGGAGGTGTAGCCTCAAGAAAGCAACATGGAAGATCCCTTCCATCCAGGCTATGCCATAATCATGCAGCTATCATCAGAAACCTGTCCCATGCCGCCAGGTTCAAGAACAGCCATTTCCTTCAACTATTCAGTTCTTGAATTCTTGAACCTACCTGCACATCCCTAATCGCTACCTTAGTATAGCAATACATTGACCAATTAAACCATTTCAAAGATCAAAGTAAATTTATTATCGAAGTACATTAATGTCTCCATATACAACCTGGAGATTCATTTTCTTGCATGACACTACACTACAACGGACTTTGTGTTTTTGTTGTTCTAATTAGGTTATTTCTTGTATAATTTTATTTTATATATAGGTTGTTAATTCTCTTGTGGATGTTGTGTATCTGATGCTATGTGCCCACCATCGTGCTACAGGTGAGTTTTTCATTGCACCTGTGCACACAGGTACTTGTATTTATGTCAGTAAACTTAACTTTGACTTTGAAACGGAAAGACATTGAACAAGAAAGTAAATGGTTTCCAAAGATCTCTGCACTTAGAAACACACACATCTAAAATCTTGTGATGCCTCAGAGCTTAATATTTAATGTATGAAATTGTCTTTCTGCTTGACCGCAAGTCATCTTCGCACAACTGAAAGCAAATTAACTGTAAAGTCCAGAGACTCAGGAGTAAAAATGTTCTCAGAAACTGGAACTGCTCAGCAGATTTGGTAACTCTCAAGTGACTCTAAGGAAAATCCAGAGACTAACCCAATATGTCAAGAGACTTAGATTTCTGAATGTTAAATTCCGGTTCTGCTTTCAAATGGACTAGGTAATTCAATCAACTAATGGTTAATAAAATATGGGCCATTTTCTGGAATATTCATGAATTATTTATTTGTTATTATTATTATTATTATTATTTTGTATTTGCACTTTGTGTGTAGTTTTTCATTGATTCTGTTGCATTTCCTGTGAATGTCTGCAAGTGAATGAATCTCAAGGTAACAAGGTGATATATAGGTACTTTGATAATAAATTTACATTGAACTTTGACCTTTGAAGATCCCCAGAATCTGGGCCATGCCATCTTTTCACAGTTGTGCTTGGGCAGGCAGTATGCCCCCTGAAATCCAACACTAACAGGTTCAAAAACAGTCATTTCCCTTCAAGCAACACACACAAAATGCTGGTGGAACGCAGCAGGCCAGGCAGCATCTGTAGGAAGAAGCGCTGTCGACGTTTTGGGTCGGGACCCTTCTTCCTACAGATGCTGCCTGGTCTGCTGCAATCCATCAGCATTTTGTGTGTGTTGCTTGAATTTCCAGCATCTGCAGATTTCCTCGTGTTAGCAGTTCTCTTCAACCACTTGGTTCTAGATTCATCTGGCAATTCAGCAATCATTACAGCTTAGCTACTCAAAGACCACGTTGATCACTTTGCACTAAAATGGATTTAGATTTTGTTTGTTCTAATTGTGCTTTTTTTCTTGTAAAATTGCGTGCATTTATGCAGTTTATATGACGCTACGTGCCTGTGATGCTGCTATAAGTTTTTATTGCATCTGTGCATATGTGAACTTGTGCACACGGCTATAAATCTGAATTTCACTTTGGAACTGAGTTGCTCACATAACTCACTCCTACAAGCCTAATTCAGCCAATTCGTTGTGACTCCATATTTGAGAGAATTTTCTGCAAAAAAATGATCTGGAAGATTACAACCAACTTTATGAGGCACCTCTGGCAGTGAAATATTCCTGCACCTAAGACCAAAGGAGTTGCGTGTGATAGAAAAGGTCCTGAATTCTTTGTGCTAAGCAATGCCTTTCCTGTTACTGCCTGCTGCCAGATACAGGTACAATGTCTCAAAGTACATTAACAGTGACATGTGTAGCAGAGGGAGCCTAACAACAGACAGATTTTGGACTGAAGGGCCATTCCCATGGATTCTGCAGCAGCACAGTTCATTTTCACTAACATCCTGCTCTCTAGATAAGACGTACATCAGTCTGCATGACCACAAAGGAATATTATGACAATAGCTTCACAGCGTATGTTGCATAATAAACCTACTGATGCCTGACAGTCTCATTCTGTATGCATGTTAAGTGCCAAGCAAAAATAGGTTAATTTGTAAATAGATGCTATGCATATGTTTTTGATCAAATTCATGAACATAATTCACAAACACATTGAACTTTGCTGGAAGATTTATGGACCAATATTTCGTATTATGATTAAATATGTGCGAGCAAACAGGCAGGACATTTGCCCTCCTCATTCTTCCCATGTCTGCACGATGCTCTGTGAACTGTAAGGAAACTGATCGAAGCAGCAAGCAAGGTGCCTGTCAGTTTCTTTCTATTGGTGTTCAGAAGAAAGGAAAGAGAAGAATGCGGAGCTGGATCTAGAAATTCCTTTGCACAATTCTGATTAAGAACATATATAGAATCAGAATGAGAATCAGGTTTATTATCACTGGCATGTGTTGTGAAATTTGTTAACTTAGCAGCAGCAGTTCAATGCAATACATAATATAGAAGAAAAAAAAAGGTAAAAATAAATAAATAAATTATAGTATATGTATATTGAATAGGTTAAAATTATGCAAAACCAGAAATAGCATATATTAAAAAAATGAGGCAGTGCTCGAGGGTTTGATGTCCATTTAGGAATTGATGACAGGGGGGAAGAAGCTGTTCCTGAATCGCTGAGTGTGTGCCTTCAGGCTTCTGTACCTTCTACCTGATGGTAACAGTGAGGCATGCCCTGGGTGCTGGAGGTCCTTAATAATTTCTGAGAATAATAGTTCCTTAGTATGTCTTGGGTACTTTGTAGGCTAGTACCCAAGATGGAGCCGACTAAATTTACGACCCTCTGCAGCTTCTTTTGGTCCTGTGCAGGGTCTAAAATCGGGTGGCATGGAGAGATACGTCTCTACAAAAGGAGATGTAAGGCACTCCTTCCCTCTGCTAGCCTGCAGGACATCCTTGGGCAAGGTGTAGCAGTTGCCTAGTGACCCCCTCACCCCCGATCTGGATCATATGAAGTCATGGGAGCAGGTGGTGGATGGTCCTATGAGCAGCCGGTGCATATCACAACTCCTGGTTACGCGACCACTGACGCCAGGCAGACAATCTCTGAAGAATAGGGTCTCCCAAAAGAAGGCAATGGCAAACCATTTCTGTAGAAAAATTTGCCAAGAGCACAGACAAAAGAGAGTCAGTAGGTGTTGTTTACTTGGATTTTCAGAAGACCTATAACAAGGTGTGGCACATGAGGCTGCTTAACAAGAGCCCATGGTATTACAGGAAAGATTCTAGCATGGATAGAAGTTGGGCTGATTGGCAGGAGGCAAAGAATTGGAATAAAGAGGGTCTATTTTGGTTGGCTGCAGATGATATTCCACGGGGGTCTTCATTGGTACTGCTTCTTTTCATGTTATATGTCAATGATTTGCATGACAAAATTGATAGATTTGTGGCCAACGATAAAAAAGATAGGTAAAGTGGCAGGTAGTATTGAGGAAACAGGGAATCTGCAGAAGGATTTGGACAGATCGGTAGAATGGGCAAAGAATTAGCAGATGGGATATACTGTAGGGAAGTGTATGATCATACACTTTGGTAGAAGGAATAAAGATATAGACTATTTTCTAAATGGGGAGAAAATTCAAAAATCAGAGGTGCAAAAGGATTTGGAAGTCTTTGTGCAGAATTCCTTAAGGGTTAACTTGCAGGTTGAGTAAGTGGTAAGAAAGGCAAATGGAATGTTAGCATTTGTTTCAAGAGGATTAGTATATAAGAGCAAGGACACGATGCTGGGGCTTTATAAAGCAATGGTCAGACTGCACTTGGAGAATTGTGAACAGTTTTAGACCCCTGATCTCAACACAAAAAGTTGAACTTTTCCAGAGGAAGTTCATGAGAATGATTCCAGGAACAAAAAGGTTAATGTATGAGCTTTGGATTGCTCTGGGCCTGTACTCACTGTAGTTTAGAAGAATGACCTGTTGATCTCATTGATAGCTACCAAATGTTGAAAATGTGGAGAGGATGTTTCCTATAGTGGGTGAATCTAGGATCAAAGGGTACAGCCTCAGAATAGAGTGATATCCATTTAGAAATGAGATTAGAAGGAATTTCTTTAGCCAAATGGTGGTGAATGCGTGAAATTCATTGCCATGGACAGCTATTGAGGCCAAGTGATTGAGTATATTTAAAGTGGAGCTTGATCGTTTTTAGCTCAGTCTGGGCATCAAAGTTTATGGGGAGAAGGCCGGTGAATGGTGTTGAGAAGTATAATAAATCAGCCATGATGGAATGGTGGAGCACACTTGATGAGCCAAGTGACACAATTCTCCTCCCATTTCTCAAGGTTTTATGGTCTTATAGATGGAGTTGGAACAAAATCTAGCCACATAGTAATAGAGTTTATGACGTAGAACAGGGGGCTGAGGACACAGCCTTGTGGGGCGCCAGTGTTGAGAATTATCGTGGCAGTTGGCAGAAGTGTTGTTGCCTATCCTTACTGACTATGGTATGTTGGTCAAATAGACAAGGATCCAGTTGTAAGTGGAGGTGTTGAGTTCTAGGTCTAAGAGTTTGGAGATGAGTTTGACTTTTACTGTCCAGATGCTCCAGAGATGAGTGTAGGGCCAGGGAGATGTCATCATGTACCTACTTTGACAGTAGGTAAATTGCAGTGGGTTGAGATTGACCAACTATTTTCTGCTTTAATGATAATATGGTCAAATGGCTCTACTCCTATTCCTATTGCCTACCACTCTCTTTAGCGCAGACAGTTTTGAATGAACAACAATTTCAACCTACTAGTCTTCAAGAAGAAAAGATCTTTATTTCAACGCTTTTTCATGAGCTTCAAATCCTAAAAAAAACAAATGCCCCACCCACGTATGCCTCAAGCTGATCTGGACAATCTATAACCTTGGAACTTTAATCAGCCTCAATATGAAATTCTCTCCTCCATCACAAAGGCTGCCCCTATGTAACAACACAAGCCTTCTCTCTGACGTCAGGTTTTGTACTGATGAAACTTTTACTTCTCTTGTAATGTTTAGTAACTGAAAAACATAAAACTAATGAATGGAAATATGGAGCGGGGGATGCCTGTTTTAGATTTTTTTATGTTAATGAGGCACGCACATATGATGTGCTTGCATGATGACGTATTTCATTCGCGTACTTTTACATATAACCTGTAATGAATTACTTAAATGAACAAGTATGCTTACTCAAATATTAAAATACCCTCTCAACCAGAGGATATTGATCTACTTTCAGTACTGGGTTGATAGTGAACTTAAAATCATCACAGATCTTGACAATTCCATTCTTCTTGGCCACTGGCACCACTGGCATTGCCCATGGTCTCCATTCAATCTTAGAAAGAATTCCTTCAGCTCACTGGCTACTTTATCCCAGATGGTATAAGGAACTGGATGGGTTTGGTAAAATCTGTGTGTGGCATTTTCATTTAACACTAATTTACCCTTGGTATGTTTGAGGTTTCCAAAGTTATCCTTAAACGCTGTTGTGGCATCATCCAGTGCATTTCTTAATTTGCTTTCGGTTAACTCTTCTGCCGGGGATGTGGCATGCAAATTGTGGTTGGATCTCCATTCAAGTTGCAGTTGACTTAGCAAAACACATAGAAACCCAATATGGCTTGTTTTCAGTTGACTTTCACTGTTATGAAGCCCATCCCTAGAGGAGTTTTCTTTTCTCCTGTATGAGTTCTTAGTTGGATAGCTGCAGGTGTCAGTTCAGAATCTTTGAAATGCCATTGAAACTCTTAGGCAAGCCAGTGTCTAAGTCCATTTAAAGTAATTTGTCATTCACTTCTGTTTAAACCATATTGCTAGTCTATTGTTTGTTTTCACATTGTAAATCTTATGTCTACCTAGTCCTGCGTCACTCATTAATATCAGATATTTTTATCAATACACGCAGCTCAGCGCCCTTTTTGAAACTGCCACTTGACATTTTATCTTTATCTCTTCCCTGTGCAGTCTATTTATTTTTTGTTTGCCTGACATGCTCTTTGTGTGTTCTGCTTTGTTGCATCTTCTGCAAGCTATGCTTTAAACCTCCATTGGTCTGGTGTATGAGGGCCTTTGCCACAACGTTAACGCAGTTTGTTCAGCCAGGGTGGATTCTGGTTAGACATTGTAATTTGTTCATGCTCACTTTCATTCCTGACTGTAATTCAATTGCGTCTCTGTCTGCTGTTTTCATTGATACAGCTATTTCAACTGATCTTTTAAATGTAAGTTGTGTGTCAGTAAGCAGCCAGTTTTTTATGCTTTCTTGTACAATTTCACAAATTTCTAAGCAAACTGTGTGGTCTTCCACCCAATAAATACACTTAGCAAAACTGGCACTCACTTCTCATCTGCTATTCCATTTACTTTGTTTGTGTTGCTTTAAAATACTGCTCACTTCAGTCTTATGTAATCAAAGGCATCTACCTTTCTGATGTAGCCATCCATTTCCAATTTTTAAAAAAAATATGATAATATCACCCAATACTGTTTATGCACATGTGAATTTTAATGTTTTCTACCTTTTTAAAAAACTCAAACATCTCTGTCCCTTCCTAAAGAAACACGTGCTGTACTCCAAAACATGAAATTAATTGAAAGGAAACACAGAGCCAGGAATGTGCGTCTTAGTTTGTTTTTTACTTTCAGTGAGGTAAGCATGTATGATGTGGTAGCCTGATGATGCATAACCCATAATGAATTATTTAAATGAACAAGAGTCCTTAATCAAACAATATATTTACAATTTTACTCAAATATAACTGAAATATTAAATACATGACAGCCCTGCCTTTGTACTACCCTGCTGCCTTTCACCCCAAATACACAGCTTCCTTGTCTGTACTCCCATCTTCCTTTTCAGATCTCGGAGCACGTTCTGCCCTGATCCATCCATGCACCAAATCATATTAAATTAGTCCTTCACTCTCTCCCAATTTAAGTGGGCAAATGCCCTCCCTACACCCAAACAATCACCCAGACAATTCTAATTTTCTTGTGCAGTACAGTACTGTCCAAAAGTCTTAGACACATATATACAACTAGGGTGCCTAAGCCTTTTGCACAGTACTGTAGTAATTTTATTTATTGCACTGTACTGCTGCCACCCCCTAAAAAAACAAATTTTATGACGTATGTGAGTGATGATAAATATGATTCTGATATGGGTCTCTATTGTGGACTGAGAGAAGGAAGGGGGCAGGGAGAAGGGAGTCATCGTTGGGAAAAGGGGAAGGGAGAGGGAACAGAGCAGAAAGCACCAGAGAGATATTCTGTAATGATCAATAAACCAATTGTTTGGAATTCAGTTACCTTTCCTTGTGTCTCAGGGCTGAATGTGTCTGCACCTGTACCACCCAGCCCCGCCCTGGCATTCCTTCCCTACCACATGCACCACACCCCTCCCATGGTGCTCCACCGCTGTCATTCCCAGCATTGTTTGCTCCCACCAGATTTACAAACTCGGGCTCTCTGCTCCATGTTGACAAATACAGTACTGTACAAAAGTCTTAGACACCCTGGGTGTATATCTGTGCATTTCCACAGAATATACATCTCTCCTACTCTGTATTCCTCAGATGCCAGTCTTTTTGCTTTCGTTATTTCTTTTGCTCCATCACTTACTGCCTAGAATGCTGCTACCATGATTTCCTCCCTTAGGATCTTCTTTAAAATATACTTCTGATCGAACCTCTGCTCACATAATATCTTCTTTTTGGTTTGACAATCATTTCCATAATGTTTTATTGAATAATATTATGTTAAAGCACTTAAGCTGCTGTTGAACCATCTTGGTAAAATTGGGATAAATTCTAAGCAAAATATAACTGACTGTAACCTCCTGAAGGCAAATCTGAAACACATTTCTGGATCGCCTATGTGCAGTCATTTCCTTTCTGCAGAGTGGACTATTTTCAAAGTTGGAAGTTCAAAGTTCAGAGTAAATTTACTATCAAAGTACGTATACGTCACCATATATAACCCTGAGAATCATTTTCTTGCGAGTATATTCAACAAATCTATAACAGAATAACAACCATAATAGAATCAATGGGAGGCCACACTAACTTGGGCCAACCCGTGTGCAAAAGACAACAAAAAGTGCAAATATAAAAAGAAAAAATAATAATAAATAAATAAGCAATAAATATTGAGAACATAAGATGAAGAGCTCTTGAAAGTGTGTCCATAGGTTATGGGAATATTTCAATGATGGGGTCATTGTAGTCATAGGGAGAACGTACAGACTTCTTATAGACAGTGGTAGGAATTGAACCTGGGTTGCTGGTACTGTAAAGTGTTGTGCTAACCACTATGCTACCACACTACCCAACATTTGCATTATTATTATCAAGATCATCATTATTGTTGGCCTGCTAGTTCCACATAAATATATTTGATTATTTCCAGGTGTCAAATGGCTCTTCCAGGAGAATTGTTTAACATAATTTCCTGAGGTTTCTGGTGACAGAATTGCTGCTTCAATCACCCTTCAAGAATTCAGTTTGTGTCAGTCAACATAAAATAACCGAATGCATTGCGAGTGTCTGCAAATTATTATTTCTTTTAAAAAAGACAGAGATCCATGGGTCTGCGCTTTATTGGCCTCCAATCTCTCACAAATGGAACCACAAATATTTCAGTCTTTGGCACCAATTTAAGGTCGTGACTCTCTTTGCTGATAAGTACACAATATTGCTGAAATCCAAGAAGTCATCATTAAAGAATTTCAATTTCTTGTGCAAAATGGAAAACAAGATTACAAGTTGGTACAAACGGAACAAATGACTAAAGCATTTTATTCTGAAAAAAAATTTCCAGTCAGGCTTTCAAAAATAGCTCTAATTTCCATGCAACATTGACTGTTCTAGCCTCATGCTCTTTTGATGAGATATGATGGAGTGTTTTAAATTACTATTATATATAATATCAACTGCATTACTGGTGTCTGATGCAGTCACAATGACAACATTATCATTGCAGTCGAATTCATGAGTGAAAATGACAACCATGACCATGATCATCCTTGGCAAACTTTTCTGCAGAAATAGTTTGTCATTGTCTTCTTCTGGGCAATGTCATTATAAGATGGGTGACCCCAGTGATTATCAATACTCTTTAGAGATTTTCATAATTCAGAGGTTCAGAGATTGATGTAATATAGAGTATTTATATTGTGTAGGTTTGTAAAACTTTAAAATTAATCAGTTTCTAGATGAATGAAATTTGAGCATAGGATTTATAACAAAGGATTTATAACAAACAAACAGCCAATCTAGCTCAACAGTTCCACAGCAGGGTTAAGTACTGCATGCGCCCTCCTCCCTTTCTCAATCTAACTCACACAACAAAACTTTCCCTGCATTAATAAAGCAGAGAAATCTGGAAATATTCAGCAGATCACACAGCAACAGTGGAAAGCGAAACAGGGCTCACATTTCACTCCAGTGACCTTTCACCACAATCAACTCTTTCTTTTTTCTCCCGTTTTCCTCCTATGTATTGATGTCACTGGCCACAACTACTTATTGAGGTAGTGAGTTTGACTTTCTACTTGCTCACAGGATAAAAAGAACTCTTCTGTTGTTATGGCCTTTGGTTCTAGACTCCCCTGCGAGCAAACATTCAAGAGCCACCCTTCAGTTTTCTCTTTTTTAATTCTCAGGAAACTCATAAAAAATTATAGTACTGAAGAGTGTCATAGTAGGAAATATAGTTCAGGTTCACTGTGTGTCAATAATAACTACTGCTCCCATTACGACTTCCAAGCTCTTGGCCTGTAGTCCTGCAGATTACAGCATATCAAAGCACTCCTCCTAATCATTCGTGGGTGGTGAGGATCTCTGATGATGTATACTGCTTTCCTACAACCGCATTTTGTGTAGATATGCTCAATAGTTGAGAGAGATTTGCTCATGATGCACCAGGCTGAATCCACCACCTTGTGCAGGATTTTCTGTTCAAGGGAATTGGTGCTTCCATACCGGGCCATGATGGCACCAGTCAATACACGCTCCATTACGCATCTATTGAAGTTTGCCAAAGTTTTTGATGTTACACCGAATCAATGCAGACTCCTAAGGAAGTAGAGATTCTGCAGAGCTCTCTTCGTAATTTCACCTACATGCTGGGTCCAGGACAGGTCCTCTACCTTTGGCCTTGGGCATTCTTCCAACAAAACCCAAAATAAGAAGCAAGAACCTCCTGACCTAGCATACCAGAGCCCTCAGGACTCCAGTCTGTATCAGATCTGACTGGTTCTGTGATATGTTCATTGAATCGAAACATTTATCTCTTCAGAGGACAACATGAAATAGCAGAGTAGCCTATTATGTTTTGTAACTTCAAAGCATAAACTAATTCGAAGGAAGACACGGGAGACTGAAATGCGAGTTTAACTTCATGTTCGCTTTAAGCAAGGCACACTCATATCATATGGTAGCGTGGTGACGTATGCCATTTATGTATTTATATTTAACCCATATGAACAAGAATGCTAATCAAACAATAAATATACAAGATTGCACAAACGTTACTGAAATATTAAATGCACAACATAGCCTCCTGCATTCCTTAAAGCCATCCCAAATGCATCTTGTCTCCTTCCCTTTCCTTAGTCTTCACCTATCAAGTCACCTCTTTGTTCTCTCCGTCTTCTCCCATTTCTTTATCTTAAAATATATTGGATTCCCAATTTTTTTCAGTACTGATTGAAAGGGTGGTGTGGTTGTCCCCTTCTATTCAAGAGCCTGATGGTTGAAGTGTAGTAACTATTCTTGAACTGGAGTCCTCAGGTTCTTTCACCTTCTACCTGATAGCAGCAGTGAAAAGAGAGCATGACCTGGGTGGTGGGATCTCTGAATTATTGATGCTGCTTTCCTACACAGTGTTTCATGTAGATGTGCTCAGTAATTGGGAGGGCTCTATCTGTGCTATACTGAGCTATACTGAGTTGAATGCACTACCTTTTGTAGGATTTTCTGTTCAAGGGCATTGGTGTTTCCATACTAGGCTGTCACACAACCAGTCAATATACTCTCCACCACACATCTATAGAAGTTTTTCGATGTTCCCTCTCAGAGGAAGAGTGGAAAAATAATACACACGAAACACTGGAGGAACTCAGCAGGCCAGGCAGTGTCTATGGAAATGAATAAACAGTCGAGGTTTCAGGCTAACACCCTACAAGAGTTCAGGAATCAGGATCTCAGCCCAAGACACTGACTGTTTATTCATTTCCATAGACGCTTCCTGACCTGCTGAACTCCTCCCGCATTTTACATGTGCTGTTTTGGATTTGCAGCATCTGCAGAATTTCTGGTGTTTATGAGAGAGAAATGGTTGTTTTAATAAAATTGTTATATTTTTTGCTAAATGAAAATATTTATGTATTTAGTCATCATAGAATAAAAGCTTACTTCATTTTTGAGAGATCACATATCTCTATAAATGCACCAGTTTTAGATTTCTGGAGCCAAAGATTTAGCAAATTATGACCATTGATTGAAAATATTTCTTTTCTACAATTTTATGAATCTTGTTCGCAGCTCATTTGCTCTTCTTCAAAGTTCATTTCACAACTTAGATAGGGATTCAGAATTTACAATGCAAGTCATTCAGCTCATTGTCCATATGGTAGGTGCAACTAAGGGTGGTTGCCAGTCTGGGTTGAACCAGGGTAGTTATGGCAAAGTTCAATATCTTTAACCCGTAGACTAGTAGGAGAGATGTAGACCAGGTGGACCCAAATGCGGAGGAGACCAGAGACAAGGATGGAGTTGTATGAAGAAGCTTTACTAAAGGTTTAGATTGTAAGAATTACCACACACAGAGCAGGTAAACTCAATACTGAGCTATGACCAACAAAACCTTGACCAGCTATGACCTTCGCCTGGTCAGGGAGAGTGAGGAGGTGATAGAGAGGAGTTACAGGCAGGTGGTCACTCCGGGGCCACGGGAGGCAGATAGGTGGGTCACGATCAGGAAGGGGAAGGGGCAGGTACTAGAGAGTACCCCAGTGGCTGTACCCCTTGACAATAAGTACTCATGTTTGAGTACTGTTGGGGGGACAGCCTACCTGGAGGAAGTGACAGTGGCCGGGCCTCCGGCACAGAGGACGGCCCTGTAGCTCAGAAGGGTAGGGATAGAAGAAAGAGGACCATAGTAATAGGGGACTCGATAGTCAGGGGTTCAGACAGGCGGTTCTGTGGAGGTGATCGGGAGTCCCGGATGGTAGTTTGCCTCCCTGGTGCCAGGGTCCGGGACGTTTCTGATCGCGTCCAAGATATCCTGAAGTGGGAGGGTGAGGAGCCAGAGGTCGTGGTACATGTAGGTACCAATGACATAGGTAGGAAAGGGGAAGAGGTCCTGAAACGAGAGTATAGGGAGTTAGGAAGGCAGTTAAGAAGAAGGACCGCAAAGGTAGTAATCTCGGGATTACTGCCTGTACCACGCGACAGTGAGAGTAGGAATGGAATTAGGTGGAGGATGAATGCGTGGTTGAGGGATTGGAGCAGGGGGCAGGGATTCAAGTTTCTGGATCATTGGGACCTCTTCTGGGGCAGGCGTGACCTGTTCAAGAAGGACGGGTTACACTTGAATCCTGGGGGGACCAATATCCTAGCGGGGAGGTTTGCTAGGGCTACGGGGCAGACTTTAAACTAGTAAGATGGGGGGGCGGAAATCAATTTGAGGAAACTATGGGAGAGGAGGTTAGTTCACCAGTAGAGCAAGTAAGTAGACCGTGTGTGAGGGAGGACAGGCAGGTGATGGAGGAGGGATGCTCTCAGCCCGAAGTTGTAGGGGAGAAGAAAGAAAAGGATAATAAATTTGAATGCATTGCTAGGGATGAAAAGAGAGGAGGAGGTGGAGAGTATCTTAAATGTATCTATTTTAATGCTAGGAGCATTGTAAGAAAGGTGGATGAGCTTAAAGTGTGGATTGATACATGGAATTATGATGTTGTAGCTATTAGTGAAACATGGTTGCAGGAAGGGTGTGATTGGCAACTAAATATTCCTGGATTTAGTTGCTTCAGGTGTGATAGAGTAGGAGGGGCCAGAGGAGGAGGTGTTGCATTGCTTGTCCGAGAAAATCTTATGGCGGTGCTTTGGAAGGATAGATTACAGAGCTCCTCTAGGGAGGCTATTTGGGTGGAATTGAGGAATGGGAAAGGTGTAGTAACACTGATAGGAGTGTATTATAGGCCACCTAATGGGGAGCGTGAGTTGGAAGAGCAAATGTGTAAGGAGATAGCAGATATTTGTAGTAAACACAAGGTGGTGATTGTGGGAGATTTTAATTTTCCACACATAGATTGGGAAGCTCATTCTGTAAAAGGGCTGGATGGTTTAGAGTTTGTGAAATGTGTGCAGGATAGCTTTTTGCAACAATACATAGAAGTACCGACTAGAGATGGGGCAGTGTTGGATCTCCTGTTAGGGAATGCGATAGGTCAGCTGACAGATGTATGTGTTGGGGAGCACTTCGGGTCCAGTGATCACAATAGCATTAGCTTCAATATAATTATGGAGAAGGACAGGACTGGACCTAGAGTTGAGATTTTTGATTGGAGAAAGGCTAACTTTGAGGAGATGCGCAGGGATTTAGAGAGAGTGGAATGGGTCAAGTTGTTTTATGGGAAGGATGTAATAGAGAAATGGAGGTCATTTAAGGGTGAAATTATGAGGGTACAGAATCTTTATGTTCCTGTTCGGTTGAAAGGAAAGATTAAAGGTTTGAAAGCGCCATGGTTTTCAAGGGATATTAGAAACTTGGTTCGAAAAAAGAGGGATGTCTACAATAGATATAGGCAGCATGGAGTAAAGGAATTGCTCGAGGAATATAAAGAATGTAAAAGGAAACTTAAGAAAGAGATTAGAAAAGCTAAAAGAAGTTACGAGTTTGGTTTGGCAAATAAGGTGGAAGTAAACCCGAAAGGCTTCTACAGTTATATTAAAAGCAAGAGGATAGTGAGGGATAAAATTGGTCCCTTAGAAAATCAGGGTGGTCAGCTATGTGTGGAGCCGAGGGAGATGGGAGAGATTTTGAACGATTTCTTCTCTTCGGTATTCACTAAGGAGAAGGATATCGAATGGTGTAAGGTGTGGGAAACAAGTAAGGAAGTTATGGAACCTATGACAATTAAAGAGGTGGAAGTACTGGCGCTTTTAAGAAATTTAAAAGTGGATAAATCTCCGGGTCCTGACCGGATATTCCCCAGGACCTTGAGGGAAGTTTGTGTAGAGATAGCAGGAGCTCTGACGGAGATCTTTCAGATGTCATTAGAAACAGGGATTGTGCCGGAGGATTGGCGTATTGCTCATGTGGTTCCATTGTTTAAAAAGGGTTCTAGAAGTAAGCCTGGCAATTATAGACCTGTCAGTTTGACATCAGTGGTGGGTAAATTAATGGAAAGTATTCTTAGAGATAGTATTTATAATTATCTGGATAGACAGGATCTGATTAGGAGTAGCCAGCATGGATTTGTGCGTGGAAGGTCATGTTTGACAAACCTTATTGAATTTTTTGAAGTAGTTACGAGGAATGTTGACGAGGGTAAGGCAGTGGATGTAGTCTATATGGACTTCAGCAAGGCCTTTGACAAAGTTCCACATGGAAGGTTAGTTAAGAAGGTTCAGTCGTTAGGTATTAGTGCTGGAGTAATAAAATGGATTCAACAGTGGCTAGATGGGAGATGCCAGAGAGTAGTGGTGGATAATTGTTTATCGGGATGGAGGCCGGTGACTAGCGGGGTGCCTCAGGGATCTGTTTTGGGCCCAATGTTGTTTGTAATATACATAAATGATCTGGATGATGGGGTGGTAAATTGGATTAGTAAGTATGCTGATGATACTAAGGTAGGAGGTGTTGTGGATAATGAGGTGGGTTTTCAAAGCTTGCAGGGAGATTTATGCCGGTTAGAAGAATGGGCTGAACGTTGGCAGATGGAGTTTAATGCTGAGAAGTGTGAGGTTCTACATTTTGGCAGGAATAATCCAAATAGAACATACAGGGTAAATGGTAGGGCATTGAGGAATGCAGTGGAACAGAGAGATCTAGGAATAACAGTGCATAGTTCCCTGAAGGTGGAGTCTCATGTAGATAGGGTGGTGAAGAAGGCTTTTGGAACGCTGGCCTTTATAAATCAGAGCATTGAGTACAGAAGTTGGGATGTAATGTTAAAATTGTACAAGGCATTGGTAAGGCCAAATTTGGAATATTGTGTACAGTTCTGGTCACCGAATTATAGGAAAGATATCAATAAATTAGAGAGAGTGCAGAGACGATTTACTAGGATGTTACCAGGGTTTCAGCACTTAAGTTACAGAGAAAGGTTGAACAAGTTAGGTCTCTATTCATTGGAGCGTAGAAGGTTGAGGGGGGATTTGATCGAGGTATTTAAAATGTTGAGAGGGATAGATAGAGTTGACGTAAATAGGCTGTTTCCATTGAGAGTAGGGGAGATTCAAACGAGAGGACATGATTTGAGAGTTAGGGGGCAAAAGTTTAAGGGAAACACGAGGGGGTATTTCTTTACTCAGAGAGTGGTAGCTGTGTGGAATGAGCTTCCTGTAGAAGTAGTAGAGGCCAGATCAGTTGTGTCATTTAAGGTAAAATTGGATAGGTATATGGATAGGAAAGGAGTGGAGGGTTATGGGCTGAGTGCGGGTAGGTGGGACTAGGTGAGATTAAGAGTTCGGCACGGACTAGGAGGGCCGGAATGGCCTGTTTCCGTGCTGTGATTGTTATATGGTTATATGGTTAAAACAGAGGGAGCTCAGATAGAGAAACAAAACAAGGCAAAGGTGCACTGGTAGTTGAAATGAGATACGAGTAGAGATAGTCAACTAATAATCAGGGGAGGAGAAACACCAGATCTGGGAAGATTCCAGCACCTCAGTCCAAACCTTGATAAGATTCTCCTCGCCCATTCCCCATCCCACAATCCCCCACAATGTCCATCAACTGCTGTCCCAGGGTGATCTGGGTGGTGACAGTGGATGTCTCTGATCAGGTCCGGGTCCAGGATGTCACAGTGAGGGAAGGGGGCCATGACCTTCCCTCAGGGCCATAACCCTCCCAGTCCACCAATTACTGGAATTGGCCATGAACCAGAAGTGAGTTCAGAAGCCAATGGATGCTGTATACTGATGACGTGAGAGGTCAGTTTCAGGACTGGTGCCAGTGGACTGCACAGAAGGGGCTTTAGACAGGAGGCATGGAAGATGGTGTTGTTATGCATAGCATGAGGCAACTGGAGAAGGTAAGTTACGGGGTTGATCCAACAGAGAGCCCTTGAACGTTCTGATGCACTGTGAGACCTGTTTCCGAGACTCAACCCAGAGAGGAAAATCCTTGCTGGAGAGCCAAACCTTTTGACCAGGAACAAAGATGAAGAACAAAGACGAAGAACTGCCTCTGACAGTTGGCGTGCCGCTGTTGCTGCAGAGAGACCCAAGATTGCCCAAGCTTTCTTACACTTTTGTCGACAATGACAGACCAGCTGTTCCGAAGATGGGACTCCCACCTCAGATTCCTGCTCAGGAAACAGAGAGGGTTGGATAACCAAACGGACACTCAAAGGGAGACATACCCACAGAAGAGTGGCACAGAGTTTTAGGAGCAAATTCTGCCCAGAGTAAATGATCACTCCAAGTTGTTGGGCTGTCCAACACAACACACCTAAAGGTCTTTTCCAGGTCTTGATTGATCCTTTTCTTCTGCCCATCGGACTGGGGGTGACAACCTCCGGATCAGAAGCTGACCATAGCTCTAATGAGCTGACAAAATACATATCAGAACCGAGAGGTAAACTGAGTGCCTCAAACCAAAACAACATCTTGGGGAAAGCCATGCACGCCAAACACATACTGAAGCATAGGGCTGGCTATCCCATGAGCTGAAGAAAGCTTGGGTTGGAGCACAAAGTGGTAGGCCTTAAAGAAATGGTCCATCAATCACCCCCATAATCATGGTGTTACCTTGCAATGGTGGCAGATTGGTAATGAAGTCCATGGTGATATGGGAAGGAATGGGCAGTGGGTGATCGTGAACTGGGTTCCTTGTCTGGGTGCAGATGTGACAGGCTGCTAGATGTGATTTAACATCTTCATCCATGCCTAGCCACCAAAGCACCTGATGAGATAAGTGTTGTGTGCCTCCTCTGTAACACATCTGGACTGACAGATGAAAAAGCAGCCATTCCCTGGGTTTGCCTTCTGCTGTTGTTCTCTCCTGATGATGGTCTCAACCTCCCATTTGATTGGTACCATCAGCTTGGACCTCTGGAGGATGAGGTCTGGGACGGCGATCTGGTTTGATTGTTCATACTGCCTGGTGAGGTGATCCAGCTTCTGGTTCTTTGAACTTGGACAGGAAATGATGACAAAATCAAAAAAGTTAAAAAAGGAAAGAGACCACCAAACCTGACACAAGTTTAACTGCTTTGCCTCTTGAATATAGGCCAAGTTCTTGTGGTTGGTCCAGATCACAAATAGATGTTCAGCCCCTGCCGGCCAATGTCTCCAGTTTTCCACAGCTCATTTCTCTGCCAACCGCTCTCTATTCCTTATGTCATAATTCCTCCCTGCAGGAGAGAGCCACTGGGAGAAGAAAGCACAGGGATGGAGTTTCTGGTCAGACAGAGGTTGTTGTGAGAGAATAGCCCCAACATTGAAGTGTTTACTTCAATGATGAATATCAGCTCTGGGTCAGGGAGAACAAAGGCAGGAGCCATTATGAAGCAATGTTTCAATTCCTGGAAAGCTACCTCGGCTTCTGGGGTCCAGCAAAATGAACCAGAAGTTCCTTTAGTCAGAGCAGTTAGGATTGCTGCAATGAAGCTAAATTTGCAGATGAATTTCAGGTAAAGGTGAGGGTATCTCAAAAACCACTGGAGCTGCTTGATCATGATGGGTTGTGGCCAATCCTCAATGGCCTGGGTCTTGCTAGGGTCCATCTGCATATTCCCCTCAGGGACAGTAACCTGAGGAAGGAGACTGTGGAGACACAGAACTCGCTCTTCTTCAGTTTGACAAATAGTTAGTTCTGGCATAAATGTTGAAGCACCTGTCGGATATATTGGATGTATTCATGGTAGGTCTTGGAGAAATTGAGTATATCATCCAGGTACATGTAACAAAGAGATTTAGCATCTCTCGGAGAATGATGATAAGGACTGAGAAGGAATCCAAGGCTTTGACAAGACCAAAAAGCATCACAAGATATTTATAGTGGCCAGTAGGGGTGTTAAAAGTAGTCTTCCATTCATCACCCTCCTGAATATGGGTTTCAGAAGTCCAGTTTAATAAAGATGGTTGCCCCTTGCAGCAACTCGAAAGACATGGTCGTCAGGGGCAAGGGGTACCAGTTCTTCACTCTCATCTTATCGAGGCCTCAATAATCTGTGCATGTTCAAATTCCACCATTCTATTTTCACCACAAAGAAGAAACCTTCAGCAGCAGGGGATGTGTTGGGGGCAGATGAAACCGGTTGCTATGGCAACAAGGATGTGCTCCTCCACAGTCACCTTCTCTGCGGCTGACAGGTTGCAGGGTCTTCCTTGGGGCAGGCAGCTTCTAGGCTGCAATTCAATTATGCCGTTCGAGGTTCAATGAAGTGGGCCGAATTGGAAAGGCTGGGTGTGAGCCGGATCAAAGCAGTGAGTCTCAGGCCCAAGAGCTCAATGAAGCATCAGACCCCATGTCCGAAAGACAGCAACGATCCGAGGCTTAGCCAAATTAAGCCCTGGGCCAGATTGAAAAGGTCAGGGTGTCCAGGGCTGGAGGTGGCGGGGTAGGGGAGGGCGTGGATGTGGGAGAGGTCGGGCCGATGCTCAGTTCACTGCCCCATGAGGTTTACTCATCTCTGTGCTGGGCTGAGGCTGTGGAGAGCAACTAATAGCTTCCTGGACTGCTTGTGACTGGCTGTGTGGCTGTGGACTCACTTTCATGAGCTTCAGTTCTGAACGTTATTTGCTTATTTTTGTTGTTTTCTGTACATTGGGTGTTTGATGGTCCTCTTTTTTAATATGTTCTATTGGGTTTGTTTGTTTTGTGGCTGCCTGTCAAGATTGTATATAGTAGACATACTTTGATGATAAATACAATTTCAGCTTTGAGTGTTCTAAAACTGAAAACATTTAGCAGGTCTGTATACTCAGGAAGAACTAGCGACAGCTCGGGAATGACAGGAGGCAGCTCGGGAGAGGCAGGAGGCAGGCGGCCTAGCAGCAGGAAGATCATCTGTGGATCGGTTAAATTTTGGGTCGTGGAAGAGTGAACCAGGAGTGTCCGAAGTTCAGCGGAACCTCAGGAGAATGAATAAGGTGAAACTGGATAGTCTGAGTGTGCAGTCCAGGATAGAGATGGGACCAGTGAGGTGACAGATTGTCCCAGGGCCCAGGGGTCTTCTGTACAGAGGCATGGCCATGTTGGCATACTAGTTGGTCGAAATGCACCATGGGAACTTGGAGATCCCTTGCAAACCCAAGGTCCATGAAATTGACTGCTGCGCCAGAAACTATGAAGGCTACAAGGGCATGTTGTTGTTTGTCCCAGGAGATGGAGATAGGCAGCACAGCCCTGGATGCAGCAAAGCTGGGAGGAATGGTGGAAACCTTCACTGACCTCCCCACCCTGGACGGGTCTGGAAGTTTTCTCAACAACTCAGGGTAGGCAGAATGATAATAGACAATAGACAATCCCTTGACCCCGCTATCTATAAGAGCTCTATCTAATGGAAATTGTCTAGTGCACTGTAGAAGAAGTAGCTCTTTCCCAACATTCATCTGTCTTCATTCACCTCAACTGGGTCTCTGACTGGCAATGCATCTTTAGTTTCACTTAATAACCTAGGTGGTACATAGCTATTAGGTCTTCAGTGTTCCAACCACTCTGTACCGCCAGACTGAGGAATTCAATTGCATCGTCAGCCACGCTATACGTACCCTGACAAAGTTGGCAAAGTTGGATGGCCACCTCTCATCTGCTGACTGGTTGGTCAAACATCTCTTTCATCTCCCAGATCACCGCAGCCTAGATGAGAGCTTTGCCGGAGAGGAGAGAGATGATATAGGTCATTTTACTGAAATCCTGAAATTCTTTTTCTTTGCAAACGTCCATGAAAATGGAGGAGTCCCCCAAAGAATGAATGATAGTTAAATGTTAGAACTCCAACCCCCCCCCAGCTCCCTCCTCCCATGCAATAGCAGCAGCAAAACGATGACCCCCCCCAACAAAAAAGCATCTGCAGCCTGCACCAAGCACTCAAGCATGCAGCAAAGCATCAATAGAAATACAGACTTGCAGTTCCCCAAAGACTACTTGTTCACCCGGTAATTCGACATACCACAGACTCTCTCTCTCTCTCCCTAATATGGGAAAAAGAGGTGTCCCCGTTTTACAGCGAGAGCAGGGACGTAATAAACAACTCGCTGAGTTATGGTGTTAGAAGTCTTTTGTGTCGCTTTTCCTGAGCTCTGTGCCCAAACATCTCAGGTCTCTGGGCACGCAACGAGCAGCCAGTTCGCTGCTTTCGATCTCCCATGTACTCCCGCGGCACGCCAGTTTTCTGTGGCGGTAACAACTTTGAATCTGCACGCCTCCAGAGCCACGAAAATCCGGCACCCTGGAGGCACCTTAGTCTTCCAGGCCACATCCTTGGCATATCGTGAAGCAGCCAGTCGTGAGGCCCTGAGAGCAGGTCCCATTCCTGCAAAGTACTGAAGTCAGAGTGTAACTCCAAGTCAGGGTCTTAGAAAGAACCCGGAAAAAGAAAAGATATATTAACGATAGAAATACAGCTGTTTCCGACGATGCAAGCAAAGGAGTCGCCATTGGGCACCATCCTACTAAGCCCCACCCTCCACCCTCATGTCCACTCACTGTGACTTCCTGGCTGGCCAGCACAGATCAGGGATGCTCATGCTCTGCTGGGCCTATCTCTTGGTTCAGTTTTGCTGTAACGAGGGCTTACAGCAAGGCCAAGGAACTGTTTATTGAGTACAGGAGGAGGAAACTGGAAGTCCATGACCTAGTCCTCAATGGGGAATCAGAGGAGGATAGGGTCAGAAACTTTATCTTGCTTGGTTTTATCATTCCAGAAGATCTGTCCTTGGTCCCGCACTTAAGTGTCATTACAAAGAAAGCACGGCAACACCTCTACTTTGGTAGAAGTTTGTGAAGATTCATCTAAAACTGTGACAAACTTCTATAGATGTGCGGTGGAGAATATAACTGATTGCATCTTGGCTCGGTATGGAAACCACAATGCCTTTGAAATGAAAAGGCTATAAAATGTAATAGATATAACCAAGTCTATCAGGGGCAAGACTCTCCCAACCACTGAGCACATCTATATGGAGCACTGTTAGAGGATGGCAGCATCCATCATCAAGGACGCCTGCCATCCAGGCCATGATATCTTCTCGCTGCTGCTATCAGGAAGGAGTTATAGGAACCTTAAGACCCACATTACCAGGTTCAGGAACAGTTATTACCCCTCAGCCATCAGGTTCTTGAATCAGATGGGATAACTCCACTCAACTTAAATCACCCCATTACCAAACTGTTCCCACAACTTTGGACTCACGTTCAGAACTCTTCATCTCGTGTTCTCAATATTTATTGCATATTTATTTATTTTTCCCCATATCACTATACAGAAATATTTGGCCAATTCCTCTTGGAATGCTATTATTAAGTTGCCTTCATCAATTATTTTATTCCAAGTCTTAACAATCGCTGCATCAAAAATATACTCCGCTTTCCTCTGAGTCCTTTATCAGTTACTTGACATCTATGTACTCAGGTTTTCAACACTTCTGTTTTTGGAAAAATTTCTCTACATCATTTTAGAAGTCTCAGTCACTTCTCCTCTTAGCCTTGGCTGCACTAGAGACATTTTCTGTACAAAATTGTAAAATGTGTTAACACAAAACCAGCCGCTGCTGATCTGCTGAAATTCTGAAATAAAGTTTTAGATATGTTTACATTAAATGATTTACCATAAGGAACAGCTTTTAGTCTCTGAGTATGACTATATTTTCAGTTCTAAAGAACTTTATCACCATGTCCAGTAAACTGATCTCTGTTTAACTTTAACGGATAGAAATTTGCAAAATTTGCCGAGAGCGATCATTATGTCAAAGCTGAAAAAAAAGATGGGTAATAATTATCCAATTGCATTTGGCTAGTTTCAATATCCTGGAGAGGAGCCAGTACTTCAGTTAATATTGCCTTTCACCTATTGGGATTTTGTCTAACCATGACTAGATACACTTATTTTGTTCAATTTGAATTAGTTACTATGATATAATTCAAGAAACAGACTCAGTCTGATAAAAATCTCCAGGAAAAAGTTAAACTCCAATATTTATTTTTCAGGTAATAGCGATTTAGAATTGTAATAGATGAATTCTTTAGAATATAATTAATATTAATTTGGCTGCTGGATAACTAAGCAACATATTTTTAAACCAAGCATATTCTTCTTTTCAAGCACTTGAGAAATCATACCAAGGTTTGCACTGCAAGCTGAGCACATAATCAGAAGTATGCAGACATCGACTCTTTCTGTTCCCTTGGGGTCTCTTAAATAATGCATTGGTCTGAGCGGGATATCGGAGATCGGTATCCTTCAGCTATCTGTTATCAGACCATCATGCTGGATGCTCATTAACCTAATGAGTCCGTGGAAATCAATTTTGATCTCTTTTTATTTTATAAATGCCAGGCTGTTTCTGTATCACTCGATATTGCTACAACATCAATAAATTAATCATCAGGAAGAAAATGTAAGAATTATTAAACCATAGCTTTTAAATTTGCTTGTTCAGAATAATTTAGCAGTATGTATGAAAAATATATTTAATTCAATAAATAGAGTGAGAAAATAATATGCATATCGTACAATATAATTGCTGAGAATGGCAGGGAAGTCATTCACTGAATAATTAAAAGACATAATAACATGCCAACACACAAAAAATGCTGGAGGAACTATGCGTCTATGGAAAAGAGTAAACAGTTGATGTTTCGGGCCGAGACCCTTCCTTTCCCACCTGAAGAAGGGCCTTGCCCCAAAATGTCAGCTGTTTATTCATTTCCATAGATGCTGTCTGACCTGCTGAGTCCCTCCAGCATGTTGTGTGTGTTGCTTTGGATTTCCAGCATCTACAGATTTTCTTTGTTTGTGATATAATAACATGTCTATTTCATTGCACCTTTATTAAAATATTTTTAATGCAAAACAATCTCTACTAAGGTGCTTAACTACCCAAGGTTATTTGTTAACTTGGCACAATAAGTAGCAGTATTGTTTGGAAGTGCTTATTTATTGACTGTGGATTAAGTAAGCTGCCCTGAATGCATGTAACTTCCTGGTACAGCTAGTATTTTGTACCTGGGATAACATTTTCCCCCCATTTTCATTCGGTGGGAAAGATAAACTACCAATACATTACTAATGTGTATGCCACATCTGTAGCATTGAATTGGCAAGGGACTCTGTGTGTATGTGCTCTGGCTTTTCTCTGTAACCAAACACTCAGAGAGCAAAGCTCTGCATTTATTGTAAAATCTAAAGAGTTGCAGAGTTTTTCAGACCTGGGAAAGAGGGAGGTGCCAATTTGCAAAGCAACTGATGGCTTATTTATTAAGTGTTATTTTTAAATGGACTGACCCCAAGGCATGTCTGCATTCTCTTTTCCGAGCATTTATTTAACATAATGTTGGTTTCCAAGCAATATCGTTACGTGGCATTATTCCATACTAGGAAGTGATGGGATTTACTCTTCCTGATCTGGTTTCCTGCTAGCTGGGAATTTTCTCCTGAAATTTTGCAATGCTTGCTGAAGTGCAGTAGTGTGCCCGAAGCAAAACAAGAAAAAAAAATCTTTCAGTATGACCGTTTTCACATGACCAGGAACTTAAACAAAGTCATGATTTTGCGCAGCTGTGGTTTTACGATGAATGAGATATGCTTTAAAAAGACATATTTTCTTAGTTGTGTTTCAATAGCCAGCCAAACGCTTTAACATTTTTCAAATCTGATTTGTAGAACACTGAGGGCCTGGCAGAATGCCAAATAAAGAAGGGTTCACTGAGTCTTTTGAAGGAGAGGTGGGAGTCTTGTGATCCAATTGCATCGTTTTCAGGGAATGCTCTCAGAGGCATGAGTCCTTACTTCAGCCTCCTTCCAGTGAACTGAAGGTCCTGCCGAGCGAGCTGCTCTCGATATAAGGCTCTTAGACAGGTACTGAAGAGCTTTTAACATCAGCCTTTCGACAGCAGTCTGAAGTCACCAGTCAGCCAATACTTCCATCCCCAGAATATCAGAGTGTGTAATTCGAGTACCAGAGCTGGAATTTCTGTGGTAGCCTGACTGAAGGCATCCTGTGTTCTGACATAACAGCTTACTTGCTGAAAATATTATTTGTACGAGAATGGAAAGTGATCCAGAAACCGGAATGGTGGTGAGTGGAACACAGAGAAATGACGTTTTAGCTTCACCCATAAGCATGGAAGAAACTGAATCAGCCCAAAGTGAAGTCGTTAAGGAAGATTTACAAGCTGCCAGAAGGATTGAGAAATTTTCTATCCCACTGGATGATTTAAGAATGCTGTTTGAGAAGACAGACTCTCCAAGGAACTGCAAGAAGGTAATTTTCTTTGTACTGGATTACTTTCTTAAAGGCAAATGTGTAATAGGAAAGTTAGTTATTTCAGGGTATGGTTAAAGAATATTAAAATCAGATAATTATACAAACTGAGGATTAGAACATTGCGGATGCTGGAAAGTTGAAGATCTGAATATTTCTGAAAATCAGAAAATTTCAGAAGCACGCAGCAGGTCAACCTGAGTCTGTACTGAGAGACGGCCTATGTTTCAGATGTGGGACCCTTCATCAGAACTAACAAAACTACTATAAATGGCTTCATGTTAATTAGGATCTATTAACACAAATATCTAGCCATCTCCAGGTTTAAGGGATTTTTACTTGGTGTTAGGAAGCAGTAATATCCAGTTAATAATATCTATATAATACAGTAATCCAGTTAATATTTAACCAAACTGTTCCATAGATAGACATTATCTTCTCAATGTTGAAAATAATGTTCATTTGCATTCATCTGTCTAGTAACAGGCATTACCTTGTTCAAAGATATATAAATAACTTTTAGGTTACAACTGTGTTCAATAAAGATAAAATCTCACTGAAAACCCGAAGCAGATAAAAACAAATCTCTTTGTATTCCTATAGAATTAGAAGTTCAATCATAATGGAACATTGTTTGAACTACAAAAGCCGGGCATTGGAGCTTAGTGGTTAGCACAATGCTTTACAGTACAGGTGAGCCGGGTTCAGTTCCCACCACCTCCTGTAAGAGGTTGTACATTCTTCCCGTGATCGTGTGGGTTGTCTCCCGCTGCTCCGGTTTCCTCCCACAGTACAAAGAAGTACTATTTAATAGGTCAATTGGTCATTGTCATGTGATTAGGGCCAGCTTAAATAGGGAGATTGGTGGCTGGGCGGCTTGAAAGACTGGAAGGTCCTATTCTGCACTCTATCTCAATAAATTAATAAATAGATACAAATATTAGAATCATCTGCCAAGAAAGTCCTCGTGCTTGGTTGACAACATGTACAAGCTTTCTTGTTGCATTGGACTATTCAAGTTCTTCCAGACTTCAGATCATGTCCAACATGTACATGCCCTGACAGGTCAGGTTTTACTGATCAACGATTGAGCCAGTGTCATTTGATATGTTTTAGCTCCTTCAGGTAACCGAGTACAAAATAGCATCAGCTACCTTCACAGCTGAATAAGGAAATCTAATGTCTACCGTGATTATTTTATCGCGAAATAACAGAGAAGGCTTACATCCCATCCTGGTTCTGCATCGAAATATGTTATTCCGATTTGGGTGGTGGGGTAAGCAATTGCAGGTAGTCTTAGAGGAAGAAAGAGTAGGAATATAAAAGATTGAGTTGCATTCTTACTTAATATCCTGCTGGAAAACTCATGTGTTAATTACGTAATGGCAGAGAGAGAAAAAAACATTCAGGGAATTTTTGGGAGGTTTTTTCCTGGAAGAGAGCTTACTGATACTTGTTCACACACATTCATGATGCATTATCAGCACTCATGGAAATGTGCCAGCTAAATTTCTCATTCAATATAAAAAATGTGTGATACAGAAGCAATGTCAATGTGTGGAGGGGTAAAAAGCATTAAGTATATTCTGCAATAGTAATTTTATATTAAAGGGAGTTTTATAATGTTGTCATGTATATCCAAATTACCTATGTGGTAATTCTTCAGTGGATGAAGTTTGGCTAGAAATTCAATTTCATTCAATTAGAACATTGAGGGGAGGTTAGTTGGAGGTATACAAAATTATGAGGGGTATATATAGGGTAAATGCAAGCAGGCATTTTTCATGGAAGTTGGATGGAACTGCAGCCAGAGGTCATGGGATAAGGGTAAAAGATGAAAAGTTTATGGGGAACATGAGGGGAAACATCTTCACTCAGAGCGCCGTGGGAGTGTGGAATGAGCCGCCAGTGCAAGTAGTGCATGTGAACTTGATTTCAATATTTAAGAGAAGTTTGGATAGGTATATTGATGGCAGGGGTGTGGAGACATATGGTCCCAGAGCATATCAATGGGATAGGCTGTTTAAATAGTTTTGACATGGACTAGATGGGCTGAAGGGCCTGTTTCTGCACTGTACTTTTCTATAACTCTGATTTGAAGATGATTCAATGTTATTTGAACTTTGTAAATCCATTGGTGACCTTGTCTTTACAGAAAGGGGCTCAAAGAAAAGAATAAATTCTGGTGCTCAAATCTAATGCATGAAGAAAGACACAGAACTGATGTTTCCCTCAGTGGGCAATAGAAAGGAGACAAAGTAAATGTCTCAATAATTGTGTAAGAAGTGAATAAGGCAGATAGAATTACATTTTCCAGATAATAGTCTAGAATTGGACAACTATTTTGTAGTCACATTTTGTTTTGTTCAGTCAGGGGATGTAGATGTTACTGGGAAAAAAAGCATTTATTAATCATTCTTATTACTAATGGTGAGCTGTCAACTTAACCCACAGTAATGTGTGTATCAAAAATTCTTATAGAAACATAGTAAAATAGAAAACCTACAGCACAATACAGCCCTTCAATCCACAATGCTGTGCCGAACATGTACTTACTTTAGAAATTACCTAGGGTTACCTATAGCCCTCTTTTTTTCTAAGCTCCATGAACCTATCCAGGAGTCTCTTAAATTCTACTGCATCGTTAGTCAATACAAAGCTGCAGGATCCTTAAAACAATGGTAATGAGAGTGTGCTGCTATACTCCCACATCAAGTTTTAAAATTCAACTGCTCAAAGTAAATTTATTATCAAAGGTCATTCTTGTCACCATCTACAACCCTGAGTTCATTTTCTTGCAGGTGTACTCAATAAATCTATAGAATAATGACCATAATAGAATCAATGAAAGATCGCCCAACTAGGGCGTTCAACCAGAGCGCAGAAGACAACCATCTGTGCAAATACAAAAAGAAGAAATAATAATAATAATAATTAATAAGTAGATACATAAATAAGCAATAAATATGGAGAACGTAAGATGAAGAGTCCCACAGCCCATGGGTTGTGGGAACAGTTCAATGATGGTGCAAGTAAAGTTGAGTGAAGTTATCCCCCTTAGTTGAAAAGCCTAATGATTGAGGGGCAGTAACTGTCCTGAAGCGCCTATACGACCTTCCTGATAGCAGCGGTGAGCTCCTCATGATGGATGCTGCTTTCCTTCAATGGTGTTTCATGTAGTAGATGTGCTCATTGATGGAGAGAGTTTTACCCATGATGGATTGGGCTATATCCATTAATTTTGTAGGATTTTCTATTCAAGGACATTGATGTTTCCATACCACACTGTGATTCCACCAGTAAATATACTCTCCACTACACATCTATAGAAGTTCATCAAAGTTTTAGATGTCATGCTGAATCACCACAAACTCCTAAGGAAGTAGAGGTACTTCCTTCATAATTGTACTTGCGTGCTGAGCCTGGGACAGGTCCTCAGAGATAATAATACTGAGGAATTTAAAATGACTGATCCTCTCCTCCTCTGGTCCTCCAATGAGGACTGACTATGGACCTTTGGTTTTCATCTCCTGAAGTCAAAAATTGGCTCCTTGGTCTTGGTGACATTGAGTAGGAGGGTTTATAACTTGGACTGAAGAACAAAAGAGATGATTGTTCAGGAGACTTCAGGAGAGCACGAAGCAACCACTCTCCACTGAACATCAACGGCTCCTCTGTAGAGATCGTTAAGAGCACCAAATTTCTTGGTGTTCACTTGGCAGAGAATCTCACCTGGTCCCTCAACACCAGCTCCATAGCCAAGTAAACCCAGCAGCATCTCTACTTTCTGCGAAGGCTGAGAAAAGTCCGTCTCCCACCTCCCATCCTCACTACATTCTACAGAGAATGTATCGAGAGCATCTTGAGCAGCTGCATCACTGCCTGGTTTGGAAATTGCACCATCTCAGATCGCAAGACACTGCAGCGGATAGTGAGGTCAGCTGAGAAGATCATCGGGGTCTCTCTTCCTGCCATTACGGACATTTACACTACACGCTGCATCTGCAAAGCTAACAGCGTGAAGGACCCCACGCACCCCTCATATAAACTCTTCTCCCTCTTGCCATCTGGCAAAAGGTACCGAAGCATTCGGGCTCTCACGACCAGACTGTGTAACAGTTTCTTCCCCCAAGCCATCAGACTCCTCAATTCCCAGAGTCTAGTCTGACACCAACTTACACACACGCACTCAGCTGAATACCACTCCACTCCCTTTGCAATTTTTGCTCATTTCTTTCTCAATTCCTGCTAAAACATTATTTACATTTACATCATTTATTATTATATTGTAATTTGCCCTTTACTATGCCTATTGTCTCTTTTATTAATTATTATACTGTCTTGCACTGTTTTGTGCACTTTATGTAGTCCCGTGAAGGTCTGAAGTCTAATGTAGTTTTGTGTTGTTTCACATAGTCTAGTGTAGTTTTGTGTTTCATGTAGCACCATGGTCCTGGGGGAATGCTGTTCTGTTTTTACTGTGTACTGTATCAGCAGTTAGGGTTGAAATGACAATAAAAGTGACTTGACTTGACTTGACATTGGCAGTGGTTGGTATGCCTAGTAACTCCAAAACATGAAACTAATTCAAAGGAAAACAAGAAAGATGAGAAATGAGAGTCTTAGTTCTTTACGTTAAGTGAGGTGTACACTAATCATGTGCTGGCATTGTGATGTATGCAATTCATGTACATATAATACTTAATGAGTTATTTAAATGAAAACGAGTTCTGAAGGAATTCAGCAGGCCAGGCTGAATCTACGGAAATGAGTAAACAGTCAATGTTTTTGGCTGAAACCTTTCAACTTGATGAGAGGTCCTCTCCTGAAACATCAACTGTTTATATTCCTGCTGAGTTCCTTCAACATTTTGTGTGCGTTGTTTTGGATTTCCAGCATCTACAGACTTCCCAGTTCTGCAGTACGTTTCAAAATGAACTCAATTGCACCATGGTATGCTTGTGAAAGGAGTGAATATTTAAGGTAATGGTTAGTGTGCCAATCAGGTGAACATTTTGTAAGTTGGTGACATGCTTCATGGTTCTAATTGTAGCTCTCTCCCTGATAGCATTGTGGGTACAGCCACACCTCAAGGACTGCAGTGGTTCAATGGTTCAAGAAGGCTGCTTACTGCCATCTCCTCATGGATGTCAAATGCCGGCTCTGCCTTTAACTCCTTGAATGAATTTAAAAAAATAAATTCTTATTCTACTTGTCCAGGGAAAATATAAGTTTTCCATTGGATATCTGTCATGTTTTTTGTATAGTGGAAAAGCTTTTGAAAATTAGGGAGTGAATCACTTGCTATCCATTCCCAACCTAGGAGTTGCTCTTGTAAGCAAATTGGACCAAGTGTGGCTGGTCCTGTTGACCTCTTTGTCAATAATACCCCACGGATATTGGTTGTAAAGGGTATGGTAATCAAAGGCCATTGGATATCAATCAAAGTCATTGAAATTATCTTTTGTCACAGGCTGACTTTGTCAGCTAGTTGTGTACTGCAATTGTTAATTTAAATGTTTCAGCTCAAACATAAATACAATATGTGTTTACCCATTTTAATGCACAGTTGAGACTCAGACACAGAGACGTAGCAGTTAATGCTGATTTCTCACATCTCCAGAGACCAGATTTCATAATCTTGGGCCCATGTGGTATTTCCACATTTTATTCCTAATCACACAAAATTCCTCTGGTGATTCATAGAGTCATTGAGTTATACAGCATGGAAACAGATCCTTCAGCTCAGCTCGTCCATGCCAACAAGGATGTCGACATGATCTCCTCCCACTTTCCTTCTTTTGCCTCACATTCTTCTAAACCTCTACTATCTGTGTACCTCCCTAAGTATATCTCAAATATTTTCGTTGTACCCATCTCTAAACTTCATCTGGGAACTCATTCCATATAGCCTCTGCTATATGTATGAATAAGTTACCCCCTTGGGTCTCTTTTAAATCTTTCTGCTCTCAACTTATACTTGCATGCTCTTGTTTTAGACTCCCCTATCCTGGAGAAAACACTGTGACCATTCACCTTATCTATGGGCCTCATGATTTTATATACCTTTACAAGAGGGGTTCCCAACCTCTTTTGGATGAAGGGATATGGGCAGAAGCCAGGAGACTGGGGCTGAGAGGGAAAATGGCTCAGCCATGATGAAATGGTGGAGCAGCCTCAATCGACTAAATGGCCTAATTCTGTTCCTATATCTTATGGTTTTAAGGTAGTTTTTGTGCCATGTGCCCCTACCATTAACCGAGGGGTCTGAGGGCCCCAGGTTGGGAACTCCTGCTCCACAGCCATCTACACTCCAAGGCAAAATGTTCCAGACTTTCCAGTTTTCCATTATAACTCAAAGCCTCCAGTCCCAGTAGCATTCTCACAAATCTGTTCTGCAAGTTTTCCAACAAAATGGCATCCTTCCTGTGGCTGGAGAACTAGAACTTCACACAAATTTCATGCATGGTCTCAACAATGATCTGTACTGTTGTAACATAATGCTTCAATTCCTGTTCTCAATACCCTGACCAATGAATGCCAAAATTCTTCTTCACCATCCTGTCTACCTCTATTGCCTCTTTTAGAGAGCTATGTGTCTACTACACTCTCCAGAGCCCTACCATTTATTGTCTAAGTTCCACCCCAGTTTAATTTACCAAATTGCACATCTCAAACTTGTCTGAGTTAAATTCCATCGGCCATTTTTTTTGGGCAACTCTACTTAAAGGCAAAAGAACAGTTGGCAAGTAGGATCCAGGAGCAGCATGTTCTTGCTAGAGTGAAGGCAGATGTACCAAGTTCAGTAAAGTCTGGAGATATCAAGCCTCTGGTCAAGAAAATGTACATTACTTTTATCTGGACATAAGTGAATCCCTTGATAAATATTAAAAAATTAAGAGCAGGCTTAAGAAGGCAAGCAGGAAATCAAAAAGACAGTTTGAGATGGATTTAGTAAGCAAGGTTAAAAATAATTCTAAAAGTTTGTTCAGTTAACAGAAAAAGGATGATTAGGGAGAGATTAAGTCCTCTTAAAGACCATCAGGACTGTCTATGTGTGGAGTTGTCCACTCAACACCTGCCAGATCTTGCCTAATGTCTTCAAAGATGGCCCTGCTACAGTTTAGACATTAATCAAAGTTCCAAGTTCAATTTATTATCAAAGTACATATATGTCACTTCTTTGAGATGTCTGTTTGTTCTCGGTGTTTACTAGGAGTACATCATGGATGCAAAGGAAATGAAGGTAATAGTTAGTAATGTCTTGGAACATATGTATATTCCAAGGGAGAAGGTACTTGCAGCATTGAAGCACATTAAGGTGGGCAAATCCCCAGGGCCAGATAATGTGTACCTCCCAGATCTTATGGAAGGCCAGAGAGGAAACTGAGGAGGCCCTTATTGAGATATTTGGTTTGTCATTAGCTGCTAGTGAAGTTCAAGAAGACTAGAGGGTAGCTGAAGTTGTTTCCAGGCCACGCTCTCTTCTCACAGCTGCGATCAGGTAGATGGTACAAGAGCCTCAGTAATCTCATCATCAGGTGCAGGAACAGTTACTACCCCTCAGCCAACAGGTTCCTGAATAAAAGGGGATAACTTCACTCACGCCCCATCATTGAGATGTTCTCACAACCAATGATCTCACTTTGAGGATGCTTTAGAGACTGGCAGCTGTTGGTTGTCCTCAGAAGGCAGCTGAGGTTCCCCGACCATATCGCAGCCACCACCCTGTGACCAGACATTGTCCTTGTGTCTGAGCTTATGAAGCAGGTGGTGATGCTGGAGCTGACAGTCCCATGGGAAGATCACTTGGAAGAGGCCTTTGAAAGGAAGCTATCTAAGTATGCAGGACTGGTCAGCAACTGCCAGCAGGCTGGATGGAGAGCGAGGTGTCTCCCAGTGGAAGTTGGTTGTGGGGATTCGCAGCCCGTTCCTTAGCCAGAGCCTTCAGCAATTTGGGCATCAAGGGAGAGAGGAAGAGGAGAGCCATCTGCAGTACCACCGATGCGGCAGAGAGGGCCTCAAGATGGCTGTGGCTCAAGAGAGGGGAGCCATGGAGTCATGTGTAGCTAGCCATCTGGACACAAGCTGGGGTCTGATCAGCCCCGGCTGGGTCACCTGGAGAAGGGTGTATGATGTTGAAAGGCCCGAAACACCCGATGATTCCAGGAACATCACTGATGATGTGTCCAGAAGCATCAGTAGATGTATGTACACAACTAATTATCTCATGTTCTCATTACTTATTACTATTTATTTATATTTGCATTTGCACAGTTTGTTGTCCTCTGCACTCTGGTTGATCGTTCATTGAAAGTGTCATAGTTACTATTATATAGATTTGCTGAGTATGCCTGCAGGAAAATGAATCTCAGGGTTGTATATGGTGACATATATGTACTTTGATAATAATATTTACTTTGAACTTTGAACTTTATTGTTCTAGTTTTCAAGAAGGATAGCAAGGACAGGAAACTATGGGTTGACTTCAGTTGTGGGGAAGTTATTGGAGGGAATTCTGAAATACAAGGTCTACTTTCACTTCAGGAGACAAGGTCTGATCAGGAATAGTCAGCATAGTTTTGTGCATGGTAAGTCATGTCTGACAGATCTTTTGGAGCCTTATGAAGAGGCAGCTAAGAAGATTGTTGAAGATAGGTAGTGGATGGCATTGTTTGTTTGGACTTTAGTAAGGCCTTTGACAAGATCCTGCATGGTAGGCTGATCTAGAAGGCTAGGTCTTATGGGATTCGGGGGATCTAGCAAGATGGATTCAAAATTGGTTTGATCATAGGAAGCAGAAGGTGAGGGCTGAAGGTCGACTCTCTGTCTGGAGACCTGTGGGGACCCCCAGGAATCATTTTTAGGACCTCTGTTATTTATTAGTTATGTAAATAATTTGGATGTGAATGTACATGGCATCTCTAGCAAGTTTGCTGATGATACCAAATTGTCTTGTTGGTAGTAAAGCAGGTTACAAAGAGAACTTTGTCAATTCGGGAAGTGGGCTGAGGAATAGCAAATGGGTTTCAATTTAGCCAGACTTAGAAATTCAAACCAGGGTGGGACCTATATAGTGAATGGCAGGGTAATGACAAGGGTTATGAAACAGAAGGACCTGGAAGTTTAAGCGAACTGTTTATTGAAAGTAGCTGGACAATTAAACAGAGTGATAAAGAAGGCACTTAGCATGTGGGCCTTCATCAGGCAAGGTATAGAGTTTATGACGAGGGACATTATGTTGCAGTTACAGTATTTAAGTCTCTGTTGAGACAGCACTTAGAGTATTCTGTACAGCTTTGTTCACCCTGCTATAGAAAGACATTGCCAAGTCAGAGCGTGTGCACAATAGACTTACAGGGATGCTACCTGGACTAGAGGGTCTGAGTTATAGGCAGAGGTTAGCCACAGCTAGATCTTTAGTCCTGGGAGCATAGAAGAATGAAAGGTGACCTCATAGAAATTTATAAAATCATGAGGGGTATGGATAAGGTGGGCAATCATAATCCTTTCCCCAGGACTGGGGAATCATAAACTAGACGACATACATACAATGTGAGAGGAGAGAGATTTAAAAGCGAGCTAAGAAGTAACTCCTTTTCACGGAGGGTAGGATGTACCTAGAATGAGCTTCCAGGGAAGGTGGTTGAAGTGGGTATAACATAACATTTAAGAGGCATTTGGATAGGTACATGGAGGGGAGGAGCTTAGAGGGTTATAGGATGATCTTGGATAATTAGGATTAGCAGGAATGATGCGGTGGTCAGCATGGGCCAGCTGGACAAAGGACCTGTTTCGGTGTTGTATTTCTCTATGACTCTCACCTCGAGAAGGCTGGATGTTGGTTCAAGCCTATCGTAAAGAAAGTAACACATGATGATTAAGCAATACACACAAAATGCTGGAGGAACTCAGCAGGTCAGGCAGCATCTATGGAAATGAATAAACAGTCGACGTTTTGGGCAGAGACCCTTCTTCAGGACTGGATGATTAAATGTGCAAGCCTCTGATGTGAAGTTAACATTTCTATGTCTTTTTATTTTTCTGTTTTTCTGTTACAAATACTATTGTATCAGAAAACCTTAAGTTAGAACTTACAGAGATGATTCCATTGCCGCTGAAATAAGCATGTCCTATTTCAGTGGAACTGTGGTAGGAAGAAGAATTAAGGAAAGGGTGTTGTCTTTCTGAATAGCTTTATCCAACAAGTCCATGTTTCTTTAATGTTTAAATCCAAGGAAGCAATGAACTAGACAAAGTCTCTGCCTCTGTGGCCTCAAATTTGTTTCAGCAATTATTTTACTGAAGTCAGAGCATTGTGACAAAGAACAGATAAGAGGAAACACATGTAATTTCACCAAAGCCTGACATTTACAGACGTATGGTACTCATCAAGTATTAACCTCAGCAGTACTATCCTGCACCAATGTAAGTAAAATGATTAGTGGGTAAAATTTGGTAGTGTGATTATTTTAACACAGATGGTAGATTAATACAAAATACAAAATGTATCATATCTGGATTCTTAGGACACAATTTATGATGAACATTCCTTGGGGAATGAGGGTGGATCTTAAACTGCCAGAGTTGGAATAAATGTTTTTGAAGTTTATTTTTTTACACTTACAGCACAAGATTTAGGTAAGTGAATATATTTTTTTCTCTCCGAGTTTCGATTACTGCCTGTTACGCCACTGGCACTTAGGGCAACAATGAAGGTCCTACATCTCCATCTGTTTTTGGCCGCAAGGATTCTCACTGCTGTTTCCGTAACTGTTTTGTTTTACTACTCCATGTTGTTAGCCCTGAATTGAACCTAGAACTTAGAGGACCAGTGGAGCACCTGATGCACCATCAATAAATCTCCGAGACGTGAGGCGAGATATCGGCTTTTATTGACTGGAAGAAAGAACAAGCAGCAATTGACCACCATGCTACATCCTGGAGACCGAGGGCAGGGCTCAGGCCTCAATCGCCTTTATACCGGGGTCTGTGGGAGGAGCCACGGTCAGTGGGAGGAGCCACAGGAGCAGTCAGCAAGGGGGGCGTGTCCACCACAGCACTCTTAGTCTGGCCTCTACCCTTTGACCTGTTTGGCATGGGTGACCCTATCAAGAACCGACATAAAATGCCTTGACTCCAGCCAACATAGCTCTCCGAGTCACTGAAGCTTGCAAGCCTCCGAACCACAAGCTTGTGGTCCTCTTGTAGGTTTTTCTCTGATGTGTCAGTTTTATTTCCTCACAGCCTAAAAATTGATTCCACTATTTCATTCAAGGAAGTGCAAGGTCAGACATGGTTAATGCTATAGTGTTCAAAAAGTTCAAAGTAAATATTATTATCAAAGTATATATACATCACAATGTACAACCCTGAGATTCATTTTCCTGCAGGCATACTTAGCAAATCTATAGAATAGTAACTATAATAGCCTCAATGAAAGATCAACCAGACTACAGAAGACAACAAACTGTGCCAATGCAAATACAAATAAATAGCAATAAATAACAAATAGATGAGATATGAGATAAAAGTCCTTAAATGAGATCATTGGTTGTGGGAACATCTTAATAGATAAGCAAATGAGTGTAGTCAAGTTTACTCGTTGCCTAGCACAAGTCTGAACACAAACGATGGAATTGGAATTGAATATTGGTTCTTTACTTTTGTTACAAGGTCTGTCATTGTTAAAATTTATAGACGTGGAACCAAACACAACAGGTAACACTTATTGGAAAAATTAAACGATTTGAAAATAACTTCTTTTCAGAAACAACACTAGCAGCTACCTTCTCAGTGGTTCGAGGTCATTATTCTTGGCATATAACAGATCATTACTTTTATTTTATGATCGATATTGTGTTGACTCTTATGGTTGAATAGCAGAACTGCATGGAAAAAATAATTAAGTGAGTGCAAGTTTTGTGCATCTCAGTGCAGAGTGTCCCAGGAGGAAAATCAGAAACTATTTCCTGTGCTCAATCATCCAGTGTCCACAGTAGCATATATATTCAGCATTAGCAATGCCAAAGTCAACAGCTTTAATGTGCCTACTTTTAATACTATCCAACCATTTTTTGTAAAGGAAGGAAATTAGCCAGAGGAAAAATGTATTTATTATACTTCTTAACTTCAAGAAATTTTAATACAAAAACATAATATTTTCCTAATTTTCAGTTCAGGCTGGTTTTCAGTGGTTGGCTTTTGGCTTCAGTTCAAAACTAACCTAGAGCAGCAACACAAAAGAGCTGAGAATGTTTAAATGCCTGTCTCCATTTAAGTCATCAGCTGACTTCCTATGCAATCTGGGCAGAAAATTGGTGGAAGGTGGTGTAACTTACCACAACCCAAAGGCAAAACGCCACCACCCACTCCTCCTGGACCCATAAATAAAGTCAGACAACTTTTTCTTTCAGTCTCTTCTGGCTCAGGTTAAATTCATCGCTGCACTGGCCTGGAAGCAAAACTCCTATCCGGACTGACAAATGAAATTTGTTATCAGCTCCCAAAGACATCACTGTGGCAAGTAAAACCCTCAGGCTTTGCTGAAAGAAAATAGTGAGCAAAAAAGAGCTGTGGTTGCAAAGTCAGCAAGTTAGCTGAGTGAACTCAGCTTGCGTCCTTTAGGTGGAAAGGGTTAACTCTGCCCTTCCTGTGAAACGATTTTGCAGTATACAATGAATCAAAAAGGTATTGTAACTGCCCTAAATGTCTGAAGGCAAAATTCCCTTAAGATTAATGTAATGGTAGTTCTGCTGTGTAAGATGATATTTGGCAACCAAGATATATGTTGAAATTTTATAGGTTGGGGTTTTAAAGACAAACTTATTTGTTCTGTGCTGCAAGGAAATAAATCACTGTTTGTACAGGAAATCAAAAAAAGTTTGATCTATAATAGAAAGGTATTACATGACAAATATTTAGCTGTTCCACATAGAACTGTTTTGGTATGAAATGCATCCCTTATTCTTTTAGTCACTGCTAATAATTACCAGCAATTACAGGGATATTTTATTACAATCTTCATTTGCATCATAAGTTCTTCGTAAACATTTGGCTATAGCAAAGGGAAAACCGTACAGTTTCATCAGGTCTGTTAGTCGCTGAGTGGGCGGCATTTGAATGCATTTTTGGCTGGTGAATAGAATTAATACGGGGCCCATGGACCCCTTGCGTAATGGTACTGGTGCATGGCATAAAAGATTTGGGAACCCCTGATACAGGTGGAACTTGGTGGTAAGTATGGACCTGGTGCTTTATAAATCTTTGACCCTAAACTGTGGGCATCAAAATTGAGGAAATGGTTCCATAATAACGGAGTCAAAGGCTTTAGTGAGATGGGGAAAAGACCCGAATAGTAGTTGCTGCATTTTGTTTATATGTTAAAGTTCATGTTCACTCTACAGCTGGATGTGCGTGGTCCCCGCTATAATTCAGAAAGTGTTCCTTCCCACTGAGTAAGGCTGTTGAGGGTAACTCTGACAATGACTTTCCCTGTGAGATCCCTGACAGGAGACCCTTTGTCACAGTCTGCTTGCTTTAAATCGTTACGATTTTGCCATTTCTGAGGCCCCAGATATAACATCCACTCCCTCGATGAAAACAATGGATTGGATTGGTTAATTATTTCCTTGTGTACGAAGGTACAGTGTCAAAACAGGATTGGAAAAAGCTGCAGAGAATTGTAAATTCAGTCAGCTCCATCATGGGCACTGGCCTCCTCAGTATCGAGGACATCCTCAAAAGGCGATGCCTCAAAAAGGTGGCATCCATCATTGAGGATCCTGTCACTCAGGACATGCCCTCATCTTATTTCTACCATTAAAGAGAAGGTGCAGGAGCCTGAAGACACACACTTAATGCTTTAGGAACAGCTTCTTTCCTTCTGTCATCAGACTTCTAAATGGGCAATGAATGAACCTATGAATGCTACCTCGTTATTTTTTCTTTCTTTTTGCACTGCTTATTATATATATATATAAATGTGTGTGTGTGTGTTGGTGCGTGGCCAAGTAGTTAAGGTGTTCATCTAGTGATCTGAAGGTCGCTAGTTCGCGCCTTGACTGAGGCTGCGTGTTTGTGTCCTTGAGCAAGGCACTTAACAACACATTGCTCTGCGACGTCACCGGTGCCAAGCTGCATGGGTCCTAGTGCCCTTCCCTTGGACAACATCGGTGGCGTGGAGTGGGGAGATAAAAAGTCCTGTAAAGTGAAGATGCTTTAAAGATAATGAAATGAGAAGTTTCTAAATAGCAAAAAAATTACTATAAAGAGCAGGAAACAGTAAAAAAAAAACTAAATCAAACCAGTATTTGGTGTGATCACCCCCTGCCTTTAAAACTGCATCAGCTCTCTAAGGCACACTGTAGTATGGTTCTATACAAAATCCAGCTGGTAAGTTGTTCAATACATTTTGGAGAACTTGCCACAGTTCTACAGACTTTGGCTGTCTTGTTTGCTTCTGACAGATAATCTGCCTCAAAGATGTTGAGATCAGGGCTCCGTGTAAGCTATATGTGGTGAACTAGATATACCTGTCTGACTGCTCCTGTTATTGATGGTGCATCACTATACCATTTGAAAACATATAAAAAAAATCTAGTACAAATCTTTTGCACAGTACTGTATGCCGGAGATATTAAACCTGATTCTGATTCTGTTTTTTTGCACACTATCCAGGCAGACCATGCCATACGTATTTACACAGAGGTACTAAAAAGACAACCAGAATGCAGGAGATAGTATTACAGTTACAGAGAAAGCGTAGTGCAGATAAATGACTAAAGTGCAAGGGTCACGACAAGCTAGATTGAGTGATTTAGAGTTCATCTTTCAGTGTGTGAGAGGTTTGTTCAAGACTTTGATAGCAGCAGGATAGAAACTGTCCTTGAGTCTGGTGGTATGGGGTCTCAAGCCTTAATATCTTCGGCCTGGTGAGGGCGGGGAGAAGAGAGAATGATTGGGGTGAATGGGGTCCTTGATTGCGTTTGTATGGGTTCTTGGAACATCTATTAAATTTAATTTTTATCATTCTGAGGTGACTGATGAGACAAATGTGGGTTCCTCAGATGGGGTAGGATGTGCCTGGTGGATTGGGGAGGGTGGCAAATTAAAGTTAAAGCCATGGAGTCAGAGACCAATAGAGCATGTCTATGATGTCCCTGGCAACCACTGTACCCAGCCAACTTCCACAAAATACCGGAGGAACTCAGCAGGTCTGGCAGCATCCAGGAAAATGAACAAACTGTTGACATTTCAGGCCGAGACCCTTCTTCAGGACCTTTCCAGTCCTGCTTACGGAAGGAAGGTGAAGTGTCTCCCACAGCCTCTCCTGTTCAGGCATAGTGATCGCTGCAGGACCACTGTTTGGCTTGCCGTGCAGGAGGTCACCTTCATATGGCCTCTCCTACACCACTGTGCCCACAGAACTGCCTTCAGGTGGCACCCCTGTTCTTATTGAGCATGCCATGTGGTGGCATGAACGAGTGTCCAGCAGTATAGCTAGGTGAGCAGGCTGGGCTCATCAGCCTTGGCTGGCAGCTAGCCGAAGAGGAGGACAACTCTGATTACAAACCTGTGTGGACCGGACTCGTTAGCCTTGCCAGGCATTCTGTCTAAGAGAAGGAAAACTCTGATACTCTACCAACAGTCTTGTGGTTGCCGCAGCTCACTGTGTTGTTGTGCTGCTGTGGCTGTTTGGAGATTTTGAACAATTTCTTTTCTTCAGTATTCACTAAGGAGAAGGATATTGAATTGTGTAAGGTAAGGGAAACAAGTAGGGTAGTTATGGAAACTATGATGATTAAAGAAGAGTAAGTACTGGCGTTTTTAAAGAATATAAAAGTGGATAAGTCTCCAGGTCCTGACAGGATATTCCCAAAGGACCTTGAGGGAAGTTAGTGTAGAAATAGCAGGGGCTCTGACAGAAATATTTCAAATGTCATTAGAAATGGGGATGGTGCCGGAGGATTGGCGTATTGCTTTGTTTAAAAAGGGTTCTAAGAGTAAACCTAGCAATTATCAAGCTGCAAGTTTGACGTTAGTGGTGGGTAAATTAACGGAAAGTATTCTTAGAGCTAGTATATATAATTATCTGGATAGTCAGGGTCTGATTAGGAACAGTCAACATGGATTTGTGCGTGGAAGGTCATGTTTGACAAATTTTATTGAATTTTTTGAAGAGGTTACTTGGAAAGTTGACAAGGGTAAAGCAGTGGATGTTGTCTATATGTACTTCAGTAATGCCTTTGACAAGCTTCCACATGGAAGGTTAGTTAAGAAGGTTCATTCGTTGGGTATTAATATTGAAGTAGTAAAATGGATTCAACAGTGGCTGGATGCGAGATGCCAGAGAGTAGTGGTGGATAACTGTTTGTCAGGTTGGAGGCCGATGACTAGTGGTGTGCCTCAGGGATCTGTACTGGGTCCAATGTTGTTTGTCATATACATTAATGATCTGGATGATGGGGTGGTAAATTGGATTAGTAAGTATGCAGATGATACTAAGATAGTTGGCGTTGTGGATAATGAAGTAGGTTTTCAAAGCTTGCAGAGAGTTGTACAGTTCTGGTCACCGAATTATAGGAAAGATGTCAACAAAATAGAGAGAGTACAGAGGAGATTTACTAGAATGTTACCTGGGTTTCAGCACCTAAGTAACAGAGAAAGGCTGAACAAGTTAGGTCTTTATTCTTTGGAGCGTAGAAGGTTGAGGGGGGACTTGATAGAGGTATTTAAAATTATGAGGGGGATAGATAGAGTTGATGTGGATTGGCTTTTTCCATTGAGAGTAGGGGAGATTCAAACAAGAGGACATGAGTTGAGAGTTAGAGGGCAAACGTTTAGGGGTAACACGAGGGGGAACTTCTTTACTCAGAGAGTGGTAGCTGTGTGGAACGAGCTTCCAGTAGAAGTGGTAGAGGCAGGTTCGATATTGTCATTTAAAGTAAAATTGGATAGGTATATGGACAGGAAAGGAATGGAGGGTTATGGGCTGAGTGAGACTAGGTGAGAATAAGCGTTTGGCATGGACTAGAAGGGACAAGATGGCCTGTTTCCGTGCTGTAATTGTTATATGGTTATATGGATTGTCCCCAGGGCTAAAGAGTGGAATCGATCTGCACCGATCCTCACGCTAAATCTAGGCAGTGCAGGTGGAAAGAAAAGTCTTGCAGCGATGGAGTTTCCTCCTAATCTTCGCAAGTGAAGAACCAGCCGTCCATCTATTCATCTCCTGAAATATTTCCAGTAGATATTTACACTTAAGAACTTGAAGCTCTCAACCATCTCCAACTCAACACCATTGATACAGACAGGGAACTATTCCCTCCTGTTCTCTGAAGTTAATGATCAGTGCCTTCATTTTTCTGACATTAAAATAAAGAAAGAAAGGTCATTGTTTTGACACCATGCCTCGAAACTGTCTCTTTACTGTACTCAAAAGATTCAAAGTACACTTATTATGCAAGTACATATGCAGTATACAACCCCAAGATTCGTCTTCCCCACAGACTGCCACAAAACAAAGAAACCAGGGAATCTGTTCAAGGAAAATGAAATTCAACCCCACACTCACCAAATGTACAAAAATTCACGCAAACTGTAACGAACAAAGAGTGAAAAGATGAAATATAACAGACAAACTCAAAAGGCATATTTGTTTGAAATCCAACCCACTATGTCAGGAGTTCTGAACCTGGGGTCCATGGACCTGTCAGTCAATGGTAGGGGTCCATGGCACAAAAACGGTTTGGAACCCCTGTAGTACATGGTGGAAACCTCTGCAAATGTGTATTTGAAGTAGAGTTTAGCCACTCAGTTGTGAGTGTATAGGGAGTATAGCAATTGTAACGTACCCCGTAACTGGGTCACTTACCAGCAAAGATAGAGCGGTCCATTGAAGTCTGATGGTACTATTGTTAAAAGTCTTTATTGATAAAGGGGCACAAAAATAAGATTAATACAAACATTCAGATAATATACGTTGTCAATACTCAATCTAAAAGCGCAGGTATAATAATAATAATCAATAAGAAATAGCTCTATCGTTGTCTAGGGGATAATGTATTGTCCGATGGAAAAATAAAAGTCACTGTCATTCAAGCTGCAGCTCTTTGGGTTTAAGAGAGACGGTTTTAAACTTGCCTGGGTCTTTTATGATGCCAATCCGTTGAGTCGGGGGAGTTGGTTCCCCGTTGTTAGTTCAAAGCCATTGTCTGTGGTACCCGGCACCAGTTCCAGGCAATGGAACTGAACGCACGTGGCTTCCCGCTATTACGGGATCGCTAGCGTTTCTTCTGGTGCGTCTGAGTTCCTACAGCCCCTCTTTTATCCTGACTCGCAGGGTCGTAGATGTCAATCAGGTTGGGGGATGATGCAATCTCTTCCCTTCACCCAGCCCACTTTGTCCGAGGGCTCTCACGTAGCACAGGATCTCAATCCACAAATGTGTCTCCAAGAGACAATGGCCATGTCTCGTGACTTTACGTCGCCGGGGAACGAGGCATTCTAGATAGATAGATAGATAGATAGATACTTTATTCATCCCCATGGGGAAATTCAACATTTTTTCCAATGTCCCATACACTTATTGTAGCAAAACTAATTACATACAATACTTAACTCAGTAAAAATATGATATGCATCTAAAATCACCCTCTCAAAAAGCATTAATAATAACTTTTAAAAAGTTCTTAAGTAGTTTACTTAAATACATTGAGTCCTAACCCCGGCACTTTAACAGATCTTACTCCTGGCGGTTGAATTGTAAAGCCGAATGGCATTGGGGAGTATTGATCTCTTCATCCTGTCTGAGGAGCATTGCATCGATAGCAACCTGTCGCTGAAACTGCTTCTCTGTCTCTGGATGGTGCTATGTAGAGGATGTTCAGGGTTTTCCATAATTGACCGTAGCCTACTCAGCGCCCTTCGCTCAGCTACCGATGTTAAACTCTCCAGTACTTTGCCCACGACAGAGCCCGCCTTCCTTACCAGCTTATTAAGACGTGAGGCGTCCCTCTTCTTAATGCTTCCTCCCCAACACGCCACCACAAAGAAGAGGGCGCTCTCCACAACTGACCTATAGAACATCTTCAGCATCTCACTACAGACATTGAATGACGCCAACCTTCTTAGGAAGTACATTCGACTCTGTGCCTTCCTGCACAAGGCATCTGTGTTGGCAGTCCAGTCTAGCTTCTCGTCTAACTGTACTCCCAGATACTTGTAGGTCTTAACCTGCTCCACACATTCTCCATTAATGATCACTGGCTCCATATGAGGCCTAGATCTCCTAAAGTCCACCACCATCTCCTTGGTCTTGGTGATATCGAGACGCAGGTAGTTTGAGTTGCACCATATCACAAAGTCCTGTATCAGTTTCCTATACTCTTCCTCCTGTCCATTCCACGTCTCTCTCTCATTTCCTGGGTCCCCTGACCCAACCCAATAGTGATCTTGTGATTCTCACAAAGGAGGGGGCTGCAGGCATAACACAAGGATGTAGCCTTTTGGGACACCAGTGTTGAGGATAATTATGGAAGAGTTGTTGTTGCATACTTTCACAGATTATGATATGTTAATCAGTATGCTATTACCCTTCGACCGTCAAACTCTTGGATCAGGATAACTTCACTCATCTTCACTTTTCCCAACACTGAAATGTTCCCACAACCTAAGGACTTACTTTCAAGGACTCTTCATCTCATGTTCTCAATAATTATTGCTCATATATTTATTTATATATTTATTATTATTTCTTCTTTCTTTTTGTATTTCAAAGTAATTCAAAAGTGGTACATTTAGAAGTATTGTACATAGCCTGCAGGACTTACTGTGGTTCACTGGCGCCATCTTGCACAACTTGTTATCTTTTGAACACTGGTTGGGTGCCAGTTGGTGTGGTTTTCCATTTATTCTAGTCTGGTTATTGGATTTATTGAGTATGCCTGCAAGAAAATGAATCTCAGGTTTGTATATGTGAAAAATATGTATTCTGATGATAAATTTACTTTGAACTTTTGAACTTTGAAGTCAATGACCCAGTTGCAGAGAGGCATGCTGAGCTCTAGGTCTGGGAACTTGGTGATGTGTTTGTTTGAAATTAAGCTGTAGTCAATTAACAGGAGTCTGATGTAGATTGGTTCCTGCAATTTTCATTGCCAAATTTGAGCACTTCGGCAAGGATTCTCTCCAGTCCTGTGGCTTTGTAATCTTTTGGTAGGACGTGACCTTTCTAACTGCTTGCCAGTCAAGACTGACAGCATGGCTGGCCCAGATTAGTTGTCTTGAGATGAAGTCCAGGGCACTCATTTCAAGAAAAGAATTATTGTCAAGAGGGTCTTTAAAGTGTTCCTTTTGGCAACTATTGACTGCTCTCTGTCCTTAATAAATCCACAGCTGTTCTTGGCTCTCGGTAGAATAGGCCTTAAGTGTGTGAGTTGTAGATGGCTTTGACAACATTGAACAAAGCTCTTGCCTGTCAAAGAATTGCTGGGGCCTCTTCCATGCACTCCACCCGCCAAATGTTCTTTAGGTTGCCTTCATCTGCCTGTAGCACTTTCTTTTCCCCAAAGGTATGTTGAAGTTTGCAATCTGAGATACCTGATGACTATTGTTAATTAGTTACCGAATTCCCTTATCATTCTCATCAAACCCATCCTGGAACAGACGTCAACACTCTCTTCATGGGTGCCAGTTATCTGCAGTACACTGCCTGAGAAGCTGATGGAGAAGGGTACTCCTAACATTTAAATGTCTGGATGAATAGGCTATGGAGCAAGCACCAAGCACTCTCTAGGTGAAAAATAACTTGCTCTGATCCCCTGTAATTCTCTTCATCCTCACGCTAATCCTATGCCCTCTGGTTTTAGCTCTCTCCATTATGGGCAAATGTTCCTCTCTGTCCATCCTATCAATGTTCCTCATAAATTTGTTATTTGACCTCTGACAGGTCTCCACTCCAAGGAAAGTAAACTTGACCCAACCAATCTCCTCTCTTACCTGAAATGTTCCATCACAGAGAACTTGTAAATCTCCCCAATGTAACCAGGTGATGGTTGAATGTCATTTTTAAAAAAATGCACTTTTGTATTCATCCTGGTAACGCTAAAATAGCTGCCTGTGCCTTTAAGAGAAAATGGTAACATCGTTATGCACGTGTAGAGTAGAAAGAAGAGTTACAATGTTCTAGAAAGAACGTCGAGTACTGGAGATTTTCACGAGTAAGGTATCGGCGCTGAATAGTGTGGTTGTGTGAAATTCCTTTTTCACCTAGTAGTGTGAGCAAGGAGAATTTGTTTCAGTGTCTAACCCCTATGTGTTTAGAAGTTAAGCATGTGTGTGCCAAAGTGAGTATACCTCTTAATAAAGATCAGATGTAGTTATTCATATTTTTGATGTTGTGTATAAGATACAGGGTTGATAGGATTCTAATGTTGTTTGTATTGTTCTGTTTAGAATTGCCACTAGCGTATTGGTTTTGGAAATTTTAGTTGATAAACAAATATGTGTGGATCAAAATTAAGCTGAGATTGTAACTGCAGCAACTGTAGTTTTTTAAAAATTCATTTTGTTATTTCTATTTTGATATCCTCTTTCTGCATTAAAAAGAGTTAAAACAGATAAAGGATTTAAAGACCTGTAAAAGTATTTGTGGTCCTGAGTGTGTATTTTTTCCCAGGCAACAAAGCCTACACCCTCCCTAGTGCAAACACATGGTTCCTATAGTGTGAGAATCAGAACACCACTTAATATTCCAGCTGTCACTGAGCCAAAAGTTCATTTTATTGTACCACGACCTTCCTGCTGTTATAGGGATAAGTAACCCATAGCCTTCTTTTCCACCTTACCTTCCTATGCTGCCACCTTTAGGGATCCATGGACATGTACTCCGAGATCCCTCTGTTCTTCAGTACTCCCTGTAGCCCTACTATTCCCCCTAATGTTACTCTTAACCAACTTCCCAGATTAACGCCCCCTCACATATCAAGATTAAATTTAATCTGCCATCGTACTGCCTTGTATACCAAATGATTTATATCATTTATAATGTAAAACTAACCTCCTTATTCTCAACAAAACTGCCTTTGTTCATATCGAAGTACAAATATGTCACCATATATCACCCTGAGATTCATTTTCTTGCAAGCATGCTCATTCAATCCATAGAATAATCACCATTACAGAGTCGATGAAAGACTGCACCAACTTGGGTGTTCAACCAGTGTGCAAAGGACAACAAACTGTGTAAGTACAAAAAGAAAGAAATAATAGTAATAAACAAATAAGCAATAAATATCAAGAAAGTGCAACGATGAGTCCTTGACAGTGTAGGAACATTTCAATGATGGGGCTAGTGAAGTTAAGTGAAGTTACTAACAAGAGAAGATCTGCAGATGCTGGAAATCCAAAGCAACACACACGAAGTACTGAAGGAACTCAGCAGGCCAGGCAGCATCTCTGGAAAAGAGCACAGTTGGTATTTCTGGCTGAAACCCTTCAGCAGGACTAATGAAGTTATCCCCTTTAGTATAAGAGCCTGATGTCTGAGGGTTAATAACTGTTCCTGAACCTGGTGGTGTGATATCTGAGGGTCCTGTACCTTCGTCCAGATGGCAGCCGTGTGTAGAGAGCATATTGTGGGTGGTGAACGCCCTGTTGATGGACGCTGCTTTCCTAAAACATCATTTCGTGTAGATGTGCTCAATGGAGGGGAAGTCTTTACCCGTGATGGACTGGGCCATAACCATTACTTTTTGGAGGATTTTCTATTCTAGGGCTTTGGTGTTTCCATGCCAGGCTGTGAGGCTGCCAGTCAATATACTCTCCACCACACACCTATAAAAGTTCGTCAGAGCTTTAGATATCATGTCGAAGCTTCGCAAACTACTAAGGCAGAAGAGGTGTTGCCATGGTTTTTTTTTCATAATTGCACTTACATGCTGGGCCCAGGACAGGTCCTTTTGAAATCATAATACCAAGGAATCTGAAGTTGCTGACCCTGTTCGCCTCTGATCCTCTGATGAGGATTGGCTTAACGGAACTCTGGTTTCCTCCTCTTGATGACCAATATTCTTGTGGGCAGATTTACTAGAGCCGCTAGGAGTGGCAGGAGGATGGCAACTTGGGTGATAGAGCTGAGGATGAGCCAGCAAGTTTACTAGTAGATAATAGGTGTAACATGAACGTAAGGAATGACGATCCAATATTTGGGTACAAACACATACAGGGCAAAGAGTTAAGTCGTACCACAGAGGCAAAATTCAGAAGAGCAAAGAATGCAGGAGTACAGGTGTTGTATTTAAATGTACCTTCTTCTGAGCAGTGTCATTACAAGACAGGTGACCTCAGCCATTTTCAATACTCTTCAGAGATTGTCTGCCTGGCATCAGTGGTCGCATAACCAGGATGTGTGATATGCACCAGCTGCTCATACGACCATCCACCACCTGCTCCCGTGGTTTCACATGACCCTGATCACGGGGCTAAGCGGGTGCTACACCCTGCCCAAGGGTGACCTGCAGGTTAGTGAAGGTAGAGATGTTTCTCCATCCTGCCACCCAATCTTTTACTACCATGAGAAAATAGTACTCTTCCAAATTATCTGGGACAGAAAGTTTCAATAATATAGGTCACATTCTTCAGCCTTTAAGTGTTGTTTGTACTCAAGAGCCTTCCCCTCCATTAGAGCAGTGTGCCCTTGGAACTGAATATCTTATTTCAACTACAAGTTATACTCTAGTAAACAAATCAATACTTAAGCCAACAATTATCCTAAATGGTAGCAAACAGTACTCTATATTTGTAATAGAAATTGCAAGTAAGCCACATGACTTTGTGTGCAGATAATCTCTGTATGGAAGTTTCGAACGAACAGCTTGGACTTTCAACAAACTTTCTGGCACTCAAATAATAGCTCTATATAAATTAATAGCTGCATTTTTATTCTGGAGTTCCTAATACAAGGTCATAAAAATATTTGCATCATTAATTTTAAGTATACATACAATACATTTCAAAGTAACATTAATTATTGCACAAAGTAACATTATCTGCCAAGTCTACCCATACTTTTTGGATGGTGGGGTGGAGATAGGTTTCTGCCAAAAGAGATGTAAGGCACTCGTTCCCTCTGCTAGCTTGCAGGTCACCCTTAGCCCCCTGATCAGGGTCATGTGAAACCATGGAAGCAGGCAGTGGATGGTCGTATGAGCAGCTGGTGCATATCACAAGTCCAGATTATGTGACCACTGACGCCAGGCAGACAATCTCTGAAGAGTATTGAAAATGGCTGAGGTCACTCATCTTGTAAAAACACTGCCCAGAAGAAAGAAATGGCAAGCCACTTCTGAAGAAAAATTTGCCAAGTACAATGATGATCAAAGACCATGATCACCCACTTCGTATGATGTGACATATAATGAGGATGATAATGACCCACTCTTTAATACTTGCAACCTGATAAATTCCATCTTCCCTTGTTAAACCAAATAACATTTGTACAGGGCTGCATAATCAAATACATCCCTTTTAGATGAAAATATAGTCTGATCATTTTTTTAAAACGTTTTCATTCAACTGCTATGTATTTTGTATGGACACGCTACTCTGTTTTTAATAAATACTTTGCTCTATTGATGGCTTACATTACTATCTTATTATTATGCAATTCCACAGTTCTTCAGATATCTTTAATGATTAACTTCAGAACTTGGATGCAGGAAGTATAACTATTATAGGAACAATAAATTTAACCCAATACAATAACTTTTCCACAAAAAAAGGGAAGTACATTCATTTATACATAACATTTCACAACCTCAGAGTGATTCAATCTATTTCAAAGCCAATAAAAAAATTTTAGAAGTGCATTTACTGTTATGTAGGAAACTTGGCAAGCAATTTACATAGAGTAATGTGATATTCAAATAATCTACTTTCAAATGTACTGTTTGAGGATTGAACACTGGTTTGGCACTGGAAAGCTCGGCTGGTCTTGATTGAACAGTCCTACGGGATCTTTCACATCTCACATAGCCGGGGGCTTGGTTTGAAAGAGTACGGCATGAAGAATCACTATAGAATATGCACAAGTCTGTTAACGGGACCTGAATTCAGAACTTACTGACTCAGAAGGATGACAGAATCAGAATCAAGTTTAATATCACCAGCATGTGTCATGAAATTTGTTAACTTTACAGCCTGAGTACAATGCAATATATGATCATGGAGAGATAAAAGCAAACTTGGAATTATAGGAAATATATATATATATATATATAAATAAAATAGTTAAATTAGGGCTAAACAATAGAAATAAAAAAGTAGTGAGGTAGTGTTCATGGGTTCAATGTCCATTCAGAAATCAGATGGCAAAGGGGAAGAAGGTATTCCTGAATCATTGAGTGTGTGTCTTCATGCTTCTGTACCTCATTCCTGATAGTAGCAATGAGAAGAGGGCATGTTCTGGGTGGTGTGGGTCCTTAATGACGGATGCTGCCTTTTTGAGGTGTTGCTCCTTGAAGATGTCCTGGATACAATGGAGCTAGTGCCCATGATGGATCTGACTAAATTTACAACTCTCCGTAGCTTGCTTCGACCCTGTGCAGTAGCCCTCCCCCCATCACCCCCACACCAGACGGTGATGCAGCCAGTTAGAATGACCTCCACAGTACTTCTGTAGAAAATTGCAAGTGTTTTTGATGACATGCCAGATCTCCTCAAACTAACTGAAGCAAGGCTATCACAATGCCGTGAGCTGTAAATTTTGTCAAATCAGCAGGAGATTTAAAACGTTTTGTGATGGTCTTCAGAGATGGACGTCGGCAAATAACATTAGGTTAAGATAATGAAAAGAATTTGAAATACAGCAAAGATGAGGCTGTCCATTGGTTGGGATCGACCATGGATATTGTGTCCTAGCAGTCTGCGTGATATGCAAGTTGGTTCGCAAGCCAGGGTAGTGTGATACGGAGAGCAAGGTGTTTGGTAAAGAGAATTGGGAAAATGGAGAAGATTTGCTTCAGAATATGCTTCCTTGATCTTGTGTTTGCTTTACAGTGACGTACCAAAATATAGAGTGGATGGTGCTTTGCCTACCGGCTGAGAGATGGAGAGGGTTTAGTGCCAGTACTTGAGAAAAATGCATATAAGTAAAAGAAGTCACATCTCTTTTATAACCCCTCCCTGTAATTTGGTTGTCCTCCTTTATTATTGTTTGGAATAGTCACTTCTACCGGCTGGAATTCTTTGATAGGAAGGGGCAGCCCAGTCATGTAGCAGTTAGTGTAACAATATTACATCAATGACCTGAGTTCACTTCCCAACACTGTCAAGGGGATTGTGCATTCTGCCCGTAACCATGTGGATTTCCTCTCAGTGCTCTGGTTTCCTCACATCTCAAAGGTGTACAGATCAGTAGGTTAAATGGTCAGGTGAGTGGAATTGAGTAGCATGGGGCCATTGCAGAGAAGGGCCTGTCACTGTGGTGTATCTCTAAATAAAAATTAAAGCTAATAATATAAATAATGAATAATAAATAATATTTATTATTGAAAGGATACTACACAAATTTGTGGATTTGAACAAAGAACCTTTGACTCAAAAGTACGTCTTCTGCCAGCCGACCAAAAGCTATCACCACAGATTGAAATGTTTACCTCTTTAAAATTAATACACCAGCATGAGATTTTAGATGGTTTGGAAGATCTTCAGAGATTGATATTGTTGAATAACTTTTATGATATTTTTGAAGATAATGAGAAGCGTTCGAAGTCAGTCGGCATTACAACATATCAAAGATTGTTGCAGTATGTAAGCCAGAAACAAATGTTATTAGAAGCATACAAGATATTTATTCCAGGTACCAGTTCCTTGTTGTTATGTCTGCTTTACCACTGACTAACTATTGAATAGAGTAGATGAAATATTGATGCACAAGAGTGTGCTGGAAGTGCTTGGCATGCCTGAGAGATAAAGGAAAATGTTGTGGTGTGTTTTATTAGACAGGTAAAAATTCATTGGTTAAATCCAGAGACCTTCTCCTATATTGCTTTTCACAAATAGTATTCTAATCATTATCTAAATATTTTAATATACATGGATTAATGTGTTTATTTAGTACAAAGCCATTCAGCCCTTCAATATCTATTTAGCCATGAGAGACGTCACTAATTTCTGTATGAGTACATTTAATGATGAAGCTCAAATGCCTTCAGTGTTTGAGAATTCCACAGTTCACCATGTGATTGGGTGAAGAAGGTTCTCTCAAAATCAATCCTAAATAAACAACCCTGTTTCCTTAGACTGACCACTGGTTCTAGACATCATACCATTGGGAGCATTCTGTCTGCATCTACCCAGTCCTGTCATCAGCACTCTTTTATCTGGTGCAAATCAGCTGCCTTACTTTTCAGAGTACAACACTTGTAGCTCTTGTGCCTCAATTTATCACTCTCCAGCCTCTATCTCTAGCTTTATCCACCTGGCTACTTCCGCCCTTCCCTTTTGCCTCCTTCCTTATTTGTAACCACCTATCAGACCCAGCCTCCGCATCCTAGCTTCACTACTCCCCCTCCCCCACCTAGCTTCATCTACCCAATCTTCCCTCACTCCAACTACACCCACCGATCATCTATGGTTCCCGCCTCACCCCACCTCTTCCCCTTTCACTGGCTACTCTTCCTCACCATTGTCAGGCCTAACGCTTGGTCTCGACACCATTTTGTTCCCTCCACAAATGCTGCCTGGCCTCCTAAAGTTACCTCATAATTTTTATTTTGTTTTCAATTCATGCATCTTATGATCCAAGGAATCATTCCCTCCACAGCAAGAACATCCACCCTTAGATAAGGAGCCCAAAAAGTGCTCCCAATACTTAAGGAGAAGTTTCTCCAAGGCCTTGTAAAATTGTGGTAAGATATTCCTGCTCCTGCATGAAGTCTTGTCACAATAAAACACCAAATACCATTGCATTCTTAATCATCTGCAGATTTACATCCATTGGTAAGCTCTTGGATTCAGGATTTAATATCACCAGTATATGTTGTGAAAATTGTTGGCTTTGGGACAGCAGTACAATGCAATACATAACAATAGAAAAATTGTGAATTGCATTATGCATATATGTTAAATAATTAAATCAATTAAGCAGTGTAAAAATAGAAATAAAAAAAGTAATGAGGTAGTGTTCATGGATTCAATATCCATTCAGTAATCAAATAGCAGTGGGGAGAAAGCTGTTCCTGAATCATTGAGTGAGTGCCTTCACACACCTGTACCTCCTCCTCATGGTAGCAATAGAAGAGAGCATGTCCTAGGTGATTGGAATCGTTATTGATGGACGCCACCTTTTTGAGGCATTGCTCCTTGAAGTTGTCTTAGATATTGCAGAGGCTTGTGCCCTTGATGGAGCTGACTATGTTTTCAACTCTGTGTCTTATTTCGATCCTGTGCAGTAGCCACCACCCCCCCCCCCCCCCCCACCACCCTCCAAACCAGATGGTGATGCAGCCAGTTAGAATGCTCTCCATGGTACATCTGTAGAAATTTGCAAGTGTCTTTAGTTGACATACAAAATCTCCTCAAACTCCTCATGAAAAGTAACTGCTGTCTGTCTTCTTTGCAGCTGCATTGATATGTTGGTCCAGGGTGGATCCTCAGAAATATTGACACTAAGTCTGTAGCCCACTTGTTCCCACTTTCTGTGATGGTTTCCCTAAACTATTACTATTCTGCTAGCTGAACAACAACTTCACGTATCCACATGTGATAACCATGTGCCCACTTGCTCAACCTGTCCAGATCCTGACAGCGTGTTCTGGCATTGTGCCGCCTGCAAGCTTGGAGATATTACTTCAATTACCTATTTATATCATTGTTAAGTCTTTTGAAAAAGCTCTTCAAAGACTCATAGATTCTTAAAGGATAATTTCTTACTATTTCAATAAACTCTGAAAAGTTTATATTCCTTAGGAACATAAAAGAAGATTTCCAAAGTGTTCTGTTTTGCAGCTGTTAGATCATGGCACCTGAAAATCAACTCCATAAGTAACCTTTGATCCATATCTCTTGACACATCTGCTAAGAAAAGACCATCGATCTTGGCCTTGAGAATTTCAATTATTATTGCAAACATGGTCCATTGAGAGAAGACTAGAGTTCCACTACAACTTATGTGCATATCAGATTTCACTCTTAGATGGTATTGCTCCCAAATGCTGTCCTTTTGTTATGGATTTGCCAAACAAACTAAATGTTCTCTTTTTTCTTTATTGAGTCCGTATATCTCACATCAGCTACATAGTAATTCAACATTCTGAGTTCAAAGGGAGAGAAACTCCTGTTGATGTAAACCATCAGTATAAACCCGACAGTCCTGGTAACAATCTGGTGAATCCATGCACTAGCTACATCCAAAATGAGTCAGATGTTGCTGAGAAGATATGTTACACAATGTGCTCTGATAGATTTGGCAATTCATGTCTTGGTTTTTAACATTTTCGCTCCTAAAGTTGGAAGTATGAAGAAATAGCAGAGTAAGTAAGAAGTTGGGAAGTTAAGTGAACACTGGAAGATAGAACAATCGATGTTAACAACCCCACAGGTTGAGAATCACTGACGCAAGCCCTTCAGCCCTTCTCGTCCATGCCAAAACTAGAAAGGATTGTTAACTTAAATAGCTTGAAGTTAAATTGTACAGAAATAAAGTATATGACAAAGGGAGTTCAGGAAAACAAAAATAGAAAAAATTATTTTGAATATATAAAACAATTCACAATGTGAGAAAACATCAGTTAAGTTTTGAGTTATTGTAAATCTTTGTTAAAAGATTATTTATACTGAAATTTACTGGACTTAACTCTTAATAGAACGTTTCATGGAAAATAAATCAGGAAGTATACCATGAAAATAATAAGTGAGGTGATCTTTTTAGGAACTAATATTGGTGTGTTCAAAACATCTTCTCCTATGAAAACTGTTTCAAAGTATCTATTTACAGTAATGTGTAAAGTCTTAGGCATATATATATATATATATATATATATTTATACTGTAGCTAGGGTGACCAAGACTTTTGCACAGTACTTTATATTGGTTAAAACAGGAAGGTGATTTTGGAAACAGAGATAAGAGTACTTAGCTGTATTTTAGCTGTACTGTATTAAGTGTTATTTCATAGTATACAGTACTATGCTGAAGTCTAGGCACCATAGCTATATATCTGCTTAGCTTTGCACTGTTATTTCCTTCATTCCTATAACTATTTCCCCAGCCTCATTCTCCAAGTGATGGACATTCACTTGGGCTATTTTCCTTTTTTAAATACTTAAAAGAAGCTCCTTTATTTTCTATTTTGAAGCTCCTCATTAAATCGTCCTTATGGTATGTTCCCCGTTCCTTACTTATCCTTTCTGTTCCTTTGCTGGATTCTGAACTTATTCCATTCTTAGTGTCTTCCACTAACCTTTACATTGTATACATTTTCTCTTTCAACTTAATGCCCTCTTTAACATCCTAAATTCACCATAGTTGGTTATCCTTCCCTTCGAATCTTAACTTACTGCACATATTATTTTGCTATTTAAATGTCTGCCACTGCATGTCTATTGTCCTTCCTGTTTATCTCTTCAGTTGAGTTTAGCCAACAGTCCTTGTTCTATTGTAATTCCTTTTATCGAAGTTAAATACGGTTACATCTGATCTACATTTCCCCCAACTCAAACTGAATGTAAAATTCTGCCATGCTTTAATCATTACTTTCTAGAGGATCTTTTGCTCTGATTCTTTGTTAAACCTGTCTGTTTATCTGTTCCCTGGTTAGCTCTAAAGCTACTTTGAGTACACCCTGTTAATTCTCTTTCATAACTACTTTTTCCAATTTGATTCATCCAATCTAGGTAAAGATTAATGTCATGCATGATTAATGCATTGCTCTTTCTACAAGCCCCCACTAAATCCCCCATGGATTACTATAATGCAAATGCTCTCTACAGGGTCTATACACTATTCGTACCAGTGCATAATTTTCTTTGCAACATCTTCTGAGTTTAGACCAGGGGTTCCCAACCCTTTTAATGCCATCGTTGAATTAAGCAAAGGGTCCGTGGGCCCTAGGTTGAGAACTACCCTAAACCATCCTTCACAACTATTCTATAGGTTTCATCTCATAATAACAGTACACCACAGCTTCTTTTCCTTCCTGCATGTCCTTTGTAAAAGCTAAATATCCCTGAATATGAACTCCAATCTGCGATTCACCATGTCTCTGTAATGGCTATCAAACCCATTCTATAAATTCACCTATCTAGTTAGAGATACTTTATTCATTATGTTAAATTTTTAAACAATTTCATACTTGCCTTTTAGGCATTTTAATTATTTTCCTTCCATTTTGAGCTCTAGCTCTGTCTCTCTTGATATTTCTGCCTTCTGTTTTTGTATTCTCTTCTTCTTGGGCCCATAGTTCCCTGTGGAGCAGAGGCCATCAATGACCTCCCTGTCAAGTTCATCAGTGTTTCTGTAATTGAACTTCCGGTCAAGATGGCGCCTGCATACAACCCTTCTTCAGTTGACATCTCTGGATGCACCATGAAACCATATATTTCACATTTTCTATGTCTTTTATGTTTGTTTTTAATCTTGAATGTGATTCTGGTACTGTTGGAGCCCGTGATTTGCAGTTTGGGTGTTCAGTGCTTTGTAGTCTCCGAGAGGATTCTGGGAGGTAGAGGCAGTGTGTGAGAACCTCATGGCAAGAAAGCTATGAGCAGATGTTCAACTCCATTTCGCTGATTAAAGCTTCCATTGTTTACCAATTAAAATAACAAGGGAGATTGAAGCCCTGGCTGCTTGACATACTATCGCTGGGGGATCACTCTGCTGCTAAAGAGTGGAGACTGCCTCTTTATCACTGGTGAAATTGCTCTGTTATGGAGAGGGAGAATGTTGCCCAGCTTTTCTTAGTGTTTTGGATGTGGACTTGGATTGCGTAATTTTTGTCAGTCTTAAGTTTTTTTTTTGTATTCTGTGTTTTTCACCCGATCTTTCTCAGTTTATTTTTGCGTGTGGGGGTAGGGAGAATTGGGGGTCAATACATCTGTTCAGTTTTTCTTTGTTTTTTTGTGTGGGGAGGGGGTTGATGATCTTGTTGGCTTTATTTTCTTTCTTGGTTTCGTGACTATCTGGAGAAGAATTTTAGAGTTGTGTACTTTGATAATAAATGAACCTTTGAACCATTGCATCACTGTATAGGGGATTGGCCTATAGAGATTCACCGGAGCCCTGTTGGCCACCCTTACTCATTTCCTCCTCTCATGATGGGGACATAGGGCTGAACCTTGAGAGGTGTTTCTGTATGGTACTAATTTATATTTCACTTCTGACTTTGTTTAGCTCTCTGTCACCATGTTTCATTTCCCATTGCCCTCCCTCTCTAGTTTTCTGATTTCTAATTTGTGTTCACACCGATACCACTTACAGCCTCTGACATAATAATTCATTTTCACTAATGGATATTTAATGATTACTTAACCAAGTCATTGATGACTTCTCCATTATAGCTCCCTGCTTAATTATTAATCCATTATATATATATATATATATATATGTACTTGGATAAACACATCCGAACATTTACAGAATGTTCCCTTTGTCCTTATTTTCCCTAGTCTTTCCCTTAAAATTGTATTACTTTAATTCAAAGACGAGGACATCATCTGACATGTGAGGCAGAGGTGAGGCCTGGACAAGATCAGCCATGATCTTACTGAATGGTTAGTCAGCTTTGAGGGGCTGAGAGGCCTACTCCTGTCCCAACTTTCTTGTGCTCTTTTAAAAGTTATTTATCTATTTATTTTTAAAGAGAATTACATAAAATGAATAGAATATTAGAATAGTGAAAAATTAATATTGGACCTCCCCCTTCCCCTTAACCCTCCCCCCCCCCCCCTTAGACCCCTATCTGAAAAAAAGAAAAGAAAAAAAAGAAAAAAGAAAGAAAGAAAAAAGATAGAAAGATTGCCTGGATATTGGAGGATCCCCACATGCTCCATGGAGTTCAAAATAACTTCAGTTTTTATTTTCCCCAAATAACATAATTTTATCTTCAAAGGACCTATATATTTAATCCTATCTTTTGTAGATAGGGGTGCCAAATTTTCAAAAATATATCATATTCATTTCTTAAATTATGTAATTTTTTCAAGTGGAATGCAGCTATATATTTCATTATTCCAATGATCCATAGTTAAATATGAATCTGATTTCCAAGTAACTGCAATAGCTTTTTTGGCTACTGCCAATGCAATTTTTATAAATCTTGTGCTCTTTTTAAGAGAGAATTAGGGAACAATTTATGCAATAAATAATGGAAGTGTCTGGCTCTCCCATTGTTCAGCTCTCCATAATTTTCACAGTACTTTATTCTCTAAGAGCAGAGGCTTCCAACCTTTTATAAACCATGGAAAATTGCCTATAATCGAGGGGGTCCATGGACCCCAGGTTGGCAACCCCAGTGGTGGTTTAGAATATGGTTGGTCACAACTCTTTGAGGGTTAAATACCATGAATTGACTCCTCCATCAAAATCTACAGTACTTTGCAAAATTCTTAGGCACGTATATATAGCAAGAGTACCTCAGACATTTTTCACAGTACTGTGTTTGTCAACGTGGAACCGAGAAAAAGTTTGTAAACCTGGCGGGAGCAGAGGATATTGGGAATAGTGAGGGTGGAGCACCGAGGGAGGGGTGTGGGAGAGGCGGCAGAGAAGGAGTGCCATTGGCGGAGGATGGTATGGGAGCCGACACACCCAGCCCTGAAACAACAGGCAAGGTCATTTTATTTCAAACAACTAGTTTATTGATCATTACAGAGTGTCTCTCTGGTGCTTCCTCCTCCCTCTCCTTTTCCCAACCATGATTCCCCTCTCCCTGCCCCCTTCCTACCTCCCAATCCACAATAGAGACCTGTATCAGAATCAGGGTTATCATCATTCCTCCATCGTTATGTGCTGTGTTGCATGATGTGGACAATCATGGTCTTTCCATGACCATTATTGTTCTTCGCAATTTCTTCTATAGAAGTGGTTTGCCATTGCCTTCTTCTGGCCGGTGTCTTTACAAGACGGGTGACCCCAGGCATTATCAATACTCTTCAGAGTATTGATGCCTGGCATCAATGGTTGCATAACCAGGACTTGTAATATGCACCAGCTGCTCATATGACCATCCACCACCTGCTCCCATGGCTTCACAAGGGGTTTGAAGTGGTTTTGAAGTGTTTTGAATTCTTGTCAGTCTTATTTTCATTCAGTCGTTGTGAAAAGTCTGTGTGCACTACAGTCTACAGTAGTATACTAAAAACAGTTTTCGTATTTTTGCATTAAAAAGAGTGCCAAAATGCCAAAACTTCTTATCAATTTCTTCCCAATGATACTGAACATTACTAATAATCTTTTATGATGGTGAATTAGATGTCTATGAATTTATAGATAATTATATATTTCTAAATTATGTTCAAATCCATTGATGCAAGTGTTCCTTTAAAATAAATCTTCTAGAATAATTTTAACTGGCTCATGCATTCATCTCTACATCAAGGTCAACATATTTTTAAACCATTGCATCACTTTGGGTCAATGGGGAGCATTGGTTTACAGCATGAGGTAACAATTATTTTAGTGAGGACATGGGAACACTGTAGTGCAAGTGTTAAGGCATTGAGAATTCTCCATGGAGAGCAACAATTCAGATGTTATTTTAATTTTGGCTTGAATAAAAAAACCCACTGTCATCATACAATGAATTTTAAGACATATATTTTTCAACTATTTTGTTTATGTATTATTGGATGCTACACGATCCTCCATATTACCCATTAATAGTTGCTGTCTCAATGAATCAAATCTGTTTCTACGGCAACAGGACTACCAAGTGCTGAAGCATACCTACAAATATGTATTGCAATAAATACGTTGCTATGTGTGGATACTCTTATTTCAGAAAAACAGGCTTCTTGAGATACAATTCTGTGAACAAAGCAGTGAACAGCAAACTCCTTAAGCAGATTTGAAAATCCTCAGGGAGACCTGTATACAAAACGATAAATGAGCAGTTTAAAAACCACAACTTTGTTGCTGCATTTGGAGGTTTGCGTGCCTCGATGACTCGGAGAGCTATGTTGGCTGGAGTCAAGGCCTTGTGCTTTGGCTCTTGGTAGGGTCACCCATGCCAAACAGGTCAAAGGGTAGAGGCCAGACTAAGAGTGGTCCACTGGTCCTCCAGGTTCAGGGGTTCAGCTCAAGGCCAACAAACCTGACTGGTAAATCAAAATTGTTACTGAAACAGCAATGAAGAATCCTTCTACATCTGAGCGTGACGCTATTCCTGAGTCTCCACCCGGGACTTGACAGCAGTGAAAACTGTGAAGAACCTACTGACATGACGAAGGAAGCCCTGAACACTGACAGAGATGAAGGACCTTCATTGCTGTCCTAAATGCCAGCAGCGTAACGGGCAGTAAGTAAGTAAAAGCCTTTGTACTTCATGCCAACAACCATTTAAGTTGTGAGACTATTGCAGCAAAGACTATTAGTGTTCAAGGTTCAAAGTCTAAAATAACATTGCTGCAGTGCACCTTTGCTGAGAGGAAATGCACAGAGAAAAGTCTCAGATGAAATTGGGAGCCACAATGTCAGTCACATGAAGGTTAACCTGTACTGCAGTGGGGTGAGTGAGAGGGCTGGGTCAATGGTATTCAATCACGGCTGTTCTGACAGTACTTGATGTAAAACATATTAACACCATGGTAGCATAGCGGTTACTGCAACACTATTACAGCTCAGGGTGTTGAAGATTTGAGTTCAATCCTAGCATCCTCTGTAAGGACAACACGAGTGAATCTGCAGATGCTGGAAATCAAAAAAACACAAAATACTGGCAGAACTCAGCAGGCCAGACAGCATCTATGGGAGGAGGTAGTGATGACGTTTCGGGCCGAAACCCTGACTCCTGATGAAGGGTTTCGGCCCGAAATGTCGTCACTACCTCCTCACTCCTGATGAAGGGTTTCGGCCCAAAATGTCATCACTACCTCCTCCCATAGATGGTGTCTGGCCTGCTGAGTTCTGCCAGCATTTTGTGTTTTTTATCCTCTGTAAGAAGTTGGTATGTCCTCCCCATGGAATGCATGGGTTTCCTCCAGGTGCTCTGATTTCCTCCCACAGTCCAAAGATGTACCTTTAGTAGGTTAATTGGTCCTATGTAAATTGTCCTATGATTAGTAAGGGTTAAATCAGGGGTTGCTAGGGCGTATGGTTCAAAGGGCTGGAAGGGCCTATTGTGCGGTATCTCAATAAATATTTAACTATCTGGGCAATATTGTAGAGAAGCTTTGCACGGGAACGGAGATGAGAAATTGCATCAGTGTCGAAATGCAATTTACAATTGAAAGTTCCCTGTGAAATAATTCAGTGATTGGCTTCAATAAAGAAATCATGATAAGTGATTTGGAAGCAGCTAGTTTTCACCCCTGTAGTGCTGAGTAAACATGACTCCATAGAACCTGTAATAGAATGTTCACATTGAAAAAGAGGAAGCAAAGCCAAGACTGGGGTATAGTAATAGGATTAGGGAAGAGACAAGATAAAAGTTTAAAAAATATCTATATTGGTTTTACGTCTGAGGAAATGAAACTTCACACTTGTAACAACCCACACAAAATGCTAGAGGAACTAAGCAGGTCGGGCAGCATCTATGGAGCATACAAGGGGTGATTGATATGTCCGTGGCCTAAGGTAGAAGGAGTCAGTTTTAGAAAACCTAGCACATTTATTTTTCAACATAGTCCCCTCCTACATTTACACACTTAGTCCAGCAGTCATGGAGCATACGGATCTTGGGCCTCCAGAAAGTGTCCACAGATGGGTGATTGATAAGTTTGTGGCCTAAGGTAGAAGGAGATGAGTTATACAGCTCTTGTTACGTGCATATGCAGGTCAACTCTGAATGATTATGCAGAAAGTTTGAAGTTAATAACTCATCTCCTTCTACCTTAGGCCACAAACTTATCAATCACCCCAATGAGTTATTAACTTCAAACTTTCTGCATAATCACTCAAAGAGTTGAACTGCATGTGCATATATCAATCACCCCTCGTGTACAGTTGATGTTTCAGGCCACCCTTCATCAGGATTCATTTTTTGTTGTTGTGTACGTTGCTCAAGATTTCCATCATCTGCAGAATCTCATGTTTATGATTCACACCTGCAAGACTAATTTCTCAAACCCAGAGAGATTGTTTGGCACTCATTATCACTTATAATTGCACTGTTAAAATCTCACATACTCTAAAATGCACAAAATCCAACTTGTCCAGCAATAACTAAATTATAACTTCAAATCATTATTTTAACATCATCTGTCAGTGATGACTATTGGCACCCACCGTGTGGACAAAAAGGTGCTTCAAACAAAACATTTTAATTTTGCATTTTAACTGTGTAGCTACAAAGAGATTGTAGCAGACTATCAACTAATTACCCATATTAACTAATATTGACAAACAAAAATCTACAAACATTCAGATTCCCAATTAAAATCAAACTATCAATGAGAATGGTGATTACAGTTATCCATGATAGAATTAATTAAAAAACAAGAATATCTCCTGAAACATGTAAATATGATCATCAGGTTGGAGAACAATATAGCAGAGAGGACCATTTTAACAATAATTTTGTCTCCAAGCATTTTCTCCTTTTTTTTCCTCTTCTGAAAATCCAGTGTCTCACTTGTCAACTGACTTGCCCAAATAATTATTAGTCACTTAAATCTACTCATAAATTTTTGTCTAAATTTCACGGTGGACTGTAGGGCAGCTGAGGAGTGCAGTGGAATAAGGGGATCTGGGAATACTGGTCTATAATTCATTGAAAGTGGCGTCACAGGTATATAGGGTCACAAAGAAAGCTTTTGGCACATTGGCCTTCATAACCCAAAGTGTAGGGTACAGAAGATGGGATGTTATGTTGAAGTTGTATAAGACATTGGTGTCTTATACAAGACAGGCCTAATTTGGAGTATTGTGTGCAGTTTTGGTCACCTACATACAGGAAAGATGCAAATAAGATTAATCGAAAACAGAGAAAATTTACAAGGAAGTTGCATGGTCTGGAGGATCTGAGTTATATGGAGAGATTGAATAGGTTAGGACTTTATTCCTTGGAACATGGAATATTGAGAGGAGATTTGGTAGAAGTATGCAAAATTAAGAGGGGTATAGATAGGGTAAATGCAAGCAGGCTTTTTCCACTGAGGTTGGGTGGGACTATGGCCAGAGTTCATGGGTTAAGGGTGAAAGGTGAGAAGTTTAAGAGGAAGATGAGGGGAACTTCTGCACTCAGAGGGTCATAAGTGCGTGGAATGAGCTGCCAGCACAAGTGGTGCATGTGAGCTCAAATTAAACATTTGTGAGAGATTTGGATAGGCTCATGGATGGTAGGGTATGGAGGACTGTGGTCCGGGTGCACGTCAATGGGACTAGGCAGCTTAAACAGATTGACATGGACTAGATAGGCCAAAGGCTCTGTTTCTGTGCTTTACTTTCTATGACTCTATAACTATTTAAACATCAAGATAATCAGAGATGAACCCATTTTTGTCTGCATACACTGTCCATGTGCATTCTTTCATAAGGAATCACTGAGGAGAAATTGGGAGCAGATATGACAGGAGCCAGAACTCAGATTGCTAATTAATCTGCGATATTGTAAGCTGTCATGGTCCGGTCCGTGAAGTCTGTGTTCCGGCTCACGGTCCGGTCCATGGTTTCCAGACTCCGGGTCTTCCAGCGTTCCCTTGTCTCATTTGGGCTTCATCGTAGGCACCTGATTCTTGTCTTGGGGCTGGGAATATAAGTGGCCCTGGGTTCGCGGCTGGTGGCTGGTTCGTCTTGTCAGTATCCTGTCCTTGCCTCTGTGTGGGTTTGTCCCATCAGTATCCTGTCCTTGCCTCTGTGGGGTAAGTCAGGCCGTCCTTGCCATTACCCTATGTTGGGATCTGTTCCTCCTGGTCCTTGCCTCTGTTGGGTAAGTCAGGCTGTCATTGCTGTTACCCTGAGGCTGGACTGTTCCCTTCCTTCCCTCCGAAGCCCTGCCCTGCAACCTACGCCTGGGGCCCTGCCTTGCCCGCCCTGCCTCGGCCCTGCCCGGAGCCTTGCCCCGCCTTGCCCCTGCCTGGAGCCTCGCCCTGCCCTGCCTTGTTTTGAACTATCTTTGTGTCCTCGCCTTCGCTGAGTAGGTCCGGCCGTCTGCCGCTACCTTGGGTTGGGAACCGTCTCGTCGTATTCTGCATGCTGTGTAATGAGTCCTGACCCCACGTCCTGTACCCAATGAGCGGTCCTGACTCTGTGTTCTGTGTAGTGAGTTCTGGCCCTATGTCCTGTTTCCAAGGAGATGTCCTGGCTTTGTGTTCCATGTTCCTGTCTCTTCCTCGACCCAGTCAAGGCTTTGGGGTCTCGTCCAGTCCTAACCATGTCCTAGCACTTTGTCCTGTCCAAGCCATGGCTTTGTGTTCTCATCTTGTCCATGTGCCTCGCCCCACCCAGGACTACCTTTCCCAGCTCAGTGCTGGGGTTCCCTCGTCCTGTGCTGGGGTTCCCTTGTCCTGTCCAGGAGTCTCTCGTCCAGTCCTGTTGTCTCTCCCCATCCTATAGCCACGTCTTGTCCTTGCCTAGTTCTGCAGTCCGAGCCTGAGTCAAGACCCAGGTTCTGTGTCCTTGCCCAGTCTCTGGCTCGGAGTTCTTGCGCAGGCTCCTAGTCCCCAGTTCCATGTCCTGGTTCCGTTATCCTCATCAAGTCCTAGCCCTGGCCCGGAATCCGTGTCTCGTCCAGGGCCTTTGTCATGTCCAGCATCCTTTCTTCCTCATTTCCCTTGCTTCCTTCTCATGTCTAGTCCTGTTCCTGGTAGTTCAGTGTCTGTGTCTTGTATTTGGGTCCACTCCCAATGCCCCCCAATATGACATAAGCAGATTTTGCAACTTTCCAATCAGAGGGAAAATAATTACCAATAGTTCTGTATTGTTAAGTCTTATAATTTGTCAAACTTTGACAAGCTTCTATAGATGTGTGGTGGAGAGTATATTGACTGGCTGCATCAGAGCCTGGTATGGAAATGCCAATGCCTTTGAACAGAAAATCCTACAAAAGTTGGTGGATACAGCCAGTCCAGCATGGGTAAAGCCCTCCCCATCATCGAGCACATCTACAAGGAGTGTTGTTGCAGGAAAGTAGCATCAGTCATCAAGGACCCCACTACCCAGGTTATGCTCTCTTCTCACTGCTTCCATGAGGAAGAAGGTACAGAAACCTCAGGACTCACACCATCAGGAACAGTTATTACCTCTCAACTATCAGGCTCCTGAACCAAAGGGGATAACTTAGAGATCCAAAGGGGATAAGTTAGAGAGACTGGGCTTGTTGTTAGAGAGACTGGGCTTGTACATGCTGGAATTAAGGAGATTGAGAGGGGATCTGATTGGAACATATAAGATTATTAAGGGATCGGACAAGATAGAGGCAGGAAATATGTTCCAGATGATGGGAGACTCCAGTACCAGAGGGCATGGTTTGAGAATAAGGGGTAGGTCATTTAGGACAGAGTTAAGGAAAAACTTCTTCTCCCAGAGAGTTGTGGTGGTTTGGAATGCACTGCCTCGGAAGGCAGTGGAGGCCAATTCTCTGGATGCTTTCAAGAAGGAGCTAGATAGGTATCTTATGGATAGGGGAATCAGGGGATATGGGGACAAGGCAGGAACCGGGTTATTAGTTTATTATGAATTCATTGAGTATGCCTGCAAGAACATGAATCGCAGAGTTGTATATGATGACCTATATGGACTTTGACAATAAATTTACTTTGAATTTTGAACTTTGAAGTGTTGGGACATCATGTGGCAGTTGTATAAGTAGTTGGTGAGGCCACGGCTGGAAATGAGGGTATATTTTTGTCACCCTATTACAGGAAAGGTGTGGTTGTGCTGGAAAGAGTGCAGTGAAGACTTACAAGAATGTTGCTAGGACGGGAGGGTTTGTGTTATAGAGAGCGGTTGATCAGGGCTGAAATATGGGAGGATGAGGGGCAACCATATGGAAATGTTTAACATTATGAGAGGCATAGATAAGGTAGATTGTACAAACTTTTCCCAGGATAGGTGAGTCTGAAACTAAAGAGCATAGATTTAGGGTGAGAGGGAAAAGATTTAAAAAGGGGCTGGGGGAGCAACATTTTTATGCTGAGGGTGGTGAATATATGGAATGAGCTGCCAGAGGAAGTAGTTGAGGGAGGTACAATAGTATCATTTAAGAAGCACTATGGATATGGATCCTAAGATCGCACTGTTTCTCCACACTGCTAAGAATCCTGCCATTAATCCCTCATTCTACAACGTATCACTTCACACTTGACTGGATTGAACTCCATCTGTCTCTTCTCAACCCAGTTCTGCATCCTGTGTTATAACCTACGGCAATGTATAACCCCTGTCCCCATCACCACTAAACTTTGTGTCATCTGCGAACTTACCAACCCACCCTTTCACTTCCTCATCCAAGACATTTATAAAAATCACAAAGAGCAGATGTCCCTTAATGAATCCCTGTTCAAGGACTTCCAGGTAGAATACACACCAGTCACTACCACCCTTTGTCATCTGTGAGCAAGCCAATTCTGAATTCATGCAGCCATGTTCCCTGGGTTCCATGCCTCCTGACTTTCTGAATGAGCCTCTCAGGGGAAATCTTGTCATCTGCCATTGCAATCTACATAGACTTCATCCTCTGCTTTACCTTTATCATTTTGTTTTGTCACTTCCTTAAAGAATTCAATCATGCTCATGAGGCATGACTGCTCCTACAAAGCCACACGGACTATTCCTAATCAAATAACGCTTTTCCAAATGCTTGTAAATCTTGTCCGTAAGAATCCTCTCCCATAGTTACATCTAACTGACGTGATACTCTCTGGTCTATAATTCTCAGGATTAACCATGTTACTTTTCTTGAACATTTGCCACCCTCTAATCTTCTGATGCTACTCCTGTGGTCAGTAAAGATGCAAAGATCATCACCAAAGAGGCAGCATTCGCTTGAATTTCCCCTATGCTTATACGCAATTGGATGTTGACATAATTAATTTGCAGCACGCAACCATCAAATTACACTAAGGGCTCTATTTACACATAAAGTTACCTTGAGGGGTCAAGTCCTTGTTCAAGATTTTCTAAGTGGCCTTCAATAAAACTTTGCAAGATAGATAGATAGATAGATAGATAGATACTTTATTCATCCCCATGGGGAAATTCAACTTTTTTTCCAATGTCCCATACACTTGTTGTAGCAAAACTAATTACATACAATACTTAAGTGGATTACCAAACAATAATAATTAATTTTAAGATCAGAGAAGAGAAATAACCTTCTGATTTTGGCGGAAGTCCTCAAGTGGTTTCATGAGCCTTATTTGAAGTTTAAATAAAGAGAATGTGTCATCCTGGTTTGCAAGACTGTAAGCAATGATGAGGAAAAGGGGGACCACCGTTGATGCATCAGACTGCAGCAGAACGGGCACCGTGGTAGCGTAGCGGTTAGCGTGCCGCTGTTACAGCTCAGGGCGTTCTGGAATTCAGAGTTCAATTCCTGTAAGGAGTCTCTGTGCGTCCTCCCTGAGGAATGCATTGATTTTCTTTGGGCCCTCTAGTTCCCTCGCACAGTCCAAGGACGTACCAGGTAAGTTAATTGGTCATTGTAAGTTGTCCCGTCGTTAGGTTAAGGTTAATTGGGGTTGTGGGGTTGCTGGAGCGGAGCGGTTCGAAGGGTCAGGAGGACCCGCTCTGCACTGTATCTCTAAATAAGTAGCTTTCCACAGAATCCTGTAATAATATAGAAAAAAAACCCCTGACCTTGAGATAATAATGGATAAGAAACCACAAACCGCATATAATGAAAGCAAAATAAAAAGCTTTGCAAGTGAAATTTTCTTTGAATAGCAAGATAAATTGTTCATTATGTACCATGTTGTATGATGTGGGTGATCATGGACTCCGTTGCCATGATTGTCCTTGGCAATTTTTCCTACAGAAGTGCTTTGCCGTTGCCTTCTTCTGGGCAGCGTCTTTACAAGATGAGTGACCCCAGCCATTATCAATACTCTTCATGGACTGTCTGCCTGGCGTCAGTGGTCGCATAACCAGGACTTGTGATGTGCACTAGTTGCTCATCCGAGCATCCACCATCTGCTCCCATGGTTTCACCTGACTCTGATCCTGGGGGTGGAGGTGGGCTAAGCAGGTGCTACACCTTGCCTAAGGGTGACCTGCAGGCCAGCAAGGGGAAGGAAGGCCTTACACATCCTTTGGCAGAGACATATTTCCACCCCGCTATCTAAGATTAGCAAGATACCAGCTGCAAATGACATTGTCTCAGCATTCATCAAGTTGGTGCAGACACGTGATGAGTAGAAGGGAAGAGAATCCCATTCCGTTCCAGACTCTTACTACAAACACGTGCCATTATGCACGTATTAGGGAAAAAGCATCTGGAACACAAGTGTAAATCAATCACAAACAAGAGAAAATCTTCAGATGCTGGAAATCCGAGCACCACACACAAAACGCTGGAGGAACTCAGCAGACCAGGCAGCGTCTATGGAAAAAAGTACAGTTGACGTTTTGGGCTGAAACCTTTCAGTCCTGTCAAAGGGCTTTGGCCTGAAACTTTGACTGTACTCTTTTCCATAGATACTGCCTGGCCTGCTGAGTTCCTCCAGCATTTTGTGTGTGTTGCTTAGAACGGAAGTGTAGCTGGAAGCAAGAAATTCCACTTATTCTTACTTGGCAGATCCTTTATTCTAACAGTGGATGGAAACCAAGGAGGAGGGATAATAGACCAGGTAAGAATCAAGGATGTACGAAAAAGCTGGATGAACTCAGCAGGTAGGGCAGCATCCGTTGAATGGAGCAGTCAATGTTTCGGGTCGAGACCCTTCGTCAGGACTGGAAAGGAAGGGAGAAAGTGCCAGAATAAATAGGTGGGGGGAGGGGAAGGAGGCGAGCTAGAAATGAGGTAGTTGGGAAAGGTCAGGGCTGGAGAGGAAGGAATCTGATAGAAGAGGAGAGTGGACCATCAGAGAATGAGAGGGAGGGCACCCAGGAAGACGTAATAGGCAGAAGAGAAGAGGTAAAAGATCAGGGTGGGGAATAGAGGACGGGGAGAGAAATTAGTATCACAGAAGGAGATAGTCTTGCCATCAGGTTTGAGGGTACCATTGTTGCTCCTCCACCCTGAGCATGGCCTTATCTTGGCAAAAGAGGCCGTAGACCAACATGTCACAGTGGGAAAGTCCGAAATGAAATGTTTGGCCACCAGGAAGCTCTGCTTGTGGCGGATGGAGCGGAGGTGCTCAGTGTAAAGACGAGCAATCCTTCTAACATAGTACACTGATATTGTTCAGTACAAGACTTCCAAGTAGAGCACACACCAAAGGAAAAAGCTTATAGTGCAGAATGATTGTTAATGGATAATTTATAGTCATTCATTCTAGGACTTGCATTTAAGGTGTGAGGAGGAGTGTCAATGGAGTTTTGATGGGCAAGTTTGTTTTATATATGCTTTGGGAGTTGTCTGGAACGGTCTACGAGGAAAAATGGTGGAAGCAGATATAACCATGGTGTTTAAGAGGTTGTTTGACACATGAATACGGGTGGATATGAATCTTATAACTTATTACTGCCTGTGATGCCACTGGCAATCATGATCGTCCATCTCTGGTGGTGTTCAGAGCTTCCCTCATCATGTTAGTAGATGCTTCAAGTCAATACTGTCAAGTCCCGGGTGGAGACACAGGAATGCCGTCACACTCAGATGTAGAAGGATTCTTGATTGCTGTTTCTATAACAGTTTTGTTTGACCATTCAGGGTTGCTAGGCCTGAGCTGAACCTTCGAACCTGGAGGACCGGTGGGCCATCCTTAGTCTGACCTCTACACTTTGACCTGTTTGACATGGGTTCCCCTGCCAAGAAAGAGCCAAAGCATAAAGCCCTGACTCCAGCCAACATAGCTCTCTGGGTCACTGAGGCACGCAAGCCTCCAAGCACAAGGACAAAATTGTGGTTTTTAAACTGCTTATTTATCTTTGTGTATCCTTATCCCTTCACAAGGATTTTCAAATCTGCTTAAAGAGTTTGCTGTTCACTGCTTTGTTCACAGAATCATATCTTGAGAAGCCTGTTTTTCTGAAATAACAGTATCCACACACAGCAACATATTTATTGCAATACATATTTGTAGGAATACTTCAGTACTTAGTAGTCCTGTTGCCATAGAAGCAGGTTTGATTCATTAAGACAACAGCTACTAATGGGTAATGGGGAGGATCACATAGCAGCCAATAACATATAAACAAGATAGTTTAAAAACATCTGCCTATATGTTGGAGTGGTCTGTAAGCACTTCTCAGTGACTGATTCTATGATCACAGGCAAATTTAAATGACAAGATTTTGACTGAACACACAACAGTAATCATCATGAGAATGATTACAAGGAAATGTCTTTGCTGAGTATGTTTGGAGAGAATCATTAGTAAGCTCCTGAAGTATTTTCCAAAACTGTAGGGAAAGGCCATGAAAATTTTCCTTTGTTTCCATTTGCATGACCTGCTTGACCTTTTTCAGAGAAAACATGCAGATTTATGGAAAACAGGAACTAACAACTTCCCGTAACTGAGAGGATAGTAGTATAACACCCAAATACATTAACACCATTGGGTTTACGTGAGAGGAACTGAGATCCAAATGGGCAAGTGATGTTGTTCCAATGGGTCTGCTTCTGACAGTAGCTGACCTCCCCACCCCTCTCTCCACTGCTTCAGTTGCAGCCTGCTCCGATCTCAAACTTGATTGAACAGAACAGCACCAAATATTCTTGTGGCTAAGTGCTTTATTTCAGAAAGGGTAAGACGAGGGAGCACAGACTGAACCTCCTAGAGGGATCAGATTTGGAAAAAGTGAGCAATTTCAAGTTCCTGGGTGTCAATATCTCTGAAGGCCTAACCTGGATGTAACATATTGATGCAGCTATAAAGAAGGTAAGACAGCGGCTATATTTCCTTAGGAGTTTGTACCGAAAACACTTGCAAATTTATACAGATGTACTGAGGAGAGCGTTCTATCGGGCTAATTCACCCTCTGGTATGGGGTGGGGGGTGGGGGCTACTGCACAGGATCGAAGTAAGCTGCAAAGAGTTGTAAAATCAGTCAGCTCCATGGTGGGCACTAGCCTCAGTAGTATCCAAGTTATTTTCAAGGAGCGATGCCTCATCAACCAGGACCTGCACTCCTCTCATTGCTATAATCAAAAAGGAGCCACCGAGATCTGAAGACACACACTCAACGATTCAGGAACAGCTTCTTCTCCTCTGCCATCTGATTTCTGAATGGACAGTGAACCCATGAACACTACCTCACTGCTTTTTTAATTTCTTGTTGTTTGCACTACTTATTTAACTATTTAATATATATGTTCATACTGTAATTCACAGCTCTTTCTCTATTATTACATATTGCTTTGTACTGCTGCCACAAAGTTAACAGATTTCAGGACAAATGCTGTTGATATTAAACCTGATTCTGATTCAGAAAGTTTCTGATGAGGTGACTGAAAACATGCTTGAGTTTATTTCACCCAAATGTGGCTTGCAGAGCATAATGGAAACAATGCAATCAGAAAACAAGACTATGACACTAGTCAGCAGGAATTCTTAACCAAAACATTTGCTTTCCTATCCTTAGCCTCTTCAAAATGTCACAGTCATAAAGCAGACAGTAAGAAGCAAGATGGAGATTTGTATGACAACGATATATTTGGTTAAAATTAGTGACAAAATCTGAAAGGTTCATATAGATCAAATTGTCTCTGTCAGCAATGAACCAAATATGGATGTTGAAACACTGGACCATGAAGATGTGTCTAAGATGAATCCAGTACAGAGTTTAGGAAGCCAAGTAACAGATCCAAGCTAGACTCAAAAAGAAACCGATCTCTCTTTGAGTTCCAATCCAGAGCAAAATATTTCAGAAAATGATTAAACATCAATACCAATAGGGGAGAATGAAGACGGAAGTCCCTGTGTAGGTGAACGGCCTCGGCACAGAAATGCTGACTATCAGCTGTCCATTTCTGGCCTGACTCACTGAGTTCCTCTATCACCTGTGTTGAGAGAAAATTTATACAAAACCATAAGACCGTAATGCATAGGAGCAGAATTAGGCCATTCGCATCTATGTCTTTATTCCTTCTGCCAAAATGCTACTATTTGTTCATTTATATAAGCCATTCCTGGGATACAATGAATGCCTGACTTATAGACACCGCTAAATACTTTATTTCATTAGGAATTTGAAGCAATTTGGTATGTTACCAAAAGCGCTCACAAATTTCTACAGATGTCCCATGAAAGGCATTCTAAATGGCTACAACATCCTCTGTTATGGAAGGACTACTGTACAGGATTGAAATAAGCTGCAGAGAATTGTAGACTTTGTCAGCTCCATCATGGGCACTAGGCTCCATAGTATGCAGGACATCTTCAAGGAACGATCGCCCAGGGCATGCCCTCTTCTCATTGCTACCATCGGGAATGAGGTATAGAGGTATGAAGGCACAAATTTAGTGATACGGTTTTTTTTCTGTTATTACGTGTTGCATTATACTGTTGCTGGAAAGACAACAAATCTCACGAAATATGCCGGTGACTTTAAACATATTTCTGATTCTGATTCTGATATAGTAGAAACAAGCTCCTTAATGTTACTGTATTCAAAGACCTGAAGTATATACAAATGTTTGTTCCTACAAGCGGCAGAACTAATTTCCTGTCTCCCTACTTTTAGTAATTATTCTTTCTTGTCAGTCTCATGAGTTTGATGTGAATCATTATAACCTCAAAGGAGGTTCACAAAAATGATTCCAGGATTGAACAGCTTGTCATATGAAGAGTGTTTGATAGCTCTGGGCCTGTACTCACCAGAACTCAGAAGTATGAAGGGTGACCTCATTGAAACCTATCGAATGGTGAAAGGGCTCAATAGAGTGACTGTGGAGAGGATGTTCCCTATGGTGGGGGAGTCTAAGACCAGAGGACACAGTCTCAGAATAGAGGGGCGTACTTTTAGAATGGAGATGAGAAGGAATTTCTTTAGCCAGAGGGTGGTGAATTTGTGGAATTCATTGCCTCAGGCATCTGTGGAGGCCAGGTCATTGTGTATATTTAAAGCAGAGGTTGATAGATTCATAAACGTTTTAATACAACCAAAACGAGATGGCAGCTCTGGATATGGTGTCTATTGGAAACCCATTCACACAGACTTATAGAACATAGAACATAGTACATAGAATAGTACAGCACATTACAGGCCCTTCGGCCCACAATGTTGTGCCGACCCTCAAACCCTGCCTCCCATATAACCCCCCACCTTAAATTCCTCCATATACCTGTCTAGTAGTCTCTTAAACTTCACTAGTGTATCTGCCTCCACCACTGACTCAGGCAGTGCATTCCACGCACCAACCACTCTCTGAGTGAAAAACCTTCCTCTAATATCCCCCTTGAACTTCCCTCCCCTTACCTTAAAGCCATGTCCTCTTGTACTGAGCAGTGGTGCCCTGGGGAAGAGGTGCTGGTTGTCCACTCTGTCTATTCCACTTAATATACCTTAACTTATAGCTCAACAATAACAGCTACCACCACACCTCTCAACGGAGAGTGGTTCTTTCTACTTAGATTAATATTACGGAAATATTTTGGACCCAGAAGGTCTCCACAAGGATATAAGATGATTACACAGAAAGTTCCTACAGAATGGCTACAAGGTGAAGGGAACCAATTGGGTCCTTAAAAGGGCCGACGGAAAAACCAGGAAACCGAACTACAAGAAGGAACCCGTCACTACCACCTGTCTTACCTATATTTCCAGTTTCTGGAAGTATCGCCAGGATGCTGAAGAAATACTGGATTAATACCATCCACAAACTTGCACAGCTTGTGCAGGTGAAAAACGTCCAGGGACTCAGTATGGTAGATGTTTACAGGATTCCGTGTGAATGTGGGGCAGTGTATATCAGCCAACTGGGACGTACAGTGGAAACCTGCATTAGCAGCACAGGAGGTATACCCCTTTGGGTCACCTAGAGAAATCGGCCGTAGCAGAACACCGCGTTTGCAATGGCTATAGCATTGACTTCGACAGCACAAAACTGCAGTGCCATGCCAATGCTTTTGGGGCCACCTGGTGAAGGAGCCATTGAAGTAAAACTAGAGGAAAAGAACTTTGACAAAGATGAAGGTCTTACTCCAAGTAAAACCTGGAATTTGATTGCAAACAAGGTGGTACAGCAGAAAACTGATTGGATGATGACTAACCAATCAGGAGGGATGAATGACGGGGTATAAATACCAGCAGACTAGACATGCCCAGGTATCATCCCTGATGAAGATGGCAGAGTTTGTCATTGATGCATCAGTTAAACTCTATATCTGTACCCGCATGGAAGCCCGAGAATAGTTTTTTAATCAGAATGCAGGTTTGAAGCGTATGATGCATTGCTGGCTTCTCTAGTCAAAGGAAGTTTAGACATGAGCTGCAGTTTTGTTCCTATTCCTGAGGACCTGGTTATAGCATTTGCAATCTGTAGCAGATATTATACTTGTATTTAAATATGTTTATTTAATGCAGCAGACAAAATGTTGTCCTCGAACACAATTCTCAGTGCCCTACTGTTCACCATGTAACACCTAGCTTGGTTCGTCCTCGCAAAACGTGAAAATGCATACTTGTCTGCATTAGGATCCATCTGGCACTTACAGTCTATTTTCCCAGCTGGTCCAAATCCCTCTACAAGCTTTAACAACCTTCCTTGATGTCCACTATGGTCCCATTCTTGGTGTCATCTGCAAATTTGCCACATTATCATTCAGATCGTTAGTGTAAATGACATTTCCAGGTGACATAGTTCTTTCAGCATTCTGCGCATGTTGCTCAAGATTCCCAACATCTGCAGAACCTTCTGTGTTTAACATATATGAAGGGTTATCTTTTTAAAAGTAGACTGTGAGACCATAGGAGAAGGCATATAGGCAATGCAAAGTTAAGGAATGTATTTACAAGGGTGACACCAGAGTTGCAAGAATATACTAATATGCGAAAAAGGAACAGGTTGGGTTTCTTTAGTAAACAGAAAGGTAACAAATGTAATTATAGCAATAATTTGATTTGCGATAACTAACTCTACATTTGTTAGTTGAAATTAATTAAAAGATTTATTTGTCCCACAGTATTAAATGAAGCTATGAGTCTGCAGCTGAATAAAAGGAGTATAGATCTAGGTTTTTACTGTTCAACTGCCCTGCCACTTTAGTAGACATTCCTGTATTCCAGCTCGATAATGCTAATCAGCTAATCGTGGCAGCAACTCAATGTATAAAAGCATGTAGGCATGGTCAAGAACTTCAGTTGTTCTTCAGACTAAACATCAAAATGGGGAAGGAACGTGATCTAAGTGATTTTGATGGTGGAGGGATTATTGGTGCCAGGCAGGGTCGTTTTAATGTCTCAGAAACTGCTGATCTCCAGGGATTTTCATGCACAACAATCCCTAGAGTTTACAGAGAATGGTGTGTTAAAAAAAAACAAAAAAATCCCAGTGAGCCACAGTTCTGTGGTGAGAACAGTTTGTCAATGATAGGCATCAGAGAAGAATGACCAGACTGGTTCAAGCAGTCAGGAAACTCAAATAGCCATGCCTTAGAACATTAGCATACATACGAACATACCAGAGTACACAACATGTCAAACCTTGAAATGGATGGGCTACAGTAGCACAAGACCATGACCATTTCATTAGATACAGGAGGTACCACAAAGGTTAAAACATATTGTGTACATTTGGCCATTACTTGCAAACCGTCAGCTGAGATGTGACCAGTTCTCTTCCCTGTTCTACAATTAAGATATGATCACATCCATTCTGGCCAGTGACAAAGTATTAACAATGTACTGAGCAGTTCTTATCTTTTCTGAGCACTGTTCATAGATGGTGGCTGAGCGCTGGCTGGCTAGTAACCACATGTCACATGAATCTCTGCTTGTCCATTTTTCTTCCCTGAACCCGAGTTTGCTTGTTTTTATGAAGATGTTACCAGAATCTCTCAGAGCATAGAATAGTCATAGTTAGGTATGATCTGCACATCCGTCCGAGTACTCAGGTTGATCTGTAGTACAATCTAGTATTTCCAGATATGTTGGAAAGCTAATTATAAATTTAATTAAATATATTTAGCGATTGTATGAATAGTTTTAAGTGTACTATTGGTAATGTAACCAACATGACCCATTCACTATATCCCAAAATAGCAACCCAAGAATTTCATCAGACAAAAATTTTTACACCTGATGCAAGGTTTCGACCTGAGACATTAACAGGTCCTTCCACTGCACAGATGTTACTCAATTCATAGTGTTTCTCCAACAGATTCTTGTTGCTCTACGTTCCAGCATCTGCAGTCTCTTACTGTATGTTCTCAGAATTTATAATTTATAATCGACAGGGTGGACCACATGTGCTGAGGATTGCGACGTCTGTGTTAGAAATTAATCAGAACTATTTTCTCCATAAAATATCCATTACCTGAGGTTTGAATTTATTTTCCTATTTATTTGATTGGTATAGACACACACAATGGCCAACCTGACTTAATCCATCTTTATCTCAGCTTCAGTATTTGCAATGTTCTTCTGGAAACTGAAATGACTGATTGAATTTTTAAAATTATTGATGCATATTGGCAACCGTCCATTTCTTAATCATCTAGATATTAATTCATGTATGAATAATTGATATTCTGGTTTTATCCTCTGCATGTGATCAGATTTTGCTTTTTGATGTGATAGAAGGTGTGCTCACGATCCTGAGGAAAGGCAATGAATAATTTTGCAACAGTCGTACAGATCAACAGACATATAATTTGATTTTTTTCTGTAACAACAGAGCTCATTAGAAACAGCTTTCCTATTCGTGAATATTATGCGTACTCATCTGAAGTACCACAAGTGGAAATTTCAACTTCAAAATCCCAAACTGAAAATAACATCAAATTACCATTCTATACCTTCAGGGAAGGAAATTCACTGTACCTACATAGGCTGGCATACCTGTAGCTTCACACCCGCAAATGTGATTGACTTCTTGTAGTTTGTTCAATGTTAACATTCCCAGAAGCTTAGGAGCAGAATTTCTTCACATCATCTGGGAGAATGTGTGTGAAATGAGAGCACATGTTGAAAAGACTTCAAAGGAAAAGAAACTTGTAAAAATAGATTTTAATATGAAACAGACATCTGATTCAAGAACCTATCAGAAAATTAAATAAAGAAAATAAAAAGAGTATCCGCGGGACTCAAATCAGTGTTGAAATTTACTGCAAGTTTTTCCGCCCACTTCTCATAAACTACAAGGACCTGGCACTTGTGTGACTCATTTAATACCTTTAGTAAAATACAAGCTTTCCAGAGCAGAGATCTTCAATAACTTGCACAACAGTCAGGATACCTATATTTATGGATACTGATTCTAGCTGCAAGTTTCCGAGAACTGTGTTAAATTAAGTTTTCTTAGATTTTTGTGCTTTCATGAGTATTTTGCAATAAACCACGGAGGATCCCCATTGTCATTTGGCAAGCTGGTCAGCTACTAATTCAATCAAATTAAGAACAGGCTGACTATCAGAAAGAATTTATAAAAATTGCATTGGCAGTAGCCAAAAAGGCTATTGCAGTTACTTGGAAATCAGATACATATTTAAGTATAGATCGTTGGAAGAAAGAAATTTATGGCTGTATTCCACTTGAAAAAATTATTTATAATTTAAGAGATAAATATGAAACATTTTTGAAAATTTGGCGCCCTTATTTACAAAAGATAGGATTAAATATATAGGTGCTCCGAAGATGAAATAATTGGTTATTTGGGGAAAGAAATAAGTATATATACTAAAGTCATTACGAACTCCATGGAGCATGTGGGGATCTTCCGATATCCAGGCATTCTTTCTTTTTTTTTCTTTCTTTCTTTCTTTCTTCTTTTTTTTCTATAGGGATGTTAGGGGGGGAGGGGGGATGGGTAATATACATTTTTTTTTAATACACTTTTATTCTGTAATTACTTGAAAACACAATAAAAAAATCTTTAAAAAAAAAGAACAGGCTGACGGGGGGGGGGGGGGATCATTTTTTTTCGGTACTCTTCACTGACAGTTAATTATATGTTTCATTAGATCATTTTCAATTAAGGAAACAAGTGCAAGATTATAACAAGGTGAGATCAAGAGTCCATTTTATCACATTCATAGAGAAGTACAGCACAGAAACAGGCTCTTCGGCACACCCAGTCCATGCCAAAACCGTTTAAACTGAACTACTCCCATCAACCTGCACTGGGACCATAGCTCTCCATACCCCTACCATCCATGTACCAATTCAAACTTTTCTTAAACGTTAAAAACGAGCTTGCATACATCACTTGCGCTGGCAGCTCATTCCACACTCTCATCACCCTCTGTGTGAAGAAGGTTTCCCTTAAACTTCTCGCCTTTTACCCTTAACCCATGACCTTTAGTTTTGTCCCACTCAGCCTCAGTGGAAAAAGTCTGCTTGTATTTACCTTGTCTATACCCCTCATATATACCTCTATCAAATCCCCTGTTAATCTTCCATGTTTTAAAGAATACAGTCCTACCCTATTCAATCTTTCCTTGTAACTCAGGTCCTCCAGAAATGGCAACATTCTTGTAAATTTTCTCTGTACTCTTTCAACCTTATACATCTTTCCTGTAGGTAGGTGACCAAAACTGCACACAATACTCCAAATTAGGTCTCACCAACATCTTATACAACTTCAACATAACATCCCACCTCCTGTACTCAATACATTGATTTATGAAGGCCAGTGTGCCAAAATCTTTCTTTATGACCCTACCTACCTGTGACATCACTTCCAATGAATCATGGACCTATATTCCCAGATGCCTTTGCTTTACCACACTCCTCAGTGTCCTACCATTCACTGTGTAAGACCCAACTTGGCTGGTCCCACTGAAGTGTAAAACTTCACACCTGTCTGCATTAAATTCCACCTTCCATTTTTCAGCCCTTTTTCCCGGCTGATGCAGATCCCTCTACAATCCATGATATCCTCCTCACTGTCCAATGTTTCCTCAATCTTGGTGTCATTGCAAATTTGCTGATCCAGTTAACCACATTATCATCCAGATCGTTGATAAGATTACAAACAACAAAGAACCCAGCATCCATCCTTGTGGTACACCAGTACTCACAAGCCTCCAGCCGGAGAGGCATTCCTCTACTACCATTTTCTGGCTTCTCCCACAAAACCAATGTCTAATCCAGTTTACCACCTCATCCCGAATGCCAAGTGACTGAACCTTCTTGGCCAGCTTCTAATGTGAGACCTTGTCAAATCCCTTACTAAAGTCAATGTAGACAATATGCATGGTCTTGACTTCATCCACTTTCCTGGTAACTACCTCGAAAAACTCTAAGATTGGTTAGACGTGACCTATCGTGCACAAAACCATGCTGGCTACTCTTAATCAGACGATGACTACCCAAATGCTTATATATCCAGTCCCTTAGAATACCTTCCAATAACTTTCCCACAAATGATGTCAGTCTCACCAGCCTATAATTTCCTGGATTACGTTTAGGGTCTTTTTCTAAACATCAGAACGACGTTGGCTATCCTCCAATGCTCTGGTACCTCTTCTGTCGCTAAGGATGTTTTACATATCTCTGCCTAGGGCCCTAGCATTTTATGCACTTGTGTCTCATAGGGTTCGAGAGAACACCTTGTCAGGCCCTGGGGATTTATCCACTCTCACCTGCATCAGGATAGCAAACACCTCCTACTCTGTAATTTGTACAGGCTACATGAAGTTGACGCCACTTTGCCTCACTTCCATAGACTCTGCATCCATCTCCTGAGTAAACAGAGATGCAAATAATTCATTTAAAATCTCCCCCATCTGTTTTGGCTCCACACAAGGACTATCATTCTGGTGATCCAAGGGACCAATTTTGTTCCTTGCAATCCTTTTGCTCTTAACCTGTCTATAGAATCCCATAGGATTCTCCTTCACCTTGTCTGCTAGAGCAATTTCATGTCTTATTTTTGCCTTCCTGATTTCTTAAATTTTCTCTTGCATTTCTTCTACTCCATAAACACCTTATAAGTTCCTACTTGTCTATACCTGCTACACTGTTCCTTTTTCTTCTTAAGCAGGGCCTCAATATCTCTTGAAAACAAAGGTTCCCTATACTTGTGCTGTTTACCTGGTATTCAGGCAAGCACAGACAAGTTTTGTCATCTCAGAATTTAGTTTTGATGGCCTCCCACTTACCAAATACACTTTTCCCAGAAAACAGCCTGTCCCAATCCACACTTGCCAGATTATTTCCGATGTCATCAGAATTGGCCTTTTTTCAATTTAGAATCTCAACCCATGGACTAAATCTAGCTTTTTGCACATTTACTTTGAAACTAATGGCATGTTGTGGGAGCATTTCAGTCACGGGGCAAGTAAAGTTGAGTGAAGTTATTCCCTCTGGTTCAAGAGCCTGATGGTTGAAGGGTAATAACTTTTCCTGAAGCTGTGGTGTGAGTTCTGAGGCTCCTGTGTATCTTTTTGATGGCAGCATCGAGAAGTGAGCATGGGCCGGGTGCAGAGGGTAGCTGATGATGGATGCTGCCTCCCTATGACGGTGCTCCGTGTAGATATGCTCAATAGTGCGAAAGGCTCTACCCATAATGGACTGGGCTGTATATCCACTACTTTCTGTTGGATTTTTCATTCAAAGGCATTGGCATTTCCTTACCAGGCTGTGATGCAGCCAGGCAATATACTCTCCACCAGACATCTACAGAAGTTTGACAAAGTTTTAGATGTCATGCTGAATTTTCGCAAACTTCTGAGGAAGTAGAAATGCTGTATGCTTTTTCGTGATTGCATTTACTTGCTGTGTCCAGGACAGGTCCTCTGAAATTATCACACCAAGGAATTTAAAAGTTGCTGACTCTTTCCACTTCTGACGCTCCAATGAGGACCAACTCATGGACCTCTGGTTTCCTCCTCCTGAAGTCAATAATCAGCTCTTGCTGACATTGAGGAAGAGCTGTTGTTGTAGCACAATTCAGATAGATTTTCAATTTCCTTCCTTTGTACTAAAAGACCTTTTGATCTTCAACCTTTTAATATTGTTCCTATGAAGTCAAAGAAACAACCTCTCTTAGTCTGAAAAAAAGCACAGAGTAGAACTCAGAATTCAAGGCTAAATTGAATTGCTTCAGATAACCAGCCCTGTATTTCACACATCCTGCATGTACAGCTATTTTCACTCTTCCGGTAATTTCAGTTTTAATTGGTATTTTTCTATGTGCTCTCCCCAAACTCTTTGCCACAAAGACAGAACTAGAGGAACCACGGTTCAGACATTCATGTGCTTGGCAGAGGAGCTGAGGTGTAAAGCTCTGGAATTTGGACTGGAAGCCTGTAAAACGGAACCCTGCTGAAACTATCAACACTTTCACCCTTCAATCTCTTTGACATTATCTTTGAACACCCACACGAATATTTGCTCTGAAACCATAGAGACATTTGTTTTCACTTTCCTTCCCCTGCTCCATTGACCACACTAATTATTAACCAATAATTAAATTCACCCAGAGCACAGCCTTGCTCTGCCATCTCCTGATGTTACCATGCCCCAGAGGGGCCTTAAGTTGGAAAATCAATGAACTGGGCATTCTTATATAACATATAACCATATAACAATCACAGCACGGAAACAGGCCATTCCGGCCCTCCTAGTCCGTGCCGAACTCTTAATCTCACCTAGTCCCACTTACCCGCACTCAGCCCATAACCCTCCACTCCTTTCCTATCCATATACCTATCCAATTTTACCTTAAATGACACAACTGATCTGGCCTCTACTACTTCTACAGGAAGCTCATTCCACACAGCTATCACTCTCTGAGTAAAGAAATACCCCCTCGTGTTTCCCTTAAACTTTTGCCCCCTAACTCTCAAATCATGTCCTCTCGTTTGAATCTCCCCTACTCTCAATGGAAACAGCCTATTCACGTCAACTCTATCTATCCCTCTCAACATTTTAAATACCTCGATCAAATCCCCCCTCAACCTTCTACGCTCCAATGAATAGAGACCTAACTTGTTCAACCTTTCTCTGTAACTTAAGTGCTGAAACCCTGGTAACATCCTAGTAAATCGTCTCTGCACTCTCTCTAATTTATTGATATCTTTCCTATAATTCGGTGACCAGAACTGTACACAATATTCCAAATTTGGCCTTACCAATGCCTTGTACAATTTTAACATTACATCCCAACTTCTGTACTCAATGCTCTGATTTATAAAGGCCAGCGTTCCAAAAGCCTTCTTCACCACCCTATCTACATGAGACTCCACCTTCAGGGAACTATGCACTGTTATTCCTAGATCTCTCTGTTCCACTGCATTCCTCAATGCCCTACCATTTACCCTGTATGTTCTATTTGGATTATTCCTGCCAAAATGTAGAACCTCACATTCTTGTTCCAAGCTTTTTATATTTAGGTCGATTTCAGGTTTTTTTAATGTTGAAATTAAGCTCCATGTCTGAGCTGCATAAGAGAACACATCACATGCAGCTGTGTCAGGACTCTGCCTTAGTAATTAATTGTAACAGAGCTTCACAAATATTTCTTCATTGCTTACCGGGTTCCAGATTTGCCAAATGTTCATCTTTCCCTATTCATACATATTTTGTATAATAGTCCCTGAGGGACTAAACGTTATTTCATTTAAGCGGTCCTTAAACCTGTCCAACTCTTACTGTGAGCTATGACAATTGTGCTTCATTTAATCTTTTCAATGACATATTATTTAATTTCAAGTAATTATTCACATATCTACTGTATTCCAACTTGTCTTTTTCTAGTCTATAATTGACTATATCACTTAAATCCAATTACACTGAATTATATTTGAAAGAAGAAGCCTAATTAGAGTCACTGGAATTACTAATTCCACTGGATAACAATTTTTTTTGGGAAGTGTTGCTTCCTCAGAATTTTTTTTTTGTTTATGATAGACTGCTTAAAACTGAACACAAATATAATTTCAGACTACTTTCATCATGTAGGAATTTAGAGAAACAAGAAATTACTTTTATTGAACATAATGTGTTTAATTGCATAACAGTGTGAACACTTCGCAATAGTCCAACTAAGCTAAAAATGTTTTGTTGATGATTTTCATTTGTACTCAGTATCTGAGGCTTCTCACTTAAGTGTCCAACAGTAATTCCCCAGTATTGATGGATTCCTTTGCCCTGATTCAGTTTCTCCATGACTGCAATGTCCCGGTGAAACCTTTCGCCATGTTTGTCACTGACAGCACCAAGATATGCAGGAAAGAAGTCTAAATGGGAGAAAATGAATTTTTAGTAACATGTTGCATTTCATGGTTTTGTATGCTTGAAACATGTTGTCAACCAGCCGCACGTAGTTTGGTGCTCGGTAGTTGCCAAGAAATTTTTCAACAACATCCTTGAACGTCTTCCATGTGATTTTCTCTGGAACCACTGGAAGTTCTTTGAATTGCCTGTCATTGATAACCTGTTTGATTTGTGGGCCAACAAAAATGTCTTCCTTAATCTTGGTATCAGTTATCTTGACTCAAATTATGAATTGAAATAACTAACATAGATGATTTCAAAATCTGGTACATGATAGGAGGTACAAGGGGGATGTCAGAGGTAAGTTTTTCACACATCTTCAGGGACGTTGATGCACCACAATGTGGAACCTCTGGTTTAAAAAGGATTTGGGCAAATACACTTAGGCTATGTTTCAATAACAATTTAATAGTCTATAGCCAAGAAAACTCTTCTTTAATAATTACTGGCCTATTCTTTCTTTTCCAAATTAAAGATGTGTAGTAAGGAGAGAGATCTGGATTGATTGCACTTAGCTGACTGTTACATACAGGGCCTTAGAGCTGCTGGGGAAACTTATGGCAATACTACAAAATGCTGGGGGAACTCGGCAGGTCAGGCAGCGCCTATGGAAAAGAGTAAACAGTCGACGTTTCAGTCCGAAACCCTTTATCGGGATGATTTCCAACTTTTTGGCTTGATACTGATCTGGATCTGTCCAATCTATTTCTCATCTGACAACTGTATTCCTTAGTTCAGGAACAATGGGCATGTTTCCTGTGCTGATTTCAGATTTCTGGATCATTGGGGTCTCACCTAAGAAGGGTACAAAAGGACACCAAAGGGGACCAATATTTTTGTGGGCATGTTTGCTGAAGTAGTTGGGGACAGTTTAAAGTAATTTGGCAAGGAGGTGGGAACCGGAGTGATAGGGTAGTGGATGGGGCAGTTGGTATACAAGTAGATGCAGCGAGTAGCGTGACTGTGAGGAACGACAGGCAGATGATAGGGCAAAATTGCAGTCAGTGAGATAAATTAAAGAGTATCAAGGGGCCAAAATTAAAAAGGGTGATGAAAATAGGTGTTTTATCTGAATGCACACAGTAACAAAATAAGGTAAATTAAATGATCTTATCATAAGAAAATCTGCAGATGCTGCAAATCAGAAGCCACATGCATAAAATGCTGGAGGAGCTCAGCAGGCCAGGCAGCATATCTGGAAAAAGAGTACACAGTTGACATTTCGGGCTGAAATCCTTCATCAGGTAGCACAGTTAGAGATTGGCAGGTATGACATTGTGAGCATGGCTGAAAGAACTTTGATGGGAGCTTAACATCCAAGGACACACATCGTATTGAAAGGACAGGCAGGTAGGCAGAGGGGACTGGGTGGCTCTGTTGGTAAAAAACTGAAATCAAATGCTTAGAAAGAGGAGACGGAAGATTGGAAGATATCGAATCTTTGTGGGTAGAGTTAAGAAACTAGAAGGGTGAACAAAGCCTGATGGGGGTTATGTACAGGCCTCTGGGGGCAATTCAGAAGGTGCAAGACAGATATGTCCCAAAGATGAAGAAATATGCTAAAGGGAGGGTGAGGCAACCATGGCTGACATGGGAAGTCAAAGACAGCATAAAAGCAAAAGAGAGGACATATAACAAAAATTAGTGGGAAGCTGAAGGATTGGGAAGCTTTTAAAAACCAACAAAAGGCAGCTAAAAAGCCATAAGGAGAGAAAAGATGAAATAGGAAGGTAAGCTAGTTAATAATAAATAAAAGAAGATACCAAAAGACTTCAGAATGTACAGTAAAAGAGAGGCGAGAATGGATATCGATCTGCTGGAAAATGATGATGGAGAGGTAGTAATGGACAAACTTATTAAGTATTTTTCATCAGTTAGGGGACAGAAGGAACTGTAGAGGAAGCAGGGAGTCTGTGGCGAGACCTAGAAAGAATGAGAGAACGGGCAAAGAAGTGGCAGATTCAGTATAAAGGAAGGAAGTACATCGGCATGCATTTTGGTACAAGCGATAAAGATATATACTAAAGAGGAGAAAGTCGAAAATCAGAGGTGCATAGGGAAGCCTTGTGCAGCTTTCCCTGAAGGTTAACGGCAGATTAAGCGGGTGGTAAAGAAGGCAAGTGCAATGTTGGCATTCATTTCAAGATGATTAAAATATAAATGCTGCAGCTTTATAAGGCACTGGTCAGATGCATTTGGAGTGTTTTGAGCATTTTTGTGCCCCTTATCTATGAAAAGCTGTGCTGGCATTGGAGAGGGCCCAGAGGAGGTTCAGGAATAAAAGGGTCAACGGATGAGAAGTGTTTGATGGCTCTGGACCTGTACTCACTGGAGTTTCGAAGAATAAGGGGGGGATCTTATTGAAACCTATTGATTAGAGAAAGGCCAAGATAGAGTGGATGTGATGAGGATGTTTCTTACAGTGGGGAGTCTAGGACCAGAGGGTACAGCCTCAGCATAGAGGGACATCCATTTGGAACACGTGAGGAGCAACTTGTTCATCTAGAAAGTAGTGAATCAGTGGGATTCATGGTCTAAGTTATTTGGGTACATTTAAAGCAGAGGTTGTTGGTTAATCAGGGCATCAGATGTTACAGGGAATGGCGGAAGAACAGGTTTGAGAATCACATGATCGACTGGACCCGATGGGCCCAATGTCTTAATTCTGCTCCCTTGTCTTATGGTCTATGGTCTTAGTCAGAGCTACATTATTCCATCAAAGGCAGGTGTGTGTCTTATCAATACTTGTAAATACTGGCATGGAACGTTACAGGTATAAACAAACAAATATGAAAGTTTGAGGAAGTGCATTTCATTGGCTTGTAATATTTGCAGCAAAGTTGAGTTTGCATAATCTCAAATCCTCAAATTTCAGATTTACACACACCATGCTCATGCAAATCAAAGTAAAACAATTTAGCATGTAGAATAGCTTTGGTGCTGAATGAAACTCTTTATTCTACTGAGTCTATACTAACTCCTTTCCTCATTTCCTCACACTTGCCCTGCAGTTCTGAAAGTCTGAAATGTGTGCTTCCACCCTTACATGGAGTGAATTGGAAATCTAGACCAATACATACAATGATGAAGGGTCTCAGCCTGAAATGTCGACAGTTTATTCCCATCCATAGATGCAGCCTGACCAGCTGACTTCCTCCAGCACGTTGTCTATCTACTTATTTAAACACCCATAATTACCGTGTATAATTTTCAGAAGAAACAATCCTTTGATAAGAAATTACATTGAAATCAAAATGGCTTTTCTAAAATAGGACTGTAAGAAATAATTTACATAGGAGTAGTTGGAAAAGTAGTGGAAGGTTTGTGTATGGAGGATTGAACAGGGCTTTTATTAATTCATCCAGTCATGTTTCATAGAGCAATATCTTCAAGACTCATAACTTACTCTTTCTAAATTCCCATTGAATCTGTGTCTAGTAGCCAATGAGGAGTTCCTTCCAGATTATAAAAACTTCTTTCAAAACCTGCTTAAATGTTCTTTTATTATGGTGCCTCCTAACTTAAACCTCTTGCTTTTGTAACTAACATTAAAGACATTAATGATCTTAAAACCCTTTTCTAACTCTTATGGAGAATAACCCTGATGAGTTCAGTGTCTCAATAAAACTGAAGTCCATCATACTTGTTAGTAATCCAAGTCAAGTCAAGACAAGTTTATTGCCATTTAACTATATACATGAGCACCATCAAATGAAACGTTTCTAAGGAGAAGGGTGTAAAACACAGTAGTACACATAACATACATATAACACAATAACTTTGGAAAGTAAGAATTATGCATATGAATTATACAAATGAATTATGCATAGATAAACAAAGCAAAGTGCATAAATTAAATATTTTAGGGTACAGAACAAATTAACTGGTGACACTTCAAATGGAATACGGCACGGAATTTAGAAGCCTGACGGCCTGAGGGAAGAAACAGTTTACCATCCTGACCGTTCTAGCCTTTATGCGTTGGAGTCTTTTGCCTGATGGTAGAAAGTCAAAGAGGATGCTGGATGGATGGGTGGGATCCTTGATAATACCAAGGGCCCTGGATATGCAGCAGTCCTGATTAATATCCCCAATGTATGGTAAGGAGATCCCTATGATCCTCACAGCCATTCTCACAGTCCTTTGTAGGAACTTCCTGTCCGATGCTCTGCTGCTCCCATACCAGATGGGGTTGCAGCTTGTCAGGACACTCTCAGTGATGCTCCTGTGAAGTTTAGTTACAATGGGGTGGGGGTAGCCTTCCTTGACTCATTCTCCTCAGGAAAGGGAAGCACTGTTGTGCCTCATTTACAGAGGTGATTTTGAAGGACTAGGTGAGGTCGTCTGTAATGTGAACTCCTAGAAACTTGGTGCGCTTAACACTCTCTCTCTCTCTCTCTCTCTACGGAGGATCCATGTATGCACTGAGGGCGAAGGTTCATTTGCACTTCCCTAAATTCCACATAAAGTCCTCGGTCTTCTCCATGTTCAGACTTAGGTTGTTGCTCTCACACCAGTCCTCCAGCCACTCTACTTCCTCTCTGAACTCCAACTCATCACCATTGTTGATGAGGCTAAACACTGTTGTGTCATCTGCCAACTTGATGATACGGTTTGAACTGAATCTGAGGACACAGTCGTGCATCAGCAGTGTGAACAGCAGCGGGCTGAGCACACAGCTTTGGGGGGCACAACTGTTCCACTGCATCTCTATTAAATTATTTTCATTGATTGTTGTTCTATTATTTAGACAATCATTTTATACAGTATATAGATGTGTTTAACTTACCTCACTTTCAGATGCACACAAGAAATCTATTCCTAACTTATTCTTACTGCTGCGAAATCTAAGGTGGTTAATGATCTGTGTTGCATTGACATTTTATTGCCGGATTGATGGCTATGTCATGTCATTGGTGACAGGAGCATGAGAAATTTTCCAGCTTCAGATTCCGATGATAGGACTGGAGTTTAATTCTCTGAACTTGGGTGCTGGAGTACAAATTGTAGTTTCAGTAGTACTTGACTAAACCCTGTGGCTGGAAAGAAGGCACTGCCATCAAGAACTTCCAAGCTCTTGTATAGGTTTGTGGAAGTACGGTATATGCTTTAAAATCAGGCATACTGATTTAGTGCAAAAATATGTTCATGCCACTGTTAAAAGCAATATATTTACATTTGTTTACTTCAAACAATGCTCAAAAATAACATAATTATAGGATAGTATCAGATATAACTAACAACAAATGGCATATCACAAACAAAAGAAAATCTACAGATAGATGCTAGGAATCCCAGCAACACACTCAAAACGCTGGAGGAACTCAGCAGGTCAGGCAGCGTCTATGGAAAAAAGTATAGTCGACATTTTGGGTTGAAAGCCTTGGGTTTTGGCCTGAAACGTCGACTATGCTTTTTTCCATAGATGCTGCCTGGCCTGCTGAGTTCCTCCAGCATTTTGTATGTGTTGAACAAATGGCAAATGATATTTTGAGATAGTAACTATTGTGTATTTAATATTTCAGTAATATTTGAATGATATTGTAAATATATTGTATATATATATTGCTTAGGTAAGTATTCTTTGATTCATTATGGGTTATATGTAAAACTATATGAATGGCATACAATATTACATCGCCACACCATAAGTGTGCATTTCAATAAAGTAAAAACAAAACTAAGGCACGTATTTCCTAGCTCCATATTTTTCTTTCAATTAGTTCTATGTTTTGAGTTACAAAACATAACAATAACACTGTCCTTTCAATAAAGTCAAGTTTTGTTCAGACTAGATGTTTAATCTACTATCAGTAAGAGGCCTGTAATGTTATTTAGATTTTGAATAGACATGTAAAGGAACTAGAACAATGGTTAGTACTTAAACAGCCTGCTGAAGGAGAACATCCAATGAAATTAGGATTTGTCAGCCAAATGCAACTTGTATTTATCTCCACACATTGAATAATTGAGGAATGTTTGCCTTTTGCCTTCTCCAGCAACTCAGGGGTTCCCAACCTGGGGTCCATGGACTCCTTGGTTAATGGTAAGGGTCTATGTCATAAAAGAGGTTGGGAACCCCTGCTCTCATTCCTTTTACTCTGCATGAATACAGTGCTTGAGTATTTAATCCAGGACTGCATTCTACTCCAACATTCCTGCTTCAGGAGTGTGATGTGTTGATGCACCATCAATAACTCTTGGAGACGTGAGGCGAGATATAGGCTTTTATTGGCTGGAAGAAAGAACAAGCACCAATTGACCACCACACTACATCCTGGAGACTGAGGCCGAAGCGGTGTCTCCAATCACCTTTATACCGGGGTCCGTGGGAGGAGCCACGGTCAGTGGGAGGAGCCACAGGAGCAGTCAGCAGAGGGCGTGTCCAGACAGGTATATGTAGTTCACCACATGTGTACAATTACGAATTCCAGATTCCTATTAGATTGAGATGATCATTTTTGATCTGATCACAATAATCATCTGAAAACAATAATTCTATTGGTTTACAGATATGTCAGCATCTTAAATTCAACTTTATAAGCCTTATCAGTAAGTCCTTTAGCACCCTACAACCTTAATAAGTCTCTAAGTTCACCTGTTTTAAATTGTGGCAAAAATAATAAAGCTTTAAAACTGAACAAGTAAGTAAGTTCAAGGTAAGTTAGTATTTATTGATTAGGGAAAGTCCTGAGCTTGATCTATGCTCAATTCTTTGTTAGAGGAGGAAGCACCATGTAAATATTTTAAAGTAAAATTAACTCAATCACAAAAAAATGGGCGTTGATTTTTGGATGGGTGGATTTGAATGCTGACTTGAGAAAATACATGTCTAGAAATTTAAGAAGTTTCTGTGGTGTGGATTTCTAACTGTGTAATACTATGTGTAATTGTGTGTCAGCCAAAATGAATTAGTGATATCCCTTGACAGAGTGGGCAGCAATTTTTAAAAAATCAACAACTACTTTTGTAAAGAAGAAATTTTAGGCATTCGCCTTTGGAAAAACCAGTCCCAATAAAGAGCCTGTTCTGTAATATTTATAATATAGTATGCTGCTTAAAAGATTATTCTTCATGCATTAAAACTTAGTATTTTCAATGGACTTTATAATATATCTGAAAAGTTGGTTTATATTAAATCATTGATTCAATGTAATTTGCACCTACAGAGGATACAGTGTGTCCCTGAGAGCATGTCTGCTTTTTGATTTAGTTGTGTTGTGACTGCGATCGCAGTCACCGGAGAGACACTGAAGCTGGTGATATGGAACTCTTTTATCATCACAAGAAGCAGGCCTCATTCTGAAGACTCTCTCGGTAGAGGCTCATGCGTATGCAAATATCTCCAAGTCACCATTTTACAAACCATGTCTCTTAGTCGGTGGGTTTTTAAATTCAGTTTTCAGCCTGCAATTCACAATAAAAACTGAAGGCTAATTGAAAGCTTCCTGAACTTATTTTCATTTACAATTAGAACTGAGGCCTGATTCCTATTTTGAATTAATATCTAATACATCCATAAAACTCCAGAAATAAGTAGTTGTGATTGCAAAATTGGCTTGACAAGAATCTGCAGGCCAAAATTGGACTTACTTTGTTATAAGAACATAAGAAATAAGAGCAGAAGTAGTCCATCTGGCCTGTCGAGCCTGCTCCAACATTCAATAAGCTCATGGCTGATCTGGCCATGGACTCATCTCCACCTACCTGCCTTTTCCCTATAACCCTTAATTCCCCTACTATGCAAAATTCCCCTGCTGAGTTCATCCAGCATTTTGTGTGGGTTGTTTAGAAGCAGGTCAGTCTGTTTCTATCCCATGTGTAAATCATTTTCCTTAGCCTTGGTGTCACTTTAAAACCAGAGGATCACACATCAGTTCAGTTATTACAATCGCATACTGTGGTAACCACAACAAATGACATCATTTCCTCAAGTAATACACTGATCATCAACCGGACCTTTATAACCTTCAAACTTAAATTGCTCCAGACGTCTATAGTTGGCCTTTAGTTCTACTCTCCGTAAACTAGTGGCCATTAAATGTGCTGCTGCTTTTGTTCCGACTCTCACCATTCACCCATATTGATGTATTTTTACTCTATTGAATAAGCCATCTATAAAAATTGCATGAATGCTGTTACTAAATTTATAGATTTAAAGAGAGTTTCTGAAAGATGTTTGGATCCTGCATAGTGAATGAACAAACAGTTCTGAAGAATTGTGATGATAAAGGAGAAAATAGTTTTCTTTCACATGACATGTTTCCATGAGACCATCTCTTGTTATTTGAAATCCAGAGTGAAGAGACTATTTATTAACCTCCATCCCTTGTGGGGCAGTCCATCTATCACAATCAAATTTCACGGTTGAACACATTGTACATAATATTTCCAATGCAATCTCACTTGTGTCAATATAATTGCCATGTCTTAAAATCTCTTGAAATCAAAGTATACTTTACCTCCCTGATTGCTTGTTGAAAGTTGGCAATGCAGGTTCAGTGATTCCTCAGAACACCAAACACATTTCAACATCTCGCCTCTTTAAAATATCCTCATTTCCATCTTTCCTATCAAGTTGCACATAACCTCACGGTTTTTCCACTTTAAGTTGCATATGACATTTGTCACCCATTCACTCAGACTGTCTCTTTCTCCTGAAGCCTCTCACTGATCCTCCAGACAACTCCACAGCTTTGTTGCAGGCTTGGATGTATTGCCCTTGATTGCTGTGGTGAACTACATATACCTGTCTGGACACGCCCCCCCGCTGACTGCTCCTGTGGCTCCTCCCACTGACCGTGGCTCCTCCCACGGACCCCGATATAAAGGCGATTGGAGACACAGCCCCGGCCTCAGTCTCCAGGATGTAGTGTGGTGGTCAATTGCTGCTTGTTCTTTCTTCCAGCCAATAAAAGCCTATATCTCGCCTCACGTCTCAGAGAGTTATTGATGGTGCATCAATTGCCTCATCCAACTTATTAACATGGTTTGTGAATAGTTGGAGCCCAACACCATTCCCTACAGCACCCCGCTTTACACAGGCACCTTACCTGAGGGTGAACCTTATATTTCTATTTGCTATCTGTAAAATAATTTTCAACCTGTGCTTGTATATCCCATGCATTATAATTTTGGTTAATAACCTCTTGTACGTACAGTACTGTGGAAAACTCTTAGGCACGTGGATATCCCTAGGGTGCCTAAGACTGCACAGTACAGTAGTCATTTTACGTATTGCTCTGTACTGCTGCTACAAAACAAAACAAATGTCATGACATATGTGAGTGATGATAAACCTGATTCTGATATGGGTCTCTACTGTGGACTGAGAGTGGGAAGGGGGCAGGGAGAGGGGAATCATGGTTGGGGAGAATGGGAGGGAACAGGAAAAACCAGAGAGACATTCTGTAATGATCAATAAACCAATTGTTTGTAATTTAATGACCTTGCCTGGTGTCTCGGGGCTGGGTGTGTCTGCGCCCGCACCAACACTGCCCCAGCACTCCTTCTCTGTCACCTGTCCCACACTCCTCCTTCGCCATTCCCGACATCATTTGTTCCCACCGGATTTTTAAACTTGCTCTCCACTCCACATTGACAAATACACAGTATTGTCCATCACTTTATTCAAAGGCAACCAGACCTGAGGTGCTCCAACATCCTTTAACAGCACACCAATGTTAACGTCAGCTTTCACATTTTGAAATGTTTGTGCATTTATAACAATTTAATTAGACAGTACTTAAAACTCATAAAATATTTTAAAATTAAACATAAAATTAGCTAAAGCATATTACCTTTCTACAAATGATTTTAAATTAAAAATAAAGTGAAATAAAGTGGAAAAAAAATGCACAACACTTTTAAAGGAAGCTATTGATTGCAATCTAATGGGTAGGGACACAGACTGCGTGTTAGTGGCTTAATGTGAAGAGAGTCTTATCCTCAGTTCTGGGGCCAACTTCTGGGGCAGAGCGGGAGGTCAGGGTGGAGGTTAGATGTGGCTTCATGGCACCTTCAACCCAGCTCCGACTTATGTGTTGTAGAGGATAGCAGAAATTGAAAACTGACTGACAAGCGGAGGGACGGTGGGCAATGGCTCTCTAGGAACAGAACATAATTAGAACTATTAAAAAGTAAATACCCCCTTGAATGGGGGTAAAAGAGTCCAAAGCATTGTTTTCAAAGTTCAAATGAGATTTATTATCGAAGTATATTTATGTCACCACATACAACCCTGAGATTCATTTTCTTGCAGATTCAATCAATAAGTGAATGATAGAATAATAACCATAACAGAATCAATGAAAGACGGCAAAAGACAACAAAATGTGCAAGTACAAAAATAAATAAAGAAATAACAGTAGAAAATAAATAAGCAATAAATATTGAGAACATGAGATGAAGAGTCCTCGAAAGTGAGTCCATGGGTAAAAACATAGAAAACCTTCAGCACAACACAGGTCCTTCGACGCACAATGCTGTGCTGAACATGGACTTTAGAAGTTACCTAGGGTTACCCATAGCCCTCTATTTTTCTAAGTTCTATGTACCTATTCAGGAGTCTCTTAAAAAAACCCTACTGTATCTGCGTCCACCACAATTGCTGACAGACCATTCCACGCACTCGGCCCTCTCTGTGTAAAAAATTTACCTGACATCTCCATTGTACCTTTAAACTGTTTTAAGCACCTTAAAACTGTGCCCTCTCATGCTAGCCATTCCATTGATAGGACGTTGTTCCAATGGACATTTCAATAATAGGACAAGTGAAATTGTGTGAAGTTATCCCCTTTGGTTCAAAAGCCTGATGGTTCAGGGCTAATAACTGTTCTTGAACTTGGTGGAGGCTCCTGCACTTTTTCCTGATGGCAGAATGAGAAGAGAGCATGTCCTGGTTGGTGAGAATCACTGATGATGGATGCAGTTTTTCTGCATGTAGATGTGCTCCATGGTTGGGAGGACTTCACCCGTGATGGACTGCGCTGTATCCACTACTTTATGTAAGATTTTCCAGTCAAGGGCATTGGTGTTTCTACATCAGGCTGTGATGCAGCTCGGTCAATACACTCTCCACCACACAGCTTCAGAAGTTTGTCAAAGTTTTAGATGTTTTGCTGAACCTTTGCAAATTTCAAAAATAGTTTGAAGATCACCCAAATGTCCTGTCCTGCAGTTCACCCTGTACAACATAACTGAAAACACACTATCTGACCACTAACACCTTGCTGTTTTGTGACAGCTTGTTCTCCACATATTAACTGCCTTTTTCCATTACATAATGAGCAATGCTTTAGCTAGCAAGTACTATATTAGCTGTAAAGAAAAAGTCTGGACCACAGGGACTTGTGAAATTTGCTTTAAATTTATGTTTTCATTTCCTCCAGTTCTAATGAAACTTTACTCTTGTTGTTCTGGTATGTGATTTTAGTTTTAATATTTGTGAAATAGACTCTTTTTATACCTTATTTACATTAACACATATAATGCTACAAATCTTATTTGCAGTTTCATAATTGTTTTCTCAGTATCTTAGTAAAATGAAAGCAACCCATACAAAATTCTGGAGGAACTCAGCAGGTTAGGCAGTTTCTATGGAACTGAATAAGCCTTTGACATTTCAGGCCAATACACTTCTTCAAGAGGGAAATGGAAGGGGAAAGATGTCAGAATAAAAATATGGGGGGAGGGGAAGGCGGATAGCTAGAAGGTGATAGGTGAAGCCAAGTGTGTGGGAAAGGTAAAGGGCTGGAGAGAAAGGAATCTGGCAGGAGAGGAGAATAAACCATAGGAGAAAGGGAATGAGGAGGGGCACAAGGGGGAAGGGAAGGCAGTTGAGAGGTGGTAAAAGGCCTGAGTGGGGAATAGAGGAAGGGGGTAAAATGAATACATAATTGATTACCTTCAAAATATATTCACCTGTGCACAAATAATTAACCACAGTTATAACTTGTAATTTACATGTGACCAAATTTAGAAATGTGTTTACTTTTAAATGTAGCAAGCTATCAGAATCAGGTTTAATATCACCGGCAAATGTCATAAAATTTGTTAACTTTGGGGCAGCAATAAAATGCAATGCATGATAATAGACAGAAATAGAGTGGACGGTCTGAAGGCTTCAGGACCGGACGGCATCCCAGGGCAGGTATTCAGGATGTACGTGGCACAACTGGCAGGTGTGTTTACAGACATTTTTAATCTCTCACTCTCTCAGTGTAGAGTGCCCTCCTGCTTCAAAACATCCACCATTGTCCCTGTACTTAAAAAGACCAAAGAAACATGTCTGAACGACTGGCGTCCTGTCGCACTCACCTCAATAATAAGCAAATGCTTTGAGAGGCTGGTCAAGGATTACACCTGCAGGTTGCTATCACCCACACTGGACCCCCCTACAATTCACCTACCGACACAACCGACCAACAGATGACACAATAGCTACAGCTCTACATACCGTCTTTGCACATCTGAAGAAGAAGGATGCTTATGTGAGAATGCTGTTCTTGGACTACAGTTCAGCATTCAACACCATAATTCCTTCTAAGCTCAACAAGAAGCTCAGAGACCTCGGCCTTCACCCTGCCTTGTGTAGCTGGATCCTGGACTTCCTGGCAGGTGGTAGGAGTGGGCTCCCTCACCTCTGCCCCTCTGATCCTCAATACAGGTGCCCCTCAGGGCTGTGTCCTAAGCCCCCTTCTTTACTCTCTGTATACCTATGACTGTGTAGCCACCCACAGTTCCAATCTGCTAATTAAATTTGCCGACAATACTACATTGATTGGCCTTATCTCAAATAATAATGAGGCAGCCTACAGAGAAGTCATCACCCTGACACAGTGGTGTCAAAAAAACCAATCTCTGCCTCAATGATGCAAACCATAAGAGCTGGTTGTGGACTACAGGAGGAATGGAGACAGACTAGCCCCTATTGACATCAATGGATCTGGGGTTGAGAGGGTGAACAGCTTTAAGTTCCTCGGCATACACATCACCGAGGATCCCATGTGGTCTGTACATACTGACTGTGTGGTGAAAAAGGCACAACAGCACCTCTTTCACCTCAGACGGTTGAGGAAGTTTGGTATGGGCCCCCAAATCCTAAGGACTTTCTACAGGGGCACAATTGAGAGCATCCTGACTGGCTGCATCACTGCCTGGTATGGGAACTGTACCTCCCTCAATCACAGGACTCTGCAGAGAGTGGTGCGGACAGCCCAGTGCATCTGCAGATGTGATCTTCCCACTATTCAGGATATTTACACTGACAGGTGTGTAAAAAGGGCCTGAAGGATCATTGGGGACCCGAGTCTCCCCAACCACAAACTGTTCCAGCTGTTACCATCCGGGAAGTGGTACCGCAGCAAAAAAGCCAGGACCAACAGGCTCTGGGACAGGTTCTTCCACCAGGCCATCAGACTGATTAACTCACGTTGATACAATTGTATTTCTATGTTATATTGACTGTCCTGTTGCACATACTATTTATTCCGGAAATTTTTGACATTGGAAGATTACTGTGTTCTGAAGTATTTTAAATGAATGAATTTAGTTTATTACAGAGAATTAATTAAGTGGTGGTCTTTGCATTATACATGACGCATAATACCTATTGTGTATTCAGTGACGTCATCCTTCCTGTTTTATAAAAACGTGTAACTGATCAGTGGAGACATGTAGAGCGAGGTATTTGCCTTTAGAACATGCTTGCACTGAAACTAATGTGGTATGCTTTGTGCCTTTTGTGTGTTTCCTTTACTGAGAGCCACTGTATGATCAGTTCCTCTGATAAGGGTGTCTGAGTTAAACAGAAAAATGCTAGAGGAAAACTAAACTGTTTCCAAATAGCTCTCAACACATTTTTTTTCTCTTTATTCTTTTACAGGAATTGAGAGGTGGAGGTTCACCCTTACTACTATCAAAGCAACAACTTGGAAATCTTCCAGACGGTGGAGTGAGTGGAAGCTGGGAGAAAACAATGGATGGCAAGGAAACAAGCAACAGTGAGGGTAAATGCTTTAGAATCCCTTGTCATGGCAAATCCGCTTCCAGACTGTCAGATTATTTTGGAAATGTTTCACTGTAACTCTCAATGATTATTTCATGTTATGTTTAATTTCCAAAGTTCCATGAAAATGTAAGTCTTGATCACTTTGTCTTAATAGGATAAGATATACTTTATTCTTGATTAAGCCATTATTTTCTATCTTATCTTTACTACAACTGCCCCATCCCACCCTTAGTTTCCAGCTGGAAGAGATAAGAACACGGTAGTGCAGTGGTTGGCAAAAGCTTTACAGTACCAGCGTCCCTGCTTCAATTCCCGCCGCTGTCTGTAAGGAGTTCACCCCCCTGACCGCGTGGCTTTCCTCCAGAATCTCCGGTTTTCTCCCACAGTCCAAAGATGTACCGGTGGTGGATTAATTGGTCATTGTAAATTGCCCTACGATTAGGCTAAGATTAAACTATGGGTTGCTAGGGGCTTGAAGGGCCAGAAGAGCCCATTCCACACTGTATCTCAATAAAGAAAACACATCTTAAAACCCAGACAATTTTTAACTTCCCTTGTTTCTACTTATCATTTTATTCTGATAAGTACCGTGATGTCTTTGCGGGCATAACGCTGATAAAAATTATAATGTTTAACTCAGTTTATTGAACAAAGTAATGTTTTGAACTGATAGTTGCTTCAGACTTGAATTGTAATTCCTACTCGCCAGTTTTCTCAAGGACTACAGAATTCTAGCTCACCTAAATATTTGTGAAAATGCAGAAAGTGGATTTTATAGACTGCTAGTGTTAGATTCCATCTCTCTCTCTCTCTAATGGTATGCTGAAATTGACATTGTCATTTTTAGCTTCACCTTTTCCCTTGCTGTATTGTATGTCCTCACAGTCCTTAGCATGTAGCACAGCAGCCAGTTCCTAAAGGAATCTGTTTTATTTATTGAGATACAGCAGGAAATAAGTCCTTCTGGCCCTTTGAGCTGCGCTGCCCAGCAATCCCCAAATTTAATCCTAGCCTAATCACGGGACAATTTACAATGACCAATTAACCTACCAACTTGCATGTCTTTGGGTCTGTGGGAGGAGACCGGAGCACTCGGAAGAAACCCACGTGATAACGGAAAGAATATATATACTCCATATGGGCAGTGGTGGGAATTGAACCCGCCTCACTGGTACTGTAAAGCATTGTGCTAACCATTATGCTACCATGCCACTATACAAGCAATTCATCGGAGTTCAGCAGAGTGTTGCAACTGAATGAAAGTAAACAGAAATGATGTGAGGAAGGTGGTCAGAGGTTCCCGGGCAGGCTGAAACAGGACAGAGTCTGCTGGCATTAGGCTCTTCGTGCATGTAAAGTGGCCCAGTGTCGCTGCCAGCTGCTCTTGTTAGGTATCTGCCAGGGAGCTCCCCATGGGAACATGGATGCTGTCTATGAAAGCCTGCATTTGGGGAAGTCCTTAATGATGAATGCCACTTTGCCTACTCATGTAGACTGAAGGAATTGCTCCCAGAGTATGGAGTTCCGATCACCTTCCCAATGCAACAGTGAGTGGTAAGCTATGAGATGTGGCCTAAAATCCTCATGAGGCTAGCAAATGGAGAAAAACTTTGGCCCTAACTTACACAGGCAAAGCAGTCAAGATTCACGTCTGAGGTTGCATTTGGATTATAGGAGTTCACAGATATTAGTGAGGGCAATGAATGGAGATTGTGTATGTAACCCCTGGGTCGCCTCAGGCATCGCTCAAACTCGTTCTAGTCTAGGGGGAGCAGCCTTCGGCCCCGCCAAACTGGGTAATCAGCTGGTGTGGATGCTGTGTGATGTCCCCGCCTCGCCCAAAAAAAACAGACAGTACACCTTATGCGATTAAATGAGTACAATTTATAAAGATTACTATAACTAAGCGATTACTAACGATACAGTATATATGAAGAAGAAAAAAAAAGAAAAGGCGCCAAACTTATCAAAGTCCAAACCACTTCATGCACAATCGTTGGAGCTCAATTACTGAAGTCTCATGGCCACCATTCGATCCCCTCCGACTTCCTCGACCCGCCTCCTGGGACCCCCATGGTGGTCGACCAGACGCTCCACACTCCTCTGTCTCCGTCTCCTCTCATCACCGAACACCTTGGGCCGGGGACCGTTGCCCAGCTTCCAGCATCCCGTCCTCTCTCTCTCACTCCATCGCCCCGACTCCCCAAAATCCCGCCAACAATCAGTTTACAGTCCCAAACAAGCTTCCAGCACTTATCATAACAAAGACGCTAGCATTCCTACTATTAACACAGGCGCCAGCATTCCTACTTTTAACAAAACAAAGACGCCATTTTGATTACATACACAGTAACAAAGAAAAAGAAAAAAACCCCCGTTACATGTATTTATCCTTTAACTATCAGCTTTGGAGAAGTTGATTAAGCTAGAACTGAGAATGTGAGTAAATAAGAAATGTATTTCTTTTTGCACCTCTAAGGTTAAAAATCTCACCATGGATGAATTTTTGTGCTGCACTATTGATAACATCATGGGGAGTTTTGTATTGCAAAGAAGAAAATAAAACTCCCTTAAAAATTATTAAAGGGATTTCCCAATCTGTGCTAAGGCTCCCAGAAATGTGAATAAGATTGTTCCATGTCAGGTTATTGCAACTTTTTATCAACAGAACAACATCTTCATTGGAGTTCTGTGAATGAATTTCTCAACCATTGTCCCTCTGTATTATTAAGAAATAATATTTGTTAATGTACATTTAAGCAAACAGCCACTAAAGTATGTACCTATCAGGGATTTGTGTGCTTCTTGGCACTTTTTTGCATGAAGACAGGGTCTCCCAACCTTTCTTCTGCCATGGACTCCTACCATTAACCGAAGGGCCTGTAGACCCAGGCTGGGAACCCCTGTTCTAGAAGAAATACAAAGAAAACAGCTACATTAGTTTCTTACTTTCATATAGAGATTTACACAGGCAAACTACTGTAATTGGTCATAATGAAAACATACCTGTTCAACACACACAAAATGCTGGAGGAACTCAGCAGGTCAGGCCAGTGCCTTCCTCCTTCCGGTCGGTCCCTGTTGAAGATGGTCAGGCTGGAACATCAACTATTTATTCACTTCTTTGGATGCTGCCTGACCTGCTGAGATCCTCCAGCTTTGCATTTTCAGCATCTGCAGAATTTCTCATGCTTATGATATCTTTTTAATACTGGACATAAAATGTTATTGTCCTTCCAAAACCTCCTATGATAATTAATTGCTGGAGTTGCTAGATGGAGTGATGATTGCTGGTGTAAATTTAAAATAAAACCATAAGACTATAAGATATAGGCGCAAAATTAGGCTACTTAACCCATTGGGTCTGCTCTGCCATTTCATCATGGTTGATCCATTTTCCCTCTCAGCCCCAATCTCCTTCCTCTCCTCATATCCCTTCATGCCCTGACTAATCAAGAAACTATCACCCTCTGCCTTAAATATACCCAACGTCCTGGCCTCCAAAGCTGCCCATGGCAATGAATTCCACAAATTCACCACACTCTAGCTAAAGAAAGTCCTCCTCTCCATTCTAAAAGTACTCCTCCCTATTCTAGGCAGCGCCCTCTGGTCTGAGACTCCCCCACCATAGGAAACATTCTCTCCACACCCACTCTATGCCTTTCAACATTTGACAGGTTTCAATGAGGTCACCGCTCATTCTACTGAATTGCAGTGAGTAGAGGCCCAGAGCCTTAGAAAACTGCGCGTGTGTGTGTGTGTGTGTGTGTGTGCGTGTGTGTGCGTGTGTGTGCGTGTGTGTGTGTGTGTGTGTGTGTGTGTGTGTGTGTGTGTGTGTGTGTGTGTGTGTGCGCTTTTAAGTGATTTTGAAAGGTAATATTGAAAGTGATCCCAGAGACTTCCTTTCCTGTATTTTTGCTAAACTGTGGTGTTACTCTACAATTGGCCTTACTCTGCAGACCCAATGGTGACCTGAGAGATGAAACCTATGAATGGTTCTCGCTTTCCCCTTTCCCCCCCTCAGTCATTAGTGCGGTGTATGTTGATAGCATTGGAAGACTAAGTGGACAGACAAACATGTCAGATGACTGAGAGATAACTGTAAAACAATGCAGCCTAGAAATGTGAAGCATCTACACACAATAGATTATTTTCCACTGTAGTTAAGGCGGAAGAGGAGATGCGCTCGGAGCTGGTCATCAATCATGCACAAAGTATCAATGTGAAGCTGTCATCAACGGGCCTGCTCAGCTAGTGAGATACATTTCAAGGACAATTGACTAGAAAACAGTGTACTTTCAGCACTTAGACAATGATATGTCAATATCTGTATAAAATGTTGGATAAAACATCTAATCAAGTGTCTTTGGGTAAAGTTCAGAGCTGAGAGATAAGTTGGTTCAGCAGCACAGAATTTCAAGTTATGAAAATAAACCAGATTTCATTAATTAAAGGAAATGGAGAGTGTAATCCACCTGAGATTACTAAAGGAACACTACTTAAGCTTGTATGGTGGAGTTAAGAGGATCTGCCACCTCTGTCCATATTCAGATTATCCATTTTATACTGAATAATGGTCATTTTAATAACTCTGGAAATAACCTTATCTGTTTGGATAAACATATTTCCTGACATAACTCTTTAGCTGTTCACATTTCTATCCCTTATTTCTTCCTTCATCATTGTTTCTAGTATCAGGGATTCTAGACTTTTAACAACCTTTTCCTTGGATAGTTCAGACTGACATCAAAATCAACCTGAATAAATACAATGTTCACTTGTTCGTTCAATATGTGCCGTGTCTCATGACGCAGGCGATCATGACCATGACTGTTCTTGGCAAATCTTTCTACAGTAGTGGTTTGCCGTTGCCGTCTGAGCTGTTTCTTTACAAGATGAATGATTCCAGCCATTATCAATACTCTTCAGAGACCGTCTACCTGGCATCAGGGGTCGCTGGTGATATGCACCAGCTGCTCATACGAACATCCACCACCTGCTCCCATGGCTGTATGAGTGCCTTCAACATTACATCTAAAAACTAGGAGGACGTTTCACTCAATAGATACGTCTGGAGGAAATCCATTCAAGAGGGAGCTGCGCTATTAGAGGGACCTTCACTGTGCCACAGAGAACAAGGAACTGAATAACCAAAAGACCCTCCTTCTTCTTGGGTTGTCCATCGGAATCCGATGACAATGTCCACTTCTTTAACGGTGAGGTCTTTGATGGCTATACAGTCCTATCCTGGACCTACAAGTTCTATTGCAGGTGGGACCTGTATATGTAGTTGTGGTGGAGGTAGTGATGGCATTACTGCTAACCACAACCACTTACCCTTGCCCACACTGCAAAAGAATATGCGGATTGTGGATTAGCCTCTGCAGCCACTTGAGGACCCACCGATAGTGAACCCCTGAGGACAGCGTCATATCCGACTCGAGTCAGGAGTCTGACTATGATAATTCAGATAACCCACACTGACTTCATGCAAATCTCACACTATTTAGGATAACTATGAGTGTGACAAAATGCATTATAAAAACATGATAAGTGCATTTTATTAGAAAGTAAATGAAAAGCAGAAGTTGGCATTTCGTTTCTGGGATGTGGTGCAGGCAGGCAGTGGAGATACTATTCAAAACTTTGTTCTTGATCCACAAGGATCAGATTGTTTGTCTGTCCCACCAGGAGGTGGGAGTCTGTTGCAGCAGATACTTTACTCATAGCGTTTGGATCTAATGATTGACAGCTCCAAATGTGAAGACAGACTCAATGAGATAGAAACCAGAGTCTCTTTCATGTTTCAATATTTCCTTACTTTAATTCTGTTTGCATTGGGTAATGGCAAATCTGAGAGCTTAGTTTTGAATGGACAAGTAGTTTTTATCCCAAGGAAACAAACAAGTGTCAATCGCGTTTTTAATAGTTTGGGTGATTGTGAGAAAAGTTAAATATTGCAAAGTGTGAGGCATTTTATTTGACAGACCTTCTTCATAATTTAGCCTGATTATTTAACCTACCAGAAAAGCATTTGGCTACAGTATCTAACACTCAGAGATACCAGAGAAATGAGATATAAAGTAATAATTCCATTAGTAAAATAGTAGCAAAATGTGTTTGCTGTACAACCTGGCCATGTCACTTTGTAGATAACATGGCACCAACCTAGAATGTAAATATTTAATCACCTCAGGGACAAGGAGAACATGAATTCTATTTTCCTTAATCCTGGACTAAAACCGTAAGTCCAATGGGCATAGGAGCAGAATTAGGCCACTCAGCCCAGCAAGTCTGCTCCATCATTCCATCATGGCTGATTGATTATTCCTCTCAACTAAATTCTCCTGCCTACTCCTCATAACCTTTGATGCCCCATCTAACCAAGAACTTATCAACCTCCTCTTTAAACCTACTCTATAACTTGGACTCCACAGCCATCAATAGATTTACCACTCTATTGCTAAATTCCTTATCATCTCTGTTCTAAATGAACATCCCTCTGTTCTGAGGCTGCGTCCTCTGGTCTTAGACTCACCCACTATAGGAAACATCCTCTCCACATCCACTCTATCAGTATTTGATAGGTTTCAGTGAGATCCCCTCCCTCATTCTTCAAAATGTTAGTAAGTACCGGCCCAGAGCCATCAAATGCTCCTCATACTTTAACCCTTTCATTTCTAGTGAACATCCTCTGAACTATCTCCAATGCAAGCACATCTTAGAAAAACTGCTTACAATACTCCAAATATGGTCAGCACTACATCCTTGTTTTTAAATTCTTTTCCTCTCAAAATAACTCCTACCATTACATTTGGTGTCTGTGTTACTGTCTTGACCTGCAAGTTAACCTTTTAGGAATCTTCCACTATGGGCCCATGTCCCTTTGCACCTCTGATTTCTTAAATTTTCTCCCCATTTAGAACATAGTCTACACCCTTATTCCATCAACCAAAGTGTATGGTTAAGCATTTACCTGGACTATATTTCCATCTGCTACTTCTTTGCTCATTCTCCCAGTCCATCCAAGTCCTTCTACAGACTCCCCGCTTCCTTAACACTACCTGCCCCACAACCTATCTTCATATTGTACACTACAAAGTCATGAATTTGGTCATCCAAATCATTGACATATATTGTGAAAAGAAATGGTCTCAAAACTGACCCTTGAGGAGCTCCACTAGTCACCTGCAGCCAACCAGAAAAGGCCTCCTTTACTCCAACTCATTGCTTTCTGCAAGTCAGCCAATCCATGCTAGTATCTCTCCTGTAATACCATGGGCTCTTATCTTGTTAAGCAGCCTCATGTGCGGCACCTTGATAAAGGCCTTTTGAAAATCCAAGTACACAACATCCACTGACTCTCCTTTGACTATCTCAGCTATTATTTCCTCAAAGGTTCCAACAGATTTATCAGACAAGATTTCCCCTTAAGGAAACCTTGCTGACTTTGGCTTACATTTGATGACTCTGGGTCTGTACTCGCTGGAATTCAGAAGGATGAGGGGGGATCTCATTGAAACCTTTTGAATGTTGAAAGGCCTAGACAGAGTAGATGTCGTAAGGATGTTTCCCGTTATGTGAGGGTCTAGGACAAGAGGGCACAGCCTCAGGATAGAAGGCCTTTTGATACAATGTGTATCCTTGGAGGTTAAGCGCCCAACTATGAACTTCTTTCAGCCACGACTCAATGATGCCCGCAGCGTTGTACCTGCTAATCTCTAATGCACTACAAGATCGTCAACCTTGTTCTGTATTTTGCACCTCAGATTTTTTGTATTTTCTCTCCAGTTAGAAAATAGTTAACCCTTTCATTTCCTCTACCATTCTTGGATATTAGTATCCTTTGATATTAAGCTTCCAGCTACACTCATCTTTCAGCCATGAATCCATGATACCCACAATGTGGTACCTGCTAATCTCTAACTGTTCTACATGATCATCTACCTTATTTCATAAACTGTGTGCATTTAAATATAAAACCTTCAATCCTCTATTCATCATCCTTTTCGATTTTGTCCTGAAGTTATACTTCAATTTATCCCACTGACTGTAACTTTGCCCTATCATCTGCCTATCCTTCCTCACAGTCTCACTACAGACTGCATCTACTTGCTTACCAACTGCTTCCTCCTCAACTATATCCTCCTGCCAAATTAGTTTAAACCCTCCTCAACAGCTCTAGCAAACCAGCCTGCAATAATACTGGTCCTGCTTGGATTCAGGTGTAACCCATTCCTTTTGTACAGGTCATACCTTCCCCAGAAGAGATACCAATGATCCCGAAATTTGAAACCCTGCCCCCTGCACCAATTCCTCAGCCACACATTCATCTGCCAAATCATCCTATTCTTACCCTCACTGGCATGTGGCACTATCAGCAATCCAGATATTACCACCCTGGAGGTACTGCATTTCAGCTTTCTCCTTAATTCCCTGTATTCTTTCTTCAGGACCTCCTCCCGTAATTCTTGTTCCAGGGGTATCAGATCATAATCCAAGAATATTTTATTTCAGTGCTATGAGAGAAAGCACCAGAGGTAATGGTCTGGAAAGACATTCTGACAGTAACACAGTAATTGCAACCTCCGTAAAGCTGTTTTGTTTAAAAAAGAACAAGAAGTGCATTAATGCCAGTTCCAACAGCGTGAGACATTCCTTCACGTAATGTTACGCTGTTTTCGGCACCATGGGCACCGCAGGTTGAAATCTGAGTGGGTGTCGTGCCTTTCCTCACAATTCTGACTTCATAAAGTTTCAATGAGAAGGCTGGCACTTTGTAACCAGGAATGTTTCAACAGTCAGAGTGTGACCAAGGAAATGGTGCATGCTTTCTGAGAGTTTTACAGTGAACAGTGGAGTCAGCCCCCTTATGCTGAAGCAATAAGGCATGAAGTTGCCTGTAAAGGCATTATTTGTTTTTTGTTATTGAGATGCAATGCAGTATAGGCCTTTCCAGCACTTCGAGCTGTGCTGCCCAGCAATCCCTTGATTTAATCCCAGCCTAATCACGGAACAATTTACAATGACCAATTAACCTTCCAATTGGTTCATCTTTGTTCTGTGGGAGGAAACTGGAGCACCCGGAGGAAACCCACGCAGTCACAGGGAGAACGTACAAACTCCTTACAGGCAGCAGCAGGAATTGACCTGGGTTGTTTATACTGTAAAGCATTGTGCTAACCACTATGCTACCATGATGCCCTAAGTGCTCTCTTTGAATAGCTGAACTTAATGGTGATGCACAGTACAAGTGTAAAAGTCACCGAAAGAAGATTACCCAAGTTTGATGACAGAGAACGGCAAAGTGCAACATGCAGCATTTCTCTGCCGAGACAACCTGCACGGATCCTAAGGTCCTGACGAAGGGTCTCAGCCCGAAACGTCGACAGTGCTTCTCCTTATAGATGCTGCCTGGCCTGCTGTGTTCCACCAGCATTTTGTGTGTGTTGTTTGAGGATCCTAAGGTTAGGTTTTTGAAAGTTAAGATAACTCTGACTTTGACTTTGAGAGTGGGGAAACAGCTGACATAATCTAATCCTTAAGGCTTGCGTGGGTCACAGATATGACTGCGGGTTTCTTTGCATATCGTCAGGCTGCAAAGAATTTGATCCCGTGGGAAGGTTGATTAGAGGTGCCTTTCATATACAACGTGGGTGGGTAAAGTTCTTGACATCACCTCTTCCATCAGATGCCAAAAAAAAAGATCCAGAGGTTCAAAAGTTCATTTTATTGTCAAAGTATACATGTGCTATACAACTCCGATATTCGTCTTCTCCAGATAGCTACAAAATGCAGAAGGATCTTGGATTGAAAGCAAAGACATCAACTCGACCCCCCCCCTCCCACTGGCACAAAAAAGAAAAAGAAACAAAATTTGCAAATCCCAAAACCCCCACACCCCTTCCCCACAGAAAAAAAACCATTTTTGTGTCTAATGCTCATTTCTCATCTGATGAACATGGAACTAATTTTCTTTTGAATGATTTCTTCTGGTCTTTCTGACCGGTTAATTTAGGAACAAGGAGGGGGTGTGGGTGGAAACATGGAAGGCACATGGATCTAAGTTGAGCCAATCTACTTGAGATTTGTTTTACAAGTGGTGTTGTAGCACTACACTTTGTTCTGCATCAGACCCTGTAAATATTGTTCAGTCTGAGTGCTCAGTTGCTTTAAAAACTGGTTCTGCCAGAAACGCGTGCAAAAATAATCAATGCTAACCTAACAATATTTTGTCAGATATTGTGCAAAAGAATTTCTAACCCTTTTTGTAAAATAAAATATTAAGCCCTTTCACTTTATGTTGGTGGAGGTGGATAGAAAAGTTTACCTTTCTCCCTTTTCAATCAACATCATTTTTGCTGGGAATTCCGTATTGTTCTAAATCGGTGTGCGTCCAGGAGGTTGCCCTAGGAACACAATCACAAACAGTGCAACAAGAAAGATTTGTTATATGCAGATACAAGAGATTCTGCAGATTCTGGAAATCCTGCATGGCACACACACACACACACAATGCTGGAGGGACTCAGCAAGTCAGTCAGCGTCTACAAAGGGAAATAAACAGTTGGCCCTCATCTGGTCTTTCTTACCACCCCCCCCCCCCGCCTGCATTTCTCCCTCTCCTCCCAACTTCATATTATGGTTTTCCCTTCCTTTCTTTCTAATCCCGATGAAGGACCATTGCCAGGGGTTCCGAACCTTTTTGTGCCATGGACCAATACCACTATGCCAGGAGTTCTGAACCTTTTTGTGCCATGGACCAATACCACTATGCAAGGGGTTCCGAATATTTCTGTGCCATGGACCAATACCACTATGCAAGGGGTTCGTGGAATCCAGGTTGGGAACTGCTGATCTAGACCCAAAATGTTGAATGTTTCTTTCACTTTATAGATGCTGCCTGACTTGTGGAGTTCATCCAGAATTTTGTGTGTGTTACTCAAGCATTTATACAGTACCGTGCAAAGTCTTAGGCACACATGCATCTAGCACAGGAGCCTAAGACTTTTGCACAGCACTCTTCATTATACCTTTCCAGTTAGCAAATAACACTTAATACTAGTAAGCCAATACAAAGCTAGGTACTCCTATTTCTGTTTCCCAACCACTTTCCTATCATAAACAAAATATAAATGCTGTAAATATAAATAGCTATAAATGCTGTATGTGTCTAATACTTTTGCACAGTCCTGTATACCATTTTTAATGCAATTAACTTTCCAAAGGTATTCACCGGCTCATAACCATATGTATGTTGATACCAACAACTTTTGGTAGAAATAGAAGTCCAAAACCTTAACAGTTTTAGATTTTAAGAAGATTCTTAAAGGAAGAGGGCGAGGTCAATAGACTCAGAATCGAACTCAGTTTATTATCTCTGTTTATCATGAGGTGAAATATGCTGTTGAGAGGCTTAAGGAGAATGTTCATGGCCATGTATAGGGAGTCTGAATGTGCAGCCGCCAATGGTGAGTTGGGAGCACATGCACAGAGCCAGAATTTAGAGTTTGGTCCAATATTTAGGGATGCCACAGCACTAAAGCTTTTGCCTGTTTTATGAAATTCCAAACAGAGATTAATTTACCAGCTCAGCTGGATGTAAAAGACTCTTCTAAATGGACATACTTATCTCTCAGCAAACACAATCAGATAGGTCTGGTCACCAGTTTTCTTGTTGTTTGAGAAGACTTCCGGTGTGAACTTATGGTTCTTGCATTTCTTTGCATCGCAGCAGTCACCACTGTTTTTTTAAGAGAACATTTTTTGGCTGTGAAGTTTGTTGAGATGTTCTGAAATCATAAACGGTGCTACCCCAAGGGAAGTGTAATGTTCATTTCTCTTTGTGGCCTGGACTTCCGGTTTCTGCAGAGCTTAATCTTTCTTTATATAGATTGGATTTGTTTAAAATAGTATGCTTGGGCAGCACAGTAGCATAGTGGTTAGCTTTAAAGTACAGGCGACCCAGGTTCAATTTCTGCTGCTGCCTGTAAGGAGTTTGTATGTTCTCCACGTGACCGCATGTGTTTTCTTCCACAATCCAAAGCCATACTGGTTGGTAGGTTAATTGGTCATTGTAAATGGTCCCATGATTAGGCTAGAATTAAATCAGGGGATTGCTAGGTAACGCAGCTTGAAGGGTCAGAAGGGCCTGCTTCATGAAGTATCTCAATAAATAAATATAAAAATTCAGGATACATATTCTTAAATTGTCCAAAATGTCTAACATTATCCAGCCTACTTGAAATACCAATTCAAAATGGCACTTTCAGTCGGCGGCCAGGAAATCTGATTATGTCCTACCATGATTTCTCACAAAAGAAGTAGGAAGCAGCACACCACCAGCAGGACTGCCCTTCACTGGTCATGGTCGACCGCGGGTGTTACGTGCCAGCTGTCAACATGATCCACAAGCCAGGGCAGTGCAATATGGAAGAGCAAGCTGTTGCCCATGCAGCAGGCTCCCTCACTCCCTGTAGCTGATGCAGAGGAACAGTAGAGACTGCTCCAGTTTGTCACCAGTAGCACTGCAAGAGTTTCCAGTCATTGTTGACTTAGGGGCTCTTGATTTTTCCTTGGGGTTTACTCCCGAAGCCTTTCGCATGAGTGGCTATAGCCACAAGCCAGTTGAGGTCTGAGATCTTAGATGAGCTGCCAGCCATGGCTGATGAGCCCCATCTGCCTGAAGTGACCGGTTTTGAGATACCAGTAACCTGCCTTTTGTCCCTTCTCCTGTCAGTAGAAACAGCTCTTCCGAGCCTAGTAGATAGATAGATAGATAGATAGATAGATAGATACTTTATTCATCCCCATGGGGAAATTCAACATTTTTTTCCAATGTCCCATACACTTGTTGTAGCAAAAACTCATTACATACAATACAATACTTAACTCAGTAATAATATGATATGCATCTAAATCACTAGCTCAAAAAGCATTAATAATAGCTTTAAAAAGTTCTTAAGTCCTGGCAGTTGAATTGTAAAGCCTAATGGCATTGGGGAGTATTGACCTCTTCATCCTGTCTGAGGAGCATTGCATCGACAGTAACCTGTCGCTGAAACTGCTTCTCTGTCTCTGGATGGTGCTATGTAGAGGATGTTCAGGGTTTTCCATAATTGACCGTAGCCTACTCAGCGCCCTTCGCTCAGCTACCGATGTTAAACTCTCCAGTACTTTGCCCACGACAGAGCCCGCCTTCCTTATCAGCTTATTAAGACTTAGTAGCTAAACAACACATGAAGGCAAGGAGCTGGACTTGCTTGTCAGAGGTCAGTTAATGTGCGTAGCATTGGGAGCATTTAATAGTGTGAGATTATCCCCACCACCACCCCCAGCTGTGATAGCCTGAAGGAACAAGTGCAGTGCAGGCCAAAATGTCCTTAGCAGTTTTATTAACGACCTTCTGTGACAAGATGAGGAGTGGGGATTTTGGCTGATGATTGCATTCCATTTAAAGCTTCTCAGCAAATGAAACTGTTCACATTTGCATGCAGCAAGATCTGGCCAATTGTCAGCACTCGCCATATTGACGTCCAGTAATATTCATGTCACAACAGCACCGAGCAATAACCAATGTCATGAAGGCCAAGTTTAATCAACCCGCCTTGATACTTGGTGTTGTTATCATTGTCAAGTATGTCACATTAACATCTCGGCATCACAAGTTAGCAGCGATTTAACAGCACCAGCCAAGTAACTACCGTGGCCATTAGAGCAGGTATTCTGTGATAGATGTCCCACCACCTGTCACCTCAAATGTTTTCCTGCCGTTAGCGAGGCTTCAGGCTGTAGCATGATATCTGGATGAGAGAAGCTTCAACTCTCAAGAAACTCAACACCATCCAGGAAAAAGCTGTTGCTGCGTTGGCATCCTGCCTATCAGCCTCAGCATTCGTCTTGTCCTTTACCAGTCCGCGTGGGGCGTCTACAACATGCACTGCCGTCACTCAGCTACTCTGACAGCACCTCCCAAATAAGAAATCTCTGCCATCAAGAGAGTACATTGTACGTCAGTGATTTAGATGATGGAATTGATGGCCTTGTGGCCAAGTTTGCGGATGATACCGAGATAGGTGAAGTGGCAAGTTGGGCTGGGAAAGCAGGGAGCAACAGATGAGGAGAATGGGCAAAGAAGTGGCAAATGGAATACTGTGAAAGGAAATGTGTGGTCATACACTTCGGTAGAAGCAGTAAAGGTATAGAATATTTTCTAAACGGAGAGAAAATCCAAAAATCCAAGGTGCAAAGCGTCTTCGGAGTCCTTGTGCAGGATTCCCCAAGGGTTCATTCGAGTCAGTGGTGAGGAAGGCAAATACAATGGTAGCACTCATTTCGAAAGGAGTAGAATATAAAAGCTGAGGCTTTATAAGCACTTTGGAATATTGTGTACAGTTTTGGGCTCCTTATTTAAGTGAAAATGTGCTGACATTGGAGTGGATTGAAAGGAGGTTCATGAGAATGATTCTGGGAATGAAAGGCTCGTTGTATGAGGAGCAATTGATGGCTCTGGGCCTTTACATGTTGGATGTTAGAAAAACACCTATCAGATGTTGATAGGCCTGGATAGAGTAGATTTGGAAGGATGTTAGGGGAATCTACGACCATAGGGCACAGCCTCAAAATAGAGGTATATCCATTTAGAAAAAAAGGAGCCAGTAGGAGGTGAATCTGTGGAATTTGTTGCCACAGGGGGCTGTGGAGGCCAAGTCGCTGGGTATATTTAAGGCAGAGGTTGATAGGTTCTGGATTAGTCAGGACCTTCACAGGAGAATGGGGTTGAGAGGGAAATGGATCAGCCATGATGAAATGGCAGAGCAGACTCGATGGGCCAAATGGCCTAATTCTGCTACTAAGTCCTTTGGTCTTATGGTTTAAAGACTCCTGGTGTATATACGTAAATACTAGCACCTACAAGCATGTGAACTACTACTAAATTACTGACATGGAAATGCATCATCACTAAGATTGTATCCTGGAATTCCCTCTCAGTAGCACTGTGGCAGTACTATAGGTTCAACATTGACTCCAGGAGTGTATCAGAGCCAAATGAAGGGCAATATGATCGGTGTGTCTGGCTCATTAGCTTTAGGCCAGGCATATCTGGCACATACAAAATGCTGGTGGAACACAGCATTTTGTATGTGTTGTTTGAATTTCCAGCATTTGCAGATTTCCTTGTGTTTGCTATATCTGGCACATGTAGGATGACCCAATCCATTTCAATGGGATTACCATCAATCAGAAAAAAGTTACCTCAGCTGTTTTTGTTTCTGTTCCTTTGCGCATAAGAATAATAGTGTTCTGTGGTGAACTACATATACCTGTCTGGACACGCCCCCTGCTGACTGCTCCTGTGGCTCCTCCCACAGCCCCCGGTATAAAAGCGATTGAGTCCTGAGCCCGGCCCTCAGTCTCCAGGATGTAGAATGGTGGTCAATTACTGCTTGTTCTTTCTTACAGTCAATAAAAGCCGATATCTCGCCTTCACGTCTCAGAGAGAGTTATTGATGGTGCATCATGTTCATTAATTGAAACATAACTTGTTCCATTCCCATTCTGACATGTACATCTATGGCCTTCTCTTGTGCCCAGATAAGGGCACCTTCAAGATGGAGGAGTATGCTTTACAGTAATTCTGCTGGGTACTCTCCAACCAGATGGCATGAAAATTGATTCCGCCTTCCAGTGAAACATTCCCCACCCCCTTTCCTCTATTCCAAGCTCTGACCTTTTACTTCTTCTCACCTGCCTATCGGATCCCCCCAGGTCCCTTCCTCCTTCGTTTTCTCTATTGTCCACTCTCCTCTCCTATCAGATTCTTTCTTGTCCACCCCCTGATCTTTTCCACCCACCTGGCTTCTTCTGTCACCTTCCAGGTAACCTCTTTCCCCACCCCTCACCTTTTTATCCAGACATTTTCCCCCTTCCTTCTCAGTCCTGAAGAAGGACCTCGGCCCAAAACATTGACTTTTACTTTTTCCCATTGATACTGCTTGACCTGCTGAGTTCCAGCATTTTGTGTGTTGCTTTGGATTTCCAGCATCTGAGAATCTCTCGTGTTTGCGTTAAATGTGTTTTTGAGCTTTATTTTTTAAATTATGTTTATTTTTACATGATTTAAATTACATTCAACTGTGTTTAATTACCATAAATTAATTACCAAACACCATGAACTGCTTAAAGGTGATATTGAATGGGTCCTGATGCAGGGTTTCCACATAAAAAGTCAATAATTTCTTTCCTCCCACAGGTTCTGATTGGCCTACTGAGTTTCTCTGACACAGTGTTTATTGATACTGAATGGGCTTTCAGCGTGTTTGCAAACAGCAGTTACATCCACTTGACAAAGATGTTAAGCATTTGGTTATATTCTGGAGTTATGGTATAGAGCAAAGACTAATTTTATCAGCAGCCAGTCCTTAGAACTGAATATGGATTGTAGGTTGAATTTAAAACGCAGACTTGAATGATGGCCTTCTAATTGACTACAAAAGCCTGCATATGCATGAATGCAACCCAGAGTCTGTGTGTGTGTGTGTGTGTGTGTGTTTGTTTGTTTCAGGATTTGATTTATATGTTACTTTTTGTACTGTACTGGATATTATTCTGAGTGTGTAAAAAACAGATCCCAATGAACTGAGTGTCACCAAATGGTTGGTAGATGTTGAAGAAACTAAATGCTGTGTAATTCTTTTCTGTTTGTGCACTCTTCTGTTTCTGTTTGTGTAGAAGTTGACTCTGTGAATTTTTATACTGTCATGTGAACATTATACACCAGCTATCAAGCATTCTTGACAAAGCGAAGTCTTGGTTCAATAAAAGTGTAAGCTGGACACCAGACGCAACACACACATATATAGTACATTCATACATATTTGCTACTCACTACAATCAATCCTAAAGCAGCTACATTCTATCCACAGATAGGCACAAATACACAAATCCACGCCCTCGTCAAAGAGTCCCTCTCATTCCCCTCCTCTGAACTCCTTCCATGACCTCCCCAACACATCCCTGTTCACCCACAGAGCCGCTCCCTCTTTCTCACTCACTCACTCTCAGCTGGTTTACGTAGAACATACACAGAACAGACCCTTGGCCCACAATGTGTGCTGACACCGGCTGAAAAGTAAATCAAAAAACCCCAAAAATAATCCCACCTGCCTACACACTCTCCATATCCTTCTATCTTCCTCACATTCATGTGCTTATATAAATCTCTTTAAAAGCCTCAAATGTATTTGCCTTCACCACCACACCAAGCAGCACATTCCAGGCATCCACCACTCTCTGAGGAAAAAACTTACCCCTCACATCCCCCTTGAACCTACTCCCTCCAACCTTCATTGCATGCCTTCTGGTACTAGACATTTCTACCCTGATGGTTTCTCATCTTTCCTGCTGTTGTAGCCTGCAGAAATTCTACTTTCCCCCATTTTTCTTTCTTTCTCACCCCCACTGGATCCACAATTTTTGTTCTCCATCTATTGCACTCTTGGAAAAGAAGTTGCCAACTTTTTTTTTTACCATTTTAAGCAAAAGGACTGTGGACCCCATGTTGGGAAGCCCTGTCCTAGAATGAGATCCTCACTCTCACTAGTGTTCTTCAATCTTGTGGAGGCCAAATTAGACTGAGGACAGCAAGCAACATTGTCCCTAGTTACTTGCCAAGGAGGGTCAGCTGCAGTCAGCACCACGTTAGTTACAGCATGTCTGGACATCATCAGAAGTTCTATTGAAATGCTTTATTCTTTCTCCGTGAAATCAATCTAAGCTGACTGATTGCATTCTCCTTGTAGTCTAAATCCATTCCACGAACCTCTGGCCATGGAGAAGGCAGCCAATTCTAACGATTTCTAAGGGCTCATCTTTCTAACACTTATAGAGTCATGAGTCCAAACCACCTTTGTTCTTCTATTGCCATCTTTTGTACAAAAAGGAGCATTGCAAGAGAATGTATTTGTTATCAATCCATATCATTAAACAGCTCAAGAGTTTGATTAGTAATGTAATAAGACTTCTACCAGTAGAATGCTGATCTGTAGGTGGCTGTTTTAGCTGCTGCACCTGCTCGTTTATAGAGATAAAGTTCCATTTTGGATTGGATCCAAAAGGGACATTTTATCTGAAATGGCTCCTTTGTGTTATATGAAAACTAAAATGAAATCAGGAAACTATGAACATGATTTAATTATTTTCATTATAAATTAACAAGATTTTCACATTAGTTATTATGGCAAGTTTGTTTTAAATGAGGTATATTATTTATAAATAAATGCGCTGTAATGTAGACATTGCCAAGCTTTAGCTTTTATTTTTCACACACTTAAAAATTATAACAGCACTTCGCTTCTTTATAATTTTTAAATGGATATTTTGAAAGCATGTACAGTACCGTGCAAAAGTCTTAGATGTATGTATTTATACAGTGGCATGCAAAAGTTTGGGCACCCCTGGTCAAAATTTCTATTACTGTGAATAGTTAAGTGAGTAGAAGATGAACTGATCTGCAAAAGTCATAAAGTTAAAGATGAAATGTTCTTTTCAACATTTTAAGCAAGATTAGTGTGTTATTATTGTTTTGTACAATTTTAGAGTGTAAAAAAGTAAAGAAGCGCTATGCAAAAGTTTGGGCACCCCAAGAGATTTGAGCTCTCAGATAACTTTTACCAAGGTCTCAGACCTTAATTAGCTTGTTAGGGCTATGGCTTGTTCACAGTCATTGTTAGGAAAGGTCAGGTGATGCAAATTTCAAAGTTCTATAAATACCCTGACTCCTCAAACCTTGTCCCAACAATCAGCAGCCATGGGCTCCTCTAAGCAACTGCCTAGCACTCTGAAAATTAAAATAAATGATGCCCACAAAGCAGGAGAAGGCTATAAGAAGGTAGCAAAATATTTTCAGGTAGCTGTTTCCTCAGTGTAATGTAATTAAGAAATGACAGTTAACAGGAATGGTGGAAGTCAAGTTGAGGTCTGGAAGACCAAGAAAACTTTCCGAGAGAACTGCTGGTAGGATTGCTAGAAAGGCAGATCAAAACCCCCATCCAACTACAAAAGACATTCAGGAAGATTTAGCAGACTCTGGAGTGGTGGTGCACTGTTCTACTATGCAGCGACACCTGCACAAATATGACCTTCATGGAAGAGTCATCAGAAGAAAACCTTTCCTGCATCCTCACCACAAAATTCAGCATCAGAAGTTTTCAAAGGAACATCTAAATAAGCCTGATTCATTTTGGAAACAAGTCCTGTGGACTGATGAAGTTAAAATAGAACCTTTTGGCCACAATGAGCAAAGGTATGTTTGGAGAAAAAAGGGTGCAGAGTTTTATGAAAAGAACACCTCTCCAGCTGTTAAGCACTGCGGTGGATCGATCATGTTTTCGGCTTGTGTTGCAGCCAGTGGCACGGGGAACATTTCACTGGTAGAGGGAAGAATGAATCTAATTAAATACCAGCAAATTCTGGAAGCAAACATCACACCGTCTATAAAAAAGCTGAAGATGAAAAGGAAGTGGCTTCTACAACAGGATAATGATTCTAAACACATCTCAAAATCCACAATTGACTACCTCAGGAGCCGTATGCTGAAGGTTTTGCCATGGCCCTCACAGTCCCTCAGCCTAAACATCATCGAAAATCTGTAGATAGACCCCAAAAGAGCAGTGCATGCAAGAATCTCACAGAACTAGAAGCCTTTTGCAAGGAAGAAGGGTGAAAATCCCCTAAACAAGAATTGAAAGACCCTTAAGGCTGATTTATACTTGAGTGTATGGGCTACATTGCAGCCTACACTGTAGCCCTGATTTTCACTTCTGCGTCGCTCTACATTGTAGCGAGCATGCGTTGGTCTCTACGCTAGTTGGCGGTGGGGTTTCTATGCCACAGTGTTGAGTTTCTCTGTGAGAGACATGGACGAGGAAATACACCTCAAAGACTTTCGCATGTCGGCAGGTAGATTTGACAATTTGGTTCATCTATTTCGTATCGGTGTACGCACAGTCTACAAACATGGCGGAGAAGAGGCAACTGGAAATGCGTAGCAGGAAATGTGATGCTACCAAGTGGACCAATCACAGTTGTTGTGGTCTGCGTCACCACGATGCGTGAGTAACTTTTCTGGAGAGGTGCACGTCACCCTACTGAGTAGGGTACAGCGTAGGTACGGCGTAGGGTACGCGATACCTATGGTGTAGGTGCAACACACAAGTATAAATCAGCCTTTAGCTGACTACAGAAAGAGTTTACAAGCTGTGATACTTGCCAAAGGGGGTGTTACTAAGTACTGACCATGCAGGATGACCAAACTTTTGCTTCAGGCCCTTTTCTTTTTTTGTTATTTTGAAACTTCCAAGGTTGTCAAGCCAAGGAGTGGTGGTGGGGACAAGCTCCCACTACCTAAAAATGCTCCTCACGGTATGTGCCTCAAATAGCCTCTGACAACCAAGTCCAACTCCTGGCCTTCTCATGTGGCTTAGCCTCTAAGCCCGGCAGAACTGTTTCTACTGACAGGAGAAGGGGCGAAGGTGGGTCCTGGCACATTAAAACCAGTGCTTCGGGTAGATGGAGCTCGTCAGCCTGGGAAGGCAGTCCATCTAAGAGAGGGAAAACTCTGATTTCAAACCTCTGCTGCCTTGCAGCCCATACCCGCTCATGGGAAAGGCTACGGGAGTAAACCCTGAGGACAAATCCGGAACTGGAGTCCCTAAGGCAGTCCGACATTGCCTTCAACCTCGATCTGGAAACTCCTGCGACGACACCGGTGCCAAGCTGTATTGGCCCTTGCCCTTCCCTTGGACAACATCAGTGGCGTGGAGAGGGGAGACTTGCTGCACGGGCAACTGCCGGTCTTCCATACAACCCTGCCCAGGACTCCGCCCTGGAAACCATTCCGGGCGCAGATCTGTGGTCTCGCGAGACTAACAGATGCCACCACTATTTTGAAACTCTAAAAGATGGAAATGGAGAAGTTATCTTGCTTAAATATTAAAGAAATGTGCCATCTTTAACTTTATGCCTTTTGGAAATCAGTTCATCTTTTACACGCTTAGCTATTCACAGTAACAGAAATTCTGACCAGGGGTGCCCAAACTTTTGCATGCCACTGTATATATGGTGACCTAAGATTTTGCACAGTATTGTATATTGGTTAAAATAGGAAGGAGGTTGGAAAACAGAAATAATGAGGGATACCTACCCTGAAGAAGTTTGAATCTTCTCCTGGATAGGACTTCAGTGAAACTTGCTCCCCCTCTGTGATCTCTGCTGCCCTCTGACTCTTCAACCGGTACTCCCCAGACCCGCGACCACAGCCACGTACAGCATCCTTTCCAGGAGCTTGTCACCTCTCACCTTCCAGCTTTCTTCCTTCCCTTCCTGCTCGGTGCTGAAGAAAGGTCTCAGCTTGAAACGTTGACTGGTTATTCTGCCTGACTTGTTGAGTTCCTCCAGCATTTTCAGTGTGTTGCTTTAAATTTCCAGCATCTGCTGACTTTCCCGTGTTTGTATAAGTACTTAGCTTTGTATTATCTCAGTAGTAGTATATATTACTTGGTAACTGGAAAGACATAATACTCAGTACTATTGAAAAGTCTTAGGCACCCTAGATACATATATGTACCTAAGACTTTTGCACACTATTATAATATTTAATTATTTACTCTTAGAGAATCATTAAATTCTTTTATTTTTATTTTACAATTAAAGTGATTATTTCCCAGTTTCTCAATTTGCCAAACCAACCTAGCAATACTTTATCATATAAAATAGAATTTTATCTCCTTAACACAATATCTATTGCTTTTTCAAAAGATTTTTCTTTTGATAGCATCTTTCTTCAGTTCCCTGATTAGTACAGTCTCATTTCTGTCTTTTAGATGATTAAGAATTCTAGCCTTACATGAGTCACCGCTGTTGACTAGGTTTACATTTGTATCATGATATAAAGCCCTTTTTTCTTTCAAATGCTGCTATTATTGGATGACAAATTAATTTTGAACCTATCAGTTATTCTAACTCTAACAAAACTGAAGTTATATTACTTTTCCAATTTAGTGTGATTCTGTCATTAAGCGAGCTAAGCAGTTGACAAAGTGAATGTTCTGAGAAAGTTTATGGATAGGAGTTCATGATGACATAAACATGCAAAAGTCTGCAGATACGGAAATCAAGAACAACACACGCAAAATGCTGGAGGAACTCAGCAGGTCAGGCAGCATCTATGGAAAAGAATAAACAGTCGACGCTTTAGGCTGAGATCCTATATGAGGACTGAGAAGGAAGGGAAATGATGCCCGATAAAAAGATAGGGGGAGGGGAAGGAGGAAGGAGGCTAGCTGGACAGTGATAGGTGAAACCAGGTGGGTGGGGAAGGTCAAAGGCTGGAGAAGAAGAAATCTGATAGGAGATGAGAAGAGGGCCAGAGGAGAAACAGAAGGAGGGGACCCAATTAGTGCTTACTTTGGCTCGGATGCCTTTCTAGTCTTATAAAAGCTGTCACTGAAATAATAATGATTCTTGGGGTTGGAATAGTAAATGTATTAAAGAATCGTTATTTGTCATGGGATGTGACAGACAACCATGGCAGAGGATGGTTGCATATCAAGATCTCATGATTATAAATGAAGTTGTCAGGAAAGCTCTTTATTTTAAGGTGAGTGAGGCTCAACACTGTCCAATATTGCACTTTGTAAATAAAATCCATTTGACTTCTCACACAAAATGCTGGAGGAACTCAGCAAGCCAGGCAGCGTCTAGTTTCCGCCCAAAACGTCAACTGTACTCTTTTCCATAGATGATTTTTTTGTAATTATATACATTAGGCTTATGGAAATGTTTTTCTTGAAACAAATACCAAGACAAAAATGCCTCCCCTTTTTGATTGACTTTCTGATTGGATCACACAATGGAAAGTGTGTTGCTTTTGTCCAAAGCCCAAGACTTGTAAATTCTAAAGGAAATTGTGATCTCCATAGTTTTTAGTCCCTCCATGTGTGCATGTAAATTGCCATGACACTGTTGTTGCAGCTTTATAAAACTCTAGTTCAGCCATAGCTTTTTCATGCAGTTCTGGTTACCCATTATAGGAAGGAGGTTGAGGCTTTGGAGAAAGTGCAGAAGACGTTTACTAAGGATGCTACCTGGAGTTGAAGGCATACGCTATGACGGGACACAGTTGGGTTGTTTTTCTGCTGGAGAAGCAGGGGCTGAGGGGAGATCTGATGCAGATTTATAAGATTATGAGATACATAGATAGAGTAGACAGATAAGATCTCAATGTGGAACAGGTGGACGAACTTATTTCGAACTCAATGGCTGTGAAGGCGGGTGAAGGCTGCAACAAATCCATCAGCTCCGATCGTCATGGTTTCCATGCCATTGGAATCAGTTGGTTGATTTGTGAAGTATCGTTTGCTTCTTGGAGTGCAACATCAAGTACACGTTAAACAAATACACGCACGGGTGTCTTCGTTCTGTGATAGATCAATAGAACAAAGACCATCATCCTCGACCTCGAGGGATCGCCACGACGAGGAGACAGATAATGTTTTCCCAGGGTTGGAATGTCTAATACCAGAGGGCATACATGTATGGTGAAAGTGGGCAACTTCAAAGGAGGTGTGAGAGGCAAGTTTTTTTGCACAGAGAGTGGTAGATGCTTGGAATACACTGCATGGGGTGGTGGTAGAGACAGATACATTAGGAACTTTTCAGAGACTTTAGATAGGCATATAAATGTGAGGAAAATTGAAGGATATGGGCATGTTGTAGGCATAAGGGTTTAAATTAATTGGCAGTTTGATTACTGAATTATTTGGTTTGGCACAACAATGGAAGGGCCTGTTCCTATGCTGTACTCTCTTACGCAGGGGCTGGTGGCCATGGACCCAGGCAGGCTACGCTTTGGCCAGTAAGTGCTACCCCTTTAGCTGTGTGGGGAGCAGCATCTGAGGCCTGCAGTTCAGAAGATGGGAAGGCAGTAGATAGGATTGAGACCAAGAGCTCAAACAAGGAGGGGTGGTAGAAAAGATCAGAGGTTCATGGAGGAAGACAAACAATAGTTGGATCAGGCAGTGGCAGAATCGGTGATCACAGGCTCAAAGCTGGTTCAAAATCAAGGAAGGTTGTAAGGAGAGTTCACTGTAGTGAGGGGACAGGCTGTGCCAAAGACGACAATACTTCATTTAATGGACAAGTATTTGAATCCAGTGCTACTCTGGGAAAACCATGTTGTTTCAGAAGCCTATCTTCAGGCCCTCTCATGGAAATCTGCTCCAGGATCTCCTGCAATGCACAAAATGAAATATTGCCAGAGAATGATTTTTTTTATGCCCCACCCCCTCCCACATCCACTGAGATTGGTGTGAAGCGGAGGGATGATCAGGCGGGCTCAGTATAATTTCTGGAGTGAAGTTAAATGATCAGGAAATGGAGTTGCCATGATTCACTCCAGAAGAGTAATTGACTTAGAGCTGCAACGTAACTGAGCAACACTATCCAAGCAAATTTACCAGGTTTTTTTCCATTTTGTGCCCCTATAGCAGGAAGGGTATACGATAGATACCGTCGGAATCTGTTAATTGGCAAGTTTTATATGGTGATGAATGCACATTTATAATAAAGTTAATTTTTGCACAACTAGTGCATTTCTTTGAAGGATATTTTAAGGGTTTTCACAAAGGGTGAACATTCCTTTAAGACAGGGGTTCCCAACCTTTTTTCTGCCATAGGCCTTACCATTAACCAAGGGGTACATGGACTCCAGATTAGGAGACCCCACAAAGGGCATCTTTAAGTAAATATTTTCTTCTCGTCAGTCTTGCTAGAAATAATTGATTTTACTGCCTCCTTGGAGACAAGTACAGGCGTGGCTTGGATTTAAAGTCCACACTCAGAATTTCCCTCAATACCCTACTGGAAGCTTCTTCTCCATCAAACTTTAGTAATTGTACCATCAGACTGTGCAGTTGAGCAAAATTAGGTTGCTTCCGCCAGTGATTATGTCTAATAAGTCTCAAACTGAATTTGAAATACTGCATATTTGAAATAAACTGACTTCAAGGCTGAAATTTAATCTAAAGTTTCAGGTGACTGGTAGAAACTGTTTGAACTTTAGGGTCATGCAGCCATTAACCATTCTCAACCTATGCTACACAATATACAATGTACACCAGCATGTTCAATTTCTCACAAGAATAATATCAGAATTGCTTTGCTAATATTTGTATTTCTCAAAATTATACTTCAGTCTTGTACAGTGTGCGGTTAATAACATTCTGCTCAAATCCTCTCAATGCTTGAAGTTTTCTGCCATTTTAGCTTTTGCTATATGATCCATCTATGCTTATTTCTGCTTCTTGTCCCATTATCTCAAAGGCTATTTCACTGTGGTGTGTGCATGTGTGATATATTTGCTGGCTGTGCGTGCAGGAAGGCCAACAGAGAGGAAGAGCAGCCTTACAAGTCCGGTTTCTTGTAAGGATATTAACTCATTAGAGTGCAGCCATTTGAACACGGGCAGTTCCTACTGACTGGAACACAATTTAAGAAATCCTGGACAATCTTTGCTAATTAGATGAAGTAAGAGCTTAAATCGAACACTCAGCATTGTGAAAATATTGTTGATTTTGTTCCAAGATGGGTACTATAGGCTACATAACGGATAATATAAATTCAGGTAAGAGTTACAATACTTATTCATCAGCTGAGTTAGAATCTTGACTTTTTGCCTTTTTATAAATAGTGTTGATGGTATGAAGGTGATGACTACAGGAATTATTATTTTGCTCTCTCAGATATTAGGATTTAACGATCATTCAACAATCCGTAATGGGATACAGATCTAACTGGGAAATTATGTCATCCATTTCAGAGTCGCTGCTGTGCAGTTTGTAATGTCAGTCACAGGATGCAGTTCTTTTCATCAAATGGAGTCACGAGAGATAAGAATGACGGTGTTTTGTGAAGTATTCCATACCGGTCTATTGTACTCACTTGCACTGGAAAACATGATTGCTTGTCAGGATTCTAAACAGTCACGGGATAAGTTTTCTACAAAAACTCAAGGTCACAAATAGTGTACTGTGAAAAGCAGATAAACCCTGGTTAAAATGGTTTGCTTGACTTTCAGTGTCTCAACTAATAGTGGCTATTAGAATGATAAGAGTAAGAAGTTCAAATCTGAAAAACAGGCACACAGAGGCCACTGATCTCTCACATTCAAGTGCTTCCCCCACCCCGCACAGTGTTAAATTTGTGCTGGATTTTCGTGAAAATGATTCAGTGTGAAATCTGCACTGTCCAGATCATTCATTCAAGGGTGGTGGGGAACGGCTCCAAAGCAAGCATCTCACACAATGCCTCTTAGAGGGGAAGACACTCTAGCAGAGAGTAGGGAGATGATGCAAGAGGTTCAAATAGGGCTCCCAGATTCAAGCACAAACTGTATGTGGTCACTTCTGTCAATGTTACGATAGATGCTTCTGCCACAGGGAGATTGGTGACGATATGTTCAGTTAGATTTTAGTCCTTGTGCTGATTCACTCACTCAATCTCTCAAATCCAAGTTCACAGTCACACCCTTCATACTCAGCCATCTTGGCCCTGTTGGTACTACCATGCCGATCATGGTGACAGACATTGACATCCGCCACCAAGAAGGCAGGTATGCCCTTGATACTTTTAAACCTTCTTTCAAGTAGGACCTCTACTGCTTGTTACACTTGCTGACATTTAGGGCAGCAATGAAGGTCCTCCATTTCTGGTGGTGTTCAGAGCTTCTTTCATCATGTCAGAAGCTTCATCTTGATTTTTACTTCAGTCATTCAATTACTGGGATTCCCTCAGGAATGCCATCACATTCAGATGTAGGATTCTTCATTGCTGTTTCCATAACAACTTGTTTTTACCAGTCAGGGTTTATAGCCCTGTGCTGAACCTCCGAACTTGGAGGACCAGTGGACTGCTCTTAGTCTGGCCTGTACCCTTTAAACTGTTTGGCAAAGGATAATGTTTCGACTCTAGCCAACATAGTTTTCGGCATCATTGAGGCATGCAAGCCTCCAAACCACAACAAGGTTGTAGTCCTCTTGGAGGTGAGGTAGGACAATAGGTGGTAATTAGGAGAATGTGTCTTTACACATGCTTAAACTTTCACCATGAGGCGTCCTGAAGTGTGGAGTCAATGTTGAGGTCAACAAGACTACTCTTTCTATCTGACTGCCATCCCTTTAATTGGTCATTGAGACAAGTTGTATCCAAGAACTGAAATGAAGTACTTCAAAATGGCTAAGTATATCAGACCAAGGCTTGACTAATTTGCGGAACAACTTTCCCAGTTTAGAAACCAGTTCCCAGATACTTGTGAGAAAGATTTACCAAGGTCACCTGGACTCAAGACTGATATTACAGCATCTATATTTGGTGCCAAGGTGAGGTTTGTCCAGACGTAGAGGCTTGCTAATCTACTTCAGAGAGCACTTATAAGTCAGCTGCATTGAAGGGTCTAGAGCTAAACTATCCTGTGGATCATTCAGTCTCTTTGTTATGAAATTGTACAGCATTGTTCACTTTCTGAGAATTAGGTATATCAATAATTAAAGCAGGTGTTTAACCTAATAGCTTTAACTTGTTTTACATCCTAGCCTATTTGATTGGTTTAACAGGTGCCGAAGGTATTTAGAGGGCAGCATGAGCCTGTCTTGAAAAATAGATCGCCAGTACAACCAGTTGACTAGATGCAGCATCTATAGGTCTCAGCACCCAAAAATAACTGGATGCATCCTTGCAAGCTGCTAAAATAAAAACAGCTGTCACCATCAAGTCTGAGAGGAGATAGAGGCAGATTTAACTGGAGCTGGTCTCCAGTTAATTGCTTCAATAAGAGGGATTTTTTTGTTTTTGGTGGATACAAGTTAGGAACACTGCTGGTACAGGATTAAAAGACGAGTTTCTCCTACGTAAGTTACTGACATACACATCCCACCAGTTAAAGGTCTGCTGAATTAAGAAGGTAAGCATAAACACTCTGATGTACACTGTTTTCATTAGTACCTCAGCTTTTCTTTCTCTGTTTAAAGTGCGTGCCAGTATTTGAGTTTATCAGGACAAAAATGAAAGATCTTTTTAAGAATGATCTTGTGTCCATCTTAATTTTGCAAATTGCATTTTAGCTTCTATCTGTGGAAAATGCAGGAAATTGCAAATACAAGGCAGAAGTTGGCAACAAGGTCTCAGTTGTTCTGTAACATTTGTACTGTTAATCCTGGAATGATAATTTCTATGGCTAGGGAATTGCTAACCTGAAAGCCTTTAATCCAAAATGGTTCAAATTGCCAAGCCAATTCTAACACTGGCAATTTGCTAATTTACAAAACTTTTTTTTTTGAAATTAGTAATTTTAGTTTGATTATTCTATTTTGTAACATTTTATAAGTGTCCTGTTACAATGTTTGAAAAGTAAAGAAGAGCAACAGTGTTTAACTATTCTGTACATGCAATAAATCAGAATGCATTGGGGTTGCACAACGTTTCTGTTTAGGGCACTTCAAATGCCTCAGAGCTCCAAATAATGTTTTAAAAAATCACAGAGTTTCTTTTTTGCGAAGCATTATTGAGGAACATACAGAGAAGGCAGCTCGGTATACTTGAGGAGAGCTGACTTAACCTCGAGGGAAGCCATTTTGGAGCTCTGCACACCAGCTAAAGCTTTCTCTTAATCTCACACGGCTGAGTATGCAGTCAGCAGCAGGAATTATTCCCTCCCTTATTCTCAGTCAGTGCTCTCCAAATACCGGCCAGTTTATGACTAATTCTTTTCAGATTCTTCGTGTGATTTGTTTTTTCCAAATTGGTATAAACCTGTGGGTTGGTGCACGTGTGAAGGATGATTTTTAATAATTCATTGAAGTGACGTGGCCTTTGCAGGTTCGTCCAGTTTTTAATTGCTCACCTCTAACTGCCTTTGAGAAGGTGGTGGTGAGCTGCCTTCTTGAACTGCTGCAGTCCATGCGGCGCGGATCAAACCACAATGCTATTAGGGAGAGAGTTCCCGTGTGAAGACTCAGTAACGTGTTTCCAGGCCAGGGTGGCATTTGGCTTGGATGGCAGCTCCAGGTGATGGAGCTCCAATCCTTTCACAGCCCTCGTCCTGCAAGCTGGTGAAGGTCCTAGGTTTGGGAGGTCCTGTCAAATGAGTCCTGGTGGGTTTCTGGAGATGGTACAAACTGCTGTTGCCCTAATCTGAGGGCTTATTGACAAACCGTTGCTAGGTCAGAGGTACCTTCAGGAGATCCAAGTAACGGAGAGCTAAAACAATTTCATTTCTACTTGATTGCTCTGAACAAGCTCAAATGTACTCTGCATGGTGTTGTCATGGTCCATTGGGAACAGAGATGGCCTTCATGTAAAGAAAGAGGAGGACAACGGAAGACGGAAACCCACGGAGACCTTTCCTGCATCTATCTGAGTGTGGCATCACGAATGCAACCTCATTATGCCCTTACCAACAGTCCAACTGTCAGGATGTGCACTGGCAATGTCAGAACCCCACAGCAGAGGAAAGACAGATTCCGATGTAGAGATGGTGGCCAAAGTTTATTCATAAGAATTCCAACAGGACATCAGTGGCTTGGCCAAGTGACATTGCGAGACATAACATTCTGAAAACTCGGACCACGCGTCCGGAGCTAATCATACATCCACTTAAATAATGCAATAACACAGAATCCCCAAGCCTATCCAAACAAACTTAACAATTTTATAGAGAGCAGCAGGAGACTGCATTACTAACAACGAGTAGCTTGAGAAAAAAAAACACAAGGAATTCTAAATGATTAATGTCTCCTATTAAACAACAATTAACCAATTCAGGCGCCTTAAAATCCTTGGAGCCCAGTGTTCTCCAGTGCCCTCTGCAGGTCAGAAGAGCTCATTGCACCTACAGCTTGCTTACCCATGTTTCTGTCCGTTTGCTTGACCATATTAAAGATAAAAGTAGATGTTTCAGGCTGTTGGAAAATTAAGTTTTGCCATATTGCATGCATTAATTGACACATCCATAGTTATGGTATTTCTGTATGACATAGGTAAAGGTCCTTACAGCCCAACAAGTCTGTACCAGCTGACAGACTAATCCTATGCCCACTGTTTCCCCCGTAACCTAATCTCCCCACATTGTAATCATCTCCCCCCTCCTCTCTGAGATTCTACCATTCATCCACACACTACAGTGGCCAATTCACAAGATCACAAGACAAAGGAGCAGAAGTAGGCCATTCAGCCCATCGAGTCTGCTCTGCCACTCCACCGTGAGCTAAGCTATTCTCCCGTCTAGTTCCAATTTCCAGCTTTTTTCCCATATCCCTTGATAGCCTGGCTAATAAGATACCTGTCAACCTCCTCCTTAAAAACCCTCAATGACTGGGCCTCCACAGCTGTGTGTGGCAATGAATTCCATAAATCCACGGCCCTCTGGCTAAAAAAATTTCTCCTCATCTCTGTTTTAAATGGGTACCCTCTAATTCTAAGACTGTGACCTCTTGTCCTGGACTCACCCACCAAGGGAAACAGCCTTTCCACATCTACTCTGTCCAACCCTTTCAACATTCAAAATGTTTCTATGAGATCCCCTCTCATTCTTCTATACTCCAATGAATACAATCCAAGAGCCGATAAACACTCCCCATATGTTAGTCCCTGCATTCCAGGAATCATCCTAGTGAATCTTCTCTGAACTCTCTCCAACATCAGCACATCCTTTCTAAGATAGGGGGCCCAAAACTGCACACAGTATTCCAAATGTGGTCTCACCAGTGCCCCGTAGAGCCTCATCAACATCTCTTTACTCTTACACACTATTCCTCTTGAAATGAATGCCAACTTAACATTCGCTTTCCTTACTGCCGATCCAACCTGGTGGTTAACCTTTAGGTGGTTAACCCCAAGTCTCTTTGTACTTCCGATTTTTGAATTTTCTCCCCATCTTAATAATTATCTGCCCGATTGTTTCTTCTTCCAAAATGTACAACTGTACATTTCTCAACATTGTATCTCATCTGCCATTTCTTTGCTCACTCTCCTAAACTGACCAAGTCTCTGCAACCTTTCCGTTTCTTCAACACTTTCTGCACCTCCACCTATCTTGGTGTCATCCGCAAGCTTAGCCACAAAACCATTTACTCCATAATCTAAATCATCGAGATACAGTGTAAAAAGGAGAGGCCCCAACACCGACCCCTGCGGAGCACCACTAGTAACTGGCAACCAGCCAGAATAGGATCCCTGTATTCCCACTCTTTAAATGAAATTAAATTAAACTACCAACCTGTCCATCTTTGGAGTATGGGAGGGAACAGGGGCCCCTGAAGGTCATAGGGAAACCTGCAGACTCCACGTACGCAGCACAGGATTGAACTTGAGTCATTGAAGTTGTGAGGACACACCTCACTGTGCCACCCAAGACCTCTTGTGGCCTTTTAGTGGCCTGTCTTCTAATACCCTTGCCTTCCCTGATGCTATTCCAGCTGCTGCACTTTGGATAGTGAACACAACTGTGTTTTAGCAGATTTCTGATATTCCTGGAAAATGGCCTCAAGCGGTTTTGAGCCTGAGGGGCCCAGCTTTGGACTACATCACCTCAATAGGGTAGTCACAGTGTGGGCAGACTGTCTAATGGGATGAAACAGGAGAATTGGCAGAAGGACAGGGATGGGAACTGTGATTAAGATGACAAACCTGTCCTTCATCGAGTCACTGCTTGCTCAGAGCTGTGATGCAGAAGGTGGTCGTAGATGGAGTGTATTCTTCCTGGAAGTCGGTGACCAGTGGTGTTGTGCAGGGATCTGTTCTGGACCCTGATCTTTGTGATTTTCATAAGTGACACGGATAAGGAAGAAGACAGGTAGGTTAGTAAGTCTGCAGATGACAAGAAACTTGGTGGTGTTATGGATAAAGTAGAAAGTTATCATAGGTTACAATGGGACATTGATAGGATGCAGTGCGACTGAGAAGGGGCAGATAGAGTTTAATCCAGATTGAGTTCAAGAGCTGCAAGGTAATGCTACAACTGTATAGGACTTCAGTTGAGCCATACTTGAAGTATTGAAATCACAAACAAGATGGAATCTGCAGATGTGTTCAGTTCTGTTCACCTCATTATAGGAAGGGTGTGGGTTTGTTCATTTGTTATGTGCCATGTCATATGCTGACGGCAGTCATAGTCTTCCCATGACCATGATTGTTCTCGGCAATTTTTTCTAATTGCAATCTTCTGGGCAGTGCCTTGACAAGATGGATGACTCCAGTCATTATCAAAACTCTTCAATGATTGTCTACCTGGTGTCAGTGGTCGCATAACCAGGACTTGTGATATGCACCATCTGCTCAAAAGACCATCCACCATCTGCTCCCATGGCTTTCATGTGACCCTGATCAGAGGGCTAAGCAGGTGCTACATCTTGCCCAAGGGTGACCCATAGGCCAGCAGAGGGAAGGAGTGCCTTACACCTCCTTTGGTAGAGACATATCTGCACCCCACCACCCAATTAGAGAGGGTGTAGAATATTTACCAGGATACAGCCTGAATTAGTGAGAATATTTTAGGAGAATAGGTTGAATGAGCTAAGGCTATTCTCTTTGGATGAGAGGTGACATGATTTAAGTGTACAGGATGATAAGAGGCATAGATAGAGTGGATAACCACAGAATTTTTCCCAGGGCAAAAATGTTAATACCAGGGAGCATAATCTTAAGGTAATTGGAGGAAGGTATAAGGGGAAATCAAGTGCAGGTTGTTATACAAGATTATTAGGTATGTGGAATGTGCTGGCAGGGGTGATGGTAGAGGCAGGTACATTAGGGACATTTCAGAAACATCTCAGATAGGCACATGGATGATAGAAAAATGGAGGGCTATCTAGGAGCAGAGGGTTAGATTGATTGTAGAGTAGGTTAAAATGTTGGCACAGCGTCATAGTCCCAAGGAGATGTACTATTTGCCTTGTTCTGTGTTCTTTGTCCTATGTGAATTGAGTTGTTTGGTTTGACAGCCTCTTTACATGTTATCATGCACTAAGATGAGAATATTTGGGGCTTGCATGGCAGCAAGACAGCCTCTCAATGTCTGCAGTCTGAGGTTCCACTGCAGCATGCTGATACTAGGAGCTTTCTGTTGTGTTGCATTGAAAGGCAAGTCCTCAGCTATCAGGTGTTGTGTCATGACAGTTAAACATTATACTAATAGAGTGATCCAGCACTTCTGCTAGAAAGATGGGCCCCCATTTTCTGCACAATGCTCTATGCTAATTGGTTCCATTTTGACACTAACACAGACTTTCTCAAATTTTCCCAAAGTTGTTGTTGTTCGTCCTTCAGAGTCAAAGACGACCATGACTTCTGTCAGGTGGAGGGTTTGTGACTGTGGGTCTGGAGGTGACTGGTGAGGCCAATCCGGGCCCTGAAAGCTCGCCCACATGTGGGACACATGAGGGTAGGTGCTGCAGTGGAAGTGGAGGTAGCTCGAGCCTTGCGGGCAGAGCGTTTCCTCTGAGCCTCTGTGGTGCGTCTGATTTCTGCTGCATACGCTCCTTTAGTGGTCCTGCTCCACCAGGTTGGGCGGTCCAGAGCAAGCGATTCCCAGTTACTGGGATTGATGTTGAGGTCTTTGAGGGACACTTTGAGGCAGTCTTTGAAACGTTTCTTCTGCCCTCCAACTGAGCGCTTGCCCTGGCTCAGCTCTCCATACAGCAGCTGTTTTGGTAGTCGACTGTCAGACAACCTGACGACATGGCCAGCCCATCTGGCTTGGGCTTTCTGTAGGAGGGTGTAGACGCTGTGGGTGCTAGCCTGCACCAGGACCTCCGTGTCTGGGACTTTGTCCTGCCATCGTACGTGGAGAAGTCTGCGGAGGCAGCTCAAGTGGAAGTGGTTGAGCTGTTTAGCGAGTCTGCTGTAGACAGTCCAGGTCTTGCTGGCATAGAGGAGAGTGGTGAGAACCACTGCTCGGTAGACCTTCAAAGTACCTCCCAAGGTACCGTTCATCTCATTTTATGTACCCATTAGTCTTCTTCATTACCCTGCCTCATCAAATTTCTTCTGAGCAGGGCTTCTGTACAGCCTCACTCTCCACAAGCTTACGCTTGGGCTATTCTTGTGCTCTCCTTGGCCGCAGTTCATTATACCCAATATCTGACCACTTGCATTCCTTGTCCCATTTTCATCCTCTAAATTAAGCGCAGCCCCAGTCCTGGAGCATTAATTCGACTGAGTGTGTTTTCTTCATCAATGTCGTGTTATTTCTGCACTACTTGTATAGGTTGCATTTAAAGTCATAGAGACAGAGCGAGATACAGCACAAATTCAGGCCCTTCAAGAGTGTTTAATGTCATCTCCAGGACACCAGTGCAAAGCAGAATGAAATAAAATTGTTATTCAGATCTGGTACAAGACAGAAAAAAACCCAGTAAGATAAAGAGCACAATAATAAAAAAATCACAATAAATATAAATACATAAGGTAGCGTATATACATTGATTGTATGTCCATAAAGTGACACTAGGCACAGAAGTGTCTGTACATAAAGTGACTCTAACAGGAAATGATAGTTGTGGCGGGGGGGACAGGATGTAGAGGGGTATGTCAGTTGGTGGGGGGGCAGGATGTGGAGGGGTATGTCAGTTGGTGGGGGACAGGATGTGGAGGGGTATGTCAGTTGGTGGGGGACAGGATGTGGAGGGTTATGTCAGTTGGTGGGGGACAGGATGTAGAGGGGTATGTCAGTTGGTGGGGGGCAGGATGTAGAGGGGTATGTCAGTTGGTGGGGGGCAGGATGTGGAGGGGTGGAGGGCTGGTGCCAGTGATGCATTGGGCAGTTTAGTAGAGCCTTCCTGTCGGCTGCGGAGCAGTTCCCATACCATGCAATGATGCAGCAAGTTTGTATGCTCTCACCTGCACCATCTGTAGAAGGATGTGAAAAGTCCAGCTCTCTCCTGCCTCCCCAGAAGGCAGAGGCACAGGTGAGCTTTCCTGATTGTGTAGGATTTCTTCTGGGACCATGAGAGGTTGTGTGAGATGTGTTCTCCCAGGAGTTTAAAACTGTGCACAGTTTCCACTGCTGTGTAGGCAGACTTTAGTCCATCCACCAACTATCCATTTACTCTAGGCACGTCCTTGTATTTTCTATCGAATATGTACACTGTAGGCACATGGAGCAGTGGCTAGATAACCTGTCAAGCAGCACAGGGGAGTAGAGTTGCAGGAAAACCATGCAGTTCTAGACGAACGTGCAAACTCCACACGGTCAGGAATGAACCCAAATGTCAGTACGGCAGGACAGCTTCTCAACTAGCTGTTACTTAACTATCTGAAAGGTGAAAGATACATTGGAAAAGCTTGGTTATACTGTCCACAGCCTGTAAATTGGAACAAAGTGTTGGCTGTGGAGTGAGTAACTTGCAAGAAGGAACATTGTGTCATGACACAGAATATCACTAATAGTTTTATTGTCATATTCTGAATAATGACTCCATTGTCATATTCTGAATAATGACTGTCTTCTTAATGGCCAGAACCATGAGGATTGGAACCTACTTGCATGACTTTGGCCCTCTGCTGTTTTTACTTGTGTGTCAATTTCCCTGCAATATTCAGCCAGCACCACTCTATATTTAGCTTGTGGCTACTTCGACTCAATAACTATCATCATTTCAACCTGTAAGAGTGAGTTTTTCAGCAGTGTAAGCATGTGAAAGCTGGGTAGGTGTCATCATTAATGGAGAATGTGGGAAAGTGAGTGGACACCAGCAGAGCCTGAGACCGGTAGTGGGATATATCAGTTGATGATACAGATTGTCTGGCGTAACAGCAGGGGGTAGAATCAGCTCTGTCTGAACACTGGAATAGTTGAAATAGCAGACAGTCTACTATTATCAAGCAGCTTGGGATAATTCCACATCCTGATCACTCTATTTTCGGGACAATTGAATTTACATTTTATTAGTTCCTCCAGACACCCAAGAACACCAGTAAGATTTATGTAGCATATTTACTTATTGAGATGCAGCATGGAATAGAGAGTTCCAACCCTTTCAGCCGCACTGCCCAACAATCCCCTAATTTAATCCTAGCCAAAGCACGGGACAATTTAAAATGACCAATTAATCTACTAATCAGTATGCCTTTGGTCTGTGGGGGAACACCTGGAACAAACTCACACGGTCAAGGCAGAACCTTACAGGCAGTGGCGGGAATTGAACCTGGGTCGCTTGTACTGTGAAGTGTTGTGCTAACCACTACGTTAGCATGCTGCCCTCAGCCAGTAAAATGCAACTGTGAACTTTGTAGCCGGATAAAAGTTGACACCACCTTTTAGTAAAAGATAATTTACTTCCTCGCGCTGCCAAATGGAACTCATGACTGTAGCCTCAAATCCGTACCTTGGTGCCCGGCAGTCTTTAAGCTAACAGCTATTGTTTCCTTTCTTGTTGACAATAATTAATCACCAAATTGAAATTTGTAGCTTGGCTGTATTTTCAGATCCTTGTTCCTCTGCAGCACCAAGCATTCAGTCAGTCAGGAAAACATTAGAACAATAACTTGCATTCAATTATTTGTGAAGATGTAATTCTATTAAACCAGATCACATGAGACTTCAAGATAAAATGTCATCTGTTTAGTAGCTTTCTAGTGGTTTCACTGTTCAAAGACCATAATAAGAGATAGGAGTAGAATTAGGCCATTTGGCCCATTGAGTCTGCTATGCCATTTCATCATGGCTGATCCATTTTCCCTTTCAATTCCATTTCCCTGCCTTCTCTCCATAACTTTTCATGCCCTGACTAATGAAAAACCTATCAACTTGGGCTTAAATACACCCAATGACCTGGTCTTCAGAGCCACCTGTGGGAACAAGTTTCACAGATTCAACACCCTCAGGCTAAGGAGATTCCTCCTCATCTCTGTGCTAAATGGACATCCATCTATGCTGAGACTGTGCCTTTTGCTAGACTATACGATACTGTTGTGCCCACGATAGGAAACATCCTCCACATCCACTCTGTCTAGGTCTTTCAACATTCGATAGCTTTCAATGAGATTCCTGCTCATTCTTTAAATTCCAATGTGTAAAGGCCCAGGACCATCAACTCTCCTTATATAAGAAGCCTTTCATTCCCGGAGTCATTCTCGTGAACCTCCTTTGAAAACTCTCCAATGTCAGAACATCTTCTCGTAGAACAGGGGCCCAAAACTGCTCAAGGTACTCCAAGTGTATAAAGACTCAGCACTACATCCTTGCTTTTATATTCTGACCTTGCAAAATGAATGCTAACATTGCGTTTTCCTTCCTTACCACTGACTCAACCTGCAAATTAGCCTTTAGGGAATCTTATGTGAGGATTCTCAGGTCCCTTTGCACCTCCAGTTGTTGAATTTTCTGCCTGTTTAGATCTCACTAGTGAGATCTCAACCTTAAAATCGACTCCAACATCTCAACCATTGAGGCCAGGCAAGCTGACATATAATTTCCTTTCTTCTGACTCCTTCCCTTCTTGAAGAGTTCACTGACATTTGCAATTTTCCAGTCCACCAGAACCATGCCAGAAACTAGTGGATTCACAATCCTTCAGCTACCTCATTCAGAACCCTGTGGTGTAATCTTTCTGGTCCAGGTGGCTTATCTACCTTCAAATCTTTCAGCTTCCCAGGCATCTTCTCCCTAGTAATAGCAGTTGCTCTCACTTTTTGCCCCCCTGACTCCCCTGAATCTCTGACCAGTGTCTTCCTCAGTGAAAACTGATATGAAATACTTATTCAGTTCATCTGACATTTCCTCATGCCCCATTTTTACCTGTCTAGCATCATCATTCTTGGGTGAATTCTTGCCTCTCTTTACTCTTTATTATCTGGAAAAAAAACCCTTTGGTGTCCTCTTTGATATTATTGGCTAGCTTACCTTCTTAGTTCATCTTCTCTCTCCTTTTAAAATTTGTTTTTTTTTCCAAAGCTTTCCAATCCTCAAACTTCCCAGTAAATTATTGTCTTATTATATGCCCTCTCTTTTGTTTTTGTTATTTTTGACTTGCCTTGTCAGCCACAGTTGTGCTACCCTTCCTCCGGAACACTTCTTCTTTGGAATGTATACATCCTGTACCTTCTGACTTTTTCCTGGAAAGATAAGATAATGAATAATAATAATAATTAAAGATAATGAAGAGATTATAAGATGATAGACATAGGAGCAATACTTGAACATTTGGCCCATTGAATTTGCTCAGCCATTAGACAATTTATTTTCCATCTTAATCCCACTGTCCTGCCTTCTCCCCAAAACCTTTGATGCCTTGACTTATCAGAACCCATTCGCCTCTGCTTTCAATATACCCAATGAATTGCTCACTATAGTAGCCTGTGGCAATGAATTCCACAGGTTCACCACCCTCTGGCTAAAGAAATTCCTGCTCATTTCTGTTCTAAAGGGACATCTTTATTATTTATTTATTGAGCTACAACATAGAATAGGAATTTCTAGCAACCCCCCACCCCTCCAATTTAATCTTGGCCCAATCACAGGACAGTTTACAATGACCAATCAGTATGCCTTTGGACTGCGGGAGGAAACCTGAGCACCTGGAGGAAACCCACAAAGTCACTGGGAGAGCATACAAACTCCTTACAGGCAGTGGCAGGAATTGAACCTGGATCACTGATACTGTAAAGTGTCATGCTAACTACTGTGCTACCCTTATCCTGAGGCTGTGCCCTCTCGTCCTAGACTCTCCCAGTATTGGAAGCATTGACCACTCGACAATTATGTTGGACTTGGACTATTTGGAATAACATTCCCTTGACTATATATTTGTAATCAAAGAGTTTTCGCAGGAAAATCACAATTACATCATTATTTAGCATCTCAGAGAAGATATGTGACTCTATTTTTTAAATGTCATATACCACGATTACATATCATCAAATGGCATGGCCATGCCAGTCTCCTATTGAAAGATCTGCCATGAGGTGAAGCTGCTTTTAAATATGTAATTTATGTGGAGGTTAGAAAGCTTCTGACCGATGTGAGTGGAATGGAAAGATGAACTTTTGTACGAAATGATTTTCAAAGGGTTTGATGATTAAGTTACAGAAGTTATTTTTATACTGGGAACTGTGTTAAACTTCCCATGTCATGTAACCCCTAAACTCCATTGCCAAGTTGTCACTAGATATCTTAGACCTATTACTTGTGATTTTTAAAATTGAAATATATGACCAATATGTATTCTTGATAATTGGATTAAAACATTATTCTAGAGGACTTGTATTTCTCCCAATATATTTATAACCCCTATGAGTATGTGTTTTATTTTAAACTGTCTGAACATATGCTGAAATATGTGACCTCCACATTTTAAAACACTGACAAAACTGAAAGTTTATTTTAAGAGATTGCTGCATAGGTATCGGATGTAATCATATTAACATGATAGGTTTGTATTTGTGTACAGGCCTTGACTTCATATCAATGCAAAGGGTTGATAAAAAGTTTTAAAATGAAGCATGCTGTCAGCTGATGGTAACACTTCAACCATATTGGAGTACCGGTAATCTATGAGTTATTTTAAGCAACAAAGGAAAATGGTTTTATTTGCTAAAAATTATGTATATTTGCTAATGTGAGTAAATCATTCAGTTCAAGTTTAATTGTTGTTCAACCATACATGAATACAGCCAAGTGAAACAGCACTACTGTCACAACGTGCACTGGCACTGTCAGAACTCAAGTGCCGAGGAAAGACAGACTCCATTGTAGAGACAGTGACCAGGGTTTATTCGCAAGATTTCCAACAGAACATTGGTGACACAACCGAGTGATGCCACGAGATGTAACATTCTCAAAATAGGACCCTGCAGTTAGCGCTAATCAACCATCACCTTAATTAATACAAGTAACATGGCATCCCTGAGACTATCGAAATAAACTTAACAAGTTTAAATAGAAAGCACCAGGAGACTGCGTTACAAAAGTGAGTTGCTCGAGTAAAAACACAAGGAACTCTAAACGATTAAGGAATTTTATTAAACAACAATTAACCAATTCAGATGCTCTAAAAGCCTAAGAGCCCAGTGCACTCTGACTCCTCACACAGGCCAAAAGAGCTCATTACAGTTACTTGGGGCCAAGGTACAAAGCACAGAACTGATAGTCATACACAGCACTAGACACATTTAGCACGTCAGATATCAGTAAAATGCAGATACACAAAAATATATAGTCCAAGACCCTGAGTGCTTGAATGTTACAGCAGTCTGCATTCAAACACAATACGGCTTGTGTTCTGCTGAGTGAACACTAGAGGACACTACCGACTCCAGTTTGGATGCTGTGACACACTGTTTCCAGCACTCCAGTGAAGCACACTGACTCCAAAACCACATTATCTTTATTAAATAGTTTCTATGTCAGTGCTTAATTTTAATGGTCTCTGTACAAACCTTTACAGGCACAATGCTAAAATCATGTAATTTATAATACTGTTAGAATCATCTATTTTACAAAACTTGTTTTCCGTATTTCCACTGGTGTGCTTATTTGTTTTGCTAATCTGAGGTCGTGATAAAAGTGTAAAATAATAGAAGCAACACATCCTGACGAAGGGCCTTGGCCCAAAACATCAACTGTTTACCCTTTTCCATAGATTCTGCCTGGCCTGTCTATTTGAAGTTAAACATAAAGAAAAAAAACAAAGAATGTCTTAATAAAACAGAGGTGGTCTCTTCATCTTCATTTGCTTCTGCCTCCCCATATCAGGGGCGTTATGACTCATGCCAGCTCATCTGAATCATGTTTAATAACATTGCCATATGTCGTGCAATTTATTATGATGCTGTAGGAGTACATTGATAGATAGATAGATAGATACTTTATTCATCCCCATGGGGAAATTCAACTTTTTTCCAATGTCCCATACACTTGTTGTAGCAAAACTAATAACATACAATACTTAACTCAGTAAAAAATATGATATGCATCTAAATCACTATCTCAAAAAGCATTAATAATAGCTTTTAAAAAGTTCTTAAGTCCTGGCAGTAGAATTGTAAAGCCTAATGGCATTGGGGAGTATTGACCTCTTCATCCTGTCTGAGGAGCATTGCATCGATAGTAACCTGTCGCTGAAACTGCTTCTCTGTCTCTGATATGCGGGTATATCTAATGGCCTCCATCGGAGTTGCTTGCGCAGATCATCCATGGATTTTTCACTTCCGGGGCAACTTCAAGAAGGCGATCCACGTGAGCAGCTCTGATGGAGACCATTCCCATTCTAGTCTGCTACAGCTGAGAACCACCAATATGTCTGAGGTCTGCACACTTTGTGATACCATTTTAAGGTGATTAAAAGATCAACTGCTAATCGAAGTGGAGGAAACTCGAATGGACTCTGCTCAATGTGGTGATTGCGAAAGAGAGGTCGTTGCTCTGGTTTAAAAGTTCGTTTGAAGAAGCGTGTCTTTCCGCTGCCAATACCAACCATCTTGCTGGTAAACGTGCAGCCTCTGGTAAATAAGGTGGAAGGCCTCAGAGTGAGAGTGCTGAACCAAGGGGACGTTAGGACCTGTTGCATTTTTTGGTTCACGGAATCTTGGTTAACCCCTTCCGTTCCGGATGCAGCAGTTCAGATGGCTTCACAATTCACCACCGAGATAGGACTGCTGAAGAGGGTGGAATCTCTCATTGCTACAGTCAGAAGTTCCCGTGTGCTTCAAAAGAATAACGATTATACCAGTGCCCAGGCAGAGCTGCCTTAACGACTATCGTACAGTAGCACTCACATCTATAGTGATGAAGTGCTTTGAGATGTTGGTCATGACTAGAGTTAACTCCTGTCTCAACAAGGACCTGGACCCACTGCAATTTGCCCATCTCCATCGCCACAATAAGTCTACAAAGGACTCAATCTCATTGGCTCTTCTCGTGGCCTTGAACCACATGCGCAATACAAATACCTATCTCAGATGCAGTTATTGACAATAGCTCAATATTTAACAAAATCATTCCTACAGTCCTGATCAACAAGCTACAGAACCTGGGCCTCTGTGCCTCTCTCTGCAACCAGAACCCCGACTTCCTAACCAGAATACCACAATCTGTGAGGATTGGTAATAACATCTCCTCCTCACTGACAATCAACACAGGCTCACCTCGGGGGGGGGGGGGGGTGGGGTGTGCTTAGCCCACTGTTCTACTCTCTCTACACCCACGACTGTGTGGCTAGGCACAGCTATTGTCGAACTATTGTCGATAGAACTTCAGATGGTGACAAAAGGCGTACAGGAGCGAGATATACCAACTAATTGAGTGGTGTCGTAATAACAACTTTGCATTTAACATCAGTAAGATGAAAGAGCTGATTGTGGACTTTAGGAAGGGTAAGGCGAGGGAACGCATACCAGTTGTCACAGAGGGCTCAGTTGTGGAAAGAGTGAGCAACCTCAATTTCCTGGACGTCAATATCCCTGAGGATCTAATCTGGGCCCAACATTTCAATGCAGCTATAAAGAAAGCACAGCAGCCATTATATTTCATTAGGAGTTTGAGGACTTTCGGTATGTCAAAATGACAATTGCAAATTTCTACAGATGTAATGTGGAGAGCATTCAAACTGGTTGCATTATCATCTGGTATTGGGAGGGAGGGGGGCTACTGCACACGATTGAACTAAGCTGCAGAGAGTTGTAAACTCAGTCAGCTCCATCTCCGTAGTATCCAGGACATCTTCAAGGGGCAACACCTCAAAAAAGGTGGCATCCATCATCAAGGACTCCTATTCCCAAGGTTATGCCTTGTTCTCATTTCTACGATCAGGGAAGAGGTACAGGAGTCTCTTCCCCTCTGCCATCAGATTTCTGAATGGACATCGAACCCACAAACACTACCTGACTACTTTTTTATTTCTATCTTTGCACTACTTACTTAACTATTATATATGTAAGTCCAACCAATGGATGGAAATGGCAGGGCTGAGGGACAGTGCAGAGGCGCTGAGCACAAGAGCAATGATTCAAGGGTCTGTCACACCAGACAAGACCCACGATGCAGACTGTGCGAGGAATCCGCTGAAACCATCCAACATGTAGTAGCAGGGTGCAAGATGCAGGGAGGGACAGCAGTACACACTGAACGGCACAACCAAGTTGCAGGAATTGTGTGCAGGAACATCTGTGCGAGGTATGGATTGGACACTCTCAAGTCCAAATGGGAAACACCTGTAAAGGTAGTGGAGAGTGACAGAGCAAAGATCCTGCGGGACTGCCAAATACAGACTGATAAGCAGATACTGGCCAAACAACCAGACATAGGAATACTGGACAAGGAACAGAAGAAAGCAATAGTGATAGATGTGACAATCCCGAATGACAATAACATCAGGAAGAAAGAATATGAGAAGCTGGAGAAATACCAGGGCTTGACAAAGCAGATAGAAAGGATGTGGAAGTTTAAACCAGAGTAATACCAGTGGTGATAGGAGCACTTGGAGCTGTGACAACTGGACTGGGAGAGTGGCTCCAACAAATCCCGATTCAACATCTGAGATCTCGGTTCAGAAGAGCGCGCTACAAGAATACTTGCACTGAACCCTCAAGCTCCAGGCCTCTGGTAGAGGACCAAGATTGAGGGAAAAATACACGTACACCCCACCCATAAGGGGTGAGAAAAAAATACATGAATACTTACTGTAATTCTCGATTTTTTCTGCTATTATGTATTGCATTGTACTGCCTCTGCAAGGACAACACATTTCATATCCTATGTTAGAGATATTAAACCCAATTTTGATATATACATATATAGTTAGTTTAAATAAGTAGTGCAAAAGTAAAAAAGTAGTGAGAGTGAGGTAGTGTTCATGGGTTCAATGTCCATTCAGAAATCAGAAGGCAGGGGGGAAGAAGCTGTTCCTGAATCAGTGAATGTGTGCCTTCAGGCTTCTGTACCTCCTCCCTAATGGTAGCAATGAAATGAGGGTGTTGAGGCCCAGTGTTTTGTTCCAGTAACATAATGAGATCAGTTTTAAAAGTCTTGAAATCCTTTTGTGCTTGCATTTCCAGCTGCCGTCACATCTGATGAGCCTAGCCAGGCTGACGGTGTGCCTTTTGACATCCGAGAGACTGCTTCACTTAAAGAGAGACTGGCGATGTATCAAGCAGCTGTTTCAAAGAAGGAGAAAAGCTGCCCTTCAGCTGATGTAAGTACATGTTCCACTGCTTGTTCTGTTCGTTTTCAAAGCTGCACAGTATTTGATGTCCACAACAGTTTTTTTTTTGTATTACTCATAGACAAATGTATGTGCTCTTTAATAATTGACCAGAAGTATGGATGACCTGAATCAAATTGCTGCAGATAAGAAGCAGCTATAGGTTTTCAGTTTCCTACTGGGTTGAAGAAGAGAGGTTGACCTAGCACCTTGTTTTCTTTGGGACGGCATGGTAGCATACTGTTTATCACAACGCTTTACAATACAGGCGACCTGGTTCAATTCCCACCGCCGTCTGTAAGGAGTTAATTCCTTCTAGCCGTGACTGCGTGGGTTTCCCTTGGGTGCTCTGGTTTGCTCTCACAGTCCAAAGAATTTCCTGTCGGTAGGTTAATTGGTCGTTGTAAATTGTCCCGTGATTAGGCCGGGATTAAATCAAGGTGGCACTGCTTGAAGGACTGGCAGGGCCTATCCCATGCTCTGTAAATAAATAACTACACCAAAGGGAATGCATACATACTGTTGGACTTACTTTAGTCTAATGGAGTGAAAAATAGTACAAAATTCAAAGTACATCGTTGTCCAAGTTTGTATACATTATACATCCTTTAGGTTTCCATGAAACAAAGGCACCCAAAAAAACCTATATATATTTATATTTTTAAAGAAGCCTGATCCTCAATCTGAAGAAAAGAGAAGCCACATCATGCCTGTAAAAAAAGAATCCATAAACAATAACAGAATAAAAGACCGTAGAGCACCCAATATGCAATGAAAGATAAACACAGAAAACCTACAGCACAATACAGGCCCTTTGGTTCACAAAGCTGTGCCAAACATGTCCTTACCTTAGAACTACCTAGTATTACCCATAGCCCTCTATTTTCCTAAGCTCCATGTACCTATCTAGGAGTCTCTTGAAAGACCCTATTGTTTCCGCCTCCACCACCATTGCCGGCAGCCCATTCCATGCACTCACCACTCTCTGCCTAAAGTAGTTACCCTTGACATCTCCTCTGTACCTACTTCCAAGCACCTTAAGACTATGCCCTCTCATGTTACCCATTTCAGCCCTGGGAAAAAGCCTCTATCCACATGATCAATGCCTCTCATCATCTTGTACACCTCTATCAGGTCACCTCTCACCCTCCGTTGCTCCAAGGAGAAAAGGCCAAGTTCACTCAAGCTATTCTCACAAGGCATGCTCCCCAGTTCGGGCAAACATCAAGCAAATAGCATTTCTGGACTAAAGCCCACAGAAAGCCTCAGAGTTCAGCACAGAGCCGAGTGAATGTCATGGAGCAGTGGTCTGATCCGGCCCATACCTCGCCTCAGGCCTCAACACCCAGACCTTTTCAATCTGGCCTGGCACTTAAATCTCCATCTGAACATCACAACTGAAATAAGTGATGGTAGATATTTTGTATCTTGGTCAATAAATGGTTGGAAGATGGAAACTAGAAAGAGTTCTTAAATGTTCTGATTGAAGGCTAAGATATGCATTTCTCTGTTGTCAGAGCTGTGAAGGGGAGGGAGAGGGAGAGAGAGAGAGAACAGCTCTTCTCAAAAATACCAGAGACTTCAAGAATGGTTGCAGCAAGCTCCTTTGTAGCTTGGTCACTCCATGCTTTAAGAAGGGAGGAAGGCACAAGAAAGGAAATTATAGGCCGGTTAGCTTAACGTCAGTGTTTGGGAAAGTGTTGGGGAAAAGTTGGACGAGGTTTCGGGGTTCTTGGAGACTAATGATAAAATAAGTCAAAGTCAGAATGTTTTCTGTAAAGGAAAATCTTGCCTGACAGATCTGTTAGAGTTATTTGAGGAAGTAACAAGCAGGGTGGACAAAGGAGAGGTAACGGATGTCATTTACTTGGATTTTCAAAAGGCATTTGATAAGGTACCACCCATCAGGCAGTTTAACAAGATAAAATTCTATGGAATTACAGAAAATATATACTGACACAGTTAGAGGAATGGCTGACAGACAGGGGGCAGTGAGCAGGAATAAAGGGGGCCTTTTCTGGTTGACTGCCAGTGACTAGTGGTGTTCCTCAGGGGTCAGTATCAGGACCACTACTTTTCACATCGTTTGTCAATGACTTATGTGGCAAAATGTGCAGATGATATGAAGATAGCTGGAGGAGTAGGTAGTGCTGAGGTAGTAATGCGATTGCAGCAGGACTTAGACAATTTGGAAGAATAGGCAAACAAGTGGCAGATGGAATACAGTGTTGGGAAATGTATGATAAAAGGAATAATAGTACAGTTTATTCTCTAAATGGGGAGAAAATTCAAATATCAGATGTGTAAAGGTATTTGGGGGGCCTCATGCAAGACTCCCAGAAGATTAATTCACAGGTTGAGGAGGCAAGTACAATGATGGCATTTATTTCAAGGGGAATAGAATATAAAAGCAAGGAGATTGCCTCCCGGGTGCCAGGGTCCAGGATGTCTCTGACCGGGCGCATGACATCCTGGTACGAGAGGGAAAGCAACCAGAAGTCGTGATACATGTTGGGACCAACGACATAGGCAGGAAGAGGGATGAGGTCCTGAAGTGTGAGTTTCAGGAAATAGGCAGATGGCTGAAGAACAGGACCTCCAGGGTGGCGTTCTCAGGATTGCTGCCAGTGCTACGTGATAGTGATGGTAAGAATTGGAGGAGATGGCAGTTGAATGCGTGGCTGAGGAGTTGGTGCAATGGGCAGGGTTTTAGATTTTTGGATCATTGGGATCTCTTCTGGGGAAGGTGGGACCTGTACAGATTGGATGGGTTGCACCTGAACTCAAGGGGGAGCAATATCCTTGCTGGTAGGTTTGCTAGCATGGTTTGAGAGGGTTTAAACTAATTTGCAAAGGGAATGGGACCTGGGGCAATAGAGCAGTGAGAGAAGTGCATGGAGTAAAGCCAGATCTAACATATAGAGAGGTTTTGAGGAAAGAGAAACAGAATAAAAGGTGTAAAGGTAGAAGGGCTAAAGTGTGTGTACTTCAATGCAAGAAGCATCAGGAACAAAGGTGATGAACTGAGAGCTTGGATATATACATGGAATTATGATGTAGTGGCCATTACAGAGACTTGGCTGGCACCAGGGCAGAAATGGATTCTCAATATTCCTGGATTTCAGTGCTTTAAAAGGGATAGAGAGAGGGGAGAAAGGGGAGGAGGGGTGGCATTACTGGTCAGGGATAATATTACAGCTGCAGAAAGGGTGGGTAATGTAGCAGGATCCTCTTTTGAGTCAGTATGGGTGGAAGTCAGGAACAGGAAGGGAGCGGTTACTCTACTGGGGGTATTCTATAGGCCCCCTGGTAGCAGCAGAGATACCAAGGAGCAGATTGGGAGGCAGTTTTTGGAAAGGTGCAAAAATAACAGGGTTGTTATCATGGATGACTTTAACTTCCCTAATATTGATTGGAATCTGATTAGTTCCAAGGGTTTAGATGGAGCAGTGTTTGTTAAGTGTGTCCAGGATGGATTCCTGTCACAGTATGTTGACAGGCCGACTAGGGGGAATGCCATACTAGATCTAGTATTAGGTAACGAACCGGGTCAAGTCACAGATCTGTCAGTGGGTGAGCATCTGGGGGACAGTGATCACTGCTCCCTGACCTTTAGCATTATCATGGAAAAGGATAGAATCAGAGAGGACAGGAAAATTTTTAATTGGGGAAGGGCAAGTTATGAGGCTATAAGGCTAGAACTTGCGGGTGTGAATTAGGATGATGTCTTTGCAGGGAAATGTACTATGGACATGTGGTCGATGTTTAAGGATCTCTTGCAGAATGTTAGGGATAAATTTGTCCCAGTGAGGAAGAAAAAGAATGGTAGGGTGAAGGAACCATGGGTGACAAGTGAAGTGGAAAATCTAGTCAGGTGGAAAAAGGCAGCATACATAAGGTTTAGGAAGCAAGGATCAGATGGGTCTATTGAGGAATATAGGGTAGCAAGAAAGGAGCTTAAGAAGGGGCTGAGAAGAGCAAGAAGGGGGTATGAGAAGGCCTTGGCGAGTAGGGTAAAGGAAAACCCCAAGGCATTCTTCAATTATGTGAAGAACAAAAGGATGACAGGAGTGAAGGTAGGACCGATTAGATATAAAGGTAGGAAGATGTGTCTGGAGGTTGTGGAAGTGAGCGAGGTCCTCAGTGAATACTTCTCTTTGGTATTCACCAATGAGAGGGAACTTGATGATGGTGAGGACAATATGAGTGAGGTTGATGTTCTGGAGCATGTTGATATTAAGGGAGAGGAGGTGTTGGAGTTGTTAAAATACATTAGGACGGATAAGTCCCCGGTGCCTGACGGAATATTCCCCAGGCTGCTCCACGAGGCGAGGGAAGAGATTGCTGAGCCTCTGGCTAGGATCTTTATGTCCACATTGTCCACGGGAATGGTACCGGAGGTTTGGAGGGAGGCGAATGTTGTCCCCTTGTTCAAAAAAGGTAATAGGTATAGTCCAGGTAGTTATAGACCAGTGAGCCTTACGTCTGTGGTGGGAAAGCTGTTGGAAAATATTCTTAGAGATAGGACCTATGGGCATTTAGAGAATCATGCTCTGATCAGGGACAGTCAGCATGGCTTTGTGAAGGGCAGATCGTGCCTAACAAGCCTGATAGAGTTCTTTGAGGAGGTGACCAGGCATATAGATGAGGGTAGTGCAGTGGATGTGATCTACATGGATTTTAGTAAGGCATTTGACAAGGTTCCACATGGTAGGCTTATTCAGAAAGTCAGAAGGCATGGGATCCAGGGAAGTTTGGCCAGGTGGATTCAGAACTGGCTTGCCTGCAGAAAGCAGAGGGTTGTGGTGGAGGGAGTAGATTCAGATTGGAGGGTTGTGACTAGTTGTGTCCCACAAGGATCTGTTCTGGGACCTCTATTTTTTGTGATTTTTATTAACGACCTGGATGTGGGGGTAGAAGGGTGGGTTGGCAAGTTTGCAGACGACACAAAGGTTGGTGGTGTTGTAGATAGTGTAGAGGATTGTCGAAGATTGCAGAGAGACATTGATAGGATGCAGAAGTGGGCTGAGAAGTGGCAGATGGAGTTCAACCCAGAGAAGTGTGAGGTGGTACACTTCGGAAGGACAAACTCCAAGGCAGAGTACAAAGTGAATGGCAGGATACTTGGTAGTGTGAAGGAGCAGTGGGATCTGGGGGTACATGTCCACAGATCCCTGAAAGTTGCCTCATAGGTAGATAGGGTAGTTAAGAAAGCTTATGGGGTGTTACCTTTCATAAGTCGAGGGACAGAGCTTAAGAGTCGTGATGTAATGATGCAGCTCTATAAAACTCTGGTTAGGCCACACTTGAAGTATTGTGTCCAGTTGTGGTTGCCTCAGTATAGGAAGGATGTGGAAGCATTGGAAAGGGTACAGAGGAGATTTACCAGGATGCTGCCAGGTTTAGAGAGTATGGATTATGATCAGAGATTAAGGGAGGTAGGGCTTTACTCTTTGGAGAGAAGGAGGATGAGAGGAGACATGATAGAGGTGTACAAGATATTAAGAGGAATAGACAGAGTGGACAGCCAGTGCCTCTTCCCCAGGGCACCACTGCCCAGTACTAGAGGACACGGCTGTAAGGTAAGGGGAGGGAAGTTCAAGGGGGATATTAGAGGAAGGTTTTTTACTCAGAGAGTGGTTGGTGCGTGGAATGCACTGCCTGAGTCAGTGGTGGAGGCAGATACACTAGTGAAATTTAAGAGACTACTAGACAGGTATATGGAGGAATTTAAGGTGGGGGGTTATATGGGAGGCAGGGTTTGAGGGTTGGCACAACATTGTGGGCCAAAGGGCCTGTAATGTGCTGTACTATTCTATGTTCTATGGATAATGCTGAGGCTTTATAAGACACTAGTCAGGCCACACTTAGAGTATTATCAACAGTTTTGGGCCCCATGTCTCAGAAAGGTTGTGTTGCCATTGGAGAGAATCCAGAGAAGGTTTCACAGGGATGATTCTGGGAATGAAGGGGTAAACATGTGAGCAGCGTTTGGCAGCTTTGGACCTGTACTCACTGGAACTTAGAAGAACGCGTGCGGATCTGATTGCAAGCTGCCGAATGTTGAAAGGACTAAATAGGGTGGATGTGGAGAGGATGTTTCCTATAGTGGTTGTATCCAGATCTAGAGGGCACAGCCTCAAAACTGAGGGGCATGCTTTTGGAACGGAGGTAAGGAGGAATATTTTTAGCCAAAGAGTGGTGAGTCTGTGGAATGCTCTGCCACAGACTGCAGTGGAGGACAAACCCATGGGTCTATTTAAAGTGGAAATTGATATTTTCTTGATCGGTCAGGGCATCAAAGGATATGGTGAGAAGGCAGGTGTATGGGGTTGAGTGGGGTCTGGGATCAGGCATTATGGAATGGCAGAACAGACTCTGTTCCTACATCTTATAATCCCAACTTTTATGTAAAGGAGAGAGAGGCAGAGAAACAGTGAACTGTAATTCTGTTAGCCTGGATCAGTAGAATGGGTAATGCTGGAATCTATTATTTTAGAAGAAGATGGCCTTTAAAATTAATATGGCTGAGTAGACACCTACTTGTATAAAAGAAATCATGTTAACAAAGTTATCAAATTATTTTGAGTTTATGGATCAAAAGTTTCTGTGATGTATTTGGACTTTAAAAAGGGTGCTTGTTGGAGAGACACCCCAGTCAGTCTTAAACAAACTAAGGGTGTGTGGTATTAGGAGTAATATACAGGTGTGGATTAAGGATTAGATGGCAGATGGAAAACTGTAAAGTCGGTGTAAACAGATTATTTTCAGATTGAGAGACCGTGGTATGTCACATCAGTATCAGTGATTTAGATATGATAATGTCTCCAAGTCTGTTGATGACACAGAGTTAGATGACAATTTGAGTTATGAGGAAATGTTATAGGGAATATGACAGTCTAAGTGAACGTGTGAAGAGATGGTAAATGGAACATGATGTGTGCAAAAATAAAAAAAAATTAAAAAAAGTGAGGTTGTCCATTTTTGCAGAAAATGTAATATTTTTAAAATAGTGAGATTTTGTAAAATGTGCTAATCATTAAAAGTTAACATACGGGTACAGGGCATAACTGGAAAGATAAAAAACATTTAACAAGAGGATGTGAATGTAGAAGTGGAAATTCCTTGATCATGTTATTTATGGAATAAAAGGAAATCTGTGATAGGTGAATCTGTGGAATTCAGTGCCATAGGTGAATGTATCATTGGATATATTTGAGGCAGAGGTTGATAGATTATTAATTAATCAGGGCATCAAAGATTACAGGGAGAAGTCATAAAAATATGATTGAGAAGGTGGGGGAATGGGGTTGAAAATGTGGGAAAATGGGGTTGAGCAGGAGAATGGCTTTGAGAGGGAAACTTACTCCTGTTACTTGTGAAAATCTGTGATAGGTGAATCTGTGGAATTCATTGCCACAGATGGCTGTGCAGGCCAAGTCACTGGGAATATTTAGTGGAGGTTGATTATTCAGGGTGACAAAGGTTACAAGGAAAAGGGAGGAGAAAGGGGTTAAGAGGCATAATAAATCAGCCATGATGGAATGGCTGAGCAGGTTTGATGGCCTAATTCTGTCTTATACAGAACTCCAGTGAGGCAGCATCATAAATGTTATGTCTGTTTTTCCCCATTTAAAGACGGGTACTGTTGCAATAGGAGACGGCAAATGTATTGTAAGAGGAGAGATTACAAACTTGGCTTTTGTTCTCTTGCTTTAAAAATAATGAGAGGGGTTCTCACCGAGACAGAAGGGGTTTAATAGTTTTGATGCGCAATTGATATTTCCCTGGTTAGGGTGTCTCAAACCAAGATTCATAGTCTTAAAATAGCAATGAATGTTTGAAGTTCTTAATCTAAGAGACCTGCAGATGCTTAGTCACTAAATTGTCATGATGTGCGCTGGCAATATCAGAACTCAAGTGTGGAGGAATGACAGACTCCTCTAAAGAGACAGCGATGGGAGTTTATTCATAATAATTCCAAAAGAACTGAGCGAGACCGCAAGAAATAACATTCTCAAAACTTGGTCCCCATAATTAGCGCAAATCACGTGTCCACTTAAGTAATACAAGGTAACACAGAATATCCAATCCTATCAAAATAAACTTAACAAGCTTAAATAGGAAGCACCGGGAGACGGCATTTCAAAGAGCAAGTCACTCGAGAGAATACAAGGAACTCAAAACAATTAACGGCTGTCATTAAACAAAAATTAACCATTTCAGGTGGTCTAGAAACCTTAGAGCTCAGCACTTACACAGACTCGAAGAGCTCATTACAATAAAAGCCGGCATTTAATTAATGAAGGTGGAAGTCATTTAACTGCCGTGTCTCTATATATGAGGACATGTATCCATTTGTTAAAGGCAAACATAGAATTTGCCTTCTTAGTTATTTAGGGAATGAAACAATATGAAATTAGCACAGCGAAATAGCACTGTGAAAGATCAATCATAATCTCATTAAATGAGGGAGCAGACACGATGGCCCAAATGGTATTGTCCTGTTCTGTTTTGTCCCTATGTTTCTGTAGCAATGCTAGAGCAGTGTATCGAATTGAGCAGGGAATGAAAGGAGATGAATGGGCTGTTCCAGCTTCAATTTCTTATCTTTTTCTGGCCTTAGTTTTTTTCTATCCAGACAGAGTTTTGAAGGGTGATGTGGGTCTGGTATGCAAAGTTTAAAGTATATTTATTGTCAAAGTGTGTATACATTATTCAATCTTGAGACTTGTCTCCTAACAGGCAGCTACGAAACAAAGAAACCTGAAAGAACCTATTGAAAACAGACCGTTCAACACCCACTGTACAGAGAGAAAAATGAGTATCAATAAATGCAAGTAAAAGTCTGAAACAGCAGTAGAGGCAGAAATCCTCATGTTAAAAATCTCACGTTAAGAATCCTCACTTTGGAATCCTCAAAAGTGGGCCATTGAAGACAGAAATGGGTGAATTTATTATGGGGAACAAGGAAATGGCAGATGAGTTGAACAAGTACTTTGGATCTGTCTTCACTAGGGAAGACACAAACAATCTCCCAGATGTAATAGTGGTCAAAGGAACTAGGGTAAAGGATGAACTGAAGGAAATTTATATTAGGCAAGAAATGGTGTTGGATAGACTGTTGAGTCTGAAGGCTGCTAAGTCCCCGGGACCTGATGGTCTGCATCCCAGGGTACTTAAAGAGGTGGCTCTAGAAATTGTGGATGCATTGGTAATCATTTTCCAATGTTCTATAGATTCAGGAACAGTTCCTGCTGACTGGAGGGTGGCTAATGTTGTCCCACTTTTCAAGAAAGGAGGGAGAGAGAAAACAGGGAATTATAGACCGGTTAGCCTGACATCAGTGGTGGGAAAGATGCTGGAGTCAATTATAAAAGAGGAAATTACGACACATTTGGATAGCAGTAGAAGGATCAGTCCGAGTCAGCATGGATTTATGAAGGGAAAATCATGCTTGACTAATCTTCTGGAGTTTTTTGAGGATGTAACTATGAAAATGGACAAAGGAGAACCAGTGGATGTAGTATACCTGGACTTCCAGAAAGCTTTTGATAAAGTCCCACATAGGAGATTAGTGGGCAAAATTAGGGCACATGGTATTGGGGGCAGAGTACTGACATGGATTGAAAATTGGCTGGCTGACAAGAAACAAAGAGTAGCGATTAATGGGTCCCTTTCGGAATGGCAGGCTGTGACCAGTGGGGTACTGCAAGGTTCGGTGCTGGGACCGCAGCTGTTTACAATATACATTAATGATTTAGATGAAGGGATTAAAAGTAACATTAGCAAATTTGCTGATGATAAAGCTGGGTGGCAGTGTGAAATTTCAGGAAGATGTTATGAGAATGCAGGGTGACTTGGACAGGTTGTGTGAGTGGGCAAATGTATGGCAGATGCAGTTTAATGTGGATAAATGTGAGGTTATCCACTTTGGTGGCAAGAACAGGAAGGCAGATTACTATCTAAATGGAGTCAAGTTAGGAAAAGTACAACGAGATCTAGGTGTTCTTGTACATCAGTCAATGAAAGCAAGCATGCAGGTACAGCAGGCAGTGAAGAAAGCTAATGGCATGCTGGCCTTTATAACAAGAGGAATTGAGTATAGGAGTAAAGAAGTCCTTCTGCAGCTGTACAGGGCCCTGGTGAGACCCCACCTGGAGTATTGTGTGCAGTTTTGGTCTCCAAATTTGAGGAAGGACATTCTTGCTATTGAGGGAGTGCAGCGTAGGTTCACAAGGTTAATTCCCGGAATGGCGGGACTGTCATATGTTGAAAGATTGGAGCGACTGGGCTTGTATACACTGGAATTTAGAAGGATGAGAGGGGATCTGATTGAGACATATAAGATTATTAAGGGATTGGACACACTGGAAGCAGGAAGCATGTTCCCGCTGATGGGTGAGTCCAGAACTAGAGGCCACAGTTTAAGAATAAGGGGTAGGCCATTTAGAACAGAGATGCGGAAAAACTTTTTCACCCAGAGAGTGGTGGATATGTGGAATGCTCTACCTCAGAAGGCAGTGGAGGCCAAGTCTCTGGATGCATTCAAGAGAGAGTTAGATAGAGCTCTTATAGATAGCGAGGTCAAGGGATATGGGGAGAGGGCAGGAACGGGGTACTGATTGTGTATGATCAGCCATGATCACAGTGAATGGTGGTGCTGGGTAGAAGGGCCGAATGGCCTACTCCTGCACCTACTGTCTATTGTTTAAGTGCTGTGACTTGCAAGACAATGGGAAGATGGGATTTGGTTGGTTACTCTTCTATAATTGATTCTATAAGATTCTGTATCAGGGGTTCCCAATTATTTTTATGCTTGACCCACCATTCAATAAGATTATGCTTGATCTTGTCTGGGCCCTATTTCCACTTCTGTGCCAGATGATGACTTTGCATTAAGGAAATGCAATTTTAAGTGAAAAATCAAGGAGCAAAGATAAAGGGTCCAAACATGTAATTTGATAATAAAATTTACTTTAATACATCACAGACCAAAATGCTGTTCCTTGTCAGTGGTGGGTAAATTAATGGAAACTATTCTTAGAGATGGTATATATAATTATCTGGATAGACATGGTCTGATTAGGAACAGTCAACATGGATTTGTGCGTGGAAGATCATGTTTGACAAATCTTAGTGAATTTTTTGAAGAAGTTACGAGGAAAGTCGACAAGAGTAAAGCAGTGGATGTTGTCTATGTGGACTTCAGTAAGGCTTTCGACAAGGTTCCGCACAGAAGGTTAGTTAGGAAGGTTCAATTGTTATTATTAATATTGAAGTATTGAAGTTAGGTATTAATATTGAAGTAGTAAAATGGATTCAACAGTGGCTGGATGGGAGATGTCAGAGAGTAGTGGTGGATAACTGTTTGTCAGGTTGGAGGCCGGTGACTAGTGGTGTGCCTCAGGGATCTGTACTGGGTCCAATGTTGTTTGTCATATACATTAATGATCTGGATGATGGGGTGGTAAATTGGATTAGTAAGTATGCAGATGATACTAAGGTAGGTGGCGATGTGGATAATGAAGTAGGTTTTCAAAGTTTGCAGAGAGATTCAGGCCACTTAGAAGAGTGGGCTGAACAATGGCAGATGGAGTTTAATGCTGATAAATGTGAGGTGCTACGTTTTGGTAGGAATAATCCAAATAGGACATACATGGTAAATGATAAGGCATTGAGGAATGCAGTAGAACAGAGTGATCTAGGAATAATGGTGCATAGTTCCCTGAAGGTGGAATCTCATGTGGATAGGGTGGTGAAGAAAGCTTTTGGTATGCTGGCCTTTATAAATAAGAGCATTGAGTATAGGAGTTGGGATGTAATGTTTAAAATTGTACAAGGCATTGGTAAGGCCGAATTTGGAGTATTGTGTACAGTTCTGGTCACCGAATTATAGGAAAGATGTCAACAAGATAGAGAGAGTACAGAGAAGATTTACTAGAATGTTACCTGGGTTTCAGCACCTAAGTTACTGAGAAAGGTTGAACAAGTTAGGTCTTTATTCTTTGGAGCATAGAAGGTTGGGGGGGGGGGGGACTTGATAGAGGTATTTAAAATTATGAGGGGGATAGATAGAGTTGACGTAGATAGGCTTTTTCAATTGAGAGTAGGGGAGATTCAAACAAGAGGACATGATTTGAGAGTTAGGGGGCAAAAGTTTAAGGGTAACACGAAGGGGAATTTCTTTACTCAGAGAGTGGTAGCTGTGTGGAACGAGCATCCAGTAGAAGTGCTAGAGGCAGGTTCAGTATTGTCATTTAAAGTAAAATTGGATAGGTATATGGACAGAAAAGGAATGGAGGGTTATGGGCTGAGTGCGGGTCAGTGGGACTAGGTGAGAGTAAGCGTTTAGCACGGACTAGGAGGGCCAAGATGGCCTGTTTCCATGCTGTAATTGTTATATAGTTATATGGTACTGTATTGTTCCATGTTCTGTGTTCTATAGAGCTATGGCAGAAGGATTTCAAATGTTATTTGCCTCAATGGAAAATGGGATACTGATGTAATTTGCAGTGTAAATATTATCTTCATTGAGCCAGCATTTTACTCTCCCATTGCTTCAACAACCAAATCCCAAAAAGCTTCCAGTGATCCTTGGCCTGGTTGTACTCTTCTAAAGTGTAGTTTGAGCATATAGCCCTTCACAAAAAGGTGAGAACTGTGAATGTACTTTGGCTTACAAAGGGACTTTCAGCAGTGTAACGTTTCTTTGTCACCATTCTGTCAGGGTCCGGAAGAGGAAGCACGAGCCCTGCCTGGAGGTCTAGCAAGTGTGAAGAAACAGTTTGAGTCACAAGGGATTGCCTCCACACACAGTGCCGCTGCCCACTACCACTACCAGCAGCGATCTGAGCAGGTAATTGGCTGCAGATATGAATCAGAGTGTAGTTAGTACCAGCTGACACCAGGTAAAAGTTGCTCTTGGGTTAAACTTAAAAATTTTCAAAAGAATTTTTGATTTTTCACAGAAATACTGAAGACAATGATTTTTGGGTCAGGTTTTGGCTGTTGTTTTTCTTTCTTTATTTTAGTGGCAGTGGACAGTAAAGTCCTGCATTAAAAATGTTAAGCGTAGGGTGAGCTTGCTCTTCAATATTGTACTGCAGGAGTGCTCATCATTACATCCAGATTCCACACTTCAGATGGGGCATTAAAACTGGAATACTGTACTGTGCAAAAGTCCTAGGCACAAATATATATAGCTAGGGTGCCTAAGACTTTTGCACATTACTGCATTAATTTTGGTTTTACTTACATATACGTTTTTTTAAAAAGAGCACAGTCACAGCATTCCTGGGATGATTAGCAGTAAGGTGACATTATCAGCAGAGTATAGTTCTCCACTGTTGCAGCCTGATCCAACAACAGATACTTGATTTATCATCTTATTGACTGATTACTGCTGAATCCTCCCCCCAAGTAATCAGCACTGGAAAAGCTCTGATGAATCAAGAGAATTGGGGAATGGATTGAAGAAAACGAAAAATTAGACTTCATATTTGCATTAATTAGCAAGGGAAAGGGGAAAGGAACATTGAACAGCACTGATGTCAAATTAAAAAGTGGCAAATTTAAAATAAAACCTTAATAATGGATATTTGAATACAAAAGAAATATCACTTTATATTGGCCTCCCTGGTATTCCTTTGAGCCAAGGATTTTCCTCATTTATATGTCCAATTCATTCATTCTTCTACCTTCCTTGCCCTTTCCCATTTCCATCTACCCTTCTCACACACACTTATCCTCTTGGATTTCTTCTCCTTTGGCCTACCCTCCCTATTCCCTACCCCATCAAGATTCACCTGCCCATGATCATGCCCTGGTCTGTTTCCACATCATTTTCCAGCCTTATCCCTCCCCTCCCCCTCCCTTTCCTCTCACCTGTCTCTTTCTGCCCATACATTTAATCATTTTTTTCCCCCTATCTGTTTCCACTTATCACCTACCTTCTGGCATCTGATTCAATCTGCCCATCAGCCCTCATCTCACCTGATTCTACCTACTGGTAGTGTCGTGGTTAGCATAATACTTTGCAGTACACGCAACCTGGGTTCAATTCCTGTTGCTGCCTGTAAGGAGTCTAGGTTTCCTCGCGACTGCCTGGGTCTCCTCTGGGTGCTCTGCTTTCCTCCCACAGTCCAAAGACGTACTGGTTTGGTCAGTTAATTGGTCATTGCAAATTGTACAGTGATTAGGCTGGGATTGAAGTGATTAGTCTGGGATTAAATTGTGGGCTTGCTTGAAGGGCTGGAAGGGCCTATTCTGCGCTGTATCTCAAAAAATAAATCAGGCCATTTCTCAGCCCTTTATACCAGTTATCTTACCCCTTCACTCTCAGTCCTGCTGCAGCATCATGACCTGAAATGTTGAGTATTCCTTTGCCTCCACAAATGCTGCTCCATCCTCTGTGTTCATCCAGGTTGTTTGTGCTTATCTTCACCATACTGGTTCTTCAATCTCTCTCACCATCTTGACCCAAGGAATCCTCATGGCTTTGACTCTCCTTGTCCAGAATCCCAGTAGATCCAAAGTGCAATTTCAACAAATTGTTTAAACTATCCATACGAATAGATAAATAAATATTCATATAAATATGTAATAAACTGAAAATAAAAAATACTAATTTTTCCTCAGACCCACTTGAGGAAAGCATTATGGAAAAAAATTATAGGGGTTACAGTCATGATGGTTGCATTGGGATTTTGCCACTTGTTTGTTCATGATGGTCCATATTGTATGACTTGGGCAATCATCGTCTTTCCATGACCATGATTGTTCTTGGCCAAATTTTCTAAAGAAGCAGTTTGCAATTGTCTTTTTCTGAGCAGAGTCTTTACAAGACAGGTGACCCTAGCCATTATCAATGCTCTTCAGAGATTGTCTGCTGGCGTCAGTGGTCACATAACCAGGACTTGTGATACCAGCTGCTCATACAACCATCCACCACCCGCTCCCATGACTTCACCTGACCCTGATCGAGGTGCTAAGCAGGTGCTAAACCTTGCCCAAGGGAGACCTGCAGGCCAGCAGAGAGAAGGAGCACCTTACATTTCCCTTGATAGAGTTGTATCTCCACTCCACCACCCAGCTTGCCACCAGCACTCTCCTTTTGGAGTTGGAGATAACTGAAGTAGTACGAAAGGAGTATTGAGTCTAGAGGAAGAGCGACCAAATCAAACAGAGTGCCGAAAGGAAGTGAAGCACAGCACAAGTGACCGCCACACATTTCCTTTTCTGTCCTACATGCATCTGAATTCTGATTGGACATTTCCACTAACAATAGTTTTCTGTTGTTACTTGTTTCATTGTGACTTCTGAAGACCAGGTATTAACATTTGTCTGGTAGTTATTATACAGCTATTTATTTTCTTTCCACTTGCCTTAAAGAATTTAAGTGAAGGCCTTCCAATATTTTTTGTTCTCCCGGGGTAAATCCTGTGAAATGTCCAGGTATCACTTGATATAGCAGATGTTAGAAACCTCACAATGCATTTCCAGTCTGGAAAGGAAACATGCCACATGTGATCATATAAAAGTTGTTCATTGATGCATTATTATCTTTTATTTAAAAACAATCTGACAGTTACTGGAAAATGTTTATTCAAAGCTGCTTTTGAAAAGGTCAGAGGCACTGATCAGAGAGATACCAACACAAAATCTGGCTTCCACTCAGAGATTCATGCAAGGATTATTTTGCTAATTCATTTACATACTGTGGTACTTCCCCACATTTGTTTGAAGAATGTATGTACATTATACTTGAGAAACAGAACAATTGAAATATCCTTTGTGAATCTACATTAGGTTAATTTTATGTCTGACTAGTTTAAAGTGCTTACTGGGCTGGGTTTTCACCAATGCATTTAGTTTACTTTAAAATGGTTTCTGTAAGGCTAATAACTACGTGAAGCAGCTCAAATCAGAATCAGGTTTAATATCACTGGCATATGTTGTGAAATTTGTTAACTTTGTGGCAGCAGTACCATGCAATATGTAATAACAGAGAAAAAACTCTGAATTACGGGAAGTATATACTTAATTTAACTATTTAGTATATAATTAGTGTAGAAATTGAAATAGTGAGGTAGTGTTCGTGGGCTCAATTTCCATTCAGAAATCGGGTGGCAGAGGGGAAGAAGCTGTTCCTGAATTGCTGAGTGTGTCTTCATGCTTCTGTACCTCCTTCCTGATGGCGACAATGAAATGATGGCACGTCATGGGTGATGGGGTTCCTTAATGATGGACGCTGTCCTTTTGAGGCACTTCTTTTTGAAGATGTACTGGTTACTACAGAGGCTAGTGCCCATGATGGAGCTGACCAATTTTACAACTTTCTTCAGCTTATTTTGACCCTTGCACTACCCTGCCCCCATATCAGACTACCAAAATATTTTCAGTTTAGTTCTCTGCAGCAAAAATTTGCAGCCAATTGTTTTACAGTGATATTGCTGTTTAATATTGCAAGGTACATGGTCATTATTTAGTCAGGTGAAATACAGGACAGGCTTTGCACTCCTCTCAGTGGAAGGCTTGGGGAAATGATCACTCTAGTAACGTTGAATATGTAACAGTCTTCTATTGAAAGACAATGTTAATTGCTGCACAAGCACAAAATCTACCTGCAGCAAGTAAGTTAATTCTAGTGAAATGACACCCTTGTATTTTTGAGACCAGAAGCACTTTTCTCCTGGACGCAGTGTAGAGTGGCTACTTTATTAATGGCATCAGAAGCTAAAGAAAAAAGTACTGTATGTTAATAACTAAGTCCCAGCAATAAGAAAACAACCCCTGTATCAATCTTTTGGTTTATAATGGAGCAAATTGCAAATGTGTGGCAAGTGGGGACACATCTGTAGCAAAGGAAGCTTAAGACACTCCTTCTCTTGCTAGCCTGCAGGTCACCCTTGGGCAAGGTGTAGCACCTGCTTAACCCTTTCATCCCCCCACCCACCCACTGATCAGGGTCACGTGAAGCCATGGGAGCAGATGGTGGATGGTCGTATGAGCAGCTGGTGCACATCACAAGTCCTGGTTATGTGACCGCTGATGCCAGGCAGACAGGCTCTGAGAAGTATTAAAGATGGGGTCACCTGTCTTGTAAAGACTGCCCAGAAGAAGGCAAGAGCAAACCACTTCCATAGAAAAATTTGCCAAGAACAGCGTTGGTCAGGGAAAGACCAGGATCACCAATGTCATATGACAAATGAAAGTGGAGCATGAGGGCTTACACACTGGAAATTATCAGCAAGAAACTTTCAGATTGTCACCTTTAGATCAAGTATTGGGTTACTTTGCATTACTTATCCTGTGTTCCTCTGATCTGATTGCTGAATAAAAGCAATAAGTTTCAGCTCTACAGTAAGCATGTATTTCAGAGTCGGAATCAGAATTGGGGTTAATATCACTGGCATATGCCATAAAATTTATTAACTTTGTGACAGCAGTACAATGCAATAGATGGTAACATAGAGGGAAACTGCAAATTGCAGAAAGTATATACTGTATATGTATATCAAATAGCTAGATAAGTAGTGCAAAAACATAAATTTAAAAAGTGGTGAGATAGTGTTCATGGGTTCAATGTCCATTCAGGAATCTGATGGCAGAGGGGAAGAAGCTGTTCCTGAATCATTGAGTGGGTGCTTCAGGCTTCTGTACCTCGTCCCTGATGGTAACAATAAGAAGAGAATATACTTGTATTTATATCTATCTCTTGACCTCACCATCTACCTCATTAGGACCTTGTACCTTATTAACTACCTGCGTACTTCAGGCTTCCTGGGATATATCAGAAGTTGGTAGACATGCAAAGTAAGCCTCATTGTAGACTTTGGTGCACTTAGAATATGCAGTATTAAGGGGTGGGGGGGTGGAGGTACATCTCTACCAAAGGAGGTGTAAGGCACTTCTTCTGACCTCTAGCCTGCAGATCATGCTTGGGCAGGGTGTAGCACCTGCTTAGCCCCCTGATCAGGGTCACGTGAAGCCATAGGAGCAGGTGGTGGATGGTCGTATGAGCAGCTGGTGCATATCACAAGTCCTGGTCATGCAACCATTGATGCCAAGCAGACGATCTCTGAAGAGTATTGATAACATCTGGGGTCACCCATCTTGTAAAGACACTGCTTAGAAGAAGGAAATGGCAAACCACTTTTGTGGAAAAATTTGCCAAGGACTGTCCTGACCATAGTCACCTACGCCATATGACATGGCACTTGATGCTGATAATGACATTGTAAGAATGCCATGGATTTACTAAATAACCAAATAATACCCAAATATACCTAGAATCAAAAAGAAAGGCACTATAGGAAAGAAAGACTTCGATAATTCTGATTCAAAAAGAAAATCTGAATCAGAATTGGGTTTAGTATCACCAGCATATCTCATGAAATTTATTGTTTTTATGGCAGCAGTGCTTTGCAATACATATTGAAAACTGAATTACGTAAATCTATACTGTACATATAATAGTTAAATTAAATAAGTAGTGGTAAAAGTAGTGAAGTAGTGTTCAGGAGTTCAATGTCCATTCAGAAATCTGATGGCAGAGGGGAAGAGGCTGTTCCTGAATCACTGAGTGTGTGCCTTCAGAGTCCTGTACCTTCTCCATGATGGTAGCAATGGGAACATGTCTGGGTGATAGGGATCCCTAATGACAGATGCCGCTTTTTTGAGGCATTGCTGCTCCTTGAAGGTGTCCTGGATGCTGGGGAGGCTAGTGCCCATAAAAGAGCTGACTGAGTTTACAAAATTCTGCTGCTTATTTTGATCCTGTGCAGTGTCAACAGCGCACCCCACCCCCATACCAGACAGTGATGCAACCAGTTAGAATACTCCCCACGCTACATCTGTAGAAATTTATGAGTGTCTTTGGTGACGTACCAAACCTCTGCAAACTCCTAATGAAATATAGCCACTGCCGTGCCTTCTTTGTAACTCAGCTACGATCCTCCTACATTGCCCAAGCTCTGCCTCAGACAGTTTCCTCTATTGTTTTGCTGTCTGTGAGCTTTTATACTGTGGTTCTTTTAATGTTGGCTGCTTGTTCAGTTAACATGCCCTGAACTGGATTTCCACGCTTTCCCTGACTGTCTCACAAATATTTTCAATTCATCATTACGATTTTCCCACTATTTATTTTCAAGTAGTTAGTCTTCATGACATTCCTTATACTTACCATGATATTTTCCTTATCAGACTGAGCTGTTCTACCCATTTTCTTTAGCTTCTCTGCTTGAGTATGCTATGTACAGCTTTGCATGTTGTAGAACCAAATGCTAGAGATGTGAAGGCAGTGTTGAAAAATCTGAGAGGAAAAAAGATGCAAAGATGGGCCTAGGTAACGGGGTACGATGAGTCATCTCTGATTTCTGAGGGCAATAAAGCAGAACAAATTTAGATTCTCAGTGAACTTCTGTCAGGAGTATACCCTGGGTTCTCTCTGTGCTGTAAGGTGGATGAACATTGAATTAGGTCACTTTCTCCTGAAATCAGGTGCATGGGCTGAAGTCGTGCTTCCTCTGCTCCCACATGCAACTTCACTACATCCTAGAATTCAGAGAGAGAAATGTGGATTTGCCATGTAAATTCTCATGGTCCTTTCCTGTTGAACAAAACATATCTTCAAATTCTTCTCTTTCCAGTGCTGTCTCTGTTTTGTTTTGTCTAGCTGTGAGTTTTATTTTCTAGCCAGCAGTCTTCAATGTGCTCTGTGCATGACTCAGACAGATTATCTTTGCTATAAACGGCTGGAAGGCAAGATAGTAGTGGTCTGTGAACATTGATCTGTAAGATTACCCCAAATTCCTCTTGCTCAGGTCTGGCGTGTACTGAACAAAGCATATGTTCATTTAAGGTCAAGAACTGAGAGCCACTATTTTGGACATGGAGTCAGAAGTGTAGGAGATCAGCAAGGCCAAAATAATTTTTCTTTGACAAAACATTGTGGGAATCTAAGGAACAATGCGTCTGATTTGAATTCTTGCCCAGAGTATAAGTACCTGTGCTACGTTTTGAGTTTTTTCTCTAAGTGTGATAGTAATATTTGAGAAAGTTTCTACGCAAAATTTTATTTTGAACATATTTTGAAAAATCTATATTAAATTCCTTTTGATTCATGCCAGAAATCAGTTGTAATTTCCACCCATTTTTTCCCTTGACCAATAGGCTAGAATAATTGCTAGAACTTAGTGGGTCAAGCAAAGGGATAGTCAAGGCCTTGTATCCTAACTGAGTGCTTCCAGTATTTTTTTGCTCCAGATTTCAGCATTTTCAGTCTTGTGTCTGCAGGTTAGAATAGTTTACTTTAGTGTTCATTGGTGTTCCAGTCCATTGCATACTAGGTAATTAAAATATATTTCCTGTTTTCTATTTTAATTTACTATTTCTACTGTGCCGAAAGGAAAGAAAAATGTAAAAGAAGGCTGTATACTGGATGGGACTATGCAAAGGCAATCCTCAAGCTGATCTTTGATGCCCCTGACTGGTAGAATTCAGCATGGCTAACTAGTTGATTGTCCAGCTGAGCAATGATTAAACCTGAGGGGTGAGGTGTGGGGAAGAGAACATTTATTTTAAGACTTATGTACAATTTACTTCTCAACCACCATTTGTATTGTGTGTTTGCAGTCTGGTCAAACAAGCCATGTTTTTCCCTAAAGAGTTGTTTCCACAACTTTAAACATAATTGCTTTGAAGTTTTGTATATTGTGCAGGTACTTTCATAAAGGTTGTAGAAGCTTCTTGTGCTCTGCAGGTAATGTAAAAATGGTATCATTTTCCTGCAGTCAGATATATCGATTGCAGCTCAGCAGCCAACATCCCCTCAAAACTGATCAATAAGCTACAAAACATCGGCTTTAATGCCTCTTTTGGGCAACTTCCTCACTTTCAGACATCGGTCAGTTCAGAGCAACAACAACAATATCTCCATCAGCACGGATGCACAACAAATCTGTGTGCTCTGACCCCTGCTCTACTTGCTTTGTGTGACTAAGCCATATTTAAGTTTGCTGATGACAGCACCGTTATTGTCTGAATCAAGGGTGGTGATGATTCAGCATATAGGAGGAAGACTGAAAATCTGGCTGTGGTGCCACAACAACAACTCTATGCAAGGAAACGAATCTGAGGGTGAATAATGGTCATAGATATGTACTTTGAGAATAAATTTAATTTAAACTTCTAAATATTGTAACCAAAGCTGCCACCACTATCTCCTTTGGAATCTCATTCCCAATGTTCACCGTCTTCCATGTGAAACACTTGTCCCTCAGATCTCTAGTACTTAAGTATTTAAGAAATCAATAATTTGCCTATCTCTGTATGTCCACAGCAGTAATATCCTAGGTTAGATGAGCAAAGCACATGCATGCAGAATAGAGTCTTTTTAAATTTCAGGTTAATCGTCTGGCTTATTGAATAGTAATACAAAGCATAGCAAAGAGAATACCATGCCTTTGATACTTAGCTTCAGTGCTCATAGGGTGTATGCCCATATTCAGAATTTTTGTGCCTTTGTCAACATTTTCTTTCAGCACAAAGTAATAAAGACATTGGACAGGTGTCCAGTTTGTTCCTGATATGCACTACAGAAATGCTGACTCTAAGGACAGGTATCACAGGATGTTAAGAAAAACTTTAAATGATCAATTTGGCTAAGATCACTGAACATCTTAGTCAACTTTCTCGTGTTTATCTTAGTCAACATATGAACTTAAAGAATTTAAGCTTAAAATTTCTTATTATCCGATTTCAAGTTCAGCTCAGTTGTCAGTAATTGGAAATTCAAACAAGAAGTACGGTTGCAGGAAATAGTCTGAAACAGGCCCTTTGGCCCATCTAGTCCTTGCAATCTAAAATAAAGTAGAAAATCCCAAAAGTACCTAGCAGATCAGGCAGCATCTGTGGAAGGGAAAACAGAGTTAATGATTCAAGTGAAACAGCCTTCATCAGAGCTGTCTGTCCTTCCAAATATTTCTGGCATTTTCCATTTTTATAGTAACATTGCCTTCTGCTCTCCTCTCCTTAACTAATGGCCTACCAAATCAGTTACCGTAAAAGGGCCTTTTGTACTGGAACTTTAAATCATGCCTTGGGGAATTCTAATTTCTCACATCATTTCAATTATATACATGAAGAATTTTATTTTGTGTGTCATTTTCTTCATAATGTTTCTTCTTCATGATGATCAATGTACAATTGAAAATTCTTCCATGAAAAATGATAACTCCTATCTTCCTATTAACTCTATAGCTACTTGGTAGGGAGAAAATAGCTTTTAATACAATAGTTTTAAAAAAACAAGAGCAATTATACTACACTCTCTTGGTCAAAACATCACCCACCCCCCTTTAGCACACACAAATACTGAAGGAACTCAGCAGGTCAGGCATCAACAGTGGATTTTCACTCTTAATATGTAACCTTAACAAATATGATTATTTAATAGTGAGTTTGTGTTTTCTTGAGATTGACATTAATTAATGTAGCCAGTTAATTTCAACCCCAAGCGAATGAGCTTTTGTACCCCTAGGTTGTCAAATTAAATGTTCTTTGAAATTCCAGGAATAATTTGCATGCTGTTTGCATTTCAACCACCCAGATGGAATTTCAACTGCTAGTACTTTTCAGGAACGTTTCAAAGATAACATGTGAAATGTTAATAATTCAAATTGTCACACTGTGGAATACAGTGCACTAATTTGGTCTCCTCAATTGTCAGATTAGTAACACAAACATCTCAAAAAGGCAATAAGATTTGTATATTAACCCCATACAAGGAGTTAAGAGTGTTGTGCTCTTGTTTTCGTTTGTGTAAAATAATTTTCCTCCAAGGTCACATTATGGTGAGAGGGCGGGTGGGTGGGTACTTACATAAGACCATAAGATATAGGAACAGAATTAGGCCCCTTGGCCCATCGAGTCTGCTCTGCTATTTCATCATGGCTGATCCATTTCCCTCTCAACTCCAATCTTCTGCCTTCTTCCTGTATCCCTTCATGCCCTGACTAATCATGAATCTATCAACCTCTGCCTTAAATAGAACCAATGATGGCCTCCACAGCCCCCATGGCAACAAATTCCCAGATTCACCACTCTCTGGATAAAGAAATTTCTCATCATCTCCATTCTAAAAGGACGTCTCTCTATTCTGAGACTGTATCTTCTGATCTTAGACTCCCCCACCATGGGAAACATCCTTTCCACATCTATTCTATTGAGGCCTTTCAACATTCAATTGGTTTCAATGAGGTCACCCCTTATTCTTCTGAATTCCAGATAGCAGAGTCTCAGAGCCATCATACACTCCTCATATGGTAAGCTTTTCAATCCTGGAATAATTTTCATGAACACCTTTGAACCATCTCCAACGACAGCACATCTTTTCTTAGATAAGGGGCCCAAAATTGCTTACATCTGTGATTTTGACTGAAGATCAGGATTCTGTGAATTTGTTGGAGATTTTTGCCACTCATGTTAATTGCATCTGGCTTATTACTGGCAACAACTTAGAAACATAGAAAAACTACAGCACAATACAGGCCCTTTGGCCCACAAAGTTGTGCTGAACATGTCCCTACCTTAGAAGTTACTAGGCTTACCTATAGCTCTCTATTTTCCTAAGCTCCATGTACCTATCGAAAAGTCTCTTAAAAGACTCCATCGTATCTGCCTCCACCACCATTGCCGTCAGCCCATTCCACGCATTCATCACTCTCTGAGTAAAAAAACTTACCCCCAACATCTCCTCTGTACCTACTCCCCAGCACCTTAAACCTGTGTCCTCTTGTTGCAACCATTTCAGCCCTGGGGAAAAAGCCTCTGACTATCCAAATGATCAATGCCTCTCATCATCTTATACACCTCTATCAGGTCACCTCTCATCCTCTGTCGCTCCAAGGGAAAAAAGATGAGTTCACTCAAGCTATTCTCATAAGGCATGCTTCCCAATCCAGGCACCATCCTTGTAAATCTCCTCTGCACCCTTTCTATGGTTTCCACATCCTTCCTGTAGTGAGGCGACCAGAACTGAGCACAGCACTCCAAGTGGGGTCTGACCAGGGTCCTATATAGCTGCAAGATTACCTCTCGACTCCTAAATTCAATTCCACAATTGATGAAGGCCAATACATCATACGCCACCTTAACCACAGAGTCAACTTGTGCAGCTGCTTTGAGCGTCCTATGGACTTGGACCCCAAGATCCCTCTGATCCTCCACACTGCCAAGAGTCTTACCATTAATACTATATTCTGCCATCATATTTGACCTACCAAAATGAACCACCTCACACTTATCTGGGTTGAACTCCATCTGCCACTTCTGAGCCCAGTTTTGCATCCTATCAATGTCCTGCTGTAAACTCTGACAGCCCTCCACACTATCCACAACACCTCCAAACTTAGTGTCATCAGAAAACTTACGAACCCATCCCTCCACTTCCTTATCCAGGTCATTTATAAAAATCATGAAGAGTAAGGGTCCCAGAACAGATCCCTGAGGCACACCACTGGTCAATGACCTCCATACAGAATATGACCACTCTTTGCCTTCTGTGGGCAAGCCAGTTCTGGATCCACAAAACAATGTCCCCTTGGATCCCATGCCTCCTTACTTTCTCAATAAGCCTCGCATGGGGTACCTTATCAAATGCCTTGCTGAAATCCATACACACTACATCTACTGCTCTTCCTTCATCAATGTGTTTAGTCACATCCTCAAAAAATTCAATCAGGCTCGTAAGGCACAACCTGCCTTTGACAAAGCCATGCTGACTACTCCTAATCATATTATACCTCTTCAAATGTTCATAAATCCTGCCTCTCAGGATCTTCTCCATCAAATTACGAACCACTGAGGTAAGACTCACTAGTTTATAATTTCTTGGGCTATCTCTACTCCCTTCCTTGAATAAGAGAACAACATCTGCAACCCTCCAATCCTCTGGAACCTCTCCCATCCCCATTGATGATGCAAAGATCATCACCAGAGGCTCAGCAATCTCTTGCCTCACCTCCCACAGTAGCCTGGGGTACATTTTGTCCAGTCCCGGTGACTTATCCAACTTGATGCTTTCCAAAAGCTCCAGCACATCCTCTTTCTTAATATCTACATGCTCAAGCTTTTCAGTCTGCTGCAAGTCATCACTACAATCACCAAGATCCTTTTCCATAGTGAATACCGAAGTAAAGTATTCATTAAGTACCTCTGCTATTTCCTCCAGTTCCGTACACACTTTCCCACTGTCACACTTGATAGATCCTATTCTTTCACTTCTTATCCTCTTGCTCTTCACATACTTGTAGAATGCCTTGGGATTTTCCTTAATCCTGCCTGCCAAGGCCTTCTCATGGCCCCTCTGGCTCTCCTAATTTCCTTCTTAAACTCTTTCCTATTAGCCTTATTATCTTCTAGATCTCTAACATTACCTAGCTGTCTGAACCTTTTGTAAGCTTTTCTTCTTGACTAGATTTACTACAGCCTTTGTACACCACGGTTCCTGTACCCTACCATAACTTCCCTGTCTCATTGGAACGTACCTATGTAGAACTCCGCACAAATACCCCCTGAACGTTTGCCACATTTCTTCCATACTTTTCCCCGAGAACATAAGTTTCCAATTTAAGCTTTGAATTTCCTGCCTGTTAGCCTCATAATTCCCCTTACTCCAATTAAATGTTTTTCTAACTTGTCTGTTCCTATCTCTATCCAATGCTATTGTAAAGGAGATAGAATTATGATCACGATCTCCAAAATGCTCTCCCAGTGAGAGATCTTGATGGTCATAATGACAAGTTACTACCGTAATTGTCATTACTAATGAATGGCAATTAGTCATATAAAATTCCAGAACGCTTCACTGTAAAGCATTGCAAATGTGACAGTCAATTTTAAGCCTTTTTTTTTTGTAATATCCTTTGTTTCAATTTCACAGGCAAAAGGGCTATATCTACCATAGTTGATATAGAATTCTACTAAATATTTAAATATAATTGCATTATTTGATGGGACCAGTTAAACAAAGAAATAAAAACATGTGGTCTCACTGAAAAGCACAATGGATGGCTGCAATCTGTATTGAACCAGGGGTTCCCAACCTTTTCTTTTTAATATCATGGACCAATGAGCAAGGGGTCTGTGGACCCCAGGTTGGGAACCTCTGTTGAAAACGAATGCAGCGTTTTCCTCTAAATTCAATGATCCTGAAGCAATTTTTCACACGCTTTCTCTGTTCAGTAATTTCTACAGCTACAGGAACTCAAAGGAAGATGAGCTGAAAAAAAAACAAAAACACTATTTCCTATTTCAAACAGGTTGTCCATTTGTACCCTTGTACTAAGTTGAAGTAAGTTACGTAGCTTTTTGGTGTGTTATATGCCTCTGATTATTTTCGCTAATCATAAGGCTGAGTAATTGTTTTTGAAATAATATCCCCTTCTCTTCACAATTTTTATAAATGACCTGGATGAGGAAGTGGAGAGATGGGTTAATAAATTTCCTGATGACACAAAGGTTGGAGGTGTTGTGGATAGTGTGGAGGGCTGTCAGAGGTTACAGTGGGACATCAGTAGGATGCAAAACTGTGCTGAGAAATGGCAGATGGAGCACAACCCAGATAAGTGTGAGGTGGTTCATTTTGGTAGATCAAATATGATGGCAGAATATAGCATTAATGGTAAGACTCTTGGCAGTGTGGAGGATCAGAGGGATCTTGGGGTCCGAGTCTATAGGACACTCAAAGCAGCTGCGCAGATTGACTGGCTGGTTAAGGAGACATACAGTGCATTGGCCTTCATCAGCCGTGGGATTGAGTTTAAGAACCGAGAGGTAATGTTACAGCTGTGTAGGACCCTGGTCAGACCCCACTTGGAGTACTGTACTCAGTTCTGGTCAGCTGACTACAGGAAGGATATGGAAACCATTGAAAGGGTGCAGAGGAGATTTACAAGGATGTTTCCTGGATTGGGGAGCATGCCTTATGAGAATAGGTTGAGTGAACTTGGCCTTTTCTCCTTGGAGCAGTGGAGGATGAGAGGTGACCTGATAGAGGTGTATAAGATGATGTGAGGCATTGATCGTGTGGATAGTCAGAGGCTTTTTCCCAGGGTTGCAACAGCTAACATGAAAGGGCACAGTTTTAAGGTGCTTGGAAGTAGGTACAGAGGAGACGCCGGGGTAAGTTTTTTACGCAGAGAGTGGTGAGTGTGTGGAATGGGCTGCCGCCGATGGTGGTGGAGGTGAATACAATAGGGTCTTTTAACAGACTCCTGGATAGGTACATGAAGCTTAGAAAAATAGAGGGCTATGGGTAACCCTAGGTAATTTCTAAAGTAAGTACGTGTTCAGCACAGCATTGTGGGCTGAAAGGTCTGTATTGTGCTGTAGGTTTTCTATGTTTCTAAACATAAGCTATTAATGACTTGTGCCGAGTAAACAATTTTGAAGTTCATGTTACACTGTGCATTTCAGGATGTAACAACTACCAATGAAATTACAGTGAACAACAGCATCAGAAAGACAGACCATGGAGATGACGTACTGCAAGCCAGTGAACAACACTCCTCTTATCAAACAGAAATGGTAATAACTGCATTACAACTCTTGGATATGGTTATTCAAAATTGAATTCTTCATTGTTCTGTTTTTTTTAAATATAATGTTATGGATTGATTAAAAGGCACGGTGATCTGATTTGGGTTTGAGTAATTTCTAAGGTTGGGACATGTTTGGCAGAACTTTGTGGGCCGAAGGGCCTGTATTGTGCTGTAGGTTTTCTATGCTTCTAAAATATATGGCTTTTGAGAGCTAAAAATCAGAGAATCTAATCATTTGACTTGGTAAAACATACTGCTACTCTAAAATTGTGGATTTAACTTTTAACTAGTAGTGGTTTAAATTACCTGGATTACATAACGCGATACTTGTGTATTTTGCATTATGTTAAGAGTACCATTAAAACTGAAGGATTTCTGCAGGTCTCTGTTACTGAGCAGAATACTCAGCAAACAAGAGTGATGGAACATTTTGAAAATCACTTCAATGGTAAGTGCCCGTAATTGTATTATGTATGAAAGAAATACTGGAATGATTTATTTATGCCATGCTTAATTCGTTTTGACATCCAAATTGGCACAAAGTACCACCAACTCCATAGATATACAGTAGATGTTTGTATTTCCTCTTCTACTGATTTCAGACTAACTCGTTTATAGTTTTCTGTCTGTTTGTCAGTCAGTCTATCTATCTATCTAGATAGATAGAGCACGGAATAGGCCCTTATGGCCTTTTGAGCCACACCAACCAGCAACCCCAGAGTTAACCCTAGTCTAATCATGGGACAATTGAACAATGACCTATTAACCTACCAACTGGTACATCTCTGGACTGTGAAGGAAACCGGAGCATCCGGAGGAAAGTCATACAGTCACGGGGAGAACATACAAACTCCTTACAGGCAGCAGTGGGGAATTGAACCCAAGTCACTTGTACTGTAAAGTGTTGTGCTAACCACTACTCTACCATGCCACTCTTTGCCTTCTTTCTTAAATTATGGGATTCCACTTGCAACATTGGATATGACAGAATCCATCAACTTTCCTGTATCTCATCCAAATAAACCTGGACCCATTACTTTGGATAATGAAATCAAACGTGAACCTGTTCTCAACCAATGCCAATGAGTTTTCACACTTAAATAAGCTTTCAGGCCAACAATCTGTGGAAAATTAATTTTGCATATCAGGTCCATTCCTTTCAACAAAAAAAAATCAGAACGTTAAACCTTTTATCTGTATCACTAAGATTTTCCGTAGCGGTTCACCAGAAGCTTGGCAAAAATCCACTTACAAATGGAGTTCCATCTAAGTTATTCTGATGAACAAGTGAAGTTTGAATAAAAAGTTGTGGAGTGTATTCTTGTGCCAAGTTGGGTAATAAATGATTCACAAGGCATTAGGAGTAGAGCGCTTCTACATTATTAACAAAAAAGTTCAATGCTGTCTGCAGAGGCCATGTTAATTATGCAAAAGGATCAGAAGTTTGATGATATTTGGTTTAAACATCATGAAACTGGAAGTATAGGACTTTTTTTTTGGTAATACCTCTCTGAATTGAAATGAAGTGCATTCCCATTTTTCTTACATTTAAGATTAACGGTGTGAAGAAATTTTGCTGGGAAGGGTAGGATATATACAAGTTTTAATTAGGAATTCGGGATAATTTAAATTTTACATTCTTTTTTTATTTTATTGTATTTATTTATTGAGATACAGCACAAAATAGGCCCTTTTGCCCCATGAGCCTCATCGCCCAGCAACCCCCAATTTAACCCTAGCTTAATCATGGGACAATTTACAGTGACCATTTAACCTACAAACTGATACATCTATGGACTGTGGGAGGAAACCAGTGCACTTGGAGGAAACCCACATGGTTACTGGGAGAACATACAAACCCTTCCCAGGCAGTGGTGGGAATTGAACCCGCGTCACTGGTATTGTAAAGCATTGTGCTGTACCTATACACTACCAAGCTGCCAATTCTCCTATTGCAAGAGTTCTTCCATTTATATTTGAACAGTGGATGGAATGACCGAAGATGAGGTGCCTAAAATCTCCACTCAGATGTTAAAGCAGCAGTTCGAAAAATCAGCCCAGCCCACCCAGACGGCATCAAACACCACCAAACAGATTAAGGTAAAATTCAGTTTGCATTTAACCGCATGCATCTTAACAAAAGTGACTTCTGATACTGTTTGCCTAATTGGTAAAAATAATTAATACAAAAAATTGTGCATCGTAAATGCAGTGGTTTCATCTGGGAAAAGAGAGGTGTATTTGTACTAACTTTGTCTTGCTTCTTTTTCTAATTTAACATTTCTTTTCTCTGCTGCACATCATTATTTTTTTTGCCATTTCCTTTTATCATGTAAATATTAAATTCCACCCTTTCATCATTCTCCCCTACATATTCCTTTGTTCCATTAAGTCATAAAATTAGGTATGCAAAGAAACGGTTGTGGAGAATTTAAGGATATTTTGAAGGAAACGCGCAGGTAAGAACTCACTTCTACGCTGTGATGATTCATTAACTACAGCTGCCGGGAAATAAGAGAACCTAATTTTAATATCTGCAGCAGAGAAGCAATTTGAAGAAGTAACACGATATTTTGTCTTTGTGAGATTTAGAGCGTTTGGTGAAACGGTTTGATGACAATGATGTTGTGCATTGCATGGAGATTGATTTGAAACAGATGTCCAAACAGCATGTTGGATATCAGCGCCGGAATACTCTCCATAGTTCAACCTGCTTATTGACTTTTCCATAAAGGCAGAACTTAACTTCGAAGATATGGAGTGGCCTCCTCTTGTCTCCACATCCAACATTTCTGCAAGAGCGGGCAAGCTTACTGAAGTCGTCACATTGAGAGAAATAGAGAGTGCAGCTGCTTCATTTTCTGTCAGTTCCAGTAACCGTGGGAGCATGGAAGAATTCCCTCCTCCTCCGCCGGAGTTGCTCAATACACCTCCTGAAATAAATTTGTCGCCGCATCCCGAACCATCCCCTTCCTCAAGAAAACAAGTCATTCCCAAGGACCTATATGCCAAACAGAGGAATCTGTACGAATTGAAGCGTTTATATAAACATATCAACCCTGAGATGAGGAGGAACCTGGAAAAGGAATTAATTCAAGAGATCAGTGAGATTGTGACGAAAGAAACGAAAGAAACCAATGTAGTTGGGGATGTACAGCAGGCTCGATATGTTTTTGAACACACTGGTCTCAGTCCTCAGAAATGTGTGAGCCCAGAGAGGGAGTATTTAGAATGGGATGAGATCCTCAAAGGAGAGGTGCAGTCCATGCGCTGGATGTTTGAGACTCAACCCTTAGATTCCATCAAGGATGAATCCCCTGATGAAAGCAATGGAAAATGCATTTCCCAGCAGGAAATGATAGCGGGAGGTGACGTAAAGTACACAACTTGGATGTTTGAGACGCAGCCTATCGATACCCTTGGTGTAAGTCCTCCTGATTCTACAGACATCACGGGCAAGATTCCCGAATTAGCCAGAGGAGATGTTCGCACTGCCACCTGGTTGTTTGAAACACAGCCGCTGGATTCAATGAACAGGAAGTACCAGGAAAGTGATCAGGCCACAGAGACTACTGTCACTAAAGACATTACCGCTGGTGATGTCAAAACTGCAAGGTATTTATTTGAAACTCAATCCCTTGACACACTTGGGCACTTGGATTCTGTTGATGAAAGTAACTTCCTGCAGTTAAAATCTGAAGTTGAAGAAATAAAAGGAAATGTGAAGAAGACACTGAAGTTGTTTGAAACCCAGCCCCTCTATGTTATTAGGGACCAGGCTGGTCATGTGCTGGAGATCAAAACTGTTAAAAGAGAGGAGATTGAGAGAGGTGATGTCACAACAGCTCGCTGGCTATTTGAAACTAAACCTTTAGACATGATTAATAAGGATGTTTCAAGTATAAAGGTTGTATGCGGGATCTCCAGGGAGGAAGTTAATCGAGGCGGTGTCAGCAGGGCTAAGTGGCTCTTTGAAATGCATCCACTGGACAGCATCAAAGAACAGGTTGAAACAGATTCTTCTACCAAGTATAAAGAAGAAATTCTTGGTGCCGATGTGAGCAAACAATGCTGGATGTTTGAAACCCAGCCAATTGACTCACTAAAAGACAATGACAATTCAAGGCCGGTAGAAATGGAAGAAATAATAGGGGGAGATGTACGTTCAACAAAACATTTGTTTGAGACACTTCCTATGGATGCTCTGAAGGACAGCACAGACATAGAACAGCTTAAACATACGATTGCTTCCGAAGAACTTAAAGGGAACGTGAGACATCAGACTTGGGTTTTTGAGACCCAACCACTTGAGATGATTGGGGAAGAGAAAGAAAAATATACAAAATCAATCCAACTAGAAGCAATCAAAAAAGGCGACGTGAGCAATTATAGGCAGGTGTTTGAAACAATGAATTTAAGTCACATTGATGAATCTAAAAAGATTCAAGTGGATGGTGTAACCAGTGGCGCTGTGCGGTCTAATAGAACTTTATTTGAAACAACTCCGCTATATGCCATTCAAGATAGTGCTGGACACTATCATGAAGTCAAAACTGTGAGGAGAGAAGAAATTGTGAGGGGTGACGTTCGAACATGCAGATGGATGTTTGAGACGACTCCTATTGATCAATTTGATGAAAGTATTCAGAAGTTTCAAATAATCAGGGGGATATCTAAGGAAGAAGTACAATCTGGTGATGTGAAAACAGCCAAGTGGCTCTTTGAAACACAGCCACTTGATACCATAAAATATTTCAACAGCGCAGAATGTGAAGAAATCACTACAAAAGAGCTTGATGACATCAGAGGGGACGTTCAAACTTGCCGATGGCTGTTTGAGACACAGCCAATGGATGCTCTCTATGAAAAGGTCGATGTTAAAAATGAAGTAAGCGAGATCCAGAAAGGCGATGTGAAAACGTGTACATGGTTATTTGAAACACAGCCCTTAGACACAATAAAAGATCACTCAGAAACATTCATCACAATGCGAACCATTCAGCAGGAAGAGATACAGGGATGTGACGTTCAGTTAGCTCGGATTCTATTTGAGACTGAACCTCTGGGGAATATCCAAGGGGAAAAGAAGGAAGAATTTAGACAAATAACTGAAATAGATATTCAGTCAGGGGATGTATCTCGTAAGAAATGGATCTTTGAAAATAAATCCCTTGACTTGATTAGCTCCAGTTCAGAAGAAACTTTGAAGAAAATTAGATCTGTGACAGCAGAAGATATTCAGAAGGGTGATGTCATTAAATGTACCTGGCTTTTTGAGAATCATCCAATAGATATGATCAGAGAAAGGTCTGAAGAAAGAGAAAATTTTTGCACAGTCAAAGATGTTCAGGGTGGAGATGTTGGTAAAGGACGCTTCATTTTTGAGACCTTCTCACTGGATCAGATTAAGGAAGAATCATCGGAAAATACACATTGTAAGGAATTTAGTATGGATGAAATAGAAAAAGGAGACGTCAAAAACTACACTCTGCTGTTTGAAACCCAGCCGTTATATGCTATTAAAGACAAGGAAGGGTGTTACCATGAAGTGACGACAGTTCGGAAAGAGGAAGTGATCACTGGGGATGTACGGGGTACCAGATGGTTGTTTGAAACTAAGCCTTTAGACTTAATTAATGAAAATGATGAAGTATATATCATCAAAGCTGTGACACAGGAGGATATTCAAAAAGGCGATGTAACTTCTGCACGTTGGAAATTTGAAACACAGCCACTGGACAAAATTGCAGATGATGAGAAAGTAATCCCAAAAACAATCTGTGACGTGCAAGGTGGGAATGTGAGATCAAGTACCCAGCTATTTGAGTCCAACTCCCAGCAGAAATATGTCAGAACAGTCAGTGTCAGTGAGATTCAACATGGTAATGTTAGGACGGCCACTTGGCTTTTTGAAACTCATACCATTGATGAGATAAAAGGAGAAGATTCAGAATATAAGGAGATTAAGACCGTTGAGCGAGAAGATGTACAAAAAGGAGAAGTGAAGCAGGCCATTTGGCTTTTTGAAAAGCAGCCACTGGACAGCATACAGGAGGTTAATAAAACATCTACAAAAATACTTCAGGAAGATATTCCACAAGGAGATGTTAGAACCACAACCTGGCTTTTTGAAACGACACCTTTGCACCAGTTCAATGAAAGTCCAGTAGAGAAGCCAGAAATAATGGGGAAAAATATTAAGGAGACCCTTAAATCTCTTTATGATTGCAAAATCCTTCAATCCCGGGGAATCCTGATTGAAGCAAATGAAGTTGGAAATGTCAAAATGGCTAAATATCAACTTTTGAATCAAACCTCCCCAGAGATACAAAAAGAACAAATTGTCAGGGGAGATCTGCAACATATCATGATGAAGTTATTATCCAAGAGAGCAACTCCAGTGAAGGGAATTACTGTTGACCATGATGAAAAAGGCAACATCCATTTGACAACAGCACAGCTTTTGAAGAGAGCAACAGATATTGATGTAAATAAAGAGGAAATAATTGGTTGTAATATTCAGCAAGCAATCGACAAGCTTTTAAATCAAGACACTACTGCAAAGAAGGGAATTCTAATTCAAGAGAGTGAAAAGGGGGACATCAAAATGACAGTTTATTCTCTTCTCAACAGGACAGATTACACTAAAGTCCACCAAGGTGAAGACATTAAAGGAGATGTTCAAGGGGCAATTAATAAGCTTATAAATACACCTCAGAGCAGTGGACTTTCTCAGAAAGTTAAAGTAAATGACATAGAAAAAGGAAATGTTCAGTTCTATACAACATGCATTGAATCAGGGGCATTGGACTATCTTAAACTCCTTCAGCTGGAGACTGATGAAACTGTTGTAGTTCAAGAGGAACCCGAGGAAATGATTCATGGTGATGTCGAGGCTGCTAAAAAAATGCTTCAGATGCAACAAATGCAAATTGAACGGACAGTTGCAGAGTCTGAGATTTTATCTGGAGATGTCCAAAGTGCAATGTTGGCTTTTACCACAGAAAAGCAAAATATATCTCCCAACACTGAAAAAGAAGAAATTATACCCGGAAATTTAAAGGCAGCTTTGGATTCACTCAATCAAGCCATTAATCAACCCATACTTGTAGAAAAGGAACCAGTTGTATGGGGCAACTTACCAGCAACTCTCAAGTCTCTTGAAGATGCAAAATGTCATAAAAAAGATGTCAAAAAGTTTGTTGGTATCCCAGGGGAGATTAAAGGCACCCTGGATTCATCACAGAAGTCAGTAATTAGTAGAGTCAAAGAAAATGAGAAAGATGTGGTGTGCGATGACTTCACTTCTTTGGAAGAGGCTCAAAGTAAAATGAAGCACATTGAAATGGAAGTCATAACGAAAGGTGACTTTCAAACCACAACAGCAAGTGTGCTGGAAGGAAGTTCTGAAAAGATAGCATTCCCACACCAGTTGGGCAAAAAAGGATGTGTGAAAGCTACAATCCAAAAACTACCAGACTGGCCACAACTTCACACCAGTACATCAGCAGGAAGCCAAAGTAACATTGTAGTGCGACGTGAAGGCCAGAAACACATGTCTGTAGCAAAAAATATTGAGGATAAAGAAGATGCACTGGCCTGCATAAAATCACATTTAGCAGCTCAAGAGCGAAATAATATCAATATTACCAAGCACACTAATAAGGGAATTCAGGCAAAACAGAGCGTGAAACATCTTGTGAGTACGCAAAATGTTAATACGAGAGTAGATCATCCAGTGAAAAGTTATCCAAGAGAGAAAACACAAACTGTTTCACTACCTGATGACCAACATCAAAATGAAGTTGTTAAGAAAAGCAGAACAATCTCAGATGTGTATGCAACCTCAAGTACCTCTGAACATATTGGTTCTCAAAAAGTAAATGTGACCAGAAACAAATCTACAGTTGACAGTAAAGAATTTTTCTGTTCAGTTGATGGAAAAACACCTAAACAGTTTGTTTCAGTTTCAAAGAAAGTTCAGAAAACCTCCCATTTGCCAAAAAATTCTGAATTTTTTGATATATCAAATACTGAAATTTGTGCAGGATCGGATACAGTTGTTGGACAAGTGGTAACCTGTGCAACCAACCAGGGCACTAATATCACTCAGCAAAGTGCACAGACGTTAAATCAAGACATTCAGACTTCGTCATTGTACTCAACCATAGAAAATGAAGTAGAAGCTAGAAATGAAATTATAAACATTAATGACTTGCGTAAGGCTGACAACCTTAGTCAGGGAATAAATAAAGAACTTGTACCGATGGTCAAATCTGGAACAACTTTATTTGAAAAATCAAGAATAGTTACAAATGGCATGGGCAGTAAAATTGACAGAACTAGAAGGGAAGTATTAAGCCATGTGAAAAAGGGGAGAAAAGCCATGCCTGATGATCAGTTTTCAGCTCCGCTGTATTCTTCACCTGAACCTCCTCTTCCCCCTCCTCCTCCTCCTCCACCTGGAGAAGATGATGGTCAAATGTTTCCTCTCCCACCACCACCACTTATCATCCAAATGAAACCAGAGGTGTATGAAACAGAACTTCCTCCTTCTCCTCTCCCTCCTCCACCCCCTCCTCCCATTAGTCCCACTAGAACTCTTGCACCGGTATCCTTAATCACAGGACACCTTCCTCCATCATCATTACAGTCTGACTTGAATTTACTACTGCCTCCAACCTCTTGCCCTCGGTCTCCTTCGGAACAAAGGAGATATGTTAACAAGACATTGAAGCTGGAGTCAACATCAAAGATGCCACACCTCCAGCCACAAGAGCAAATCAACAAGAAAGCAGCATCCATTTTAAAACCAAATGTAATTATGCCCGAGGAATCTGTATCATCAAAGCTGGGTATTCAACAGCAGAGTCAGGAATTGACGCAGGAAAATATTGTTCTGTGTTCATCAAGTCCACAGGCTGTACAATCCCCATTTCCCCCAGGAGTGTCCCTCAAACCTATTCAAAAACCAACCCAGCCAAAGGAACCAAAATCTCCTTCTGCTAGTAAAAGAGTTTTTGTACCACCTGCTCCTTCACCTACACCAGAAGCTGTAAAGCCACAATCTAAACCTTTTGTCAGGAAATTTAAAACTCCTTTAATGATAGCTGAAGAAAAATACCGAAAAGAGAGAGAAGAAATAGAAAAAAATAAAGCAGCCAAAATGACTTGGCCTGTAAATACAGGAAAGGAAGCAACAGAGGAGTCAAAGCTCTCAGCGAGGGCAGGACCCGAAAATGTGAAGCCTTCAGTCTTGTCGGCTGCAGCATCGGCTGCTGACCATCATCTAAATTCCACAGTTTTTCAGTTAATGGAAACAGAAAATGTGACTACTACTGAGAGACATGTCAGTCACTCAAAGCCTGGAGGTCTTACTGCTGAAGGCCATGCCCCTCAACCAAAACCAGGAGACCCGACTGCCAAGGGCAATCCAATCTATCCAAAACCAGGAGGCCCTATTGTTGAGGAGCATCCAATCTATCGAAAACCAGGAGGCCCTTCTGCTAAGGGACATCCAATCCACCCAAAACTAGGAGGCCCTATTGCTGAGGGGCGTCCTGCTCATCCTAAAGTAGAGGGTCCCACTGCTGAGGGACATTCCATTCATCTAAAATCAGGCAGTACCTCTACTGAGGGACAGTCTCCTCGTCCAAAACCAGGAGGTCCCTTTGCTGAGAGACAATTCTTTCCTCCAACGTTAGAAGAGCCTCCTGCTGTGGATAGGATATCCACAAAAACAGTTACCTCTGCTTCTTCCTCCCAGTCAACACTGTTGTCAGCGTCCGAACAGCTGCATCATATCTTAAACAATTCTGCAGATCTAGCAATGAATAAGGAAGCAACTTTAAACGCACTTAAAGATTCAGTGAAAGATATTGAACAACACAAGGAGGTGCACAAAAAGGCACAAGCTGGCAATCTGAAATCTCAGTCAGCATCCGAGCCAAAATTTAGGCTTAAGACTACCCAGCTTCCTAAAGGTGTTCAAAAAATGCAGGAAAAGAAAGCCGATGCATTGCCATACAAAATGGAGCAAAAGCAACATTTAAAAGCAGAAGAAAATATAAGTCAAAAGAAGGTTGCTATTAAGCAACAGCTTCAACAAAAACAAAATGACCATGTTGGTGTGGCAGAAAAAGAGCAACTTAACTTCAGTGTTCAGGATGAATATAGTTGCTCAGTAACTGAACAGAGAGACTGGAACATTGAAAGGATGGCATTGTCAAAAACACTTACAACAAACCTGACAGACGATCATGTGAAAAATAAGAGAGAGGTGCAACAGAATTATCAGCAGCCATACAGAGCTCATTTAGCAGAAACTCCGAAATCTCAGAACAAGAAGATGGGTGACGCTGGATATAAAGATGCAAAGAAAGAAAAAGAAAAGCAGCATCACGTTAAAACTCAAGGAGAAGCTGTTAAAAAGGTTCAAGGAGAAAGAGTGCGACAGAAGGGTGACTTAGCAAGCCATGCAGTTCACCAAAGCCCGTTGGGCATGCAAGCACACGCACAAAAACAGCTTGATTGGACGGAAAGGACATTTGGAGAAAATCAAGTCGAAACTAAATACAGCACCTTTCGGGCAAAGGAACAAGAAGTTTCTAACGCAATAAATGCAAGTTATGAGCACGGGCTGGTCCCTGCTCACACCGAGGATGTAAAACAGGAGAACAAGGAAAGCAGAGAAACGACAGCATTTGAAAAGGAATTTGATAAAAGAGCTGCAAAGTATTATGTGGAAATCAGTGATAGTTACCAAAAACGTGAGGAGCTGCAAAACATTTTATTCAGAGTAATTCAGTTTGAAAGAGATAATGATAATATGGATTTAAATGTTATGAAAAGCTTTTTAGAAAGGGTTCCAACTTGGCTTACTGATGGCCATGAATTCACCATGAAAGATATCAATGGGAAGAATTTACAAAATATAAAAAAGGAACTAACACAGATTAAAAAGAAAGCATTACTTAAGCTTGCATATTTTGATGAATTAATTCAGAAAGCATTGATATCTATTTCTGGTCTAAAACTGGAAAATGAAATGTTTCGTTCTGCCTCGCCTTCACAAAAGATATCCAAGATAAGTATTGGCTCTTGCAAATTAGAAAAGCAGGTGAAAGAATGTATAGAAGAGCAAACATGTGAAAGTAAAAGGGGACAAGTGAACGAAGGTAGACTTGCAGAACAGAGAGCCCAGTCTCCGGCAATAAGAATGGCATCACCATCCCCGTCTTTCATCACTATTGAGTCGACAGCTAGACGCACAGAATCACCACTTAGAACTGCTCTATCTCCTCCACCTTCTCAGAAAACATACAGTACTCCATCTCCCATCCAAAGGGAAGCTACACATACACCCCCATTATCAATGTGCAACTCAGATATGCCAACGTCCAGAATCCGCACATTTTCAACATCATCTTCTCCAACAAGGGGCAGGCGCTACGATCAGCTTGTCAAACTTAAAGATACTACTGCAAAACTATCACAGGGAATTTCACAACCTGTGCAGCCTACATTTGCTCAGAAAACAGAAAAGAGGTCAGAAATTATCCCATCGCCAGCAACTCTTCGGCGCCAGTTAAAGATTGACCCACCTGCTTTAGATATGTTACATAAATCTGGATCTTCTGTAACAGAAATGTTTGAAGAAGCTAGAAGGTCAGAGGAAAACAAAGTTTATATGCGTAAAGAACCCATAGACGTTCCAGAACGTCTGGGCTCTGACACAGAGGAGAATGAATCTGCCACCAAAAAACAGCAAATTCAAATGCCACAAGTGGCTCTTGCAGAACTTGTTCATCAATTTGAAATGCCTGATCAAACAAATTATTTTCACGAGGAACAGGTCACGTTCTCTGAAAAAATGGGAAATGAGAATAAAGATGATTATTTTGGAAAAATAAAAGAGTTAGAAGAAGTCCCAAAGTTCGATATAAAATCTGTTAAGCCAGTGTTTGAAATTACTGGACAAATACCTATTCCCATGAAACAGTCTTCAAGGGACAGAAAACCACTGAAAAAATCTCAACATTCTCATAAAGTCAGAGATGAAATGAGGAAGTCAACACAATCCATGTTGTATCCTGAAGCAATTAATAAGCAGTTTGTACATGCGGATGGCTTTGAAACGGAAGCAATCAGCGCAAGAACTAGCATTCAACACTCTGAAATGTTTTCGGGTATTGACTCCAGGCATGCCCCACCAACCTATGAAGATGTCATTTCGGGGCAGACTTTAGACATAGCAATTGATCAAACTCCTGAAGAGCTGCTGAAGAATTTCCAAAATACGTGGCAGGAAAGTGAACGTGTATTCAGGAGTCTTGGTTACGAAATCTCAGACAGCAGTGAAACCACCTGGCAAGAAGATGTACTTCATGAACATATGGCTTTGACTGGTAATCTGCATGAGAGTGTGGAGTCAAAACTTACAAAGCATCAACACTAATCCTCGGTATTACAGATCAAGATTCTAATGGAATTTATACTCAATTTATTTTAACTGATTTTCTGTGCTCTGTTATATTCTTTACTTTTCTAATGTGGACACAAATACTAACACTGATCTAAAATGGGTGACACTATTGATATTTAGCTAATAATGAAATCGGCTATAGTGCTGGTTGTCCACCGGTGACAGGAAACTTGTGCCGGGAGAGATTTTAAAGCGGAAAAGCTGTTGCACGGGGGCAGTTCCCCTCGCTTGATCTCAGAAGTCCAGGTCCAGTGGTACGAACAAGCGTCACAAACTGTTGTCTTCCTTGGTTGCAGTGGGTGACCATGACATCTTCTGTTCCTTGCCATGCTCTTCGCTCGCCATGGAGCATTACAGTTCTGCCTTCCTAGATGTTGGATCTCACTGTAGATCTCATTGGCCCAGTTCACCGAAGATGACTTCACATGCTAGGACAGGCATGTTCCTGTCTCACCAGAGTGTGGCCACTGTCACATGCAAACAGGCGATATATTCCCATATAAGCTAATTAATCACTTCTGCATAGCAAATTCAACATCTTGTTTTTTTTTCCTTTACCAAAATCTTGCAGAATAAATGTTTCACTGAGTGTTTCCAGAGCAGTGTGAAAAATAAAGTGCACACTGAACAAGAAAGAAAATAATGAGACCGGAAAATATGATTGAAGAGGAAATTTTAGGATAAGTTTTGAAAGCAAGATGGAGCCAAAAAGGCAAAGTGTGTGAGGATCTGATTAAATTTGATGAGTGAATAGCTATTGATAGTATAACAGTGCTAATAAGGATCAGGGTTGCGGACAGTGCTGGAAGAGAAGTAAGTATATAAAATGTCATTCTTGGAAAAGATCTGATTGGCAGGAAACAAAAAGACCTAATGGTAAGGTCAAGTGAGAATCTGAACATCAATTCCCCGTTTACGTTTTATTTTATCTTATTGATATACAGCATGGAATAGGCCCAGCACTTCCCACTTTAATATAGTCTATTCATGGGATGATTTACAATGACCAATTAGCCTACTAACCAGTACATCTTTGGACTGTGGGAGGAACCTGGAGCAAGCTCACAATGTCATGGGGAGAATGTACAAACTCTTTACAGACCTGTGGTGGGAATTGATCCCAGGTCGCCTGTACTGTAAAGTGTTATGCTAACCACAATGCTACTGCGCTAGTCCTCTATCCACTCCTAGTGAAGAGAAATGAGGAACTTCCTGTTTTCTTGGATATATTATATAACTCCTCTGGTGAAGCACACATTACCATTATCTTTTATGGATTATTCTTATTTTCCACCAACTGCCTTTAAAGATTTATACACCGGCAGTGTTACAATCCGTATACTCATCATTTTCTCTCTGGTGCTTCCTATTTGTATTGTATTCTTAGTTGGATTCTTGTAAATTATGTTACATCATGTTTTCAATGTGAAGTAATATTTGTGATTGGCTTGCCAACATCTTCATTTATAATTCTTGAGTTCTACTCAGAATACACTGTATGCCCTACCTTAAAGTCACTTACATCCTTGGATGTTCCAACTAGAATTTGGATAAATCACACACAAGGGCGGCACGGTAGCATAGTGGTTACCGCAATACTTTACAGCACCAGTGATCGTCATTCCGGGTTCAATTCCTGCCGCTGTCTGTGAGGAGTTTGTACCTATTCCATGTCACCACGTGAGCTTCCTCTGGGTGCTCTGGTTGCCTCACGTCTTTCAAAGATGTACAGGTTAGGGTCAGTAAGTTGAGGGGGAGGTTCATCGGCACTGGATGCATGGAGACACGTGCAGTCTGACCCCAGTTCGTCCACGGACTGTGTTACTCAGTGTTATAAACGATGCGTTTCTCTGTATGTTTCGATGTGAGGAATAAAGCACATTCACAAATGCAGTCTAAGCAGAGTTTTATAGAGCTGCAATATTACCTCTCAACTCTTGAACTCGATCCCCTAATGAAAACCATACTCTTTCTTAATTATCCTATGAATTTCTGCGACAACTTTGCAAAATCAAAATTCAAAGTAAGTTTTTTATCAAAGTACAGATACGTCACTACATACAGCCCAGCCAGAATACACATAAATCCAAGAAACACAATGCAATCAATAAAAGACCAGACTCAACAGGACAAACAACCAATGTGCTAAAGGCAAACAACTGTGCAAACACAAAATAATAATAATAATAATAATAATAAAAATAAATAAGCAATAAATATCAAGAACATGAGATGAAGAGTCCATGAAAGTGAGTCCTTAGGTTGTGGTAACAGTTCATGATAGGGTGAGTGAAGTTATCTCCTTTGGTCCATGAATCTGATGGTTAAAGGGTAATAACTGTTCCTGAACCTGGCAGCGTGGGTCCTAAAGCTCCTGTACCTTCTTCCTGATGACAGCAGAGAGAAGAGTGATTGTCCTGGTTGCTGGGGTCCTTCTGTATCCTTGAGCCTTAAAAACTCCCTCATTCTCTAGACTGATAAGAATTCTGCCAGTAACCTAACACTCTGCCTTCAAGATGCATTTTCCAAGGTATATCACTTCAGACCTTTCTTCCTCGAAAAAGTCAATCAGGCTTATGATTGACCTGTCCCTCACAAAGCCTGCTGACTATTTGTAATAAGACTATGCTTTTACAAATCCTCTAAAATCCTGTCCTTAAGAATCCTCTCCATTAGTTTGCCCACAGATGAGATAAGACTCACTGGTCTATAATTCCCAGAATTGCCCCTATTGCCCTTCTAGAGAAGCAGAACAACTTTTGCTACCCTCCAATGTTCTGCTACTACTACTGTAGTAAGGGAGGATGTAACCATTATTGGCAACATCCCAGCAATCTCTTCCTTCACTTTCCATAGTAACCCGGGGTATATCCTGCCTGGCCCCAGTGACTTGAATATCCTTTTGTTTTTCTGAAGCTCCAACTTTCCCTCTTTCTTAATCACACTTTTCCTTCTATGTGCTAACATCTCATTCATCAAAGTCCGGTAAGACGGTGCCATTATGTGGCGACATTTTGCATACAGCTCCAAAGGGAATCATCAAATATTCTTGTTTAGGACTCCTTCAGCATAATTTTAATACATTTTTAAAAACTATCGACACTCAAAAACCACAGACCTCAGATGGCAGACTTGAGTTGCAAGTGCAGTTCCTCTTTAAGAAAATGGAAGCAGGGATGCCACTCCTGTCTACAGGTACAATTAAAACACAGAGGCCTTGAACTTCCACTCCTGACTATCCTGCGGTAAATAAAATTGAAGAGCACAGAGCAAGATTGCTGTACCAGAGGGACATCGGGGACTACAATGTAGTCTGATTTACAGAAATACATCTCACACCAGCAGTTTTGGATGTAGCCCTGCAGCAGCCTGATGGCTTCACCACTCTCCCCAAAGAGGGGACAGCTCAATGTTTTAAAGGCAGAGGAGGTGGAGAATTCTTTATGATTAACATGGTGAACAAATGTGGCAATTCTGTCTCAGTCCTGCTCACCTGATCTGGAACATCTGGTGGTTAAATGTTGCCCATTTTATCTGCTGAGGGAGCTTACCACTATCATCCCTGTAGCAGTGTACATTCTACATTAGGCCAACAGGCACTAGAGGAGCTGAGCACCATAATCAGCAGGAATGGTACTGCACCCTGTGGTTGTGGGAGATTTTAACCAGGCTATCTTGAAGAAGCCTCTGAACAACTATCACCAACATATCACCTGTGGAACCAGAGGAGCCAACACACTTGACCACTGTTATGTCACCATCAACGACACTCATTGTGCCAACCCATGCCCACATTTTGGGAAGTCTGATCACCTGGCTGGACTTTTTCTCCCAGCGTATAGGCAGAGACTAAAGACCACTGCAACAGTGGTGAGGATCAGGAACGTAAGGTCAAGGCAGGTGGAGGAGTACTTATAGGACTACTTTGACTTGCTGCACTGGACAATATCGGGGATTCATTTTTGAAAAGGCGTCATCCATCATTAAGGAGCCCCATCACCCAAGATGTGCCCTCGGATTGCTACCACAAGGAAGAGGTACAGGAGCCTGAAGATACACACTCAATGTTTCAGGAACAGCTTCTTCCCCTCCATCATCAGATTTCTGAATGGGCCTTTATTTTTGCGCTACTTGTTTAATCTAATTTAATTTAAAAATAAATAAATAAATATATATATACACACACACACACACACACACACACACACACACACACACACACACACACCTCTTACTGTAACTTAGTTTTATTAGTATGTTTTGCTGCTGTAAAATAACAAATTTCATGACATATGCTAGTGATATTGAACCTGTATCTGATTCTTTCCCTGATGAACACTGAACAAAGTATTCATTAAGGACCTCTCCTACCTCCTCCAACTCCAGACACATTTCTCCCTTTATCCCTTAACGGGCATATGCTCTCCCTAGTCATCCTCTTGTTTATCACATCTATGTAGGATGCCTTGGGGTTTCCTGTAATCCTACAGGCCAAGGCCTTTTCACGTCCCCTTCTAACTCTCCTAAATCCCTTCCTAAGCTCCTTCATGGCTATCTAATAACTCTCAAGAAACCCTGAATTTTTTCCTAAATGTTAAGTATGCTTTTTTTCTGCCTTTTGACTAAATATTCTACACTCTCTCTCATTAACCATGGTTCCTTTACCCTACCATCCCTTTCCTATCCTGAACCCCATGCAAATGTTTCCTTAACTACTTCCACATTCCTGCTGTGCATTTCCTTGGGAACATCTGTCCCCAATTTACGCTCCCAAGTCGCAGCCTAATGCCATCATAATTAGCCCTCTCACTATTAAATACTTTCCCACATTGCCTGCTCCTCTCCTTGTCTATGGCTATGTTAAAGGTCAGGGAGTTATGGTCACAGCCTTGGAAACGCTTGCTCACCGAGGGGTCTCTCACCTGATATCCCTGGGTAATTCAATTCTCGTGTGACCAGTGCACACATAATGATGTAAGGGAAGGTGTGGCATATTTTCTCCAAAGCTGGTGCTCCTAAAGATAGAAAAATATGGAGCGCATTAAGCAGGGTTGGGAATGGCATGACGGGTTAAAAGTAGGCAGTATTACATTAACGTTTTGCACTCAGCAATTTCCAATCTCAATGAATGTCCAGTGGTTAGCACTGAGCAAAAATAATTGTGGCACAGTGTCTATTCAAAGCAGTTCTGGGCTCCACTATACAATCACTGGGTCCTTGATTACCCCACACCCTGCAGTGGTTAGGGACCACTCGAGTGACAGGAGTCAATCCGGGCTCTTTCATCTCACCTGTATGTCAGGTGTTTCAAAGTTCAAAGTGAACTTATCATTGAAGTTCGTATATGTTACCATATAGTACCCTGAGATTCTTTTTTTTTGCCGTTTTTCCAGCTCTGTGTTTGCCTTGAGAAGCGTACTATAAGCATTAACACACTTAACAGCACCTGGTAAGACCATTAGATATAGGGAGCAGATTTAGGCCACTCGACTCAACGAGTCTGCCCTGCCATTTCATCATGGCTGACCCAATTCCCTGTCAGTTCCAATCTCCTGCCTTCTCCCTGTAACCCTTCATACCCTGAATAAGAACTGCAAGTTCTGCATGCCCTTCTAGACAGGAACCAGAGTGGTCCTAATTTAATGTGGCAAATGGCACGCACTTCTTTCCGAGGAGTTCTGCCCAAATTCCCAAATGTTTGCACATAGTGGGCATTCGTGCTACATAGCACAAATGTCCCAAGCACACAAAAAAGCAAGTTCTTTCCATTCCAAACTGATCAGAAGTATTCTTTAAAAAAACATTTGGCAAACCTAACACATGGACAAATTGAAAAGCATTATTTTTGTCTCAGAAGATATTGTTTATGTGAGTAACAATTTTCAGCAGGAAATACAAAGATTTGGTCATTTGGAAACCATTTTGAACATATCCCTCTAATAAGGTATATAGTTTTGGAAAGGAGTACCGGTATATATTAATCAGAATAGCAGAGATTAAAGGCTGAATTGTGAATATATAGTTTGTTTGACCTTAAATTTAGAAAGCTTATAATGTTTAAAATTATGATGAAATTTGTTATGGTAGAAATAGAGAATCGCTACCCCCTGGTGGGGAATCCAGAATAAGATGATATGACCTTAAAATTAGACTAAAGGATCTTGAAAATATGGAGCACATCCAAAAATGCAATGGGCAATGGGTCAATGGAGATTTCAAGGTTAGCAGTGCAATATTCTATTTTAGTAACAAAGAACATTTAAAAGAAGGTAAATCAAATAAATCTAGCATTGTTGGTATCAAATGGCAAATGAGATGGCTTATGTTAATGACCAACATTTTTATAATTTTTATTTATTCACCGACTGCATTATCACAGTCAACATTTCATGTCCATTTATAATTACCCTTGAGATAGTGAGGCTGACGTCTGGTAGGTTGGAGAGGAATTCTAATGTGATGACATTTCCATGCACTTTCTCACTGTCTCTTCTAGATGATAGGCCACAATCCATCCATGTACTTTTGCAGACTCCCTGCCTCCTCACCACTGTCTGCCTCATTCACCTATCTTCATATTATAGAATATAGAACATAGAAATCTACAACAGATTATAGGCCCTAGGCCTACGATGTTGTGCCAACCATGTAACCTACTCTAGAAGCTTCCTAGAATTTCCCTACAGAATAGCCTTCTATTTTTCTGAGCTCCATGTGCCTAGCTAAGAGTCTCTTTAAAGACTTCCTCACAATCTCCCTACACACTACACCTGCTTGTATAAGAATAGCCCCATCCTCAGCCCTATGAATCTGATTCCAGTCTCCTTGACAAATTGGTCTAAACCTTCCCCAACAGCTCCAGCAGGTCTGCCCACTGGGATGTTGGTCCCCCTCAGGACGAGGTGTAACCCATCCTTTTTGTACAGATCAGGCCTTCCCCAGCAGTGGCCCCAATGAACTAGAACTCTGAAACCATGCTCGCTGCACCAATTCATTCCTCCTTATCTGAGGAAAGATATACTATGCAGGGAAAATTCACCAGTGTGATTCTGGAGATCAGGGGATTTAGAACAGTGGTGAGAAATGTTTTTCCCAGAGAGTAGTGAGTCTGTGGAATTCTCTGCCCAGCAAAGTAGTGCAGGTTAACTCATTTAAATAAACTTGGGTCAAAGATAGATTCTTGCATCTTACGGGAATTAAGGGATATGGGCAAAAGGGAAGTAGGTGGACCAACAGATTGGATCAGCCATGATCTTATTGAATAGTGGAGCAGGCTCGATAGGCCCGATTGCCAACTCCTGTTCCTACTTTTTATGTTCTTATACGTACAATAAAAATTTTATGGAAAAGACTTGCGATAGAAGGAAACAGGGAGATTAGCATGAGAGAAAGAGCTTTACACTATGTGCATCAGCTCCAATTTTTATCCTAAAATGTCATGTTCTTGTGTTTTGGAGTTCTCATATATAGGATTTGGAAATATGGTTCTGGACATTGAAAAATTTCTTGGTTGTGTATATTTGTCTCATGTTTTATGTGACAAGTTTTGTTAATTTAACTGTAGTAATATTTCACTTATTGACATCCGCATTTAATCTACTCACTGATTATGACAAGATTATTGGGGCGACTGATCAAAACACTAGACATTTGTGTACAATTTTGTATTAGAATGTGATATCATTATTATCGGTGCCGCAGTCTGAGGTTGGACCTTTTCATATTGGGAGGTCTGTAAAATCCACTTGAATGGTGAGCAAAATCTAATCAATGAAAATGAATGAAAATGTGATTAGACCTGAAAGACAGGTACATGGAAGAAAAGAGCAAGGTCATTGTATACATGGTTAAGAGAAAGGATGATAGAATTTCGACATTGATGGGCAATAAAAAGCTAAGAAGGTTATTCAACTGAATTGTAGTTGTCAGGAGCATAAATATAAAACTAACTATCCAAAACGAGAACATATCAGATGTAATTTATTTTTCTCAGTGGAAATGTCAGGGATAATTTTGAAAATTTGTTAGATGGAAAATGATATGCATTCCCATTATGCTCTTGTCTTGGGCAAAACTTCCCATGAGGAATACATAACTCTTTACTCTAAAACCTCATGGGAGATATGAGAATTTTTAAAAATACGGTTATGTGTACAGTTATGGCTTGGAAATAACTGGCTGCAAGGGTAGGAGAAACTGTATCAACCGGTCTTTGCAAATCAAACCATATCAGTCATCACCTAAAGAGGAATAATTTGCAGGTTGACAGGAATATGAGGAAAGAACAGGAGCAACACCTTATATTCCATCTGGGTACCCTCCAACCTGATGGCATGAATGTCAATTTCACCTTCAGGTGAATAAGTCCACCCCCCCAACTTCCACGGCCTTTTACTTCTTCTCACCAGCCTATTACTTATCCATCGCTCTGCTTCTCCTTCCCTTTCTCCTATTGTCAATGCTCTTCTCCTATCAGATTTTTTCTCCTGTCCTTGACCTTTCCCACCCACCTGTCTTCACCTATCACCTTCCAGCTAGCCTCTTTCCCTTCCCCTGCCTTTTCTTCCCCCTTCCTTCTCAGACCTGAAGAAGGGTCTCAGCCCGAACTGTTGACTGTTTATTCTTTTCCATAGATGCTGCCTGACCTGCTGAGTTACTCCAGCATGTTGTGTGTGTTGCTCAAGATAATGGTGTTCCATAGATTCATCTTCAAGGAACCAACATTGGCTAAATGGGCTGAAATGTTACATGAACTTATTTTACTACATTTCCAAAGTACCTCAGGCTGTAAAGTGCTTTGGATACGTACGATGTAAAACTTATTTTTCACAATCTCTAAATCACTTTTTCTGCTTTACATTTACTTATTGTGGAGATCTATATTATTGATGGTATTTACAAAATCCAAAAGTCTTAGCAACTTTTCAGAATTGCATGATAATTCACAGGATATAACGAATGAGCCATACTCAAAATGCACACAACCAAATCTTCCAGTGCTGTTTCCCACTATCTCACTCAGCCAGAGCTATGTTAAAATGAGGTGCACTCTACACCGATGTGTGCTGAAGCTTGTTTAAATTCTCATAGTTTAAACTAAGTTCCTCCAAGTGTCGGGGATATGCACCAGCAACTAGGAATGTCAGGCTTGCACTTGTGGGAACAGCTGACAAGTATTGTGTCTTTGGACTAATGTTCAAATACACTTCAAAGACTCTGCATTCCTTCACTCTCTGCGCAATGGGCGATTGAAGGGTTACATTCCACATGACTGGTTGTCTGGCTTATAGGATGATGACAGTTAGACCTGTGTAGTTCTGTTGTTTGTTTGTAAGTGGCTGCTGAATCCAAGTTGTGAGTGACATAAACATAAGAAGCTGGAAACTGTGCTGGATCTGGAAGTGGAACCACTGCTATTGCGTTTTCCTTTTTTGTCGGGCAGTGATTAGTACTACCTGGCGTCTCTCCTGCGGGTTGTTGTGAGTGGTTCTAACCAAAGCTCACCAGCCACTCCAGTCTAGCAAATAGTCTCTTTGGTATTCACAAACTTATTGATTGTAATATTACAATCCTCACTCATGTGAATGCTGATATACTAAAATTACCTTCTTTTCAAATGTAAATGCTACTTGCTAAGGCTGAAAAATATTTTGGAGAGTTGGCCAATGCTTTAAAAGTAACAGTTATTCGATTGTATTTCCAATTATGAGTAAAAATATGATAAGAATAGGGTGCTGAAGTTTTTCATTCTAATCTAATAAAATTTCATTATTGGATTTTAAAAGCAAATACATTATATTTCAAACAAATCAGGGGAAATCCATATTTTACTGTTTAAAATATTTTTCCAGTTTGTTTCTGCTGTAACAATTCTTGTCTAATGAATGCAGTTATATACTAACCTACCCAAAAATTAATACAGCATGTGAAAGAAATGAAATCAGAATTCTAACATTATTGTTACCTTAGAAAATACAGGTTCTTGCCAAGGAGACCTGCATAGTCTGCCGGAAGATAGTGTATCCCATGGAATGTCTGACTGCAGACAAACAAATCTTTCATAAGGCCTGTTTCCGCTGTCATCATTGTAACAATAAACTAAGGTAGGATCCCTACTGATAAATATATTTCTAAACTGTATCATACTGATTTCGTAATGTTTATTTGTAATATGTTAAATATTACATTTCTACATTAACATTTTAATAAATACTTTAGAAAGAGGTGACATAGGGTTGGAAGGTGTTGAATCATTGTGAATAGAGCTAAGGTACTGCAAGGCTGAAAAGACTATGGTAGAAGTTATATACAGACCTCCAAACACCAGAAGGGATGTGGTCAACAAATTACAATGAGACAGAAAATACATGCCAAAAGGCCAAAGCTACAATAGTCATGGGGAATTTCAATATGCAGGAAGATTGGGAAAATCATACTGGTGCTGGATGGCCAGAGAGGGAATTTCTAGAATGTCTGCGAGATAGCTTTTTAGAGCAGCTCATGGTTGAGCCTACTAGATGATCAGCTATTCTGCAATGGACCAGAACTGATTAGAGAGCTTAAGATAGTAGAACCCCTAGGGGAAAGTGGTCATAAAATGGTTAAATTCACCCTGAGAATTGAGAAGGAGAAGCTAAAGTTTGATGTATCTGTATTACAATGGAGCAAAGGGAATTAGATGAGACAGGAGCTGGCCAGAACTGATTGGAAAAGAACACTGGCAGGGATGATGGCAGAGCAGCAATGGTTGCAATTTCTGGAAGCAATTCCCAAGGCACAGTATTCTAAAGGAAATGTGACAAAACCCTGGCCAATAAGAGAAGTCAAGGCCAACATAAAAATGAAAGAGAGGGCATATAATAGAGCAGAAATGAGTGAGAAGTTAGAGGATTGGGAAGCTTTTAAACACCGTAAAGAAGGTGACTAAAAAGCTATTAAGACAGGAAAAGTGGAATAGAAAAATAAGCCTGCCAATAATATTAGAGGATACCAAAAGTTTCTTCAGATATGTAAAGTGTAAGAGAGAGGTGAGAGTGGATATCAGACCATTAGAAAACAATGCATAAGAGGTAGTAATGGGGGACAAGGAAATAGCGTATAAACTGAATAAGTATTTTGCTTCAATCTTCAATCTTCACTGTGAAAAGCACTAACAATATGGTGGATGTTCCACGTGATAGGGGTAGTGAAGTGTGTGAAGTTACCATTACTAGAGAGAAAGTTATTGGGAAACTGAAAGGTCTGAAAGTAGATAAGTCACCTAGACTAGATGGTGTACATCCCAGGGTTCTGAAAGAGGTGGCTGAAGAGATTGTGGAGGTATTAGTCATGATCTTTCTAGAATCACTAGATTCTGGAATGGTTCTGGAAGACTAGAAAATTGCAAATGATACTCCACTCTACAAGAAGGGAGAGAGACAGAAGAAAAAAAACTATTGGCCAGTTAGTCAGACCTCAGTGGTTGAGAAAATGTTGGAGTCAATTATTAAGGATCAGGGTACTTGGAGGCATATAATAAAATAGTCCATAGTCAGCATGGTTTCCTCAAGGGATAATTTTCTCTGACAAATCTGTTGGAATTCTTTGAAGAAATAACAAGCAGGATAGACAAAGGAGAATCGGTTGATGTTGTGTACTTGGATTTTCAGAAGGCCTTTGACAAGGTGCCACACATGAGGCTGCTTAGCAAGATAAGAGCCCATGGAATTACAGGAAAGATTCTAGCATGGATAAAGCAGTGACTGATTGGAAGGAAGCAAAGAGTGGGAATAAAGGGAGCCTTTTCTGGCTGTCTGCTGGTGGCTAGTGGTGTTACACAGGGGTCTGTGTTGGGACTGATTCATTTTATGTTATATGCTAATGATTTGGATAATGGAACCGATATTTTGTTGCAAAGTTTGCACACAGTATGAAGATGTGGAAGGACAGACAGTTTTAAGGGAGTGGAGAGACTATAGAAGGACTTAGATAGATTAGGAGATTGGGCAAAGAAGTGGCAGATGGAATACAAAGTTGGGAAATGTATGGCCATGCACTTTGGTAGAAGAAATGAAAGGGTTGACTATTTTTTACATGGAAAGAAAATTCAAAAACCTGAGTAGAAAAGGTACTTGGGAGTCCTTGAGCAGAATTCCCTAAAGGTTAATTTGCAGGTTGACTCCATGGTGAGGAAGGCAAATGCGAATTTAGCATTCATCTCAAGAAGACTAGGATGTAAAAGCAAGGATGTAATGAGACTTTATAAAGCACTGGTGAGACCTCCCTTGCAGTATTGTGAGCAGTTTTGGGCCCCTATCTTAGAAACAATGTGCTGAAACTGGACAGAGTTCAATGGAGGTTTACAAAAATGATTCCAGGATTCAATGGCTTATCACATGAAGAGTGTTTGATGGCTCTGGCCTGTATTCACTAAAATTCAGAAGTATGAGGTGTGACCTGACTGGAACCTATCGAATAATGAAAGGCCGCAATAGAGTGGATGTGGATAAGATGTTTCCTGTGGTCAGAGTGTCTAAGACCAGACGAAATGGTGTCAGAATAGTAGGGCATCTTTCTAGAATGGAGATGAGGAGAAATTTCTTTAGTCAGAGAATGGTGAATCTGTGGAATTCTTTGCCAGAGGTAGATGTGGAGGCCAAGTCTTTATGTATATTTAAGGCAGAGGTTGATAGATTCATGATTAGTCAGGGCATGACAGGATATGGGGAGAAGACAGGAGATTGGGGCTGAGAGGGAAATGGATTAGCCATGATGAAATGGTGGAGCAGACTTGATGGGGCAAATGGCCTAATTCTGCTCCTATATCTTATGGATTTATGGTCTTATATATGAGATAAATATTTGACAGTGCACTCTTTGAGAACCAAGATACACTAAAGAATATAGGCAAGTTTCTTCCAACTTCACAAAAAAATCGCTCAGTTTATATTAATTAACTGAAACTTAAGTAAAAGGAGCACAGTTTTTGAATCTTCTGCATTAAGCAAGCACAGGGGTTTAATATACATAAGAGAACTGTTTATTTAACTGAAGATTACTTCATGACAGTAAATCTGCCAATAAATGTCTTTAGGATGTTGATTTTAAATTATTTTCTTTTTATTTCACACTAGTCTTGGAAATTATGCATCTCTCCATGGACAGATATACTGCAAACCTCATTTTAAGCAGCTTTTCAAATCCAAAGGCAACTACGATGAAGGTTTTGGATACACACCCTATAAAGGAGGCCGTGCGAGCAGCAGTCAAAGTAGCTTTTCTGCTAATAAAAATTCCCCAAGCAATAAAACAGCCACTGATTCATCCACAGCAGAGATGCTGAGGAACCAGAAAACCACGAGCAAGAAAGATGCAGACGATATCGAACAACTGAACAAGGACAGGGAGGAAGAACTGAAAAGTTCACCAGATCAAATAAAAGCAGCAGCGGAAAGAAATAAGTTAAATATTAACTGGCCCCCTTCCACTGATGGAAATAAGAAAACTTTCAATATTGAAGAGGAAGTAAAAGTGACAAAACCAAAGTGGCCTCCAGAAGGTGCCAACCAATCAACCTTGAATTCCAAAGTAAATACTTCAGAGAAACCTTCTGTGAACACTCCGCAGCCACCAACCCAAACTGTGGAACAAGCAGAAGACGCCTTGCATGACGATCCTTCTAACTCTGATGATACTGGGAAAATAGATGACGAGGTACAGAATGAAGACAGTGGCGAAGAGAATAAGGAAGTGAAATTGAATGATGATGAAAAGAGCGAAGAACGTGTAAATGGAAGAAGTGATGTGCTCAATGAAGTTGGAGATGAGCATTTGAAAGAGCATGAAGGAAAGCCAGTTGAAGCTGAAGCGACAATGGCTGCCAGCGGGGAAGAAAGTGAAAATTGTCTTGAAGATTTTAATTCCAATAACAATAATAATGGGGACTTGGAATCTGTTGATCTTTTGCAGTTTGATGGTACAAATCATGATTCTTCAAAAACTTTCCTCCAAGATCAGGATCTGTTAAAAGACCCAATAAACCCACATAACAAATTCTTTACTGAAACATTAGATGGGAACACCTCAGCAGATCCAGTCGAACAGTCTGATGTTTCTTTATCAGGCTTTGATTTGAAACAGGTGGGAACTGGTTCTGAAGAAGATGCCAATAATTCCAGTTTATCCATTGACTCATTTGGTGAGAGTTTTTTAACTCCAAAAGAACAAACTGAAGAGAAAAATACAAATTTCTCAGAGGAATTTCTTTATGGCAAACAGAATAAATCAAATGATGCTGAATGTCATTTCTCATCTGCTGATCATAATTCAGGAGAAGACAATTTCCTTGACTCGAGTTTGATAGATTCTAAAGCAGCGGGATTTATTAGCAACCAAAAAGAATATGCTTTATGTGATCTTTCAGATTCTGAAGTTGAACCAGGTGTAGCAGAGGGTAATAAACTGCCTCACAATATTCTTCATTCAGGGCACAAATCAGATGAGCTGTCCAGTACTAGCCTTTTAGAAGAGTCGCTGCCCCTTTCAGTTGAAGAACAAATCAAGAGAAACAGATGCTATGATGATGATGACGATGGTGATTAAAATAGAAGGCTTTACACATCACAATGGATGAAGTTTGAAAATAATTTTATTTCAGGCACCAACTTTGATTTTGCTTCTTTCTCTTATGGGTCATAATAATTTCCTATATATATATATATATAAATTCTTCATAGTCATATGCTTAATCAGTTTTCAGTATTCAAATTCATGGAGTGACGCATCACATTACATTTTTTAATCCACCAATGGGATATTGCTAAATTTTATATTAGTCCATGCTGTTGTTTTTAGGATTTGTTGATGAGCTTATATCTATTTCTGTACAAACCACTTTAAATGTTGCTAAAGCACCTGGAGTGCTGCATAGGAATCTTCTACTTTCGCAACATTAAAATAAAGTTATTGGTGGAGCTGTTGCTCATAATTACTACAATTTTGTTAATTTCTTTGAAATTTCTTTTTAATACCTTCAATATTCATCTACAATATTCAATGCAAAGAACCCACAAATCAGTTATCTGCTTCTAGTTTAAAAACTTACAGCCTCAGATTTCTATGTTGCTTGTTTTCCTTCTCTATATTTATTTTAGTAAGTTGTAACCATTGCTTTTGTGGGTTTTTTATGCACAATAAAAAGCTATATTCATAATATGCCTTTATTGTCACAGTATTTTGAAAACAATCAAAAACATGATATTGCTTTACTGAGAAAGAAACGTTCAGATAAGAATTTTTTTGGCTGCCACTATACAAAGTTATTGTTGGGTACCAGCTATACCAATAAAAGTGTAACACAAATGATGCCACAGCTTTCCAGTCAGCCAAATGACAGGACCAGATAGAAATTAGAAGGATGTCAAAAGAATGCAACATTTAAAAGTTTATGGGCATGGACATTCCAGCACCGTGCACAATGTGTGGTGTTGCCTCATGACTAATTAATTTAAAAAAATATTTATTGCTGAATGCAACTTGGATGCATTATGACTTTGTACACTAGAAGTACAGTAATGTGCAAAAGTCTTAAGTATATATATATATATAGATAGATAGAGCTAGGGTGCCTAAGACTTTTGCACAGTACTGTAGTAATTTTTATGTATTGCACTGCACTGTTGTCACAAAAAAATCAAAAAACAAGTTTCATGACATGTGAGTGATGATAAACCTGATTCTGGTATGGGTCTCCATTGTGGACTGAGAGTGGGAAGGGGCAGGGAGAGGGGAATTATGGCTGGGAATAGGGGAAGAGAAAGGGGAGGGAGCAGGAAGCACCAGAGAGATTATCAATGATCAAGAACCAATGATTTGGATTCAAATGAGCTTGCCTGGTGTCTCAGGGCTGTGTGTGCCTGCCCCTCTCCACCCTCTGCCCATGACACTCCTCTGCCACCTGCCCCACACTCCTTCTGTAATATCCCCCTCATGATTCCCGACAAACTTTGCTCCTGCCAGATTTACGAACTCACTCTTGCGTCCACATTGACAAATACAGTACTATGCAAAAGTCCCTAGCTACGGTATATATATATGTGCCCAAGACTTTTGCACAGAACTGAACTCTTCTGAAAATGAGAGGTAGGTTATATACACATGGGGGTTGCTGGCACACATGGACAAAACGTGGTGTGTAAGGCTTACTTTTACAAAATTGCTCGGCAATGATGAAGACCATGAAAGGTGAAGAATACTAAAGCAGGTTGGTTTGCCTAAAAGGGACAGCCTTGCTATGGTTATAATTAAAAGATTTAACCTTCCCTGGGATGTTCCTTGGGAATCTAAGGTATCCATTTTCATTTCGGAAAGACACCTTCTTTAAATGTTCTTAATTAGTACTCAACTCCCGCAATTATTGCCATCTAGCCCTCCTAACCTGCTGTTTGATTGACAGCCCTACCCCAAGCAACTCTACAACCAGCTACCATACCGTTCAGACGTCCCTACAAAAGTTGACCCTTTCCATCTACCCTTATTGATTCTCTGACTTTGTAACCTTCTCCAAATCCACTCCCTCCACCCTCCCCTCTTCTCCTCCTGATTTCCTCACTCAACAATCCCACTCTACCCTCCCTACCAAATTCTCTCCTCTCCCCTCATCTGCCCCTTTTTTGTGACTGTGTTTTACTGCTATTTTGTACGTGTTATACGTGTCTTCTGCTGTGTATTACTGTGGGCACTGTGTTTTGCACCTTGGCCTCCCGGAGGACTGTTGTCTTGTTTGGCTGTATTCATGGATATTCATGTATGGTTCAATAACAATTAAACTGGAACTTGAACTTGAATTTAATTATCTCCTTTCATCTTTTGACAGTCTCCTACCCATTTCTCTCCTGACTCTGTCCCTCCTTGCCCGTATGGTACCCCCTCTTCCCAACATGAGTTTCTCCTGCATTTCAAATTTGCTCCAAACCTTAATTTCTTCTCATTTTTACAATGCCTACATTGGCTAAATAACACAGGGTGTGAGTTTCCTTGTTCCATGCCTATTATACTACACATGCTGTCTTATACCACACAATCATTTTGGTCGGGGACCGCAGACAAAGCTGACAGAGGACCATTTTGGCATGCATTTTCAGGCACTTTATTATTTCTAAACATTCACTACAATGAGTCGATTAAACTTTTGGAACTCCGAAAGGCTGAAGATGCATTGCCAACTATTACTGAGTCTGAAGTGATGAAGCTAAGAAAGCATTACCAGAGTAGCAGAAGATGCTGTTGCAAAGCTCCAGGCAAGTGAGGCCCATCTCCATTTGTTCCTCCAGTTCTTTGGCTGCAATCTTAGTGTTCTGCTGCTTGAGCTCCAGATCACCCTGACAGAAAAGAGCAGGGCACCATGCCTGGCGTTAGCAAAACAACATCCATAGGCCTTGAAGCCCATGCAAGACCAAGGAGTTAGTCTTCTTCCACAAATGCTGCCCACCCTGTTCTCGGAATGGTGAATCCACTTTTCAAACTGAGCATGATGGACAATTGCCATTATGAAAAAAAAACAAAATTGGGCGGGAGTTCTGTGATAACTAAAGCTGGCAGAATGAGAACAGATTAATGTTTGTAAACTTAGAACACTGGTGTCTATCTGATAATGTAGGATCTTGCCTTTGGGGGTGGGGTGGAGATCTGTCTCTACCAAAGGACCCTCCACCAGCCTGCGGGTCATCCTTGTGCAAATTGTAGCACCTGCTTAGCAATCACCCCCACCCTCCAATCAAGGTCATGTGAAGCCACGGGGCAGGTGGTGGATGGTCGTGTGAGCAGCTGGTGCACATCACAGGTCCTGGTTATGTGACCACTGGCGCCAGACAGACAACCTCTGAAGAGTATTGATATTGGCTTGGTCTCCGGTCTTGTAAAGACCAGAAGGTGGTCATGGCAAACCTCTCCTGTAGGAAATTTGCCATAGAAAGAACATGATTTGCCTACATCATACAACATAGCATATAACAAGCAAACAGATATACCATTCACAAAAGGCAGAACAAATCCATTTGCTAATTACCACTGAACCAGTCCACTCTCAATCACTAGTAAAGTGACAGAAACGGCTATTGACAGTGCTTTCAAATGCCACTTATTTACCTGTAACTAACTCGCCTTTGAGTTTCACTAGGACCATCCAGTACTAAACCTAAGGCCCAAACGTAGACTAAACGAACACCAGAGATGTGGTGGAAGAGAATGTCTTGACGTTAAGGCAGCATTTGCTGGAATCAGAATCAGAATCAGGTTTATTATCACCAGCATGTAACATGAAATTTGTTAACTTAGCAGCAGCAGTTCAATGCAGTGCATAATCCAGAAGAGAAAAAAATATAGTAAATAAAATTAAAATAATAATAAATAAATAAACAAGTAAATCAATTACAATATATGTATATTGAATAGTTTTTTAAAAACATGCAGAAAACAGAAATACTGTATATTAAAAAAAGTGAGGTGGTATCCAAGGATTCAATGTCCATTTGGGAATCAGATGGCAGAGGGGAAGAAGCTGTTCCTGAATCGCTGAGTGTGTGCCTTCAGGCTTCTGTACCTCCTACCTCATGATAACAGTCAGTAAAGGGAATACCCTGGCTGCTGGAGGTCCTTAATAATGGACGCTGCCTTTGTGAGGCACCGCTTCATGAAGATGTCCTGGGTACTTTGTAGGCTAGTAGCCAAGATGGAGCTGACTAGATTTACAACTTTCTGCAGCTTCTTTCAGTCCTGTGCAGTAGCGCACCCCCACTCCCCCATACCAGACAGTGATGCAGCCTGTCAGAATGCTCTCCAAGGTACATCTATAGAAGTTGTGCCATCCAGGGATCCCAGTAAAACGGAAGCAAATGGGAAACACTCTGATGTCTAAAGTCAAACCGTGCATAAAAACAGGTGATTATGGGTATTGGAAGTCAGTCATTCCAGCCCCAGACATCACTGTAGGAATTCCTCAAGACACTGTCCTCAGCCCAAACATACTCAGCTCTTTCATCAGGGTATGAATAAAAGGTACGCATTGATAATAGCACATTGCTCATTTGAGAGTCCTTGGCTAATGAAACCACTCACACCAGCATACAGCAAGATCCAGACAACATTCAGGCATTGGCTGATAAAATGATAGCATAAGGTGATGTCAACCGATAACCACCTTCAAGAAAAGGTGAACCTAGCCACTCATCCGAGCATTCAATACCATTGCCCAATCTTCAGAGGTCACCATTAATCAAAAACTCAATTGGAATATCATGTTAATACCGTGGCTACGTGACTTGGTGCCTTATGACACTGCGAGGACTTCCCACTATCCACAAGGCACAAATCAAGAGTGATGGAACTCACCATTTGCCTTGACGACCACAGTTCCAAAAAAAAACCCCACCAGAAACTGAATACTATCCAGGATAAAGCAGACCATCTGACTCCACCACACCCAGCAGTCTAAACATGCATTCCATCCTATAACAGAGCAGGTTGGCTGCAGTATGTACTATATGCAAAATCCACTGAGACATCTCAGACAAGCATCTCCAAAGACCATGATCTCTATCCCCAAGAAGGAAAGTAGGATGACACACATAAAATGCTGAAGGAGCTCAGTGGGTCATTCAACATCTATAGAGGCAAATAAACAGTTGACAGTTTGGGCTGGGACCCTCCATTGTTTCTCTCTATAGATGCTGCTTGACCTGCTGAGTTTCTCCAGCATTTTGTGAGTGTTACTCAAGATTTCAAGCATCTGCAGAACAAGGGGATAGATGCACGGGAACACTACCACCTACTGGTTCCCCTGTAACCACGCACCATCCCAACTCGGAAATATCTGTATGTTACTGGTCTTTTATTATTGCTGGGGTTTAAATCCTGATGCTCCCTACCCAACAACACTGTGGGAGTACGTTCACCAGAAGGAGTAAAGCAATTCAACCTGCAAATTAACCTTTAGGGAGTCCTGCACTAGGACTCCAAAGCCCCTTTACACCTCGGGTTTATGAATTCTCTCTATATATAAAAATAGTCTATGCCTTTATTCCTTCTACCAAAGTGCATGACCATGCACATCCCTACACAGTATTCCTTCTGCCACTTCTTTGCCCATACTCTGAATCTGTCCAAGTTCTTCTGCAGACTTCCTGCTTCCTCAAAACTACCTGCCCTCCACCTATCTTTGTATCAGCCATCAATCCCATAATCCACATCATTAACATATAACGTTAAAAGTAACAGATCAAAACACATAACCCTGCGGACTCCATTGTTCATCAGCAGTCAACCAGCAAAGGCCCCCGTTATTCCCAAATTTTGCCTTCTGCTAGTCGGCTAACTTTCTGTTGATGTTAGTAGTTTTCCCATCTCTGAGGCCTCTGTGGATCAGGGCAAACCATGGATGTTGCATATGGAGCCAGTGATCATTAATGGAGAATGTGTGGAGCAGGTTAAGACCTACAAGTATCTGGGAGTACAGTTAGACGAGAAGCTAGACTGGACTGCCAACACAGATGCCTTGTGCAGGAAGGCACAGAGTCGACTGTACTTCCTAAGAAGGTTGGCGTCATTCAATGTCTGTAGTGAGATGCTGAAGATGTTCTATAGGTCAGTTGTGGAGAGCGCCCTCTTCTTTGTGGTGGCGTGTTGGGGAGGAAGCATTAAGAAGAGGGACGCCTCACGTCTTAATAAGCTGGTAAGGAAGGCGGGCTCTGTCGTGGGCAAAGTACTGGAGGGTTTAACATCGGTAGCTGAGCGAAGGGCGCTGAGTAGGCTACGGTCAATTATGGATAACTCTGAACATCCTCTACATAGCACCATCCAGAGACAGAGAAGCAGTTTCAGCGACAGGTTACTATCGATGCAATGCTCCTCAGACAGGATGAAGAGGTCAATACTCCCCAATGCCATTAGGCTTTACAATTCTACCGCCAGGACTTAAGAACTTTTTAAAAGCTATTATTAATGCTTTTTGAGATAGTGATTTAGATGCATATCATATTTCTTACTGAGTTAAGTATTGTATGTAATTAGTTTTGCTACAACAAGTGTATGGGACATTGGAAAAAAAGTTGAATTTCCCCATGGGGATGAATAAAGTATCTATCTATCTATCTATCTCTATCCTAGCTGTCTAGATATAGAAGCCAGAGCAGCCAATACAGGGTTTACTCCTGAAGCCTTAGCCACAAGGCAGCGGAGGTTTGAGATCAGAGTTCTCCCTCTAGATAAACTGCCAATCATGGCTGATAAGACCCATCTGCCCGAAGTGACTGTTTTTACAGCACCAATAACCTGCCTTTGCCCGATATCCTGCCAGTAGAAATGGTTCCGCTGGGCTCAGTAGCAAAGCCACTTGTGGAAGTGAGGAGCTGGACTTAGTTGTCACAGGCTATTAGAGGCACTCACCACTGGGAGCATTCAATAGGTAGTGGGAGCTTATCCCCATTACCACCAATGGCTATATCAACCTTAGGAACCATCTTTCCTGTAACACCATGGGTTTTAATCTTGTTTAGCAGCTTTGTGTGCAGCACCTTGCAAAAGGTCTTCTGAAAATTAGAAGTGAACAACATCCACTGACTGTCGTTTCCCCAGACTGTCTATTATTTCTCCAAGGAATTCCAACAGATTTGCTAGACAATAATTCCCCTTAAGGAAACCATGCTGACTTCCACCTAATTCAATTACATTGCCTGTGATTATCCTGGACTGCACCAGGTCTACATGCATGTCTTTCTAACTTCTTCTCTTCAGAAGATTTACTTAGTTCAGGTATTAATTTGGAAAACCTTGTCTGTACTGTGCCCCACGCATTAACATCTTTCCTTAATGGAGAAGGCCAATGCTTTTCACAGTCATTCAGATGCAGCCTTATCAATGCTTACTGAAATCCTACAGTTGGATTAAAGTTCAGTATTCAACACCATAGTTCCCTTTAGACTTGACAGGAAGCTCAAAGATCTCGGCCTGCACCCCACCTTGTGTAGCCAGATCCTAGACTTAATATCAGGTCACTGACTGGTGCTAAGGATGGGCTCCCTCACCCTGCACCTCTGACCCTCAACACAGGTGCCCCTCTAGGGTTGTGTCCTGAGTCCCCTTCTCTAATCCCTTTATACCCATGACTGTGTTGCCGCACATAGCTCCAATCTGCTGATCAAATTCACAGACAACACAATATTAATCGGCCTTATTTCTGGCAGTAATGAGAGAGCCTACAGAGGGGAGATTGACACCTTGACACAGTGGTGCAAAGGTAACAACCTCTTCCTCAATGTCCAAAAAACAAAAGAGTTGATTGTGGATTACAGGAGGAATGGAGAGAGGCACTCCCAAATCAACATTAAAGGGTCTGCAGTCGATAGGGAGAGTAGCTTCAAGTTCCTCGGTATACACATCACCAAAGATAGTTTCAATATAATTATGGAGAAGGATAGGACTGGACCCAGGGTTGAGATTTTTGATTGGAGAAAGGCTAACTTTGAGGAGATGCAAGAGGAATTAGAAGCAGTGGATTGGGACAATTTGCTTTATGGGAATGATGTAATAGAGAAATGGAGGTCATTTAAAGGTGAAATTTTGAGGGTACAGAATCTTTATGTTCCTGCTAGGTTGAAAGGAAAGGTTAAAAGTTTGAGAGAGCCATGGTTTTCAAGGGATTTTGGAAACTTGGTTAGGAAAAAGAGAGATATCTACAATAAATATAGGCAGCATGGAGTAAATGAGGTGCTCAAGGAATATAAAGAATGTAAGAAGAATCTTAAGAAAGAAATTGGAAAAGTTAAAAGAAGATATGAGGTTGCTTTGACAAGTAAGGTGAAAATAAATCCGAAGGGTTTCTACAGTTAAATTAATAGCAAAAGGATAGTGAAGGATAAAATTGGTCCCTTAGAGAATCAGAGTGGATAGCTATGTGTGGAGCCAAAAGAGATGGGGGAGATTTTGAACAATTTCTTTTCTTCGGTATTCACTAAGGAGAAGGATAGTGAATTGTGTAAGGTAAGGGAAATGAGTAGGGAAGTTATGGAAACTATGACGACTAAAGAGGAGGAAGTACTGGCGTTTTTAAGGAATATAAAAGTGGATAAATCTCCGGATCCTGACAGGATATTCCCTAGGACCTTGAGGGAGGTTAGTGTAGAAATAGCAGGGGCTCTGACAGAAATATTTCAAATGTCATTAGAAACGGGGATGGTGCCGGAAGATTGGCGTATTGCTCATGTGGTTCCATTGTTTAAAAAGGGTTCTAAGAGTAAACCTAGCAATTATAGGCCTGTCAGTTTGATGTCAGTGGTGGGTAAATTAATGGGAAGTATTAGAGATGGTATATATAATTATTTGGATAGAGAGGGTCTGATTAGGAACAGTCAACATGGATTTGTGCGTGGAAGGTCATGTTTGACAAATCTTATTGAATTTTTTGAAGAGGTTACTTGGAAAGTTGACGAGGGTAAAGCAGTGGATGTTGTCTATATGGACTTCAGTAAGGCCTTTGACACTAACCTTCCGCACAGAAGGTTAGTTTGGAAAATTCAATCATTAGGTGTTAATATTGAAGTAGTAAAATGGATTCAACAGTGGCTGGATGGGAGATGCCAGAGAGTAGTGGTGGATAACTGTCAGGTTGGAGGCCGGTGACTAGTGCTGTGCCTCAGGGATGTGTACTGGGTCCAATGTTGTTTGTCATATACATTAATGATCTGGATGATGGGGTGCTAAATTGGATTAGTAAGTATGCAGATGATACTAAGATAGGTGGCATTGTGGATAATAAAGTAGGTTTTCAAAGTTTGCAGAGAGATTTAGGCCAGTTAGAAGAGTGGGCTGAACAATGGCAGATGGAGTTTAATGCTGATAAGTGTGAGGTGCTACATTTTGGTAGGAATAATCCAAATAGGACATACATGGTAAATGGTAGGGCATTGAAGAATGTAGTAGAACAGAGTGATCTAGGAATAATGGTGCATAGTTCCCTGAAGATAGAATCTCACGTGGATAGGGTGATGAAGAAAGCTTTTGGTATGTTGGCCTTTATAAATCAGAGCATTGAGTATAGGAGTTGGGATGTAATGTTAAAATTGTACAAGGCATTGGTAAGGCCAAATTTGGAGTATTGTGTACAGTTCTGGTCACTGAATTATAGGAAAGATGTCAACAAAATAGAGAGAGTACAGAGAAGATTTACTAGAATGTTACCTGGGTTTTAGCACCTAAGTTACAGGGAAAGGTTGAACAAGTTAGGTCTTTATTCTTTGGAGTGTAGAAGGCTAAGGGGGTCTTGATAGAGGTATTTAAAATTATGAGGGGGATAGATAGCGTTGACGTGGATAGGCTTTTTCCATTGAGATTAGGGGAGATTCAAACAAGAGGACATGAGTTGAGAGTTAGGGGGCAAAAGTTTAAGGGTAACACAAGGGGGAATTTCTTTACTCAGAGAGTGGTAGCTGTGTGGAATGAGCTTCCAGTAGAAGTGGTAGAGGCAGGTTCGGTATTGTTATTTAAAGTAAAATTGGCCTGTTTCCGTGCTGTAATTGTGATATGGAAATGTATGGAAGAAATGTGGCAAATGTTCAAGGGATATTTGCATGGCATTCTGCAGAGGTATATTCCAATTAGACAGGGAAAGGATGGTAGGGTACAGGAACTATGGTATACAAAGGCTGTTGAAAATCTAGTTAAGAAGAAAAGCTTATGAAAGATTTAAAAAACTAGGTAATGATAGAGATCTAGAAAATTATAAGGTGGGCAAGGAGCTTAAGAATGAAATTAGGAGAGACAGGAGGGACCATGAAAAGCCCTTGGCGAGCAGGATTAAGGAAAACCCCAAAGCATTCTACAGGTATGTGAAGAGCAAGAGGATAAGATGTGACAGAGTAGGACCAGTCAAGTGTGTATGGAACCAGAGGAAGTAGTGGAGGTATTTAATGAACACTTGGCTTCAGTATTACCTACAGAAAAGGACCTTGGCGATTGTAGGGGACTTACAGCGGACTGAAAAGCTTGAGCATATAGACATTAGGAGGAAGTGCTGGAGCTTTTGGAAGGAATCAAGTTGGATAAGTCACCGGGACCAGACAAGATATACCTGAAGCTACCGTGGGAGGTGAGTGAGAAGATTGCTGAGCTTCTGGCAATGATCTTTGCATGGTCAATGGGGACAGAAGAGGTTCCGGAGGATTGGAGGGTTGCATATGTTTTTCCATTATTCAAAAAAGGGAGTAGAGATAGCCCAGGAAATTATAGACCAGTGAGTCTTGCTTCAGTGGTTGGTAAGTTGATGGAGAGGATCTTGAGAGGCAGGATTTATGAACATTTGGAGAGGCATAATATGATTAGGAATAGTCAGCATGGCTTTGTCAAATGCAAGTCGTGCCTTATGAGCATGATTGAATTTTTTTGATGCTGTAACTAAACATATTGATGAATGTAGAGCTGTAGATGTAGTATTTATGGATTTCAGCAAGGCACTTGATAAAGTACCCCATGCAAGACTTATTCAGAAAGTAAGGAGGCATGGGATCCAAGGGGACTTTGCTTTGTGGATCCAGAATTGGCTTACTCACAGAAAACAAAGAATGGTTGTAGATGGGTCATATTCTGCATGGCGGTTGGTGACCAGTGGAGTGCCTCAGGGATCTTTTCTGGGACTCCTTCTCTTCATGATTTTTATAAATGACCAGGATGAGGAAGTGGATGGATGGGTTAGTAAATTTGCTGATGACACAAAGGTTGGGGGTGTTGTGGATAGTGTGGAGGGCTGTCAGAGGTTACAGTGGGACATTGATAGGATGTAAATTGGGCTGAAAAGTGGCAGTTGGTGTTCAACTTAAATAAGTGTGAGGTGATTCATTCTGGTAGGTCAAATCTGATGGCAGAATATAGTATTAATGGTAAGACTCTTGGCAGTGTGGAGGATCAGAAGGATCTTGGGGTCCGAGTCCATAGGATACTCAAAGATGCACAGATTGACTGTGTGGTTAAGAAGGCATACGGTGCAACTGGCCTTCATCAACTATGGGATTGAGCTCAAGAGCCAAGAGGTAATGTTACACCTATATAGGACCCTGGTCAGACCCCACTTGGAATATTTGCTCATTTCTGGTCACCTAACTACAGGAAGAATGTGGAAACCATAGAACGGGTGCAGAGGAGATTTACAAGGATGTTGCCTGGATTGGGAAGCATGCCTTATGAGAATAGCTTGAGTGAACTCAGCCTTTTCTCCTTGGAGCGATGGAGGATGAGAGGTGACCTGATAGAGGTGTATAAGATGATGAGTGGCATTGATCGTGTTGATAGTCAGAGGCTTTTTCCCAGGGCTGAAATGGATAACACGAGAGGGCACACCTTTAAGGTGCTTGGAAGTAGGTACAGAGGAGATGTCAGGGGTAAGTATTTTATGCAGAGAGTGATGAGTGTGTGGAATGGGCTGCCAGCGATGGTGCTGGAGGCAGATACGATAGGGTCTTTTAAGAGACTCCTGCACAGGTACATGGAGCTTAGAAAAATAGAGGGCTAGGTAATTTCTAAGGTAAAGTCATGTACAGCACAGCTTTGCAGGCTGAAGTCCTGTATTGTACTATAGGTTTTCTATGTTTCTATCAGCCCCCAAATCGTCAAGACCTTCTACAGGAGCTCCATTGAGAGCATCCTGACTGGCTGTATCACCGCTTGGTATGGGAACTGCACCAACCTTGATCGCTGGGCACTGCAGAGAGTGGTGCGGGCAGCCCAGCGCATCTGTGGATGTGAACTTTCTTCCATTGAGGATGTTTATAGCAGCAGGTGCAGAAAGAAGGCCCGGGAGATCATCAGGTCACCAGTCACCCCAACCATAAATTGTTTCAGCTGCTCCTGTCTGGCAAACAGTACGGCAGTGTTGAAGCCAGGACCAACAGGCTACGGGACAGCTTCTTTCTATGAGCCATTAGACTTATCAATTCACATGTCTGTACATTGTGACAGAGTCTTAACACTAAGATTTTTACTCCTTCACATTGTGGGATGGATGTAAGATTTAAATAAATTCAAATGCAAATTCAAGTCTTTCCTACATTTGCATGTAATTCCTCTAGCAACAATTAATACCATTCTGTTGGGAATGAACATTTCCAGCAAGAGAGAACGCCCCCCTCCACCTCCAGCCACCCAGACTTGAGGCTCGGTAGCACACAATATTACTTTCAAAGCCGGAGATTACTTATTGCATCTGGAGCGCTTGGCATTCACCTCGACCAATAATAGCAATACTCGCATTCTATCTATATCTTTGGTGTCAATGTGCATCACAACCTTTGGCTGCTCACCCTCACTTTTGAGAATCTTCTGCAGATCTCAAGAGATCCTAACTCCCTACATTCACTCTGCAGAATCTCTCCCTAGACATGGCTGGAAGAAGATTATAGTTGGGAGCTTAACATCCAAGGATGGATATTGTATCAAAAGAACAGGCAGGTAGGCAGAGGGGGTGTTGATAAAAAATGAAATCAAATCCTCAGAAGGATGTGACATAAGATCATAAGACCCTATTGGGAGTTATTTACATGCCTCCAAGATGTGGGCTTCAAATTACAATGAGATTTGGAAAAGTCATGTAAAAAGAGGAATATAGGGGATTTCAATATGTAGGTAGATTGGGAAATTCAGGATGGTTTTGGATCCCAAGACAGAGAATTTGTAGAACGCATATGAGATGGCTTTTTTGAGCAGCTTGTGGTTGAGCTCACGAGAGGATCATACTATTCTGGATAGGGTTTTGTGTATTGAACCAGATTTGATTCGGGAGTGTAAGGTAAAGGAACCTTTAGGAGATGGTTATTGTAATATGAGTGAATTCATCCTGTAGTTTGAGCAGGAAAAGATAAATTCAGATGGATCTGTCTCAGTATAACAGTGAGGTAAAGGGAATTACAGAGGCTTGAGAGAGGAGCTGGCCAATGTTGATTGCAAGGGGACACTGTCAGGGATGATGGCAGAATCAGCAGGCTGGACATCCCAAAGAGTAAGAAGTATTCTAAAGGGAGGATAAGGCAATGGTGGCTGACAAGGGAAGTCAAAGACAGCACAAATTAGTGGGAAATTAGAGGATTTGGAAGTTTTTAAAAACCATCAGAAAACAACTACAAAAAATACTATAAGGGGAGAAAAGATGAAATATGAAGGTAAGCTAGACAACAAAAAAATAACAGAGGGCACCAAAAGGTGTTTCAGATATATAAAAAGTAAAAGAAAGGTGAGAGTTCAAAGCTTGAAGTTCAATGCAAGTTTATTATTAAAACACATTTATGTCACCATATACAATATACCTTGAGATTCATTTTCTTGTGGGCATTCACATTAAGTACAAGCAACACAATAGAATGAATGAAAGATCACACCTAATAGGACTGACAAATAACAAACTGTGTAAATAGAAAAAAAAGAATAATATTGAAGATAATTAAACAATAGATATCGAGAACATGAGAGGAAGAGTGCTTGAAAGTGCGTACATAGGTTGTGGAAATATTTCAATAATGAAGTGAGGTTGAGTGAAGTTATCCTCTCCAGTTCCAGTGCCTGATGGTTGAGGAGTAATAACCGTTTCTGTAACTGGTGGTGTGGGTCCTGAGGCTCCTGTACCTTCTTCCTGAAGGCAGCAGTGGATATCGGACTTCTGGAATATGATGCTGGAGAGGTAGTAATGAGGGACAAAGAAGTGGCAAATAATTATTTTTTTGCTTCTACCTTCACTGTGGAAGACACTAGTAGTATGCCAGAAGTTCAAGCGTATCAGGGGGCAGAATTGAGTGAAGTTGCTGTGACTGAGGAGAAGGTGCTTCGGAAGCAGAAAGGTCTGAAGGAAGATAAGTCAGCTGGACCAGATGGACTACAGCACAGGGTTCTGTAAGAGGTAGCAGAAGAGATCATGGAAGCATTAATATGTTTCAAGAATCACTAGATTCTGGAATATTTCCAGAGGACTGGAAAATTGCAAATGCCACTCCACTCTTTATGTAGGGTAGGAGGCAGAAGAAAGGAAATTATGGGCCAGTTAACCTGACTTCAGTGGTTGGGAAGATGTTGGTGTCCATTATAATGAATGAGATTTAGGGTGCATGGAGGCCAAAGTCAGCATTTTTTCTTTAAGTCGAAATCTTGCCTGAAATACATATTGGATTTCTTTGAAGAAATAACGGGAAGGATAGACAATGGAGAGTCATTGGATGCTATCTACTTGGACTTTTAGAAGGCCTTTGACAGGAGCCACACATGAGTCTGTTTAACAATATAAGTGCCGATTGTATTGCAGGAAAGCTATTAGCATGGATAGGGGTTGGCTGACTGGCAGGATGCAAAGCGTAGGAATGAAGGGAGCCTTTTCTGGTTGGGGGCCCATTACTAATAGCATTCTGCAGGACTTGGTGTTGGGACCACTTCTTTTATGTTATACTGTCTGTCAATACATAGAAACATAGAAAACCTACAGCACAATACAGGCCCTTCAGCCCACAATGCTGTGCCAAACATGTAATTACTTTAGAAATTACCTGGGGTTACCCATAGCCCTCTATTTTTCTAAGCTCCATGTACCTATCCAGGAGTCTCTTAAAAGACCCTATCCTATCTGCCTCTACCACCATCACCTGCGGCCCATTCCATGCACTCACCACTCTCTGTGTAAAAAACGTACCCATGACATCTCTTCTGTACCTACTTCCAAGCACCTTAAAACTGTGCCCTCTCGTGTTAGCCATTTCAGCCCTGGGAAAAAGCCTCTGACTATCCACACAATCAATGCCTCTCATCATCTTATACATCTGTCTCAGGTCACCTCTCATCCTCCGCCACCAGGCAACATCCTTGTAAATCTACTTTCCATATCCTTCCTGTAGTGAGATGACGAGAACTGAGCACAGTACTCCAAGCATAGTCTGACCAGGGCCCTTTATAGCTGTAACATTACCTCTCTGCTCTTAAACTCAATCCCATGGTTGATGAAGGCCAATACACCGTATGCCTTCTTAACCATGCAGCCAACCTGCGCAGTAGCTTTGAGTGTCCTATGGATTTGGACCCCAAGATCCCTCTTATCCTCCACACTACCAAGAGTCTTACCATTAATATTATACCATACCATCATATTTGACCTACCAAAATGAACCACCGCACACTTATCTGGGTTGAACTCCATCTGCCATTTCTCAGCCCAGTTTTGCATTCTGTTGATGTCCCGCTGTAATCTCTGACAGCCCTCCACACTATCCACAACACCCCCAAACTTTGTGTCATCAGCAAATTTACTAACCCATCCCTCCACTTCCTCATCCAGGTCCTTTATAAAAATCACAAAGGAAAGGGGACACAGAATAGATACCTGAGGCAGACCGCTGTTGACCAACCTCCATGCAGAATATGACCCGTCTACAACCACTCTTTGCTTTCTGTAGGCGGCCTAATTCTGGATCCACATTGCAGGGTCTCCATGGATCCATGTCTCCTTACTTTCTCAATAAGCCTTGCAAGGGGTACCTTATCAAATGCCTTGCTGAAATCCATATACACTACATCTACTGCTCTACCTTCATCAATCTGGTTAGTCACATCCTCAAAAAATTCAGTCAGGTTCATAAGGCACAATCTGCCTCTGACAAAGCTATGCTGCCTATTCCTAAACATATTATGCCTCTCCAAATGTTCATAAATGCTGTCTCTCAGGATCTTTTCCATAAACATACCAACCACTGAAGTAAGACTCCCTGGTCTATAATTTCCTAGGCTATCTCCACTCCCGTTCCCATTGATGAAGATAATTGCCAGAGGCTCAGCAATCTCCTCCCTCACCTTCCACAGTAGCCTGGCATACATCTCATCCGGTCCCAGAGATTTATCCAACTTGATGCTTTCCAAAAGCTCCAGCACATCCTCTTTCTTAATGTATATATGCTCAAGCTTTTAAGTCCACTCCAAGTCATCCCTATAATTGCCACTGTCCATTTACATAGGGAATACTCAAGCAAAGTATTCATTAAGTACCTCTGTTATATCCTCCAGTTCCATACACAATTTTCCATTGTCACACTTGATTGGTCCTATTCTCTCACGTCTTATCCTCTTGCTCTTCACATACTTATAGAACGCCTTGGCGTTTTCCTTAATCCTGCTTGCCAAGGCCTTCTCATGGCCTCTTCTGGCTCACCTAATTTTATTCTTAAGCTCCTTCCTGCTAACCTTATAATCTTCTAGATCTCTAACATTACCTAGTTTTTTGAACTTTTTGTAAGCTTTTCTTTTCTTCTTGATTAGATTTTCAACAGTCTTTGTACACCACGGTTCCTATACCCTACCATCCTTTCCCTGTCTCATTGGAACATACCTATGCAGAACGCCATGCAAATATCCCCTGAACATTTCTTCTGTACATTTCCCTGAGAACATCTGTTCCCAATTTATGCTTCTAAGTTCCTGCCTGATAATTTCATATTTCCACTTTTTCCCAATTAAATGCTTTCTTAACTGGTCTATTCCTATCCATCTCCAAACCAATAAAGGAAATAGAATTGTGATCACTATCTCCAAAACACTCTCCCACTGAGAGACCTGACACCTGACCAGGCTCATTTCCCAATGCCAGATCAAGTACAGCCTCTCCTCTTGTTGGCTTATCTACATATAGTGTCAGGAAACTTTCCTGAACACACCTAACAAACTCCACCCCATCTAAACCTCTTGCTCTAGGGAGATGCCAGTCAAAATTTGGGAAATTAAAATCTACCACCACAACAACCCTGTTACCCTTCCAGAATCTGTCTCCCTATCTGCTCCTCGTTGTCCTTGTTACTATTGGGTAGTCTATAAAAAACACTCAGCAGAGTATTGACCCCTTCTTGTTTCTAACTTCCACCCACAGAGACTCCATAGACAATCCCTCCATGACTTCCTCCTTTTCTACAGCCGTGACACTATCTCTGATCAACAGTGCCATGTCCCACCTCTTTTGCCTCCTTCCCTGTCCTTTCTGATACATCTAAAGCCTGTTACTGTAAGTAACCATTCCTGCCCCTGAGTCATCCAAGTCTTTGTAATGGCTACAACATCACAGCTCCAAGTGGTGACCCACGCTGTAAAATCTTCTGCTTTGTTCATGATGCTTCTTGCATTAAAATAGACACATCTCAAACCATCGGTCTGAGCACATCCCTTCTCTATCACCTGCCTATCCTCCCTCTCGCACTGTCTACAAGCTTTCTCTATTTTTGAGCCAACCGCCCCTTCCCCTGTCTCTTCAGTTCAGTTCCCACCCCCCAGCAATTTTAGTTTAAACTCTCACCATTAGCCTTAGCAAACCTCCCTGGCAGGATATTGGTTCCCCTCGGATTCAACTGCAACCCGTCCTGTTTGTACAGGTCTCTCCTACCCCAAAAGAGGTCCCAATGATCCAGAAATCTGAATCCCTGCCCCCTGCTCCAATCCCCCAGCCACGCATTTATCCTCCACCTCACTCTATTCGTATACTCACTGTCCCTTGGCACAGGCAGTAATCCTGAGATTACTACCTTTGAGGTCCTGCTTCTCAACTTCCTTCCTAATTCCCTGTAGTCACTTTTCAGGACCTCCTCCCTTTTCCTATCTATGTAATTAATTGCAATATGTACCACGACCTCTGGCTGTTCACCTTCCCAATTCAGGATATTGTGGACGCGATCAGAAACATCCTGGACCCTGGCACCTGGGAGGCAAACTACCATCCATGTTTATTTCCTGTGTCCACAGAATTACCTGTCTGACCCCCTAACTATACAGTCCCCATTACTGCTGCCTTCTTCCTTTCCCTACCCTTCTGAGCCACAGGGCCAGACTCTGCCAGAGGTACGGCCACTGTTGCTTCCCCCAGGTAGGCTGTTCACCACCCCCCCCCCCCCCCCGCAACAGTAATCAAATAGGAGTACTTATTGTTAAGGGGGACAGCCACAGGGGTACTCTCTGGTATCTGACAATAACTTGGATGATGGAATTGATTGCTTTGTGGCCAAATTTGCAGCTGATACAAAAATAGGTGGATGGGCAGGTAGTGCTGAGGAAGCAGGAAGACTGCAGAAGGACTGAGACAGATTGGATTAATGGGCAAAGAAGTGGCAGATGAAATATAGTTTAGGGAAATGTATTTCATGCACTTTGGTAGAAGGAATGAAGTTGTAGACTACTGAAGTGGCAGATGGAATATAGTTTAGGGAAGTGTGTAGTCATGCACTTTGATAGAAGGAATAAAGTTGTAGACTATTTTCTAAACGGGGAGAAATTCAAAAATCAGAGGTGCAGAGGGACTTGGGAGTTCTTGTGCAGTTAACTTGCAGCTTGAATTGGTTCTAAGGAGGGTAAATGCAAGTTTAGCATTTATTTCAAGAGGAGTAGAATATAAGAGCAGGGATTTCATTCTGAGGCTTTATAAGGTATTGGCCAGACTGCACTTGATATATTGCGAATAGTTTTGGGCATCTGATCTGAGAAAAGATGTGCTGGCATTGGAGAAGCACCAGAGGATGTTCACAAGAATGATTCTAAGAAAGAAAGGGTTAATTTATGTGGAATGTTTGGTGGTTCTTGGTCTGTACTCATGGAGAGTAGAAGAATGAGGGGGGATCTCATTGAAACTTATTGAATATTGAAAGGCCTAAACAGAGTGAATGTGAAGAGGATGTTTCTGATTGTCAGTGAGTCTAGGACCAGAGGGCGCAGCCTCACAATAAAGGGACATCCCTTTACAACAGAGGTGAGAAGAAATTTATTTAGCCAGAAAGTGGAAAATTTGTGGAATTCATTGCCATAGATGACTGTGCTGGTTTTGTCATTGAATACTGTATATTTAAAATGAAAGTTGATAGGTTCTTGATTTTCAGGGCATCATAGGTTATCGGCAGAAGTCAGGAGAATGGCATTGGAAGGGTTAATAAATCAGGTATGATCTAATGATGGAGTAAACTCAATGCATTGAGTGTCCTAATTCTGCTCCTATGTCTTATGGTCTAAAAGTTGGCCTTGCTGATATATCCCCAGACATGAATAAATAATTAAAAGAAACAGATAGGATCCATAAATACATGAACAAACTATGTCACAAGTGTGACTTTATCTTATAACCATATAACTATATAACAATTACAGCACGGAACCGGGCCGTCTTGGCCCTTCTAGTCCGTGCCGAACACTTACTCTCACCTAGTACCTAGTCCCACCGACCTGCACTCAGCCCATAACCCTCTATTCCTTTCCTGTCCATATACCTATCTAATTTTACTTTAAATGACAATATCAAACCTACCTTTACCACTTCTACTGGAAGCTCGTTCCACACAGATACCACTCTCTGAGTAAAGAAGTTCGTGTTACCCCTAAACTTTTGCCCCCTATCTCTCAACTCATGTCCTCTTGTTTGAATCTCCCCTACTCTCAATTTCCCTCGGGATCAATAAAGTATGTCTGTCTGTCTGTCTGTCAATGGAAAAAGCCTATCCACATCAACTCTAACTATCCCCCTTATAATTTTAAATACCTCTATCAAGTCCCCCCTCAACCTTATACGCTCCAAAGAATAAAGACCTAACTTGTTCAACCTTTCTCTGTAACTTAGGTGCTGAAACCCAGGTAACATTCTAAAAAATCTTCTCTGTACTCTCTCTATTTTGTTGACATCTTTCCTGTAATTCGGTGACCAGAACTGTAGACAATACTCCAAATTTGGCATATTTTGGAGAAAAGAATGCCAATTTCAATTCAATGCCTTGTACAATTTCAACATTACATCTCAACTCCTATACTCAATGCTCTGATTCATAAAGGCCAGCATACCAAAAGCTTTCTTCACTACCCTATCCACATGAGATTCCACCCTCATGGAACTATGCACCATTATTCCTACATCTCTCTGTTCTACTGCATTCTTCAATGCCCTACCACTTATCATGTATGTCCCATTTTGATTAGTCTAATTTTGATTAATCTTATCACAGGCTCACATGTCTTAATTATTTAATGATCATGATCTTGTAATCATTCTATTCTTTAACTGCAAATAACAAGGATCTTCTTCCGATCTTCGATCCATTCTGTCGGATTGGTCCCATTAAAATTTATGAGCTTCACTCTTTTCATGTTGTTCCTAAAGTCCAAGGTATGCCAGCCTCCCTTCTTGATTACAATAATTGTAATCTTGATACCTTAGCTTCATATCTTAACCACAGACTCCACGATTTGCCCCTGTAAGGGTGCCAGTTTTCACATTTACACCTGTGAATACAGTTGTGTGCTTCAGGAAGTGTTTTGTGGTTTTGGTTATTGCTTATTTGCATTTGTACTTTTTGTTGTCTCCTACAGTCTGGTTGAATGCCCTTGCCTATGTGACCACATGTACTATGGACACGTGGTCGATATTTAGGGATATCTTGCAGGATGTTAGGGATAAATTTGTCCCAGTGAGGAAGATAAAGAATGGTACGGTGAAGGAACCATGGGTGACAAGTGAAGTGGAAAATCTAGTCAGGTGGAAGAAGGCAGCATACACGAGGTTTAGGAAGCAAGGATCAGATGGGTCTATTGAGGAATATAGGGTAGCAAGAAAGGAGCTTAAGAAGGGGCTGAGAAGAGCAAGAAGGGGGCATGAGAAGGCCTTGGTGAGTAGGGTAAAGGAAAACCCCAAGGCATTCTTCAATTATGTGAAGAACAAAAGGATGACAGGAGTGAAGGTATAAAGATTAGATATAAAGGTAGGAAGATGTGTCTGGAGGTTGTGGAAGTGAGCGAGGTCCTCAATGAATACTTCTCTTTCGTATTCACCAATGAGAGGGAACTTGATGATGGTGAGGACAATATGAGTAAGGTTGATGTTCTGGAGCATGTTGATATTAAGGGAGAGGAGGTGTTGGAGTTGTTAAAATACATTAGGACGGATAAGTCCCTGGGGCCTGACGGAATATTCCCCAGGCTGCTCCATGAGGCAAAGGAAGAGATTGCTGAACCTCTGGCTAGGATCTTTATGTCCTCGTTGTCTACGGGAATGGTACCAGAGGATTGGAGGGAGGCGAATGTTGTCCCCTTGTTCAAAAAAGTTAGTAGTGATAGTCCAGGTAATTATAGACCAGTGAGCCTTATGTCTGTGGTGGGAAAGCTGTTGGAAAATATTCTTAGAGATAGGATCTATGGGCATTTAGAGAATCATGGTCTGATCAGGGACAGTCAGCATGGCTTTGTGAAGGGCAGATCGTGCCTAACAAGCCTGATAGAGTTCTTTGAGGAGGTGACCAGGCATATAGATGAGGGTAGTGCAGTGGATGTGATCTACATAGATTTTAGTAAGGCATTTGACAAGGTTCCACACGGTAGGCTTATTCAGAAAGTCAGAAGGCATGGGATCCAGGGAAGTTTGGCCAGGTGGATTCAGAATTGGCTTGCCTGCAGAAGGAAGAGAGTCGTGGTGGAGGGAGTACATTCAGATTGGAGGGTTGTGACTAGTGGTGTCCCACAAAGATCTGTTCTGGGACCTCTATTTTTTGTGATTTTTATTAACGACCTGGATGTGGGGGTAGAAGGGTGGGTTGGCAAGTTTGCAGACGACACAAAGGTTGGTGGTGTAGCAGCTAGTGTAGAGGATAGTCTAAGATTGCAGAGAGACATTGATAGGATGCAGAAGTGGGCTGAGAAGTGGCAGATGGAGTTCAACCCAGAGAAGTGTGAGGTGGTACACATTGGAAGGACAAACTCCAAGGCAGAGTACAAAGTAAATGGCAAGATACTTGGTAGTGTGGAGGAGCAGAGGAATCTGGGGGTACATGTCCACAAATCCCTGAAAGTTGCCTCACAGGTAGATAGGGTAGTTAAGAAAGCTTATGGGGTGTTAGCTTTCATAAGTCGAGGGATAGAGTTTAAGAGTCACGATGTAATGATGCAGCTGTATAAAACTCTAGTTAGGCCACACTTAGAGTACTGTGTCCAGTTCTGGTCGCCTCACTATAGGAAGGATGTGGAAGCATTGGAAAGGGTACAGAGGAGATTTACCAGGATGCTGCCTGGTTTAGAGAGTATGGATTATGATCAGAGATTAAGGAAGCTAGGGCTTTACTCTTTAGAGAGAAGGAGGATGAGAGGAGACATGATAGAGGTGTACAAGATATTAAGAGGAATAGACAGAGTGGACAGCCAGTGCCTCTTCCCCAGGACACCACTGCTCAGTACAAGATGACATGGCTTTAAGTTAAGGGGAGGGAAGTTCAAGGGGGATATTAGAGGAAGGTTTTTCACTCAGAGAGTGGTTGGTGTGTGGAATGCACTGCCTGAGTCAGTGGTGGAGGCAGATACACTAGTGAAGTTTAAGAGACTACTAGACAGGTATATGGAGGAATTTAAGGTGGGGGGTTATATGGGAGGCAGGGTTTGAAGGTCGGCACAACATTGTGGGCCGAAGGGCCTGTAATGTGCTGTACTATTCTATGTACTATGTTCTATGTTGGGCAATCTTTTGTTGCTTCTATTATGGCTAATATTCCGTAGTTTTATTGAGTATGCCCACAAGAAAATGAACCTCAGGATAATAAATGGAGACATACATGTACCTTGATAATAAATTTGCTTTGAACTTTTGAATTTCTTTATGGATTAGAGTTCAATTCCAATTGGAAGAAATTGGATCTGAATGAGACAAAATAAACAGTTAGTCCAAATGTTTGCAAGGAAAGATCAATGCATTCTAATCACTGAGGCCTGATAAAATCTGCTCACATGCATCCAAACTAATGCTGGAATTGATTGACAGATGCCAGTTAGTAGTAATAGGTTGCCATGGTTGTGGGTCTATGATCTCTATTTACTCTGATTGAGAAGTCCAGGATCAAGGATGTGCAGGGTAAGTGTTAACTGAAATAAAAGCAGACAATGCCTGGAACTTCCAAAGAATCAAGCGGCATCTGTGGAAAGAGAAACACATTTCAGGTACGGGACACTTCTTCAGAACTAGTCTCAAGCTTGATATAAAAAAAAACATTTCATTTTGAATATGTTACTGCTCATCATAATGCTTTCAATAAAATTGGATAAATATAAGATGCAAACAAATGTCACTGACAAATTTTACAAGATTAGCAGTTGATTCTCAGTAAGTGTTAAAATTAATTAGCACCTAGCTATAAGTGGTCTCTTCATAATTTGTAACACTAATTTTCTGCCTCTTTTAAGTTCAAATTCCAGCTAATGTCCCTGTTATTGTTGGGATAATTAGTGCATATCTAAACTCTGTTAAGATGAATGTTTAGACTCTCAAAATTGTGTTATTATTATTCCATTTGTGATGTAATTAAAGATCTGAAGCTCTTTGTGTAAATTTAACTACTGGGTCCCAAGGTCACCATTTTAAAATGCATATGCCTGATCCAAGAAATATTTGGGTTCATTTCTGTATTCATAAGACCATAAGATATAGGAGCAGAATAAGGCCATTTGGCCCATCGAGTCTGCTCCACTATTCCATCATGACTAATCCATTTTTCCTCTCAGCCCCACTCCAGTCTCTTGCCCTCTCTCCATATCCCTTCATGCCCTGACCAATTAAGAATCTATCAACCTCTGCCTTAAATATACATAAAGACTTGGCCTTCATAGCTGCCTGTGGTCACAAATTCCACAGATTCACCTCTCTCTGGCTAAAGCAATTCCTCCTCATCTCCATTCTAAAAGAACACCCTTCTATTCTGAGGCTGTATCCTCTGGTCTTAGACTCTCCCACCAGAGGAAACATCCTCCCCACATCTGCCCTGTTAAGGCATTTCACCATTTGATAGGTCACCCCCTCATTCTTCTGAATTACAGTGAATACAGCCCCAGAGCCATCAAACTGTCTTCATATGACAAGCTGTTTAAACCTGGAATCGTTTTTGTAAGCCTCCTTTGAACCCTGTCCAGTGTCAGCAGATCTTTTCTAAAGGACCCGAAGCTCACAGTACTCCGTGAGGCTTCACTAGTACTTTTATAAAGTCTCAACATTACAACCTTACTTTTATATTCTAGTCCTCTTGAAAGGAATGCTAACATCATATTTGCCTTCCTCACCACAGACACAAAAGACTTTTAAAGAGTTAAATGTGCAAAGACTTAATAAACATGATGTTGTTATTAAAATTGGGGTTTCTCTATACCAGGTATTCCCAACCTGTCGGTCTATGGACCCCTTGCTTAATGGTATTGGCGCATGGCATAAAAAGGTTGGGAACCCCTGCTTTATTCTTATTGAGTCAAAGTCACAGAAAGGTACAGCACAGAGACCCTTCAGCCAATCTAGTCCATGTTGAACCATTTAACCTGCCTACTCCCATCGACATCCATCCATGTACAGTACCCATCTAAACTTCCCTTAAACGCTGAAATCGAGCTTACATGCATCACTTGAGCTGGCAGCTCATTCCACGCTCTCACGACCCTTCGAATGAAGAACCTTTCCCTCATGTTCCCCTTAAACTTTTCACATTTCACCCTTAACCCATGAACCCTAGTTGTTGACCCACTCACTCTCAGTGGAAAAAGTCTGCTTGCATTGACCCTATGGATGGCACCGACATTTAACGGTCCTTTTGGCGATATCTTCTGGGTGGATCATGAAACCAGATATTTCATTTCCTTTATGTCCTCAATGTTTGCTTTCACCTTGAATGTGATTCTGGAAATGTTGGCGCCTGTTGGACACTTGTATTTGGTTTTTGGAGATTGTTTGGGTGTTTCAGCACGCTGCGGTCTCTGAAAAGATTCCAGGAGATGGAGGCAGCGTGCGCAAACCTTGAGGCAGGAAGACTGTTGGACAGGACGCAAGCTGATGTTTGAATCCATTTTGCCAAGTATAGCTTCCTTTGTTCACTGATTAAGGTGATGAGGGAGATTGAAACTTCGAAGAGAATGTGGAAGGTCAGCGCTGGCTGCCTGTCTTTTGATCACTGGTGGGATCGCTCTGTTATTGGAGAGGGGAGACTGCCTGTTGATCACTGGTGGGATCGCTCTGTTATTGGAGAGGGGAGACTGCCTGTTGATCACTGGTGGGATCGCTCTGTTATTGGAGAGGGGAGACTGCCTGTTGATCACTGGTGGGATCGCTCTGTTACTGGAGAGGGGAGACTGCCTGTTGATCACTGGTGGGATCGCTCTGCTTCCAGAGAGGGGAAACTGGCAGTTGATCATTGAAGGGATCACTCTGCTGGCAGAGAGGGAAAGGTCTGCTGCTGTGCCCAGAGAACTTTACCCAGGTTTTCTGTGTTTTGGATATGGGCTTTGTTCAGTCTTATGATTTTTTTATATTCTGTGTTTTTCACCTGATCTTTCTCATCTTTTTGTGTGCGGGAGAGAGGGATTTTGGGGTTGATGTGCCTGTTCCATTTTCACTTGTTTCTTTTGTGCCGGGAGGGTGGGGGTGGGGGTGGCGGATTGATGATCATGCTGTCATTCTTCTCTGTTTTGATTTTGTGGCTATCTGCATAAGAGGAATTTCAGACTTGTATAATTTGATAATAATGAACCTTTGAACACTTGATCTATACCCCTCATAATTTTGTATACCTCTTTCAAATCTCCTCTCAACCTTCTACGTTCTAAGGAATAAAGTCCCAATCTATTCAATCTTTCCTTGTAACTAAGTCCTCCAGACCTGGTAATATCGTTGTAAATTTTCTCTGTACTCTTTCAACCTAATTCCTGCATGTAGGTGATCAAAACTGCACACAATACTCCAAATTAAGCCTCAACATCTTATACAACTTCTGTACAACATCCCATCTCCTGTACTCAATACTTTTGACTTATGAAAGAAAGCCAATGCCAAAAGCTTTTGTTACGGCCCTATCTAACTGTGATGCTACAAATATCCAAACCAAATGTAAATCGTCTGCAGTATTGGCAAAATAAAACATTTAAAATGAAACTAAATATGATAAAATGATCAGATGATCAAGAGCTGCTGAAATTATATATACGCACATTTATATACTGTAATTAAGGTTGAATGGCTCAATATTTCATGCATTGGTGTAAGTCAGTTATAAAGGGTTAATAACTCCATAATCTTACTAGACTGGTAAGTTGTTAACAGCACTCACTTTTTCATGTTGTAGACCATCATTATTATTCATGACGCCAGGTGAAATAATAAATTCTTACTAAGAACATAACATTATGTTCTAAGTAAATTTATAGGGATTAAAGCAATTAGAGGGATGTACAGTGTAAAGGAATAAAAATTCCTTTCAGTAACACACACACAAAATGCTGGTGGAACTCAGCAGGACAGGCAGCATTTATGTTGGGGAAGAAATAGTCAGCATTTTGGGCCGTGACCCTTCATCGCGACTGGACAGAAAGGGAGCAGAAGGTGAGGGGAGGGGCAGGAGTAAAGCTGATAGGTAGTAGGCGAGGGTGAGGGTGATGGGCTGATGGTGGGTGGGGGAGGGCAGATGAAGTAGGAGTTCCTTACAGTTGTGTGTTGGGGGAGGACGAGTGTCATGCACATGGAAATGGAAAACAAAATAGGTAGGGTAGACTTATCAGGAAAAGTGTGGAGGCGATGTCTGAAGCTGTGTGGTGGTGTGGAGGTACGTCTCTTCCAAAGGAGGTGTAAGGTGCTCCTTCCCTCCACTAGCCTGCAGATCACCCTTGGGCAGGTGTAGCACCTACTTAGCCACAACTCCCACCCCTCCACCCCCAATCAGGGTAATAGCAGGATGTGAAACCATGGGAGCAGGTGGTGGATGGTTGTATGAGCAGCTGGTGCATCTCACAAGTCCAGGTTATGTGACCACTTACACCAGACAGACAATCTCTGAAGAGTATTGATAATGGCTGGGGTCACTCAATTTGTCAAGACGCTGCCCAGAAGAAGGCAATGGCAAATTACCTATGTAGAAAAATTTACCGAGAACAGTAATGGTCATGGAAAGATTATGACCGCTCACGTTATTCAGCACAGCATATGTATAACGATAATGACTAAAGTCCGGGGCAACTCACCTACTTTGATGGCTGCTGAAATGGTGATATTGGCAGTTGTGAAGAGAGTTTACATTCTGTAGAGGTTAAGTGGGTTTTAATGTCATCTGCAAACGGCATTTGCCAGAGTTAAACTGCATGTTCTCCCTTGTAAAGTATATCGTACAGCTTGAAATGCCACTCCAGTGATGGCTTGTCTTCCTCCTCAAGTGGATGGAAAGAATACACTGGTATTCCTAGCTGGACTACAGTCATCTGCAGCTGAAATAGTATGTGATGATTGGACCTATATGCTTGTTTTTGCAGAAACATGGCTCCAGGACAAAATCCCATGCACCATCAATCACTCGTGAGGTTGGGCTATATTATTTTATTTTTGTGACTGTATGTTTCCTGCTATCATAATTATATGTGCTATATGCACCTTGTGCTGAGTGTGACTGTTGGCGTTGTGTTTTGCATCTTGGCCCCAGTGGAACGCAGTTTCATTCGGCTGTATCCATGGGCATTCATGTGTGGTTAAATGACATTTAAACTTGAAAAGTTAACTTGATTTTGAAAGAAAGGAGGGTGTTGCCTCTTTCTTCTGACCCACATACATTTCTATTCACGGTTTCTTTTGGACATATGCTTATACGTCCCCTGCACCATAACCCCATCCTCAGACTCTGGGCAATTCCGTTGCCATTCTGCAAGGAGACTCTGTCCAACCTCCACATGGAATGCGCGTGTTTTCCCTGGACGCTCTGGTTTTCTCCCACAGTGCAGAGGTGTACCAGGTAGGTCAATTGGTCATGGCAAAATGTCCCATGGTTAGGCTAGGGTTAATCCGGTTGGTAGGAGCTGCTGGGACAACATTGCTCAAAGGGCTGGAAGGGCCAACTCCACATTGAGTCGCAAAATAAAATAACTAAATACAACTTTCCCCAGATCAGTGTAGCTTGGATGCTTGCAAGTGGCCAAGCCATGCCTGTGGGTTTCAGGATCAGAATCAGGTTTAATATCACTGGCAAATGTCGTTATGCAGCACCAGTACACAATATGCAATACATAATAATAAAAACTGGAAATTACATCAAGTTCATATATATACACACACACACACACAAAGTTAAATTAAATTAATTAAGTAGTGAAAAAAGAGAAACAGTAAGTAATGAGGTTGTGCTCAGTGTCCACTCAGAAATCAGATGGCAGAGGCAAAGAAGCTGTTCCTGAACCATTGAGTGTGTGTCTTCAGGCTCCTGTATCTCCTCCCTGATGGTAGCAATGAGAAGAGTATATGTCCCGGGTGATGAGGTCCTTGATGATGGATGCTATCTTTTTGGGGCATCGCTCCTTGAAGATTTCTTGGATGCTGGGGAGGTTAATGCCCAGACTTAAGCTGACTCAGTTTACAACTTTATGCAGCTTATTTCAATCCTGTGCGGTGCCCCCTTCCCCCATACCAGAGGGTGATGCAGCCAGTTAGAATACGCTCCACAGTACATCTGTAGAAATATGCAAGAGTCTGTGGTGACATATCAAGTCTCCTCAAACTCCTCATAAAGTATAGCCAATGTCGTGCCTTCTTTGTAATTGCTTCAATATGTTGGGCCCTGGTTAGATTTTCAGAGGTGTTGACACCCAGGAACTTGAAATTGCTCTCCCTTTCCATTACTGATCCTTTGATGCCTTGATTATAAAAGAGTATTTGTTGTAATGTTACTCGTTTCTCGTTCCCCTCATGGATGCTGTTTCATGCCCGCAACTAGAATTTGAATATTTTATTTCTTTTGATTTGAGTTTCTACCTGTTCTCACTTTGATATGGCCTATCCCTGATTCATCCATTCTCTTTGTTAATGTCTCCATCATCTCTGAGAATAGGTTAGTTCACTTTCAAGCACACAGACTTCCACAGTTTTCTTGACTATACTTCCTCCTACTCGGCTGTCTGCAAGAACTTCTTATCACTCTCTGTGAGTTTTGTTCCAACAATGAGTCATTTTGCACAGATACTCCATTGCTTCCCTTTCAGCATTCCGAAGGGATCATATCCTTTGTGACTCTGTGGGTCCATTCTTCTATCCCAAACTGTCAATCACCATGGCAACTGCAGGAGATACAGCATCTGTCATAGTGTCATAAAGCATAGAAACAGACCCTTTATCCCTTCAAGTCAGTGCTGACTATCAAGTACCCATCTACACAAATTGTTTTTTTCTCTCCACAGATTCTACAACTCTTTCACAAACTAGAGACAACTTACAGTGGATAGTTGTGCCAAGATGAGGCCACCCTCAGGGTACAGGAGCAATACCTTCTATTCCGTCTGGGTAGCCTCCAGCCTGATGGCATAAATATTGATTTCTCCTTGCAGTGAATATATCCTCCCCTTCCTCTATTCCTCAATCAGACCTTTCACTTATTCTCATCTGCCTATTGCTTGCCCCTGCATCCCCTCCCCCTTCCCTTTAGCCCATGGTCCACTCTCCTCTCCTAACAGATTCTTGCTTCTCCGGCCCTTGACCTTTCCTACACACTTGGCTTCATCTATCACCTCCCAGCTAGCCTCTTTCCTTTCCCACAACCTTTTTATTCTGGCACCTTCCCCCTTCCTCCTCAGTCCTGAAGAAACATTGAACCAAAACATTGACTGTTTTTTCATTTCTGTAGTTATTGCCTGACCTGCTGAGTTCCTTCAGTTTTTTATGTGTGCGCTGCTTTGGATTTCCAGCATTCTGCGGAATTTCTTGTGTTTGTAATTAAGCTAAAATCTACATGTCTTTTTTGTGCCACTCATCCCTACCATTAACTGAGGGGTCTACAGACCACAGTTTGGGAACCCCTGCTTTAGGATGTATCAAGAATTTGGAAAGGAAGCCCACTGTTACAAAAAGAACATGCAAACTCCACACAGGATCTCAAGACTGAACCCTAGCTATTGGTACTCAGAGACAATGACTCTACTATCAGTGCCACTAAGTGGCCCATTCCCACCACACCAGGCCCTAAACAGCCCTTCCAGATGAAACACATCATTGAATTCAGAGCGTTCATTGTCTCCTCCACCGGGGAGAAACCGATCACACATCTGGTGATTGTTTTCACCTGTCTTCAATCTGCATGAGTGAAAGGTAAGCTTCTAGTTGTTTACCACTTTAATTCATCATCCTCTTCCCACTCCGTCCTATCTCCTGCACAGATACATTAAACCCAATGCAAACATCAAACTATCTTCACTTTGGGCAGGTTGCAGCCTTCCAGGCTTACTATAAATCAAATTCTCGAAGTTTAAATAGCTCTATTTTTCTTCTTGATTATATTAGAACTGATTAGTTTAGGCTGTATTTCACTTTTTCTCTCTATATAGTATCGCCTGCTATGCACGTCTCACAGCGTCAATATTAACAGCATATTATATGAGGAGAGATCAGAATGTGCTTACAACTCAGATTCAGATTCAGTTTATTGTCATTTAGAAACCACAAATGCAATGCAGTTAAAAAATGAGACAACATTCCTCCAGAATGATATCACAAAAGCAATATGACAAAACAGACTACACCAGAAAATCCACATAACGTTTGGCAATCTCCAATCCAGAGTCCGGAGAGGCTACTGCGTATTAATATCGCGCTACCATCTTAGCGCGTACCCCAGAAAGGAGCTCCAAATCCACCAGACAAACAAGACCAAAAACTAAAGCTACAAGACCTGCTCAAAACCACATAGTTACAACATATAGTTACAACAGTGCAAACAATAGCATAATTGATAAAAAAAAACAGACCATAGGCACAGTAAAAATAGTCCAAAGATGTTAAAGGACTATAAGTTCAAAAGAAATCACCACACAGCTTCCACAAGTCCCCAGGGTCCCGACAGACTCGCCATCCCACGCCGGCAGCAGAAGGGAGTACCCCCGCTATGGACTTCCAAGGCGCCGCCCGACTCAGCCTCGCAGATGTAGCACACAATGAAAGCTCCGTCAAAACCAGCCTCGCAGATGCAGCACACACCGAAAGCGACCTGACCGCAGCGGACTCCGAGTCCGTCGAACCTCCGAGCCGACAACCATCCCCTCCGGCACAGTTTCTCCGAGCACCATCCTCTGCCAAGCGTATTAAGACGGCCATTGGCAACACAACCCCGAGGACTGGGGACCTGTTCTTCAAAGCAGAGTCCCTGCTACTTTAACTGCAACTGCTACTTTAATCCTGTCCCCAACTGCCCCAATGAATCTGGTTTTATCCAAACAGAGATATTTCATTTGACATAAGAAGTACTGCAGATGCTGGAAATCTAGAGCAATACACACAATGTGCTGGGGGAGGGGCTCAGCAGGTCAGGCAGCATCTATGGATGGGAATAAATAGTCAATGTTTCAGGCCAAGACTCTTCAGCAGGACTGGACAGGAAGAGGAGAAGTCAGAATAAGAAGGTTTGGGGGAGGTGAGGAAGAAGTACAAGGTGGCAAGTGATAGATGAATCCAGAAGAGGAGGGTGGGTGAAGTAAAGAGCTGGGAAGTTGATTAATGGAAGAGATAAAGGGGTGGAGAAGGGGGAATCTGATAGGAGAGGACAAAAAATCATGGAAGAATGGAAAGCAGGAAGAGCACCAGAAGGAGGTGATGGGCAGGTAAGAAGAGAAAGTAGATAGATAGATAGATAGATAGATAGATACTTTATTCATCCCCATGGGGAAATTCAACTTTTTTCCAATGTCCCATATACTTGTTGTAGCAAAACTAATTACATACAATACTTAACTCAGTAAAAAATATGATATGCATCTAGATCACTATCTCAAAAAGCATTAATAATAGCTTTTAAAAAGTTCTTAAGTCCTGGCGGTTGAATTGTAAAGCCTAATGGCATTGGGGAGTATTGACCTCTTCATCCTGTCTGAGGAGCATTGCATCGATAGTAACCTGTCGCTGAAACTGCTTCTCTGTCTCTGGATGGTGCTATGTAGAGGATGTTCAGAGTTTTCCATAATTGACCGTAGCCTACTCAGCGCCCTTCGCTCAGCTACCGATGTTAAACTCTCCAGTACTTTGCCCACGACAGAGCCCGCCTTCCTTACCAGCTTATTAAGATGTGAGGTGTCCCTCTTCTTAATGCTTCCTCCCCAACACGCCACCACAAAGAAGAGGGCGCTCTCCACAACTGACCTATAGAACATCTTCAGCATCTCACTACAGACATTGAATGACGCCAACCTTCTAAGGAAGTACAGTCGACTCTGTGCCTTCCTGCACAAGGTATCTGTGTTGGCAGTCCAGTCTAGCTTCTCGTATGAGAAGGAAATAAGAATGGGGAATGGTGAAGGAGAAGTGGGGGGGGGGTGCATTTACCAGAAGTTTGAGAAATTGATGTTCATGCCATCAGGTTGGAGGCTACCCAGATGGAATATAAGGTGATGCTCCTCCAACCTGAATGTGGGCTCATCATGGCAATAGAGGAGGCCATGGATTAACATGTCGGAATGGGAAATGAGAAGTAGAATGATATGGGTGGCCACCGGGAAATCCTGCTTTTTGCGGTAGACGGAATGAAGGTACTTCTGAAGCAGTCTCCCAATCTACGTTGGGTCTCACCAATATACAGGAGGCCATACCAGCAGCAACGGATACAGTGTATGATCCCAACAGGCTTGCAAGTGAAGTGTTGTCTCACCTAGAAGGACTGTTTGGGGCCCTGAATGCTTGTGAGGGAGCAGTTGTAGGGGCTGTTGTGGCACTTGTTCCTCTTACAAGAATAAGTGTCAGGAGGGAGATCAGTGGATCAGGGAGTCACATAAGGAGCGATCCCTGCAGAAAGTGGAAAGTTGGGGGAAGAGAAAGATGTGCTTTGTGGTGGGATCCCATTGGAGATTGCGGAAGTTACAGCAAATTATGTGCTGAATGTTGAGGCTTGTCTGGCGGTAGATGAGGACAAGGGGAACCCTAAACCTGATGTGACGGTAGGAGGATGCAGTAAGGGTAGATGTGTACAAAATGGAAGAGATGTAGGTGAGGGCAGTGTTGATGATGAAGAAAGGGAAGCCCTTTTCTTTGAAAAGAAGGACATATCAGTTGTTCTGGAATGAAGAGTGCCATCTAGGGAAGAGACATGGAAGAACTGTGAAATGGGAATGACATTTTTTTTCCCAAGCAACAGGATGGGAAAAGGTATAGTCAAGAAGTCAGGGATTTATGAGAAATGCCAAAAGACGGGGTTGGGGTGTCTCTAGAGATGGAGATACTGAGATTGAGAAAGGGGAGAGAGGTGTCAGAAATGAACCAAGTGAATTTGAGGGCAGGGTGAAAACTGGAGGCAAAGTTGATGAATCGATGAGCTCAGCATGGGTGCAGGTAGCAGCACCTGTGTGGTTGTCATTGCAGCGTGGGAAGAGTTGGGGAGTGGTGCCAGTGTAGGATTGAAACATGGTCTGGTCCTTGCAGTCCGTTTAATCTAATCCTCCTCTACAATCTCTGCTACTGAAAACTAATGTACTTGTTTTCCCATTCTAATGAAGTGTCAACTGTTTCTCTTTGTATAGATGTGGTCTGACCTGTTGAGTATTCCTTGCACATTTTGTTTTAATTTCAGATTTCAAGCATTTGCAGTTTTATGCATGTTCAATGCTTTTTTTCTGGCAAACATTGATAATCATCCCAATATGCCAATTCCAATACAGTAAATATAACAAATGGTGAATAACTCAACTTTGGGATAGTCATTCACCATAATGTTTATCTCTTTCTGTGCTCTTGGGCATGCTGACATGATATGCCTTTATATTTGTCACTGACACCGAGACAAAAATGTCCAGAATTCTTCCTCTGCTGCATATTTCATTTGGTATGAGTTATGCTGTAATTGATGCTTCCTAATAAATCAATTATCCACTTTTTTTATTTCTCAGCCCTTTAGATAATCTCTGTCAAAATTTAAACTCTAATTTTGTACCAAATTCCCACCAATTCTGGAGGAGTTTTTTTAAACCAAAGTTGGTGTTGACTCTGATCCAGTGACTGGATAATGGCTGACCTCTTGTATGCAGATGAAAATGTCTTTTACATCCACCCTTTGAACTCTGCCTCATCGGTGTTTTAAGAATGATGGCTTGACTTGTACAGGAAATTCTGTACTTGCAAATGTCAGCATTTCACCATGCAGGACAAAGTGATATCATCCCTTATTACTTTAATAATTTAGAGTGTTTAAGTTGCATGCTTCCTGCCTTTGCTTGAAATATTTGTGCAAATTCAAAGTAAATTTATTATCATATACATATATGTCACCATATACAAATCCAGTAAGTATAACAGAACCAATAAAAGACGGCATCATCAGGGCGGATAACCAGCATGCAAAAGACAACAAACTGTGCACATACAAAAGAAAGAAATAATAATAAATAAATAAGCAATAAATATTAGAACATGAGATAAAGAGTCCTTGAAAGTCAGTCCACAGGTTGTGAGAAAACTTCAGTGATGGAATTGAGTGAAGTTCTCCCCTCTGGTTCATGGTTGAGGGGTAATAACTTTTCCTGAACCTGGTGGTGTGAGTCCTGAGGCTCCTGGTATCTTCTCCCCGATGGCAGCAGTGAGAAGGGAGCATGGCCTGGGTCGCGGGGTTACCTGATAATGGATGCTGCTTTCCTGCGACAATGCTCTGTGTAAATCCGAATCAGAATTAATATCACCTGCATTTGTCATGAAATGTGTTGTTTTTGCAGCAGCACCACAATCCATACATAATAATAGTAAATATATATATATATATAGTAAAGTTAAAAAAGTAGATATTTTAAAAATAGTGATAAGGTGTTCATGGATTCAACGTCCATTCAGAAATTGGTTGGTAGAGGAGAAGTTGTTCCAGAAAATTCATTGAGTGTGTGCATTCACACTTCTGTACCTCCTTCCTGATGGTAGCAACGAGAACAAGGCATGTCCTGGGTGATGGAAGTACTTAATGACCATCCTTTTTGAGGCATCGCTCCTTGAAGCTACCCTGGAATCTACGGAGGCCATTACCCATGATGGAGCTGACTAAGTTTACAACTCTGCAGTTTATTTCAATCCTGTGTAGTACACCCCCCCCCCCCACGCCCCCACCATACCAGATGGCGATGCAGCCGGTTGGAAAGCCCTCTACCATACACATCTGTAGATATTTTTGTGTGCTTTAAATATTTTTCTTTAAAAATGAAACGATCACAGCCTAGGATAACGATTGAAAAATTAGTATCACTGTGGTTAATATTGCATCGGAAGTGATAAAAACCGTATCTCCAAACGTTAACTCTGATATTCATCGCAGATACTGCCTGACCTGCTGAATACTTTCAGCATTGTGGCGTGAAATTTCCAGCGTCCGCTGTATTTCATTTGCTCATTACCGCAGTATCCGTGGAGCTGGCTGGTTCCGTGCGCTCCCACAAGCATGGTCCGGCGGAACGTTCACCTTTGTGGGATAGGGCATGCGCTTTGAAGAAGCCGGGGGTTTTTGTTTAGTGGGTGGGAGCGCTAATTGGCGCTGCTGCCGTGCGGCCGCTACCTCGCTGCTCTTGCCCGCTGCTTCGTGCGGGAGTTCGGCTTACAGAGTGGGAGGGCGAGGAGGCTAGGTTGCAGCTCTGCGACAAGACACCAGGTAAATCCAGCCATTGAATTGCATTCTCATTGTGCAGACATCTTGTTTGCTGCGTGGATGTAAAAGCAATAGGCATTATAATCCTTTACTAGTCCGTTTACAGCAGCTCGAAGGCATTTTAATCGTTTGCAAGTCGTTGGTCGCTTTGTTCCCTATTTACTTGATAAAACCAAAATACGGAGGAGCCAAAGTGTTGGATATGATGCCGGAAATCCTTTTATGTCTTAATTTATATTTAAATTCACTAGAACTATTGCAATCCGTTGCCAATCAGTATATATATTACTGTTGACCTTTATCCGCCCCCTCCCACCGTGAAGAATACCCACCAAACATTTATAGAATTTCTCACTGTTTCATTTTGGGGCATTTAAATCTGGATTGTTTCAAATTAATCTTTATTCTGAGGGTGGCGTATTACGAATTCAAAAACTGTACTACTTGTCCCTGATTGCAAAATTGAAAGTAATATTTATGCAAGGTTTTTACAACTACCTTTTAAAAAAATATATATATATATTGTGTAGCTCTGGTGCGTGAACTTGACGTGAATGAATTAAATTCCATTATCCTGTGGGTTAGTTGTCGTGCGTTTCACTAATCGCTTCATTTTCCGTGTTAAATATTGATGCACGCGAAGATGCGCTGCTAAAAACGTCGATTGATAAACAAATAAACCTCGTGTTAACCTACCAAATTACCGGGTTGCAGAATTGAAGGGATCAACTGTTGCGTACATTACTGCAAATTTTGTGCGAGGCATTTGTAGGAATTAGTATCTTGCCGCAAAATACTGGAATGTGAAAATGTATCTGCGGTGACTTAAACTCACTGCGAGCTGGAGACGGGATATTTTACGGCGATGGCTGATGAAGAGATGTATAGAGAAAGAAAGGTAGATTCCACTAATTCTATGCTGACTAGCGATTTTAATTTTAGGAGCATTTTAGCCGAAATAAGGAAGAAATGTATAGACCATGACAGACTTATTTGGGTAAGTTAACATTTCTATGACCAAGGGACACGGGTTGAATTTCTTTTCAAACTTTCAAAAGTGACCTGGAAGACGCTGCTTGCAGGAATATTAAAAATGAAATCAGTCAGGGCTTTCAAATGCAAATCTGCAGACATTCAAAGGGAAGTTACTTGTAGGAAAGGTATTGGGCATATGTCTGCTTCACAGGAACTTGAACTCAGTGAGCTGGAAGATTTGGAATTCTTATTTGATGTAACAGTTTTCATTAAAACCGGTGCCTCTCTCACAGTTATTTTAAAGAAGGCAAGGGCAATTCTTGTCCTAAGTTACTCTGTTTATTTGTTTTGGATATTTGTGTGCCTTCTCCAGGATCGTGTTGGCAAAATAACTTGATATTGTGGAGGAGCAACATCTCAGAGTTTGTTTGGGTAGCCTAATGGCTTCACACTTGATTTCTCCTAATGGTAATTTTTGTTTCCTCGTTCCTCAATTCCCCACTCGGGCTTTGTATCTTCTTTCACGTGCCTATCACCTACCCCTTGGTGCCCTCCTCTTTCACTTGCTCCCATGACTGACACTCAACTTTTGTCAGATTCCATCTTCTCCTGCCCTTCCATCTTTCCCACCCTCCTGGCTTCCCCAGCCACCTTCCGCCTGGCCGCTTTCCCTCCCCCGTTCTTTTTATTTTGGCATCTTGCTCCTTTTTTTCCCTAGTCCTGAAGAAGCATGGTGGCCCAAAATGTCCACTGTTTATTCACGCTGCCTGAACTGCTGAGCTCCTCCAGCATTTTCTGTGTGTAATTTAATATTTCATCAGTACACACAAAAGATGGTGCCTCACAAAGGCAGCCCTTGCCACCTGGGACCTGCCCTCTTATTACCACTGCGTGGGATGAGGTACAAGGAATTGAAGACCACACTCAGTGTCTGAGGAACAGTCTCTTCCTCTTGCCATCGGATATCTGAATGGTTCATGAATTTACATTGCTATTCCTCTTTTGCACTGTTTACTTATAATTTATTGCAACTGATATAACCTTTTATGGCTTGCACAGTACAGCTGCCACTAAACAGCACATTTCGTGATGTGTCAGTGATAATAGAGGGCAGGATTCTCAATAGTGTTGCTGAGCACAGAGCTTCTGGGATCCAAGTTCATTGTGCTTGAAGTGGCTATGCAGGTCGATAGTTGGCTAAGAAGGCCCATGGAATGCTTGCTTTTATTGGTTGTGGCATTGAGTTAAAAAGTCAAGAGGTTAAAATTGTACAAGGCATTGGTGAGGCCAAATTCGGAGTATTGTGTACAGTTCTGGTCACTGAATTATAGGAAAGATGTCAGCAAAATAGAGTACAGAGGAGATTTACTAGAATGTTACCTGGTTAGTTACAGAGAAAGGTTGAACAAGTTAGGTCTTTATTCTTTGGAGCGTAGAAGGTTGAGTGGGGGGGACTTGATAGAGGTATTTAAAATTATGAGGGGGATAGATAAAGTTGACGTGGATAGGCTTTTTCCATTGAGAGTAGGGGAGATTCAAACAAGAGGACATGATTTGAGAGTTAGGGGGCAAAAGTTTGGGGTAACACAAGGGGGAACTTCTTTACTCAGAGAGTGGTAGCTGTGTGGAACGAACTTCCAGTAGAAGTGGTAGAGGCAGGTTCGATTTTGTCATTTAAAGTAAAATTGGATAGGTAGATAGATAGATAGATACTTTATTCATCCCCATGGGGAAATTCAACTTTTTTTCCAATGTCCCATACACTTGTTGTAGCAAAAACTCATTACATACAATACTTAACTCAGTAATAATATGATATGCATCTAAATCACTAACTCAAAAAGCATTAATAATAGCTTTAAAAAAAAAAAGTTCTTAAGTCCTGGCAGTTGAATTGTAAAGCCTAATGGCATTGGGGAGTATTGACCTCTTCATCCTGTCTGAGGAGCATTGCATCGACAGTAACCTGTCGCTGAAACTGCTTCTCTGTCTCTGGATGGTGCTATGTAGAGGATGTTCAGGGTTTTCCATAATTGACTGTAGCCTACTCAGCGCCCTTCGCTCAGCTACCGATGTTAAACTCTCCAGTACTTTGCCCACGACAGAGCCCGCCTTCCTTATCAGCTTATTAAGACGTGAGGCGTCCTTCTTCTTAATGCTTCCTCCCCAACACGCCACCACAAAGAAGAGGGCGCTCTCAACAACTGACCTATAGAACATCTTCAGCATCTCACTGCAGACATTGAATGACGCCAACCTTCTAAGGAAGTACAGTCGACTCTGTGCCTTCCTGCACAAGGCATCTGTGTTGGCAGTCCAGTCTAGCTTCTCGTCCAACTGTACTCCCAGATACTTGTAGGTCTTAACCTGCTCCACACATTCTCCATTAATGATCACTGGCTCCATATGAGGCCTAGATCTCCTAAAGTCCACCACCATCTCCTTGGTCTTGGTGACATTGAGACGCAGGTAGTTTGAGTTGCACCATATCACAAAGTCCTGTATCAGTTTCCTATACTCCTCCTCCTGTCCATTCCTGACACACCCCACTATGGCCGTGTCATCAGCGAACTTCTGCACATGGCAGGACTCCGAGTTATATTGGAAGTCAGATGTGTACAGGGTGAACAGGACCGGAGAGAGTACGGTTCCCTGTGGCGCTCCTGTGCTGCTGACCACTGTGTCAGACCTACAGTCTCCCAACCGCACATACTGAGGTCTATCTGTCAAGTAGTCCACTATCCAATCCACCATGTGAGAGTCTACTCCCATCTCCGTTAGTTTGTGCTTTAAGATCTTGGGCTGGATGGTGTTAAAGGCACTAGAGAAGTCAAGGAATGTAATCCTCACAGCACAACTGACCCCATCTAGGTGAGAGAGTGATTTGTGCAGCAAATACGTGATAGCATCCTCCACTCCCACCTTCTCCTTATACGCAAACTGAAGCGGATCCCGGGCGTGCCTGGTTTGTGGCCTCAGATTCTGTATTATCAGCCGCTCCATGATCTTCATCACGTGCGACGTCAAGGCAACAGGTCTGAAGTCATTCAACTCCTTTGGTTGTGGTTTCTTCGGTACCGGGACAATACAAGATGTTTTCCACTGTCTGGGTACTCTTCTCTGATCTAGACTCATGTTGAAGATGCGCTGTAGTGGTTCTCCCAGTTCAGTCGCACAGGCCCTCAGTAATCGTGGGGAAACTCCATCCGGTCCAGCCGCCTTGCTGGTACAGATCTTCCTCAGTTGACCTTCCACCTGTGCAGCCGTAAACCTGGGCGTGGGCCAGGTCTCCTGTGAGTGGCTATTTTCCTGTGAGGGAAGTAAGCCTGGTGTGGAGTTCTGCAGTGAGGGTGAGATTGTGCTGTCGAACCTATTGAAGAAGTTGTTCAGCTGGTTCGCTTTCTCCACATCTCCACTTATGTTTGCCCCCCGCTTTGCACCACATCCGGTGATGATCTTCATCCCATCCCACACCTCCTTCATGCTTTTTTCCTGCAGCTTTTGTTCTAACTTTCTCCTATACTGCTCCTTTGCCCCCCTTATCTGTACTCTGAGTTCCTTCTGAACTCTTTTAAGCTCCAACCGATCACCATCTTTAAAGGCCCTCTTCTTCTGGTTTAGGAGGCCTTTGATGTGACTAGTGATCCAGGGCTTATTATTGGGATAGCAGCGAACAGTTCTAACAGGGACAACGGCATCCACACAAAAGTTAATATATGGACATATGGTATATGGACAGGAAAGGAATGGAGGGTTATGGGCTGAGTGCAGGTCGGTGGGACTAGGTGAGAGTAAGCGTTCGGCATGGACTAGAAGGGCCGAGATGGCCTGTTTCCGTGCTGTAATTGTTATATGGTTATATTGCAATTTTATGAAACTCTAGTTGCACCACATCTATAGTATTGCATACAATGCTAGTCACCCCACTATAGGAAGGGTGTTGAGGTTTCAGAGAGGGAGCAGAAGAGGTTTACCAGGTTATTGCCTGGTTTAGAGGGCATGTGCTGTAATAAGATGCTGGATAAACGGGTTTTTTCCCCTCTGGTTGAGGGGAGATCTGATAGAGGTTTACAAGATTAAGAGAGGCATAGCTAGAGTGGACGGAGGGTATCTGTTTCCCAGAGTTGAAATCTCTAATACCGGAGGGCATGTATTGAAGGTGAAAGAGGGTGGGTTTAAGGGAGATGTGAGGGGCAAGATGTTTACTCAGAGTGGTGGATGCCGGAATGTGCTGCCTGGTGTGGTGGGTAGAGGCAAATACATTAGAGGCTTTTAAGAAATGTTTGGATAGGCACGTGGATAGGTATGGAAGCTGGAGGGATATGGCATGGTGTAGATGGGAGGGATTTGTGTTTGGGTGTTTGATTTGCTTTTTAGCCAGTTCAGCACAGCATTGTGGGCTGAATGGCCTGTTCCTGTGCTGTACTCTTCTGTGTTCTATAAATCAGATTTTGATTCTGAATATAACTAAAGTAACAGACAGGGATGCAGTTATCATTACTATAAATTGTTTCATTAATTTAAAACTTCTGTTAAAATGGCACCTGCTGTCAATACAAAATTTTTGAATGTTGCTGAAATAGCAACACAAGTTGCATTTTCTTCATTTTTTGGAGGTAAGTAGGCATCATTTATTGCCTAGCTCTAATTGCCCTCAGGAAGGTGATTGTGATCCACCTTGAACTATTGCCATTCTTGCAACTAAGAGGAATCTGTAGGTGGTGTGTCTGTTTCCCTTGCACTTCATTTTTGGTGGTTTGAGAGGTGCTGACAGAAGAGTGGGGACACAGGAGACTGCCCTGGCCTTCTGTCAAATAGCTATGGAGGCCAAGAGATTATCCATGTGTTGGATTGAGACCCTTTATTGATCTGATGCAGTGACTATCCCTTTGCCCCCATAGAAGCAACTTGACCTGCTGAGGTCCTCCAGCCACTTGCTTTTTGCTGTCAAAGTGTTAGCTGGTAACTATAGCCCTTTTTGTCAGCAATCCACATTGCACCGCCAGTGGAGGAAATGGGGTGGTGGACACAGCACAGTGGGCTACTTTGTCAAAGATAGTCTCAAACGTATTGAGTGTTGTTGCAACTGCAACCATCCAGCAAATGGAAAGTGTTCATTAATACTCCAGACTTGTGCCAAGTAGATAGTGGAAAGGTTTTGGTATCGAGGTGAGGCACTCACTGCAGATGGATGGCCTCTATCTTCTCTCATGAAGTCAATTAATATGTTTAAAGTTCTAATGTCACCATATGCAGTACAATACTGAGATTCATTTACTTGTGGGCATACTCAGTAAATCCATAATAGAATATTAACTGCAGTAAAATCAAAGAAAGATCACACCCTTGGATGCTGGTCCATTTGAGTTTCTGGCCAGTGGTAACTCCCAGAATGGCGGGGGAACTTGCTGATTAGGACTTCGAGATTCTGTATAGCAGGGGTTCCTAACCTGGGGTCAACAGACCACTTGCTTAATGGTATTGTTCTATGGCATTAAGAGTGTTGGGGACCCCTGCTTTATAGGCTTTGAAAAGTCTTGCAATATCAGCATGTCATGAGATAGTTTAGAATTATGCTAGCTCACTTAGTTTACAAACGTTTGTAGAATTATGCTAGCTCACTTAGCTCCTCAGGTTTCTGTAAGGTTGTCATATTCCCGAGCATCTTTCAATATCCTTACAAAAATGACCTCTCTTTGAATGTCTGCAGATTCTGTATTTGAAAGCCCTTATAACTTGACTTCTAATATTCCTACAGACCGCATCTTCCAGATCATTTCTAAAAGTTAATTTTGAGGAAAATGTTTACCTGTTGCTTTCAACCTGAACCCTTTAGTCTTTGAAATTTCTGTTATTTGACCCTAAGTCTGTGATACTGTGTACATTTCCTAATTCTTTTTGCTGAAGTGTTTCCCACACATTTCTCTGTATTATATTTCGGCTGTCTGACCATTCTATCAGCTTGGGTGCTCTGTGCATTTGATTATTATCAGCCTCACTGTTTACCACGTCTGTACGTTTTGAGTGATCTGCAGATTTTGAAGTGTTACTCTGTGCACCCATAATCGAGTCACTAAAACACTTAAAAAATGGTTATTGTAAATTGTCTCATGATTAGGCTCAGATTAAATCTGGGGATTGCTGGGCAGCGTGGCTCGAAGGGCCTATTCTGTGCTGTATCTCAATAAATAAATGACAAATGTTAGCCTTTTTGTGATGATCTGTAAAGTTAAATGGATGTTCTCTACAAAATATGGTTTAATGATAAGTAAATGTAGGGCATTCAGCTCTTGGAGCCTCGTCTGCCATTTAGTTATATGAAGGCTATTCTGCATCACAATAACCTATATGTATCTTTGCTCCGGTTCTCATAATAACGTACATTAGTCATGAGAGCTTCAGTTTGTCCTGGCATATAGAGCCATTTAGGGAGAAGGATTCCAGATTATGATAACATTCAATGTGGGAAAAGTACATCTTGATCTTAAATTGAATAGCCTTGCTCTAATTACAAGTTTCTTAATATATAACTTAGTATCTGTGAGAATTTATGGCTTCAAACCAGCATACTATCAATCTTCCACCTTGTCCAAGTGCCATATCTAGAGTTTGGATTGATGGTACAATGTCCAGCAAACTGTTAACCCATGCAAAATTGTATGATTTAATACAATTGATATGGTGGCCTAGCTGTAATGTAGGACATAAAGGCAAAAATTCTCAGAGGAGGAGATTTATGAGGCAATGATATTCATCGGTATGGATATTTAAAGGAAAGAGTTGATTAAAAACAAGCCAACACGATGGTGAAGTGCAGTGGGTGATGAATTGGGCACAGGCTACTGCAGACTCATTCATCATCAACAAAGTAAAAAACATTATTTTTAATTGAATATTCTAAAAAAATATCTGTGCAGTAAAATTTAGTAACCAATCTGGTTTTACAAGGGGAAGATTCAGTTTTGAAGAGAGTGAATTCCCAAACAGACAGTGATGGGTTTGACAATATATTTTACTTAGACCATGTATTACGAGGACTTGTGCAAGGCAATTAAGATAAAAGATGAGGGTATTCAGGAACATTTAGAATAAGAATCTAACTCTGGCTTAAGAGTAGAAAGCAATTTGTTGGTAGTATTTCACTGAAATGGGAAGAAGAACTAGGTGTGGTGTACTAGGAATTGGTGCTAGGAAGTCTCTATTGTATCTGCTGTACGTAAGATTCAGAATTCCAGTGCCAAGCCGAGAATGATAGTTGAATTGGTTTAATATTGTCGCATGTACAGAGGTGCATGCTCTATAAGGTTGTCATAGCCGGGGGTGGTAGTGGGGATGGGCTCCTCTATCTATTAGATGCTCTCCATGATGTGTGCCTCAAGTAGCCTCCAACAGCCAAGTTCCGCTCCAGCCTTCACATGTGGATTAGCTACTAAGCCCGGAAGAACCATGCCTGTTGACAGGAGAAGGGGCAAAGGCGGGTTACTGGCGCCTTAAAGCTAGTTGCGTTGGGCAGATCGGGCGCATCAGCTGTGATTGGCAGCTCATCGAGGAGAAGGAAGACGCGATCTCAAGCCTCCTGCCTTGTGGCTATCCCCACTCATGCGGAAGGCTTTGGGTGTAAACCCCAGGGAAACATCCGGAGCTGGAGTCTCTAAGGTAGTCCTACGTTGAGTCCAACACTGACCGGCAGCTTCTGCGATGCCACCTATGCCAAAATGTATCGGGTCTCTGCCGTTCCTTTGAATTCATCAGTCGTGTGCAGAGAGGGAGCCTGCTGCTTGGGCAACGTCTTGGTCTTTATATCGTACTGCCCTGGCTTGCTTGCCTACTGGTTTGTGTATCACATGGACAGCTGTCACATGACATCCATGGTCGACCCCAGCCAATCCGAGACTGAGACAGTGGAAAAATTTGTCTTGTGCGTCATTCATTCAGATCAGCTCATTGCAACTGGGCACGGAGTACAAGGTAAAACAGTAACACAGTCCAAAATAGTGTTATAGTTACAGAGAAGGTGCAGTGCAGATGGACTACACGGTACAAGGTCATAATGAGGTAGGTTGAGGGAGTGAGAAGTATACGCAGGAAGCTGGTTTCCGTGATGTGCTGAGCTGTCCGTACAGCTCTGCAGTTTCTTGCATTCACGGACAGAGCTGCTGCCTTACCAATCCATAATGATTCTGGTCAGGGTGTTTTCCATGATGCATCAGTAAACATTGATGAGGTTTTAAAGAGGGCATGCCAAATTTCTTGAACCTCCCGAGGAAGTAGAGGTGCTGGTGAGTTTGTTTGTTTATAACATACGACTTGGAATAGGCCATTCCAGCAATTTGAGCCATGCACCTCAGTTATTGTGGACAGAGAGTGGGAAGGGGGCAAGGATAGAGGAATCATAGTTGGGAAAAGGGGAAGGGAGAGGGAAGGGAGCGGGAAGCAGCAGGGAGACTTTCTGCAATGATCAATAAACCAATTGTTTAGAATCTAATGGCCTTGCCTGGTGTCTCAGGGCTGGGTGTGTCGACACACGCACCACTCCCCACCCCTGGCACTCCTTCTGTGCCACCTGTCCTACACCCCTCCCATGGAGCTCCACCCTTGCCATGCCCAATATCCTATGCTCCCGCCAGTTTTACAAACTTTCTATCTACTCCACGTTGACAAGTACAGTACTGTGCAAAAGTCTTAGGCACCCTAGCTATGTACATCTGTGCCAAAGCATACAGTTTAATAAGAGTAATTAATCTATTTAGTGTTTTCTTCAAACTTACTTTGAGTACTGTGCTTAATACTAGTTAAATTAATAATTTCAAGTATTTAAGACAATACATAGAAAGTCACAAGGTTGATAGATGGACTTAGAAACTGGCTCACAGCTTTTGAGAAGTAATAGATTTGTATAATAATTTGAAAGGGATAAATTTGGAAAATTCTTTTAACTTGCATGAGAGATACATGACCATGAACTCAAAATAGGATTGAAGTGAAGAATATCTTTGCCTAGAATTACAAATGCCCTGAATCAATTTGTACACACAGTGGACGGAGTAGAGAGGCACTATCCATTCTATTCTTTGGAATGCTTGAACTAAAGTATCAAAATGGTCTTTAAGTTAAAATTACTGGTTATTTTAAGGTAATAATGCATTACACAACCAAATTTTCTTTATTGAACAGAATTGTTGATGGTATGAATATGGAGTCACAAGGAGGTGTTTTGTAGATATGAAGTTCTGGATTCTGTTACACGTCCATTCAGCAAACTAAATATGAAATGAAATTGAGGCAAAGGTGTATCATTCATTCATTATATGCCATGTCATGACATGGGTCGATCATGGTCTTGACATTATTGTTCTTGGCAATCAGAGTCTAGCTTGTGGAAATCCAACACACATCAGACAATGCTGAATGTACTCATTGGTTGTTGCAGGATCTATTGGAGAGAGAGAAAAACAGACTCAACGTTTCAAAAATGAAGCGTCAGTGATGTGACAGAGAACAGTTGGTAAACGCACTCAGTACGCATGCAGAGACAGATACACACACGCAGGGTTTTATGCGCAGACGCACATTCATTTCCATAGATGCTGTCTGACCTGAGTTGCTTTGGATTTCCAGCATCTGTACACTTTCTCATGTTTGTCATACACACAAACATCGCCCTGTCATTCTCTGTCGCTGCGCTGAGTGAACACACTTCAGTGTATTCCCATAATGGGTCCTAAACCGAGCTGATGCACTCGGGTTGGCTTTACGGTGTCTTTCCTGCCACGCATGGTGAAATATTCCATTACTTCAGTAATGGGGATGTGTAAGTGTCTCTATGTTGTTTGTATACTGTACTAAAGGTAGATATTTATTTTGTGATATGAGTGTTGCTACATTGTGGGGTGCATCATATTCTAATTCATGTGTAGTCTTAAATTAACTTTGTGGGTAATTAAAGATGGTATGTCCCGGTGCCTAATAAACAGGGCTTTTCACTCTCTGAAAGGGAGAGATTGGGAATGCCAAGCATTCACAATGGACAAGAATATAAGTTTGGCATTTTAAATATTGTGTTTTCTGGTTGTAAATATTGGCATTTTTTCTTTTCATTATGTTCCCAAATTTCTATCAGTTTGATTTTTGTCGCAACTAATAAACACTCTTGCACTAAAGTGCTAAGTGACTCCAGCCATTTTTCCTTTGGTCATAACCCGCGTATCTAACTCCTGGTATGAAATCTTGATTCTTGTTCCTCATTAATGCTTTGTAATGAGTGCATCCAGCATTTTCTGTCTTGGTGTTAAATACAAAATGTTTCTCCATATTTTACTCTGAGCATACAAATGAGCCTGTATATTTTGCTGCCATTTCTTTTATGTAGTTACAGCTAGGGTTAACGCTGTCAGGTAGGCAGCATATTATGTATTTGCCCAGCAAAAGTACAGACTGATGTTCATTAAATAAAATCTAAACTAAACTTTAGCCCATGGCTGTCTCTGGAAGCTAAATGGTTTTCCTTGTGCCTCAATCAATCAATCAATCATGTTTTAAGACTCAGGAGCAGAATTAGGCCATTCAGTCAACGAGGCTGTTTTGCCATTCCATCGTGGCTGATTTATTATCATTCTCAATCCCATTCTCTTGCCATCTCCCTGTAACCTTTGACACCCTTACTAATCAAGAACCTATCAACCTCCACTTTAAAGATACCCAGCGACCTGACCTCTACAGATGCCTGTAGTAATGAATTCCACAGATTCACCACCTTATGGCTAAAGAAATTCCTCATATCTGTTCTAAAGGGACATCATTCTAATCTGAGCTTGTGCCCTCTGGTCCTGGACTCTCCTACTATAGGAAATATCCTCTCCATATCCACACTATCTAGGCCTTTCAGTATTTGGTACGTTCCAATGAGATCCCCACCACCTTCTAACCCCCAGTGAGTAAAGGCCCAAACCCATCAAATGCTCCTCGTACGTTAACCTTTTCATTCCTAGAATCGTTCTCATTGGTGGCAAGGAAGGCAAATGCAGTGTTAATCATCGTTGTGAGAAGACTAGAACGTAAAAACATGGATGTAATGCTGACGCTCTATAAGGCATTGGTTAGACTGCACTTGGAGTATTGTGAGCAGTTTTGGGTCCTTTATGTAGGAAAAGATGTGCTGGCATGGAAGAAGGCCCAGAGGAGATTTACAAGAATGATGCTAGAAATCAAATAGTTAATGTATTAGTTTAGTTGATGATTCTGGGTCCGTATTCACCAGAGTTTAGAAGAATGAGGTGGGAATCTCTTTGAAACTTGATGAATGTTGAAAGGCCCAGATAAAGTGAAGAAGATGTTTCCAGTAGTAGGAGAGACTAGGACCCAATGACAGTCTCAGAATTGAAGGATGTCCCTATAGAGCAGGTGAGGAGTTTCTTTAATCAGAGAGTGGTGAAGCTGTGCAATTCATTGCTGCAGGCAGCTGTGAGGCCAGATTTGTCATGTATTTAATACTTCAGTAATATTTGAGTAAAATTGTAAATATATTGTTTGATTAATCATTCTTCACTGTTTACATAATTCATCATGGCTTGTATGTAACAATATGTGGATAGCGTATATCCCTACGCCACCACATCACGTGTGCATCGCAGTGTAAGTAAAACAAAACTGAGACTCATCTCTTGCGCTCCCTTGTTTTACTTTTGATTCGTTTTATATTTTGGAGTTGCAAACCATTAGTGGTGGTGATAAAAGTTTAAACAAACCCAGGATAGCTACCTACCTGTTGAAGTGCAGTGAGACATTTGAGTTTTTAAAAATTGCAGCAATTCTTATTTACTTCACGAGAAGAGAAAGACGCTTCTGTGTGTTTTTTTTAAAAAGCAGAAAATAGATACTCTCCCGGATTGATCAACAGTGAGCACATGGTAGTAATCATAAATATTAAAAAAACGGAAATTTCTGGCAATATTAGAAAGATAGATATGTAAAAATTGCACAAAAAGATAACTGCATATTGTATACTGAGCGGATTGAGCAGTATCTGAAGCAAATGAAATAGCCAATGAGAAGTAAGTGCCAGTTTTGCTGACTGCATTGGGTTTAAAGGTATATAGTTTGCTTATAAGCTTGACTGCTCCAACCAAACCAGCTGAAATGAGCTTTGCTGATATTGTGAAAGTAATGCAGGAACCTTAGGAATGAAACGACTTCAGGTTTCATAAAGCAGGATCAAAAGGAAGGGGAGCCCATTTCAGCATATGAGGCTGAATTGAAGAGATTGTCACAGCATTGTCTGTTCAGTGATGGGCTTAAACATGTACTGAAAGGTTGTTTAGTTTGTGGAATCTTACAAGAAAACATCCAAAATAGCTCCTAACTGAAGCACAACTGACATTTAAAAGAACAATTGAACTAGCTGTGTCGGACAGAGATGCAATTGAGTCACAATCAGGAGTGAAACTGAACATGAACAAAATTGCAATGGCTAAACAGAAGGCTGCTGGTCAAACAAGTTGTGTTACTGTTGTGGCAGCGTCTCACATACACCAGACCAGACCAATGCAGGATTAAAGGTGAAACTTGCTGAAAATGCAACAAAGTAGGACAAATACAAAGAGCATGTTGAGCAGACAAAAATAAATGGACTGCACAGGAAAGAGATAAAGATTTAAAAAGTCAAGTGGCAGTTTCACAATCAACTCTTATCTGGATGTTGATGAAAAATCTGATAGTGATGCGAATGACACAGGACTTGAAATTTATAATGTGAAAACTAACAAGAGGCAAGCAATATGGCTTACAGCAGAAGTGAACAGCATTAATTAAAATGGAGTTGGGCATTGTCTCTGCTGCTTCAGTTATTCTACGAAAAGAGTCTGAAGGTCATTTCAAAGGTACTGAACTGAAGCCTGCAGATGCCCAACTAAGAACTTGTACTGGAGAAAAGGTAACTCTTATGGGAATGACAGTTGTAGCAGTAAAATACAACAGCCAACAAGCCGCATAGAGCTTTTCTCTGGTCAAAACAGGAAAGCCAGCATTGTGGAGTCGTGAGTGGCTGGGACAATTAGAACTTGACTGGAGATACATCCACCAACATTCCCTCAAAACAGTCAACTGAAAACGAATTAAGAAAGGTACTAGCTAATGCCACAGCATTATTCAAAGATGGCATTGGAAAATGCAAACATATCAAGGGTAAAATAGCTTTAAATGACAGTTCCACAGCCTAGCTTTACAAAACTTGTCCAGTTCCTTATACCATCTGTGATAAAGTAGATAGTGAGCTAGATTGCATGGAGGCTGAAGGAATTCTTTCAAGCTTGAGTGGAGCCGATGGATAACGCTGGTGGTCCCAGTAGCCAAGAGTGGGTCTGTCAATATCTGTGATTATTTAAAATAACCATTAACCCAGTACTGAAAGTAAATCAATACCCTCTGCCCAGGATAGAGGATTGTTTTGCAAGCCTTTCTGGAGGGAAACACTTCAGTTAGCTGAGGTCTGTTTGCAGATGGAGATGGAAGAAGAGTCCAAAGTGTTTCTCACTCACAGAGGGCCTTATCACCCTTGGGAATAGCATCTACACCTGCACTCTGGCAGACTGCTATAGACCAGGTGCTGTAAGGCTGCCCAGGTACTCTGCGTTACCTGGGTGATATACTCTTACTGGTAAGGATGGCAAGGAACAGGAAGGAAATGTAATAAACTTCAGAAGACTGAGGTCAGCGCACAACTCAATGTTTTTAATGAAGCACCACTTACTGTGGTCATTTTTCAAGAGTCCTAAGAAATTTCTGGCAGAGGCGGATGCCCCAAGGCTAAAGGATGTGTCAGCATTGTGGTCCTTTTTAGGATTTGTTAATGACTATATCAGATGTCAGACACTGTACGCACACATTATGATCCACGTCATCCGGTGAAGCCAGCGGGTGGTGCCTCGCCTTACGGTACAGGTACAGTCATGTCACATGTTGTGAGGGATGGAAGAGATCGCCCAAAGCCTTTTCATCACATTCGCTGCAGAGAAAAATTACGCGCAGATTGACAGAGAGACCTTGAGTCTGGTTTGGGGTGTAAAATGGTTCAACCATTACCTGTATGGGAGAGAGTTTACCCACATTACTGATATCAATCATTGTGTCCAGTTTCAATTCACAGAAGGATGTTCCACTAACAGCAGTAGCACAAATGCAGAGATGGGCTCTGTTTCTCGGAGAACACAATTACAAGATTGAACTCAAGGATAACTAATTATGGAACTACCGATGGCTTGTCCCGTTAACCCTTGGAAAAGGAAATATCTGAACATTTTACAAAAGAGGACACTTATCTTGATGTATTGTCCCTGTTGCAATTCAAAAGTCACCTTATTACAACAGAGATGATCTAAAGCAGGGGTGTCAAACTCATTTTAGGTCACGGGCCGGATTGAGCAAAATGCAGCTTCATGCGGGCCGGATCAGTCGGATGCGTGCGAACGCAGCTTTCGTTGCCTCCGTTTTTTCAGCCTGCTCTCATGTGTCTCAGTCTCTGCTATAACTACAAAGTATTTCACTTTACAAATTCCGTTTCTTATGAAGAAGACTGCCGAATAAACACTAAAAACCCTGAAAACCTGGTACCTGAATAAACTCAGCATTAGCCATATCATACGCCATAGGCGCTCGATTACTGGGGCCAGCTTTAATAGTAATTAGATATTATCTCGCGGGCCAAAGATAATTCCACCGCAGGCCGGATTTGGCCCGCGGGCCTTGAGTTTGACATATATGATCTAAAGGGAATTCAGAGAAGATCTCACACTATCTCTTGGCCACCCAAAATTGCTGGAATGTGTAGCAGAAATTCCAGACTCCCCATCTTAACTAGTGCCGGGATGAACTTGACCTTGATGGAATTTGTCTTGTGTGGGGATTGAGAGTTGTTGCTCAATTCAAGCTGAGAGCAAAAATGTTGGAGGAGCTACGTACGTGACCGTCGTCAAGGCGTGGTGAAAATGAAAGCATTGGCTTGAAGTTTTCTCTGGTGACTTCGGATAGATCAGCAGATTGAGCAGGTTGCCATGCATTGTTCGGGATGCCAACACTTCCAGAAGAAAGATGTCCAGATTTGTCAGAACCACTTCCTGCAGTCTGAGTCAACTGAGGAGGCCCAGAACCTGAGATTGATTCATACCCACGAGTCTCAGCTGCCAAGCAGAGTGACTACCCTGTCAGAAAGGACATGATCCCATAAGTGTAAGAAATCCTCCACAGTGATTAAATCTTTAGGCCTTAATGGGACAATTTTAAATTCACTATGCTGTGGATGTCTCTCGTAGCTGTATTTTATAGTTTATGTGTTTGTATATAAGTTGAGTTATATTCTATACTGAATTGAAGTTTATAGCTAAGCAGGGTGCTGTGTACTTACTATTTCAGTTATATTTGAGTAATATTGTAAATATATTGTGTAGGCATTCTTTGTTTACATAATTCATTACAAGTGAAATGTTAAGTATGTGAATAAATGTGTCATTATGCCACCATGCTATATGCATGTGTCTCGCTTAAAAACAAAACTAAAACACGCATCTCTCGGGGCTCCCTTGTTTTTCTTTAAATTATTTTTATGTTTTGGTGTTACAAAATGTAACAAAGTCATTGAGTATACAGTGGATTCTGGTTAATTGGGACACATCAGGTCCAGTACATTTTGGTCCAATTAAATGGCTGTCCCAATTAGCAGGCATTTCATGGAAATAATTAAAAGGGTATAGAGAAGACATATTCCTTAACTGAGTAACAAATTATGTATTTAAATGAAATGCAAAACAAATTAGAACAATAGCAATGCTAATACAGTACTATAAAACTGTGGATTAGTTCATATAGTTATCGACAGGAATTCCTATAGTGTACACGGCTGTATTCTTTTGATTGACTGTAAATGAACAAAATCAGTGCAGATAATGGACTGTCTTCATACAATGCTTTTGACAATAGCATCCTCTAAATCTAGTTCCTAACTTTCTGAAGCCATGAAACCATTTCAGTTTCTCTCATGGCAGTTTCTGGCATCACCAAGCCTGAATGCTTGAAATTGTATTGAGCAAAACAATTCTGAATTGTTTTACTGCTTATTTCTTGCTTACAAAAAAATCACTACTTTTTGAACACAAACACACACAACTGCTGCAACTTAAAACTGTTCACTCTAAGCGCATGTAGCGTCTAACGTCACACAAGTGCACGTGACTGATGCTAGTTAGAAACTGTGTTCAGCAGCAGTCCCTTTCCCCAATAAAGCAGCAGAGTGTCCCAAATAAATGAAGAGAATATTGGCTATTTTCTCAATTACTTTTTGTTCTTTAAATGTTCTCCCCCAAAAAACAGCTGCCCCCATTAACTGATGGCTCAATTAACTGGAATATTTTTCAAGCAGAGGTTGATAGGTTCTTGATTGGTAAGGACGTTGGGTAAGGCAGGAGAATGGGGCTGAGAGGTAAAATAAAGCACCATGATCAAATGGTGGCAAGTGTTTCTGGGCTGAATGGCCTAATTCTGCTCTTGTGTCTTATGGTCTTTAAGGACTGCTGCATCCATGCTTATAAGCTGCCTAATAAACTGTAGACATTGATGCATATCAAATGATGCTTCCCCACTAGAATCTTTTATATTTGCATAATTTTCTGCTAATTGGTTTAGAGAGCTCAGATGATGCACAATGAGCCTTCTTTCCATCCCCCCCCCGCTTCTGCAGTGCCAGTTTTTGATCCATCGGAGCAGTTTTCAGTGCTTTGCAGCTGATTCTGACGCATCTTGAAGATGGGAGATTTATTTCTGCATTGTTCAAAGGAGCAGAAGGAAACAATTGAAGTCACCTCCCCTCAGTCTAACTGTGATAACACAACTGGTCACTTGACCCACTTGGTGAATAGGACCTCCTTCCTTGCATGTATTTGACTTCTATGCCTCTTTCATTAAATTTAACATTCAAAGTAAATTTTATGATCAAAGTACACACCATATACAACTTCCAGATTCATTTTCTTGCGGGCATACTCAATAAATCTATAGAGAAGTAACCATAACAGAATCAGTGAAAGACTGTCCGAATAGGGCATTCAACCAGAGTGCAGAAGACAACAAATGGTGCAAATGCAAAAAAATAATAAATATCGAGACTTGAGATGAAGAATCATTGAAAGTGAATATTTCAAAGATGGGGCAAGTGAAGTTGACTGAGGTTATTCCCTTTGGCTCAAGAGTCTCTTTCACCACTGGTGGTGTTGGTCCTGAGGCTCCTTTACCACCTTCCTGATGGCAGCAGTGAGAAGAGAGCATGTCTTGGGTGGTGGGGGTCCCTGATGATGATTTCCTGTGGCAGTGTTTCATGTAGATGTGCTCAGTGGTGAGGAGAGCTTTACCTATGATGGACTGGGCTGTATCCAGTACTTTTTGTAGGACTTTCTGTTCAAGGGCATTGGTGTTTCCATGCCAGGCCATGATGCAGCCAGTCAGTAATTTAGAAGCGCTATCCCTTTTTTCCTTAATAACTACCTTCTTCAGTGGAATCATAGTAGCCTGCAAGAGCAGGGCGGGTTGCCGTAATGACTATTGACCAGCCACTGAAGTGAAGTACTTGGACAGAACGAAAGGGACCTGTACAGAATGGAAAACAAACGAGAGAATTCCCCATCACTGAATACATTTACGTATTTACATGGAGCGCTGCCACAGGAAAAGAGCATCGATTGTCAAAGAGGTCATTTCATCCCAGGCCATATTCTCTTCTCACTACTGCTGTCAGGTAGGAAGTACTGAAGACTTAAGAGCCACATCACCAGGTTCATGGACAGTTATTAACCTACAGCCATTAGGCTCTTGAGCCAACGAGGAGAACTTCATTCGTCACCTGACTGAATTGATTCTGTGACCTACAGACTCACTTTCAAGGATACTTTACAACTCGAGTTGATGATATTTTAATTTGCTGTTTGCCTTTTTGACATTGGTTAATGTCAGTCTACATCTGTTTTTGTATTTTATTGTAAATTCTGTTGTATTTCTTTCGTATAAATGCCTGCAAGAAAATGTATCTCAAGATAATACATGGTGACATACTGTGAATGTATTTTGATAATAAATTTAGTTTGAACTTTGAAGTCAGTGCATTCACAATTGTATATCTAAACACAGTTCAAACACCATTTACAAATGTATTTATGATATCACTGTTATTGGTAAAATCTCAAATAGTGACAAGCAGGTGAATAGGAGTGAGATAAATTGGCTAGTTGAGTAGTGTCAGAACAAAAACCTCACACTCAATGTCAGCCAGATCAAGGAATTGATTATACTGGACAACAAAGATTTTGCTTCCTGGATACCTTTAGGTGTATCTTATGAATTTTGGGCTACTGATCATGAAAATCACCATGAAATTTCCCTACACGCACCCTTTTTTTGAAATCACTTATGTTTATTATTCAATTCATAATTCAAGTCATTTAAATTGTTGCCTACAATGTAAGCTGGAAAGTTTCCTATCTTGTCCAGGCATGCTTGGGGATGCTTAGGCAGCATGGCTGCCGCGTGGCAGGACAGGTTTCAGTAATAATTATTGGGTTCAGGACTGTAAGGATAAAATTTGTTATCACCAGGCACAAAAATTTCTATAAAGGATTTTGATATTTGGGACAGATGCTTCCAGAATAACTGATGCCAAGATTAAGGAAAGTACTTTTGTTGGTTCACAAATCCAACAGGTCATCAATGATGGGCAATTAGAAGAATTTCTAGTGGGACTGAAGAAAATCACATGGAAGGCATTCAAGGAAGTGTTGAAATTTTTCTCAGCATCTATAGAGCACCAAACTAGATGCAGCTGGTTGAAAACATGCTTCAATCATATAAAACCATGAAATGCACTAAAGATTCATTTTCTGCATTCCCATTTGGACGACTTCCCTGCAAATCTTGGTGCTGTTAGTGACGAGCATGGTGAAAAGGTTTCACCAGGATATTGCGGTCATGGAGAAAAGATACCAGAGCAACTGGAATCCATCAACGCTGGCAAATTATTGTTGGACACTTAAGCGAGAAGCCTCAGACATTGAGTAGAAATGAAAATCATTAACAAAATATTTTAACTTGGTTGAACTATTGCAAAGCATCAGCACTATTGTGCAATTAAACATTATATTCAGTAAAAGTTAATTTGTTGTTTCTCCAAATTCCTACGTGATACAAGTAGTCTGAAATTATATTTGTGTTCATCTTCAAGCAGTCTATCATAAACAAAAAAAATTCTGAGGAAGCAGCACTTCTGAAAAAATTTGTTGTCCGATGTTATGGACATCACTAAGGGGAAGTTGGGGGAACATACTTCAAGTAGTCAGCATTGCAAAAGGCGGAGACCTTTAAGTTCCTGGGCATCAATAGCTCAAAGTATCTGCCCTGAATCATGAAGAAGCACCTCGGTAGCACTATTTCAGTAGGAGTTTCAGCAGATTTGGTATGTCACTAAAGACTCTTGCAAGTTTCTATAGATTTATGGTGGAGAGCCTTCTAGTTGCTTGACTCCCTAGTTATGTAGGCTTCAATGCACAGGATTGCAGGAGACCAGTGCACAGGACCTCGAGGGTTATAGTTCCATGGTCAGAACCCTCCCCACCATTGAGAGCATCTTCAAGAGGCGGTGCCTCAAGAAGGCAGCATGCCTGATTAAGGACCCGGGATTTGCCTTCTCATTACCACTATCAGGGAGGAGGTACAGGAGCCTGAAGACACAGACCCAACATGAGCAGTACCTGATTATTCCTCTTTTGTTTTGTAATTTGTAGTAATTTTGTCTTTCCACTGTACTGCTGTAGCAAAACAACTGGTACATGTAAGATAGTGATAATAAACTTGATTCTGATTTTGTTTTGAGATAGGTAGATGGTGTAAGGCACTATTCAATGAACCTGGTCTAAAGAGGAATCGTGCAGTTTCCAGTTTAACACATGTTTTGATGTTAACCTTAACATTCCAAATCTGTTTTTGGCCAATTTCATGATTTTGTTTCAGATCTTTTTGCACTTTAGAGCATGGATTAGCTCACTATTAAAAAGTGAAATCCTATTTCTGACCAATGTTTCTCAAGGCACTCCAGATCACTATACCTCCCTGTTCCTGTATCACACTCGGATTCCCGCATCACACGTTAAGGAAAGCTGTGCCAAAATCTCATATCTCATTGATTTAAAAAAAAAACTGTAAAATCAAAGGGATTCAGCAGTTATGTTAAGCATTGTTTGCAAGGCATTGTGTTCTCCTCATTTAGAAAAATTGTTCTGGTATTCTTTCCACCCAAGGGCTTTACTGCTAATATTGATTTTAATTTTATTTCAGAAACCTGATAATCACACGAATAGAATTGTAGTGTGTTCTTTGTTACAAACCATACAAGCAAAATTCATCCTTGATGCTGAAATGAGTCAGGATCAAGACATCTAAAATATCCCTGCAATAACTTTGCCTTGGCCTGCTGACAGGAAGACTTTAAGTTCACTTATTATTAAAGTATGTATGTATTATACAACCTTGAGATTTGTCTCCTAAGAGGCAGCTGCAAAACATGAATTGTTGGAAACTATTTATTGAGATACAGCATGGAATAGGCCTTCAAACTGCACCGCCCAGCAGCCCCCGATTTAATACTAGATTAATGACAGGGCAATTGACAATGACCAATTAACCAACCAACTGGTACATCTTTGGACTGTGGGAGGAAGGTGAAGTACCCGGGGGAAAGTATAAACTCCTTACAGAGAGTGGCAGGAATTGAATCCGAGTCTCTGGTAATGTAAAGTGTTGTGCTAACCACTAGGTAACCATGCCAGCAATGCTGGTGAAATACAGCAGATCGTGCAGTATCTGTGAAAATGAAGTTAATGTTTATGGGATGATGACCTTGCATTCTAACCAGCCAATTCTAATGCAAACTGGATACTTGAAATTATTGAATTCGGTTTTGTGTCCTTTGGGTTGTAGATTCCCAAACAATGCCATTCCTCAAGCTTGCATTAGTCATTGGGACTAAACCAAGCCAAAAGGAGAAAGGACAGAGTGAAAATGTGCCGACTTTACTGTGACAATGACATGGAAGCACAGGACCCCCTTATTCGAAGGAGGTATTTTACAAGTTGGTCCCCTAATCTATGCGTCACTTCTTAAATTTGAAAGGTGCTACATTGATAGCATTGAATGCAGGCACTCCAAAATGAAAGATGCACAAATGAATTATTGCTTTGCCTAGGAGTGTTTTTTGAGCCTCCGCTTGAAGAGAGGATTGTGACTTGTGTCTGAGGAAGTTGAACTACCAGACACTGAAATCTAAAGCAGCACACAAAATGCTGGAGGAACGCAGCGGGTCAGGGAGTTTTTAGAAATGAATAGATAGTCAAAGATTCTGGCTGAGACACTTGTCAAATCTTATTTATGTTTGCAAGAGATGGATTGAAGGAATGGAAATCGACTGGAATTGTGGGGGGAAAAGTATTTTCCAATGTGGTGGAAAGAAATATTGCTTTGTCTCTTTTTGGCTCTTGTGCTCATATTTCCTGTCATTGCAAAGGAGATGAGTAGCTATAGATCAAAATAAAATTGCACATGATCTTTGAAATACATTAATGCCATCTGCAATGCATTGTTCTACCTCCCTCCCATTTTCTGTGGTGCGTATAACCTTTTCTTGCTTTCCATTGAATCTGATCTAGAACTTCCAACTCTTATCTACTCATTCCTTCTTAAATCAGATTTTCCCACTGGTGTCCATCTTCTTTTACTCCCGAATCTTCATCCAACTTAACTTAAGATCGATATAATGTTTCCACCATGATCTGATCTAACTTCATTTAGCTCTGTTCTGGTTACTTCATCAGACGAAAAAAATAGAAATACCGCTTCTGTTTGTCACAAGTGGCCTGCCTTTGAGCAGGTTGGAAGGGGAGCTTCAGAAAAAGTAGCAAGAAATTGGGGAACTGTAGGATTGGGTTTTTTTGACTGTAAAGTTCTAAAATCAGATGAAGGCATTAACCCCTATCAGAGATAAATAACCTCAAATACTCTCACTAAAGCAAGCGTTTCCAACTTGGGGTCCACAGACCCCTTGCTTAATGACAAACAAAAGAAAATTTTCAGATGCTGGAAAGTCAAGCAACACACACAAAATGCTGGAGGAACTCAGCAGGCCAGGTAGCATCCAGGGGGGAAGAAAGGTACGGTTGGTGTTTTGCACCGGTACTCTTTGTCAGGACTGGAGAGAAAAAGATGAGTAGATTTACAAGGTGGGGGAGGGGAGAGAGTAACACAAGGTGATAGGTGAAACTGGGAGGGGGAGGGGTGAAGTACAGAACTGGGAAGTTGATTGGTGAAAGAGATACAAGGCGGGAGAAAGGGGAGTCCGATAGAGGACCGAATGCCATGGAAGAAAGAAAACGGGAGGTGTACCAGAGGGAGGTGATAGGCAGGCAATGAGATAATTTGAGAGCGGGAAAAGGGGTGGTGAGGGGGTAGGTGTTGCATTACTGGAAGTTCAAAAAAATCTATGTTCATGCCATCAGGTTGCAGATACTTTGTATTCAGTCTGGATAGCCTCCAACCTGATGGCATGAACATCAATTGCTTGAATTTCCGTTAGTTAAGGCCCCTCCACCCTTCTCCTTAACCATTTCCTATTCTTGTTTCTCTCTTGCACCTTCTCTTACCTGCTGATTGCCTCTCTCCGGTGCTCCTTCCCCTTTCCTCTCTTTCATAGTCTTCTGTCCTCTCCTGTCAGATTCACCTTTCTCCAGCCTTCTGTCTCTTTCACCAATTGATTTCCCAGCTCGTTACTTCACCCCTCCACTTTCCAGTTTCACCTATCATCTTGTGTTTCTCTCACCCCTTCCCTCCCCCCCCCAAAAAAAATCTACCTCTCATCATTTTATTCTCCAGCTCTGCCAAAGGGTCTCAGCCTGAAACGTCAACTGTACTTTTTTTCCATAGATGCTGCCTGGCCTGCTGAGTTCCTCCAGCATTTTGTGTCCCTTGCTTAATGACATTGGTCCATGGCAATAAAAAGATTGAGAACCCCTGCGCTAAAGAGAGATGCTACTGTAAATGCCCAATCTTCTTTCTAGTTTACTTCCCTGTTTATTCTACATGGTGAATTTAGCTGCCAGTAGCTACTGTTCAAACGATGGGTCCCTTCTCGCTACCAAGGAGAAGATACTTCCAGCTAGCAAAGTAATTTAAAACACAGTTCATTTATTTTCAGTGATAAATGTTTAAATTCACACAACACTCTTAAAACATATTTAAAAATCAGAGGATTTCTATCTTAAACATTTACAAATCACAAACCATTTCTAATAAACAAACCATTCTCTAGACATAAAGCATTTCTTAAATGCCGAAGGATTTTTCAAACGCTTTTTCAATCTGTTTTGATTTACAAAACAGAGGTACATTTCCTATAAACTAAAAAGACAGCACGATGCAGATGAACAAGTTGTCCATCACAGAAACCAAAGCTGGAGGAGTGGATTCTAATCTGGAGGAGTGTTCGTTTTTTTTCAGATTTCTTGATGTTTGTGACCCCATTCCTAATAAGCATTTATGCCCTTTTTCCCCACTTGGATGACCACGCACGCACGCACACACCCCTAAGATATCCTTTGAACACAAACTGCCTAAAAGCATCTTTGGGGACATAAACCTCAGTTTAATGTTCACACTTAGCAATTAATGCTGTTAATGTGAAGCTAACTTCCTTGAACACCTAAGCCTACCAAAGCACATCTGTTATTTGATATGATAAATTATATTATCCATTTTGTTTACAAGTTTCTTGAACTAAGCAAACTTAGATTCAGCTTGCCTGTTTGAAACAAACTCAAATTACACCTCCAGTCCTACTGAAGTGTCTCGGCCCAAAATATCGACTGTTCTCTTTTCCATAGATGGTGCCTGGCCCCACACACAGACACAGACACAGACACACACAGACACACACAGACACACACAGACACACACAGACACACACAGACACACACACTTTTTCCTGATAGAGGCCCTGAGCCGTTATAAGAAACAAATTTTGATGCAGTGGAATAATGTATCCTGTTGGTTGGACTAAAATTTTTACAGAAAATGTCGATTTCTCCTTCCGGTTAAAGAATTATCCCTGCCCCCCCGCCCCCCCCAACTTCCCTCTTCCTCTACTCCTCTACACACAGTGTGTGTGTGTCTTTTCCAGCATCTGCAGATTTGCTCCTGTTCATCCCATTGTTTTATACTCTACAGCAGCAGTAAAGCAGGTACAGTGAGATGGCATCTTATTTTACAGACAGAGCTTCTGCTAATCTGTTGTATAGACAATTCTTTGTTTTGGCTTCAAACTGATTACTGCTTGCCACTTGTGTTTTAAGGACCGAAAACTGATTTCCATTTAGGACCAGAAACTAAACAAGTTGTGAGTTGAAAGTTTACTTACATCTGTTTTTGATCTTGTTAGTGGGAGATGCTGTGTTAGAACAATGGGATTAACAAATATGAGAAAGCGTCCCATTGGCCTGAACTGAATAACCATCACAGAACAATAGACCACAGTAATAATTTGGAAAATGAGTAACTCGTGTGGTTGGTGGATGGGTTGAGTTGGTCTCCGATCTTGGCAATTCATTCAGTGCAATGATGTCTCCTTGTTTGGTGATGAAACGTTTGCAAGTGAATAGCCAAGACTGAAAAGAACTCAACCCAGACCACAGTAAATTTGGATTTCCAATTGTTTCCTTCTATATTCTAGAAATCCAGAAGTCGTGATAATCCTAGTAATGTAAGTGTATTAGCATTTAGTGCTATCTCAGTGAATCTGGTATGGCTTTGCTCATGGTTAGATAATGTGGATTAAGGATAGAAAATCAAGATCTGAGACAACACATAGATGAATATACTTTAAGGTTAGAAACATTCACAAACTGAATGCTGAGCTTTATGGCAGAATCAGACTTGACATGTATCATGAAATATGTTATTATGCAGCAACAGCACAGTTTAAAAACTGTAATTACAGAAGTGTATGTGTATATGGATTTAATGTCCATTCAGAAATCTGATGCCGGGGGAGAAGCTGTTTCTGAGTTGTTGAGCGTGTGTCTTCAGGCTCCTGAACCACCACCTTGATGGCAGCAATGAGAAGAAGGCATGTCCTTCCTGGGTGATGGGGGTTGTTAGTGATGGATACCACCTTTTTGAGGCATCACTTCTTGAAGATGTTCTGGATGCTGAACAGATCATCCAAATTTGAAGAGCATGACACAATAAGCAAAGGACTTCTATGATTGCTTTGCATTCATTGGAAGTTGGAATCTGTGCAAGAATTGTTACATTGAAAATTTGAAATTGTTTATTTTTGATTTACTAGTCTTCATTGGTACAATTCTTAGAAAATATAATGTGTACTTAAAGGAATTATGGTTCAGCAAAGCATCGTACGATGAATTTAGCTAAACTGTAAACTGTCTTACAGAACTTCCTGTGATTAATGGTATTAAGAGTGTGAATATACAATAGATTTAATGCCTGGGTTTCCAGATAACTGATTCAGCATAGGGGGTTTGTGTCTCAGTTTGACTCTATGTAAGGCAAGTTGTTTTGTACTGGATGGGAATCCTTGTTAGTAGGAAAAATGGTAAATGTTTCTATGTCTGTTTATTGAGATGAAGTGTGGAATAGATCCTCCTTGTCCTTAGAACAGTTCTGTCCAGCAATCCCCTGATTTAATCCTAGCCTAATCACAGGACAATTTACAGTGACCAATTAACCTACCAACCGGTATGCCTTTGGACTGCGGGAGGATATTGGAGCACCTGGAGGAAACGCAAACAGTCACAGGAAGAGCGTACAAACCCCTTCCAGGCAGTGGTGGGAGTTGAACCTGGGTTGCTGGTACCGTGACGTGTTGTGACAAACAACTATGCTACTGGACTCCCCCCCCCAAGTTTTGCTTTGAACAATTTTGGTGCCAGGATTGATGTCAGATGGTCCATTCAGTATTACTTTCCATTACTTCTGTTATTAAAATGGCTCAGTCCTTTCATTTCAGGATGCAGTCAAAGTAGGCTCAAAGGAGTGGGTGAAAATTCTGGGCTTCCTAGCCTGCCGTCAGTATGTAGTTACGCTGCACAGAAAGAATGAAAGAGATTTGCAGCATCCTCAGGACATATAAATGTCTGCTTCCTGTGAATAACTTATTTGAATTTTTATTCTCCATAGTTTAGGCTGATGATTAATCTTGGGTTTTGACTGATGACTGGTTCTTTGGACCAAAGACAGGTACTTTTGATCTGTCTTCACTAGGGAAGACACAAACAATCTCCCAGATGTAATAGTGGCCAAAGGAACTAGGATAAAGGATGAACTGAAGGAAATTTGTATTAGGCAAGAAAAGGTGTTGGATAGACTGTTGAGTCTGAAGGCTGATAAGTCCCCGGGACCTGATGGTCTGCATCCCAGGGTACTTAAAGAGGTGGCTCTAGAAATCGTGGACGCATTGGTAATCATTTTCCAATGTCCTATAGATTCAGGAACAGTTCCTGCTGATTGGAGGGTGGCTAATGTTGTCCCACTTTTCAAGAAAGGAGGGAGAGAGAAAACAGGGAATTATAGACTGGTTAGCCTGACGTCAGTGGTGGGAAAGATGCTGGAGTCAATTATAAGAGGAAATTACGACACATTTGGATAGCAGTAGAAGGATCAGTCCGAGTCAGCATGGATTTATGAAGGGAAAATCATGCTTGACTAATCTTCTGGAGTTTTTTGAGGATGTAACTATGAAAATGGACAAGGGAGAGCCAGTGGATGTAGTGTACCTGGACTTCCAGAAAGCTTTTGATAAAGTCCCACATGGGAGAATAGTGGGCAAAATTAGGGTACATGGTATTGGGGGCAGAGTACTGACATGGATTGAAAATTGGCTGGCTGACAGGAAACAGAGTAGTGATTAACGGGTCCCTTTCGGAATGGCAGGCTGTGACCAGTGGGGTACCGCAAGGTTCGGTGCTGGGACTGCAGCTGTTTACAATATACATTAATGATTTAGATGAAGGGATTAAAGGTAACATTAGCAAATTTGCTGATGACACAAAGCTGGGTGGCAGTGTGAAATGTCAGGAGGATGTTATGAGAATGCAGGGTGACTTGGACAGGTTGGGTGAGTGGGCAAATGTATGGCAGATGCAGTTTAATGTGGATAAATGTGAGGTTATCCACTTTGGTGGCAAGAACAGGAAGGCAGATTACTATCTAAATGGAGTCAAGTTAGGAAAAGGGGAAGTACAACGAGATCTAGGTGTTCTTGTACATCAGTCAATGAAAGCAAGCATGCAGATACAGCAGGCAGTGAAGAAAGCTAATGGCATGCTGGCTTTTATAACAAGAGGAATTGAGTATAGGAGTAAAGAGGTCCTTTTGCAGCTGTACAGGGCCCTGGTGAGACCCCACCTGGAGTATTGTGTGCAGTTTTGGTCTCCAAATTTGAGGAAGGACATTCTTGCTATTGAGGGAGTGCAGCATAGGTTCACAAGGTTAATTCCTGGAATGGCGGGACTGTCATATGTTGAAAGATTGGAACGACTGGGCTTGTATACACTGGAATTTAGAAGGATGAGAGGGGATCTGATTGAGACATATAATATTATTAAGGGATTGGACACACTGGAGGCAGGAAGCATGTTCCCGCTGATGGGTGAGTCCAGAACTAGAGGCCACAGTTTACGAATAAGGGGTAGGCCATTTAGAACAGAGATGCGGAAAAACTTTTTCACCCAGAGAGTGGTGGATATGTGGAATGCTCTGCCCCAGAAGGCAGTGGAGGCCAAGTCTCTGGATGCATTCAAGAGAGAGTTAGATAGAGCTCTTATAGATAGCGGGGTCAGGGGATATGGGGAGAGGGCAGGAACGGGGTACTGATTGTGTATGATCAGCCATAATCACAGTGAATGGCGGTGCTGGCTAGAAGGGCTGAATGGCCTACTCCTGCACCTACTGTCTATTGTCTTTCTGCTGTTAACTTAATGACTTTTAGCTGAAAACGGGTACTTATAGAAAAATAACATGCCTACAAACAAATTTAACTGAAAAAAAAGTGTGTTGCATAAGCTAGAACTTTTCAAAACTAGAATCCTTGATTTTAGATTGAAAACTTTAATGAATTTCACATCCAAAAATCCGTGTTACTTATTGCCAGAGGCTGGGCTAATGAGTCACAGCAGGGACAGAGCAGAGTGTATGATTCATACTAAACAGTTTATTGTATAACAAATGAAGTTAATTTATTCGGTAAATTAAAACAGAAAATGCCAGAAACATTTGGTAAATCGGACAGTATTTGCAGAAAGAGAAATGAGTTACTGTTTTAGATTGCAAACTCTTCATCAATTTTCAGCATTATATTTTAACTTAATTCCTCTTCCCACAGATGCTGCCTGATGTGTTGACAAAATTTTCTCTTTTTGTTGTAACTGTGAACAAAGTCAAAGGAGAGACAGTAAAGTTAGTGGATAATCAACAAAATGAGCAACAGCCATCATATTGAGACACTCCTGTAAGAGGAAGTTTGCTCAACTCAATATTACATGTCTTTTTTATATGGGAAAGATGAAAGATAACAGCAGGACAGTTCTATAATTACGATGTATCTGCAGTGCTTCCTTTGAATTACATATAGTTTTCAAATATCTTTGCACCCACACCCCAGACACCCAAAATGAATGTTAATCAGCATTGTCTGGTTTGCAATCAATTCTGGTCTGCAGCTCCAGTAAAACTATTGTTCAGAGCTGCATTTTAAATTCAATCTACAATCCACATTCAGGTCTGAAGATTAGTTCCTGGTGAAATTAATATTTACTATATATCCTAACTCCGGAATATGTTCTAACTCTTTTATTTCAGATTCTCAGCATCTGCAGTTTGGTTGTAATTTTCAATTACTTAGTTCTCTGGTTACACAAGCTGGGCTTGTACCACAATGGTTAGAGCAGAGCGCACAAGATTGGGAATGGCTGGTGAGCCTTGGTTAGAACCGCTCACAACAACCTGCAGGAGAGACGCCAAGCAGTTCTAATCACTGCCCAACAAAGAAAGAAGGCAACAGTCGTGGCTCCGCTTCCAGATCCAGCACTGTTTTCAGTTCCTTATTGTGGACATCTGTGTCTCTCTCAGCTTGGATTCAGCAGCCACCTACAAACACGCAGCAGAACTACACAGATCTAACTGTCGTTATCAGATACAATGGATAACCAATCACACAGTACTCTGGTTAAACTGCAGAAAATATCAACCACAGAAATTTTTCCAAGTAAAAGGAAGTTAATTTATTCAGTAAAATACAGGCTGGGAAAGAGCTATATAAAAATTGCATGCTTGAAATCAATTTTTAGTTAATGACATTATATGCCATTAATTTTGATTGACAAAGGAATTGCTTAATCATTTCCACTCTGGCTCTCTGTAGTATTGTCACCATATGCAGCTAGTGATTATATTTTCAAAGATCATAAAACTAAAACCCAGCCATTGGCCCATTTGCACTAACCTATGCAAAATTGTGTCCAAAAGCCATTCTGTTCATATTTTAAAGCAGTTGTCCTTTTTCAGATGTTATCCTGCGCACGCACTTCAGAAACGAATCATATTTGTGTATCTGTTCACAGGTGTAGCTTTCAACTACAGAGAGCCATGCTTCAGATCTTTGCCTATGTTACAGTTCTATCCCTGACTGTGGCTTGGGGCCATTTATGGGCATTGGCTGGGAAGGGGACAGCGAAGGGTAATGCACAGTGCAGTGAGACTCAGTGCACATTTCTTCCACTGCTTTCTTTTTCCTGATCTTTGAGGCTACTATGGAGAGTGCTCTTTATCCCTCCCACAATGACAATGGTGTGTCGTCATGTACACAAGCAGTTGCCTTTGGGATTCACAGAGATTGTGCTTTTGCACAACAAAGTGGAGGGGGGGGGGTACATCTTTACAATCCTCAACAATTTGATCATTTTTATGGGAAGCTCTGTTCACTTATTGCCTTTTACACCAGTGGCATTCTGTGTGTGTGTTCATTTATTATCATTGAAAGTCCTCCATCTCTGGTGGTGGTCAGGGCTTCCTTCATCATGTCATAGCTTCGTCTCAGTTTTCACTGCTGTCATTTATGCAAGTCCCAGGTGGAGACTGAGGCATACCCGTCACACTCAGATGTAGAAGGAATTTTCATTGATGTTTCTGTAACAATTTTGTTTTACCAGTGAGGATTATTAGCCCTGAGCTGAACCCCCAAACCTGAGTGACTGGTGGACCACCTTTATTCTGTCCTCTACCCTTTGACCTATTTGGCATGGGTGACACTATCAGGAGCCAAAGCAAAAAGCCCTGACTTCAGCAAAATGTAACTCTCTGGGTCATTGAGGCATGCAAGCCTCCAAATCATGACACGGTTGTGGTCCTCTTGGGGGATTGGAAGCTCTGCATTATGCTAAGTACAACAGCAATTTAATAGTAGTTCCCAAACTACTTTGGGCTACCATCCCCTTGACTCCCAGACCATATCCATAGCACCCCCCCTAACTGGAAATTACATAAAAATTATAAAGAATTTTGATTTATGATGCACAGTGAAGTAAAGTAATTGCAAAATTATATAAATCTGTTTGAAGTTGATAATAAAATTACAGTAGAAGCAATTTTCATTAAGAATTTTAGACCATACACAAGTAGTGCAACTACTCATTATTACTTCGTGTTTTTTACCTTTTGGTGAGATGGATGGTTTTGGTGTAGTGATACCAGCCTCTCAACGTCAGCTAGAATGTCACTCAGAAGGAGTACTAGATCCCCATGCTCAGTAATTTCTCGTCTGCTTTGTTGTTTTGAAAGAAGTTGGGTGATTTCACTGAAACCATGCTCCACTAGCTGATATTGGAAAAGCAATAAAGAATAACTTGACCTTCTTCCACAACAGAGGATAGCATTCAGAGGTTTTGCAATGAAAGTCTTGGTATCATTTTGTGAAGCTTGGCTTCAGCTCAGTCATTTTGTAGTGAAATCAGTTCTTCTTCCATCCTTACTATTAACTTCTCATTACAAGTGTTCCTCATTATAATCTCTCCAAGATGGTGACCAGCGGTGATATCCTGCAGACAGTTCACAAAATTGCTTCCTGTCCTTTGAAATGTGATTCTACTGCTGTTGTGTGTGATTAGAACCTGTGATTTGCATTTTGATGTTGTGTTTTAGGGCTGATTGAGTGATGCTGTGCTTTGCTGCCTCCAGAATCAGAATCGGGTTCATAATCACTGGCATATGTCATGAAATTTGTTAACTTAGCAGCAGCAGTTCAATGCAATACATAATATAGGAGATAAATAAATTACAGTATATGTAAGCTGAATAGATTAAAAATTGTCCAAAAACAGAAATAATATATATTTTAAAAAAGTGAAGTAGTGTCCAAGGGTTCAATGTCCGTTTAGGAATCGGATGGCAGATGGGAAGAATCTATTTCTGAATCACTGAGTGTGTGCCTTCAGGCTTCTGTATCTCCTACCTGATGGTAACAGTGAGAAAAGGGCATGCCCTGGGTGTTGGAGGTCTTTAATAATGGACACTGCCTCTCTGAGACACCACTCCCTGAAGATGTCCTGGATACTTTGTAGGCTAGTACAGGTTAGGTCCTCAGAGATTTTGACACACGAGAACTTGAAACTGCTCACTCTACTTCTGATCCCTCTATGAGGATTGGTATGTGTTCCTTCATCTTGCCCTTCCTGAAGTCCACAATCAGCTCTTTCGTCTTACTGACATTGAGTGCAAGGTTGTTGCTGTGACACTGCTGTATTATTTGGTATATCTTGCTCCTGTATTCCCTTTTGTCTCCATCTCAGATTCTACCAACAATGGTATCATCAGCAAATTTGTAGATAGTATTTGAGCTATGCCTAGCCACGTAGTCATAGGTATACAGGGAGTAGAGCAGTGGGCTAAGCATACACCCCTAAGGTGCACCAGTTTTGATTGTCAGTGAGGAGGCGATATTATCACCTATCTGCACAGATTGTGGTCTTCCGGTTAGGAAGTCAAGGATCCAATTGCAGAAGAGGGCCAGGTTCTGTAATTTATCAGGATTGTGGGAATGATGGTGTTAAATGCTGAGCTACTGTTGATGAACAGCATCCTGATATAGGTGTTTGTATTGTCCAGGTGATCTAAGGCCATATGAAGAGCCATTGAGATTGCGTCTGCCATTGACCTATTGTGGTGACAGGCAAATTGCAGTGGGTCCAGTTCCTTGCTGAGGCAGGAGTTCAAACTAGTCACGACTCGCGTCTCAAAGCAGTAGTTATATTCTTTCTTTCAAAGCGGTCATAGAAGGCGTTGAGTTTCTCTGGTAGTGAAGCATCGCTGCCATTCAGGAAGTAATGTCTTGCAAACCCTGCCAGAGTTGTCGTACATCCGATGTCGCCTCTGACTTTGTTTGAAATTGTCCCTTCGCTCTTGAAATAGCACTCTGCAAGTCATACCTGGTTTTCTGGTACAGACCTGGATCGCCAGACTTGAATGCCACAGACCTAGCCTTCAGTAGATGACATACCTCCTGGTTCATCCACGGCTTTTGGTTTGGGAATTGTATAGCAAGTCTTTGTAGGCACACACTGATCCACACAGGTTTCAATGAAGTTGGTAGCAAATGCAACATACTCATCCAGGTTTGAAGATGAATCGCTAAATGCAGAACAGACCACTGATTCAATGCAGTTCCTGTGTTTCCCTTGTCCTCGCCACAGGTAATGCAGTCTTCAGTCTCTGCCTATACTCGGGGAATAGAAGTACAGCCAGGTGATCAGACTTCCTGAAGTGAGGATGTAGAATAGCACAAAAGGCATCCTTGATGGTGGTGTAACAGTGGTCCAGTATGTAGTTTCCTCTGGTATTGCAAGTGATCTGATGGTAATTGTTTAGTGATTTTTTTTCCCCCCAGACTGGCCTGGTTAAGCTCCTGCAAGGTGATGGTGAAGGCATGAGAGGGCACTGTTTAGTGCATGTCAATCCCATTTGCTCAGGTCGACAGCATGTGTACTGCTACCAAAATGATCACAGAAATCTCCCGTGGTAGGTAAAATGGAGTTTGGTGAGTTTGGGAGTGGCCTATTCGGTAAGGTTGGGTGTGTGGCCTGTTGGCCTGGAAGAGAGGTGCAAGCTCTTGATTGGTTCCATTGCTTCCCTCTATTTGAGACGTTGAGCAAGGTTAAAGTTGATGAAGTCGAGAGTGTAGAAGGGTGGGTATTCTGCACTGTCTGCCTGCATTTGATTGGTCCTCCTCACTCTCGTTACTGCTATCAGGAAAGAGCAGGAGTCTTGGTTTCCATATTGCAAGGGTTAATTGGCGAGGCTGGTGGTTATCGACTCATTTTAGGAGGACTTTGACATTCATATTACATGTGTTTCTGGCTTCTGGTTATTTTTGCTGTTTTTTAAGTTGTTTAATCGGGGCAATTTATGTGGACTGGTGCGTATTGGTGAAGACTGGCTGTATGTCCCGCAGTCAGCTAGCAGTGCTGAAATTAAACTGAATCCTCCTGGTCTCCTGGTTTGATGCTGATATTCTATGGGTTGTTCACTCGCGTTTTGATCTTTGCGCAGTTTTTTTTGCACATTTGGTGTTTAATGTTTCCTTTGAACAGGTTCGGTTGCGCTTCTCTATTTCATGGCTGCCTGCAGGAGGAGGAATGTCAGAGTTGTGTTCTGCATACGTACTTTGATAATAAATGTACTTTGAACCTTTGAGTAGATTTATTACTCAATCTGGAATTTGGATCGAGAGAAGGTCCTGAAATCTCTCTGGTATGTCTTTCTGCAGCTCACCCAGGTGGGCACAGAATACTTGAAGATCATCTAGTACTCTTTCTTTCTCTTCCAACGCGATGGCTAGTGTTGTAGTTAAATAGGGTTAACAGACGGAAATGTAGCGACAACTGATTTGACTTTGAGGTTCACATCACTTCCTTGCAACTGAAGATTGATTTCATTAAGTTTTGCGAATGATTTTGATAAAGAAGTGATGTCATGCCGAATATTCTTGAGTTGATTATTGAGTGAAGCATTTCAACTTTCAAAGAATTTTATCACAGTTTCAAAAGTGCATAAAAGCACCTCAGGCAGTCTTCTTTTGAGAGCCATCTGACTTCTGTGTGCAACAGCAAACATTTAAACTCTTCATCATTCTCAGTGCAAAGCTCTTGAAATAATCGAGAGCATGGGACTTGAATTTATTTTCCATGATAACAGTATTAAATGATTTGTGCAGCTAGAAAGTAATAATCCCACAGTGGTTTCCTGTCATTGATGGTGCCCCACCATATAACCAAATAACAATTACAGCACGGAAACAGGCCATCTCGGCCCTTCTAGTCCGTGCCAAACGCTTACTCTCACCTAGTCCCACCGACCTGCACTCAGCCCATAACCCTCCATTCATTTCCTGTCCATATATCTATCCAAATTTTTTTTAAATGAGTATATCAAACCTGCCTCTAGCACTTCTACTGGAAGCTCGTTTCACACAGTTACCATTCTGAGTAAAGAAGTTCCCCCTCATGTTACCCCTAAACTTTTGCCCCTTAACTCTCAACTCATGTCCTCTTGTTTGAATCTCCCCTACTCTCAGTGGAAAAAGCCTATCCACGTCAAGTCTGTCTCTCCCCCTTATAATTTTAAATACCTCTATCAAGTCTCCCCTCAACCTTATACGCTCCAAAGAATAAAGACCTAAATTGCTCAACTTTTCTCTGTAACTTAGGTGCTGAAACCCAAGTAACATTCTTGTAAATCCTCTGTACTCTCTCTATTTTTTGACATTTTTCCTATATTTCGGTGACCCTCTGCACAAGCAGAAATGTTGGTGAATGGAATATCCTTCTCTTTGAAAAATTGCTCAACAACCTGAAATATTGATTCCCCTTCACAGCTGGGACTGTTTCTAGTCCCTTGCAAATAACGACACTTGAACCATGCTTTTATCTTTTATTAAGTATACATAACCAAGAAGCAAAGATTCATTGCCTGAAAAGTTGACTTGTCCAACTTCAGAGCAAATTCTTTTGTCCTAAGTATGTTGTACAAGATGTCTTGCGCAATCTCAGGTGACTCATATATTTGTCTTTGAACAGATGTCACTGAGCAGAATCATTTAACTATTTGATCTGCTGACTTATACAACACAGTACTCAGAACCTCCCTTACTGCTTGTAGCATCAGTTCTTCTCCAGCTGCATGGGGCTTTCCAAATTTTGCAATGAGCAATGAAATGTTGTATGATGCAAGCAAACCATCACTGTTTTGTTATGAAGTGCTTGCAAATATTTTTGAAGTGCTTTCTGTTTCAGAAAGTTTTCACAAGGTGACTGAAAATAAGCTAAGTTCTTGTTTGCTTCAGCAGAGTGTATGTTCAAGGAGCCTGGATTGTTGCATTGCCTCATTTCAAAAAAACATTTTTGCACAACAGATACATTGGGTGCTGTTGGTTGCTTGGTTTGGTGCTGGTATGAATTAATATTTCCAATTCTCCGCACTATATTGTCTGCGCTTTTTTATTAAGACTATATATCATAGGCAGCAAAATTAGGCTACACTGCCCATCGAGTCTCCTGCCATTCTATCATGACTGATTTATTATCTCTCTCAACTCCATTGCCTTTTTGCCATGACCTTTAACACCCTTACTAAGGTAGTGTTCATAGGTTCAATGTCCATTTAGAAATTGGATGATAGAGGGGAAGAAGCTGTTCCTGAATTGTTGAGTGTGTGCCTTTATGCTTCTATTTCCTGAAGGTAACAATGGGAATATGGCAAGATCTGGGTGAGGGTGGGCGGGGGGATGGGGGGGGGGCGTCCTTAATGCTGAACACTTCTTTTTAAGGCATTGCTTCTTGTAGATGTCCTGGATATTACAGAGGCCCGTGATGGCACTGACTAAACTTACAACTCTTTAAGCTTACATTGATCCTGTGCAGAAGCCACCAACACCCCCCCATACCATAGAACATAGAACAGTACAGCACATTACAGGCCCTTCAGCCCACAATGTTGTGCCGACCCTTAAACCCTGCCTCCCATATAACCCCCCACCTTATATTCCTCCATATACCTGTCTAGTAGTCTCTTAAACTTCACTAGTGTATCTGCCTCCACCACTGACTCAGGCAGTGCATTCCACACACCAACCACTCTCTGAATGGTTACATTACCAGATGGTAATGTAGCCAATTAGAATGCTCTCCATGGTCATCTGTAGAAATTTTCTAGTATTTTTGGTGACATACAATATCTTCCCAAACTCCTAATGAAGTATAGCTGCTTTCGTGCCTTCATTGTACCTGCATCAATATGTTGGGTCCAGGTTAAATCCTCAGAGGTATTGACACCCAGAAATGTGAAATTACTCACGCTTTTTACTTCTGATCCCGCTATGAAGACTGGTGTGTATTCCCTTGTCTTACCCTTTCTGAAGTCTACAATGAGCTTTGCATCGGTCTTCACTGTGGAAGACTCTAGCAGTGTGCCTGATGTTGAAGGGTGCGAGGGAAGAGCAGTGCAGTTACTATTACAAGGGAGAGGGTGCTCAAAAAAGCTGAAAGGTCTAAGGGTATGCAAGTCACCCAGACCAGATGAACTGTATCCTAGAGGTTGTGGAGACATTAGTAATAATCAGATCACTTGGAAGAGGCCTTTGAAAGGAAGCTATCTAAGTATGCAGGACTGGTCAGCAACTGCCAGCAGGCTGGATGGAGAGCGAGGTGTCTCCCAGTGGAAGTTGGTTGTAGGGGATTCGCAGCCCGTTCCTTAGCCAGAGCCTACAGCAATTTGGGCATCGAGGGAGAGAGGAAGAGGAGAGCCATCCGCAGTAGCACGGATGCGGCAGAGAGGGCCTCGAGATGGCTGTGGCTCAGGAGAGGGGAGCCACGGAGTCATGTGTAGCTAACCATCTGGACACAAGCTGGGGTCTGATCAGCCCCGGCTGGGTCACCTGGAGAAGGGTGTATGATGTTGAAAGACCCGAAACACCCGATGATTCCAGGAACATCACTGATGATGTGTCCAGAAGCATCAGTAGATGTATGTACACAGTTTCAAAAATTATTGGACTCTGACATGATGTCAAAGGACTGGAAAATTGCAAGTGAAGAAAGGAGGGAGGCAGCAGGAAGGAAATTATAGACCAGTTAGCCTGACCTCAGTGGTTGGGGAGATGTTGGAGTCAAATCTTGGAAGCTGCTTATCAAATTAAGAGCCCAGGCTATTACAGGAAAGTTACTGGTATGGTTAGAACATTGGTAGGAGACAGCGAGTGGGAATAAAAGGATCCTTTTCTGATTGGCTGCCAGTGACAAGTGGTGTTCTGCAGGAGTTGGTGTTGGGAATGCTTTTTATGCTGTGTATTAATGATTTAGATGATGCAATAGATGGCTTTGATGCCAAGTTTGCAGATGATAGAGATTGGTGGAGGGGCAGGTAGTGTTGAGGAAACAGGAAGGCTGCCACAGGACTTAGTTTAGGAGAATGGGCAAGAAAGTGGCAGATGAAATACAATGTTGGAAAATGCATGGTCATGTACTTTGGTAGTAGAAATAAATATGCAGACTGTTTTCTAAACGGAGAAAATCTAAAAATCTGAGATGCAAAGAGACTTGGGAGTCCTTGTGCAGAACACCCTAAAGGTTAATTTGCAAGTAGAATCAGTGGTGAAGAAGGCAATGCAAATATAGCATTTATTTCAAGAAATCTAGAATACAAGAGCAGGGATGTGATGCTGAGGCTTTATAAGGCACTGGTGAGGCCTCACCTTGCGTATTGTGAATAGTTTTGGGCGCCTCATCTTAAAAAAAGATGTGCTGGCATTGGAGAGGGTCCAGAGGAGGTTCACAATGATGATTCTGTGAATGGAAGGGTTATCATATGAGGAACATTTGATGGCTCTGGGTCTGTACCCACTGGAATTTAGAATGGTGAGGGGGCTGGTCACACTGTAACCTTTTAAATGTTGAAAGGCCTAGACAGAGTAGATGTGGAAAGGATGCTTCCCACGGTGAGGGAGTCTAGGACAAGAGGGTACTGTCTCAGGATAGAGAGGCCTCCATTTAAAACAAATGTGGAGAAACTTCTTTAGCCAGAGGTTGTTGAAACTGTGGAATTTATTACCATAGGCAACTGTGGAGGCCACGTTATTGGGTGTTTTTAAGACAGAGCTTGATCCTTTCTTGATTGGGCATAGTATCAAAGGTCACTGGGAGAAGGCCCAGGAGTGGAGCTGAGGAGAGGTTAAAAAAAGGTTCAGCCATGGTTGAATTGCAGAGCAGACTAGATGGACCAAGTGGCCTAATTCTGCTCCTATGTCTGATGGTCTTATAAGTTCTTTGGTCTTGCTGCCGTTGAGTGCAAGATTGTTACTACAACCCGATTCAACTAGCTGAAGTATCTTACTCCTGTATAGCCCCTCATCACCATCTGAAATTCTGCCACAATGGCTGTGTTGTCTGCTGATTTATAGATGGCATTTGAGTTGTGCCTCTCACACACCCATGGGTGTAGAGAGGGAAGAGCAGTGGGCTAAGCACACACACCTGAAGTGTGCCATTGTTGATTGTCAGCAAGCTGGAGTTGTTATTTCCAATCCACACAGATTGTGGTCTTCCGGTTGGGAAGTCGAGGATCCAGATGCAGATGAGGTACAGAGGACCAGGTTCTAGAGTATTTCCTTGCTGTTATATTCTAGTCTTAAAATGAATGCTAACCTTGAATTTGCCTTCCTTATCACCAATTCATACTGCAAGTTAACCTTATGGGAATCCTGCAGAATCACTCCCAAATCCTATTGCACCTCTGATATTTGAATTTTCATCCCATTTGAAAAATATTCTATGCCTTTATTCCTTCTACTGAACTGTATGAACATACAATTCCCTACACTATATTCTATCTGCCAACTTCTTTGCACATTCTCCCAATCTGTCTAAGTCCTTCTGCTGCCTTCCTGCTTCCTCAACGCTACCTTCCCCTCTGCCTATTTTTGCATTGTCTTCAAACTTGGCCACAAAGCCATCAGTTCCATCATCCAAATCATTGACACAGAACGTGAAAGGAAATGGTCACAATACCGACCCCTGCTGAACACCACTAGTCACTCTCAGCCAACCAGTATAAGCCCCCTTTTCCCACTCCTTACCTCCTGCCAGTCAGCCAATCTTTATCATTCCTGTAATATCATGCGCTCTTACATTGTTGTGTGGCACCTTGTCAAAGGCCTTCTGAAAATCCAAGTAAACAACATCCACTGACTCTCAAACGCAAAGTACACTGCAGATGCTGTTGTCAAATTAACACGTACAAACATGCTGGAAGAACTCAGCAGGTCAGGCAGCATCTGTTGAAATGAGCAGTCAGTGTTTCGGGCTGAGACCCTTTGTGGGGAGGGACTGAACTATGGGTGACAAAATGGAGTCCAGGTCAGGATTTTGTTAGTCCTGATGAAGGGTCTCAGCCCGAAACGTTGACTGCTCATTTCAACGGATGCTGCCCAACCTGCTGAGTTCATCCAGCTTGTTTGTACGTGTTGATCCACTGACTCTCGTTTGTCTATCCTGCCTGTTCTAGTTTGGTCTGCTTCTGCTAATTTCCTTATGGATTAATGACCACGGTCATTCACCTGTTTTCAAGGCCAACCTCCGGCACTGCGATCAATAAAGGGACAGCTCTGAAACCATAGCTCAAGCAGAACCTGACTCTTTGCCTGAAGGTACATAAAGTGGGGTATTTAGGCCATGGGCAAGGAAAATGCGGTCAATACCACTTGAAAGGTCAGATTCTGCACTTGACCCCATTGAACGCTATACCCTTATTCACAGGAATTGTCACTGCATGATTCGTGAATGGGAATTGTACTAGCAAACACGACTACAATTGTGAATGGCAGTAATACATGGGCCGGGCTCAGAAATGTCCGGATTTCTCATGAATACCAGATACAGAAGTGTCACATTGCTTTTCAACAACCATAATGCACTTGGAGCAAAATCTAGGAGAACACTGGGTTAGCAAGAGACAAGGTGATTAGGTGATCATTGTAATCGATTATGAAATACTGAGGATCAAATGCTGATAATAAGTAATTCATTTCTTAAATTGTGTCTGTAACTGTAATCCCTCAGTTGCTCCCTTTGCTACTGAACACCCCCCCCTTAGAAACTCCCACATCCCGTGTGGGGGGTGATATTGCCCATTTTGTGAACCACTAACTTAACAACAATTATGGCTGAAATCGAATTATAAGCATGTGTTTCTGAATGAAGTGTGTGTTTACAGGAAGTGGTTTCATTTATAAATTGCACATGTGAGTTTATGTAAACTGTATAGTTTATCCACACTCTGCTTTATGGTTGATGGTTCGTCTTACTTTTAGTTTGTGGGGGCGGGGGTGGAAGCATCATCATCTTTTATGCCCACTTTGGAAGGAAGAATAAGGTTACACCTGAATGAATTCCTTTAGCGTCTGGCAACCCTGTGATCTGTGTCTCTGAGGCTGATGTCAGTACACTCTTCAGGGGGTGGGCCCTTAAAAGGCATTAACCCCTGACTGTATATCTGGCTGTGTGTAGAAAATCTGCACAGACCAATTGGCTGATGTATTCACGGACAATATTAGCCTTTGCTGCTTCAAAAAGGGTAGCCATCATACCAGTGTCTGACTAGAGCAGTGTGAGCTGCTTCAAGGAATATTTTCAAGCAACACTCATATCTACCATGAAGTGCTTAAAGAGGTTGGTTTTAGTGAGTATTAACTCCTGCCTGAGCAAATATCTGGACCCACTGCAGTGTACCTACTGTGGCAACAGGCCTACAGCGGAGACCTTCTCACTGGCTCTCCACTCTTCTTTGAAGCACCTAGATAACTGCTTAGCATTCAAGGTAATCATCCTGTCAGTATTAATCACTCAGCGTCTAAACTTGGGGGTCTGTACCTCCATTTGTAACTGGGTCCTTAGCTTCCTTTTCGAGTGATCATAGTCAGTGTGGATGAAAAATGGCATCTCCTCCCCACTTGACAGCCAGGTCAGTCATGCCTCACGGGTGTGTGTCTAGCCTAATGCTTTACCCTCTCCTCTCATGACCATGGCTAAGCGCATCTCAAATTGCGACTTTTTTTTGTGCATGAGGGCCGGAGGGCAGGTTGATGTTATTCTTTGAATGGGTTTCCATGGTTTTCTTTGTTTCCTGGCTGTTTGTGGGGAAGATGAATCTCAGGGCTGTATACTGCATGCATGCTTTGATAATAAATCTATTTTGAATCGAATCTTTGAATCTAAAAGTTCACAGTTGTTAATAAAATCACTATTGGCAACTTTGTGGCAACCAGGAGCAAGATGGGTCAGCTGACTGAGTGACGTCACAACAATGTCCTTGCACTCATCGTCAGCAACTGATTGTGGACTTGAGGAAGAGGAATTTGTGAAAACGTACACCAGCCTCATTGAAGAGGCAGCAGTGGAAAGGGTGAGGAGCTTCAGATTCCTGGGTATCAGTATCTCCGAGGATTAGTCCTGCGCCCAGCACATTGATGCAATCACAAAGACAACATGCCAGCAGCTCTGCTTTGTTACCAAAGACACTTGCAAATTTCAATAGATGTACAGTGGAGAGAGTTCTGTCTAGATGTGTCACTGTCAGTGCGCAGGATGCCTGCAGTGGGCTGGGTCTCAGCCAGTTCATATATTTTTGTAGTATTATTTTTTATGTATTACTGCTGCAAACAGTAAATCAAGCGTCAAATGTCAGTGACAGTAAATCTGATTCTGATTTTAAATGCATAGATATTTATCTAATCATGGAAATTTGAAGCTCCTGTGAGTGCCTCTACTTTGACTATAAGATATCAGAACAGAATTGGACCATTTGGCTCATTGAGTCTACTCCACCATTTCATCATGACTGATTCCTTTTCCCTCTCAGCTTCAATCTCCTCCCTTCTCCTTGTAACCCTTCATACCCTGACTGTTTATCCTGTGCATCTATGATAGGTTTCAGTGAGATTCCCCCCCCCCCCCCCCACTTCATTCTTCTGAATTCCTGTGAGTACAGGCCCAGAGCCATCAAATGCTCCTCACATGAGAAGCCTTTCAATACTGGAATCATTTTTGTGAACCTGCTTTGAACCATCGGAGGTGGGTGAAGGAGTTAAATCTGCAAAAAGAGTACACGTCAGAAACTGCACTTCAGATTTAACTGAATTGATTCGGAGTACAATAGGGAAAACAATTGAATGGGTTCTTTTTTTTGTTTTTATTTAACTTAGTGCTATCTAAGACCTGACAAGAGCACAGTGGCTTTTGACATGCTGAAGAGTTGAGAATAGGATGTGCCAGTAAATGCTGTTGCTTCACAGCTGTGGACATAAGTGGCCGAGTGGAAAATTATATCCATGGAAATTGCTGGCTCTTCGTCAACTTTGAAGTAATCTTTGATAGGATTTGTGCCAATCTTGTCAAGTGTTATTCAGTTTGAACACTTTCATGCTTTTCCTCCTGTTTATATGACAATAGACAATAGACAGTAGGTGCAGGAGTAGGCCATTCGGCCCTTCTAGCCAGCACCGACATTCACTGTGATCATGGCTGATCATACACAATCAGTACCCCGTTTCTGCCCTCTCCCCATATCCCTTGACCCCGCTATCTATAAGAGCTCTATCTAACTCTCTCTTGAATGCATCCAGAGACTTGGCCTCCACTGCCTTTTGGGGCAGAGCATTCCACATATCCACCACTCTCTGGGTGAAAAAGTTTTTCCGCATCTCTGTTCTAAATGGCCTACCCCTTATTCTTAAACTGTGGCCTCTAGTTCTGGACTCGCCCATCAGCGGGAACATGCTTCCTGTCTCCAGTGTGTCCAATCCCTTAATAATCTTATATGTTTCAATCAGATCGCCTCTCATCCTTCTAAATTCCAGTGTATACAAGCCCAGTCGCTCCAATCTTTCAACATATGACAATCCCGCCATTCCGGGAATTAACCTTGTGAACCTACGCTGCACTCCCTCAATAGCAAGAATGTCCTTCCTCAAATTTGGAGACCAAAACTGCACACAATACTCCAGGTATAGAGATTAGAATTCCCTCAGACTATTCCCAAAGTGTGCTTCTCCCACAGGCCATGAAGGATAGACATCCCCAGGAGCTTTGGGGCTGTGCATCGACTTCCAGTTGCACCTGAGGGATGTAATGAGTGGTGTGCCATTCACGCCAAGTCATATCTTGTGCTATAAGAGGAGGCTTGGCTTTCTTGAATGTTGGTAGGTTGTGATAAGCATGTACAGTGCTGTGCAAAAATCTAAGGGACATATAGTTAGGGTGCCTGAGACTTTTGCACAGTACTGTAACTGAACAAAGCATTGACCCGTTAAAGTTAAGACATGTAAAGTATTCCACGGGAGGAGCAAAAAAACAGAAAACGAGGGGAAAAAAATTGACAACACGGAAATCCATAAACATTGCTTTGATTTAAGGATCAAGCTGAAAGAAAGCGAGCGAGAAGACTTAGTGGTCTATGCACATACGTCAGAAAGATAGGAGTTTAAAAAAATTAATGATGTACAGTACTGCTGAAAGTCTTAGGCACATTTAGCTAGGGTACTTAAGGCTTCTGCACAGTGCGGTTGTAATTTTATGTATTGTACTGTACTACTGCTGCAAAAATAACAAATTTCAATACATAGTGATGGTAAACCTGATTCCGATATGGGTGTCTACTGTGGACTGAGAGTGGGAAGGGGGCAGGGAGAGGGGAATCATGGTTGGGAAAAGGGGGAGGGGAGGGAGCAGTAAGTACCAGAGAAACGTTCTGTAATGATCATTAAACCAGTTGGTTAGAATCAGATGCCCTTGCCTGGCGTGTCTGCACCCATGCTACCCTCAATCCTGGCACTCCTTTTCTGGTACCTGTCCTACACCCCTCCCTCAGTGCTCCACCCTCAGCATTCCCAACATCCTTTGTTCCCACCAGATTTGCAAACTTGCTCTCTGCTCCATGTTGACAAATATAGTACTGTGCAAATGTCTTAGGTACCCTAGCTGTATATTTGTGCCTAGGAATTTTGCACAATACAGTAAATTACGTGTGTCTGCTCTGCACTGTTGAAATCGAATGCTGTAGGGGATGTTGAGGCATAGTATGGAGTTATTGTATATATCAAATATTAATTTCAACAGCAACCAGTCTTCAGACCTGAATGTGGATTGTAGATGAATTTATAATGCAGCTCAGAACAACGGTCAGTTGAAAACCAGGAAACGACACATTGACTTGAGATGTCTGTGTACGCGTGAATGCAGCTCCTAGTGGTTATTAACATTCATTTTGGGTGTCTGGAGTGTGGGTGTGAAGATGGAGGTGTTTGAAATTTCAAAAGAAGCATTGCGGATACATTTTAACTATAGAATTGTCCTGCTGTTACCTTTTGATCTTTAGCATATAAAAATGCAATGTAATATTGGGTAAGGCAGGCTTCTTTTTCCAAGAGTGTTTCCGGTATGATGTCTGCCTGTTTTGCTGAATAAAGACTTCTATATCCACCATCTTCAGTGTTTCTCCGATGACTTTGTTCATAGTCACAATCCCTATCATCCAAGATTCTAATTAGTTGGGGAAGGTTAGTACTCCTTTATCATTCTGGAAGTGTGCAGTATGTAATTACAAAAAGATCTTTCTTCAGGTGTGCATAAAAGAAACAGTTGTCACGTGATTCATTAGTCCTCTAGCAGTCCACTCATCTTTATGCAGTTGTACCTTCAGACCAGCAACTCTGAGTCAAACAATAGGCTTGGCTGATAATCACAGTCAGGATCTTGAGCAGTAATCATACATACTATAAAACAACTAATTTGACCATCAAACCTATCATTGAGCAAGCTATCTGAATGTTGAAAATATATTTCAAGTGCATTGTTTACGCTTGCTGTTTAATTAGCTTCATTTTCCAGCCGGGTGTATGCTAGCAGTCTGCTGCAAAGAATGCAAGAGATTCTTCTGACTCTGGAAATCCAGGGCAGTGTGTGCGCACACAAAACGCTGGAGGAACTCAGCAGCATAGGCAGCGTCTATGGAAGGGAATAAACAGTGGATGTTTCAGGTAGAGATCCTCCTCCTGGACTGGAATGGAATGGGAAAGACACCAGAATAAAAAGGTGGGGTGAGGGGAAGGAGGATAGCAAAAAAATGATAGATGGGTGAAGACAGGTGGATGCAAAAGATAAAGGACTGGGGAAGAAGGAATCTGACAGGAGTGTGGACTATAAGAGAGAGGGAAGCAGGAGGGGACCCAGGGGGAGGTGATAGGCAGGTGAGAAGAGGTAAGAGGCCAGCGTGGGGAATAGAAGAGTGGAGAGGGAGGGAAAATATTTTTAAACTGGAAAGGGAAGGCAATGTTCATGCGATCAGGTTACAGTGTTGTTCAGCAACAAGGATTGGATGTATATGCTCGAGATAATTTGTTCTCCTCAGAGAAGAGAGGTGGGAGAGCATGTCTGAGATGTAGGGTGACATTCTTGCATGGAATGTCACTCCTCTTTGCTTCAACACCCTTTCCAACACCAACATTCCCAGGAAACACTGGACTCCTTCAAATTACATTGCTTGGTGTTAGTCAATGATTTCTCCATTCCAAACAAGTTCAGGAGTCACTTATTAAGCCACACCATTCCAAGTAATTAAAAAGACATGGAGCCTGTCTGAGATGTCAAAGTGCTGGATTATGGACTGTAGTTTTTGATGGATCCTTTGGGGGGATCTTTTGCTATTACTCGCATAGTGGGTGGGGGGGGGTTGGTGCTTCTGCTAATGCATAGGGGGATGGGGAAAGGCGCTGCTGCTTGTGTGTGGGGGGGCTTTGTTTTGATGTTTCTATCATTCATTCTTTTGGGGTTTCTTGTTTTGTGGGTGTCTGTGAAGAGTAAGAATTTCAGGTTGTGTACTGTGTACATTCTCTGATTATTAAATTGAACCATATGATTTGATTTGCTTGTTATCCATAATTGATGTTAACCAGAAACTGGAGTCAAGATATTAGTTTCTGCCAAGCCAAGGAGAGTGAAATGTAATATACCAACAATTGTCTATTCCAAATTCATTGCACGCAGTTCCAAATCTTTGTTCTTCCCTTAAATCAGGGGTTCTGAGCCTTTCTTGTGCCATGGAGCCCTACCATTAATGGAGGGGTACACTAGGTTGGGAACCCTTGCCTTGAAGGTAGCCATGTAACTACAGCAGAAGCAATGATGCTGAGATCCATGTTCTGGTTGAATTGCTCTTCTCCAGCACTCCTGGGACTTGGAGCCTTAGATTGTTGTTTCATTGGCAGCAGTACTTTCGACTGTGCAGGAGCAGAGTTAGATAATGGAAAGCCAGTTGACATGGGAACCTGCTGGTGGAGGGAGAAGCAGCTGGACAAAAACGTTGTGATCAATTCACTCACTTCTACATGCTTTGTCATAGTAATCCCTCCTCTTCTGCTATTCCTGAACGATTGAACTTTGCTGTAAGTTGGTCACACTTGGTCGCTTCAATGATAGTGGCCGTGTTTTCCTTTCTACTGGCTGACGGCATCATGTCACTTTTCTTTGACTGATTTCTTAGTCGAGAGAGCATAGTGAGACTGGGAGGTCTGCCAGTACTCTGCATATTTTTCTTTGCCGTCCCACAGCTGTCCTGTTCTTCATGAGAAGATTCCTTGCCTCCCCCATCTGCACGTGCTCACGTGTTCTTTACAGTTTCTGGGTGAAAACCCATTTATTTCTCTTATCTGGCCCACTGTTGTGTCTGAGTTGGTGGTTGATTAAAAAGTGCTTACTGGCTGTGCAGTATACAAGATATATAAATTAGAACCTTCAAAGTTAGATATTTGAAGACACCTGATCACTTCCCACTGATTGACATCGTTGTGTACATTCAATCTTTATTAGAGTCATGTCTTGTTCTCATTGCTGCCATCAGGGAGCCTGAAGACACACTCAACAATTCAGGAACAGCTTCTTCCCTTCTGCCTTCCAATTTCAGCATAGACATTGAGCTGGTGAATGCTACCTTAACACTTTTTTTGCACTGATTAATTTAACTATTCAAATTTATGTATTTACTGTTTTTCAGCTTTTTCGTTTATTTATTGTGTATTGCATTCTACTGTTGCTGCAAAGTTAACATATTTCACTACATATGTCTGTGATATTAAACCTGATTCTGATTCTCCTCAATTTGTGTGTTCTTGTAAGAAGGAAGGGAAAAAACAGAAAGCGAGAATAATGGCATATGTGTTGAATAGATTATATCTAGAATCTGGTGCTAGAGGAGGTGGTGGATTGAGATGCATTTACTTTATCTAAGTGCCATTTAGACAGACACTCAAGTAGGTGAAGCATAGAAGGTTAGGATCCTCAAATGATGTATAATGGACAAAAGAGTCTGTAATGGTTATTGTTCAAAGGTCCAATTTAATGTCAGAGAAATGTATACTATACATCCCGAAATACTTTTTTTCAAAACGTCCACAAAAACGGAGAAGTGCCCTAAAGTATGAACGACAGTTAAACGTGAGAACCCTGAAGTCCACCCCCCCCCCCAGCTTCCCCCTCCTGCGTGTAAGTAGCAGCAAAGCAACAATACCCACCTCCCCCCGGCAAAAACAGTGCACCCGCTACCAAGCACAAGTGTGAGCCAGGTGACAGCACAGACACAGACACAGTTACCCCACATTCGACCGCATTTCATTCAGCATCGACAAACTATAGGTTCTCTCTTCCTTAATAAGGGCGAGGGAGGTGTCCTCCATTTTCACAGCGAGCGGGAGACATAACAACAACCGCAGGTTTACGATGTTAAAAAGTCCGTTTTGTTGCTTTTTATGAGCTCTGTGCCTGAAGATTGCAAAGATCTCGGGTCTTCGGGCTCACAGCGAAAGATTTTCTGGCCTCCCTGATGACATGTGAGTCTGCTTCCATGACACAGAGCCTCAATCCGCCCTTCTCCAGAGCCCTGAGATCTTAGACTCCCAAGTACAGGGACAACTCTTAGGCGAAGGTGTGCTGAACAACGGCCGGTCCTGAAACCCCAAAACAAGTCTCATTTCCACAAAGAACCGAAGTTGGCGTGTAACTCCAGGCCAAGGTCTTCAAAAGAACCCTGAAAGGGAAAAATAAAGATATTGAAGATGGAAATGGAGCTGTTTCCAAAGATGCAAGCAAAGGAGTCGCCGTTTAGTGCTATCTTATCTCTACCTCAAACTGTTAGTGGCAGGAAGGCCTGTTTCTATGTTGTAAAACTGTGACTTCATGAGAACAGTTACAACATTTGACTGAGAGGAACAAGCATGTAATTATTTAAAGAGATAATTGATTAATAGCAATGGCTGGAAAGCTTGAATATGAGGAGGTATAAAGATGCCACAGGAGACTGGTACACCGTGCTATTGGGTTTGGAGGCTTGCATGCCTCAATGACCTAGAGAGCTATGCTGGCCGAATTCAGGCCTTCATGCTTTGGTGTTTGGTAGAGTCACCCATGCCAAAAAGATCAGAGGGTAGAGGTAAGACAAAGAGTTCCACTGGTCCTCCAGGTTCAGGGGTTAGGCTCAGGGCTAACAACCCTGCCTGGTAAAACATTTCAGCCCTGGGAAAAAGCCTCTGACTACCCACACGATCATTGCCTCTCATTATCTTGTACACCCTCTTTTAGGTCACCTCTCATCCTCCGCCGCACCAAGGAGAAAAAGCCGAGTTCACTCAACCTATTCTCATAAGGCATGCTCCCCAGTCCAGGCAACATCCTTGTAAATCTCCTCTGCATCCTTTCTATGGCTTCCACATCCTTTCTGTAGTGAGGCGACCAGAACTGATCACAGTACTCCAAGTGGGGTCTAACCAGGGTCCTATATAGCTGTAACATTACTTCTCGACTTCTAAGCTCAATCCCACGATTGAAGGACAATACACCATACGCCTTCTTAACCACAGAGTCAACTGGCGCAGCAGCTTTGAGTGCCCTATGGACTCAGACTCCAAGATCCCTCTGATCCTCCATGCTGCCAGGAGTCTTACCATTAATACTATATTCTGCCATCATATTTGACCTACCAAAATGAACCACCTCACACTTATCTGGGTTGAACTCCATTTGCCATTTTTCAGCCCAGTTTTGCATCCTATCAATGTCCCACTGTAATCACTAACAGCCCACCCACTCCATCCACAACACCTCCAACCTTTGTGTCATCAGCATATTTACTAACCCAATTCTCTACTTTCTCATCCAGGTTATTTATAAAACTCACGAAGAGTAGGGGTCCCAGAACAGATCCCTGAGGTACACCACTGGTCACCATGCAGATATGACCCATCTACATCCACTCTTTGCCTTCTGTGTGCAAGCCAGTTCTGGATCCACAAAACAATGTTGTCTTGGATCCCATACCTCCTTACTTTCTCAATAAGCCTCGCATGGGGTACCTTATCAAATGCTTTGCTGAAGTCCATACACACTACATCTACTGCTCTACTTTCATCTGTGTGTTTAGTCACATCTTCAAAAAATTCAATCAGGCTCGTAAGGCACAACTTGCCTTTGACAAAGCCATGCGGACTATTCCTAATCATATTATACCTCTCCAAATGTTCATAAATCCTGCCTCTCAGGATCTTTTCTGTCAACTCACCATCCACTGAGGTAAGACTTGCTGGTCTATATTTTCCTGGGCTATCTCTACTCCCTTTCTTGAATAAAGGAACAACATTCACAACCCTCCAATCCTCTGGAACCTCTCCCATCCCCATTGATGATGCAAAGATCATTGCCAGAGGCTAATCAATCTCCACCCTCACCTCCCACAGTAGCCTGGGGTACATCTCATTCGGTCCCGGTGACTTATCCAACTTGATACTTTCCAAAAGCTCTAGCACATCCTCTTTCTTAATATCTACATGCTCAAGCTTTTCAGCCTGCTGCAAGTCATCCCTACAATTGCCAAGATCCTTCTCCATAGTGAATACTGAAGCAAAGTATTCATTAAGTACCTCTGCTATCTCCTCCAGTTCCATACACACTTTTCAACTGTCATACTTGATCGGTCCTTCACATACTTGTAGAATGCCTTGGCGTTCTCTTTAATCCTGTCAGCCAAGTCCTTCTCATGGCCCTTTCTGGCTCTCCTAATTTCCTTCTTAAGCTCCTTCCTACTAGCCTTATAATCTTCTAGGTCTCTATCATTACCTAATTTTTTGAACCACTGGTAAGCTTTTCTTCTTGACTAGATTTTCAACAGCTTTTGTACACCACGGTTCCTGTACCCTACCATCCTTTCCCTGTCTCATTGGAACATACCTATGCAGAACTCCACGCGAATATTCCTGGAACATTTGCCAAATTTCTGCCATACATTTCCCTGAGAACATCTGTTTCCAATTTATGCTTCCAAGTTCCTGCCTGATATCCTCATATTTCCTCTTACTCCAATTGAATGCTTTCCTAACTTGTCTGTTCCTATCTCTCTCCAATGTTATGATTAAGGAGATAGAATCATGGTCACTATCTCCAAAGTGCTCTCCCACTGAGAGATCTGACACCTGACCAGGTTCATTTCCAAATACCAGATCAAGTACAGCCTCTCCTCTTGTAGGCTTATCTGCATATTGTGTCAAGAAACCTTCCTGAACACACCTAATAAACTCCACCCCATCTAAACCCCTTGCTCTAGGGAGATGCCAGTCAATATTTGGGAGATTAAAATCTCTCATCACAACCCTTTTTGGTGTCCATTCTAGATACACAGATAATAGCTTTTGTAATGTGTCACTAACTGCTGCAGTACAAGTGCTAATATAAATCTGAGCACATCATTGCCTTTTAATACAGTGACAGTATGCAGATCAATATTGACCCTAAAAAAACAAATCAACGTGCTTTTGAAAGTTGAGTACAATGATATATGTATGCTTGGTTCTCTTGTGTTTCTCAGAGAAGCAATAATCTTGATTAAATTTTAAACCCATGTTAAATGTTCTCACATCTTTTTATGTAAAAGGGCTCTTCTTTTATTCAGGAGTGGATAATCCCAGAATGTGGTTCATGTTGAGGTATATAAAAGCAAAGTATAAAGGAGAAGGATATATGGTTCTCACATTTGATTCACCAATTCATCCACTGTCTTCCATATCTCTTGTTTTCTTTCCTCTCCAGAACACTGTCACTTTCAGTTTTGAATATACTCTACTACTGAGCAGTACCCTCTCAATTAAATGGCTCTTGTTCTTCCAAACTTCATTGGGTATCAGCAATGGTTATTCTCTCTTCTTTTACGGAGCCAACCAGGAATCAGTCCAGTGAATCTTTATTGCATCTTCTCTAGGAGACCTATATTCAATTTCAATCACATTCAAAAGCCCTGTTAGCTGCAGACGAACTACTTTGTTTTTGTATCTTCCAACAATTTCAAAATACAGTACCTGTTTACTGCCTGCTGCACCTGCATTTCATGAACCAGCATTCTGAAATTCCTCTGGGCACCATAATTACTATTTCATCTCAATTTAAAACAACTTTTTCTCTGCTCCTCCCTCCAAACTGAACAACTTCACACTTTCCACATTGTTCTGCACCTTCCATCTCTTAGCCCACCTAGCTAGATCATTGATATCCTTTTGTAAAGCATGTATCCTTCTCATTCTAATTTGGTTTTGCATTCTATGCTGTGGATTCTAGTTAAATGGGACACATCTGGAGCAGTAAGTTTTTGGCCCAATTAAGCGACTGGCCCCAATTAGCAGTTGTTTCAGGGAAATACTTAACACAAACGAGAGAAAATATGCAGATGCTGGAGATCAAAGCAACGCATACAAAATGCTGGAGGAACCCAGCAGGCAAGGCAGTATCTATGGAAAAGAGTTCAGTTGAAGTTTCAGACCGAGACACTTAATCAGGACCCTATTCAGACCGAATTCATGGAAATAGTTAGAAAATTATAAAAAAAAGACAAATTACCATTTAACTGAGTAATAAAATATGTATTTAAATAAGGTACAGAACAAATTAGAACTTTGCCAATTCTACTACAGTATTATAAAACTGTGGATTAGTTCCTAATAATTATCAACAGAGCAATTCATTCAGTGTACACTGCTGCATTCTTTAGATTGACAGAACATGAACAAGTCAGTGTAGACACCTAGTGCAAATAATGGGCTGATTCGCTCTTCTCCAGCGCCTGGCCTTTCCCACATACCTGCTTCACCTGTCACCTTCTAGCTTCCCTCCTTTTCCCTCCTCCCCCACCTTTTTATTCTCTGTCCTGCAGAAGGATCTCAGCTTGAAACGTCAACTGTTTATTCATTTCCACAGACATTGCCTGAGCTGCTGAGTTCCTCCAGCATTTTGTGTGGTACTTTGGATTTCCAGCATCTGCAGACTTTTTCAAGTTCATGCATTTGCACAATGCTGTTGCATCCTCCAAATCTTCATTTTCATTGTAATATTCAAGATGATTGCCTATGCCTTCAAATTATTCATAGTTCCTAACTTGTTGAATTAATGAAGTCCTTTCATTTTCACTCCTGGCTGCTTCTGGTATCTCCCAAGCCTGAATTCTTGAAACCACAGTGAGCAGAACAGTTCTGAATTGTTCTTGTTGTTTATATCTCGCGAACTCAGCAATTTAAAAATAACTGCATTTTGAACACAAGTGCATGAAACTGACGCTGTTTGGAAATTGTTCACTCAAAGCACGGTGTAGTCGATCAACCACACTAGTTCACACTAGTTCATGCGTCTGACACTAGTTAGAAACTTTTGATAACAGTCTCCTGCTCCGTCCAATTAAGTGGCATAGTGTCCTAAATAAACGAATGGAATCCCAGCTATTTTCTTGAATGGGGTTTGTTCTTAAAGAGTTGTCTCAAATAAGTGCATGCCCTGATTAACTGTTGGGCCAATTAACCAGAGTGCACTGTATCCAGGTCGTTAAAGCTTCATTTTTCAATTGTAATGGAGAGAGAGATGCTGAAATAAAGAATGGAGATCAAGAGATTCTGCAGATGCTGCAAATCTTGAGAAACATACACAAAATGCTGGAGGAAAGCAAAATTTCAGGTGAGTCTCGATGAAGGATCTCAGTCCAAAACATCATCTGTCTTTTCCCTTCCATAGACGTTGCTTGACCTGCTGATTTAGGCCAGCATTTTGTGTGTGTTTCTTTGAATGAAGTATTATGGAATTTAGTATTGGCTCCACAGCTATGTGTAACTAGTAATTCTGTCTCAAAGCAATGAAAGCATTTTAATAATGTAAAGTAATAATTTCATGTTCATTATACGTTTTGATAAACTATTAAACATGAAACATTTTCTGCTTGCCAGTTCCCAATGTGAATTCACAATTAGTTAATGATTGCAGTTGAAATGTGTTTGGCCCAATTATTAGATATTGGCTATGTCCCATATTTTAACTTTGCTATTTCTATTACCTTTGGCATCCCATCACCTCACCACCATATCCCACCGAATGGGTGCACATTTTTCAATGGCCTGACCACTCTGTTGTATGGACCCTTCTAGAAATTCTGCCTTGCACATATGCAGCGGAAGAGCTTCTGTCGCAATTCACTGGTAGGCAGTCAACCAGTTGCATGAGTCCCTATATAATCATGTCTTCTGCACGCATTGTTTTCAACGTTCAAAGCAAATTTTATGATCAAAGTACATATATGGCACCATATACAACCCTGATACTCATTTTCTTGCTGGCACGCTCAATAAATCTGTAGAATAGTAACTATTATCAGGATCAATGAAAGATCAACCAGAGTACAGAAGACAACAACCTGTGCAAATGCAAATATAAATAAATAGCAATAAATAATGAGAGCATGAGATAGCAAGATGAAGAGTTCTTACAATGAGATCATTGGCTGTGGGAACATCTCAGTGAATGGACAAGGGAGGATAGTTATCCCCTTTCATTCAAGAGCCTGATGGTTGAGGGGTAGCAACTATTCTGAAGCTCCTGTACCTTCTATCTGATGGCAGCAGCAAGAAAAGAGCATGGTCTGTGTGGTGGGGATCTCTGGTGATGGATGCGACTTTCCTACGACAGTGTTTCATGCGGATGTGCTCAGTGGTTGGGAGGGCTTTACCTGTGATGTACTGGGCTAAATCCACAACCCCTTCTAAGATTTTCTGTTCAAACACATTGATGTTTCCAAATCAGCCATGATGTAGACAGTAATAACACTCTCCACTACACATCCCTAAAAGTTTGTCAAAGTTTTGGATGTCTTGCTGAATCTCCACAGACTTCATTTTTGATATCATCCACTGAAATACTGACACATTGGATTTTATTTTTTCCCTCTCAAATTTCAATGTGAACTCGATCATATTGTGATCACTGCTCCCTCAGGGTTTCTTAACCTTAAGCTCTCTTATCACCCCCAGATCGTTGCACAACACCTAATCCAGTACAGCCGATCTCCTCATGGGCTCAACAACAAACTGTTCTGAAAAGTCATCCCTTAGATACTCCACAAATTCTCTGTTTGAGATCCAGTACTGGCCTGGTTTTCCCAATCAACTTTCATGTTAAAATCCCCAACGATTATCATGACATTGTCTTTCTGACACACCTTTTCTATCTCCTGCTGTAATTTGTAATACACAGCCCAGCTGCTGTTTGGAGGCCTGTATACAACTGCCATTATGGTCCTTTTACCCTTGTCATTTCTGAACTCAACCCATAGAGACTTTACACTTTCCAATCCTATGTCATCCCTTTCTGATGATTTAATATTATTTCTTATACTCAGGGCCACATCACCCCCTCTGCCTACTAACCTATCTTTCCGACACACCGTATATCCTTGGACATCCAGCTCCCAATGGCAGCCATCCTTTAGCCAAGTTTCAGAGATGGCCAAAAACGTCATACTTGCCAATATGTAGTTGAATTTCAAGATCGTCCATTTTATTTCTTATGTTGCATGCATTCAAATATAACATTTTCAGTCCAGTACTTGTTGCTTTCTGTTTTAACTGCACCACACCTCTATTGCCCTGTAACTCATCCCACTGGCTGTGATTCTGCCTCATCTTCTGCCTGTCCTTTCTACCATCTCTGTTGCATGCTATCTTTGATTTATTTCAGTTTTCCCCTTCCTCAGCCCTATCACTCCGGTTCCCATCCCCCTGCCAAATTAGTTTAAACCCTCTCTAACAGCTCTATTAAACCTGCCTGCTAGGATATCGGACCCCTTTGGGTTCAGGTGTAACCCGTCCTTTTTGTACAGGTCGTACCTCCCCCAGAAGAGGCCCCAGTGATCCAGGAATCTGAAGCCCTGCCCCCTACACCAGTCTCTCAGCAGCACATTAATACGCCTGACCATGCTATTCTTGCGCTCGCTAGCACATGACACAGACAGCGGTCCTGAGATTACTACCCTGGATGTCCTGCTTTTCAACTTCCTACCCAACTCCCTGAATTCTCTTTTCAGGACCTCCTCCCGTTTTCTACCTATGTCATTGGTACCAATATGTACCAAAACTTCTGGCTGTTCATCCTCTTTCTTCAGAATACGTACTCTGTACCCGATCTAAGACATCCCGTACCCTATCACCTGGTTCAGGCAACACCTGAACCTCCTCTCTGTTCCCCTCACTATGGAATCCCCTATGACTATCGCATTCCTCATCTTCATCTCTCCCTTCTGCACCACAGAACCAGGCTTAGTGTCAGAAACCCAATTGTCGTGGTCATCCTCTGTCAAGCCACCCCCCCCCCCTTTTAATTGTACCATCCTTGCAACATAGTTTTGTAGATGTGTAGTGGAGAGTATATTGACTGGGCAGCATCACAGCCTGGTGTGGAAAATCCTACAAAAAGAAGAGGACATGGCTCAATCCATCACAGGTACCCTGAGCACTTACGATCACATCTACAGTGCCTATAAAAGGTATTTGCACCCCCCTGCCCCCAGAAGATTTCATGCTTTATTGTTTTACAACATTGAATTTGGCTTTTTTGCCCTGATCAACAAAAACAAGACTCTTTTGTGCTAAAGTGAAAACAGATCTCTACAAAGTGATCTAAATTAGTTACAAATATAAAAAACACAAAATAATTGACTACATAAGTATTCACCCCCACCCCTTAATGTGACACACCAAATCATCACTTTTGTGGCCAATTGGTTCAGAAGTCACATAATTGGTAAAATGGCGTTCTGTTTTTGGAGACCTGTGTGTAGTCAAGGTGTTTGAAATGACTGCAGTAAAAATACACCTGTATCTGGAAGGTCCAACTGCTGGTAAGACAATATCCTGGCAAAAACTACACCATGAAGACAAAAGAACACTCCAAGCCGCACTGCAAAAATTATTGAAAAGCACGAATCAGGAGACGGATATAAGAAAATTTCTAAGTCACTGAATATCCCTTGGAGTACAGTTAAGTCAATCATCAAGAAATGGATAGAATATGGCACAGCTGTAAATCTACCTAGAGCAAGCCGTTCTCAAAAACTGAGTGACTGTGCAAGAAGGGGACGAGTGAGGGAGAGACCTATGACAACTCTGGAGGGGTTACAAGCTTCAGTGGCTGAGATGGGAGAGACTGCACATACAACAACTGTTGCCTGGGTGCTTCACCAGTCACAGCTTTATGAGAGCGTGACAAAGAGAAAGCCACTGTTGCCAAAAAAACTCTCATCAAATCTCAGCTAGAGTTTGCCGGAAGGAATGTAGGAGACTCTGGAGTCAGTTGGAAGAAGGTTCTATGGTCAGATGAAGCAAAAATTGAGCTTTTTGGCCATCAGACTAAACACTATGCTTGGCATAATCCAAGCACTGCACATCTTCAAAAACATACTATCCTTACTGTGAAGCAAGGTGTTGGCTGCATCAGGCCCTGGAAGGCTTGTGAAGGTAGAGGGTAAAATGAATGCAGCAAAATCCTGGGGCAAAACCTGATGCAGTCTGCAAGAGAACTGCGACTTGGGAGAAGATTTGTTTTCCAGCAAAACAATGACCCCAAGCATAAAACCAAAACTACACAGGAATGGCTTAAAAACAACAAAGTTAATGTACTGTAGTGGCCAAGTCTGAGTCAAAACCTCAATCCAATTGAGAATTTGTGGCTGGAGTTGAAAAGGGCTGTTCATTCATGACTCCCGTTCAGTATGGCAAAGCTTGAGCAGTTTTATAAAAGAAGAATGGGGGAAAAATTGCAGTGTCCAGATGTGTAAAGCTGATGGAGACCTGTCCACACTGACTCAAGGCTGTAATTGCTGCTGAAGATGCATCTACTGCAGTAAATACTGACTTGAAGGGGGTGAATACTTATACTTATTTTATACTTATACTTATACTTATACTTATTTTGTTTTATATTTGTCATTAATTTAGATCATTTTGTAGAGATCTGTTTTCACTTTGACACAAAAGTGTTTTTTCCTTTTGATTAGTGTTTAAAAAATAATTCACTATGATTCAATGTTGTAGAACAATAAACATGAAAACTTCCCGGGGGGGGGGGGTGGGGGGCGGTGAATACTTTTTTCAGCACTGTACTTGAACATTTATATCACGTGTATTTTGAGAGATATCCTGCTTGTTGCAGTAAATCTTAATAGTGTTTCAACAACTGTGCATTGTGTTTGTGTACATGCACCAACTCTGTAAGTTAAAAGTAAGTTTCACGTCAAGGTTATGTATGTCACCATTTACAATCCTTGCTCAATAAATCTATAGATCATAACAGAATCAATGAAAGACTGCACCAACCTGGACATTCAACCAGTGTGCAAAAGACAGCAAACTGTGCAAATACAAAAAGAAAGAAATAATATATAAGTAATAACTTTTGAGAACACGAAATGAAGTGTTCTTAAAAGTGAGTTTGTTGATTGTGGGAGCATTTCAATTACCGGGCAAGTGAAGTTGGGTAAATTATTCCTCTGGTTTAAGAGCCTGATGGTTGAGGGGTAGTAACTGTTCCTGAACTTGGTGGTGTGAGTCCTGAGGTTCCTGTATCACCTTCTTGATAGCAGCAGTGAGAGGAGTGCATACCCGGGTGGTGGGGTTCCCTGATGATGGATGCTGCTCTCCTGCAGCAACACTTCATGTAGATGTGCTCAGTGGTGAGGAGTCCAAATCCACTACATTTTGTAGGATTTTCCATTCAAGGGCATTGGTGTTTCCATACCAGGCTGTGACGCAGCCAGTCCATATACTTTCCACTACCCTCATCATCTAGAGAGCCATGAGCCTTGTATCTATCACTTCTGAATTCCCGGAAGTCTGAGAAAGCAATGTTCATGCCATCAGGTTGGAGACTGCTCAGCCAGAATATCAGATGTTGCTCCTCCAAACTAAGTGACCTCATTGTGGCTTTGCTCCTCTAACCTGAATGTGCCTAGTGTTTTTTTAATGTAGGAAGAAGGGGAATTGGTTGGAGCTATGATACCAGACAGATTGCTGGCCCAATATGGGACAGTTTTACAATATGGCTTTGTAAGTCCACTGTGACTCTTGGTGAAACCTACCCGTCTGTGTGCATATGTAAATAAGCTAAACTAGTACATCTGCTTTGCCATGTATTCTTAGTGCCTTTATACATGAAGATCCATTGTGCAAGAACTCCCAAATCACAGATCTAATAATGAACAGTAGTACAATTATTAAATGTCTCCATTCAAGTCTAGTGGGTTTCTTTCGGAATTTTCTTCTTCATGACGTAGAACTCATTCTTTGACTGACTCAGACTTTTCTGAAGTACTCAGGAAAGACTGAACAGGTTAGGACTTTATTCCTTGGAGCATAGAAGAATCAGGGGAGATTTGATAGAGGTTTACAAAATTATGAGAGGTATAGACAGTAAATGCGAGTAGGCTCTTTCCACTTAGATTAGGAGAGATAAATATGAGAGGACATGGCTTTAGGGTGAAAGGGGAAAGGTTTAGGGGGAACATTAGGGGAAACTTCTTCACTCAGAGTGGTGGGAGTGTGGAGTGAGCTGCCATCTGACCTTGTAAATGTGGGCTCACTCTTAAGTTTTAAGAATAAATTGGATAGATACATGGATGAGAGAGGTCTGGAGGGTTACGGACTGGGTGCAGGTCAACGGGACTAGCAGAATAAAGTTTCAGCACAGACAAGAAGGGCCAAATGGCCTGTTTTCTGTGCTGTAGTATTCTATGGTTTCTACACTTTTGAGCTTCCCTATAGGTTATGATTATTTTTGTACTATAATGTTTCCTGGTGGTGGATCTCTGTTTAATTTCTATTCTTGGGGTTTTTCTGGGATTCTGGAATGACGAGCAGTTTTAATTCCAAGATTTCAGTTTATTTTGGAGTATGAACATACAAATACAAAGCAATCTGAATAAGGAGCTGAGAAACGATGCTAAGAGGGGAATTAATGTTAAGGGGTGTAGAACAAGGAATAAAAGATGGCACCTGAAAAATCTATCACATTTTTAATAAAATTCCTTAGATAGGAATGAATTAATAGGCTATGTAATTAAAACAATTACATCATCAGAGTAATGAAAAAGGTGATAAACCATTAGTTTAGCTGCTGTACTGTTTTCTGCCAGTGAGTGTGAAAAACACGAGTTTCTTAAAAAGCACAAATCTTATAAAAAGTATTATTTTAAAAAAAACAGTGGTTTCCAACACTGGATAAAGGATAACTAAAATGTAAATTTCTGATAATAGTGAATGTTTCCTTGATTTATTTTAAACCAAAATCATCCAAGTTTTGAGTGCTAATGTCAGGCTGGCGATGGAGAAGCTGAGCATTATCATTGATAGTCACAAGTTTAGACAGCTGCCTGAAGCCTTCCCGATTATTGCAGGGGTCTTCAACTAGTTCTGCTTGAAGCCTCCAGCAAACTGCCACCAACGTGTAACTGGTGGTACCGGAGGAGCCAACAGACTTGATCACTGTTACACCGCCACCAAGGACACTTACTGCATCATCTCATGCCCACACTTTTCTGTATCACCTGGTTCTACTTCTGGCATTTAGGCAAAGATCGAGCACCACAGCACCATTGGTGAGAACCGTGAGGTGGGATCAGAGGAGATGGAGGAGCATTTATGTTGATCTAAGTCAATGTAGCACTCATCTCTACTGTGATGAAATGCTGTGAGAGTTTGGTTGACCCTAGAAATAACTTGTGCTAGAGCAAGGGCCTGAAATCACTGCAGAGTGGTTACCCCCATAACAGGTTTATAGCAGATACAATCTCTCCACTCAGGCATGGACAACCTTGACAACCATAGTAACTACATCAGACTGCTGTTTATCAATTCAGCTTGGCGTTAAACAGAATCATCCCCTCAGTACAAACCAACAGGCTTTAAAACTCACTCTGCATTGGATCCTTGACTTCCTCGCTGAGAAATCACAGACAGTGCGTATTGGTAATAGCATCTCCTTGCTGACTGTTAATGCAGGTGCACCACAAAGGTATATGCTTAGCCCACTGCTCTGCTGTACTGTACACTCATGGCTATGTAGTTAGGCACAGCTCAAATAGCATCAATAAATTTTCTGATGACACCGCTGTTGTTTGTAGATTCTCAGATGGTGACTATGTCAACCTGTCAATCTTCAGGCCATGTCTCTCAGAGACTTATACTAATATTATTTTGTGACTATGTGTTGGATTGTAACTATATGTGCTGTTGTGTGACTGTGTGCTCTGTGGTTTGCACCTTGGCCCCAGAGGAACAATGTTTCATTTAGCTGTGGACGTGTGTTGCTAAATTGCAATAAACTTGAATTTGAACTTGGAAGTATACAGTGGAGAGGTATTGAAATGACAACCTCACACGATGTCAGTAAGACCAGGTTACTGATTGTGGACTTCAGCAAAGGGAGGTTGGGAGGAGACTCATCAGTGGTTAGCTGCACGGTATCAACATCTCAGAGAATCTATGGTGGGCCCAACGTATTGGTGTAATCGTGAAGAAGACGAGCAGTGGCACTGATTCATTAGGAGTTTAAGGAGATCTGGTGCATCACTAATGACTATGTGGAGAGCATCCTGTCCGGTTGAATCACCGCCTGGTGTGGAGGTGCCACTGCACAGGATCAGACAAAACTGCAAAGGGTTGTAAACTCGGCCCGCTCCATCATTGGTACTAGCCTCCCCACCATTGAGAATGTCTTCAAAAGCTGGTGCTTCAAAAAGGCAGCATCCATCATTAAGGGCGTTACCCTCTGGGGCATGTTCTTGTTATAGCTGTCAGAGAGGAGGTAGAAGATCCTGAAGTCCCACACTCAGTGATTCCTCCCTCCATCATCGGATTTCTGAATGGTCCGTGAACCCTATTGTGCTATTCCTCTTGTTGCACTGTTTATTGATTTTCTGTTGTAACTTACTGCAGTTTTTTAATGTCGTGTACTGTTGTGCTGCCATAAAACAACAATTTCAAGACATAAGGTCTGCAGATGCTGGAAACCCAAAGGAACACACACAAAGTCCTGGAGGAACTTAGCAGGCGAGGCGCTGTCCGTGGAAAGGATTGGGGAAAAGGGGGAAGACATCAGAATAAAAATGTGAGGGGAGGGGCAGGAGGATAGCTAGAAGATGATGGGTGAAGCCAGGTGGGTGGGAAAGGTAAAGGGCTGGAGAGGAAGGAAGCTGATAGGAGAGGAGAGTGGGCCATAGCAGAAAGGGAAGGAGGTAAAGGACCAAAGGGGGAGGTGATAGGCAGGTGAGAAGGTGTAAGAGGCTAGAGTGGGAAATGGATGAAGCGGCAAGGAGGAGCAAAAAAACTTTCTACCAGAAGGAGAAATCGATATTCATGTTGGAGGCTGCCCAGATGGAATATAAGGTGTTGCTCCTCTATCCTGAGGGTGGCTTAATCTTGGCACAAGAGGCGACCATGGACATATGGGAACAGGAATCGGAATTGAAATGTTTGGCCACTGGGATGTTTCCTCTTTTGGCAATGGATCAGACATGTCAGTGATTATAAAATTGATTCTGACTCTGAATCATTGAACTGGATCATCTTCAGGGGTTTATCACATCTGAATGTATATGCTATGGCTGTCACCGACTTCATCCAGATCTGCATGGATGACTGTGTGCCTTCGAATTTTCCCAAGCCAGATTCCCTGGAAGAGCCTGCAGATTTGTAGGCTGCTGAAGGTTAGATCTGTGACACGCAAGACTGGTGATTCAGAATCGAACAAGAAGTCCTGCACGACAATCATGAAAACGAAAAGGCAATTCTGTGTGAAATTAGAGATGCAATCAGATACATGACAGCTGTGACAGTGTTTCACTGCCATTACTTCCTATAAGGCAAAGCCTAAGGCATAAATAGTAGTGTTGCTTCACTCCCTGATGAGCTCGTGCCTTTTATGCACGCTTTGAAAGAGAGAATGACACTACATTTGTGCAAATCCACACAGCATCCGGTGACCCTGCGATCTCTGTCTTGGACGTCCCAACGGTATACATAGCTGGATACTGAGAATCTGTGCTGACTAATTGGCAGGAGTGCTCAAGGACATCTTCGACCTCTCTCTGCTGCAGTCTGAAGTTCCTGCCTCTTTCAAAAGGGCAGCTGCCCAGGAAGACCAGGCTGAGCTGCATTAACAACTATCGACACATAGTATTCACATCTACTACAATGAAGTGCCCCAAGAAACTGGTTCAAAATTCAAAGTAAGTTTATTATCCAAGTGCATATACGTCACCATATACAGCCGTGTGATTCATTTTCTTGTGGGCATACACAGTAAATCCATAATAGAATAATAACCATAATTGAATCAATTGAATCGGTGCTCAACCAATGTACAAAAGACAACAAACTGCAAATACACAAAAAGGAAATAATAATAAATGAGCAGTAAATATTGAGAACATGAGATGAAGAGTCCTTGAAAATGAGTCCATAGGTTATGGGAGCATTTCAGTGATGGGGCAAGTGAAGTTGAGTGCAGTTATCCCCTTTGATTCAAGAGTCTGGTGGTGTGAGTCCTGAGATTTCTGTACTACCTTCCTAATGACAGCAGCAAGGAGAGCATGTCCTGGGTAGGTGCAGCTTTCCTGTAACATTTAACGTGGACGTGCTCGGTGGGGAAGATTCTGCCTTTGATGGACTGGGCTGTATCCACTATATTTTCTAGTATTTTTTTGTTTTGTTTTGACTCAAATTAACTCTTGCCTGAACAAGGACATGGATCTGCTGCAATTAACCTACCACTGCAAAAGTGTGCAATGGGCACCATCTCACTGGCTCTGCATTCTGCTTTGAAGCACCGAGACAACAGCAGAACATGGCTGAGGCTGCTGCTTATCGGTTACGGTTCAGCATTCAATCCCATCATCACCTGGATCCTTGGCTTCTGCATCAGGAGATCACAATAGGTACAGAGGAAATGTCAGGGGTAAGTTTTTTATGCAGAGACTGGTGAGTGTGTGGAATGGGCTGCAGCGACAGTGGTGAAGGTGGATACAATAGGGTCTTTCAAGAGTCTCCTGGACAGGTACATGGAGCTTCGAAAATTAGAGGGTTATGGGTATCCCTAGGTAATTGCTAAGGTAAGGACATGTTTAACACAGCTTTTTGGGCCAAAGGGCCTGGATTGTGCTGTAGGTTTTCTATGTTTCTACAATCAGTATAGATACGTGATAACACTTCGCTGACTATTAATGAAGATGCAACTGAAGGATGCATACTTAGCCCACGGTTCTGCTGTCTCTATACTCAAGTTTGTGTAGCTAAGCTCGGCTTAAACGTCATTTATAAACTTGTGGATGTTGCCACTATTGTTGGTAAAATCTCAAATGGCAACAAAGAGGTGTACAGGAATGAGGTACATCAATTGGTTGAGTTGTGTTGCAGCCACAGTGTTGCACCCAACATCAGCAACAGCAAAGGAATCGATTGTGGACTTCAGGAAGGGGAAGTTGGGAGAACACACACCTCATTGAGGGGTCTGGTCTGGGAATAGAATAGAATAGAAGGTTATTGTCATTGCTCAAGCCACAGAGATTGGGGCTACTCCAGTTTGTGCAAAAAAGTATTTACAATGCATGCTCTGCGGCTTAATTTTAAAAATCTCATATTTATATGCAATAAATGACTTTGATAGCTCATAACGCTCAAAAGCCATTGGCAAGCCGGGCTGTAGCGTTATCCAGCTGCACAACAGCCCCCAGGAAGGAGCTGTTTCTCAGTCTAATTGTCTTGGCTAAGATGTTTCTGTATCTCCTAACAGATGGCAGGAGATTGAACAGACATTGTCTGGGATGTAATGGGTCTTTAATGATGTTACTACTGCACTTGGGCATTGACAGTTGTGGATTGTCTCCAGGTCCGGTAATGATGTGCTGAGCCTCCTAATCACCGGTTGGAGAGCTTTGTGATGTGTCTTGCTGCAGCTAGAGTACCACACTGTCACTCCGTTCGTCAGTATGCTCTCTATCGTACATCAGTGAAAGATGGCCAGCAATTTAGATTAGCTCTCCTTAAGTATCTCGGGTAGTAGAGTCTCTGTTGTGCCTTCCCTACTATCAGGGTTCTGTTGATGGACCAAGAAAGCTCCTTGGTGGTGTTCATCTCCACTGGAGATCCTTTCCTCCACCTTAACATTTATGAATAGTGGGACTTGTTCAGGACCTCTTGCCTTTTTGAAGTCAATTGTCATCCTGATGTTGAGTGATAAGTTGTAATTCCTGTACCAATCGGACAGTTTCAGCACTCCTTTCTATATGCAGATATGTTATTGTTTGTGATTAGGCCAATCACAGTTGTTTAGTCTGCAAATTTGATGATTGAATTTGTAGCATGAGCCGGAATGCAGTTGTAGGTAGAGCGAAAGTAGAGAAGTGGTTTGTTCTATTTCAAGTTTCATTTTTAATCTTTTTATTTATTTAAAAACATATTTTAAGTTTCTATAGATGTACAGTGGAGAACATTCTGAGTGGTTGCATCAGAACCTGGCATGGAACTTCCAAAGCATATGATTGTAAGAGCCATCTCCATCACGGGCACAAACTTCCCCACCGCAATCAAAGACATCTTCAAGAGGCAGTGCCCCAAGAAGGTGGCATCCGTCATCATTGCACCATTAACAACATGCACTCTTCTTGTTACTGTCATCAGGGAGAAGGTCCAGGAGCCTGAAGACACACCGATGTCTCAGCTCAGGATCAGCTTTTCCCCCTCTGCCGTCAGATTTCTGGATGGTCTGTAACCCTATAAACAGCACCTTATTTCTCCTTTGTTTGCACTGTTTATTTATTTTGTAATTTATAGAAATTGTCTTTGCACCCTTCTGCCTTCATAAACGCTGCTTGACCTGCTGAGTTACTACAGCGAGATGTCTTTTTAAATTTCATCAAAGCACTGGTTGGCTTACAATGAAGTTATTTTTAGAACTTAATTCCCTTGAAATGGCACGCTTCAAATTCATTTCAGCCAGAGTTTGTAATATATTTATAAATGACTTGGATGAGAACGTACATGTCTGATCAGCAAGTGTGCAGACATCAGAAAAATTAGTGGAATCCGCTGTTCCCTCTAATCTGTGTGGCTGTGCAGTAACTGAAATTCTCCTGTGCACGTACCCTGTGCAGCTGAAATAAAGACAGATGAGAAAAAGTTTGCAAAACACGAAAGATTTTCTTTATTTTGCTGTATTTCATTATACCCATCAATTAATAAATAGAATCATTCTAAATACTGTGTACATTTTACATAATAACACTTAAAATGCTGTGCACGTTTCAGGCCACATCAAAATAAATAAGTAAATAAATTCCTGCTCAGACTAATGGTCGATCTGCACAGCTGTGGGGGAAAAAATATTAGAGGGAACCTTGGTGAAGTCACAAGAAAGAAGGCTGTCTATTTATTAAGATACAGTGTGGAATAGGCCCTCCCAGAGCCTGCTGCCTAGCAACCCTCAATTTAATCCAAACCTAATCTCAGGACAATTTACAAAGACCAATTAACCTACTAACTGGTGTGTTTCTGGACTGTGGGAGGGCACCACAGCACCCAGAGAAAACCCTCGCATTCCATGGGGAGGATGTCCAGAGGCTTGCAGATGGCACCAGAGTTGAACAGCATAGTAAATTTTAAATTGTCCCATTCAGGCCTAAAGATTTAATTGCTTTGGAGGATTTCTTACCCTTGTGGGACAAGGAGGTGTTGTTCTTCTTGGCAGGTGAGCGTTGTGGCTGTGGAACAATCTCAGGCTATGGGCCTTCTCTGTGGTGGTTGTAGGAGTTGACTCTGGGATTGCAGGAAGTGGTTCTGACAGCTCTTTACACCTTTCTTCTGGATGTGACTTTAGCTCTCAGTTTGGATGGTGCAACAAATCTCAATCCCCAGTTCATCTTGGCATTGGTTGAAATGGGGAACTGGGCTTCCTGCTGCATGTTACAGGCATTGCGGGTGCCCACGTAGACCTGAGACTGCGTGGGCTCTTTTGTGGTTTCCCTTTGGGTAATCTCAGCCGCAATAGGGACACTTTCGATTTGCATTTGGAGAATATCTCAAGGAGTGTCCTCTTTTATAAATTTTTCAGTTATTTCCTTTTCCAGGGAAAACAGGACAATCTATCAGCATTTTCATAATTAGTTGTCCTCTTGACTTCAATCCTGTAATTGTGTCCTCCAAAAAGCAGAGCCCTTCTCTGCATTTGTGCCAGTGTTGGTAGTGGAGCGCCCTTCTGCAGATTGAAAATGGACACTCGTGGTTGATGATTAGTGATGAGAGTAAACTTGCTCCCGTACAAGTACTGGCTGAAGGTTTTGCATCCCAAACCAGACTCAAAGCCTCTCCATAAATCTGTGCATAATTTTTCTCTGCAGTAGTGAGTGAACGTGATGCAGAGGCTATGGGACGTTCATTTCCGTCACTCATGTGACACGACTGCACTTATGCTATAAGGCAAAGCGTCACAAGAAAGTCTCATTGGATGATGTGGGAGTACAGTGTTTGACGTCACCATTTCCTTTACACTTTGGAAAGCCACCTCACGCCGCATTGTCCATTGCCATTTCTTCCCGATCTGGAGTAATGAGTTCAAGGGGTGGAGCACAGTGGCCACAGTGGCCGTTATAATAATTGACAAATCCTAAAAAGGACCGTAACTGTGAAATGTCCTTTGGCCTTGGGGCATTCACCTCGTCTTGAATTTTCTCACCACCCTTGTGTAATCCTTGTGTGTCATTGGTGTGATATTCAAACTTGTTGCCTTGTGCTCTGAGCCTATAACCTATTTAATAGTGTCTTGAGATCTTGTAGCTGTTTCTTGTCACATTTACCAGTAATGATGATGTCATCCAGATAACACTGAGTGCTGGGTAGCCTTGCAGTACCTTGTCTATAGCTACTCCTAAAATAAGCCTACTGTAGCGATAAAAGCCTTTGTGAGTGTGATGCACTATCAATAACTCCAAAAGACTGGAAGTAGAGTAAATACTGAAAGGCTTTTATCAGCAGTAAAATGGACCACGTCCATGCTGGATGACTGCTCTGGACTGTGGGAGGAGCAGTGACACAACGGCCTTTATCCAGGGGTCTGTGGGAGGAGCCACAGGAGCCGTCAGCAGAGGGGCGTGTCCAGACAGGTATGCATGGTTTACCACAGAGTGTTTATGGTGAGAAACACTTTACACTCTTATTTCACCTCCATCTTTAGGTAGGGCTCAGCTAAGTCCACTTTGCTGAAGTGTTTTCCTGCAGAAATGATTACAAAGCTATCCTCTATCCTGGGCAGAGGGTATTAATTTACTTTCAGTACTGTGTTGATGGAGTCTTCAAGATCACCACAGATCCTGACAGTCGCATTCTTTTTGGCTACTGGGACCACTGGCATTGCTAATGGGCTCCACTCAACCTTAAAAAGAAATCTTGCAGCCTCTGTGCGATCTAGCTCACAGGCTACATTATCACAGATGGAATAAGGAACCAGACGGACTTTGCAAAACTTGGGTGTGGACCAAGTAGATTTGAGGGCAGGGTGGAAGTTGGAGGCAAAGTTGATGAAGTTGTTGAGCTTGACATGGGTGCAGGAAGCGCAGTCACCAGAGTAGTGTAGGATAAGTGGGGGTGGTGGACACCAGTGTAGGCTTGCAACATAGACTGTTCCATGTAACCAACAAAAAGGCAGGTCGAGCTGCAACACATGACTACACCTTTTGTGTGAGGAAGTGGGAGGGGCCAAAGGAGAAATTATTAAAAGTGAGGACAAGTTTCGCTATTCGGAGCAGAGTGGTGGTGGAGGGGAACCAGTTGGGTCTGGTGTCCAGAACGAAAGCCTTGAAGCCTTTCTGGTGGGGATGGAGATCCATAGGGAAAATATTATGGGGAACAGGGAACTTGAAATCATTGAAAAGATCCAGAGCGTGTGAAGTGTCACAGATGTAGGTAGGAAGGGACTGAACTGGGGGGGGGATAAAATAGAGTTGAGGTATGCAGGTATGAGTTCAGTGGGGCAGGAATAAGCTGAAACAATAGGTCTACCTGGGCAAGCGGGTTTGTGTATCTTGGGTAGGACTTAGAAACGGGAGGTGCAGGGTGTGGGAACTATGAGGTTGGCGGCAGTGGATGGGAGATTTCCAGAGCTAATAAGGTCAGTGATGGTGTGGGAGACAATGGCCTAGTGCTCCTTAGTGGAATCCTGTTCGCCTGCCTGAGGGGTAAGTAAGAGGAGATCTGAGAGTTGTTGCTGGGCCTCAGCACTAGGGCCTCCAACCTGATAGCATGAACATCGATTTCTCGAACTTCCAGTAATGGTGCCCCCCCCCCCCCCCAACCCGGGCATTCCCCATCCCCCTTTTCCCTCTGTCACCTTATCTCCTTGCCTGCCTATCGCCTCCCTCTGGTGCTCGTCCCTCCTTTTCTTTCTTCCGTGGCCTTCTGTTCTCTCCCACTGGAGTCCCCATTCTCCAGCCCTACATCTCTTTCACCAGTCAACTTCCCAGTTCTTTACTTCATCCCTCCCCCTCCTCCCAGTTTTACCTATCACCTTGAGTTTCTGTCTCCCCTCCCACACCTTTAAATCTACTCACCTTTTTTCCTCCAGTCCTGCCGAAGGATCTCCGCCCCAAACGTCGATTGTACTTTTTTTCCATAGATGCTGTCCAGCCTGCTGAATTCCTCCAGCGTTTTGTGTGTGTTACTGTTCTGCTTTTAGCATGTTTTGGTTTGAGCTAAAGACTGTTTCCCAGTATTTATAAAATGAGCTCCAACTTCTATGGACTGGCAGGGTACGATTTATTGTTTCTTGCTGACGGCTAATTGCATGGGGGTAGTACTTACACAGTATTTGAATAGATTGGGGCTCAGGTAGTCGAGACATTCCAAGTTCCCAGTTTTGGTGGGACCCAAGGCATACCAACCCTAGATGTATAGAGTTTGAGAAAGGTGGTTATTTCCCCCACTGAATTCTGTGGCTGTTACTGAGGGGCTAACGTGCTGGGTCTTTAGAGACACCCAGGGAAAAGGAAGAAATGTAGCTCCTATGGGAATGACATTCGGCACTGTGAAATACAACAACCAATAAGCCACATTGGGCTTGCATGCAGTAAAACCTAGAGGGCCAGCATTGTGAGGTAATGAATGGCTGAGGCAACTACAACTTGATTGGAGATCCATCCACCATTTGCAAACCACACCCCCTATTACAGACAACTGATAGCGAATTAAGAAAGATACTGGATTTTATCTTTTTTTTCACTTCCTTGTGTAGTTCATTTATTTTGCTCTGTCCATCATGCTCTTCGTATTTGTTCTACTAGGTTGCATTTTTTGTAAGTTTTGCCTGTAAACCTGCTTTGGTCTGGTGTATGTGAGCCCCTGCCATAATAATAGCAGAATTTTTTTTTTGGCCAGGTATGTTTCAGTTTAGACATTACAATTTTGTTCACACTCTGTTTCATTCCTGATTGTGTCTCTTGACTGCTGTTTCCATTTATACATGTATTTCAACTGCTCTTTTAAATGTGAGTTGTGCTTCAGTTAGGAGTTATTTTAAACACCTTCTTGTAAGATTCCACAAATGTAACGATCTCTCACTGCCTTGGTAAGCTCATTACCGAACAGAGAATGCTCAGACAATTTCTTCAATTCAGTCACAAGGTGGAATGGATTCCACATCAGCGGTTCAAAGGATCATTTACTATCAAAGTATACAACATTTTTCTTCTCCAGATAGCCATAAAACCAAGAAAGAAAAGTACAGCAAATCCTCAACCTCCAAATCCCTCCTTCCTTCACAAAGAACAAAAATGTACCAGGCACATTGACCCACAAGTCTCTCTCCCCTCACACAAAAAAAATTGAGAAAGATTGAACAAAAAACACAATACAAAAACACCATAAGACTGAAAATAAGTCCATACCCAAAATGCAGAAAACCTGGACAACATTCTCCCTCTCCCTAGCAGAGCGAACTCACCAGCGATTTAAAAAGACAGTCTCCCCTCTCCGTAGCAGAGCAATTCCCCCCCCCCCCGTGATTAAAAAGGCAGATTCAATCTGCATTGTCGCTTTACTTGGCAAAGAATCGGTGAAATGGAATGGAACTTTGGCTCGCAGCCTCCTCAGCACAGTTCCCACGTGCTGCCTTTGCCTTCTGCAGTCCCTTCCAATACTGCAGAGTGCTGAACATCCAAACGATCTCCAAACTGAAAATCATAGGCATAAAAGAATTTAAATATATGGTTTCATGGTGAATCCAGGTCAGCGGCAACACGCAGCGCATGTGGAAGGACGTTCAGGACATCACCAATTACAGGACAACATCACCTGACTGTGCAGGTGATGCTTCCCTCCCAGATGCGCTAAATAACTTATATGCCCAGTTTGAGGCAGAAAGTGACATGGCAGCAAGGAAGTCCACCCCTCCTACAAATGACCAGGTGCTGTGTCTCTCCGTGGTCGACGTGTGAAGAACCCTGTGCAAGGTCAACCCATGGAAGGCTGCTGGGCCAGACAACATCCCTGGTAGAGTGCTCAGAGGATGTGCAGACCAGCTAGCAGATGTTCTCACTGACACCTTCAACATCTCCCTGAGCAGCGCCATAGTTTCAACGTGCTTCAAGGCCACCACCATCGTCCCCGTGCTGAAGAAGTCTTCAGTGCCCTGCCTAAATGACTACTGTCCCATTGCACCCACATCCATCATCATGAAGTGTTTCGAGAGGCTCATCATGAGGCATATCAAGGTCCTGCTGCCCCCCTCACTGGAGCCCCTGCAGTTTGCGTACCGTCCCAACCGCTCAACTGAAGATGCCATTGCCATCACCCTCCACCTGGCCCTAACCCACCTGGACAAAAAAGACACATACGTTTGGATGCTGTTCATAGACTTCAGTTCAGCATTCAACACAATCATCCCTCTGAAACTGATTGGAAAGCTGAGCCTACTGGGCCTGAACACCTCCCTCTGCAACTGGATCCTAGACTTCCTGACAGGGAGACCTCAGTCAGTCCGGATCGGAGGCAGCATCTCCAACACCATCACACTGAGCACGGGGTCCCCCAGGGCTGTGTGCTCAGTCCACTGCTGTTCACTCTGCTGACCCACAACTGTGCTGCAACACACAGCTCGAACCACATCATCAAGTTCGCTGATGACACGACCGTGGTGGGTCTCATCAGCAAGAACGACAAGTCAACTTACAGAGAGGAGGTGCAGTGGCTAACGGACTGGTGCAGAGCCAACAACCTGTCTCTGAATGTGAACAAAACAAAAGAGATGGTTGTTGACTTCAGGAGGGCACAAAGTGACCACTCCCCGCTGAACATCGATGGCTCCTCGGTAGAGATTGTAAAGAGCACCAAATTTCTTGATGTTTACCCGGTGGAAAATCTCACCTGGTCCCTCAACACCAGCTCCATAGCAAAGAAAGCCCAGCAGTGTCTCTACTTTCTGCAAAGGCTGAGGAAAGTCCATCTCCCACCCCCCATCCTCATCACATTCTACAGGGGTTGTACTGAGAGCATCCTGAGCAGCTGCATCACTGCCTGGTTCGGAAATTGCACCATCTCAGATCACAAGACCCTACAGCAGATAGTGAGGTCAGCTGAAGGGATCATTGGGGTCTCTCTTCCCGCCATTACGGACATCTACACTACATGCTGCATCCGCAAAATAAACAGCATTATGAAGGACCCCATGCACCCCTCATACAAACTCTTCTCCCTCCTGCCGTCTTGGAAGAGGCACCGAAGCATTTGGGCTCTCACGACCAGACTATGTAACAGTTCCTTCCCCCAAGCTATCAGACTCCTCAATACCCGAAGCCTGGACTGACACCTTACTGCCCTATTGGCTTGTTTCATTATTTATTGTAATGCTTGGTCTGTTCTGTGCACTTCATGCAGTCCTGGGTAGGTCTGTAGTCTAGTATAGTTTTTTTCTGTGTTTTTTTTTTAATGTAGTTCAGTCTAGTTTTTGTACTGTGTCATGTAACACCATGGTCCTGAAAAAACATTGTCTCATTTTTACTCTGTACTGTACCAGCAGTTATGGTCAAAATGACAATAAAAAGTGACTTGACTTGATCTGGAAGATATCGACCGAAGGAGAGTTGTATGCAGGTGAAATATTGACTGGAAGTTGGATTTCTATTCCTATTGATTCTGCTTATGAAACTGAGATTTCTGCAATCAACCATGGTTTTGATTCTAAATCTTCCTGCATTACTTTCACAATTTCAGCCAAGTTTATTTTGGCTGGTTTAGTTGAAGCAATCAAACTGTATGCTTTTCTACCTATTACACTCAGCGTTTCTCATTGGCTATTTCACTTGCTTCAAGATACTGTTCAATATTCTCAGTATACGTCAACTAGTTACCCATCATATAATCAAACGTGTCTATCTTTCCAATGTAGCCAGCCATTTCTGCTCTTTTGAAAATGTATTATTATTATCTCCTGGCATTCACTGTTTATGAACCTGTGAATTTTGTTCATTTTCTACCTTTCTTTTCACTCGAGCGTGTCTTTCTCCTCTTACAAAAGCAGTCTGGTTCCACTTTTTCTTTACACCAATAAAATAAAATTGCTTTCCAATCATACCTAATCATTTAGTTGCCAGCCATCTGTCCACGGTCAAGAGTACAGATCAGCCAGTTGTTGCAGTCCTCTTCCCTACTCCATTCTAGTCAAAATTAAACATTTGCAGTTGCATAATTTAAAAATCAATTCAGCAATTATTTCCTGTCTGTCTCTTCCCATCATGTTACTTGCACAAGTGTAGGAATTGGAAAGAAATCATCTTAATTCACCCACAACAATGCAAAATGCACACTTCAGCATGGGTCAGATCAAAAATCTGGTATCAGTTCTGTTAGCCTGCCTCAAGATTGGTGCATAACCATTTAAGTTTATGTAGCTAAGCTCACCTTGAATGTCTTAAACTACTGTGGGAACATTTTTTTCAATTACTGAAAATTTTCAGTTAGTGTGATTGTGCTGCTGAGGGAAGATCAGTGTGGTTTGTAGAGACAGAGCTATTCACAGTCATAAAAAAAAAAGACAATTTGAATGCCGGAAAATTATTAAAATGCAGTCTTGTTAGTCATTATCATCGCCATCATTATGTACCATATTAAATAATGTGGGTGATCATAGTGACCACGATTGTTCTTACAGAAGTGGTTTGTGAACAGCTTCTGTACAAGACAGATGATCCTAGCCATTACCAGTTCTCTTCAGAGATTGCCTGGCATCAGTGGTCGCATAACCAGGACATGTGATAATGCACCAGCTGCTCGCATGACCATCCACCACCTTCTCCCATGGCTTCGTGTGACCCTGATCAGAGTTTGGGGGGCGGGGGGGGGGGGGCTAAGCAGGTGCTACACCTTACCCAAGGGTGACCTGCAGGCTAGCGGAGGTAAGGAGCTCCTTACACCTCCTTTGGTGAAAACTTATCAGTTTTGTTAATATTTAATTCATTTGGCATTCAAGTGCTTTACAACTGGCTCCCAAGCTGCATATTATATATTTATGTGTGTTACTGCCAGTTATGCAGCTGACATTTAGGGAAGCAATGAAGTTCCTCCATCTCTGGCAGTGTTCAGGGCTTCCTTCATCACGTCAGTAGCTTCCTCTCGGCTTTCACTACTGTCAGTCATGCATTTCTCGGGGGAGACTCAGGAATACCATCAGATCCAGATGTTGAAGCATTCTTCATTGTTGTTTCTGTAAAAATAATAAATTTGTTTTACCCATCAGGGATGTGAGCCCTGAACTGAACCCCCAAACCTGGAAGACCAGTGGACCACCTTTAGCCTGCCCTCTACCTTTTGACCTGTTTGGCATGGGGGACCCTACCAAGAGTCAAATCATAAAGCCTGGACTCCAGCCAACGTAACTCTCTGGGTCATCGAGCCACATAAACATCCAAACCATGACAAGACTGTGGTCCTCTTGGAGGAATATATATTTATAGTTTGCCCTAAAAGTGACCTTTCTGATTAAATATTCAAGATTTAGTTGTGCTTTTTCTGCACTTGGGGGTATATGGTCATTTTTAGTTGCAAAACTAATAATTCTCACAAGTGTTTTGTATTCTTCCCAAAATCAACCAAATACAGTGGGAGTAGAATTTGTGAAACATTGGAGATAGGACTGTTGTTAAGTTGTGAATAATTGTGTTTGGGAAGTAATAGACATATATAAATATTGTCCTTCTGTTGCACATTCCAATTACGTGAAATACATTTCACACATTTTTATGATGAACATCGAGAATTTTAAACAGAACATTTGGTCCTTCATTTTCATAAAACTGCAATCTTTATTTTATGCTTTTTGTAATTTGCAATTGTCTTTTTGGGTGCTTCTGTGAAAGGAAACGCATTTATCGATGTCCTTGATCGCTGCAGTGGAGGATGTAAAGATAGGGAAGTGGAAAGCTATATAATTCAGTACTTTAGAAATGTGATTTTTAAAATTTATTATCATGAATAAAACTTAATTCATGATTTAAAAAAAAATGTAAAAGTAGGAAATAGTGCAAAGAAACCCACTTTACATTCTTGATCAATACATGATGTGAACTGTAAACTGTGAATAACCATTACAAAAGGAAGACACTGACTGAGTCTGGAACACAGAAGACCTACATCCCCCATCAGACTGAACCTGAGCATCTCACGTGGATTGCATTCAGGTCCATGACATGAGTCTTTACTGTAAATTTTATTAAGAGAGAAAATAAAACACAAACAGGTTCATTGCCATCATGTGGCCCTCGACTGAGGCGACGCCCCTTTCATTGTTCAAGAGGCTTCATCATTCAACTATTACCCCTCCGTGTGTGGTAGCAGGAGGAGCCTGTACTGTGCTCCTTTCCCACAGAGCCCTGGCACTGGCCTCATTGAACTTCAGCGCATCCCCCAGTACATCTGCAGCCTGGGGCATTCGTGCAGAAAGACTTGACAATTTTCAGGCAGGACACAGGGCATCCTGCACCAAGCTGATGAGCACCCAGCAGCGGGTGATATTCAGCACGACCGCACAAAGAAACAATCCCTTCAGCCCAATTAGTCAGTGACAAACTGTTAATCTGCACCTTTACCATAGCCCTCTCTACCCCTCCAATCCTTGCACTTAACCAGACATCACTTAAATGTTGCAGTCAAACCTGCGTTCACCACTTCCACTGACAGCTTGTTCCCCACTTGAACCACCCTTTGAAGAAATTCCCCCTCGGGTTCCCCTTATTTATTTCCCCTTTCACCCTTAAACCTATGATCTCTAGTTCGTCTCACTCGACCTCTCTTTTGTCTCACCTGACCTCAGGGTAAATGCGAGCCTGGTTTTTGCACTATCACTTCCCCTCATAACTTTGTGTACCTCCATTCTCACGTGATTATACAGCCAAGCATCCGAGCAGTCACATTGTCAAGTTTGCTGATTACAGAACACGTAGTGGGGCTCATCACCAACAATGATGATAACGACCTACAGAGAGGAGGTGGAAGAGCTTGAGGCCTGGTGCCGGGCAAATAACCTCTTGCTTAATAACAGAAAATTTGTAGATGCTGGAAATCCAAGCAACACACAACGCACAAAATGGTGGAGGAGCTCAGCAAGCCAGGCAGCATCTATGGGGAAAAAAAGTACAGTCTACATTTCGGGCCAAGACCCTTTGGCAGGACTGAAGAAAAAAAGATGAGTAGATTTAAAAGGTGGTGTGCGGAGAGAGAAGCACAAGGTTAATTGGTGAAACCAGGAGGGGGAAAGATGAAGAAAAGAGCTGGAAAGTTGAAAGGTGAAAGAAATACAGGGATGGAGAAGGGGGAATCTAATAGAAGACAGAAGGCTGTGGAAGAAAGAAAAGGGGGGGAGGAGCATCAGAAGGAGGTGATGGGCAAGCAAGGTGATAAAGTGAGAGAGGGAGCAGGATGGGGAATGGTGAAGGGGGGAGGGTGGGGAGCCATTACCCTAAGTTCGAGGAAATCAATGTTTATGCCATCAAGTTAGAGGCTACCCAGATGGAATATAATGTGCTATTTCTCCACCTTGTAGCCTCATTGCAACATTTTAAGGTGATGGAGGAAAGAATAGGGAGGGATGTCAGAGAATGGTGTGTGGGTGGAATGCACAACTGTGGTGGATGGTAGATGCACATATATTAGGGACATGTAAGAGTCTCTGATAGCCTTCCATTTTTCTTTCATCTATGTGGGAGGAAAGGGTTAGATTGATCTTGGAGTAGGTTAAAAGGTAGATCCAACATCATGGACCAAAGAGCCTGTGCTCTGCTGCCCTGTTCTATCTTCTAACTAATGAATTATCTTCACTTCTGTCACCTGCTCATCTTATTCTGTGAGAGGAGATTCTGTATGCCCCTCCCCCACCTCAGTTCAGACATATTGATTATGGAAACTTCCCTGAATGCATTAGACAGGAAATGGAGGGAAGAGTTCTCTGCTAAATTGGTGTGTTTTGACAGGATCGTGCAATGAGGTAAGTGCGGATTCCTTGGGATTTTCAGATAGTTTGATTAGCAAATTATCGTAATGTAACTGTATTTACACCTCTTTATGCTTCATGCACAGAGATGTAATTTTGTTGGCTTAATACTGACTATTAACTGGCCATTTCCTAAATTGAAAAGGCGTCCTTCTGAGGAACCAACGTTAAAATGTGCATCGTAAACATGAGAAAGTCTGCAGATGCTGGGAAATCCAAAACAACGCACACAAAATGCTGGAGGAACTCAGCAGACCAGGCAGCATCTATGAAAATGAATAGATAGTCAATGTTTCAAACTGAGACCCTTCTTCAGGATAATTTTTCTGCTGAAGAATGTTCTTGACCTGAAGCTTTGACTATCTGTTTATTTCTATAGACGCTGTCTAACCTGCTGAGTTCCTCCAGCATTTTGTGTGTGGTGCATTGAAATTTATGTGTTTTACTGTGAAAATTTCTTGTAGACAATGAATTCATACAACATAGATAGATAGATACTTTATTCATCCCCATGGGGAAATTCAACTTTTTTTCCAATGTCCCATACACTTGTTGTAGCAAAACTAATTACATACAATACTTAACTCAGTAAAAAAATATGATATGCATCTAAATCACTATCTCAAAAAGCATTAATAATAGCTTTTAAAAAGTTCTTAAGTCCTGGCGGTAGAATTGTAAAGCCTAATGGCATTGGGGAGTATTGACCTCTTCATCCTGTCTGAGGAGCATTGCATCGATAGTAACCTGTCGCTGAAACTGCTTCTTTGTCTCTGGATGGTGCTATGTAGAGGATGTTCAGAGTTTTCCATAATTGACCGTAGCCTACTCAGCGCCCTTCGCTCAGCTACCGATGTTAAACTCTCCAGTACTTTGCCCACGACAGAGCCCGCCTTCCTTACCAGCTTATTAAGACGTGAGGCGTCCCTCTTCTTAATGCTTCCTCCCCAACACGCCACCACAAAGAAGAGGGCGCTCTCCACAACTGACCTATAGAACATCTTCAGCATCTCACTACAGACATTGAATGACGCCAACCTTCTTAGGAAGTACAGTCGACTCTGTGCCTTCCTGCACAAGGCATCTGTGTTGGCAGTCCAGTCTAGCTTCTCGTCTAACTGTACTCCCAGATACTTGTAGGTCTTAACCTGCTCCACACATTCTCCATTAAACATCTATTGTTTGACAAGTTTAGCTAGCAATTCACACTATTTGAAAGCAAAAGGTATGCTGTTGAAGATTGCCTTAATTTGGAATTAAGCAATTTTGTATGTGATTTTGTGTAACTGCCCATCAGGAAATTAATCCCAATTTTCATTAAGATTTTCATCATCTTGGGTATTTTGTTACCTGGCCAAAGTTTTACACTGAAAATTTAAATATAATTCAGAGTGATGACTGGGATGTCTGGAATCTAATGTTTTGCAGTTTGTTTCTAATTCCTCCTTCACAAAATTGTATCCACCTCTTCGAGCAAGTCATCCCTATGGTTATTGGTGAAAGTTTACTTGAACTGTGAGGTTTCCAGGACAGTATTGTCAGATTTGGCTTCGAATTTGCATTCCAAATAATGTCAACCTCAATGGACTGAAAAACATGTCTTACTTGCTCCCAGAACAGCCGAATAAACTGTTGGCTGGATGTCTGTCACTGTATCTAAGGTACAGGTCTCAGTAGGGAAATTCTGATCAGCGAATTCACCAATAGCTTATATCAACGGAGCACACTCAAAGTGCTGGAGGAACTCATCTGTTCAGGCAATATCTATGGATAAGAATAAACAGTCGACATTTTGGGCTGAGACCCTTCTTCAGGACTGAGAAGAAAGGGGGAAGATGCCTGATTTAAAGGGTGGGGGGAGGGAAAGAGGTTAACTGGAAGGTGATAGGCGTAGCAAGGTGGGTGGGAAAGGTAAAGTGCTGGAGAGGGGTTAGGAGACAACAGTGCACCGTAGGAGAAAGGAAAGGGGGGGGGGGGGACTCAGGGGGATGTAATAGGCAGGTGAGAAGAGGTGAAAGGTCAGACTGGGGAATAGAGGAGAGGGGTGGGAAATGTGTTCCCTGGAAGGAGAAATCAGTATTCATCCAATAAGTTTGGAGGCTACCCGGATGGAATATAAGGTGTTGTTCCACCACACCTCATCTTGGCATAAGAGACGGCCATGAATCTATAAGTCAGAATGGCAATCAGAATAAGATATTTGGGCCACTGGGAAGTCCTGTATGTGACGGATGGTGTGGAGGTGCTCAACGTAGTAATCCTTCAATTTTCAATCAGTCATTTTGACTTGTTATGTATATTGACATTTTTGGGCACAGATGGTATGGTACGCCTCAACATCCATTGCACTGGTTCTACTATATTGTTCCTACTGTAACCAAAACAAGGATTGGTGCCATCATAGCATAGCAGTTAGCGCAATGCTATTACAGCTCGGGGTCTCGGAGTTCAGAATTCCATTCCAGTGCCATCCTTAAATCTGTCCTCCCTGTGGAAGATATGGGTTTTCCTCAAGTGCTCTGGTTTCTTCCTGTGGTCTAGAGATGTTCTGGGTAGGTTATTTGGTCATTGTAAATTGTCCAGTTATGTTGTAGCTGTACTGGAACAGTTTGGCTAGTGGTGCGCCAAGTTCTGGAGCGCAAGTCTTCAGGACTGTTGCCAGGATTTTGTCTGGGCCCATAGCCTTCGCAATATCAAGTGCTTTCAGCTATTTCTTGATATCACGTGGAGTGAATCGGATTGACTGCGAAGTGACATCAGGGATGCTGGAGGAGGCCGAGCTGGATCATCTACCGGGCACTTCTGACTGAAGATTGTTACAAAAGCCTCAGCCTTATCGTTTGCACCGGTGTGCTAGGCTCCTCTATCATTGAGGATGGGGATATTTTAGAAGCCTCCTCCTCCAGTGAGTTGTTTGATTGCCCACCACCATTCACTGCTGGATGTGGTAGGACAACAGAGCACAGATCTGATCCATTGGTGTGGGCCTATATTGCTCTGTGTAGAACTTGCTGCTTATGGTGTTTGGCATGCAAGTAATCCTGTATTGTGGCTTCAGCAGGGGGATGCCTCATTGAGGAATGCCTGGTGGTGTTCTCGGCATGCCCACCTACACTCTTCACTGACCCAGGGTTGATCCCCTGGCCTGGTGGTAATGTTAGACTGGGGAATATGAGATTACAGATCGTAGTTGAGTATGATTCTGCTGATGCTGATGGCCTGCAGCACCTCATAGATACCCAGTCTCGGGCTACTAGATCTGTTCAAAGTCTATCCCATTTTGCACGGTGGTAGTGCCACACAATCCAGTGGAGGGTTTCTTCAAAGTGGAGACAGGTTTTAGTCTCCCCAAATTGTCCTGGACACTTGGCGTATTTTACAACAGCCTATGATACGGGTAGTTTCCTGATAAAGATCCTCCCCAGATTATGAGCTCCCTACTTTTGAGCAGCCTGTGCCAACACATGGGCATTCAGGAGACCAGTGGGATAGATTTGCTGGCTGCCGTGGAACTGCAGGCATCTTCTGCTGTGTTGGAACAGGTGGCCTTATTTCCGACTTGTGCAAACAGTTTCCATAAACTGGGGAGGACCTGTATCCAGACAGTGGTTGAGGAGCCACAAAGATGTGAGATGACCTATTCTGATTGAATTCGTCCTGTGCTCAGGTATGTAATTACGCAGATACTTCAGTCCAGGATTGACAGAATGTGATATTATCAAGGGACATCATTCCTCTAGTTGTACACCTAACAAAACTCTGCTGCTTTGAGATGGCATTAAAATAGCTTTCTTTGAACAGGAAGAGGATGAATGTTCCTGCCTGAGTTTGCACCACAGATTTTTGGTCATTTATTGCTTTGCAACTGGGGATGCGCTGTAGGTGCAAAAGGATAATTTATTCCACCTAAAATGCTGAAAGATGATTCAGAGTTGTGGCAAGGGATTTACAAATGCTGTTTCTTTCTTTAGTTCCTTTCACACTCAACCTGTTGCAATCAGCAAGATACAGTTTGCTTTTTTTCCTCCAGTAATTTCCACTTCCCACGTTTTCTCCACATCTCATTTCTGACAATATTTTTCCTTGCCAATTACAAAAATAAGCTGTATAAACTGTCTTATATAATATGGAGTGAAAAACTTCTGTATTCAGTACTGTGTAAAAGTTTTAGGCACCTTCCCCATTCTGACCTTTTACCTCCTATCTGCCTATTTACCTCCTTCTGACCTGCTTATCACCTCCTCCTGGGTCCCATCCTCCTTCCCTTTTTCCTATGGTCCACTCTCCTCTCATATCAGATTCTTTCCTCTCCAGCCCTTAACCTTTCCTACTCACCTGGCTTCACTGATCACCTTCCAGCTAGTCTACCTTCCCCTTCACCCACCTTTTTATTTTGGCATCTTCCCCCTTCTCAGTCGTGAAGAAGCGTCACGGCCCAAAACGTCGACTGTTTATACATTTCAATAAGTGCTACCTGGCCTGAAGCATTTTGTGTTTGCTGCTTTGGACTTCCAGCATATGTAGACTTCCTTGAGTCAAGATTTTTTATCTGGTTTCAGATGCTAAAGCCTCCACAGAGCCCTGATCTCAACATCATCGAGGCTGTCTGGGATCACCTGGAGAGACAGACGTAGGTGAGACAGGCAAAGTCTGTAGAAGAACTGTGGCAAGTTCTCCGAGATACTTACACCAACCTACCAGTCGATTTTCTTATAAAACTGCACGACCATGTACGTAAAAGAATTGATGTACTTTTAAAAGCAAAGGGTGGACACACCAAATATTGATTTGATTTAGTATTTTTTGCTGTTTACTGCTCTTTATAGTTTTTTTGATATTTAGAAACTTTATTGTTTTTAAAAACATCTTTACAGATTTTGTTTGGAGATTCAAGGTGCATTTAATATCAAAGTATGTATGCAGAATACAACCCTGAGGTTCATCTTCCCCACAGACAGCCAGGAAACCAAGAGAAATCCCTAGAATCTGTTCAAAGAAAAACAGCAAACCCACCCTCCCACATCCAAAAAAATTGTGCAAATGGCAACAAAAAAAACAAGGGAAAACAGATTATAAAGCACAAAATCGAAAGTGTCCAGGCAGATTTAAGTTTTTGCATATGCCTAAGACTTTATACAGTACTGTATAATTGCCAAATATTGGTTTGACTTAATTAGCGGTTAGTAGTTGTGTTATGTTTTCATTTAAGTTTAGTCTTTATATGCTTTTTGTCAATATTGGGGAACTGGATGAATATATTTAAGAAAGTTGCAAAAAAAGGTGTGCGAAGTATTTTACCTCATTATGATGAAGGCAGAAAGAATATTTTTGCATTTGTGGATTGAGAGGAATCCTTGAGAAAATCAATGTTTGCAGCTGTGATTCTTGACCAAAAGATGATGGCCTTAAGTTTATGCAGTTGATTCAGTACATGGAATCATTCATGAAGTGCAACTGGCAAGCAGTACAAACTGAATTGGCATGACAAATTGCGCGCAAAGCCCAGCTGCGAGCTCCTACTCACATAAATTTGCTAGGATTGTGGCTTCCCAAATATTTAGTTATATGGGTTACTGCACCTTTTAGGCTCAACAGATGAAGCTGAAGTTCTTCATAAACAACCAAGGCTATTGTTTCTTAACATAGTTCAAAGTCCAAAGTAAATTTATTGTCAAAGTACGTATGTCACTAGGTAAAACCCTTCAATTCATTTTCTTGCGGGCATACACAATAAATCCAAGAGACACAATAAAATTGAATAAGACTATAAGATATAGGGGCAGAGTTAGGCCATTTGGCCCATTGAGTATGCTCCACTATTTCATCATAGCTGATCCTTTTTTTCCTCTCAGCCCCAACCTCCTGCTTTTCTCCACCCCCCCCCATATCCCTTCATGCCCTGACCAATCAAGAATCTAATGATCGATGGAAGATTGCACCAGACAGGACCAATGTGCAAAGGACAACAAACTGTGCAAATACAAAAAAAAAGCAATAAATGCAGATAACATGAAATGAAGAGTCCTTGAAAGTGAATCCTTGGGTTGTGGGAACAGTTCAGTGATGGGGCAAGTAAATTTGTCACCTCTGGTACAAGAGCCTGCTGGTTGAGGGGTAATAACTGTTCCTGAACTTGGTGGAATGAGTCCTGAGGCTCCTGTGCTTTCTTGATGGTCTGGGTAATGGATGCTGTTTTCCTGTGTGTAGATGCGCTCAAAGGTGGGGAGGGATTTGACCATGTTGGACTGGGCTAGGGCCAATTCTGTTTTGTAGGATTTTCTATGCAAGGGCATTGGTGTTTCTATATCAGGCCATGATGCAACCAGTCAATATTCTCCCCACCACATATCTAGAAATGTTTGTCAAATCTTCTGATGTTATCCCAAATCTTAGCAAACTTCTAAGAAAGTAGAGGCACTACCATGCTGCCTTTGTTATGACTCTTGCATGATGGACTCGGGACAAATCCTCTGAAATGATTACAGTAAGGAAGTTAAAGTTGTTGACCCTCTCCACCTCTGATTCCCCAACAAATAGTATCTCATGGACCTTTAGTTTTCTTCTCCTGAAGTCAAAAATCAGCCCCTTGGTCTTGCTGACATTGAGTGAGAGGTTGTTGTTGTGGCACCACTCAGCCAGATTTTCAATCTCACTCCTATTTGTTGAATCATCACCACCTTTGATTCGGCCAATGACAGCAGTGTTGTTGGCAAACTTAAGTATGGCATTAGAGCTGTGCTCAATCCCTCGGTCATAAGGGTAAAGAGAGTAGAGCAGGAGATGAGCACATAGCCCTTTAGTGCAACTGTGCTGATGGAAATGCTTTTGCTGATCTGAACTGACTGGGGTCTACAAGTAAAGAAAATTGAGGATCTGGTTGCACGAGGAGGTATTGAGGCCAAGGTCTTTTTTATTTATTGTGATACAGAATAAGCCCTTCTGGCCCTTTGAACTGCGCTGTCCGACAACACCTAATCATGAGACAACTTACAAAGACCAATTAACCTACAACCATCACATGTTTGAACTGTGGGAAGAAACTGCAGGAAACCCACGAAATTGTGGGTAGAATATACAAATTCCTTACAGACAGTGGCAGGAATTGAACCTGTGTCATTGCTACTGTAAAGCATTATGCTGGCCACAGTGCTATTGTACCATCTTGAAGCTCATTGATTAGTTTGAGGGTTTGTTAGTATTGAATGCCGAGCTGCAGTCAATAAAGAGCATCCTAATGTATGTATTTTCACTGTCTAGTTGTTCTGGAGTTGAGTGAAGAACCAATGGAATTGCATTCTGTGGATCTGTGTAACATTAGGCAAATTGGAGCAGATCCAACTCTCCTCTCAGGCAGGAGTTGATGTGTTTCATCACCAATCACTCATAGCGCTTCATCACAGTGGATGTAAGTCCTACTGGATGATAATCACTCAGGCAAGTCACTATGTTCCTCAGGCCCCTTTCAGATGAACTGTTTGGTTTTGAGGGAGAAGGTCAGTCCACTATATCCTTAGATCCCCACCCTAGTCCAAGCTTATGTTTATGTATGGGAGAGCTATTACAATCACAGCCACAGGGCATCTTGGAGCCCATTGGAGCGTGCCCGCAGGATCCTTACGATGTGTTTTACTTTGCTGCTTGGAGCACTTCAGGGTGCCATGCAAATGCAGTTGGAGTGATGCTGGTTCTTCTGCATTGAGATATTTACAACGTAATCCAGCACCATGAAGGTACAATCCTTGCCTATTGTGCACCAGCAGGAGGATAACAGTAACAGACAACTATAAAGAAAGATGTAGGCTTGTTAGACTGTGAGATATTGTGTGTGCCCTACTGTTATCCTGAAGACCTTTCCACTGGTTCAGTCCGCAGCCCTTGGCCTACCTGCAGTACTATTGGCCTGGTGACTCAAATCTATGCAGAATCAGCTTCTAAAAAATATGTAGTGATCCAGCATCTAAGGTAGTTGATGGAAGTGTCATATATTCATTGATGAAGTTTCACTGGATTCTTTTGAGTGTAGCCAGGTAGAATTTGTGCATTTACAATAAGATTGTCTGTGTACCTCCAATATTTTCTGTTTTTAATTCAACTTCCAGCATTTCCAGTTCATTGCATCTTGGGCAACTTTTCGGCTTAGTCAAGATATTAATGGTGATGGTTGACCTGGACTCTAAAGTGTTGGAAGGTTTCTTAGAATTTCTTTAAATAAATCAATTGTTCGACAACATTACCAATGCATTGACCTTGACCAATGAGAATCTTCATATCTTGCCAAAGTTCAAAGTAGATTTATTATCAGAGTACATGTATGTAACCATATACTACCCTGCAATTCATTTTCTTGCAGGCATACTCATTGAATCCATGATCGAATAATGCCCATGATAAAATCAATGAAAGATCGCACCAACTTGGGTGTTCAACCAGTGTGCAAATAACACAGAATATGCAAATACAGCAAGAACTAGTAATAATTAAATAAGAATAGATACTGAGAAGATGAGATGATGAGACTTTGAAGGCGAGCCCATGGGTTGTGGGAGCATTTCGATGATGAAGTGAACCCCTTTGGTTCAAGAGCCTGATGGTTAGGGGTTAGTAACTATTCCTGAATCAGGTGGTGTGAGTCCTGAGGCTGCTGTACCACCTTCCTGACAGCAGCAGTGAGAAGAGAGCATGTCCTGGGTGGTGGGGTTCCTGATGATGGATGCTGCTTTCCTGTAACAATGTTTTGTGTAGATGTGCTGAATATTGGGGAGGGCTTTACCCGTGATGGACTGGACCGTACGTATCCGCTACTTTTTGTGGGATTTTGCGCTCAAGTGCATTGGTGTTTCCATACCAGGATGTAGTGCAGCCAGTCAATTTACGAAAGAGGATGCAAGTGAGACTGCGGGCACAGAGACTGACCCAACTTATCCATACTGGTAACATACCACCGGCAAAAATACATTTCATATTCTTTTTAATTTCAACCCTACTTTCTGGGTGTAAAACATAATAAACACCCAAAATGAATTTAAAATAAATAATTCTGCCTTTAAGTCCAGGTGCTCTTGCCACTTGTGCATCTGACATCAGTGAGTTTCTAAGCTCCTGTTATCCTTGTTTACAGCCAATTAAAGGTCAAGTAAAATAGTTTAAGTTGTACGGTGTGCATGTTTCCATCACATTTTTTTCAGTATTCGTATGTTCTGAAGATCAGTTTGTGATCATGTGGCACTTAATGCTAAATGAGCTCCTATTTATAGGGTAATGTAGCTTGCATTCTTCACTCTGTTAGACTGTAAAAATTATTAACTACATTCAGGAAACTGTTCTTTGAATAATTTCAACCAGAATGTCAATGTCAAGAAACTAATGATGAAAACTGGTTAATGTTTAGTTTGAACTCTGAATGTGTTACATTTGAATGCACACAGTATACCCAATAAGATAGATGAATTTGTAGCACAGTTACAGATTGGCACGTGTGACATTGTAGACATCACTGAACGGTGGCTGAAAGAAGATTATAGCTGGGAGCTTAATGTCCAAGGATACACATGGTATCAAAAGGACAGGCAGGTAGGCAGAGGTGGTGGTGTGGCTCTGCTGGTTTAAAAAAAAAGAAATCAAATCCTTAGACAAAGGTGACATAGGTTAGGAAGGTGTAGAATGATGGGGGTTGTATACAGACCTCCAAACAGTAGCAAAGATGTGGTCTGCAAATTACAATGGAAGATGGAAAATGCATGTCAAAAGAGCAATGTTACAACAGTCATAAGGGATTTCAAAATGCAGGTGGGTTGGCGCAATCAGTTTGGTGCTGGATCCCAAGAGAGGGAATTTGTAGAATGTCTAAAGTGGCTTTTGAGAGCAGCTTGTGGTGAAGCCTACTAGGGGATCAGCTGTTCTGACTAGGTGTTCTACAGTGAACCAGAATTGATTAGAGAGCTTAATTTATAAGGCACAGGTGAAACCTAAGTTGGAGAACGGTGAGCAGTTTTGGGTCCCTTAACTAAAAAAGGATACGCTGGCATTGGAGAAAGTTCTAAGGAGGTTCACAAAAATGATTCTGGGAATGAAAGGCTTATTGTACGAGGAGCATTTGATGGCTTGGTGTCTGTACTCACTGGAATTCAGAAGAATGAGGGGGAGATCACATTGAAGCCTATTGAATGTTGAAAGGCCTCGATAGAGTGGATGTGGAGAGGAGGTTTTCTATGGTGGGGGAGTGTAGGACCAGAGGACACCGCCTCAGAATAGAGGGGTGTCCTTTTAGAATGAAGCTGAGGGGAATTTCTTTAGCCAGAAAGAGTGGTGGATCTGTGGAATTCTTTGCCACATCCAACTTATGAGGACTATTCTTTATTTATATTTAAGGCAGAGGTTGATTGGTAATTGATTGGTCAGGGTATGAAGGCAGGAGAATTGGGGCTAAGAGGGAAATGGATCAGCCATCATGAAATTGTGGTATAGGTATGATGGGACAAATGGCCCAGTTTTGCTCATATATCTTACAGTCTTATGGTCTAAGTTGAGCTTACATCCAACACTTGTGCTGGCAGTTCATTCCATGTGCTCACCACCTTCTGAGTGAAGAAGTTTCCCCTCGTGTTCCCCTGAAATATTTCAGTTTTCAACCTTAGCCCATGGCCTCTAGTTGTAGTCTCACCCAATCTCAGTGAAAAAGCCTGTACCCCTCATAATCTTGTACACACCTATCTAATCTCCTCTCATTTCTGGCCAACACCTCTCTCATGGCTCTGTATTTCCCTTTACTCCACTGTAATACTAATACGCCTGACTTTAGCTTCTCCTCCTTCAACGTCAGCGTGAATTTAATCATATTATGATCACTTTTCCCTCAGGGGTCTTTTACCTTAAGCTCTCTAATCAATTCTGGTTCATTGCCCAACACCCAATCCAGACCTGATCCCCTAGTGGGCTCAACATCCTGCTCTGAAAAGCCAAATCGTAGGCTCTCTAGAAATCCCCCTTTCTATAGTCCAGCACCAACCTGATTTTAAATCCCCCATGATTATTGTAACCTTGCCCTCTTGGCATACATTTTCTATCTCCCCTTGTAATTCGTGTACAACATCCTTCCTACTGTTTGGGGGTCTGTCTACAACTCCCATCAGGGGCCTTTCACTCTTACAGTTCCTTAGCTCTATCCATATTGATTCAATGCCTTCCAAAACTAATGATTTGCTTTTTTTGCCAACAGCAACACCTCCCAGCTATAATCTTCTTCCAGCCATGATTCAGTGATGCCTACATCATCATACCTGCCAGTCTGCAAATGTGTACTGCAAGTTCATCCACCTTGTACCATGTACTGCGCGCATTCAGATACAACACCTTCAGTCCTGCATTCACCCTTTTCGATTTTGTCGTACCGTGCTCAACCTTTTGATTCCTAACTTTGTCTGAGGTCTTACCAACATCTGCCTCCACAACCTCTCCACTAACTGTTCTGGTGCTCTGGTTCCCATCCCCCTGCAGCTCTAGTTTAAGCCCCACCATGCAGCATTAACAAACCTTTCCACTAGGATATTAGTCCCCCTCCAGTTCAGGGGCAAACCATCCTTTCTGTACAGGTCCCACCTTCCCAAAAAGAGAAACGAATGATCCAAAAATCTTATGCCCTCCCTCCTACATCAACAGCATTGCCACAAATTAAACTGTATAATCTTCCTAGTTCTGGCCTCACTAGCACGTGGCATGAGTAGCAATCCTGTGATCACAACCCTGGAGGTCCTGCCCTTTAACTTAGCACCTATCTCCCGAGCTTCCTATGCAGAACCTTGTCACTAGTCCTAACCATGTTATTGATGCCTATAATGCACCATGACTGCTGGCTGTTCACCCTCCCACTTAAGGATGCTGAGAACGTGATCAGAGATATCCCAGACCCTGGCAGCCAGGAGCAACATACCATCCAGGAATCTCATTCTCCCGTATAGAATCTCCTGTCCATTCCCCTAACAAACAAATCACCTATCACCACAGCATGGCTCTTCTCCCCATTTCTCTCTGAGTCAGAGGCAGTGCCAGAGACCTGATCACTGTGACATTCCTCTGTTAGGTTATATGCACGGACAGTATCCAAAGTGATATACCAGTTGTTGAGGTGGATGTCCACAGGGGTACTCTGCACTGGCTCTTTAATCCCTTTCCCCTTCCTGACTGTCACCCAGTCTCCTGTGTCCTGCACCTTGGGTGTAACTACCTCTCTGTAGGTCCAATCTATCACCCCTTCAGCCTTCTGAATAATTCAGAATTAGAAACCTAGAAAACCTACAGCACAATACAGGCCCTTCAGCCCACAAAGCTGTGCTGAATGTGTCCTTACCTTCAAAATTACCTAGGGTTACCCATAGCCCTTTATTTTTCTAAATTCCATGTACTTATCCAGGAGTCTCTTAAAAGACCCTATCGCTTCTGCCTCCGGCAGCCCATTCCACATACTCACCACTCTGCGCTGAAAAAAAACTTACTCCTGACATCTCCTCTGTACCTACTTCCAAGCACCTTAAAAGTGTGCCCCCTCGTGCTAGCCATTTCAACCCTGGGGACAAAGCCTCTGAGTATCCACATGATCAATGCCTCTCATCATCTTGTACATCTTATTTATCCAGCTCCACCTCCAGCTCCTAACGCAGTTTGTTACAAGCTGCATCTGGATGCACTTCTAACAGTTGTTGTGGTCCGGGATATTTCCCACATCCCGCAAGAGGAGCAATGCTTGATATCTCCTCCGTCCTGATTGAGCAGATATAAAAAAGAGAATGGAAAAACCTGAGCTTTTCTTCCCTTTGAGTGAAGCCTCTATTCACTGAAACCTCGAAGAGCTAAAGCCTTTAGATCACCACTCTATGTTCACTCATGATAGCTGCTGTGTTTGCCCCGTCTTCCTTTCATTTGCTCTTACTAATCAATCCCAAACACACATACGCTGCTGGTCAAAGCTCTGTTACATTGCTGAGGCCCGCTCCTGCCGTTTGGCCTTGGGTAGTTGAACTGATTGAAGTCCCCTCCTCTCCAGACTTCCGAGGCCCAAATTGGTCACTAGTCAAAGCTCTATTTAACTGATGTCAAAGTCTAAGAGAAATTTGGATGGGTACATGGATGGGAGGGGTGTAGAGGACTATAGTCTGGGTGCAGGTCAATGGGATTAGAGAGTTTGACTCGGACTAGATGGGCTAAAGAGCCTGTTTCAATGCTGTACCTTTCTATGGCTCTATAACTATTAAGGGAATACTCCTTCTTGCACTGTTTAAAGGAGAGGAGAGAGGAAGTTGGAGCCACCAAAGAAAAGTGCACATATGAATCACTAATAAGTTTATCAGTGCTATAGTCTCGTATGAGGATATTGTAAAAAGCTTGAAAGGATATTTGAACTCAATGCTGTTGGAGAATTTTAACTGGATTCAAATACGGAGGGTAGCTAGAGTAGAAGTGAATGAGATGTCGAGCCATGGGAGGTGTATGACTCTAGAGCATGCTCTGGCAGAAATGAGCCTTGTCTAAACAGTACAAGGCTGTGAAGAGTGGAGATTGATCGGTCTACACGGTTTTTCCATTGACAATGTGGATCATGCAGTATTAAACCTGAGTGGACCGTTGATGTTTACCCATTGTATAATGTATTTCTTAAGTGCAAATGTAAAGCTAATAGTGTGCAATAATTGCACTGGACAACAAAGACTTTGCTTCCTGAATACTTATGTGTACCTTATGGACCTGGGCTGCTAATCATGAAAATTGTCATGAAATTTCCCTGTCTCACACCATTTAAAAAATATCACCCATATTTGTTATTTAAATTCAATAATTCAAGTTGGAATAGCTAATACCAAGATTAAGGAGGGTGTTTTTGTTGGTCCACAAATTAAACAGTACATCAATGACAACCATTTTAAAAAAAACTTACAGTGGGACCAGTGGAAATTCCTTGGAAGGCATTCAGGATGTTGTTGAAAATTTTCTTGGCAACAACAGAGCACCAAGCTATGTGCAGCTGGTTGACAACATGGTTCAACGATACAGAACTGTGAAGTGCAAATTGTCACCAAAGATTGATTTTCTACGTTGCCATTTAGACTTCATTCCTGCAAATCTTGACACTGTCAGTGACGAGCACGGTGAAAAGTTTCACCAGGACATTGTAGTCATGGAGAGACAGTATCAGGGCAACTGGAATCCATCAATGCTGGCTGATTATTGTTGGACACTTAAGTGAGAAACCTCAGACACTGAGTACAAAAATCATCAACAAAATATTTTTAGCTTGGTTGAACTATTGCAAAGCATCAGCAGTGTTATGCAATTAAATACATTATATTCAATAAGGTTTAATTTCTTGTTTCTCCAAATTCCTATTTGAAGGAAGTAGCCTGAAATTATATTTGTGTTCAGCTTCAAGAGGTTATAATAAAAAAAATTCTGAGGAAGCTACATATTCAAAAAAAAAGTCCAGTGGTTTTAAAAAAAGATTCAAAGTACATTTATTATCAAAGAATGTATAAGATATTCAACCTTGAGATTTGTTTGCTTACAAGTAGCAAGAATCATGAAAGAACCCAGTTAAAGATTTAATAAAATGAACACCAACACTTGATGTGCAAGAGATAGGAAAAGAAAAACACAAATTGTGCAAACAATTGAAGCGAACAGCATTCTGAACCATATCGAGTCCTCAGGACCGAACCCCAGATTATCAGGCACGGAGCATAGCAACCAGGCCAGTTCATAGTCTCAGTGTCATGGAGAGAGGAGTGACCATTTTGGAATGAGCAAAATGGGCTCCTGCCTCAGATCCCGACACTCTTTGTCTTTTCAGTCTTATCTGGGCCAGCATTTAAATTGACCAAACAACGGTACAACAAATGGGTCAAATGTCCTGGAGAAAGAGGTGAACATCGCAGAGAGTGGGCAAAATCAGCTCTTGCCTCCCATCTGGGCCAGCGTTTAAATTGTCAAAATAGCAGATTGTATCTCGTAGCAGGACCCGGCTACTGCAAAGTGCTTGGGGCCTAGATCACACCGACGAGCAATTCGTTCCAGGTCCGGGTTTAGTCTCCCTGCCCAAAGCTGCTCTCAAGCTCTTCAAATCAGCTTGGCACCCAGAGTGATCCAGCCTTGCACCTGGACCAGATACGGACATCCAAACTCCTCTGCCCTGGCCTGACTTCTCCTCTTGGTACCCAAAACAATCCAATCTTGCACCCAGGCCATTTGTATGGACATCAGAAATCCACTGCCCCAACCCTCCTCTCCAAATGGCTCTCCACCTCTGTCGATTCTGCAACGCACCATCTCAGCTCGTCCCCCAAACTCACCTCACCATCGCTTACCTCCTCAATGTTTGCATCGATTCTTAACACAATTTACGTCAGAAGAGATGTTTTTAGTGATGTTTTAAATCCGTTTTCTCAACTTTTAACTACCAGTGAGCTGTTGCATGTGTTCGGTAATGCCATCTTAACCTGAAGTAGGTTAAGAAAGGTAACTAGAGCAGGAATGAATGTGAAGCAGCTTCAGGGGAGGTGTATGATTCTGTAGCATGCTCAGGAAGCAAGTTTTGTAGCAATTTTGGTAGATATGAGTCTTGTCAAAATAGGGCAAGGCTGTGAAGAGTGGAGATTGATCTGCCTGCATAGTTTTCCCATTGACATGTAAATGACCAGCTAATAGTGTGTAGTAATTATTTATATAGTTCCCTTGTAAAAGAAATGTCTTCATCATTTTCTTACAGTAGATTGCTTGCATCAACCCTTAAATCAAAACAGTATATAACCGAATTGAAACCAAATTTAATGTTAGTATTTTTGCAGATTTTCTGTTTTTATTTAGAATAATTCCTATGTACTTAAGAGTTGATTGTAAATTTTCATGTTTGAGGCAACTTTGTTACATGCTTGTGTGCTGTATGAGACCACTGCAACATTTTCATTTGATTTACTGTAATTTCAAATTCAGTAGCTTCGCTTGTAGCTATAGCAGAAATCAAACAATAATCAGAAACACATTGAAAAATAACAAAACTTACTCCTTTACAGTACTGTGCAAAAGTGTATATATACACGCATCTAGGGAGCATAAGACTTTTGCACAGTACTGTAGTAATTGCACTGTGCTGCTGTCACAAAATAAAAACACATTTCATGACATATGAGTGATGATAAACCTGATTCAGATATAGCTCTCTATTGTGGACTGAGAGTGGGAAGGGGGCAGGAAGAGGGGATGGTGCAGGAAACACCAGAGAGATATTCTGTAATGATCAATAAACCAATTGTTTGGAATCAGATGATCTTACCTGATGTCTCAGAGCTGGGTGTGTCTGCACCCACACCCTGGCACTCTTTCTCTGCCACCCCTTCCACATTCCTCCCTCACTATTCCCAACATCCTTTGTTCCCACCGGATTTACAAATCAGCGCTCTGCTCTGCGTTGACAAATACAATATTGTGCAAAAATCTTACGCAGTCTAGCTATGTATACGTGCCTGGGACTTTTGCACAGTACTGTACCTAGGTCAAAGAACTCTTTAGAGCAAATGAGATTGTTGAGTGTGAACTGAAATTACTGTAATGAATTCCCACAATTTATATTTTTCCTATTTTAGTCACCATGAATATTTGATATGCTGTAGTTGGCTTATTTTACTTTACAGAAATGAAAGTGACCATGTGTGTTTCAAAGTCAAGCGTAATGCCTTTTTCACCTTTGTCTGGTTTTGGCTGTTAATAACTGCTGTTCATTAAGGCACAAGGTAATGTGGGTGTATTATGGGAAATAGTAAACCGTTGAGAATGTGAAGAGGGTAAGGGGTAAGTGTAGAGGGGGTGGGTGAGGGGTAAGTGTAGCAAAATATGTAGACAGGACAAGAGAGAGGTACGTCATTGGGGAAGTAAGGAGAAGTAGCTAAAATAAAGTGCTAGGCCAGACATGGAGACTACAAGGAAAAGGGAACCTGCAACCACAAGACAATGTGCTTGGCAAAGTATTCTGAGTCATACCTATTTCAAGTGTTTTGAAGTGCTTCCAAGTATTACGCTGGAACCTTTGCTAATTCTGAGAATTTCGCGTGCTTAGCTATGCAATAGCCAATCAATTGATGGATTTGAATCGGTAACCATATTTGCGAATGTAGTTGATGCACCATCAATAACTCGCTCTGAGATGTGAAAGCGAGGTATCAGCTTTTATTGACTGGAAGAAGGAACAAGCAGTGAGTGACCACCATACTACATCCTGGAGACTGAGAGGCCAGGCTCAGACCTCCATCACCTTTATACAGGGGTCTGTGGGAGGAGCCACAGGAGCAGTCATCAGGGGTCGTGTCCAGACAGGTATATGTAGTTCACCACAGTAGTGACCTGCTTTTGGGTATAAGTATGACCTTTGTAAACCGACAAATTGGGAGTTGGCTGCCTTACGCCCGAAGTGCATGGGGCTGCAAACTCCTCTCTGAATAAAAACCGTTTCAGAGGTAATTTTGTGTCTCTGGTGTTTTTCCTCAACTGAGCAGGTAACAGTTACAGGTTGACACTGTGATGCTGGAAAACAACAGTTCAATGCAGTCAACGTGCATAAACCCCGCAGCATGTGCAGGAGGCAATTAGCAAGCTGTGACAACATGACGAGAAAGCCATCCACTACCTTGCAGTTGTGCCGATGTGTCTTTTTATTCTTAATTGTTAAGGTGGGTAGTGTTTTGCGCTATGTGTGAATGATTCTTTAAGATTGTCATAGCTGGGTGTGGTAGTGGGGATATGCTCCCAATGGCATGCGCCTCAATTAGCCTCTGCCAATAATCTAGCTCCTGGCCTTCACAAATGGCTTTGTGCTCCAGGGTTGTTTTGAGGTGACAGACTGGCAGGCAGTCTGTGAGCCACATGGAGAGGACATTGATGGACTCACAGAGTGCATCACTGGTTACATCAACTTCTGTGTGGACTGCAATGTTCCAGCAAGAATGTCCTTTGTTATTCAAATAACAAGCCGTGGGTAACAAAGGACATTAAAGACATCCTGAATGCTAGAAAGACGGCGTTTAGAGATGGAAATAGGGAGGAGCTATGGACAATACAGAGGGACCTGAAAGCCAAGATCAGGGAGGCTAAAGACAGGTGTAGGAGGAAGCTTGAGTGGAAACTCCAGCAGAACAACATGAGAGGTCTGGAGTGGGATGAGGACCATCACTGGGTTTTGGCAAACTAGCAACAGAGGAGCTGAAGGCAGTGTGGACAGGGCCAACGAACTTAACATGTTCTTCAACAGATTTGACACTGTGGCCCCTGGCCATCCCCCACATGATTCATCTGTTGTTGACTCCCAACCAACACATACTCCACTCTCCCCTCCTACCCCTCCTCACAGCCCCCCACCCTGCTCTCATGACTACACCCCTCCCTCACCTGAAACCACCATGGTGGGCTTCACAGCTGAACAGGTGAGAAGACAGCTGAAACGTCTCCACCCGAGCAAGGCTGCAGGCCCAGATGGTGTCAGCCCCAGGGTGCTCAAAGCCTGTGCCCCCCAGCTATGTGGAGTACTTCACCATGTCTTCAACCTGACCCTGAGTCTCCAGAGGGTTCCTGTGCTGTGGAAGATGTCCTGCCTCGTCCCTGTACCGAAGACGCCGCGCCCCAGTGGCTCCAATGACTACAGACCGGTGGCATTGACCTCCCACATCATGAAGACCCTAGAGAGACTTGTTCTGGAGCAGCTCCGGCCTATGGTTAGGCCACACTCAGACCCCCTCCAGTTCGCCTACCAGCCCCGACTAGGAGTTGAGGATGCCGTCGTCTACCTGCTGAACCGTGTCTACGCCCACCTGGACAAGCCGGCGAGCACTGTGAAGGTCATGTTTTTTGACTTCTCCAGTGTGTTCAACACCATCCGCCCTGCTCTGCTGGGTGAGAAGCTGACAGTGATGCAGTGGATGCTTCCCTGGTGTCATGGATTATTGATTACCTGACTGGCAGACCACAGTACGTGCACTTGCAACACTGTGTGTCAGACAGAGTGGTCAGCAGCACTGGGGCTCCACAGGGGACTGTCCTGTCTCCCTTTCTCTTCACCATCTACACCTCGGACTTCAACTACTGCACAGAGTCTTGCCATCTTCAGAAGTTTTCTGATGACTCTGCCATAGTTGGATGCATCAGCAAGGGAGATGAGGCTGAGTACAGGGTTACGGTGGGAAACTTTGTCAAATGATGTGAGCAGAATCATCTGCAGCTTAATGTGAAAAAGACTAAGGAGCTGGTGGTGGACCTGAGGAGGGCTAAGGCACCGGTGGCCCCTGTTTCCATCCAAGGGGTCAGTGAGGACATTGTGGAGGATTACAAATACCTGGGGATACAAATTGACAGTAAATTGGACTGGTCAAAGAACACTTAGGTGGTCTACAAGAAGGATCAGAGCCGTCTCTACTTCCTGAGGAGACTGAGGTCCTTTAACATCTGCTGGACGATGCTGAGGATGTTCTATGAGTCTGTGGTGGCCAGTGCTATCATGTTTGCTGTTGTGTGCTGGGGCAGCAGGCTGAGGGTAGCAGACACCAACAGAATCAACAAACTCATTCGTAAGGCCAGTGATGTTGTGGGGGTGGAACTGGACTCTCTGACGGTGGTGTCTGAAAAGAGGATGCTGTCCAAGTTGCATGTCATCTTGGACAATGTCTCCCATCCACTCCATAATGTACTGGTTAGGCCCAGGAGTACATTCAGCCAGAGACTCATTCCACCGAGATGCAACACAGAGCGTCATAGGAAGTCATTCCTGCCTGTGGCCATCAATCTTTACAACTCCTCCCTGGGAGTGTCAGACACCCTGAGCCAATAGGCTGGTCCTGGATTTATTTCCACTTGTCATAATTTACTTATTATTATTATTATTTAATTATTTATGGTTTTATATTGCTATATTTCTACATTATTCTTGGTTGGTGCGACTGTAATGAAACCCAATTTCCCTCGGGATCAATAAAGTGTGTCTGTCTGTCTGCCTGCTACTGAGCCCGGTGGAACCATTTTTACCGACAGGAGAAGCTGCAAAGGCAGGTTACTGGCATCTTAAAGCCAGTCTCTTCGGTCAGATGGGACTCGTCAGCTGTGGTTGGCAGCTCATTTAGGAGAAGGAAAACTCTGATCTCAAACCTCTGCTGCCTTGTGGCTATACCTATTCACGGGGAAGGCTTCCGGTGTAAATGCCGGGGCAAAATCCAGAGCTGGAGTCCCTAAGACAGTTCAACACCGACTCCTGCGACGCAACTGGTGCTGGGCTGTATCTGTGTCTGCCATGTTTTTGGGTTCATCAGATGCAAGAGAAGGGAGCCTGCTGCATGGGCAACACCTTGATCGCCATATCGTACCGCCCTGGCTTGTGTGTCACTTAGACAGATAGGATATAATGTCCATCGTCAACCCGACCGGTGGAGGACCTCAGGAATCTTTGTGAATTACAGACAGACATACTTTATTGATCCCAAGGGAAATTATGGAAATATGTTAATATCAGAGCACACAAAATACTGGAGGAACTCAGCAGGTTAGGCATCATCTGTGAAAAAGAATAAACATTTGTCGTTTCAAGCAGTGATCTTGCTTGTGGACTGGAAGTTAATGGGGAAAATGCTGGAATAAAGGTTGGGAGAGGGGAGGGAGGAAGTAAGTTGGATGGAGATTGATTGGGAAAATCAGGTTGATAATGGATCTCAAGAGAATGGGTTTGTTAAATGCCTTAGAGATAGCTTTTGAGAGCAGTTTGTCATTGAGCCTACTAGGGGATCAGTTATACTGGATTGGGTGTTATGTAATGAACCAGAGGTGATTAGGGAGCTTAAGGTAAAAGAACTCTTAGGAACTAGTGATCACAATATGATTGAGTTCAACTTGAAATTTGATAGGGAGAAGGTTAAGTCTGATGTAGCAGTATTTCAGTGGGGTAAGGGAAATTACAGTGGTATGAGAGAGGAGTTGGCCAAAGTAAACTGGAAGGAGATGCTGGCAGGGATGACAGCAGAGCAGCAATGGTGTGTGTTTCTGGGAAAAAATGAGGAAGGTGCAGGACAGATATATTCCAAAAATGAAGAAATACTCAAATGGCAAAAGAGTACAACAATGGCTGGCAAGGGATGTCAAAGCTAATGTAAAAACTAATGAGAGGGCATACAACGAAGCAAAAATTAATGGAAAGCTAGACAATTGGGAATGTTTTAAAAACCTACAGAGAACAACTAAAGAAATCATTTGGAAGGAAATGATGAAATATGAAAGCAAACTAGCAAACGATATCAAAGTGGATAGTAAAAGCATTTTATATGTAAAAAAAAGAGGGATGAAAGTGGATATAGGACCACTAGAAAATGAGGCAGGAGAAATAATATTGAGAGACAACGAGATGGCAGATGAACTAAATGAGTATTTTGCATCAGTCTTCACTGTGGAAGACACTAGCAGTGTGCCTGATGTTGTAGTGTGTGAGGGAAGAGAAGTGAATACAGTTACTATTACAAGGGAAAAGATGCTCAAAAAGCTGAAAGACCAAAGGGTACATAATTCACCCAAACCAGATGAACTGCACCCTAGCTTCTGAAAGAGGTGGTGTTAGAGATTGTGGAGGCATTAGCAATGATCTTTCAAAAATCATTGGACTCCAGGATAGAGCCAGTGGGCTGGAAAATTGCAATGTCACTCCACTCTTTTAAGAAAGGAGGAAAGCAGCAGGAAGGAAACCAGTTAGCCTGAATACAGTGGCTGGGAAGATGTTGGAGTCAATTGTTAAGAATGGAGTACTTGGTGACACAGGACAAGATAGGACAAAGTCAGCTTGGTTTCCTTAAGGGAAAATCTTACCTGACAAACCTGTTGGAATTCTCTGATGAGATTACAATTCAGATAGATAAAGTGGATGCAGTTGACTTTGTATATTTGGACTTTCAGAAGGCCTTTGACAAGGTGCCACACATGACTGGTTACCAAGTTAAGAGCTCATGGCATCACGGATGACACAGGGATGTCACTGACATAGTTAGAGCATTGGCTGATTGGTAGGCGGCAACAAATGGGAATAAAAGGATCCTTGTCTGGTTGGCTGCCAGTGACTAGTGGTGTTCAGCAGGGGTCGGTGTTGGGACCACTTCTTTTTATGCTGTATGTCAGTGATTTAGATGATGAAATAGATGGCTTTGTTGATACGAGGATTGGTGGAGGGGCAGGTAGTGTTGAGGAAACAGGTAGGCTGCAGAAGGACATAGACAGTTTAGGAGAATGGGCAATAAAGTGGCAAATGAAATACAATGTTGGAAAATGCCACTTTTTCCTCACTGTTCTTGGAAACAGCTCCCAAGGACTGCAATGAAGAAAATCCAACTTGCAGTCTCAGAGGTAGGTGACTTTCCTGATCTTTTAAATAATTAAAAGCCTTTTGAAAAATGGTGGATATTTTAAATATTTTTGCCCTTGGGTAATGTAATGAGCCTCAGGGCTCGCACCACCAGGTTCAGGAGCAGTTACTTCCCCTCAACCATCAGGCTCTTGAACCATTTAGGGTAAGTTCACTCAACTTCACTTGCCTCATCATTGAAATGTTCCCACAGCCAGGGGACTCATTTTCAAGGACCCTTCATCTTATGTTCTTGATATTTATTGCTTCTTTTTAATTTTTTTATTTTTCTATTTGCACAGTTTGTTCTCATCTCTGCACTCCAGTTGAACGGTCAATAAGTCCACAATGGAATAATAGCCATAATAGAATTAATAAAAGAGCACACCAACTTTGGCATTAATCTAGGGCTTTATCTGCATGTTAAGTGCAAGGCCCATCCTCTTGTATACTTACGGCGGCTTAGACACGGGATCTGTGCATGAGGAAACACAAACATCATGATTACTGAGGTTCGGGTTTCTTTGGTTCTGGAGATCATACTCAAGTTTAAATATTTCTCTTCGTTCTGAAGATCTAGTCCACTCCTACAGTTCCAATATGGCAACAACAATTAAAAAGAAACATTAGGGTAATGATAGAGGCAATTGACTAGAGAGATTGCAACTGCTGCATTTACAGAGTGACAAAGAATGTATTCATAAATTCTGAAGATCAGTGTTGATTCATGGTCTGTGGAAAATCCTCATATTTAACTTCTTGTTAGAGGTGTAGGGAGGGATGTAAGCTGATGGTAGTAGACCGTTTTGGCCAGTCTCTCACTGGAGCTATGGAAAAGTTTGTTTGACCTTCCTGTAATCTGCTTGGGTGGATGATTTGATGCACTATATGCTCTCCTGTTGAACGTGTAATTTTATAACAGTGCCATTTAAATTGAAGAATAGCTCTGCACTTGCCGACTGCTTTAGAGTGAAAGTGACTATAATTCCTTATCAGTCAAGCTGCAACAACACTTGTATTTGACTGAAATTGAGTGAAGGCACATAATATACATATTTAACTACTCTGCACATTTGTACTCGTCTGGAGAAGTGACTTTGCCTTCATGGGTTAAGCATTGCTGAATTGTGTTTCCCTTGTTCTTTAGGCAGAGCATTCATTGAGTAAATTGACTTTATCGATACTTTGGTGTAAGTCGAAGGCCCTTTACCTCTTCAGATTATTTGGCTGATGCAATATTGGTCACAAAAACTCTGAAAGAATTCATGCCTAGAATTTACTACCTCTAAAAGTATGCTTATTAGGCAATTTGCAGTAGACCAACAGTTATTTACTGGGAAATTCAGCTATAGATCAGGATCAGGTTTAATATCATTGGCATATGTCGTGATAATATATCGCCTTATTGAGGCATCAGTCCTTGATGTCCTGAATGCTATAGAGGCTCGTGCCCATGATGGAGCTGACTGAATTTACAACTCTCTGCTGCTTTTTTCTGTCTTGTACAGTGCCCCCCCCCCCCACCAAACCAGATGGTGATGCAGCCAGTTAGAATGCCCTTGACAGTACATCAGTAGACAAGTGTTCTTGGTGACATACCAAATCTCAAATTCCTAATGAAATATAGCCACTGTTGTGTCTTCTTTGTAACTACATTGATATGTTGGGTCCAGGATAGATCCTCAGAAATGTTGACACTCAGGAACTAGTCTGAAGCCCCAGAGATCATGTGTTACTGAATCTGCTTTGTAAGATGAAAGGTTTTGCTACGCTTGTTCTGCTAATGAAGAACATGAAAGGAAACAACTTAAAGTTGAGTTCAGGGCATTTCCAGTGAGGGAAATATTGGCGTGTGAAACCAACATATAGAGAGTTTGGATTGACAGTTGGCTTCTGCGATCAGAGGGCTGTATGAGGAGGCAAATAATAATAATAACTTTGTAGAGCATTTTTCATACAGATGAAGTGGCTCAAAGTGCTTTACAATGGAAAATAAAATTTCAAAAAATAAACCCGAGAATAAAAGACAAGATGTGAGTTAAAAGTAAGGTTAAATAAATAGGTTTTGAGCTGGTGTTTAAAAGCCTCAACTAAGTCTATATCCCTTAGTTTTAGTTGTTGAATTCCAGAGTTTAGGAACATACGGTAGTTCAAAAAAGCTGACCTGCCAGCTATCTTCTGAGAGAGACTGTTTAAACCATCGGAAGAAGGCATGAGAGCTCAAGCAGGATTATAAAACAAAAACAATTCTGTGATGTACTCTAATCAAAGACTATTAAGAGCTTTAAAAATAAGTAAGAAAACCAATTCAGAAAGACACATGCAGCCAGTGCAGATTGGTTAGTACAGGGGTGATATGCTGCCTCATCCTGGTTTTGGTTAGAAGTCTAGCAGTGATGTTCTGAACGAGTTGAAGTTTGTCAATAGATTGTTTTGGTTGGCGAATAAGAAGTGCATTGCGGTAATCTAGTCTAAAGGTGTGAATTAGTTTATTAGCATTATTATGTGACAGAAATGGACGTATCTTTGCAATATGTCTTCACTGTGGAAATGCTGCTCTGGGCACATTCTTTATATGGGATTTAAAAGGGATCTGAAATCTGAACCCAGGCTTGTTAAATTCCCAAGTTGATCCAGGAATTTATCTCTTTTGGTTTTGGGACCAACCAGAAGTTTTTCATTTTTATCTTCATTTAGTTTTAGGAAGGTATTGCTCATCCATTTGTTTATTGTAGCCATACCAGATGTCTGAGAAGATAGGGTGTTATCATCATCAGGCTCAACCGAGATATACAATTGTATGTCATCTACAGTTTGACCCAATTGCCCCTTGACCCAATTTGTCCATGTTGTCTAATTGTCCCATTTGCCTGCATTTGACCTGTATCTCTTTAAACCAGGGGTTCCCAACCTTTTTTTATGCCATGCACCCCAGTTTGGGAACCCCTGCTCTACCTGTCCAAATCTCTGTTAAATGGATAATTGTGTCCACCTCTGCCACTCTCTTTGGCATTTGATTCCATATACTCACCAATCTCCGTGTGGAAAAAGATGCACCAGAGGCCCCTTTTAAATCTTTACCCTTTAATCGTTCTCCTCTAGTTTTCTTCTACCCAGGGGAAAAGACGTTCTGACTATTTATTCTATGATTTTATAAACCTCCTGTAAAGTCACCCTTCAGCCTCCTAAGCTGCAGGGAAAAATGTTCTGGTGTTGAATGGAAGCAAGAAGTATGTAAACACTCTCAATCAGCAGTTTCCAACCTTTTTAATGGCATTAACCCCTATCATTAACCAAAGCGTCCGTGGACTCCAGGTTGGGAACTCCTGCCCTAGATTGTGTTTCTGACCATAAGCTATCCGCATTCCTGATTCCTGTGATTACTAAAACCAAACCTCAGCTACAACCACAGCCTCGGCCCATAGACTGGTCCCCAGCTCGGGCTTACTGCAGTTCCGTTCCAGCTGATCACCCCACCTGTACTCTGGACCTCTAATTTTCGTTCTGGATCAATGAGTGAGCAGATACAAAGCCATCAGAATTTCTGAACAATGGGATCCAAGTGTTACTGCTCGTCTCCAGGTCTCATTGCACCTCATTTGTATGCTCAGGCCAAATTATTCTGCGCTCTGGCAGATAAGAAGCACAAGAGGACCTGAATTGAAATTCTTGAGTTTTGTGCATTTTGTACGAAGTCTCTGTTTTTCCAATTGCATCTGCTTTTTAAAAAAAATTGAAATTGGGACATCCAGCTTAAAAAAAAAAGTGGCATTATGTAACTCAATTTCCAGGCACGTGTATGCACTTAGAGATTCACTTACAAAAGCTATTTTTTTAAAAAACAATACTCGGGTTACTTTTTTGTCGGGGGTGGGGGGGAGAGTGGGAAATGTAACCAAGTTTATAATTGCTCAGCAAATTCACCATATGGCTTTCATTGATAGCAATAATGCTGCTTGCTTCCCTGAATAATTGAGTTGGTAATGGCTGCTTCTGTGGCACATCTAGTTTATTCAGTACACGAGCAACTAATTTGTCCTCAAGTCATTCTGCTTCTCAAGATCAAATAAATTTCACTCTTCTGAAATGCTCATTGGCAAGAAATTCAAGTCTATTGTGGTTTCATTTGCTGCTTTCGTTTAAAGGCATTTTCACACACTGACTACCTTATACAGCGTATTTCATTAAACTGAAAACTGACAATATTATTGGCAATAATGTTGCTCCTGTTATCAAGTTTTTTTTAAAGATTTCCTATGGGGGGGGAGTTCCCATTTATAAGAAGTCCATATAAGTGAAGTGTATAGCATCTAGTTTTTCAGGGTTTTTAAGAAATACCAGATATTTTAATGTTTATAGGTGAAAATTTGAGCAAGGCAAACTTTTATAGCACTGCAGGAGTCACAAAGCTAAAAAAAAAGGTTCAGCAGTGTATCTATTCTGTATAGAGTTTAAGCTGCTTAGAATACTGATTCCAACTGGATCCAGTTTATCACCTTTGTCTCCTGTCTTCCGTCCTGTAAATCCAACTAGTGACGTGAATTTCCTTGGCTGAAAGTGTGAGAATGTATCCCATTTAGTCTTAACACATCAATCACTTTCTTAACACCAAATGTGGTGGAAGAAAAATTACTCACCAAGGGATAATTTGCTTTTTATCTGAAGAAGAATTTTGAATGAATCTGAAACCTGAGCAGATAATTAACTTGAAATAAAACCATAGTCTTATTTGGCTCCAGGCCACTCTTATCTTCAGCTTGTTCACTTTGTAATCTGAAGTTTCTACAGGATTTTCTTCTTGATTCTTCTTTTCTAATAAATATTTTGCAGGCATTCTTATTTTTTCAACAAGTAAAATGAGTAATTTCATTGCCCGATGCCTCAGAACATTTTCCAGTAAGATGGCGGCGTGCTCAGATGCAGCAGCCACTCTGGATCCAATCAGCAGTGCTTTTGTTCATCGTGTAGGTCTTCTTTGCGACTGCAAGTCACTGCTGGAAACTAAGTACATCAAGTAGTGCAAGACTATGCCATCAGCAAGTTGCACGATTGCGATGGAGCTGGACTTTTTGTGTACCATTGTTGTGTTATCAGCTGGACTTGTTGAATGAAGAAGGTGAGAGTGATTTTCTTGGATGTTTTTATTGTGATTCTGTTGGACATTGCTAATGTAGAATTCTGCAAGTCTGGTTCATTAGTGAGACCGATGGTTGCCTCAGTTGTGGTGAGGGCTAGGCTTAGACCGAGGCCGCTGTGTCACCTGTGGTAGTCTCCCCTGACTGTCTTGGATGTTGTTATTGTGATTGTAAGACTCTTTTGGACATTGGCAATGTAAACTACTGCAAATCTGGTTCCTGGTGAGGCGGACAGTGGGGGAGTTGCATTGCCTCGGTATGGTGGGGACTCGGTCTAGGCCAAGGCTGTGGTGTCACCTGTGGCAGTCGCCCAGGGAAGGAGGCACCGAGGTGGTGCTGTCCTCTGGTGTTTGCTCCATGGAAGAACAAGCTGGACCAGGACAACTTGCCATCAATCTAGTCATGCCACACAGGGTCTCTTTGTGACTGCATGTTTTTTTTCTGAAATCATAACAATATTTGCTGATTTTGCTATGTACTGTATGCTGTGGGTAATGTCTTTTGCACCTTGGCCCCAGGAGGATGCTGTTTTATTTGCTTATATTCATGAATTGTTGAATGATAATTAAATCATTCTGACACAGTGGTGTCAGGAAAACAACCTCTCCCTCAATCTCACAAAAACAAAGGAGCTGGTTGTGGACTACAGGAGGAATGGAGACAGACTAACCCCTATTGACATCAATGGATCTGGGGTTGAGAAGGTGAACAGCTTTAAGTTCTTCAGCATACACATCACCGAGGATCTCATGTGGTCTGTACATACTGACTGTGTAGTGAAAAAGGCACAGCAATGCTTCTTTCACCTCAGATGGTTGAGGAAGTTTGGTATGGGCCCCCAAATCCTAAGGACTTTCTACAGGGGCACAATTGAGAGCATCCTGACTGGCTGCATCACTGCCTGGTATGGGAACTGTACTTCCCTCAATCGCAGGACTCTGCAGAGAGTGGTACGGACAACCCAGTGCATCTGTAGATGTGAACTTCCCACTATTCAGGACATTTACAATGACAGGTGTATAAAAAGGGCCCGAAGGATCATTGGGGAACTGAGTCACACCAACGACAAACTGTTCCAGCTGCTACCATCTGGGAAATGATACTGCAGCATAAAAGCCAAGACCAACAGGCTCCGGGACAGGTACTTCCAGCAGGCCATCAGACTGATTAATTCATGCTGACAGAACTGTATTTCTATGTTATATTGACTGACTGTCCTGTTGTACATACCATTTACTATAAATTGCATGTGTCACATTTAGACAGAGATGTAACGTAAAGATGTTTACTCCTCATGTAAATGAAGGATGTAAGTAATAAAGTCGATTCAATTAAAAAATTTGAATTTGAACATATGGGGGTGATTGATAAGTTCGTGGCCTAAGGTAGAAGGAGATGAGTTATACAGCTGTCGTTACATGCACATGCAGTTCAACTCTGAGTGATTACGCAGAAAGTTTGAAGTTAATAACTCATTCGGGTGATCGATAAGGTTAGACCGCCTAAGGTGATTGCCTAAGGTAGAAGGAGATGAGTTATTAACTTAAAACTTTTTGAGTAATCACTCAAAGAGTTGAACTGCATGTGCATGTAACGAGAGCTGTATAACTCATCTCCCTCTACCTTAGGCCACGAACTTATCAATCACCCCAGCTGTGGACATTTTCTGGAGGTCTAAAATCTGTATGTTGCACGACCACTGGACTAAGTTTGTAAATGTAGGAGGGGACTATGTTGAAAAATAAATGTGCTAGGTTTTCTAAAATTGACTCCTACCTTAGGCCACGAACTTGTCAATCACCCCTTGTCCTTTAGTTTTGCGATGGAAATGAATCTGAAGTGAACCCAAGTCAGATATTCCTATCAGATGAAGACCGGTGCTATGACTCTAAATTCCCTATATTTTATTTTGACAGCTAGCAGAATATTGATTTTTGTTGTTGAGTGTGTGTCCTATGACCATGGGTCACACAGAAGATGGTGCTAGTGAAGAATGTGACCAAAGGCAACATCCTTCAGACCATTTAAAAGGCGACTTCTTTTACTACTACTACTTCTTTCCAATGTGATTCTGCTAGTATTGGAACCAGAGATTTACATGTTGATGGTGTGCTTTAGGGCCAGTTGAGCGATGCGGTGCTTCTGCTGTCTCCGAGGAGTTTCAGTGAGGTTTGGAGTGTAGTGGTGCGGCCTAGAGGCTTAGCATCCTGGAGACAGAGAGCAAGCCCATGCTCAACTCCATTTCAAACCAACCTCACTGATTAAAGTGGAGGGCAGGATTGAAATCAATGAGGAAGACGGTGGAAGGGGAGCCGGTGTCCAGCGCCGTCTGCCTACGTTTGACTGGTTAGTCTGTCACTCTCGCTCGCTGCTCCCGGAGGAAGGTGCTGGACTCTTGCTTTAACCGCCAGGGCTTGTGGATTCTGGTTCATGTTGTGATTTCTTTTTTTGGTTGCTGTTTTGTACGATTTTGTTCGGGGTGGACTGGCTCTGCAGCTGCAATCAACAAATGACATAGCGCTAAATTGAATTGAACTAAACATTCCTGGACTCTTATGTTGGTTTGATGTTTTATATTCTGTGTTTTTTTCACTCATTTTTTTGCCATTAGTTTTGCACATTGGGAGTTTGATGTTTTCTTTGCATGGATTCTGTGGCATTTCTTTGTTTCCTGGCTGTCTGTGGGAAGATGAATCCCAGGGTTGTATACTGCATGCACAGTTTGATAATAAAAGTACTTTGAATTTTTGACCCATTACCTATATTAGAGGAACTATTGAAATTCTGCTGTAGTATCCTAACTTTATAGAGTATAAAATGATTATGCATGTGCATCTGTCAGGAAGATAATCAGCTTACAAGCCCTTCCCACTACTTCACACTCCTTTCTGCAGTGCGAGAGTGTGATGAAAGAGGAAGAGTTACAGCCACCTGCTGCTGTTGCAGGATATTTATTTGTGAAAATGAGCAATAAATTTCCCAATGAATGTCAGCACATTTTCTGTAAATAAAAAAAGTAAATGATCCGCTTTGGCAGAACGGTTGAAATCTGGATGATATCATTCCTCATCAGAATTGTATCTCTGCAGATCCTTGTGATGTCCTTGGCATAGAAGGTTAATCAGGCTTCCAGAATGTTGAATGCATGCTCAGGTTTTCCTGGCATACACTGAAGGAACTAATTGTACCTTTAGATTTTTGAGTTCTGGTCAGACAGCCAAATAAAACGGAAGTTTTGATCTTTCAGGAATGAAAGAGGAACAGTGGGATGAATCTTTGCACCACATACTGCTTTGGAGTGTTCCTCATCCAGCTTTTTTTGGAAGAAGTTAATCTGAAGGTTCAGATTATAAAATCAAGTCCAGAAGTCCACTTATAACATTGCTTTAAGTTTTTATGGAGCAAAGCATGTGAAGTAAACTTTAACCAATGTTGTTGACATTTAAAGATGAGAATCCTACCTTGAGATATTCACAGAATTACAATCATCATTCAAGCAAAGTAACTTTGAGCCAAGTGTTGAAATTATTCCACTGCCCCCTAATCAAGGGAATGTTGAAAGGCCTCGATAGAGTGGATGTGGAAAGGATGTTTCCTATGGTGTGGAATTCAAGACCAGAGGACACGACCTTAGAAGAGAGGGGCTTCCTTTTAGAATGGAGATGATGAGGAATTTCTTTAGCCCGAAAGTAGTGAATCTGTGGAATTCATTGCCACAGATGACTGTTGAGGCCAATCATTGGGTATATATAAAGCAGAGGTGGATAGATTCTTGATTGATCAAGGCATGAAGGAATACAGGGGAAAAGCAGGAGATTGTGTCTGAGAGGCAAAATGGATCAGCCATGATGAAATGGCAGAGCAAACGCGATGGGGCAAGTGGCCTAATTCTGCTCCTATATCTTATAGTCGTATGATTCTGATTCTGATAATCCACTTAAGCTAGTGCTACAGTACATACAATATCCACTGTTCAGTTAACCATTTGCAATGTCCTTCCATACTAAAATCCAACTCTGATTGACAAACATTCTCTTCCTGTGTTAAGAATACCCAACCTGTAGCCACATGAATGAGCTCACATAATATTAATAAATTCAAAGTCCTATGAAGCAATACGTTTATTCCTACGAACGGCAGGACATGATTTCTCTCTTCACTTTTCATAATTGTCCTTAACAATATTTTGTGGTGTTTATGTTCATTATGATACTGTGGAGTTGTGGTTAACATCTTGAATGATTATTGTGAATTTTCTGACCTGTAAAAATGGTGACTTATAGGTGCCTGGACTGTATGTGTTGAACCCCCTTTGTAACTTGGGGAAGGCCTACAATAGTATAATATATGTACTACTTGAAGTTAAAGATTTTGAAAAATGTAAGTTATTAAATGTGAATAAATTTCACATTTATTCCTTGGAGTTAACCCCATTTTTAAAGTACTTAATTATGTCATAATTGAAGTTGACAGAATGAATTAAATCTTAGATTCAGGAAAAATCACTGGCATATGTCTCATTCATAATAGAGAGTGATGTATAGTGGATCCTGGTTAATTGGGTCATCAATTAATTGGGGCAGCCGCTTATTTGGGACAACTTTTAAAGAACAAAAACTAATCAGGAGAAATGCTGGGATTCCTTTCATTTATTTGGGACACTATGCTGCTTAATTGGGACAGGAGACTATTGCCAAGCAGTTTCTAACTAGTGTCAGTCACATGCACTGTTGGACACTACACGAAGAGTGAACGGTTTTCAAATAGTGTCAGTTGTGTGTGTTTGCATTCAAAAAGCAGTGATTTTTATCACTGATAGTTGGTGAGAAATAGCAGTAAGACAATTTGGAACAGTTTTGCTCATTGCGGTTTCAAGCATTCAGACTTGGAGATGCCAGAAACGCTGAGAGTAAAAGTGAAATAATTTCACTACTTCAAGTTAGGAGCTACAACAAATTGGAAGCTACCTATAATTATCTTGGATGTTACAATGAAAATGAAGATTTGGAGGATGCAATCATTAAAAGCGTTATATGCACTGGATGTCTGCGCTGATTTTGTTCATTTACAGTTGCTCAAAAGAAAATGGCAGCTGAATGAACTCTATTGATAACTATTGGGACTTAATACAATTTTATAGTACTGTTATAATATTGGTAGTGTCATAGTTTGTTCTGAATTTCATTTCAATGCATAAACCCTCTATCTTCTCTGGAATTTAGAAAGATGAGGGGGGATCTCATTGAAACCTTTCAAATGTTGAAACGCTTAGAAAAAGTAGATGTGGAAAGGATGTTTCCCATGGCAGGGGAGTCTAGGACAAGAGGGCACAGTCTCAGGATAGAGGGGCATCCATTTAAAACAGATGTGGAGAAATTTCTTTAGACAGAGGGTGGTGAATTTGTGGAATTTGATACAACAGGCAGCTGTGGAGGCCAGGTTGTTGGGTGTATTTAAGTCAGAGATTGATAGGTTCTTGATTGGACTTGGCATCAAAGGTTATGGGGGGAAGGTTGGGGAATGGAGTTGAGGAGGGGAAAATGGATCAGCCAAGACTGAATGGCAGAGCAGAATCCATGGGCCAAATGGCCTAATTCTGCTCTTATGTCTTATGGTCTTATAATTTGTCACTCAGTTTGTATTTTTATACCTCCTTAACCATATCAATGGAATGTCAGGTAATTGGGCAGCTGCTTAATTGGGCCAAAACATACTGGCCCTAATACGTCCCAATTAACTGGAATCCACTATTACAATTTGAATTGACAAAAAGAATCAAAGTGCATTGATTCTAGAAAAAGATCAAGAAAAGTAAACAGCTCATGTTTTCCTGTGTATATATTCTTATTTCAGACAAATTCATTATTCCACTGTACCAAAATAAGCCAATTCATCATCCACTATTTGTGGAAAGTTAATTTGATCCCTTGAGCTGTGCTTCACAGCAGACGGGCCATTATCTGAATCTTGTCTGCAGATGGTTCTGTCCTGCCTACCACAGTGAACAGTAGCAACACACACAAAATGCTGGAGGAACTCAGCAGACCAGGCAGCATCTATGGAGAAAAGAGCAGTCGATGTTTCAACCAAAACACTTCGGCAGGCCTGGAGAAAAAATGCTGAGGAGATTATATTTGAATGGGTGATCTTGTAGCAGAGTTGGAGGTTGTTAGGTATGATGTTGTGGGCATAACTGAGTTGTGGCTGAAAGATCATAGAAGGAGCTTAACAGCCAAGGATACACATTGCATCAAAAGTACAGGAAGGAAGACAGAAGGAGTGGTACAACTCTGTTAGTAAAAAAAATATTAAATCCTTGGAAAAAAGTGATATAGGATCAGAAGATGTAGGGTTCTTGTGGGTAGAGTTAAGAAACTGCAAGGGTAAAAAGACCCTGATGGGAGTGATAAGCAGCCTCCGAACAGTAGCCAGGATGTGGTCTGCAAGTTACAGTTGTAGATAGGAAAGGCATGTCAAAGGGCAATGTTGCGATACTCATGGAGAAATCCAATATGCAGGTAGATTGGGGTCGCTGCTGGATCCCAAAATTGTAGAATACCTACAAGATGGCTTTCTAGAACAGCTTGTGGTTGAGTCCATTAGGGTGATTGAGTATTGTGTAATGAACTGGTATGATTAGGGAGCTTAAGGTAATGGAACCCTTAGAAGCAGTGATAATAATATGATAGAGCATGGATAACTGCAGAACAACAAGTTTGGAGTCTCTTGGAGTATTTCAGAAGGTGAACGATAAATGCGTCTGAAAGAAGTAGTATTCTAATGGCAGGACGATGCAACTGTGACTGAAATGGGAAGTCAGGACAACATAAAAGCAAAAGACAGGGCATATAATAGAGCAAAAAATAGAGAGATATTAGAGGATTGGGAAGCTTTTAAAACCAACAGAAGGCAACTAAAAAAGCCATAAGGAAGGAAAAGATGATATATAAAGATAAGCTTGCCAATAGTATTAAATGATACCAAGAGTTGTTTTACATATATATATATATATATATATATATATATATATATATACACACACACACACACACACACACACACACACACACACACACACACACACACACACACACACACACACACACACACACACACACACACACACACACACACACACACACACACACACACACACACACACACACACGTGAGAGTAGGTATCAGACCACTGGAAAATCATGCTGGGGAGGTAGTAATTGAGCACAAAGAAATGGCTGATGAACTGAATAAGTATTTTGCATCAGTCTGAAAGACCCTAGCACTATGCCAGAAGTTTGAGAGTGTCAGGGGGCAGAAGTGAGTGGAAGTGCTGTTACTAGGGAGAAGATGCTTGGGAAACTGAAAGGCCTGAAGGTAGGTAAGTCACCTGGACCAGATGGTGTACACCCCAGGGCTCTGAAAATGGTGGCTGAAGAGATTGTGGAGACATTAGTAATGATCTTTCAACAGTCACTAAGTTCTGGCATAGTTCTGGAGGACCAGAAAATTGTAATGTCACTTCACTCCTCAAGAAAGGAGGGAGGCAGATCAAGTGTAATTATAGGCTAGTTTTCCTGACCTCAGTGGTTGGGAAGATGTTGAAATCAATTGTTAAGGATAAGATCTCAGGGTATTTAGAACATGATAAAATAAGCCAACGTCAGGAGAATCAATGGATGTTGAGTACTTGGATTTTCAGTAAGGCCTCTGACAATGTGCCTCACTTGAGGCTGCTTAACAAGATAAGAACCCATGATATTATAGGAAAGATACTAGAATACATAGAGGATTGGCTGATTGATAAGTGGCAAAGAGCGGGAATAAATGGAGCATTTTCTGCATGGCTGCCTAGTGGTACTGCTTCTTTTTAGGTTACATTTCAGTAATTTGTATGGCAGAATTGACGGCTTTGTGGCCAGGTTTGAGGATGATATGAAGATAGGTGGAGGGGCAGGTAGTGTTGAGGAAACAGTGAGGTTGCAGAGGAACTTAAACAGATTAGGAGAATGGGCAAAGAAATGGCAGGTGGACTACAGTGTTGGGAATACCATGTACTTTGGTAGAAGAAATAAACGCATAAGCCATTTTCTAAATGGATAGGAAATTCAAAAATCTGTGGTGCAAAAATACTGGGGAATCCTTGTACAAGTTTCCGTAAAGGTTAACTTGCAGCTTGATGTGAGGAATGCCATTAGCATTAGCATTCATTTTAAGAGGACTCGGGTATAAAACGAGGATGTAATGCTGTGGCCTTTCAGGGCATGGCAGAGGCCTCACTTGGAGTATTGTGAGCAGTTTTGGCCCATCTAAGAAAGAGTGTATTGACATTGGAGAGAGTTCAGAGGGGTTTCACAAGATTGATCTCAGGAACGATAGGTTATTGTATGAGGAATATTCGATGGTCCTGGACCTGCACTGGCTGTATTTTAGAAGAATGAAGAGGGAGCTCATTTAAAACTACCAAATGTTGAAAGGCCAAGAGCGATGTGGAGAGGATGTTGCCCATAATGGGGGTGTCCAGAGGGCACAGCTTAGAATTGGTTGCTTGTATATCTGTGGAATTAATTGCCACTGGCATGTGTGGAGGCCAGGTCATTGTGTGTATTTTTAGGTAGAGATTGATAGGTTTTTGATTAGTCAGAGCATGTAAGGTTTCTGGGAGAAGGCAGTAGAATGGGGTTGAGAGGGAAAATGGATCAGCCATTGATGGGGAAGACTCAATGGGCTGAATGGCTGTGGTGATAACATGTGTAAGAACGTGATTAGAGAGAGTTCTGAGCATGCGCAGAAATGCTAGAAAGATCTGGAAGCATGTTACAGGAAGATATGTGGTTGTTGCTGTTAAATAAAAGTTCTATTTCTTCCAGAATATGGTCTTTATTAGAAACCCGTGGTACGTATTAATATAAAGAACAGAACATGGTGTCAGAAGTCGGTCTGGAAAAATAATGTTACCTAACACGGGAGAATCGAAGATGATTGAAAAGAGTTCAAACTGTTTTGATGTTTGCTAGCAGTTTTACAAATGGAAGGGCTGCAACCGCCACCAACACTTCAATTGTCTGGGAATGTAGCTGAGAACTGGAGAAAATTTAAGCAACGTTTTGAAATCTATTTATTGGCGATCGGAGCGGATAGAAAGCGGGGAGAGAACGAAAGCTGCACTTCTACTCCACGTAATAGGTGACGACGCGATTCAGGTATATAACCATTTTACTTCTGAAAATGAAGATAATTTAAATCTAAAATCGATAATGGACAAATTTGAAGCATTTTGTATACTGAAGCATAATGTGATGTATGAGTGATACCAATTTTTCACATGTAAGCAGAGATCTGGTGCCTCTATTGATCAATATGTTACTGAGTTGAGACACCGTAGTAAAACATGCGAGTTTGGAGAACTGACAGACTCTCTCATTAAAGACAGAATTGTTCGTGGCATTCTGGATAATGGTCTGAGAGAAAGACTGTTAAGAGAACAAGGCTTAGAATTGGAAATAGTTTTGATGCTCTGCAAAGCTTTGGAAACAGTGACATTATAGGCTAAAGAGCTTTTCATTGAGAACTGCAATGTACATGCTGTGAGAAAGCGTGAACATATTAGAAAAAATAATAAAACAACAACAAAACTGACAGAGAGCAAGTCGTCATCTGAGAGAAGAAAGCTAGGTGATCGCTGTGGGCAGTAGCATCGGCCAGAATTGTCCAGCGTATGGGAAATGTGCAATGACTGCGGTAAGAGTAATCATTTTTCACGCTGGTGCAGAAGTAGAAAGAAAATGAAACAAGTAAATGCAGTGCTTGAAAATGAACTTGAGTTTTATATAGATGTGCTTTGTGAAAACAAATAAAGTGAGAATGACTGGACTATTCCATTGCAAGTGAACCAAAACAATATTCTGTTTAAACTTGATACTGGAGCACAAGTAAATGTTCTTGCAGATTCTGAGTTTAATGCATTAAAGCCAAGAAAAAGTTACATAAGACAAATATAAAAGTGACTGGGTATTCAGGTGCAGACATTCCAGTTAAAGGAACATGTGTGGCAAAAGTATCACACAAAAATATTCTGTACAGTCAATACTGGGTTTATCCGCCTGTGAGAGACTGAATTTGGTGAAAAGAGTGTTAGTCCTGGACAGTGATACAGAGTCAGAATACAGTGACTTGATGAAAGAGTATGAGGACTTGTTCAAAGGGCTTGGTTGTCTTCCAGGAGAGCACACAATTAAAATTGAGAACACAGTGCCACCTGTAGTACATCCATGTGGAAAAGTACCTTTTGCATTACATGGTCAACTGAAAACAGAGCTTGACAGAATGGAATGGCTAAGAGTAATAAAAAACATTGATGAACCAACTGAATGGGTCAATTCGCTTGTCATTGTTGATAAGAAAAATGGAGAACTGAGGATTTGCTTAGGTCCAAAAGACTTGAATCGAGCCATTAAAAGAGAGCATTTCAAATTGCCTACTCATGAAGAAATGATGTCACAGTTTGCTAATGCAAAGGACTTAACTAAATTAGATGCATCCTCTGGATTCTGGCAACTTAAACTAGATGAACCGAGTTCAAAGTTGTGCACCTTTAACACTCTTTTTGCCAGATACTGTTTTCTTCAGCTTCTGTTTGGAATTGCATCAGCTCCTGAAGTGTACCATAAAACCATTCACATGCTATATGTGCACATTGAGGGCCTGGATACATCCATGGATGACGATATTGTTTGGGGATCATCTAAACGAGCATGATGCAAGACTCAGACAAGTCTTAGAGGCAACACGCAAGGCAAACCTGAAGTTGAATAAAGACAAATGTCAGCTAGGAGTGACTGAACTTACCTTTGTGGGTGATATCAGCAATGGGGGTGTGCGTCCTGATCCATTGAAGGTTTCTGCTATTGAGAACATGCCAAGACCACAATGTAAAAAGGATGTTTGAAGGTTTATGGGAATGGTCAACTACACGGGAAAATTCATACCCAATCTTTCGGAACAGCTTGCTCCATTGAGGCAGCTAACAGAAAAGAAAAATGAATGGAGCTGGAATCATGAACAGGAGAAGGCATGGCAAAATCTCAGGAAAGTGCTCACTAAAGAACATGTGTTGAAATTCTATGAAGCTGAGGAACCCATCAAAATCTCATGTGATGTATCTCAAGCAGGCTTAGGGGCAGTATTACTCCACAAACATGGTAAGGAATGGCTAACAGTGGCATATGCATCTCGTTCATTATCTGATCCAGAGACAAGGTATGCCCAGATTGAAAAAGAATTGCTCAGCATTATGTTTGCTTGTGAGAGATTTCATCAGTTTGTGTCAGGGCAATCTATTGATATTGAAACTGATCATAACCCTCTGATTGCATTGTTTCACAAACCTTTAAGTGACTGTCCTTTGCAAATTCAGCGAATGATGATCAAATTGCAAAGATATGTAATAAATGTGTCATACACATGTGGAAAATTCATGTACAGGGCTGACATACTTTCCAGAGCTGTGGATCCAACAACAAAAGACAGTCACAGGGACGCTGTTGATGTTCAGGCATTTGTTGATATTATCATAGAGACTGTACCTGTTGCTCCCAAAAAGTTGGAACTGCTGCGTCTTAAGACCGAGAAGGACAAAATTTTCAGTCAGGTAATGCAAGTGGTGTTGGATGGATGGCCAGATAATAGGCAAGACTGTACCTCAGAAGTACAAGAAGTTTGGACCCACAGATCAGAACTTTCTGTTGTGGATGGGATATTGTACAATAGTAGCAGAATTGTGATTCCTAAAAGTCTCTGAAAAGAAATGCTTGGGAAAATTCATGAAGGCCACCTAGGTATTGAAAAATGTAAGAGAAGGGTGCGGGAAGTGATGTTCTGGCTCAGGATGAATCAAGAAAGTGCAGAATTGGTGTCTTCTTGTCAAATCTGTCTTAAATACCAACCTAGCAACCCTAAGGAGCCACTGCATCCACATCCTAGTCCTCAGAGACCTTATCAGAAGGTAGGCATTGATCTGTTTGTAACTGACAACAAAGATTATCTAATAATAACAGATTACTACTCATTGTATCCCGAAGTGTGTGGTCTGAGCAGAACAACTGCAGAGAATGTAATTACATGCATGAAAGCAGTTTTTTCCAGACATGGTGTACCTGATGACGTTTTCACAGACAATAGTCCACAATTCAATGGTGAATGTATGAGACATTTTGCTCATGAATGGGGCTTTGTTCATACAACATCTAGTCCATTTTTCCCTCAGTCCAATGGATTAGTTGAGAAGTCGGTAGGAATTATCAAGAAACTGATGCACAAAGCAAAAGATAGCGGAGGTGACTTTTATAAAGCTTTGTTAGCCTGTCACAGTACTCCACTTGAATGTGGATTTTCACGTGCTCAGCTCTTGATGGGGCGCCGTTTGAGATCCAATCTGCCAATAGATGAGAGCCTTCTGAGAACAGAGGGAGATGAGCAAGTGAAAAGATGGAAAGATGAACACAAAACAAAGCAGAAAACATACTTTGACAGATGTTCTCGTCCATTACCTGAACTGCACCGAGGAGATGAAGTGAGGTTACAAGACGAAATGAACACATGGACACAGAAAGCTACAGTACTTGAAGAAGTACAACCCAGATCATACACGGTCCAAACAGAAGAAGGAGCAGTGTTAAGAAGAAATCACAAAGACCTCAAGAAAGAGCCAACTTCAGAGTTTCAGTTAACTGATGCAGACCAGACAAAACATGGAAATAACAACAAAACACAAGAACTGGGTGAACCACTGAGAAGGTCAACTGGTGTTCGTAAACCCCCAGAGAGACCAATAGAGACATGTTAAATTATGCATTTGCTCTGGTCAATGTTGCTAATTGATTTTCTTTTTAAGGAAATGAAGTTGTGGTGATATCACATGTAAGAACGTGATTGAAGAGAGATCTGAGCATGCACAGAAATGATAGAAAGATCTGGAAGCTTGGCGCTATAAGACACGTGTGGTTGTTGCTTTTAAATAAAAGTTCTATTTCTTCCAGAATAATGTTCTTTATTGGAAACCCACGGTATGTATTAATATAAAGAACAGAACAATGGCCTAATTCTGCTCTTAATTCTTATAGTCTAATTTGTGAGTATTTGTAGCTCGTGAATGGTAAACGGCCTGTAGTTGCTACTCCTCTTGTGTGCTTACCCAAATCGTATTCAGATACATGAAGTTCCAGCCTGGTGCAGTTGACTGGCACTGAACAATTTCAACCAACTTTATTGAACTCTTCTTTCACTCAGAAGTTCCACTGCCCATCTTTACATACTCAATCCCTTAGATCAGGGGTTCCCAAATTTTTTTATGCCATGGATCCCTACCGTTAACCAAGGGGTAGGGTGACCCGAGTTGGAAACCCCTGCCTTCAAGCTATTTTCATTTCTCATGGAGTATCATAGGGAAGATAAATCTATAGGAAGCACTTAATATTCCTTTCCCTCCAGAGGGTGGAAGGCAAAACAAATTTAACCCAAGTCTCTAAAGCTGGCTCCTGGCCCATTTGTTTCTGTGCAGCTTTGCCAGCTAGTTGAGCCATTCCCCAAGGCCTACTGACTGTCAGAACTGTGAGAAAACTTTAAGTTTTGAATGAAGTTAGCAAACTATTGATTTCAGATAAGTCTTCTATCCAAACAAAACAATCTAAAAAGATATGAGATGTAGTTGGCTTGGGAACTATGTTGAAAGGTATAGCAATTGAGAAGTAGTATCAAAAATTTCTTTTATAAAATGATAGTTTTACAATTTGCCTCTAAGGCAAAAAATACAATTGCAAAAGCAGTTCAGTCTGCCAACCAGAGAAACCATTCTTCACAATTTGAATCCATCCAAGATCATAGGTGTAAACAAATATCCAATAATTCTTGAGACTCTATTCCAATCACATTTTCTTTGGCGAGTCAGAGGCTAAGGGAAGACCTGACAGAAAGATTTAAAACTGAGGTACAGAAAGTGTGGATGGTCTTCATCCCAGGATGCAAATGTCAAATAGACATGGACCTTGTCTGCACTTCTCGCTCCCTCAGTAAAGCAGCCAACATAATCCAAGACACTGTCCATCGCAGACAGTCTCTCTTCTGACCACCCCCTCCCTTTCAGTGTGCAGAACTTGCAAAAGCCTGAAAGAATGTACCACCAGGCTCAAGGGCTGTTCCTCTATTGTGATAAGGTTAACTCTTGACCTCATAAACTACCAAGTTATGGCCTTGTACTTTGTCTATCTTCATTACATTTTCTTTGTAACTGTAACATTATTTTGCATTCAGTATTGTTTTCTTCAATACACCGTTGTAATGAATTGATCTGCATAGATGGAATGCAAAACCAAGTTTTGACTTGGCTATTGGGATAATAACATACATAGAACATAGAAATTTACAGCTCATTACAGGCCCTTCGGCCCACAATGTTGTGCTGACCATGTAACCCACTCTAGAAACTGCTGAGAATTTCCCAAGCACATAGCCCTCTTATTTTTCTAAGCTCCGTGTATCTATCTAAGAGGCTATTAAAAGACCCTATTGTATCCGAAGGTGAGAGGGGAAAAGTTTAAAGGAGATGTGCAAGGCAAGATTTATTTATTTAGTCATTGATTGAGATATAGTGTGGAACAGGCTCTTCCACAGCTCCAAGCTGTACCGCCCAACGACCCTGATTTAATCCTCGCTAATCACAGGACGAATTATGCTCCAGTTTTTGGTATTATAGGAGGAAACTGGAAACCCACACGGTCACAGGGAAACCGTACAGGCAGTGGCGGGAATTGAACCTGTACTGTAAAGCGTTGTGCTAACTACTACACTACTGAGCACACATTGTGGTCGGTGCCTGGAATGCACTTCCAGTGGAGCTGGTAGAAGCAGATTTGATAGCAACATTTCAGAAACTTGCGGACGTGAACAGGCAGGGAATAGAGAGATACAGACCACGTACAGCAGATGGGGCTTAGTTAGATTGACTTTGGAGTCGGTGAAAGGAAGGGCCTGTTCCTGAGCTGCACTGTTCTATACCCACATCCTGAGACTATGCTTAATGACACCCTTTGGTAGATGTGCTATTCTAGACCTCTCCTCTGTACCGTCTACTAGAGGACCTCAGTGGGGTCAAGCAGCATCTTTGGGAGGAAAGGATTGTTCCACAGATCAGAATCAGAATCAGGTTTATTATCACCGGCATATGAGGTGAAATTTGTTATCTTAGCAGCAGCAGTTCAGTGCAATACATAATCTAGCAGAGAGAAAAATAAATAAATAAATAAAACATAATAAATAAGTAAATCAATTATGTGTATTGAATAGATTTTTAAGAAATGTCAAAAACAAAAATACTGTATGTTAAAGAAGTGAGGTAGTGTCCAAAGCTTCAATGTCCATTTAGGAATTGGATAGCAGGGGGGAAGAAGCTGTTCCTGAATCGCTGAGTGTGTGCCTTCAGGCTTCTGTACCTCCTCCCTGATGGTAACAGTGAGAAAAGGGCACGCCCTGGGTGCTGGAGGTCCTTAATAATGGATGCTGCCTTTCTGAGACACCGCTCCCTAAAGATGTCCTGGGTACTTTGTAGGCTAGTGCCCAAGATGGAGATGACTAGATTTATAACCTGCTGCAGCTTCTTTCAGTCCTGTCCAGTAGCCCCTCCGTACCAGACAGTGATGCAGCCTGTCAGAATGCTCTCCAAGTACAACTATAGAAGGTTTTCAGTGTATTTGTTGACATGCCAAATCTCTTCAAATTGCTAATAAAGTACAGCCGCTGTCTTGCCTTCTTTATGACTACATCGATATGTTGGGACCAGGTTAGATCCTCAGAGATCTTGACACCCAGGAACCTGAAACTGCTCACTCTCTCCACTTCTGATCCCACTGTGAGCATGGGTATTTGTTCCTTCACCTTACCTTTCCTGAAGTCCACAATCAGCTCTTTCATCTTACTGACATTGAGTGCCAGGTTGTTGCTGCAGCACCACTCCACAAGTTGGCATTTATCACTCCTGTACGTCCTCTCGTCACCACCTGAGATTCTACCAACAATGGTTGTATCGTCAGCAAATTTATAGATGGTATTTGTAGATGGCTCGAGCTTCTGAGTTCCACTGGCAGATTCTTCCTCCAGGTTCCAGCATCTGCAATCTCTTATTTCTCTCACGATGACATTTCTGACTCAGTTTCTCAAAGCTGTTGTAGTCACTGTTCTACTTCATCCTCTACCACATTTGGAGGTGCAATATGTGACTTTTACCTTTCTAGAATCAATTATCACAAACTTAAACAGGTCTTGAATTCCAATAGCCTTCCAGATCTTTTTCCTTCTTCATTTTCTATTGAGCATTATCTTTCTCCCCAGTTCCATCCGTTATGTTTATACCATGTTTTCTCTCCTCTTTCCGGTCTCCCTCCCCACCCCATCCTAAACAATTAGTCTTCAGTAGACACCAGCTTCATATAGTTGATCTTAATGAATTTTGAATTAACCATAACATTAATTAAGCTCTTCATCCTCTGCCATCATGTCTGTTTGTTTGACTAGGACCCCACTCCCCAAGCTTTTTGGACCATTTTTTCTTTCATCTACCCTTCTACCCTGAATAGACCAATTACTTGGTGTTAACCATTGACTTTCTCAATTTTTCTACTCCCCGTACTTGTTCTAATCTTCTAAATTTGCAGCTTTCTGTAATATCAAATTTGTTGTGGTGGGTGGTGCTGTGTATTGGTGAATTGTCCTCTAGACACCTCATACCTCCATTTGGGCATTGACCCCTAAGATCATCAGGCGTTGTCAATCAGAAAATTTCAGATCTCATTTCCTTAGGAGATCTTTCCACCATGCAACTTGGGCCCAGGGTGTACATTCATTTGTGAGAAATGAAAGTTATGGCTTTTTTGTGAGAAAAATGGAATAGCCCTTATTTTCAGTCTGCCCGGAGCTCCCTCTCAATTATTTCTTTTCTCCCCCCAGTACATCATGAGGTTCTTCTTGCACTTGTGCACAAAACAAAAATATCATAACCAGATGTTCTCACTGTCACATGGCATCCTTCCCTTCAGAATCCCTCTGACTCCATTGCAAGGGAAAGATGAGTGGCTTGGCGCTGATGAAGGATCGTTGAGTTAAGACCATTTCTTTTTCCACCAATGCTGTCTGATCTGAGTGGAGTCATAGAAATGTACAGCACAGAAACAGGCCCTTTGGTCCATCTAGTCTGTGCTGAAACATTTAAACTGCCTAGTCCAATTGGCGTGCACGTGGAGCATAGCCATCCATATCCCTACCATCCATGTACCTATCCAAACTTCTCTTAAACATTGAAACTGAGCTTGTATACACTACTTGCAGCTCATTCTACATTCGCACGGCCCTCTTGGTGAAGAAGTTTCCCCTCATGTTCCCTTTAAACTTTTCACCTTCCACCCTTAACCCATGATCTTCGGCTGTATTCCCTCCTAACCTCAGTGGGAAAAGCCTGCTTGCATTTACCCCTCATAATTCTGTCAAATCTTCCCTCAATTTTCTACATTCCAAGGAATAAAGTCCTAACCTATTCAATCTCTCCTTATAACTCAGGTCCTCCAGACCCAGCAACATCCTTGTAAATTTTCTCTGTACTCTTTCAATCTTAGTTGTATCTTTCCTGTAGGTTGGTGACCAAAGCTGCACACAATGCTCCAAGTTAGGCCTCACCAACATCTTATACAATTTCAAAAGTTGTATAAGTACTTCTAACATATTCTGGTTTTCTTTAATTTGAAGATAGTATTAGTTTGAAGAAGACTTGTTGCTCAAAAGTACAGTTAGCTGACAGTTACAAAACTGCCAAGGTGGTGTGAGGAAAAAAAGGTAATAATCATTGTACCACATTGCAGAATATCCAGGCAAACTCATTATAGAGACAACTGTTCACTCTCACTTCATTTCCTTGCAAATCAAGCATTTTTCATATTTACTTTTTACACCTTGATTTTACACGTTCCTGTGGCCTTTTCAGATGTGAATTTTGGATCTGTTTTTTTAGGATTTTTAAAAATAATAATACTTTCTGGAGACTATTTTCTAAATATCTTCACAAAAAGAAGATGGTGCCAGAGAAAAAGGTGACCAAAAATAATGTCCTTCAGATGGTTCACGAAACTTCTACTTCCACTTATTTTATGTCATCTTTTTCATTCGATTGTGGTTCTGCTACTGTTGGAGTCAGTGATCTATATTTTGGCGGTGTGTTTTTGCACTGACTCTGTGATTTGGCACTTTGCTGTATCCAAGGATGTTCCACAAGGTTTCAAGTCCAAGAAGCTCAGAGATGGCGTGCGAGCCTATCATCGACTCCATTTCTCACTAATCTCACTGATTAAAGTGCTGAGGACAATTGAAATCATCAAGGTGAGTGAGGAAGGTGAACTGGTGTTCAGCACCATCTACCAGCCTCTCACTGGCTGATATCAGAGGAAGTTGTCTGCCTTTGACCTCTCGCTCTCTCTCTCTCCTCCCGAAGGAGGGTCCCTGTATTTGAATGGTCTCTCTCTCTCCCTCTCAGTGCTATCAGAGGACGTTGCCAAAGTTCTGCGTCTTGGACAAGGTTTAATCAGCACAGTTTGTGGATTGGACTCTGTAGTTCACATTATGATGTGTTTCAGTATCTGATCTCTCTTTCGTTGCTATTTTGGGTGATTTTGAATCAAGGCGAATCGGGACACCCTGCAGATAATGAACACTGGGCTGGTCTGAATATGCCTGGACTCTTTCGATTTTGTGTTATAAATATTGTGTTTTTCACTTTTTTATGGTATTTGCATGGTTTTGTTTTGTGTGTGCAGTGGTTTGATGTTTTTTTGAATGGATACTGGGGTTTTCTTTGTTTCATGGCTGTCTGGGGGGGGGACCCACAAATCTCAGGATTGTATACTGCATACATACTTTGATGAAAAATGTACTTTGAAACTGAATCTGAGAAGAATTAATTTGTTAATTTTGTAAAGCAAGCTGCAATATCTTAACTCATAGATCTAAATGTAAACACGTATATGGGAATCCAAAAGCCTGGATTAAAGATCCATTCAATGGATTGATGGCTACCATGTTGAATTAACTAATTAGGAATCAGTTCTGCTTTTAACCCTCATACTGTCGGCAGGAACTTGCAGACAATTATAATAATGTTTGTTCACAAGTGCTTAATATGGGAAGAAAAGCTGACCTGCTTTATTAGTTCGGATTGTGAAGACATAAACTATCCACTTCACTCTCAACACTTCAGGACCAAACATTAAATCTCTTACCTTTAAGCATCGCTTAGCATCCAATAGGACTGAAAATAAGTACTAGATTTTTTAATTACACCTGGTATCTAATAATGATTTTTATTAAAAATTACATTTCTTCATCTACAGTTTTCCACACTTCAATTAGCATAGACCCCAGGAATCCTCACTCACCAAGTTCATGACATATCATAACAACTTACTATGTGGTGCTAAGATATTTCCATTAAGTGACAGAACATGCTGGAAAGTTAAGCACCCATGCAGTACTGCTGTGCATTTTCAGTAAACCCTTTCAAAGAGGTGGACCGCATTATGGACACAAGAGGTACTGCAGATGCTGAAATGCACACAGTGTGCTAGAGCAACTCAACAGGTCAGGCAGCATCTGTGGATGGGAATAAACAATTGTGTTTCAGGCCGAGACCTTTCATCGGAACTGGAAAGGAAGGAGAGAAGTCGGACTGAGAAGGTGGGGGGGAGGGGAGGAAGAAGCACGGGGCGGCAGGTGATCGGTGAAAGCGGGAGAGGGTGAAGCAAACAGCTGGGAAGTAGATTGGTGAAAGAGATAAAAGGCTGGGTGTGGGGGGAATCTGATAGGAGAGGACAGAAGGGAAGGTGGAGGAGTATGGGCAGGTAAGGAGATGAGGTGTGAGAGGGAACCAGGAATGGGCAGTGGTGAAGGGGGTGGGGGAAATTACTGGAAATTTGAGAAATCGATGTTGGTGCCATCAGTTTGGAGGCTACCCAAACAGACTATAATATTGTGTATTGCAGTACCACATCAATTGCTTTTAGTTCTTTCAAAGGGAGGGGTATTGTCACATCCTGAGGAAATAGTAACCAGATGGCTAGAAAAGCTACAAAAAGAACCTGTGGATTATCATAGTGAAGTTTAACACTTCAGTAAAATGTGTAAAAAGACAAGAATATATATTTCCGGTACAATGAAAAAAAAATTGCTGCTATTTCATAATGCAATGCTATTGTTGAAATATATAAAGTGAATTTTCGAGTATTTTGTTCAACCAAAGAAACTAGTTGACACTTTCAGCTTGGTCCCCAAAATAAGTAGAATGTTGTACTGTGACATTCTTACCCTCATTAGATTTCCAAATACATATTTCACCATGTATGCCGGTGATGTTAAATCTGATTCTGAATGTTCCAATGCGCTGTTCTCTGCATTAGCGAGATCTGGTTGTAAGTTGGGGGGGCCACTTTGTCAAGCACCTCTGCTCCATCCGCCACATGCAGAGCATTCCAGTGGCCAAGCATTTTAATTGTGACTCCCATTTCTGTTCCAACATGTTGGTCCATTCCCTCCCTTTGTGCCACAATGAAGCCACCCTCAAGAGCTGGAGCAATGCCATATATTCCATCTGCGTAGCCTCCAACCTGATAGCACAAGTATCTATTTCTCCTTCTAAAAAAAGAATCCCCTTCCCTCTCCCTTCTTCTGTTCCCCACTCTGACCTTTTCCCTCTCGTCACCTGCCTATTACATCTCTCCTCCCTAGATCCCTCCTCCTTTCCTTTCTCCTATGGTCCACTCTCCTGTCAGATACCATCTTCTCCAGCCCTTGACCTTTCCCACCCACCTGGCTTCACTTGTCATCTTAAAACTATCCTCCATCTCCTTCCCCCCTATCTTTTTAATCTGGTGTCTTCCCCCTTCCTTTTCAGTCTTTAAGAAGTGTCTCAGCGTGAAACATCGACTATATGCATTTCTGTAGATGCTGCCTGACCTGCTGAGTGTCTCCAGCATTTTGTGTGTGTATTTATTTGAAAACTCTGTACTCAATACACTATTACTAAATCTGATATCTTTTATAAAACCTTTTGTACCTTTAACTTAATGTCTATTCGCTAGTGTAAAATAGGTTATATAGACATGACAGTGCATTCTAATCTGCTTCCGGTATTTTACATTGAATTTCAGGGGCAACACAAGCACTATGTATTCTGTTTGAGTGGAGATTAATTCACAGACCCTCGAATGTTTTTAGTTAATTTTGTATATTCCCTCTGATTAACTCTGTCTTTCAATTACTATTGGATCTTTAATCAAAAGTAGAAGGCACTAAATCATAATGTGCTGTTTCAGAAAATCACTTGTACAGCTAAGGTAGCAAATGAATTTTAATGTAGAACTATCATCTATATAAATAACAGTTTTTCCTATTTCCTCAGCCAGGGGGAGTGATCCAAGTCTGTCACTACACCTCATTCCGAGCTAAGTTAGTGAACATGATTCCAAATCCACGTGAGCTACTCCAGGAATGAAGAGCATGATACAAAACACAAAAACTGTCGGGGAGAAGTCCGAATCACGAGTAAAGGTAAGAAGTTTAAACCAGCAAAACCCCATTTGAGTCACAGTGTATTTCCCATGACCTGGGGTCCTGGGACCCCTTGGTTAATGGCATTGGTCCATGGAGTATAGAAGGTTCAACCCCATGGTGGGGAGGTAGTAATAAGGAACAAAGAAATAGTGAATGAACTGACTAAGTAGCTCGCCTCAGCCCTCTCTGCGGGAGATGCCAGACATATTGCACAAGTTCGACAGTCTCAGGCAGAAGTGAGTGTTATTGCTAATATTAGGGAGAAGGTGTTTGGGAAGTCTGAAGGTAGATACGTCCCCTGGACCAGATGGACTGCACCCCGGGATTCTGAAAAGCTCGGGAATCTCTGCTCATGCCATAGTTCAGTGTATAATAGGTTTTGCAGAAGTGGGGTATGTAGTTTGTATCAGGAGCAAAACCGACTAGATGGCACAGTCCAGGAACTGAAAGCTAATGCAGAAGGATTAGCTACTTTGGTACAGAGATTATGAAACACCCTTTTCACTGCGCATCCCTGGAAATGTGGCTCATTAGCCCCTCAGTAACCACCACTGGGTTCCACAGCCGGAACCACCTTTCTCCAGCTTCATATGCTTCGGGGGTGTTTGACTTTGGTCCTGCCAAATCCGTGGGGTTGGACGTCTCACCCACCTAGGTATGGTTTGTGTGAATGTTGTGTGATTTACTCCCCTGCAAAAGCCAGTCAGCTTGAAGTAACAGATCGCACACTGCATGCAATTATAAAGGAGTATATTTGTGAATGTTAAAGGGTTAAAAAAGAAAGAGAAAAAACGGCTGCACAGTCACATCCGCGCCAGGTGCATCGAGCTGCAGCTCCTTAGGGATCGGTTTAGGGAACTAGAAATGTAGTTCAATGACCTTCGATTGGTCAGGGAAAGTGAGGAGGTGAGGCAAGTAGTTACACCAGGGCCTTGGGAGACAGATAAGTGGGTAACAGGAGAGGGAAGGGCAAGAGTCAGATACTAGAGAGTACCCCTGTGGCTGTCCCCCTTAACAATAAGTACTCCTGTCTGAGTACTGTTGGGGGGATGGCCTAACTGGTGAAAGCAAGTGGCCGTGCCTCTGGCACAGGGTCTGACCCTGTGGCTCAGAAGGGCAGGGAAAGGAAGAAGGCAGCAGCAATTGGGGACTCTATAGTTAGGGGTCAGACAGGCCATTCAGTGGACGCAGGAAAGACACACGGATGGTAGTTCACCGGGGTCTGGGATGTTTCTGATGGCAGCCACGATATCCTGAAGTGGGAGGGTGAACAGCCAGAGGTCGTGGTACATATTGGTACCAAAGACATGGGTAGGAAAAGGGAGGAGGTCCTGAAAACAGACTACAAGGAGTTAGGAAGGAAGTTGAGAAGCAGGACCTCAAAGGTAGTAATCTTGGGATTACTGCCTGTGCCACGCAACAGTGAGTATAGGAATAGAGTGAGGTGGAGGATAAATGTGTGGCTGAGGGATTGGAGCAGGTGGCAGGGATTCAGATTTCTGGATCATTGGGACCTCTTTTGGAGCAGGTGTGACCTGTACAAAAAGGATGGGTTGCACTTGAATCCGTGGGGAGGGGGGGGAGGGCAATATCCTGGCAGGGAGGTTTGCTAAGGCGATTGGGGAGAGTTTAAACTAGAATTGCTGGGGGGTTGGGAACCGAACTGAAGAGACGGAAGAAGGGGCGGTTGGTTCACATATAGAGAAAGCTTAGAGACAGTGCGAGTGGGAGAATGGGTAGGTGATAAAGAAGGGATATGCTCAGACTGTTGGTTTAAGATGTGTCTATTTTAATGCAAGAAGCATCGTGAACAAAGATGAGCTGAGAGCGTGGATCAGTACTTGGAGCTATGATGCTGTGGCCATTAAAGAGACTTGGATGGCTTAGGGGCAGGAATGGTTACTTAGAGTGCCAGGCTTTAGATGTTTCAGAAAGGACGGGGGGGGGGGGGGGGGAGGAAAAATAGGTGGGGGCGTGGCATTGCTGATCAGAGATACTGTCACGGCTGCAGAAAAGGAGGAAGTCATGGAGGGATTGTCTACTGAGTCTCTGTGGGCAGAAGTTAGAAACAGGAAGGGGTCAATAACTCTAGTGGGTGTTTTTTATAGACCAGCCAATAGTAACAGGGACATCGAGGAGCAGATAGGGAGACAGATTCTGGAAAGGTGTAATAATAACAGGGTTGTCATGGTGGGAGATTTTAATTTCCGAAATATTCATTGGTGTCTCCCTAGAGCAAGGGGTTTAGATGGGGTGGGATTTGTTAGGTGTGTTCAGGAAGCTAGACAAGCCTACAAGGCTGTACTTGATCTGGTATTGGGAAATGAACCTGGTCAGGTGTCAGGTCTCTCAGTGTGAGGGCATTTTGGAGTTAGTGATCACAATTCTATCTCCTTTACAATAGCATTGGAGAGGGATAGGAACAGACAAGTTAGGAAAGTGTTTAATTGGAGTAAGGAGATTGAAGCTATCAGGCAGGAACTTGGAAGCATAAATTGGGAACAGACATTCTCAGGGAAATGTACAGCAGAAATGTGGCAAATGTTCAGGGGCTATTTCATGGTGCTATGCATAGGTACGTTCCAATGAGACAGGGAAAGGATAGTAAGGTATAGGAGCCATGGTGTACAAAGGCTGTTGAAAATCTAGTCAAAGAAGAAAAGAAAAGCTTACAAAAGATTCAAAAAAAATAGGTAAAGATAGGGACCTAAAGATTACAAGGCTAGCAGGAAGGAGCTTAAGAATGAAATTAGGAGAGCAAAAGGGGACATGAGAAGGCCTTGGTGAATAGGATTAAAGAAAACCCCAAGGCATTTTACAAGTATGTGGAGCAAGAGGATAAGACATGAGAGAGTAGGACCAATCAAGTGTGACAGTGGAAAAATGTGTATGGAACCGGAGGAGATAGCGGAGGTACTTAATAAATACTTTGCTTCAGTATTCACTACAGAAAAGGATTTTGGTGATTGTAGGGTTGACTTATAGCGGATTGAAAAGCTTGAGCATATAGACATTAGGAAGAAGATGTGCTGGAGCTTTTGGAAAGCATAAAGTTGGATAAGTCTCTGGGACCAGATGGGATGTACTCCAGGCTTCAGTGGGAGGCGAGGGTAGAGATTGATGAGCCTCTGGCGATGATCATTGGGGATGATGGAGGTTCTGGAGGATTGGAGGATTTCAGATGTTGTTCCCTTATTTGAGAAAGAGAGTAGAGATAGCCCAGGAAATTATAGACTAGTGAGTCTTACTTCAGTGGTTGGTAAGTTGATGGAAAAGATCCTGAGAGGCAGGATTTATGAACATTTGGAGAGGCATAATATAATTAGGAATAATCAGCATGGCTTTGTCAAAGGCAGGTCACGCCTTATGAGCCTGATAGAATGTTTTGAGGATGTGACTAAACACGTTGATGAAGGGGTAGAATAGTAGATGTGGTGTATCTGGATTTCAGCAAGGCATTTGATAAGGTACCCCATACAAGGCTTATTGAGAAAGTAATGAGGCGTGGGATCCAAGAGGACCTTGCTTTGTGGATCGAGGACTGACTTGCCCACAGAAGGCAAAGTGTGGTTGTAGACTAGTCATACTCTCTGCATGGAGGTCGGTCACCAGTGGTGTGCCTCAGGGATCTGTTCTGGGACCCTTAGTCTTCATGATTTTTATAAATAACCTGGATGAGGAAGTGGAGGGATGGGTTAGTAAATTTGCAAATGCCACAAAGGTTAGTGGTGTTGTGGATAGCGTGGAGAGTTGTCAGAGATTACAGCGGGACATCGATAGGATGCAAAACTGGGCTGAGAAGTGGCAGATGGCGTTCAACCCAAGTACGTGTGAGGTGGTTCATTTTGCTAGGTCAAGTATGATGGCAGAATATAGTATTAATGGTAATACTCTTGGCAGTGTGGAGGATCAGAGGGATCTTGGGGTCTGAGTCCATAGGACACTCAAAGTTGTTGTGCAGGTTGACTCTGCATTGATCTTCATCAATCATGGGATTGAGTTTAAGAGCCGAGAGGTAATGTTGCAGCTATATAGGACCTGGTCAAATTCCACTTGTAGTACTGTGCTCAGTTCTGGTCGCCTCACTACAGGAAGGATGTGGAAACCATAGAAAGGGTGCAGAGGAGATTTACAAGGATGCTGCCTGGATTGGGGAGCATGCCTTATGAGAATAGGTTGAGTGAACTCGGCCTTTTCTCCTTGGAGTGACGGAGGATGAGAGGTGACCTGATAGAGGTGTATAAGTTGATGAGAGGCTTTGATCGTGTGGATAGTCAGAGGCTTTTTCCCAGGGCCGAAATGACTAACAGGAGAGGGTATAGTTTTAAGGTGCTTGGAAGTAGATACAGAGGAGATGTCAGGGGTAAATTTTTTATGCAGAGGGTGGTGAGTGTGTGGAATGGGCTTCTGGTGACAGTGGTGGAGACAGACACTATCGATAAGATCTTTTCAGAGACTCCTGGATAGGTACATGGAGTTTAGAAAAATAGAAGGCTATGGGTAACCTGAGGTAATTTCTGAAGTAAGTACGTGTTTGGCACAGTATAGTGGGTCGAAGGGCCTGTATTGTGCTGTAGGTTTTTTGTGTTCCTCTATGTTTCTAAACACAAAAGGGCCCATTATTATTAAACAATCAAATGTGCAGAGGCTAGAGCTCAAATCTTCCAAAAGGCATATTCACCGATCCTCAGCTCCACTTGGGCTCCATCGAATTGTGTTTCCCCACCGGATTGAATCCTACAACTGGTTCTCTCCAGTGTCTTCTATCTTCATCTCCCACTGAAAATGGCAGAGCCCCACCACCAGTATCAGTCACAAAACCAATCCCCCAGCCTCTCTAGAACCTTCTCCCCATTCTACTCTCCTGATTGGATGGCCCACATTCCTAAGCATCGCTTATCTTTAACAGTAACTCAAACACTGGTTCTACAGAAAGACCTTTATATGAAATACTCTTCGAAATTAACAGATACAACGAAAGTTAGGGACACCCAAATGAAAGGCTCCAAGAACATTAAAGTGGATGCTTGGTTCAGGGATTAATGGAAGCAGAATCCTAGGTTATGGGGCACTTGGTGAAAAAATATCCTGACTCTAAGCCTTGATGATAATGATCTTTGAGTGCACAAATTTTAAGATTTAAAATCTTTTATATTGTGGCGACCCACTTTCTGTGCAGGGGAACCGGCTCACAAATAGCCAGCACGCGGGGAGAGACTTTGGTAATGCACCTCTGACGTCATTTCTGCCCGGAGAGGGCGGGCGCTAGGGGTTAAATGCCAGCGCCGCGAAGTTTGAATAAACTAGTCTTGAAACGGCTTACCAACTACGTGTCATCTCTAGTTCTGTATGTAGTACATCGCTACATTGGTGACCCTGACGGTCCAAACGGGATTTGGACCAAAGATGACCGACTCTTCATCTGTTCACGCAGATTCACTAAAACTGCCGACTTTCTGGACGCTGCGACCACGCGTGTGGTTTAGCCAAGCAGAAGCCCAGTTCCAGATTCGGCAGATATCTTCTGATTCCACGCGTTACTATCACGTGGTGAGCGTCCTTGACCAGGAGACGGCTGCCCAGGTTGCGGATTTCATACAGTCGCCCCCAGAAGAAGGCAAATATGAAGCATTCAAAGTGCTGCTCATTGGGACCTTTGGCCTCTCACGGCGTGAGCGGGGTGCCCGCCTGCTTCACCTGGACGGTTTGGGAGACAGACTGCCGTCAGCATTATTGAACGAGATGCTGGCCCTGGCTGACGGACACAAGCCCTGCCTCATGTTCGAGCAAGCGTTCCTAGAGCAACAGCCCAAGGACATACATCTGCTGCTGGCTGACGCAGATTTCAGCGACCCCCGGAAGGTAGCGGCCCGGGCAGACGTGCTGTGGAAAGCCAAGAGGGAGAGCGTGGCATCCGTCGATCAGATTACCAGGCCACACGCCCAACAGCAGACCAGACCAGGCCCGGCAGGGGGGCGCACACAACACAGAGGCAGGAGTGAGGAGGGCAGTGAACAGTGGTGTTTCTACCACCAGCGGTGGGGCACAAAAGCCCGCCGTTGTCGCCCGCCCTGCAGGGCCAGCTGCCGCTAATGACTATGGCGGCTGGCCACCAGGACAGCCTCTTGTACATCTGGGACAAACAGTCGGGATGCCACTTCTTGGTCAACACCGGAGCGGAGATCAGCGTCTTGCCCCCGACGGGGTACGACACCCGTAACAGGAAGCCAGGACCCACCCTGAGGGCCGCAAACGACAGCACAATACGGACCTATGGCACCCGCACAGTGCAGCTGCAGTTCGGTGCCAGCCGGTTCACGTGGGACTTCACACTGGCCGCGGTGGCCCAACCACTCCTGGGGGTGGACTTCTTGCGAGCTCACAGCCTGTTGGTCGACTTGCAAGGGAAAAGACTGGTACATGCCGAGACTTTCCAGACATTCTCCCTGGGTGAAGCCAAGTTGCCGGCCCCACACCTGGACTCATCACGCTGTCGGACAACGAATTCACCAGAATCCTGGCGGGCTTCCCATCCATTCTGGCACCGCAGTTCATGGCAGCTATGCCCAGACACGGGGTTCAGCACCACATACCGACCCAGGGACCACCCCTCCACTCCCGCGCACCAAGTCTCCCCCTGGAAAAGCTCCGCCTGGCGAAAGAGGAGTTCAAGAGGATGGAGGAATTGGGGATAATACGGAGGTCTGACAGCCCATGGGCCTCCCCCCTGCACATGGTGCCCAAAGCAGCCGGGGGTTGGAGATCATGCGGCGACTACCGCAGACTGAACGAGGCTACCACTCCAGACCGCTACCCCGTGCAGCACATACAGGACTTTGCAGCAAAGCTGCACAGGGCAAGATTCTTTTCCAAAGTAGACCTCGTCTGGGGATACCATCAAATCCCAGTGCACCCTGAAGACATCCCCAAAACGGCACTCATCACCCCGTTTGGCCTGTTCTAGTTCCTCCGAATGCCATTCAGCCTGAAGAATGCCGCACAGACGTTCCAGCGGCTAATGGATGCGGTGGGACGTGACCTGGACTTTGCGTTCATCTATTTGGATGACATCCTTATAGCCAGCAGTTGTCGTCAGGAGCATCTGTCCCACCTCCGCCTGCTCTACTCCTGCCTGAGTGATTTCGGCCTCACGATCAACCTGGCCAAATGCCAGTTCGGTCTCGATACCTTCGACTTCCTGGGCCACAGGATTACCACAGACAGGGCAACACCTCTGTCCGCCAAGGTAGACGCAATCCGCCACCTTGCCCGTCCCAACACAGTCAAAGGCCTGCAGGAGTTCGTTGGTATGGTGAACTTCTACCACCGTTTCCTCCCCTCAGCAGCCCGTATCATGCGCCCTTTGTACACCCTGATGTCGGGTAAAGGCAAGGACATTACTTGGGACGAGGAGGCCGCGGCCACTTTCATTAAAGCCAAGGAAGCCTTGGCAGATGCCGCGATGCTGGTGCACCCCAGAAAGGACGTTCCGACCGCCCTCACGGTGGACGCATTCAACACAGCAGTCGGTGGGGTGCTGGAGCAACTCATCGAGGGGCGCTGGCAACCCCTGGCGTTCTTCAGCAAGCACCTACGACCACCCGAACTCAAGTACAGTGCTTTCGACTGGGAGCTGTTGGCACTGTATCTGGCAATCCGGCATTTCAGGTACTTCTTAGAAGGCAGGCCGTTCACCGCGTTCACGAACCACAAACTGTTGACCTTCACGTTCACGAAGGTGTCTGATCCCTGGTCGACTCGCCAGCAGCGACATCGGTCCTACATCTCCAAGTACACGACGGACATCCAGCATGTCTCGGGAAAGGACAACGTCGTGGCGGATGCACTCTCCAGACCAGCTGTCCAGGCCCTGTCCCTGGGGGTGGACTATGCAGCACTGGCGGAGGCGCAGCAGGCAGACGACGAGATGCCCAGCTACAGGACTGCAGTCTCAGGTTTGCAGCTGCAGGACTTTCTCGTAGGCCCAGGTGATAGGACCCTCCTGTGCGACGTGGCTACCGGCCAACCTCGCCCCATCGTCCCGGCAGCCTGGAGGTGGCGAGTTTTCGACTCCATACACGGTTTGGTGCACCCATCTATCAGGACAACCGTCCAGCTGGTCTCCAGCAAGTTCGCGTGGCACGGACTTCGCAAGCAGGTCAGTGAATGGGCCAGAACGTGCGCACAGTGCCAAACAGCCAAGGTGCAGCGGCACACTAAAGCCCCGCCGCAGCAGTTCGAACCCACCCACCGGAGGTTCGACCACATTCATGTGGATATCATGGGCCCCCTACCAGTGTCCCAAGGAGCGTGGTACCTTCTAACTATGGTAGACCGGTTCACGAGGTGGCCAGAGGCGGTCCCGCTCACGGACACATCTGCCGATTCCTGCGCCCGAGCACTGATCGCAACCTGGGTAGCACGCTTCGGGGTACCGGCCCACATTACCTCTGACAGAGATGCCTAGTTCACCTCCAGCCTGTGGTCGGCTGTGGCCAGCCTGTTGGGAATGCAGCTGCACCACACAACTGCCTACCACCCACAGTCGAATGGACTAGTGGAACGCTTCCACCGTCACTTGAAGTCGGCGCTCATGGCCCACCTGAGAGGACCTAACTGGGTGGACGAGCTTCCCTGGGTCCTGCTTGGAATTCGTACAGCGCCCAAAGAGGATCTGCACGCCTCGTCGGCCGAGTTGGTGTACGGCGCACCCCTGGCCATCCCGGGAGAGTTCATACCAGCCCCAAGGGGGCAAGAGGAAGAACCCGCAGCAGTCCTGGACAGGCTACACGAAAGGCTCGGCAACCTGGCCCCCGTACCAGCTTCACAGCACAGACAGACCCCGACCCATGCACCCAAAGACCTGCAGGACTGTAAGTTTGTGTTTGTACGAAGGGGTGGACACTGGGCACCGCTACAGCGGCCGTACGAGGGGCCGTTCAAGGTGATCAACAACAACGGGTCCATGTACGTTCTGGACATTGGGGGAAAAGAGGAGGTTTTCACGGTGGACCGACTCAAACCAGCCCATGTAGACTTGGCGTGGCCGGTCGAGGTTCAGGCACCGCGGCGCAGAGACAGACCTCCCAAACAGAGGCTGATCCAGACTGTGGACATTGGGGGGGTGTATTGCTGGTTCTGTGGGGGGGTGGGTTATGTGGCGACCCACTTTCTGCGCAGGCGAACCGGCTCACAAATAGCCAGCGCGCGGGGAGAGACTTTGGTAATGCACCTCTGATGTCATTTCTGCCCGGAGAGGGCAGGCGTTAGGGATTAAATGCCAGCGCCGCGAAGTTTGAATAAACTAGCCTCGAAACGGCTTACCAACTGTGTGTCGTCTCTAGCTCTGTATGTAGTACATCGCTACAATATATTAAATTATTTAATAGAACAAGAATTCTTAATAAATCTGCGACTGCCTCCAGATGTTGGTCTAACTGTTGTCTGAAGAGGGGAATTTTGAATTAAAGTTCAGGTAAATATTACTGAGAACAAGGCAACGTTTGATATTAATTAAGAACAATGGGGGAAATTCTCTTACTGGCTAAATAAACATTTACAGTGTGAAGATGGCTGTAGTTCCTTGAGGTCAATGAGCTGGAAGACAGCTCGTGGGAACTGTTACCTCTTCTCCAAAAAAATGTGTATAAAATATGTACAACATTGGCCAGTTATTGAGCTGTTGTATTGCAAGATATAGATTTCCAATGAGAAGTACAGTTATGTCACACTTTAATACTGAATTTTCAATGTAGCCTGTGTGCAGAAAGCTGTACCTATATAGCTATAGATCTCTTAGATTCAGTACCATCTCTCTTGCATCCAGTTGTATAAGAGCTGCAATCTCTTATATAAATTTCACAAGACAAACATTGTTGAACAAATTACAAGTTGCAAAAAATATATGGATATTTCAAAATAACCGTAATCTGCTTAAGGGATAATGCACCATTGTACAGAATTATAATTGAATTGGTAATGACTTTGTGGACTCCAGAAAGGGTAAGATGAGGAAACACACACCAGTCCTCATGGAGGGATCAGAAGAGGAAAGAGTGAGCAATTTCTGAGGATCTATCCATGTCCAACGTACTGATGCAATTACAAAGAAGGTGCGACAGCAGCTATACTTCATTATGAGTTTGAGGAGATCTGGTATTTCAGCAAAGACAGTCGCAAATCTTTAAAGGTGTACCATGAAAATCATTCTAACTAGCTGCATCATCGTCTGATACGGGGGTTGGGGGTTGGCTACTGCACAGGATCGAAAGAAGCTGCAGAAAGTTGTGAATTCAGTCAGCTCCATCATGGACACTAGTTTCCATAGAATTGAAGGCATCTTCAAGGAGCGATGCCTCATAAAAGTGGCATCCATCATTAACAACCCCCGTTTTTAATATTATACACATACTTCCTGTAGTTCACAATTTTCATTGTACTGCAATATACTGTTGCCACAAAAACAACAAATTTCACGACAGTTACCAGGGATAGTAAACCTGATTCTGATAGACAAACATTGCTGAACAAATTGCATGTTGCAGAAATACGTGGATACAGTATTTGAAGATACTTCTCAATCTAATTAAAATGGATTAGGATGCAGTAGCAATGTAACAAAACACATTGATGATGGTAGAGCAATGGATGTAGTGTGTATGGATTTCAGTAAGACATTTGATAAGGTTCCCCATGCAAGGCTCATTCAGAACATAAGGAGGCATGGGATCCATGGAGACTTTGTCTGGTGGATTCAGAATTGGCTTGCCCACAGAAGGCAAAGGGACGCTGTAGATAGTTCATACTCTGCATGGAGGGCCGTGACCAGTGGTGTTCTGCAGTGATCTATTCTTTGTGATTATTATAAATGACCTGGATGAAAAAGTAAAAGGGTGGGTTAGTAAGTTTGCTGATGACACAAAGGTTGGGGGTGTTGTGGATAGTGTGGAGGGTTGTTGGAGGTTACAGCAGGACCTCGATAGGATGCAGAACTGGGCTGAGAAGTTGCAGATGGACTTCAACCCAAATGATGTGGTTCATTTTGATAGGTCAAATTTGAAGACAGAATATGATATTAATGATAGGACTCTTGACAGTGTGGAGGATCAGTGAGATCTTGGGTTCTGTGTCCATAGGACATTCAAAGCTGCTGTGCAGGTTGACTGTGTTGTTAAGAAGGCGTATGGTGTGTTGGCATTCATCAACCATGGGACTGAGTTCAAGAACCATGAGGTAATGTTACAGCTAAATAAGACTTTGGTCAGACCCCACTTGGAGTACTGTGCTCAGTTCTGGTCACCTTACTACAGGAAGGTTGTGGATATTACAGAGAGAGTGCAGAGGAGATTTACAAGGATGTTGCCTGGATTGGAGGGCATATCTTATGATAATAGGTTGAGTGTACTTGGCCTTGTCTCCTTGGAGTGACGAAGGGTGAGAGGTGACCTGGTAGAGGTGTATAAGATGATGAGGGACATTGATCACATGAATAGCCAGAGGCATTTTCCCAGGACTGAAATGGCTAATATGAGGGGGCATAGTTTTAAGGTGCTTGGAAATAGGTACTGAGGGTAAGTTCTTCACACAGAGTGGGGTGCTTGGAATGCATTGCTGCCAGCGGTGGTGGTGGAAGCGGATACAATAGGGTCATTTAAGAGCCTCTTAGATAGGTACATGGGGCTTTGTGTGCTAGGGAAATTCTAGGCAGTTTCTAGGATAGGTTACATGGTTGGCGCACCGTTGTGCGCTGAAGGGCCTGTAATGTGCTTTAGATTTCTATGTTATATTATTAAAATATGAGCTCTACAAAAATAACCCTGACGTGGTTAAGCAATAAGCCACCAAACATTGTACAGAATTATAATCTATTCGGTAATGAATGTGTTCCTAAAAGCATAATAGGAGGGGAAAATATTGAAAAGGATGGAGAAAGAAAAGGCAGTTAACTTACAATAGCTACCCACTTGCTGTCTTGGAAACAATATCTCTGATAATGTGGTTGTGGAGGAGATTTACTAAAATAGTTTCTTATAGTGTAGGAGACATTTCAACCTGTCAAAGCAATGTCAACAAATAATAGGAGCAGGAGTAGGCCATTCGAATTTTCGAGCCTGCACTGCCATTCAATCTGATCATGGCTGATCATCCACAATCAGTACCCCGTTCCTGCCTTCTCCCCATGTCCCTTGACTCCGCTGTCTTTAAGAGCTCTATCTAACTCTTTCTTGAAAGTATCCAGAGAATTGGCCTCCACTGCCTTCTGAGGCAGAGCATTCTATAGATCCACAACTCTCTGGGTGAAAAAGTTTTTCCTCAGTCTGGTGGAGCTGTAAGGAAGTATGTACAGTGCTTCAAAAGTTCTATCTTGAGCAAAGAATGGAGTAACTGGGTGTGACCCCTTGAGCAAAATTATGTAGGAGGAAATTAGATGGAGTTGCCCTAAAGTCTTGATGGGCCAAATGGCCTAATTCTGCTCCAATATGTAAAGGCTATGATCTAAAGGGCTGAGATTAGAACAAGTAAAAGAATCAGTTTCCAACAGTGGGATCAGAAGCCTGGGAACACAGACTTGAAATAGTTACCAAAAGACCAATCCAACATTTTGAAACCGGAAATGTAATTCAAAACTCAAAGAAAATATAAACGGTGAAAGGATATTCAGGTCTACTTCACCATTCCACATGATCACACCTCATCATCCACTGGAGGAATAGTTTCTGCCTTCCCCGCCACTTCTCAGATCTCCCCATATCCCATGATTCTTTTGACATTATGCAATATATCTATCTTCTCCTTGAATATCTGAATTTCTTCTGACTTCAGTTCAAACTGCCACACCCCTTATAGTCATAGAAAAATATAACACAAGAGGCCCTTTGGCCCATCTGGTCCGTGCCAAAACCATTTAAACTGCCTACTCCCGCCAACTTGCACTGGGACCATAGCCCGCCGTGCCCCATCCATCCATACACCTATCCAAACTTCTCTTGAACGTTGAAATTGAGCTCGTATGCACCAATTGTGCTGGCAGCTCATTCCACTCTCTCACAACCCTCTGACTGAACAAGTTTCTCCTCATGTTCCCTTGAAACTTTTTACCTTTCACCCTTAACCCATGACCTCGAGTTGTAGTCCTACCCAAGCTCAGTGTAAAAAGGCTGCCTGCATTTACACAGCAAGCCAGGCAGCATCTATAGGGAGAAGCGCTGTCGACGTTTCGGGCCGAGACTCTTCGTCAGGACTAACCGAAAGGAAAGATAGTAAGAGATTTGAAAGTAGTGGGGGGGAGGGGGAAATGTAAAATGATAGGAGAAGACCGGAGGGGGTGGGATGAAGCTAAGAGCTGGAAAGGTGATTGGCGAAAGTGATACAGAGCTGGAGAAGGGAAAGGATCATGGGATGGGAGGCCTAGGGAGAAAGAAAGGTGGGGGAAGCACCAGAGGGAGATGGAGTACAGGCAAACAACTAAATATGTCAGGGATGGGGTAAGAAGGGGAGGAGGGGCATTAACAGAAGTTAGAGAAGTCAATGTTCATGCCATCAGGTTGGAGGCTACCCAGCCGGTATATAAGGTGTTGTTCCTCCAACCTTAGTTTGGATTCATTTTGACAATAGAGGAGGCCATGGATAGACATATCAGAATGGGAATGGGACGTGGAATTAAAATGTGTGGCCACTGGGAGATCCTGCTTTTTCTGGCGGACCGAGTGTAGGTGTTCAGCGAAACGGTCTCCCAGTCTGCGTCGGGTCTCACCAATATATAAAAGGCCACACCGTCCTGGCACTTATCCTTGTAAACGGAACAAGTTCTACACCTGCCCTTACACTTCCTCCCTCACCACCATTCAGGGCCCCAGACAGTCCTTCCAGGTGAGGTGACACTTCACCTGTGAGTCGGCTGGTGTGGTATACTGCGTCCGGTGCTCCCGGTGTGGCCTTTTATATATTGGTGAGAAATTTTTTATATATGGAGAGAAATTTTTTTTAAAAAACAGAAGAGCTTGGGAGACCTCATGTAGGATTCCCCAAAGGCTTCAGCAATGTCTCATACAACTTTAACATAACATCCCAGCTCCTGTACTCAATATATAGATTTATGAATACCAGTTTGCCAAAAGCTTTATGGCCCTGTCTACCTGTGATGCCGCTTTCAAGGGATTAGGGATCTATATTCCCAGATCCCTCTGTTCTACTGCACTGTCAGTGCCCTACCGCTCATCAGGTAAGACCTACCCTGGTTGGTCCTCCCAAAGTGCAAGACCTCACACTTGTCTGTATTAAATTCTGTGTACCATTTTTCAGTCCATTTTTCCATTTGGTCCAGATCCCACTGCAAGCTTTAATAGTCTTCTTCATTGTCCACTACACCCCCAATCTTTGTGTCATCTGCAAATCTCTTGATGCAGTTAATCATGTTATCATCCAGAGTGTTGATACAGATGACAAACAACGAAGGTTCCGCGCAAATGAGAAAATCTGCAGATGCTGGAAATCCAGAGCAACCCACCCAACATGCTGGAGGATCTCAGCAGGCCAAGCGGCATCTATGGAAAAGAGTAAACAATTGACGTTTCGGGCCGAGATCCTTCATCAGGACTGGAAATGGAGATGAGAAGTCAGTGTATGAAGGTGGGGGGAATGGAGGAGAAAGTACAAGGTGGTGGGTGATAGCTGAAACCAGGAGAGGGGGGTGGTGAAGTCGAGAGCTGGGAATGTGATTAGCGGAAGAGATAAAGGGCTGGAGAAGGGGAAATATGATACAAGAGGGTTGAAGACCATGGAAGAAAGGGAAAGGGGAGGAGTGCCAGAGCCAGGTATGGAGATAAGGTGAGACCGGAACAGTGAGGGGAAGGGAGCAGTTACTGGAAGTCCAATAAATTGATGTTCATGCCATCAGGTTGACGGCTACCCAGATAGAGTATAAGGCGTCGCTCCTCCAACCTGAGTGTGGCCTTATTGCAGCAGTAAAGGAGGCCATGGGTTGACAGTTCAGAAGTAGAATTGAAATGGGTTTGCACCAGGAGACCTTGCTTTTCCTGGTAGATGGAGTGAAGCAATCTCCCAATCTACGTCAGGTCTCAACAGTATACAGGAGGCTACACCAGGAGCACCGGATACAGTAAATGACCCCAGCAGACTCACAGATGAAGTGTTGCCTGGTCTGGAAGGACTATTTGGGGCCCTAAATGGTAGTGAGGGAGGAGGTGTAGGGGCAGGTATGACACTTGTTCCACTTGCAAGGGTAAGTACCAAGAGGGAGATCAGTGAGGCTGACAAGGGAGTCACTAGTGGGGGGAGGGTGATCCCTGGGGAAAGTGGGGAGGAAGGAAAGATGTATTTGGTGGCGGGATCCCATTGGAAATGGTGGAAGTTACAGAGAATTGTATGCTGGATGCAGAGGCCTGTGGTGGGTGAGGACAAGAGGAACCAGGACCCAGCACTGATCACTGAGACATTCCACTATTCACAGGCCTACAGTCAGAGAGGTGACTATCTACAAACAATCTCTGGCTTCTCCCACAAAGCCAATGTCTAACTCAATTTCCTACCCCACCTTGAATGTCAAGCAACTGAACCTTTTTGTCCAACCTCTCATGTGGAACCTTGTCTGAGTTCTTGTTAAAGTCCATGTAGACAACATCCACTGCCTTGCCTTCATCAACTTTCCTGGTAGCTTCTGCGACAAACCCTAGACATGACTTAGCGCGCACCAAGGTTTAAGATAGCGCTGGTAAAGGACAGCAGCAACTTGCAAACCAAACTAAACTACTAACTACTTTATTAATCATACTTTTTCTCACAATAAAATAGAACATCATAGAATAATATATGATAGAATAGGGAATAAAAATATCTATAAAGTCTATATAAACAAAGTAAATTAAACAAGTTTGCACGAAGAGAGAAAAAACTATGGAAGTAGTGGTTCGTGGGTTCCTTGTCCATTCAGAGATCTGATGACAAAGAGGAAGAGGCTGTTCCTGAATCACTGAATGTGTGCCTTCAGGCTCCTGTACCTCCTTCCTGATGGTAGCAATGAGAAGAGAATATGTCCTGGAACTGGGGTTATTGATGCTGGGTACCGCCTTTTAGAGGCTTCACCTTTTGAAAGTGTGCTCGATGCTGGTGTCCATGATGGAGTGACCAAGCTAACAACTTTCTGCAGCATTTCCCAATTCCGCCTTACCGCCATACCAGACATTAACTGCAACCAGTTAAACTGCTGTATATGATAGATCTGTAGAAATTTGCTAGAGTCTTTGGTGACATACCATACCTTCTCAGTCTCCTAATGAAATATAGGCACTAGTGTGCCTGTTTTTGTAATAGCATCAATATGTTTGGCTCAGGATAGATCCTCAGAAAATTTGACACCGTGGAACCTGAAACTGCTCACCCTTTCTAGTTCTGATTCCTTTACCCCCACCCCACCCTCATTCTAAGAATGAGATCTTAGGATCCTCGGAGTCACATGATAAAATAGGCCGTCGTCGGCATGGTTTCCTTCAGCGAGATAGACACAGGAGAATAGGTTGATGTTGTATACAGTCGGCCCTCCTTATCCGCGGGTTCAACCGACCACAGATCGGGAAAACCCGGAAGCTCTCTCTCCAGCACTCGTCGTTTGAGCATGTACAGAGTATTTTTTTCTTGTCATTATTCCCTAAACAATACAGTATAACAACTATTTACATAGCATTTACATTGTATTATGTACTGTATGTAATCTAGAGATGATTTAAAAGTACAGGCAGTCCCCAGGTTATGAACGAGTTCCATTCCTGAGTCCATCTTTAAGTCAGATTTGAAGTCGGAGCAGCTATATCCGGTATTATTTAGCATCAGTTAGTCAAACATTTGTGTTAGTATATAGTATATATATTTTACCTTTCTATGCATATAAAACACTTAAGAAATGTATGTATTTCAATAATTAAACCACTGCATTGCTTAGTAATAATTGTAGCTTTCATCGGGGCAGGGCCTTTCACATGCTCCATTAAAATTGTTCCGATTGTTGACCAACTGTAGCCTAATGCTTTTCCAATGACTGATGGCATCTCACCTCTTTCCAATCACTTTATTACTTCCACTTTATTTTCAATCATGATTGTGATTATTTTCGTGAACAGAAACACTGTGGATTCAGAGCTGCGCAGGGACCTAAAGTCCACCGCACTGAGACAGGTTAAATAAGGTCCGGGTTTCCGCTGGGTCCTAAAGACCACCGCAGTGGTCAGGTTAAATAAGGGACTTGAGCATCCGTGTTTTTTGGTATCAGTGGGGGGGGGGGGGGGGGCGGTGTGTTCAGGAACCAATCCCCCGCTGATGAGGAGGGCTGAGTGTGCTTGGATTTTCAGAGGGCCTTTGACAAGGTGCCACACCTGAGGCTGCTTAACAAGCTACGAGCCCATGGTATTACAGGAAAGATTCTAGCATGGATAAAGTAGTGGCTGATTGGCAGGAGGCAAAGAGTGGGAATAAAGGGAGCCTTTTCTGGCCAGCTTTCAGTGGACGTGGAGAAGCTGCTTCCTATGGTGGGAGGGTCTATGACCGCAGGACACTGCCTCATTATAGAGAGGCGTCCTTTTAGACCAGAGAAGAGGAGGGATTTCTTTAGCCAGAGAGTGGTGAATCTGTTGAATTCATTGCCATGGGCAGCTATGGAGGCCAAGCTTATATATATATATATTTAAGGCAGAGGTTGTTAGATTCTTGATTAGTCAGGGCATGAAGAGATACAGGAAGAAGGTATGAGATTAGGGATGAGAGGAAAAATTGGATCAGCCATGATGAAATGGCACAGCAGACTCAATGGGCTAAATGGCCTAATTCTGCTCCTATCTCTTATGGCTCTATTCCCCTGCCAATCTGGTTTAAACCGATCTAGCTTAAAAAAAAATGAAATGTAGCCGCTGTTTTGTAGCTACATCAGTATGCTGGGCCCAGGATAGATGTTCAGAGATGCTGACACCAGAGAACTTGAAACTGCTCACCCTTTCCACCTCTGATCCCTGGATGAGGACTTGTGTGTTCACGAGTTGCCACAAGGCGTTGTACTTGTGCTTGAAATATATTCTGTTGAAGTTGTTAAGTGTTAAATGCTCAGGTTGCTCTATTGAGTGTTTAGCATCAGTGCAATGTGGATTATTCGGTTTGTTTTATTTATTTATTGGCTGTAAAATGAGGTTGATTATCGGATGGAGTATTGTATGAAAAATCTAAAATCTATGTCCGTGCCGCCAAGCTCCCCCGAAGCTTGGTTACATTGGTGCTACACCGATAATCTCAGCAAGAGGGACATGAATTTGTGGTACCAAACCACTAAATTGAGTAGCAAAGGTTAGCACCTGCCTAATTTGTCATAGGTGAAGTGGAAATCTCTCATGTGAAAATTCACTTTTGACACATGAGGGCTGACTTTCTTCATATCTTAATTAGTACTGGAAATTTGTAATTTTTTTTGTCTCCCTTCTGTCTTGAACCTCCATCCCCTACTTTTTCCTTATTGAATGAAACATTATGTAGCTTATTTCCCAGTATAGACTCTGTATGGCAGAGTTAAAGGTCCTCCATTCTAACTGGCTATTGGCTCTGTTAAAGACCCAGATCCAGAAGAGAGGCCTGTGACTCATGTTTCAGCTCAAGTTCAGTTTTAATTATCATTCAATCATACACATGTATAGAGCTGAACAAAACAGCAGTCCTCCAGGCCAAGGTCAAAAACAGAGTACATACGGTCACTCACAGCACTCTGCACATATAGTGTCAATATGATGGGCTGGTTTTGGCACCGTTGGTCCCAGAGGCTGCTGAGCGAGGTTGTAGATCAAGGTGTGACCTGTAGACCAACGCTGCTGGGACACAAGCCGGGGACTGATCAACCCTGGCTGGGTGGCCTGGACAGGGGTGTCTGATGTTGGGTCACTGACGACGTGACACAGCAGTCCCTAGGATGTATCTCAGCATCATAAATGATCAAGACATAAATGCAGAATTGCAAGGTTGCAAATGATAATGTATATATAATGTGATGGTAGATTGCAGGGAGATCTTCGTCTGTTAGAAAAGGGGTATAAAATAGATTTCACTACAGATAAAAGTGAGGAGATGCATTTTGGGAAGTCAAACCAAAGAGGAACATGTACTATGAATAGCAGATACAAAATTTTGACAGAACTCAGCATGTCAGGCAGCATGTGGAAATGAATAAATAGTTGACGTTTTGGGCCGAGACCCTTCTTCAGGACTGAAGGCAGGCATAGCTGAGGCCCACGGGGGTACCCATGGATACACCTCGAGTCTGGAGAAAGTGGGAGAAGCCAAAGGAGAAATTGCTGAGGGTGAGGACCAGTTCTCCCAGACGGAGGAGGGTGGTGGAGGGGAACTAGTTGGTTAGTTCAGAAATGGAGAGCTTTAAGACCTTTTATGGAAGAGAGAAGTATATAGGGATTGGACATCCATGGTGAATCTGATGTAGTCAGCGCCAGGGAATTGAAAGTTGCTGAGGAGATGGATAGCATGAGGTGTTGCCAGAGATGGAGGACCCCCATCACTGCCCTAAAGACCAGCGGCGTAACGGCTAGTGTTGTCGTTCATCAGCGAATGCATTGGGTGTACGCGCTCAGGAATTGGATCATTATGTTGCAATGTACAAGTGGGGCTGCACTCAGAGTACTTTGTACAATTTTGCCCAGGACGTGGATAAGCGGGAATGAGTGCAGAGAAGACTTGAGCTGCTGTTGCCAGGATTAGAGGGCTTGAGTTATGGAGACTGTTGCCTGGGCTAGGTCTTTATTCCTTGAAACATGGGATAATTAGGGATTACCTTATTGATGTATTTAAAATCATGATGGGCTTAGATAAGATGGATACTTCTGCCCTTTCCCCAGGGTAGGGAGTCCAAAGCTAAGGGCGTCGATTTAAGGTGAGAGTGGAAGATTTGACAGTGACTGAGGGGCAACATTTTCACATGGAGAATCGTGAATATCTGGAATGATCAAAGTTCAAAGTAAATTTATTGTCAAAGTACATATACAGTATGCTACCCTGAGATTCATTTTCTTGTGGGCATGCGCAATAAATATATTGAATAATAGGCATAACAGAATCAATGAAAGGCAGCCCAATTAAGGCATTCAACTAGACAACAAGCTGCGCAAATCAAAAAATAAGCAATAAATATCGAAAACATGAGATGAAGAGTCCTTGAAAGTGAGTCCGTGGATTGTAGGAGCAGTTCAGTGTTGGAGCTGAGTGAAGTTACTGCCTTTTGTTCAATAGCCCGATGGTCAAAGTATAAACAACCGTTCCTGAACCTGAGGCTCCTGTAGCATCTTCTTCATGGCATTGGTGAGAAGAGAGCAGCCCTGGGTGATGGGGGGACCCTGATGATGGACGCTGCTTTCCCACGACAGTGTTTCATGTAGATGTGCTCGATGGGTTGGGAGGGCTTTACCCACAGTGGACTGTTTGAAGTGGATATGACTCGTGCTCTGCCGGAGGAAGTGACCGAGACAGGTGCAAAAGCATTTTGGAGAGGATGAGCTATGGGGGTGAATGCTGGAAACTGTAACTAGCTCGGAGAACAATGTGGTCAGCTTGGACTTGCTGGCATGAAAGGCTTGTATCTGCACTGCATTGGTCAATGACTCTGTCCCTTGAAGAGTGCACCATGTAGTTGTGAATGATTGCTACAACCGACACTATAAATGCCAACAGGTACAAGTATAAATTACTTAAAAGAGAATCAAACCAGATAACCTTATTGATATCATTTAATAGTAAAAAATTGATTTTTCTTTTACGTCTGAAGGAAATGAGTCAACCGAAACACCGTGGCTTGGAACTTGAGACCAGCAGTGAAAGGCTGATGCTTGCTGTTCATTATTTTAGATTGTCCACAGTGTTGGTGTGAGCTTTTAAACTGCAGGTTGTGGTTGTAAGTCAGAGCAGCATAGTGTATCCAACTGGAGAATGGAGACCTATTCTTGGAGCAGGTAACCAATAAACCTGGACCATAGCCCTCCATACCCCTATGTGGATGGGAGTGGTATGAAGGGCTGTGGTCAGGGTGCAGGCAGCTTAAGTGGTTTGGCACAGACTAGATGGGCCAAAGGGCATGTTAATGTGCTGTATTCTTCAATGATGTGATTGTGACATGCAAAGTCCAGACCTGGAAATAAACATTATGTTATTTAAATTAATGACAATAACAAAGAGAAAGATAACTCAAGAGGGAAACTAAAGTTGGGATAGAATTTCAAGGCAGAAAGATAAAATTTGCAAATCTCCAAAGTTTATAAAATGTGGTAAATGAAACTTCTTAAGCGTGTGGAAGTAAACTTTCATGTCAGAGGAATTGTTCAGCAGAAGTCAAGACTAGTATTCAACCTTGTCACACCAGTTGGTGCAGCCTTCTGTGCACTTTGAGGGGGACTTGATGGCAAGAGATAAAATTTTGGGTAGGAGATATTAAATGTTGTTTGACAATCAATAACAGCTGATAGCTCAGGAAGATTGTCCGGAATCAACTCAATAATACTGATCAGGACAATTCCGATTTAATCATCCTGCTGATCTGCCAGATTTTAGAGCGAGCACCAGGGCATCCATCAAAGTGCCCATTGCCTACAGTGCATTCTGGGATAGAGAGTGGGAAAAGCATCGGGATTCCTCATCCTGGTTGCTGTTCCCTGACTGTTAGAATGTGGATATGGTGACTTTTGTGTGACCCCCGATTAACCAGACTGCGGACACTAACCTCACAAAGCTGCGCATCAGTTATCATTTAGGGAACACACCAAAAGAAAAACTGAAGGTTTTTTAATGAAGCGTTGGTACTGTGTAAATGAGCAAAGAAAGTGTTTAAATATTGGGGAGCATGGCAGCATAGCAGTTAGCACAATGCTGTTACAGGTTGGGGCGTTCCAGAGTTCAGAGTTCAATTCTGGTGTCGTCTATAAGGAGCCTCTGTACGTCCTCCCTGGGGAACGCTGGGGTTTTCTCGGGTGCTCTGATTCCACTCCCCACCCCCCACAGTCCAAATATGTACAGGGTAGATTAATAGGTTATTTAATATGTCCAGTGTTTAGGTTAGGGTTAATCAGGTTTGTCGGGGGTTGTGCAGCGTGGCTCAAAGTGCAGGAAGGAATTACTCAGCAAATAAAGCATGGCAAGGTTGGGCTGGGTTCCATTAGCACAGTTAATTAAAGCAAAAAAAAAATCCATTCCTTAAAGGTTAATTGGTTGGAGATTAATTGGAAATCAGAATTACGAACACCAAAATCATTTCAATAATCTGATCAATTAAATTTGAAAACTTTATGATTACTTAGTAAAACCTGTCCAGTGACTTCACATGTGTGTTATAGGGTATTGTTAGAAATCTAGCATATGAGCAGATAATCAGAGGTTAGGCTGAAAAATTAATTTTTAAAGTTGTTTTTGTAGAAGGAAGGTGTCAGGGTTATGGTGGAGAAGCTTCAGTGCAGAAAAAGATAAATTTGCCAAGTTGGAGGAGCAGGAGATGTGAGATATGGAGGGATTGGAAAACGTAAATTTGGAAAACCGTGCAGATACATGAATTGTGGCAAAATGATGTCATGTAATGCCTTATTAAAAGATTAAAATATCACTGTTAAAAGTATCACAGTTCACACTTAAGAAGGTGCAACTTCTGCAGTGGGAGCTTCCTGGCAGTCAAAATATCACCTCTGGATTAAAAATTGACAGTGATCGAAAATAGTTGATGATTAATGGAATGGAAAAAGATACTTTTCTGAATTCATCTTCACGATGACTCTATTTAGGTAACAAGGGAAAAAAATCACATGGAATTCCTTTGACTATAAAGCAGAACAGTTTCAAACAGTCATTGCTGTTTCTTCTCTCAAAGTCTGAAAGTTCATCATGGCACCAATCTATTTGAATTAGTACACCAGCTCGATGGGCCAAATGACTTGATTCTGCTTCTGCATCTTATGGTCTTAGTCTCATTAAAAGTTCAAAGTAAATTTATTATCAAAGTACAACCCTCTGATTCTTTGTCTTACATGCATAATTAATAAATATATACAATATTAACCATTACAGAATCAATGGAAGACTGCGCCATCTTGGGTGTACAAACTGTTCAAAGACAAAAAGAATGAAATAATAAGTAAGTGATAAATATCAAGAATATAAGATAAAGAGCTCTTGAAAGTGAGTCCATTTTAGTGATGGGGCAAGTGAAGTTAAAAAAGGATCTAGAGCTGGAAGCCTGAGAAGAGTTTATTTGGGTGAAGTTATCCCCTCTGGTTCAAGAACCTAATGATTGTGGGGTAGTAATTGTTTCTGAACCTGGTGGTGTGAGTCCTGAGGCTCCTGTACCACCACCTTGATGACTGCAGTGAGAAGAGAGCATGGCATAGTGGTCAGGGTCCTTGAGAATTAGTAGCATTCATATCATTAGCAGCTTTCAGAAACGTTTAGAGAAAGTACTCAAGAGCTGAGGGCAGACAAATGGATCTTCAAATAGCTATGAAATAATTTACAGTGAACTATGAGATATGTATTGGCAAGGAATGAGTATCCATTGACTGAAATGGAAGATGACTATTCAGAAGGCATTTCCTATACTGACAATCTTGCTGGCAAACGTGCAGTCTCTGGTGAATAAAATCGATGATATCAGAGCTAGGGTACTCAATCAGAGGGACATTAGAGCTGCGTGTGTCCTTTGTTTCACGGAATCCTGGTTAACATCTTCCACACTGGATGCAGTGATTCAAATCGACAGGTTTACTATACACCGTCAGGATAGATCTATAGAGTCTCTCAAAAGCAGAGGTGGAGGAGTATGCCTCATGATAAACTCCTCTTGGTGCACAAATATATCTGTGCTACCATGAGAAATTTCCAGGATCATTTTGGTAGCGATATACATTCCACCTCAGGCCAATGTCAATCAGGCTTTAGATAATCTGAGCAATGGGATCAACACGCACAAAATAGTGCACCCTAACGTCTTCACCATCGTTTTGGGGGATTTTAACCCAGGCCAGTCTGAAAAAAATCACTAAACAACTACCATCAACATATCACTTGCAATACCAGAGGAAACAACACAGTGGACCATTGTTACACCATCATCAGGAATGCCTACCATGCTATTCCACACCCTCACTTCGGGAAGTCTGATCACCTGGCTGTTCTTCTACTCCCTGAGTATAGGTAGAGACTAAAGACTGCAGCACCAGCAGTGAGGACCAAGAAGGTTTGGACAAGGGAAGCACAGGAGTGCCTACGGGACTGCTTTGAATCACTGGACTGGACCGTTTGCTGCAGTTGTTATGGACTTCATTAAAACTTCATTAAAACCTGTGTGGATGGGTATGTGTCTATAAAGGCTTACCGTACATTCCCAAACCAAAAGCCGTGGATGAACCAGGAGGAACATCATCTCCTGAAGGCTGGATCTGTGGCATTCAAGTCTGGCGACCCAACGACCCAGGCCTATACCAGAAAACCAGGTATGACTTGTGGAGGGCTATTTCAGGGGCGAAGGGACAATTTTGAATGAGGTTGGAGGCGACATCAGCTGCACGGTAACTCTGGCAGGGTCTGCAGGACATTACTTCCTACAAAGCGAAACCCAATATCATGAATGGCAACGATGCTTCACTACCAGATGAGCTTTAATGCCTTCCTATGCACACTTTGAAAGAGATAACACAACTCCAGCTGTGAAGATCCCTGCTGCACCCAGTGACCCTGTGACCTCTGTCTCAGAGACCGATGTTAGGCTGTCCTTAAAGAGAGTCAACTCTTGCAAGATGGAAGGTCCCGATGGAGTACCTGGTAAGACTCTGAAAACCTGTGCCAACCAACTGGCGGGAGTATTCAAGGACATTTTCAGCCTCTCACTGATAAGGGAGGATACTCCCACTTGCTCCAAAAAGGCAACAATTCTACCAGTGCCAAAGAATAATAATGTGAGCTGCCTTAATGACTATCACCCAGTGGCACTCGCATCTACAGTGATGAAATGCTTTGAGACATTGTTCATGACTATTCTGAACTCCTGTCTCAGCGAGAATCTGGCCCCACTGAAATTTGCCTATTGCCACAATAGGTCAACTGCAGATGCAATCTCAATGACTCTTGGCACAGCCTTAGACCACCTGGACAATACAAACATTATGTCAGGTTGCTGTTGATAGAAGCAACCCAAGATGGAGCCGAGTAAATTTACGACCCTCTGCAGCTTCTTTCAGTCCTGTGCGATAGCCCCTCCATACCAGATAGTGATGCAGCCTGTCAGAATGCTCTCCACAGTACAACTATAGAAGTTTTTGAATGTTTTTGTTGACATTCCAAATCTCAATTTAACACCATCATTCTCACAATCCTGATTGATAAGTTACAGAACCTGGCCCTCTGTACCTCCCTCTGCAATTGGGTTCTTGACTTCCTAACTGGAAGACCACAGTCTGTGCGGATTGGTGATAATATCTCCTCCTCGCTGACTATCAACACTGGTGCATCTCAGAAGTGAATGCTTAGCCTACTGCTCTACACTCTTTATACCCAAGACTGTGTGGTTAGGCATAGCTCAAATAGCATCTATAAATGTGCCAATGATGCAACCATTGTTGGTAGAATCTCAGGTGGTGACGAGAGGGTGTACAAGAGTGAGATATGCCAACAGGTGGAGTGGTGCCACAGCGACAACCTGGCACTCAACGTCAGTAAGATGAAAGAGCTGATTGTGGACTTCAGGAAGGGTAAGACAAAGGAGCACATACCAATCCTCATAGAGGGATCAGAATAGTGAGAGTGAGCAGGTTCTGGTTCCTGGGTGTCAAGATCTCTGAGGACCTAACCTGAGCCCAACATACTGATGTAGTTATAAAGAAGGTAAGACAGAGACTATACTTCATTAGGAGTTTCACGAGATTTGGTATGTCAACAAAAACATTCAGAAACTTCTATAGATGTACCGCGGAGAGCATTTGGACAGATTGCATCACAGTCTGGTATGGGGGGTGGTTGGGGGTGGGGCTACTGCACAGAATTGAGAGAAACTGCAGAGGGTCGTAAATTTACTTGGCTCCATCTTGGGTACTAGCCTACAAAGTGCCCAGGACATCTTCAAGGAATGGTATTTCAGAAAGGCAGTGTCCATTATTAAGGACCCCCGTCACCCAGGACATGTCCTATTCTCATTGCTACCAGCAGGTAGGAGGTACTGAACCCTGAGGGTGCACCCTCAGCGATTCAGGAACATCTTCTTCCGCTCTGCCATAGAATTCCTAAATGAACATTGAACCCATGAACACTACCTCAATTTTTTTATATTATTTCTGTTTTTGCATGATTTTTAATCTGTTCAATAGACATATACGGTAACTGATTTATTTATTTTCTATACTTTGTATTGCATTGAACTGCTGCTGCTAAGTTAACAACTTCCACGCCAGTGATAATAGATCTGATTCTGATTTGATCGTTACTTCGACAGAGTACTTTGGGGTTGCTAAACTTTCAGAACTGAGACATTGGACAAAGGCTCCATTTGCAGTAGCTATTTGGAATGACTTAAAATATGTTATGACGCTATCTGGTGAAGGGCAGGGGAATTCTTCTGGTGTCCTGTGAATCATTTAACCTCAACCAGAGTTGCCAGAAACAGAACAGCTTGTCACTTATTGCATTGCTATTTTGCAAACTGACTGCTCCTTTGGAGCTATCTGAACATTAATATTTCTTCAAAGACACTGTTGATTAGAATCCATTGAGAGATGTCCTGCTATTCTCACAACATCTTATCCATGTAAATTGTGTGGTGTTGTTTGATACTTTGAACTTTGCTATTTTCTGACTAATAGGCAAGGCCACTTTTAAAACATATTTAGATCTTGGAGGCAGGCAGTAGCGTCTGATGCATCTGTCATTATATTTCAATGGGAATAAAAACCTGGATAAATTTCAAATAACTATCCATAGCTATAATGCTGCCTGATACAGAGCCTTGGTCTGAAATATCAACTGTTTATTCCCTTTCCATAGATGCTGCCTGACCTGTTGAGTTTTTCCAGTATTTTGTATGTGTTATTCCAGTTGCATCACATGTATTGTTCAAAGTTCAAGGTACAATTTATTATCCGACTACATACATGTCACCATTTACAACCCTGAGATTATTTTTCTGGAGACATACTTCACAAATCTCTCGAACAGTAACTGTAAACAGGATCAATGGACAATAAACTGTGCAAATTCACATATAAATATTTAGCAATAAATAACGAGCATGAAATAACAAGATAAAGAGTCCTTAAATGAGGCCATCAGTTGTGGGAACACCAAAAGTAGAATGTGCAGTTATCCTCTTTTGTTTGAGAACCTGATGGTTGAGGGATAGTAACTGTTCTTAAAGATGAAAGATCAAAGTTGGAGGAAGACATGCAGCACCTTAAATCTGTTCCACTGCTCAATAAGGACCTTGGCTGATTTTCTAGTTTCATTACACATTCCTGCTATTATACACCCAATATGTCTCAATTTCAAGATTGTCCATCTATCAATTCCAGCAATAAAATTACTTGCCATCTGCCTCGATTTTTCAACATGTAAATAAACTTCAAATTGGAGCTTATTCGGCAAAAACTGCTACAGGACTTTGTAAGATTTTAAATCCCGCTGGAGCTTTAATGTCAAGGTCAAAGAATAACTCCAGAATTAAATTAGGGAATAGAATTCCAAAGAGGTTGAGTTTGAAATCCAGTGAATTCTAATTCTAATGCAATGTCAGAAGTTCAAATTAATTGTGAAAACAAGGTGGAGACAGTATCGTCTGACCAGCAGAAGTACTTTTATTTTACCTTGTTTATTTAAAGATACAGGGCAGAACAGGCCCTTCTGGCACAATGAGCCATGCTGCTCAACAACCCAACAATCTAATCTAGCCTAATCACAGGACAGTTCGCTTTGACCAATGAACCTACTAACTGGTGCAGCTTTGGACTGAGGAAGGACACCAGAACATCTGGAAGAGGCACATGTGCACAGGGGAAGAACATCCTTACAGAGGATGCTGGAATTGAACTCTGAACTCTGACACCCCGTGCTGTAAGTGTTGTGCCAACCATTACTAATAATTTAAAAGTTTACAGAAGAGACAGGAAAGTGCACAACACAGCCTAATGCCCACAAGTATATTGAAGTACAGAAGGTATAGCAGCAGAGTTAGACCATTTAGCCCATGAAGTCTGCTCTGCCATTTCATCATGGCTGATCCAATTTTCCTCTCAACCCCAGTCTTCTTCCAGTATCCCTTCATGCCCTAACCGATCAAGAATCTATCAACCTCTGAAATGGTGAAGCAGGCTCAATGGACCGAATGGCCTAATTCTGCTCCTATATCTAATGGTCTTATGGTCTTCTCCCTGTAACCCTTCATGTCCTGACCAGTCAAAAATCCATCAACTTCTGCCTTAAATATACATAAAGACTTGTCCTCACCTGCTGCCTACAGCAATGGAATGCACACATTCACCGCTCTCTGGCTAAAGAAATTCCTCCTCGTCTCTGTTCTAAAAGCACACCCCTACCAGACGGTAGATGAGGTCTACCCTCTGGCCCTCTGTCTGGGTAGCCTCCAGCCTGGTGGAATGAACATTGAAATCTCCAATTTCTGGTAATTCCCTCCCCCAGGTCCCCCTCTGCCTCTTTCAACTTTCTGCTTCTTTATCTCTACAGTTCTTTCATGCTTATCCCCTCCCCCTCCCCCCTTTATCTTTCCTCTGATTGGTTCTCCACCTGGCGCCTCTAGGCCCTACCCCCTCCCCTATCTCTATTACTGGGCTTCGGCCCTCTCTTCCCCCCCCCCCCCATTCCTGATGAAGGGTCTCGGCCTGAAATGTTGGCTACTCTTTTCTCATGGATGCTGCCTGACCTGCTGAGTTCTTCCAGCGTTGTGTACGTATTCTTTGATCCACAGCATTTGCAGTTGCATTTGTGTTTTGAGTCTACCTACAGGCCTTTCAGTTTCCCCAGAACCTTCTCTCTAGTTATGGTAACTTCACCCGCTTCATGACCCCTGATACCATACTGCTAGTGTCTTCCACCATGAAGATTGATGCAAAGTCCTTATTCAGTTCATCTGCCATTTCATTGTCCCCCATTACTACTTCTCCAGTATCATTTTCCAGTGGTCCAATATCCACTCTCCCTTCTCCTTTACACTTTATGTATCTGAAGAAATTTTTGATATCCTCTTTAATTTTATTGGCCAGCCTACTTTTGTATTCCACCTTTAACTTAAGGACATTTTTAGCTGTCTTCTGTTAGTTTTTAAAAGCTTCTAATCCTCTAACTCCCCACTAATTTTTGCTCTATTATATGCCCTCTCTTTGGGTTTTTTTATGTTGATTTTGACTTCTCTTGTTAGCCAGGGTTGTGGTTTCGTTCCTCTAGAGTTCTTCTTCCTCTTTGGGATATATATATCTGGTGCCTTCCAAAAAGCTTCAAGGAATTCCAGCCATTGCTACCCTACATTCAGTTCCATCATTCATATAAATAAATAAATGTCCAACATGTCCTTACCTAGGCTTACTGATGCACCATCAATAACTCTTGGAGACGTGAGGCGAGATATAGGCTTTTATTGGCTGGAAGAAAGAACAAGCAGCAATTGACCACCAGACTACATCCTGGAGACTGAGGCCGGGGCTGTGTCTCCAATCGCCTTTATACCGGGGTCTGTGGGAGGAGCCACAGGAGCAGTCAGCCGGGGGGGGGGCGTGTCCAGACAGGTATATGTAGTTCACCACACTTACCCATAGCCCTCTTTTTCTAAGTTCATTTACCTATATATTGTATATAAACTCTGTGTATGTATATTGCATTATACTACTGCCAAAAACAAAGTTCATGACACGTGGGTGATGATAAACCTGATTCTGATATACGTCTGTATTGTGGACTGAGAGTGGGAGGGGAATCATGGTTGGGAAAAGGGGAAGGGAGAGGGAAGGAAGGATGTGAGAAGCACCAGAGAGATATTCTGTAGTGATCAATAATCTAATTGTTTCGAATCAAATGACCTAGATTGGCATCTCAGGACTGGGTGTGTCTGCATACGCACCACCCACTCACCCTTGGAATTGCTTCTCTGCCGCCTGTCCCACTCCCCTCCTGCTGCACTCCGCCCTATATGTATGTATGTGTGCTGAGCCTTTATAGAGCTGGAACATTACCTCACAGCCCTTGAACTTAATCTCCAAACTAATGAGGACAAACACACCATATGCCTACTTAGCAACTCTTTCAACTTGCGCTGCAAATTTGTGAGATTTATGAATGTTAACCCAAGATCCCTCCATACCTTCACATTACTAAGACTCCTGCCATTAACCCCATATTCTGCCTTCCGGTTTGACCTTTCAAAATGAATCATTTTGCACTTCACCTTAAAATAGTTCCTTAAGATAGCTTTGAATAAATATGAATCTTGTGGGAGAATATTGCATTGGAGCAGGGCAATTTATGAGAGTTAATTTGGAACAATATATCTGACATAGGGACATAGAAAGTTACAGAACAAAACAGGCCATTCAGCCCATCTAGTCCATGCTGAGCCATTTACACCCATCGACCTGCACCAGGACCATAGCCCTCCTTACCATCCTTGTCCCTATCCAAGCTTCTCTTAAACATTGCAATCAAGCTTGCGTGCACCACTTACGCTGGCAGCTCGTTCCACACTCTCGCCACCTTTTCTACATTGGCGGCACAGCAGTGTCAAACTCCTGGGAGTGTACATCTAGCAGAATCTCTCATGGTCTCAGATCATATCCAACACAATCAAGAAAGCTCACTAATGCCCCTACTTTCTGTGGAGGCCGAAACAAGCTTCTGTATGCACGTCAATACCAGTGGCCCTCTATAGATGTGCAGTAGAGAGCATTCTAACAGGCTGCATCACAGCATGGTACAGAAACTGCACTGCACTGCACCGGACAGCAAGGCTCCACAACAGGTAGTCAGAACTGCCCAGTACATCACCAGCACCAGCCTACCCACCATCAAGGTCGTACAGTATATACAGAAAGATGCTGGAAAGAAGCCGGCAATATCATGAAGGATCTCACCCACAGAAACAGTTATTTTCCCCAAGCAGGAAGACCGATCAACACCTTCACTCACTACCCTACCCCCACTCTACTATATCATTTCTGTCAACGACGGTATGCAGACACTCCTGTGCCTAGTATTACTTTATATACATACAATCAGTCTATGTATAAGCTATCTTATGTATTTATATTTATTGTGCTGTTTATCTTACTGTGGGTTTTTGTTTTCGGCTGCACTGGATCCGGAGTAACAATTACTCCTTTCATTCCCCTTTATACTACTAGTGTATGTATGTACACTACTATGTATACTAGTGTATGTGAAATAAGACAGGAGCAGAATTAGGCTATTTGGCCCAAGTCTGCGCTGCCATTTCATCATGGCTGACTTATCTCCCTCAACCCCATTCTCCTGTTTTTCCCCATAACCTCAAGCGCCCTGACAAATCAAGAACTTATCAACCACAGCCTTAAATATACCCAATAACTTGTCCTCCACAGCCGGTCTGTGGCGATGAATTCCACAGATTCACCAGCCTCTAGCTAAAGAAGTTTTTCCTCATCTGTGTTCTAAATGGATGTCACTCAATCCTGAGGCTGTGTCCTCTGGTCCTAGCCTCAGCCATGATGGAAAACATCCTCTCCATACCCACTCTATCTAGACCTTGAAATATTCCCCCATCATTCTTCTAAACTCCAGCAAGTACAGGCCCAGTGCCATCAAGCACTTCTCATGCATGAACCCTTTCACTCCTGAAAACATTCTTATGAACCCCCTTTCCAATGCCAGAGTCAACATTTCGTAGATAAAGGGCCCCAAACTGCTCACAATACTCCCAAATACAATCTAACCAATGCCTTATAAAGCCTCAGTAGTATATCCTTGCTCTTGTATTATAATCCTCTTGAAATGAATGCTAACATTTAATTTACTTTCCTTAGCACCAACTCAACCCACAAGTTAATCTTTAGGGAATCCTACACGAGGATTCCCAAGTGCTTTTGTGCCTCAGATTGTTTGATGACATTAAATGGCATTAAACAATCTTGAATCATTGGCAAAGGGCAACTTTCCAGAGGACTGGTGAGTAGCTAATAGTATTCCATTATTCAAGAAGAAAATCAGGGATAATCGTAGTAACTGTAGACTGGTGAGTGTCATGTCAGTGATGAAGAAGTTATTGGAGAAGATCCTTATGGATGGGATTTATGAACCTTTGGAAAACGATGGCCTAATTATGGATAGTTTAATTAGCGTGGCTTTGTGTGAGCAAGTCTGTTCTTACCAACTTGATTGTGTTTTTCGAGGAGGTGATAAAGGTGGTTGATGTGGATGTTGTCTATATGGATTTTAGTAAAGGTTTAGACACTGTCCGTCATGGTAGGCTCATCCAGGAGATTAAGATACATGGGATCTCTGGTGAATTGACCGTTTGGATTCAGAAGATGGAGGGCAATGGTCTGGTGGTCTGTGACCAGTGGTGTTCCACATAGATCTGTACTCCGACATCTGTTGTGATATTATCAACGCGATTAAAATGTAAATGGGTGGATTATCATGCTCGCCAATGATGCAAAGATTGATTATGATTATGTAGAAGACAAGCAAATAATAGTGGGATATAGATTAGTTGCAAATATGGGTATGGGTGGAGAAATGGCAGATGGAGTTTAACCCAGCCAAATGTAAAGTCTTATACTTTGGGTGATCAAATGTAAATAGAAGGTACAGGTTTAGTGGTTTCCTCAAAGTGGCTACATAATTGATAGGTGGTAAAGAATACAAGGTACAGCCTAAATTTAATATCAAAGTATGTACAATATGTCACCATATACTACCCTGCGATTCATTTTCTAGTGGGCATTCACAGTTGAACAAAGAAATCCAATGGAATCAATAGTTTTCTCGACTAATAATGGCAAGGCATGTGGCTCAGCACTCAGGCCATGCTCTCTCCTTGCTGCTACCATCAGGAAGAAGATACAGGAGCCTCAAGACCCACACAAGCAGGTTCAGGAGCAGTCACTACCCCTCAACCATCAAGTTTTCGAACCAGAGGGGATAACTTCACTTGCCCCATCATTGAACTGTTCCCACAACCTATGGACTCACTTTCAAGGACTTTAAATCTCATGTTCTTGACATTTATTGCTTATTTATTCTTTGAATTTGACAGTCTGTTGTCTTTTGCACATTGTCCATCCTGTCGGGTGTGCTCTTTCTTTGATTCTATTATATTTCTTGTACTTGATGATTCCTCTGAAGAAAATTAATTGTACTGTTGTACATGGTGACATATATGGACCTGGATAATATATTTATTTTTAGAATTTGAGGAATTGGGTTTCAGAGCCAGGAACTTGCGTTACAGCTTTGTAAAACTCTAGTTAGGCCACATCTGGAGTATTGCTTCAGTTCTGGTCATCCATTAAAGGAAGAATATTAAGGCACTGGGGAGGGTACAGAAAAGGTTTTCCAGGATGCTATGTGGATTAGAAAACTATAAAGGAGAGTTTGGAAGAGCTTCGGTTGTTTCTGTCGATTGGTGGAAGCTAAGGTGTGATATAAATGCCTATAAGATTATGAGAGACAGAATAGATAGCTGATATCTTTTTCCCAGGGTTGAAATGTCTAATACCAGAGGGCACGCATTTAAGGTGTAATGGGTAAGGTTCAAAGGACATATGAGGCCAGTACTTTTTACACCAAGAGAGGTGGGTTACTAGAAAGCACTACCTGGGGTGGTGGTGAAGGCAAATACATTCAGGAGACCTTTAGAGGGGCACATGAATAGACAGGAAATGGCATTGCGCAGGCAGAAAGGTTTAGTTTGACATTTGATTATTAATAGGTTCTGCACAACAAGGGAACCCATCCTCTGCTATATGTTCTAATCTCCTGAAAGGTGCCAAACCTAGGGAAAATGAGAATTCATCCAGATAAAATTATCTGAAAATTCCTTCTTCAATTAAACTACCTGATCACAGGTAGCTGCGTAGCAATGGTGGAAAAAACGATTCTGTAAAAATAGCAAATGCTGTTAATACTCAGATCAATTATGTGACGAAACGGAAACGTTTAAAGTTAACCATTTCACTTCCTGCTGATGCTGCCAGGTCTGGTCAGTGCATTTTTTTTGTTTCTGATTTGGATTTCCAGCATCTGCATTTTCTTTTTGCTTTTCAAGATAATCTCTGTGACTGGATTATATCCTAAAAATGTATGCAGGTAAGAGATTGTGTGCAGTGGAGGAACCACTCTTTCCTTTCTATCTTCCATGTGGTACTAGGAAGGATTGTCTTTAACTTTGGTTTTCATAAGTCAGCTGTCATTCTTGGTAATGTCATTGTCTAAAGTGCCTTGCCAATGTATTTTAACTGTTATTTGCTAGGCTGCTATCTGGCTGCGTCACGGCCTGGTATGGAAACACCAATGCCTTTGGATGGAAAATCCTATAAAAGGTACTGGATTCAGCCCATTACATCACGGGTAAAGCCCTTCCAAACATTGAGCGCATCTACATGAAGTGCTGTTACAGGAAAACAGCATCCATCATCACAGATCCCCGCCACCCAGGCCATACTCTTTTCTCATTGCTGTCATCAGGTCGAAGGTACAAGAGTTCAGAACTAGCACCACCAGGTTCAAGAACAGATACTACCCCACAACCATCAGGCTTTTCAACAAAAAGCCTGCACTCCCTTGCCCATTCAGCAGACCATACAGTATCTATGGAAAAGAGTAAACAGTCAACATTCCCGCCCGAGACCCTTCATCAGGAATGGAAAGAAGATGAAAAGTTTGAGCAAGAAGGTGGCAGGAGAAAAGGACAAAGCACAAAAGTGGTAGGTAATAGTTGAAACTGGGAGAGGGGGAGGCAGTGAAGTAAAGGGCTGGGAAGGTGATAGGTGAAAGATAAAGGCTGGAGAAGGGAAATCTGACAGGAGAGCGTAGATGACCATGGAAGAAAGGGAAGGGGAGAAGCACCAAAGGGAGGTGATAAGGTAAGTTGAGAGAGGGAAATGGGAATGGTGAAGGGGGGGGGTGCAATTACTGGAGATATAGATGTTCATGCCATCAGGTTGGAAGCTACCCAGAATATAGGGTGCTGCTTCTCCAACCAGAGTGTGGACAGTAGATGGACAAGTTGGAATGGGAAGTAGAATTGAAGTGGGTGGCCACTGGGAGATCCCAGTTTTTCTGGAGGACAGGGTGTAGGTGCTCGGTGAAGCGGTCTCCCAATCTACGTTGGGCCTCGCCAATATACAGGAGGCCACACCTGGAGCAGCGGACACAGTATATGATCTCAACAGACTCACAGGTGAAGTGTTGCCTCACCTGGAAGGATCTTTTAAGGGCCCTGAATGGTGGTGAGGGAGGAGGTGTAGGGGCAGATATGGCGCTTGTTCTACCTGCAAGGTTAAGTGCTAGGAGGGAGATCAGTGGGAGGGATGAGTGGACTAGGGAGGCGCATAGGGAGCGATGCCTGGCAAAAGCAGAAAGTGGGGGAAGTGTGCTTTCTGATGGGATCCCATTGGACATGGCAGAATTTATGGAGAATTATGTGCCGGACGTGGAGGCTGGTGGGGTGGTAGGTGAGGATAAGGAACCCTATCACTGGTGATCTGCACAAAATAGAAGAGATGCAGGTGAGGGCACCTTTGGTGGTGGAGAAAGGAAAGTCCCTTTCTTTGAAGGAGGACATCTCATTAGTTCTGGAATGAAAAGCCTCATCCTGAGAATTGAAAGAAGGGAATGATATTTTTCCAGCTGACAGGGTGAGAAGATGTATAGACTAGGTAGCTGTGAGAATCAGTGAGTTTGTAAGAGATATCAGTAGATAAACTGTCTCCAGAGATGGAGACAGAGAAATTGAGAAAGGGGAGGGAGGTGTCAGAAATGGACCAGGTAAATTTGAGGGCAGGGTGGAAGGTAGAGACAAAGTTGATGTGGTCGACGAGCTCAGCCTGGGTGCAGGAAGCAGTCCCAATGCAGGCGTCAGGGAAAGTTGGGGAGTGATACCGGTGTAGGCTTGGAACATAGACCGTGCAACATAGCCAACAAAAAGACAGGCGTAGCTGGGACCCATGTGAGCGCCCGGGGCACCACACCTTATATTCCATCTGGGCAGCCTCCAACCTGATAGTATGAACGTCGATTTCTCAAACTTCTGATAATTGTCTCCCCCTTTCAACATTCCCAATCCCGTTTCCCTCTCTCACCTCCCTCTGCTAATCCCCTCTCCTTCCCTTTCTTCCATGGTCTTCTACCCTCTCCCATCAGATTCCCTCTCCTCCAGTCATTTATCTCTTTCCCAGCCCTTCACTTCACCCTTGCCCCTCTCCCAGTTTCACTTATCACATACCACCTTGTACTTCTTCCTCCCCTCCCTTACTTCTATCTTCTCATCTTTTTCCCAGCCCTGAAGAAGGGTCTTGGCCTGAAACATTGACAGTTGACTCTTTTCCATAGATGCTGCCTGCCTTGCTAAGTTCCAGCATTTTGATTGTGTTGTTTGAACTGAAGGGACTTGAATACAATCCATTAATCATTCCCTTTGATGAATACAGTTCATTTTCACATCTGATTTAAATGACCTAGCAGCAACCTTTAGAAAACAGCTTTATATTTTCTAGTTGGATGTATGAGTTTAAATCCAAAGCCATTGTAATGTTTGATATATTAATGAGCATTTTATTTTTTTTTCTTCCTACAGCTTTCTGTGCAACCATATTAATCAGACATGTACCTCGGAACCTGCAATGAATTAGCAAGGATTCCAGTTTGAACAAAATGACTGAGTTGTCTTAAAATTGCATATGTAACTTGTCAAGCATCCAAAGGTGACTCATTAATTTTTGTCACATATTATATGTGACGTAATGTGAAAGGGATGTTAAAATGGCTTCTAAAGTCTCCTGCTTGTATATTTTAACAGTTGTTTGTTGGGCCAGTGCTCTGTGGTACCTGAGTGCTACTCGCCCCTCGTCCTCCTTCGTTGGGCACAGTTCTTTTTCACGCATGATAGTCGAGAAAAAGAGTTTCAACTTTACTAACATTCGAACTCGGTCACTGAATCCACATAACTACAATTATCTTATTAATGAGCCAAACAAATGTGAGCAAATTAACCCTTTCTTAGTCATTCTTGTAAGCACAATGCACAAAGAGTTTGATGCACGGCAAGCGATCAGGGAGACTTGGGGAGATGAGAACAACTTCAAAGGGATCCAGCTGGTCACCCTGTTTCTGCTGGGGAGAAACACAGACCATGTTTTGAATGAAATGGTTGAGCAGGAGAGCCAGATTTTTCATGACATCATCGTGGAGGACTTTCTGGATTCCTATCACAACTTAACACTGAAAACGGTAATGGGTGTGAAGTGGGTCGCCAACTTCTGTTCAAAAGCCAAGTACGTAATGAAGACTGACAGTGATATATTTGTTAACATGGACAATTTGATCTATAAACTGCTCAAGCCGAACACAAAGCCCCGGAGGAGATATTTTACTGGTTATGTCATCAATGGAGGGCCTATACGGGATGTTCGCAGCAAATGGTACATGTCCAGAGACTTGTATCCAGACAACAATTACCCACCATTCTGTTCGGGAACAGGGTACGTATTTTCCACAGACGTGGCTGAAGCTATTTACAAGACCTCCCTTCACACGAGGATGCTGCACCTCGAGGATGTCTATGTTGGGCTATGCCTACGGAAACTTGGTATACATCCCTTTCAGAATAGTGGCTTCAATCACTGGAAGGTCTCGTACAGTCTCTGCAGGTATCGTAGAGTAATCACCGTACACCAGATATCTCCCGAAGAAATGCAGAGGATCTGGAATGAGATGTCAAGCAAAAAACACCTGCGTTGCTAAATGTAATATATCAAAGGTTTACAAGTGCTTCTAATTACCACTCAGATTTCTGTGTCAATTCATCCTGGAAAACGGTGAGAACATTCCTGCAACAGGAAAGTAGCTGAACTGTTCATTAGGAAACTCAACGACACAGGTATAAAAACTGAGTAGTTCAAGATAACAGATAATGACTGTTAATATTGTCATAATGAGGAAATGATTGACATGTTCTATCAATTATTGTACTGTCTAATTTAAGTAGAAAAAAGTTTAGTTCCTACTTCAAAGCAAGACACATGGATGGCCAGGGATTAACAGTGATATTGCTCAATGTGGTATCTTTTTATGATACCGTTATTGCTTATAATTATTACTTGCTTGAGGAATGTGCAGTTGCCAAGGTTTTCAACCTAAATTTCACTCTTGGTAATTAAGTATTTCATAAAAAATTGCACCCTGGTGCAAAAAATTTGAAGATCATAGATCTAGGGTAGAGTTTGGATTTGATAAACAAAACTCATACACAGTGTGACATGCTTGGCTTTCATTCTTGTTTAATTTCAAATGGATATTACTGCTTTTTTTTTAAAAAAAGTGTGTCTAATTGCCTTGAATGCATTATCAATTGTGCAAATAGCTGAAGGTATGCTAAACTATTGCATATTATCATTTGGCGCAGTTAAATATAAAAGTTGCATTTTAATGCACTCAATGTAAATTGAAATGACATTTAGTTATGGTAAGAAAGTAAGTTTTTAAACTGTGCATTGATCAACAGGTGATTTTTAATGGTGACATTATATGTATGCGTATGTGAAAGCATATAATCATGTATAATAGTAAAACTATGTTGTCAGTTTGTTTACAGAACAGACAATAGCAGTCATGTTATTTGGACTCTTATCAAGCTGAAAGTAGTTGGTATTCAAAATTAAGATTTGATCATTTCGATCCTCGTTGAAATACAACTTGCCATAGAGAGATGGATTGAGTATTTTGCAATTTTGTTATAGCTAGTGTATTCTATAGAACTGGAAAAGCAAAAAAAAAAAAGAACTGCAGTTGGTGGAAATCTGACGTTAAAGACTGGAAATCTTAGAAATGCCCAGCAGGTCAGGCAGCATCTGCAGAGAGACAAATAGAGATAATGTTTCAGATGAGTGAATTTCAAGAGTTTGCATTGGATAGCACAGGGGTTCCCAACCTAAGGTCCATGGACCCTTTGCTTCATGAGGTTGGTCCATAGCATTAAAAAATGAGATAGCAGTATTCCTATGTAATGCTGTGTGCTGGGTTAAAATGGAGCACAGACTTGATGTGTCAATAACTATTTCAGTAAATTGTTCAGAAAGTCAATTTTCTGTATATACAGTAAAATGTGATTCAATTGTAATTTTTACTTTTTGCATTTGAGTGTATATTTTAGCCATGTAAAGTAAATTATATTCAATTACAGAAAGTGGAGTTGAATAATCACAAGTAAGCAAAATCTGTTTGCTGTAAAACAGTGTGGTATCTATGGAACACCGTACATGTATTATTTGCAAATGTAAAATAAAAATGTTGTTAGTTTTAATTGTTTAAAAAATAATGAAAATGTCAACTAAATGCTATATTTTGTGTTTGTCTTTTCAAACTGATGATTTGGTGTGCTTTGTTCCTCAAACTTAGATTCATCTAAATACAGGTTTTGTGGCAAATTACAAGCACAGTTAATTAATGCAAATAATTATTTCTTGTTAATTATAATTAAATGTTAAACTTCTAAAAATACCCTATTAATAGATTTAATAATTAAAATTGATGTTTCTGGCATATTTTGGTATTATTAATAGTTTCCAGTCAAAATATTAATCTGTTCCCTTCAGTGAAAGGATCTATCATCAAAATGTTTATAATTCCCTTTCTTTCCATTGAGGATATATTTGTACATTTTACCTGCAAGGGATCTTAATGCTACCAGATATTAAATTATTTACATTATTTGCAAAATATCCTCTATCAGTCAACTTAGCTGATTATCTGTGCATTTCTAATTTTAAATACATCATTAGCATTTAACTTTGTACTTTACCTAATAAAAGAAATTCTAATTTCAAAGTAAATTCTATTAAGAGGTATTCTTCCTATTAGCAACTGACTTAATTACAGTAATTAAAATGTAATTTGCCTTGATTATGCAGGGTCACAACATATCTAATCATAGTTGGAAATATGTGATGCAACATGAAAAATGTGCAGGCAATTAAAACATATATACATTCATTAATGAAATCTAATACAAGTTATGTATAGAAGAGAAATATCAGGCTATAGGAGAAAAAATGTGAAAAGTTAATTAAGTTATAGTAATTTTATGAGAGCGATATCTTAATTATTGTGGAATGTTTATTAGTGATGGTACATTTGGATCACTTTCTATTGCTGAAATATGTTAAATATGTGCCAAAATAACTTCTATGCTAACCTATAAGAGATGAAAATTATTCATAAATTTCAAATGCCAACTCTTGTCATTGAAAGTTGTCATTTTAATTGTCATTTTAAAGACTTTAGCTTTTATAATAAGTTGTCTGATTGATTTGCAATCCAAAAATAAAAAAATTGAATTTGTAAACCATATTAATCATTTCTATGTTTTCCCCATTGGCTTGAACAAGCTAAAATTACCTTTGTTTATCAGGATCCAGAAACTTTAACAATTGTGGAACTCTGCATTTAATTTCACCCTTATCCCATGACCTTTAGTTGTGGTCTCACTCAATCTCAGTGGGGGGAATAGCTCGGAAAAATATTCTGCTGTGCTGATAAGAAGTAGTTGTTGAGTAAATTTCATACAAGTGAGATATTGGAACACCGTTTATGCCTAAAGTCATGAGGGTCAGATGTAACACATCCTGGATTGCTCAGAGAAGAAGTGGAATTTGCAGTGGTGTTCTTCATAATTGTCTAAATATCTGTGTGGACAAGGGTGGTCCCAGAGGATTTCAGCATGGTGAATGTAAGGATAAATCCAGCAAGTAGTGTTTAATCTTTATAGTGGGGAACTTATAAGAATTAATGGAGTGAATAACAAAGGAAAAATATGTACAGTCACTTAGACAAAGTACAAATTAATTAACGGAAGACTGCTTTTTTAAAAAAAAGTCAAATTACATTATACTAACCTGACTAACCTGTCTGAATGATATGAAGTATATCTGTAATCAAATCTTGATAGGAAGATTTGCTAATGCTACTTAGAAGTTTTGAAATTCGATGGGCAATTGGGGGGTAGGCTCTTGAGCAATAGACTGTGGTGGGGGAAATATTGTCGCCAAAGAGAACAAGTTTAGTAGTCAGCATAGCCAGGGCCACGGTAAAAGGAGAGGAAATACCATTGGTTTTAGACTGCATTTAGTTCAATGCATGAGGGTTACCAGGAAAAGTGGATAAACACAGTGTGTGGATTGGCTCTGGAGACTGGGATATTAGACTAGGCTTAAATTGAGGTGATGAGGATTGCTGGGGGGGGGTGTCTCAAAGGACCCCAGGGGCCTATTCTGTGCTGTATCTTTAAATAAAGCTGTGAAATATAGCAGAAGGACTCATAAGTTGTGGAGGCATGAATAAAAAAAATACCTTAGTGATAGAAAATAGCACAATAATCTTCTCAGACTGGAGGAAGTTAGTACTGTTCCATAAGGGTTATTTCTATAAATCAGAATCAGGTTTAATATCACCAGCAAATGTCATTGTTATGTGGCACCAGTGCATTGCAATACGTGATAATAAAAACTGAATTACAGTAAGTGTGTGTGCATTTGTGTAAAAAGACTGCTGAAAAAAGTTTTCACCCACCTGGGAAATGTTTGTTTTATTGTTTTACATTGAACCACAGTGAATTTAATTTGGCTTTTATGACACTGGTCAACAGAAAAGACTCTTTCATGTCAAAGTGCAAACAAATTTCTACACACTGGTCTAAATTTATTACAATTATTAAACACAGAATAATTGATTGCATGATTGGTCACCCCCTTCAAGTCAGTATTTAGAGATGTACCTTTGGCAGCAATTCCAGCCTCGAGTCTGTGTGGATAGGTCTCTATCAGCTTTGCACATCTGGACACTGCAAATTTTCCCAATTCTTCTTTATAAAACTGCTCATGTTCTGTCAGATTGCATGAGGGTTGTGAGTGAACAGCCCTTTTCAAATCCAGCCATAAATTCTCAATTGGATTGAGGTCTGAACTCTGACTTGGCCACTCCTGGACATTAACTTCGTTGTTTTTAAGCCATTCCTGTGTAGCTTTGGTTTTATGCTTGGGGTCATCGTCTTGCTGGAAAACAAATCTTCTCCCAAGTCGCAGATCTCTTGCAGACTACATCACATTTTCCTCCAAGATTTCACTGTATTTTGCTGCATTCATTTTACCCTCTACCTTCACAAGCCTTCCAAGGGCCTGATGCAGTGAAGCATCCCCACAGCATGATGCAGCCACCACCATGCTTCACAGTAGGGATGGTGCGTTTTTGATGTGCAGAGTTTGGCTTATGCCAAACATGGTGCTTAGCCTCAAACAAGAGAAAATCTACAGATGCTGGAAATCTGAGCAACACACAAAATGCTGGAGGAACTCGGCAGGCCAGACAGCATCTAGGGAAAAAAGTACAGTCGACGTTTTGGGCTGAAATCCTTTAGTAGGACTGGAGAAAATTGCTGAGGAGTAGATTGGAAGGGTGGGGAGAGAGAAATGCCAGGCGATAGGTGAAACTTGGAGGGGGAGGGATGAGGCAAAGAGCTAGGAAGTCACTTGGTGAAAGAGACAGGAGGCCATGGAAGAAAAAAGTGGGTGAGGGGAGCACCAGAGGGAGACTTAGTTTGATGGCCAAAAAGCTCAATTTTGGTTTCTTCAGACCATAGAACAACTTCCAGCTGACTTCAGAGTCTTTCACATGCCTTCTGGCCAACTCTAGCTGAGATTTCATTTTTCATTTCTCTTTGCCACATTCCCATAAAGCTGTTACTGGGGAAGCTTCTGGGCAACAGTTGTGTTTGCAGTCTCTCCTGTCTCAGCTTCTGAAGCTTGTAACTCCTCCAGAGTTATCACAGGTCTCTTGGTGGCCTCCCTCACTAGTCCCCTTCTTGCAAGGTCACTCAGTTTTTGAGGACAGCTTGCTCTAGGCAGATTTACAGCTGTGCCATATTCCTTCCATTTCTTGATGATTGACTTAACTGTACTCCAAGGGATATTCAGTGACTTGGAAATTTTCTTGTATCCATCTCCTCACTTGTGCTTTTCAATAATCTTTTTGTGGAGTTGCTTGGAGTGTTCTTTTGTTTTCAAGGGGCAGTTTTTGCCAGGACACTGACTCACCAGCAGTTGGACCTTCCAGATACAGGTGTATTTTTTACTACAGTCAATTGAAACACCTTGACTGCACATAGTGATCTCCATTTAACTAATTATGTGACTTTAAAATCAATTGACCGCATCAGTGATGATTTGGTATGTCATATCAAGGGGGTGAGGACTTATGCAATCAATTACTTTGTGTTTTATATTTGTAATTAATTTAAATCACTTGGTAGAGATCTGTTTTCACTTTGACACAAAAGAGTCTTCTGTTGATCAATGTAAAAAAAAGCCAGATTAAATCCACTGTGATTCCATATACTAAAACAATAAAACATGAAATTTTCCAAGGGGGCATGAATACTTTGTGTAGACAATATTTGTATAGACACTATGTGTGTGTGAGTGTGTGTGTATTAACTAAGTATAATATGTAAAATAAAAAGTAGTGAGGTAGTGTTCATGGGTTCAATGACCAATCAGAGGGGGAAGAAGTCATTCCTGAATCATTAAGTGTGTGCCTTCTGGCTTCTGTACCTTCTGCCTGATAGTAGCAATGAGAACAAGGCATGTCCTGGGTGATGGGGGTCATCGCTCCTTGAAGATATCCTGGATACTACAGCGACTAGTGCCCATGATGGAGCTGAGTGAGTTCACAACTTTCTACAGCTTATTTCAATCCTGTGCAGTGGCCCACTCCTCTTTCCATACCAGTGGGTGATGCAGCCTGTTAGAATGCTCTCCACAGTACATCTGTAGAAATTTGTGAGCGTCTTTGGTGACATACCTAATCTCCTCCAAATCCTAATGATATAGCGCCATATATTAATGATTTGGTTTGGGCTGTATAGGGAGTAATTTCAAAACTTGTAGGTGGGACTCGTATATAATTTCAGTGAACAGTGAGGAGGGATAGAATTAAAGGAGTCACGGTATGTTAGGGTGTGCAGCTATACGGAAGATGAAGGTTACTGCAGAAATGTGTGATGCATTTCAATAGGAAGAACAAGAGGAAATGAAATATAAATAGAAAATTATAAAGCAAGTATAGAGACCACCTGGGAATACATTTGCATGTCTTTAAAGGTGGCAGTTCATATTTTTTTGATAAATAGAAAGCTTTGGTTCTCAGATATTCAAAACACGCTTTTTTCCAATGCTGTGCAGTTGAGATTTTTTTCCTCTCACAATAAACTACAATTACTTTTTCTGGGTCATTGCACATCATTCTGGCAAAATGAGCAGTCATTTTTGCATCTAGGGTACATTGGAAGATGATATTCCCTCCGCGGCATTTCTTTGAGTCATAGAGAAGTGCAGCACAGAAACAGGCCCTTTGGCCCATCTAGTCCATGCTGTAACTACTTAATCTGCCTACTCCCACCGACTTGCAAGAGGGCCATAGCCCTCCATACGGGAAATCGAGCTTGCATGGACCACTTCTGCTGGCAACTCATTCAACACTCTCACCAACCTCTGAGTGAAGAAGTTTCCCCTCCTGTTCCCCTTCAACTTTTCACCTTTCACTCTTAACCCATGCCCTCTGGTTGTAGAGCCACCCAACCTCAGTAGAAAAAGCCTGTTTGCATTTACCTTATCTATCCCCCTCATAATTTTGTATACCTCTATCAGATCTCCTCTCAAACATCTATGTTCTAAAGAATACAGTCCTAACCTATTCAATCTTTCCTTGTAACTGGGTTTCCAGACCTGGCAACATCCTTGCAAATTGTCTCTACTCTTTCAACCTTGTTTATATCTTTCTTGTAGGTAGGTGACCAAAACTGCACATAATTCTCCAAATTAGGCCCCACCAATGTCTTATACAACTTCAACATAACATCCCATCACCTGTACTCAATACTTTGATTTATGAAGGCCAATGTGACAAAGCTTGCTTCAGGACCCTATCTACCTGTGACCCCACTTTAAGCAAATTATGTATCTATGTTCCCAGATCCCTTTGTTCTACCACACTCCTCAGTGTCCTACTGTTCACTGTGTAAGACTTACCCTGGTTGTCCACCTAATGTGGACCATTCTGAGATTTTGGCACATTTTGGGATGTTGTGGTCATGCTGTGTAGCACTGCATTGAGATTCTTGCCACTAATCAATAATTTAATCTTCAGTTCTCAGGTTATTTTCCAAACTCTCCTCTCACCCACCACTATACCAGAAGATCAGAGGGTACTTCTCGGCCTCCGTCGGTCGTAGTCGACCATGGGTACTGCGCCTCTGGTAGTCACTGGGAGTGGCTTCTCCAGGGCACAACCCAGAGCAGAGTTGATATGGAGATCCGTCTGTTGCCGATGCAGTGAGACTCCATGCTGATGACAGGTCCAAAGGAACGGCAAGAGTCGATACAGCTTGGTGCCAGCAGCATCGCAGGAGTTGCCGTGCCAGTGCTGGGTACAGCAATCAGCCGCCTTCGGGACTCCAATTCCGGATTTTTCCTCAGGGTTTACTCCCAAATCCTCTCCCGTGAACAGGCATAGCCACAAGGCAGCAGAGGTTTAAAATCGGAGTTTTCCCTCTCCTGGGTGAGCTACCATCTGTGGTTAATGAGCCCCATCTGCCCGGAGCAATTGGTTTTTAAGGTGCCAGTGGCCCACCTTTGCCCCTCTCCCGTCAGTGAGAACAGCTCTGCCGGGCAAAAGAGCTATGCAGCACATGAAGGCCAGGAGCTGGACTTGGTTGTCAGAGGCTGCTTGAGACGCACGCCATGAAGAGCATTTGTTTAGCAGTGGGAGCTCGTCCCCACTACCACCCTTCAGCTATGACTACCCTTCATGCTGTATCAGAGGATACAGAGTTTAGAACAGAGGTGAGGAGGAATTTCTTTAGCCAGAGAGTGGTGAATCTGTGGAATTTGTTGCCACAGGGTGAGGCCAAGTCATTGGGTGTATTGAAGGCAGAGGTTGATAGATTCTTAACTAGTCCTGGCAAGAAGGGATACGAAGAGAAGGCAGGAGATTGGGGCTGAGACGCAAATGGATCAGCCATGATGAAATGGTGGAGTAAAATCAATGGGCCAAATGGCCTAATTCTGCTCCTATCCCATATGCTTGTATGGTCTAACTTAATCCTCAGTCTTTGGGCTGCTTTCTAAACTCTCCTTTCACCCACCACTACACCGTCAGCATCTCCTGCACTAACTACCCATCACTTCCTGATATGCCAGAGAATTAATTTTTTTTCCTCTTCCCCCAGTTATCATTATCCAAAAATTCTGGCAGTATCCAAATTCTCTTTCCACTTTGTTTACCACATGTATGTTCTCTCCCTTTTCAGCCCCACCCTAGCCACCACATTGCTGTGCAATAGATTTCAGTCATTGTACAAACTAACGTAAAGGGCCTTCAAAACATCTGTCACTTAATAAAACTTGGAATTTAAGCATCAATATCTGTAAATATAGTGAGGATTTACAAGTAAGTGCAAACATTAAAAAATTATTTTTTAATGTTTGCATTTTAATGTCTGGCTGATTATGACACAACAACAGCCTCTTATTCAATGCCATTAAGACCGAGGAGCTGATTATTGGCTTTGAGTGGAGGGGGGAGGAAACTAGAGGAGGAGAGTGTCAGCAAATATAAATTCCTCGATATTACTATTACAGAGGACCTGTTCTGAGCCCAGCACATAAATGAAGGCGGCGGCACAGTAGTGATCTTCGTCCTTCAGAATGACATCTAAAACTTCGACTAACTTCTATGGATGCGTGGTGGAGAGTATATTGACTGGCTGCATCACAGCCTGGTATGGAAAAACCAATGCTCTTGAATGAAAGATCTTACAAGTAGTAATGAATGCAGCCCAGTCCATCACAGGTAAAGCCCTCCCCTCCATTGTGCACATAGACATGAAATGTTGACTCAGGAAAGCAGCATCCATCACCAGAGACTCCCACCACCCAGGTCATGCTCTTTTCTCACTACTGCTATCAGGAAGAAGGTGCAGTTGCCTCAGTACTCACACCACCAGGTTCAAAAACAATTACTACCCCTCAACCATCTTGAACCAAGGGGATAACTTCACCCCACTTCTCTTGCCCCATCATTGAAATGTTTCCACAACCTACAGACTCACTTTCAAGGACACTTCATCTCATGTTCTCGATATTTATTGCTTATTTATTTTTTTCTTTTTGTATTTGCATAGTTTGTTATCTTTTGCATATTTGGTTGTAAGCCCAAGTTCTTGTGGTGTTTCTGTTAAAGTATTATTCTATGGATTCATCGAGTATGCCCATAAGCAAATGAATCTCAGGATTGTATATTGTGACAAATATGTACTTTGATAATAAATTTACTTTGAACTTTAATGTGGGTTGCAGGGGGTAAAAACAGTGAAAGATTTCAGTAAGTCGGTGTTAGATCAGTATTAAGATTTATGACAGAAAAAGGTGATCTCAATTATGGATGAAATTGTGGTTTTGTCGGATCCTATCCAGCTTAGTAAGAAATAAATCTCATATTGAGGTAGCCGTTTATCTACAGATGTGAGGAAGCAGTGACAGAATATAAATCATTGATTTCTGTAGAAGGTTTATCATGCTAGATCACAAAAGCCAAATGCACAATCAAGCCTCACAGATATCACATCTCTGAATCCATCAAATACTGACATGATGGACCAACCAAGGTCTGGATTTCATTGCTTGGTCAAGGTTCTGATGCAAAACCTGTAACATTGCTACTTGAAGTTGACATTAAAAAAGCAACCCACATATATCATCCAGAACATTGATGTGAAATAACCAGTTAACTGTTCGAGACACGAGAGACTGCAGGTGCTGGGATCGGGAGGAATTCGGTGGGGGGTGAAGCAGATGCAGTGTCTGTGGGAGGAAAGACACCGTCACTATTTCAGTTCAAATGCAGGAAAATTTAGAACAGACAGACCAGATGGCCAGCACAGAGTGGAGAAGTGGAGTGCCATGAAAGGTGATTCAAACATGAGAAAATCTGCAGATGCTGGAAACACAAGTAACACACTAAATGCTGGAAGAATTCAACAGGCCAGGCAGCATCAATGGAGAAGAGTAAACAGTCAACGTTTCAGGCTGAGACTCTTCATTGGTCTCTTCCTGACACATTAGCTAGTTTAATTTAATTCCACGTCCCGTTCCTATTCTGATATGTCTATCCATGGCCTCCTCTATTGTCAAAATGAATCCAAACTCAGGTTGGAGGAACAACACCTTATATACCGGCTGGGTAGCCTCCAACCTGATGGCATGAACATTGACTTCTCTAACTTCCGTTAATGCCCCTCCTCCCCTTCTTACCCCATCCCTGACATATTTAGTTGTTTGCCTGTTCTCCATCTCCCTCTGGTGCTCCCCCCCTCCTTTCTTTCTCTTGAGGCCTCCCGTCCCATGATTCTTTCCCTTCTCCAGCTCTGTATCACTTTCACCAATCACCTTTCCAGCTCTTAGCTTCATCCCACTCCCTCCAGTCTTCTCCTATCATTTCGCATTTCCCCCTCCCCCCCACTACTTTCAAATCTCTTACTATCTTTCCTTTCGGTTAGTCCTGACGAAGGGTCTCAGCCCGAAACGTCGACAGCGCTTCTCCCTATAGATGCTGCCTAGCTTGCTGTGTTCTACCAGCACTTTGTGTGTGTTGTTGTTTGAATTTCCAGCATCTGCAGATTTCCTCGTGTTTGCACATTAGCTAGTTACTCTTTTTCCATAGATGCTGCCTGGCCTCCTGAGTTCCTCCATGTGTGCATTATTCTGAGGTAATTGGTCACTTTACAGCCTCTATCTATCATTCATCTCCCTCAGTCTTCCAATACCACCCCCGCTGACTTCCTCACTTAGTCATAGAAAACTACAGCACTGAAGCAGGCCTTTTGGCCCATTTAAACATTTAAAAAGCCTACTCCCATCAACCTACACCTGGACCATAACCCTCCATACCTCTCCTATCCATGTACCTTTCCAAACTTCTCTTAAACATTGAAGTTGAAATTGCATCCACCACTTTCTCTGGCAGCTCCTTCCACATGACTACGGCCTTCTGAGTGAAGAAGATTCCCCTCATCTTCCCCTTAAACATTTCACCTTTAACCCTTAACCCATGACCTTTAGTTATAGAGCCACCAAACCTCAGTAGAAAAAGCCTGCTTGCATTTACCCTATCTATATGCCTCCTAATTTTGTATACCTCTAACAAATATCCCCTCAATCTTTTATGTTCTAGGGAATAAAGTTCTAACTTATTTAATCTTTCCTTGTAACTTAGGTCCACCCATCCCAGCATCATTCTTGTAAATTTTCTTTGTATTCTTTCAATGTTATTTACATTTTTCCTGTAGGGAGGTGACCAAAACTGGACTCAATACTTCAGGCCTCACCAATGTCTTATAACATCAACATAACATCCCAACTCCTGGAGTCAGTACTTTGATCTACAAAAGCCAATCTGTCAAAAGCTTTCGTTATGAGCCTGTCTATATGTAACACCACTTTCAATAAGTTACTAACCTGTATTCCCAGTTCCCCTTGTTCTACTTCACCCCTCGGTGTCTTGCCGTTCACTGTGTAAGACTAACCCTGGTTGGTCCTCCCAAAGTGCAACATCCCACAATTGTCTGCCATTTTTCCATCTAGTTCAGATCTCACTGCGAGCTTTGATAATCTTCCTTGCTGTCCACTACACCCCCCAGACATGGTGTCATCCCATGAACTTGCTGATCCAGTTAACCACATCTTCAAGATCATTGACATAGATGAAAAAACAACAATGAACCCAACACAAATCCTTGCAGCACTGCCTCCAGTCAGATAGGCAACCCTCTACCCACCAGTTTCTGGCTCCTCCCACAAAGCCAATGTCTAATCCAATTTACTACTTGCTTTTGCCTTGCTGAAGTCCACGCAGACAACACCCATTGCCTTGTTTAAATCAACTTTCCTGCTAACTTCCTCAAAATACTATAAGATTGGTTAGACAGGACCCAACACACACACAGCCATGCTGACTATCCCTAATCACTTCCTGTCTATCCAAATGCTCATATATCCAGTGCCTTAAAATGCCTCCCAATAACTTTCCCACTGCTGCTGATGTCAAGCTCACCGGCCTATATTTTCTTGGCTTATTCTTCAAGTTTTTCTTACACAACGGAGCAACATTGGCTATCCTCCAGTCATCTGGTACCTCACTAGGGATGATTTCAGTCAAGTCAAGTTTATTGTCATTTCAACCACAAACTGCTGGTACAATACACAGTAATAATGAAACAACGTTCCTCCAGGACCCTGGTGCTACATGAAACAACACAAAAACTACACTAGACTATATGAGACAGCACAAGGCTACACTAGACTATGTAAAACAACCTAAAAACTGCACTAGACTGCAAACCTGCACAGGACTACATAAAGTGCACAAAACAGTGCAGGGCAGTACAATAATTAATAAACAAGACAATAGGCACAGTAGAAGACAAATTACAATATAATAAATTATTGTATTATTATAATAATTATTATAATATCTGAGTATTGAGGAGTCTGATGGCTTGGGGGAAGAAACTGTTACATAGTCTGGTCGTGAGAGCCTGAATGCTTCTGTACCTTTTGCCAGATGGCAGGAGGGAGAAGAGTTTGTATGAGGGGTGCATGGAGTCCTTCACAATACTGTTAGCTTTGCGGATGCAGCGTGTGGTGTAAATGTCTGTAATAGTGGGAAGAGAGACCCCGATGATCTTCTCAGCTGACCTCACTATCTGCTGCAGGTTCTTGCGATCCGAGATGATGCAATTTCTGAACCAGGCAGTGATGCAGCTGCTCAGGATGCTCTCAATACAACCCCTGTAGAATGTGATGAGGATGGGGGGGGGGGGGTGGGAGATGGACTTATGTCTGCAAGGGCCCCTGCATTTTCTGCACTTGTCTCCCACAGAGTCTGGGGGAACACCTTGTTAGGCCCTGGGGATTGGTTCACCCTTATTTGCCTCAAGACAGTAAACATCTCATTTTCTGTATTCTGTGTAGGGTCCATGATCTAGCTGCTGCTTCAACAGACACTATTTACTCTGTCTCCTGAGTAAGCACAGAAGCAAAATATCCATTTCAGATCTCCCCCATCTCTTTGGGCTCCACACATTGATTACCATTTTGATCTTCTAGGGGACCAATTTTGTCCTTTGCAACCATTTTGCTCCTAACGTATCTGTGGAAGCCCTTGGGATTCTCCTTCACCTTGTTTGCTAGGGCAACCTCATGCCTTCCTTTCACCCTCCTGATTCTTTCATAAGTGTCCTCCTGCATTTCATATACTCAAGTACCTCATTTGTCTCTACCTGCAGTGCACCTACTTTTCTTTCTTAACCTGACCAGGGCTCCATTGTCTTTTGAAGAACCAGGCTCCGTGAACATACAAGTTTTGTACTCTCAAAATTTCACTTTTGAAGGCCTCCCAATTACCACTTACAGCTTTGCCAGAAAAGAGCCTGCCCAAATCCACACTTGGTAGGTCCTTTCCGGTACATAAAAGTTGTCCTTTCTCCTATTTAGATTTCAATCCACAGACCAGACTTATTCTTTTTCATAGTTACCTTGAAATTAATGGCAATATGATTACTACATGCAAAGTGTTCTCCTGCCCTCCTGTCACCTGCCCTGTCTTCTTCCCTAATAGGAGTCCAAGTATTGAATACTCTCTCATTGGGACTTATACATATTGGTTAAGGAAACTTTGCTGATACATTAGATAAACTCTGTTCCATCGAGCCCTTTTATAGTATGGGAGTCAATATGTGGAAAATTAAAATCACCTGCTGTCACAACCTTATGTTTCTTGCAACAGTCTGTGATCTCTCTACAAATTTCTTCGTCTAAATCCCATTAAATGTTTGGTAGACTATAATATAGCCCCTTTAATGTGATTGTATGTTTCTTATTCCTCAGTTCCACCCATAAGGCCTCTCCAGTCTATCCTGACAGCACTGCTGTGACATTTTCCCTGACTAGTAATGGCACTCTGCTCCTTTAATCCCTCCCACTCTATCACATCTAAAGCAATGGAACCCCAGAATATTGAGCTGTCAGTCCTGTCCTTCCTGCAACCAAGTCTCATTAATGGCTACAATATCACAATCCCAAGTTTTGATCCAAACCCTGAGCTAATCTGCCTTTTAAAACAAGAACAATAAACTGTCTCTGTACAGGTCCCACCTTTCCTGGACTACAGCCCAATGATCCAAAAATCTGAAGACCTCCCTCCTGCACCAACTCCCTAGCCAATTCTTAAACTGCATAATTTTCCGAGTTCTGGCCGCACTAGCACATGGCATGAGTAGCAATCCTGAGATCACAACCCTTGAGGTCCTGCCCTTTAACTTAGCAGCTAACTCCCTGAGCATACTTTGCAGAATCTGGTCCCTCTTCCTACACCTGTCCTTGGTACAGGTGTAAATTGGTAAATTGGCTGGCTGACAGGAAATAAAGATTAGCGATTAACGGGTCCCTTTTGGAATGGCAGGCTGTGACCAGTGGGGTACCGCAAGGTTCGGTGCTGGGACCGCGGCTGTTTACAATAAACATTAATGATTTAGATGAAGGGATTAAAAGTAACATTAGCAAATTTGCCGATGACACAAAGCTGGGTGGCAGTGTGAAATGTCAGGAGGATGTTATGAGAATGCAGGGTGACTTGGACAGGTTGGGTGAATGGGTGAATGTATGGCAGATGCAGTTTAATGTGGATAAATGTGAGGTTATCCACTTCAGTGGCAAGAACAGGAAGGCAGATTACTATCTAAATGGAGTCAAGTTAGGAAAAGGGGAAGCACAACGACATCCAGGTGTTCTTGTACATCAGTCAATGAAAGCAAGCATGCAGGTACAGCAGGCAGTGAAGAAAGCTAATGGCATGCTGGCCTTTATAACAAGAGGAATTGAGTATAGGAGTAAAGAGGTCCTTTTGCAGCTGTACAGGGCCCTGGTGAGACCCCACCTGGAGTATTGTGTGCAGTTTTGGTCTCCAAATTTGAGGAAGGACATTCTTGCTATTGAGGGAGTGCAGCGTAGGTTCACGAGGTTAATTCCCGGAATGGCGGGACTGTCATATGTTGAAAGATTGGAGCGACTAGGCTTGTATACACTGGAATTTAGAAGAATGAAAGGGGATCTGATTGAAACATATAAGATTATTAAGGGATTGGACACGCTGGAGTTAGGAAGCATGTTCCCACTGATGGGTGAGTCCAGAACTAGAGGCCACAGTTTAAGAATAAGGGGTAGGCCATTTAGAACAGAGATGCGGAAAAACTTTTTCACCCAGAGAGTGGTGGATATGTGGAATGCTCTGCCCCAGAAGGCAGTGGAGGCCAAGTCTCTGGATGCATTCAAGAGAGAGTTAGATAGAGCTCTTATAGATAGTGGGGTCAAGGGATATGGGGAGAGGGCAGGAACGGGGTACTGATTGTGTATGATCAGCCACGATCACAGTGAATGGTGGTGCTGGCTAGAAGGGACGAATGGCCTACTCCTGCACCTACTGTCTATTGTACCTACATGGACTATGACTTCTGGCCACTCATCCTCCCACGAGAATGCTGAGGACCTGATCCAAGATATCCTGGACCCTGGCAACCAGGAGGCAACATAGCACCCGGGAATCTTGTTCTCATCCATTGAACCTCCTTTCTTTCCCCCTAATGATTCCCCTATAACCACAACTCACCTTTTCTCCCCCCCTTTTCTGAGTCACAGAGCCAGACTGAGTGCCAGAGACCTGACCACTGTGACTAGGTCAACCCCTCCCCCCCCACCCACACCCCCCAGAAGTATCCAAAGTGGTATATCTGTTGTTGAGGGGGATGGCCACAGGGGTACTCTGCACTGGCTGTTTAACCCCTTTCCCTAACCTGACTGTCACCCAGTTTCCTGTGTCCTGCAGCTTTAGTGTAACTGTCTCTATATGCCCTGTCTATCAGCCCCTCAGCTCCCCCCCTCCCCCGTGATCCAGAGTTCATCCATTTCCAGGTCCAACTCCTTAACGCGTGGTGTTAGAAGCGGCAGCTGGATGCACTTTGTGCGGGTGATGTCATCAGGTCACTGGTCATCTCCCTGCCTCCTCACATCCCACAAGAAACCTGCTAACCTGCCTCGAATCCCTGCTGCACTAACCGTGCAGCTATAAAGAAGTAAACAATAAACAAACAGAAATAAATCTACCTGCAGCTTTTCGGCTTCTCCAGCTCAAGCCCCTCCTCGCTGAATCCTCGAAAAGATAAATCCTCAAATCTGCACTCCCAACACTGCCCGTTCCAACAATGGCTGCTCTGCTTGCCCCCGCCTGTTTTTATTTGCCCTTGCTACTGAATCCTGATCTCTATTTGGGTACTATTCAAATGATGAAACTCTCACAATGCGCATTTTAATGTACACTCGCTGACCTGTGCAAATCACCTCGAGTCGTTCCTGATTTCTGACTAGCCGCTGTTCAAACTTTCCTCTACATGGCACTACACTCCTGACAATTGCCTTGGAATCAGCTTGCCTCTTCTTTTCTCTCCCATTCCTCTCCTTCAATGTTGCAAAAACAGCGGAGCTGGTTGTGCATTCCAGGAGGAATGGAGACAGGCTAATCCCTATTGACATCATTGGATCTGGGGTTGAGAGGGTAAACAGCTTCAAATTGCTCGGCATCCACATCAGCGAGGACCTCACGTGGTCTGTACACACCAGCTGTGTGGTGAAAAGGCACAACAGTGACTCTTTCACCTCAGACGGTTGAGGAAGTTTGGTATGGGCCCCCAAATCCTAAGAACTTTCTACAGGGGCACAATTGAGAGCATCCTGACTGGCTGCATCACTGCCTGGTATGGGAACTGTACCTCCCTTAATCGCAGGATTCTGCAGAGAGTGGTACGGACAGCCCAGCGCATCTGTAGATAGAAATTCCCATGATTCAGGACATTTACAAAGACAGGTGTGAGAAAAGGGCCCAAAGGATCATTGGGGACCCGAGTCACCCCATCCACAATCTATTCCAGCTGCTACCATCCTGGAAAAGGTACCACAACATAAAAGCCAGGACCAATAGGTTCCAGGACAGTTTCTTCCACTAGGCCATCAGACTGATGAACTCACACTGATTTGAGTGTATTTCTATGTTACATTGACTGTTCTATTTAATGTAAATTATTATAAATTACTATGATTGCACATTGCACATTTAGACGGAGACCTAACATGAAAATTATTTACAAGTATGTGAAGGATGTAAGAAATAAAGTCAATGCAATTCAGTGCTGGCCATTGCACCTGCTTCTCAACACTCACTCCCCCCTCCCCCCCCCACCCCCGGCATTGATCAGAGTCACGTGAAGCCATGGGAGCAGGTGCTGGATGGTCATTTGAGGAGCTAGTGCATATCACAATCCTGGCTGTGCAACCGCTGATGCCAGGCAGGCAATCTCCGAAGAATATTGATAGTTACTGGGGTCACCTGTCTTGTAAAGACACTGCCCAGAAGAAGGCAATGGGCAAGCGACTTCTGTTAAAAAAAATTTGCCAAGGACAGACATGGTCGTGGAAAGACCATGATTGTCCACATCATAAGACATGGCACATAATGAATGTGCTCTGTAGAAAGGATGTAAAGTCCTTGTAAAATATTCAGAAACATTTGCCTGAACAGTGCAAGTTACAGAAAAAAATGTTCTGCAGTCAAAGGCTTAAACTGGAAGATATTTCCTTGGAACAAAAAAATTGGCAGGAGCCACCGTGATATTTTACCTTAAAGACGAGGACTTGTCAAGGATGCTCAAAATAATGAACACCTAAAGATAGTGAGGCAGGGCTGGTAGAATGGGCAAATATCAGAGACGTTACATTGACTGAGATTGGCAATAGAAACAAAGGTGTTGAAGCTTTTTCTTTAAATGTTAAAATGCATCAAGTAATGAACAGGTGGAATACTGATGATGTAGGAGGTTGAATCCATCAAGACAATACAGGTGAATAGGATCAGTACCTGAAAGAAAATAATTGCAGAGCGCTGAGATAGTTGTAGGTGACTGGAATTAGTTGTAATGCTTTCTGAGACCCTCCGTTGGTCGAGGTTGACCATGGGTTGTGTGTGTCAACTGTCTACATGATACGCAAGTCAGTATGCAAAAAAGTCAGGGCAGTACGACATGGAGAGCAAGCTGTTGCTTGTATAGCAGCCTCCCACTCTCCACGCTGCTGATGATTCCAAAGGAACAGCAGAGACCAATACAGTTTGGCACCAGTGGCTTCGCAGGAGATTACAAACACCTGGGGATACAAATGGACAATAAACTGCACTGGTCAAAGAACACCGAGGCTGTCTACAAAAAGGGTCAAAGCCATCTCCATTTCCTGAGGAGACTGAGGTCCTTTAACATCTGCTGGACGATGCAGAAGATGCTCTACGAGCCTGTGGTGGCCAGTGCTATCATGTTTGCTGTTGTGTGCTGGGGCAGCAGACACCAACAGAATCAACAAACTCATTCGTAAGGCCAGTGATGTTGTTGGGGTGGAACTGGACGCTCTGACGGTGGTGTCTGAAAAGAGGATGCTGTCCAAGTTGCATGCCATCTTGGACAATGTCTCCCATCCACTCCATAATGTACTGGTTAGGCACAGTACATTCAGCCAGAGACTCATTCCACCAAGATGTAACACTGAGCGTCATAGGAAGTCATTCCTGCCTGTGGCCATGAAACTTTACAACTCCTCCCTCAGAGTGTCAGACACCCTGAACCAATAGGCTGGTCCTGGACTTATTTCCACTTGGCATGATTAACTTATTATTATTTAATTAGTTATGGTTTTATATTGCTATATTTCTTCACTATTCTTGATTGGTGCGGCTGTAATGAAACCCAATTTCCCTCGGGATCAATAAAGAATGTGTCTGTCTGTCTGATACCAGTCAGCGTTGAACTCAACATAGGACGGCCCTAGGGACTCCAACTCGGGATTTTTCCCTCGGGGTTTACTCCCGAAGCCTTCCCTATGAGTTGTTATAGCAGCGAGGCAGCGGAGAGCTAACCTAAGCTGAGTGGTGAATGGCTTTTCTATGCTTTACTTCCTTACAATTTGGGGAACGGTCATCAATGCTCAGAGGAAATAAATTATGCTAAATAACAAACACACCACTAATCTGACAGAGTAGGAGAATAAATTAGTCAGGAAAAAACAAGAACTGGGAAAGTATCTTCCTCTAAATGTGTGGAAAAGAAGGAAGAGCATGACAAGAGGTAAGGCGTGAGGATTACCATGAGATATGAAAAAGTCTTCAAAACTATTTACAATGGCAAAGAGAAACTGAAGTCATTGAGAAATTTAAAATATAGTAAATTTCATGAAGAAAATACTGTAGTGAGAGTAATCTGTTACGAGATGGCTGAGATATGACAAGATTGGAACTGACAGTGATTGGCAGAAATACCATGTAAACTCTTTACTTCAATATCATCGTCATCATTATGTGCATGTTGTATGACATCGGTGTTCATGGGCTTCCATCTGTCTTTGTTCTGAGAAGGTCTAATAAGCTCTTCAAAACTTTTGCCTGCCTATCCCTTGATGCACGTCATGAATGTCATCCACTGCTGACCGCGACATTTTCTTCCATCAATTTTCCCATCACTGCAAAATTTTCGACCACCTCTTTCCTCAGTACATGTCTCAGATATTCCAGCTGATTGATGATATCAGCTGTCTTCTTATTCCGATTTTTCGCAACACTTCCTCATTTGTTATCCTGTCCTTCCACGATATTTTCATCATCCTTCCCAAAAACCACATTTCTGCAGCTTTGAGTCTTCCCTCATTCTACTCTGGTATTGTCCCAACTATGTTAGTGTGGAATGAACAAAGCACTGCAACACTCTTGAGTTTCGTATCCATAGAAATAATGTGATTCTTTAGCACCTTGCTCAAACGCTTCAACGTGCATTTAGCAATCCCAATCATTCTTCTAGCTTCATCATCAGCCCTCCCATCAGATGCATTGTGCTCCCTAAGTAATTGAACTTCCAGGTTTGTTTAATTGTTTTGGTGCCCAATTTCAGTTCACATTTCTGTATTTTTTCCCCTCTTAGTGACAACCATACATTCAGTCTTCTTGCAGTTGATTCTCAACTTTCTCTTTGCTCTTTCTTTGATGACCTTATCTGGTATTTCTTGGAGCTTTTCTTTAGAAGAATCTGGTATCGTCTGTGTATCATAGGTTGTTCAAATTATATCCACCAATTGTACCTAGAACACTACTAAATTTCTCTTAGCACCTCCTCGCTACCAAAGTTGAATAGGTTGGGTGAGAGAACACAGCCCTGTCTGACTCCTCTTTTAATCTGGACAAAACCACTGTCTCATTTTCAACTCCCATTCCTGCTCTTTGTTCCCAAACAAAATTTTGATACCTTTTCTATCTATGTCGAAGTGCTGAAGGAGTTTCATAAGCTCTTCATATTTCACATTATCAAAAGCTTTGGTATAATCGATGAAACATAGATTTCATAGACCTTGATCATGCACTCACAAATCATCTTTACTTCAGGGAAGTAAATTATATATTCTTAACTATTGAAATGCTGCACAGGATAAGCTCTTCTGGTCCTTTGAGCTATGCCACCCAGCAATCCCTGATTTAACACTAGTCTAATCACGGGACAATTTACAATGACCAATTAACCTACCAACCAGTACATCTTTGGACTGAAAGGGGAATTCGGAGAAAACATATATGGTCGCAGGGAGAATGTACAAACTCCTTGTAGGCAGTGGCAGGAACTGAACGCAGGATGACTCTGCTAATCACTATGCTACAATGCTGCCCAATTTTTTTTTGCCAGTGGGAGAGGAGGGATCGTTGCTCACTGCCTCTTAGGTGCGGTGGGGGGGGGAGCTGGGGGGGACTTTGGGGTTCTAACATTTAACTGTCATTCATTCTTTGGGGCACTTCTGTTTTCGAGGATGGTTGCGAAGAAAAAGAATTTCAGGATGTATGTATATTGTATACATTTCTCTGACATTAAGTTGTACATTTGAACCTTTGAATTAGGTGAATGAGCTATCAGAAGATTAGAAATGATATAACTGCATTTAAAGTAAAAGAGGCACTTCCTTAATATACTTTGCTCTGATGAATTATACCTGTGCCTTTTAAAATAACCTAAGAGATAATAAAACACTCCTATACAATTAATATTTCAATTGAAAAATATGTAGTGCTAGAGACCTGTCAGAGAGCTATTTTTAAAAAACAGGACTAGAACTTGTTCATAGAAGATGAATAAGCTAAGGAAAAATGGATGGAGAACGTGTGAGAGTGAGTGTGTGTGAGTGAGACAGACACACGCACGCACACACACACACACACCAGACACACACGGAAACCAATAAACATAGATTTCATCGTTCAGTTTTGCAAAATCAATGGGCATTGGCTCCTTTTTCCAAAGGGTAATGAGCTTTGGCAAGGCTGATATTTATCTAGAAATTCAAAATGCTTTTCAGAACATTGCACACTATTGATTAATAAAGGAACAGATCATTTGGAGTCAGGGAATATCTGGTCAACTTAATGGTGAGCACACAATTAAAAAGCTAATCAGAACAGCAGAAGATGAAAAATGGAGTGAAGAGTTTTATCAGAATCAGATTTAATATGTACTTTCATTTATTGTGCAGATCAATGCACTTATTTGCATTAATGATTTAGATCTCAGATCGCAAGACCTTGCGGCGGATAGTGAGGTCAACTGAAGGGATCATCGGGGTCTCTCTTCCCGCCATTACAGACATTTACACAACACGCTGCATCCACAAAGCTAACAGCATTGTGAAGGACCCCACACACCCCTCATACAAACTCTTCTCCCTCCTGCCATCTAGCAAAAGGTACCGAATCATTCGGGCTCTCACGACCAGACTGTGTAACAGTTTCTTCCCCAAAGCCATTAGACTCCTCAATTCCCAGAGTCTAGACACACACACACCATCCACTCCCTTTGCAATTTTTGCTCATTTCTTTCTCAATTCCTGCTAAACATTGTTTATATTTACATTTATCATTATATTGTAATTTGCCCTTTACTGTGCCTATTGTCTTGTTTATTAATTATTGTACTGTCTTGCACTGTTTTGTGCACTTCATGTAGTCCTGTGTAGGCCTGAAGTCTAATGCAGTTTTGTGTTGTTTCATGTAGCACCATGGTCCTGGAGGAACGTTGTCTCGTTTTTACTGTGTACTGTACCAGCAGTTATGGTTGAAATGACAATAAAAGCGACTTGACTTGAGATTCTGGAATCGGAATTCATTTCTCAATTTGTGAATGGGGCAAGATAACACAGCAGAAATCTGCAATTGGTTGTAAATACAGTATATTCCATCTGGTTAGCCTCCAACCTGATGGCATGAATATTAATTTCTCCTTCCAGTTAAAAAAATCCCTCCCTCTCCCCTCTTCCTCACTTTGGCCATTTTATCTCTTCTCACCTGCTTTCCCCCGGGTCCCCTCCTCCTTTCCCTTCTCCTCTGGTCTATTCTCCTTTCCTATCAGATTCTTTCTGCTCCAGCCTTTGACCTTTCCCACCTACCTGGCTTTACCAATCACCTTCCAAGCTAGCCTCCTTTTTATTCTGGCATCATCCCGCTTCCCTCTCAGTTTTGAAGAATCTCGGCCCGAAACGTCAACTATTTATTCATTTCCTTAGATCCTGCCTGATCTGCTAAGTTCCTCCAGTGTATTGTGTACATTGCTTTGGACTTGCAGCATTTTCAGACTTTCTCGTGTTTACAAAATAGATTGATGTTATCTTGCAGAATCGATTTGTGTTTGTGAAATGTTACATTGTTACAAATTACTTGAAAAGTAAAATCTAAGTGGGACATGAAAACAAAGGAATCAGAGGACATAGATAACTGATTAATTTTGGTCAAATTTGCAGTAGTATATACATTTCTACTCTTGTTATAAAACAATGAGGTACCGAGAGGGTTACAAACATAGTTATAAGGATGGTATCTGAAATTAAGGTTGTATCTCTTAGGCTGGGTTTCTTTCCTTCAACTGAAGAATGATCTAGTGGAGATGAAATTTGATGGGTGGATCACAGAGTAATCCCAATTTTCAGTTAGCTTTACAAAGTGAGACGGAAAATGCGCCGGTGGGGACAGCAGCTGCATTTCTTGGTGACTATTGCTTTTACCGGCCTTTTGCTTTTGATGCGCTGTTGCAGGTGACAGCCGGCTTGCATTGTACACCAGTCAGGTTCGTTGACATTTTTAAATAATTAATTTTGTGTTACCTTGCAATTGATAAAGTAGACGATTAAATGACACTTTGCACATTGCAGGTTTCTCAACAGCTTAAGGTAAGTTTAGTTTGACCAGAGAAGAATTGTGGGTTCAGTATGGATCTGAACTGCTGATGACAACAGGGCCACAGTGAAGTTAAACCTAGATTCCAGGGCTGTAAAGTACTGCCCTGGCAACTTTTTTTTTCTAAAGTTCTTTGCCCGTTGACTGAAGTTGGTATGATCTTCGTTATTCCACGGAAATCAGGGTGTAATATTCTACACAGGATTCTGAGGCAATTTTGTGGTATTTGGGGTGCATTTCTACTGAGGGACTGATGGAAGAAATCCACAAAGATAGGTGTTTGTATCATTTTGTGAAGAAGTCATCCTCTAGGCCATAATCTAGGATGCTTGGATCTTGAAGTCCCAAATATTCTCCGCTAGCGTGTGACCATAACTCATCAGCTTGAGTTCTTAATGGTCTTGTCTGGCTGGGAAACTTACTATGGTCCAGTTTTCTGACCAACCTTATGAAATTGATGATGTAATTACAGTCTGAGGGCCTTAAGCTGAAGCATGGATTCCCCCTGCTATTGTTAGCAGCCGATCACACAATTATTTAAAACTAACTCCATTCACCCTAAAACAACATTGAGATTTTCAACCCTGGAGGATTGTGGAGGATCAATCATTGCCTGCATTTGAAGCTCAGATTAATTGATTTCTGGGATATTGCAGGAAATTGCTGTTTGGATATGGTATCTGCCATTGATCACTGAAAGCTGGAGGGGCAGGATGACCCAATTTCTGTCGAGGTAGCTGAGTGGGTCATGTAGGGTGGGAGACAGATGGGCAGCTCCTTTGTAAAATTAAGATTACTTTTGAGTAGGGACTGTGCATTTTATTGTTCGTTTGTAATTGTGTATTCTTCAGTTTTTTTTCCAGCTCAGTTATTATGGAAGAGGGAAGAATTGCAATTTATTAGTGTGTTAAAGGATCAAGATATTTACAGTAATTCTAGAATTGTGTATGATATAATCATTTGCATAAATAGCAGGTCACATCTAATTATCCTTTCGTAGTCTGTATTTGAATACTTAGCATACTTATGCATGATGCATGAGGTTGTCTAATAAATGTAAATTTGAATAATTTATTTAATCCTTGTTTCTCTAAAATTAATTTAAAATGTGGCATTCAAGGTGGAACAAACTTGACGTGAAAAGCTTTCATTAAAACTCAGGAGCAATATTCAAAGGACCAACTATACCACTTACTTTTCTGGATGGTCCAATATATTGGGCAACTTGAAAAACACATCCCCTGCCCTTACCTATCTTTATTTATCCATCTATTTATTATTTGTTTATTCATTTATCCATATATTTATCTATTTATTTAGGTACCGTGTGGAATTGGCCCCATGAGCAGTACCGCCCAGCAACCCTCAAATTAACCCTAACCTAATCCCAGGACAACTTACAATAACCAAAGAACCTACTAAGCACTACGTCTTGGACTGTGGATGGAAACCAGAACACCTGGAGGAAACAGATGCGGTCACGGGAACGTACAAACTTTCTTACAGAAGACGCCTGAATTGAACTCCAAAGCCTCGAGCTGTAATAGTGTCACACTAACCACTACGCTACTGTGTTGAAGTGTTACTAACAATATAAAAACACATAGAAAAGACAGGAAAATTCTCAACACAACCTAATGTGAAGAAGGCAAATGCAATTTTGGCATTCATTTCTAGAGGCATAGAATACGAGAGCAGGGATGTGATGTTGAGGCTCTCTAAGGCACTCGTGTGACCACACCTGGAGTATTGTGTGCAGTTTTGGGCTCCTTATTTTAGAAAGGATATAATGACGTTGGAGAGGGTTCACAGAAGATTCACAAGAATTATTCCAGCAATGAAAGGGTTACCGTATGAGGAACGTTTGGCAGCTCTTGGGCTGTATTCCCTGGAGTTTAGGAGAATGAAGGGAGGGATCTCATAGAAACATTCCCAATCTGAAAAGGCCTGAACAGATTAGATATGGCAAAGTTATTTCCCATGATAGGGGATTCTAGGACAAGAGGGCACGACTTTAGGATTGAAGGACATCCATTTAGAACAGAGATGCGGAGAAATTACTTCAGTCAGAGGGTGTTAAATCTGTGGAATTTGTTGCTACGAATGGCTATGGAGGCCAAGTCATTGGGTGTATTTAAGACCGAGATAGATAGGTTCTTGATTAGCCAGGGCATCAAAGGGTATGGGGTGAAGGCAGGGGAGTGGGGATGACTGGAAGAATTGGGTCAGCCCATGATTGAATGGTGGAGTAGACTCGATGGGCCAAATGGCCTACTTCTGCTCCTATATCTTATGGTCTTAATACCCACATACATATTTGTTGCTCAAAGCTATGTCAAAGGCTCCTGAAGGATATTAGTTCCCTATGTCTTACTATATCAATTTATGATGACCAATTAGCCTACCAGCCGCTATGTCCTTGGACAATGGGAGGAAACTGGAGCAGTTGGAGAAAACCCCCTCAGTCAGGAGCAAACATACAGACTCCTTACAGGCAGCCGCGGGAATTGAACCCAGGTCAATGGTACTGTAAAGCATGTGTATTCAAAATACCTATGTGTATCAAAGGCAAATCCTTGAAACCAAAGGTATCCAGGACAGAGGCCCTGAGAGTCAGATATTCTTACTGAAAGAAATGAACCCACCCGCCCAAAGCAGGCTAGAATCCAAAGCATCCTGCCGATGCCCAGGTTATAGGGCTGTGCAAATCTCATGATTAACGGGGATAGCAACACTATTTTAATGAAATTATCACCAGGCAAAGCAAAACTAATCTTTATAAAAATGCAAAGTCAATTAAGTAGGAAAAAGAAAGAAGGGTCACAGAGAAGCCAAAGCAAAAAAAATGAGTAACTTCCAGTTGCTAGTTTATTAGCAACTGAATACTGGATAAATCGTCCTGGTGCCTGGTTTCAACCTGAAACATTGACGATATCTTTTCCCCTCCACAGGCGCTGCTTGACCTGCTGACTTCCCTCAGCAGGGCGCTAATCAAAATTCCAGGATCTGCCGTCTGTTAATCTCTTATGATTGTTATTAATATACATATTTATACACACATACTATTCATTTGATATGGGCTCTGTTGTATGACATAGGCAGTCATGGTCCCATGACCGTGGTTGTCTTTAGCAAATGTTTCTACAGAAGTGGTTTGCCATTGCTGCCTTCTGGGCAGTGTCTTTACAAGATTGGTGACCCCAGCCATTATCAATACTCTTCAGAGATTGTCTGCCTGGCATCAGTGGTCGCATAACCAGGACTTGTGATCTGCACCAGCTGCTCATATGACCATCCACCACCTGCTCCTGTAGCTTCACATGACCCTGATCAAGGGGCTAAGCGCCTCGCCCATGAGTAACCTGCAGGCTAGCAGAGTGAAGAAGCGTCTTACCCCTCCCTTTGACAGAGACATACCTCCATCCCACTATGTATTCATCTTGGTGACCTTTTTAAAACACACTATATTAAACCACACCAAACTGGCATTCCAAATCACATTACATTTAATCACATCAAAAAAAAACTTATGCATTTTGGGCAATTTTATCATTTCATGCTCCATTGGGGAGTTCTGCCAAGAAAGGAAATCCTGAATAATTATACGACAAGATTTTTAATCTATGACTGAAAACTAAAACATTTCCCCTGCCAGGAAAAGCAAGAAAATGAATTGATAGAATCTGCAGAATCTAAGTGGCAAAGATTCACTTTGATCCTTACAAATTTTTCTTCTTGCGATTTATTATGCTGTCAAAATTTGCTCAGGTTATCTAATGTAGGGAGACCTTTTGCAATAATGTCAAGAACTTTTGAACCTTTATATTGAGCAATGATATGGATGTTGCTTCATGTCAAATGTTTGTTTCGAAGTACACCTGGATATGTGATGATCAGTCCTACAATTTAAATCCTGAGCACTTGGTCTTGCAGTTTACAGCTATTAAGTGTTGGATTTTTCACCTATGAAATATTTGCAGAGTCTATTCAGAAACATTTTAATAGAATTCATTTTTTCCCTAACTGAATGCCTGCTGTATGAGTCCAGGATGATGAGTCAAGTTAACCATATAACAATCACAGCACGGAAACAGGCCATCTCGGCCCTCCTAGTCCATGCCGAACTCTTAATCTCACCTAGTCCCACCTACCCGCACTCAGCCCATAACCCTCCACTCCTTTCCTGTCCATATACCTATCCAATTTTACCTTAAATGACACAACTGAACTGGCCTCTACTACTTCTACAGGAAGCTCATTCCACACAGCTATCACTCTCTGAGTAAAGAAATACCCCCTCGTGTTTCCCTTAAACTTTTGCCCCCAACTCTCAAATCATGTCCTCTCGTTTGAATCTCTCCTACTCTCAATGGAAACAGCCTATTCACATCAACTCTATCTATCCCTCTCAAAATTTTAAATACCTCGATCAAATCCCCCCTCAACCTTCTACGCTCCAATGAATAGAGACCTAACTTGTTCAACCTTTCTCTGTAACTTAAGTGCTGAAACCCAGGTAACATCCTAATATATCGTCTCTGCACTCTCTCTAATTTATTGATATCTTTCCTATAATTCGGTGATCAGAACTGTACACAATATTCCAAATTTGGCCTTACCAATGCCTTGTACAATTTTAACATTACATCCCAACTTCTGTACTCAATGCTCTGATTTATAAAGGCCAGTGTTCCAAAAGCCTTCTTCACCACCCTATCTACATGAGACTCCACCTTCAGGGAACTATGCACTGTTATTCCTAGATCTCTCTGTTCCACTGCATTCCTCAATGCCCTACCATTTACCCTGTATGTTCTATTTGGATTATTCCTGCCAAAATGTAGAACCTCACACTTCTCAGCATTAAACTCCATCTGCCAACATTCAGGCCATTCTTCTAACTGGCATAAATCTCCCTGCAAGCTTTGAAAACCCACCTCATTATCCACAACACCTCCTACCTGAGTATCATCGGCATACTTACTAATCCAATTTACCACCCCACCATCCAGATCATTTATGTATATTACAAACAACATTGGGCCCAAAACAGATCCCTGAGGCACCCTGCTAGTCACCGGCCTCCATCCCGATAAACAATTATCCACCACTACTCTCTGGCGTCTCCCATCTAGCCACTGTTGAATCCATTTTATTACTCCAGCATTAATACCTAACGACTGAACCTTCTTAACAAACCTTCCATGTGGAACTTTGTCAAAGGCCTTGCTGAAGTCCATATAGACTACATCCACTGCCTTACCCTCGTCAACATTCCTCGTAACTTCTTCAAAAAATTCAATAAGGTTTGTCAAACATGACCTTCCATGCACAAATCCATGCTGGCTACTCCTAATCAGATCCTGTCTATCCAGATAATTATAAATACTATCTCTAAGAATACTTTTCATTAATTTACCCACCACTGATGTCAAACTGACAGGTCTATAATTTCCCACTAATAAGCCATCGATATATTCATCAAGAATACTTGCAAAGCAATTTCTCCAAAGTGCACCCTAATGATCAAAATACCACCAGAGATTAATCTTCCAAGTAAGTTTGTTCCAGGGCAAACTACGTATTGCAGCCACGACCATCAGGATACCAGTGGCAGTAAATGATACTTACGTTTGCAGTATTTCCAGGCTGGAAATGTTGGAATTATTTCTCAATTTACAATTACAGAAACCACAGATTCTCCAGCAGAGAACTGATTTCATCAAATTTGCACATACAGTGGAAGAAATGGATTTGTCAGAATTATAGGCACGCCAGGAAACATGAAGCCATAAGACCATAAGACATAGGAGCAGAATTAGACCATCTGGCCCATCAAGTTTGCTCTGCCATTCAATCATGGCTGATCTTTTTTTCTCTCCTCCTCAACCCCAGTTCTCGGCCTTCTCCCTGTAACCTTTGATGCCATGTCCAATCAAGAATCTATCAATCTCTTCCTTAAATACACCCAACAACCTAGACTCCGCAGTTGCACGTGGCAACAAATTCCACAAATTCACCACCCTTTGGCTAAACAAATCTCTCCACATCTCTATTTTGAAAGGGCGCCCCTCTATCCTGAGGCTGTGCCCTCTTGTCCTAGACTCTCCCACCATGGGAAACATCCTTTCCACATCTACTCTGTCTGGCTTTTCAACAAGTTTTGATGAGATCCCCCCTCATCCCTCTGAATTCTAGCAAGTACAGGGACCCTGAGCCATCAAATGTTCCTCATATGATAACCCTTTCATTCCTGGAATCATCCTTGTGAACCTCCTCTGGACCCTCTCCAATGCCAGCACATCTTTTCTAAGATGAGGGGCCCAGAACTGTTCACAATACTCAAGGTGAGGCCTCACCAGTGCCTTGTAAAGCCTTAGGCTCACATCCTGGCTCTTGTATTCTAGACCACTTGAAATGAATGCTAACATTGGCATTTGCCTTCCTCACCAACTTAATCTGACAGTTAACCTTCAGGGTGTTCTCCACAAGGATTCCCAAGACCCTTTGGATTTCAGATTTTCTGCCTGTTTAGGAAATAGTCCACACATTTAGTTCTACTACCAAAGTGCATGGTCATGCATTTTCCAACATTGCATTTCATTTGCCACTTTCTTGCTCATTCTCCTAATCTGTCCAAGTCCTTCTGCATCCTACCTGTTTCCTCAACACTATCTGCCCCTTCACCAATCTTCATATCATCTGCAAACTTGGCAACAAAGCCACCTATTCCATCATCTAAATTATTTATGTACAGCATTAAAAGAAGTGGTCCCAACACCGACCCCTGCTAAACACCACTAGTCAATGGCAGCCTACCAGAAAAGGGTCCTTTTCTTCCCACTCGCTGCCTCCTACCCATCAGCCAATGCTCTAACCATGTTAGTAACCTTCCTGTAATACTAATGTAAAAGCCAATGGCATTCATCTTGCTTGTTCCTCATTTGGAATCCTGGAGCATTCAGGAGTCATAGGACTTCATTCCCCGAATGACTGTGACCACATGCAGAGGTTTAAAAGCCATTGCCAAACATCTACTGAAATGTTATGTTTCACATTCCTCTGTGCCCACGAAGTTCAAAATCCACACCAGACCAAAGGGGAGTTCTTTGGAAACAGGGGCCTCCCTCTGACCGCCTGCTGTCTCCATGACGAAGCCCACACAGTGGAGAATACTCACGTGGTTTGATTCACATATCTTCTTCTGGTTTGTTTCCAGTACTGGAATTAGTCTGGAATTTATAGAAGGAAGCGTCTCCAAATTCTTGTTTGCATTTTGATCCCTAACGTGTATGACAATAGAACAGCGCAGCACGGAACATGCCCTTTGGCCCACAGTGTCAGTGCCAAACACGAGTTCAGTCCTTCCCAGTTCAAAGTAAATTTAATATCAAGGTACACATATGTCACCATAAGTTTCATGTACTTGTAGGCATATTCAATAATTCTATAGAATAATAACCACAACAAAATCAGTGGAAGACCACAACATGTGCATTCAACCAGTATGCAGAAGATAACAAACTCTACAATGCAAATAACAATAGTAAATAAACATGGAGGACATGAGATGAAGAGTCCTTGAAAGTGAATCCATCGGTTGTGGAAACAGTTTAGTGATGGGGTAAGTATAGTTGAGTGAAGTTATCCCTTTGGTATAAGAGCCTGATGTTTGAAGGGTAGTAACTGTTCTTGAACCCACTGGTATGAGTCCTGAAGCTCTTGTACCTTATTCCTGATGGCGGAAGTGAGAAGAGAGCACGTCCTGGGTGTTCGGGGTCCCTGATGATTGTTGCTGCTTTTCTGCGACAGTGTTTCACAGAGATTCCTCAATAGTTGGGAAGGCTTTACCTACGATGGACTGGGCTGTATCCAGTACTTTCTGTAGTATTTTCCATTCAAGACTTCCCATACCAGGCTGTGTTGCAGCCCATCAGTATACTCTCCACTACACATTGAGAGAAGTTTATCAAAGATTTAGATGTCATCAGAAGTGGGGGATCTGGTGATGACATTAATGGGCATCAAGGGTAAAGTTCGCAATAGTTAGAATCATGCTATGCACAAAATGGAAAACGGCTGTGCTTGTTGGAAGTCAGTCATCCAGCATGGGAGGATGAGTAAGAAGTGAGGAGATCTTAGGAAATAGTTTTCAACTAAGCATAGTACAACTACTCAGACAATGATTTAATAAACAAATATCCGCCACGGTAGTGTAGTAGTTAGCACAACACTTTACAGTACCAGTGATCCGGGTTCAATTCCCACCCTGCCTGTAAGCAGTTTGTATGCTCTCTTCTTCACCACATGGCTTTTCTTTGGGCATTCTGGCTTCCTCCTACAGTCCAAATTTCTTTCTCCAGAGGGTGGTGAATCTGTGGAATTCTTTTCCACACATGGCTGTCACTTGGTTATTTAAGGTGGTTGACAGGTTTTGATTAATCCGAGCATCAAAGGTTATGGGGGGGGGGGGGGGTGGGAGGGGGAAGGAGGTGGATGGAGAGGGGCAAGGCAGGAGAAATGAGTTTGAGAGGAATAGTGAATCAGCCATGATGGAATGGTGGAGAAGACTCAATGGGCTAAATGGACTAATTACATTCCCAGGTCCTATGGTCTGATTTCTACTTATAACGTTGTTACTGCTGCATCAGATTTCGTGTTTCCTCTTGGAAGATAAAAATGTATTAATGATGCTTCCATCTGTTGCTGGATGATGCAATTGTCCTGATTGAATTACTCACTGTATTTAGAAACATGGAAATGCATAACACAGAAATAGACCCTTTCCACCCACCTCATCCATGCTGATCCTAATGCCTATCTCTGCTGATACCATCAGGTCTGTATTCTTCTATACCTTTCCTATCCAAATGCCTTTTAATCATTATATCTACTTATAACATCTCTTCAGACAGCCAGGTCCAATTAGCTAATACTCTCTGTGTGGAAAAATTTAGATCCTCTTCAAAGCATCCCCTTCTCTCTTTTGCCCTATGATCCTAGAGCTCCTGCCTGGGGGGAAACAGAACTAATTTTCTATGCAACGCCCACACACAACGCTGGAGGTATTCAGCAGGTCATGCAGCATCTATGGAAATGTATAAACAGTTTTGTGCCTTCAGCATTTTGTGTGTGTTGTTGTGGATTTCCTGCATCAGCTGATCTATGTTCCTCTGAATCCTTAAGTAACCTTCGTCACTATTTATGACTCCACCAATTTTCATTGCAACTTACAAATCAGACTATTTACATTCTCGTATATATTACAAACAGGAGTGATCGTAGCAACATTGACTTCCAGTCAGAGGAACATCCATCAACCATTACCCTTTGCCTCCTACCACCCAGTATATTTTTCATCCAGTTTTCCAGTATGACTCAAACCCCTTAAGCTTTAAACTTTTGGATCAGCCATGTCTACCAGCCTGCATTTTCAATTTTCTTAGATAACTCCTCAAAAACTTGAATCTGATGTGTCTGACATTATCCCCCCTGCACAAAACTTTATTAATTTGTCCAAATCAGCCCCTGCCTTTCCATGTGAACATAAACTCTGTCCCTCGGAAACTTCTCCAACAACTTCACTACCATTTAAACAAGTGTCACTGACTTGTAGATTTCTGGCTTATCTGCACTGTTCTTTTTAAAGAAAGGCTCATTGTTAACTGTCCTCCAGTCTTCTGGTAGCTCACTCATGCCTACCCAAGATGCAAAAATTCTTTGTCAGAGCTCCAGCAAGTTCTCCTCCATGTCTCGTGGCATTTTGGGATAGATTCTAACAGACTCGGGGGATTTGTCCATTTTAATATTTCTGCAGATTTTCTAACTCCTCCTCTTTTCTGTTAGAGTAGATTAATGTGCTCCAGATTAACAGTGTACCCCTCATTCAATATCAAACAGGTTCCAGAATATCAGTGTACCCCTCATTCAATATCAGACAGGTTCCAGAATATCAGTGTACCCCTCATTCAATATCAAACAGTTTCCAGAATATCAGTGTACCCCTCATTCAATATCAAACAGGTTCCGGAATATCATTGTACCCCTCATTCAATATCAGACAGGTTCCAGAATATCAGTGTACCCCTCATTCAATATCAGACAGGTTCCGGAATATCGGTGTACCCCTCATTCAATATCAAACAGGTTCCAGAATATCAGTGTACCCCTCATTCAATATCAGACAGGTTCCGGAATATCGGTGTACCCCTCATTCAATATCAGACAGGTTCCAGAATATCAGTGTACCCCTCATTCAATATCAGACAGGTTCCAGAATATCGGTGTACCCCTCATTCAATATCGGACAGGTTCCGGAATATCAGTGTACCCCTCATTCAATATCAAACCGGTTCCAGAATATCAGTGTACCCATCATTCAATATCAAACAGGTTCCGGAATATCAGTGTACCCCTCATTCAATATCAAACAGGTTCCGGAATATCAGTGTACCCCTCATTCAATATCAAACAGGTTCCGGAATATCAGTGTACCCCTCATTCAATATCAGACAGGTTCCGGAATATCAGTGTACCCCTCAGTCAATATCAAACCTGTTTCAGAATATCAGTGTACCCCTCATTCAATCTCAAACCTGTTTCAGAATATCAGTGTACCCCTCATTCAATATCAAACCTGTTTCAGAATATCAGTGTACCCCTCATTCAATATCAAACCTGTTTCAGAATATGTGTACACCTCCCTAAACTCTTCAGGCTCCACAACTCTTTCTCTGTGAACACCAATGAGAAGTATTCACACAAGACCTCACTCACATTCTCTGACTACACAGATTTCCTCTTTTATCACCAGGGTAAATATGTTTTCCCCCCCTTAGAGTTTTTCTCTTGCTTCTAATATATGTAGAACGATTTTCAGGATCTCTTTAATAACACTCTCATACAGCATTTCATGGTTCCTTTTCACCCTCCTGCTTTATTTCTTAAATACTTTACTGCATCCCCTATAAGCCTCAAAGGACTTATTCTTGTACCTGATATATGCTTCATTTTCTCTGTGCAAACCTATAATAGCCTTTATTAACCAAGATTCCACTATCTCAGAGTGACATGCTAACTGTGAGCTCTTACTGAATAGCCTTTAAATGCCTCCACTTATTGAACTTTGTTTGCACCTCATATAGCTCTTCCCATTCTCCTTCTGTCAAAGTCTGTCTTGCTCTATTGAAATCTGCCCCCATTCTCTTTCCCTCACCTCCACTCCTCGCCCCTTTCCGTCCATCCCACCTCTTCACCCTCCCTGACCCTCTTGCCACATCCTTCCACCCTCCTAAGAATGAGGTTCAAGATTACGGGCAGCACAGTAGCATTGTGACCCAGGGTTCAATTCCCACTGCTGCCTGTAAGAGGTCTGTACATTCAACCTCTGGCTGTGTGGGTTTCCTCTGGGTGCCCCGGTGCGCTCACGCAGTCCGAAGGCGTACCAGTCGGTAGGTTAATTGGTCTCTGTAAATTCTCTCATGATTAGGTTCGGATTAAATCGGGGGAATTGCTGGGTGGCACAGCTTGAAAAGCCAGAAGGGTCTATTCCTGCTGTATCTCAATGAATAAATACATTTCCAGATTGTTTAATATCATTTCCTATACACAAGTGTAAAGGAGAATGAAATAATTGTTACTCCGGATCCAATGCATCATAAAAACACAGAAGATAAAGAACACCAATAATAAAAACACAATATAAATGCACAAGTTAGCTTATATACATACAGTGCCCATAAAAAGTATTCACTCCAACCCACCTGGAAGTTTTCACGTTTATTTGTTTTACAACATTGAATCACAATGGATTTATTTTGTTTTTTTTTGACATGATCAATAGAAAAATACTCTTTTGTGTCAAAGTGAAAACAGATCTCTACAAAGTGATTTAAATTAATTACAAATATAAAACAAAAAATAATTGATTGCATAAGTATTCACCCCCTACAAGTCAGCATTTAGTAGATGCACCTTTGGCAGCAATACAGCCTTGAGTCTGCTTTGCACATCTGGTCACTGCAATTTTTCTCCATTCTTCTTTACAAAACTGCTCAAGCTCTGTCAGATTGCATGGGGATCGTGAGTGAACAGCCCTTTTCAAGAGGAGCCACAAATTCTCAATTGGATTGAGGTCTGGACTCTAACTTGGCCACTGCAGGACAGTATCTTTTTTAAGCCATTCCTGTATAGCTTTGATTTATGCTTGGGGTCATTGACTTGCTGGAAAACAAATTTTCTCCCAAGTCGTAGTTCTCTTGCAGACTGCATTAGGTTTTATTTATTAATTTATTTAGAGATACAGCGCAGAATAAGCCCTTCTGGCCCTTTGAGCTGCACCACCAGGCAACTCCCAACTGAATGCCAGCCTAACCACAGGATAATTTACAATGACCAATTAACCTATTAACCAGTATGTCTTTGGACTGTGGGACAAAACTGGAGAAAACCCATTCACTGGGAGGACGTAGTCTCCTTAAAGATGTTGGAATTGAACTCTGATGCCCGGAGCTGTAATAGTGTCATGCTAAATGTTACCCTAACGTGGCACTCAGTGAGCATCAAGCCATTGTCTCCATGACAGTCATAGCTCCTATTTCCTCTAAGGACCTCCTTCCAGCAGCTTCTACTCTTATAACACTCCAGCTCTGCACAAACCCTTCCTCTTCTCAAGATCCACAAGCCAATCAAATTCATTGTTTCAGCCTATCCTTGCCCCAGTTAAATTATTTCTCTCTACTTTCACTTTATCCTTTATTCCCTGATCCTTTCCCTTTCCTAATTCTTCCTGTAACTTGGACATTTTCTAATTTCCCCCATCCCATCTGACTGAACTTTACAATCAATGATATAATAAAGCCACACCACACCAATGTGGTCCAAAGGCCTTTCCCCTTTTCCTTGAAGGAAGACGCAAGCAGTTCTGCTCCATCAACACACTTACTGCCCTGCCTATAATTTGTTAGGTATAGAAAGACAAAGCTCAGAAATTAGCCTTTTGGCCCACCAACTCCAAACTGATTATCAACTACCCACTTACACTGATCGACTGTGGGAAGAAATTGGAGCACCTGGAGGAAACCCAAGCAATCACAGGGTGAACACACGAACTGGTTGGTGATAACATCTCCTCCTTACTGACGATCGACACTGGTGCATCTCAGGAGTGTGTGCTTAGCCCACTGCTCTATTTCATCTATACCCATGACTGTGGGGCTAGGTTAGCTCATATACCAATTATAAATTTACTGATAACACAACCATTGTTGGCAGAATTTCAGATGGTGACGAAAAGACGTTCCAGAGCGAGATATACCAGTTAGCTGAGTGGTGCCGCAGCAACAACCTTGCATTCAACATCAGCAAGACCAAAGAGCTGATTGTAGACTTCAGGAAGGGCAAGATGTGGGAACACGAACCAATCCCCATAGAGGGAACAGAAGCGGAGAAAATGAGTAATTTCATATTGAGATTGTCAAGATCTCTCGAGGATCTAACCTGGCCCCAACATATCAATGAAACAATGAAGGCGGCAAGACAGCAGCTATATTTCATTAAGAGTTTGAAGAGATTCGATTTGTCAACTAAAGCACTCGAAAACCTCTATAGATGTAAAAGGCATCTCAGTGGTGTGGGGGAGGCGGGGGGAGTTACAGCACAGACCGAAAGAAATTACAGAAAGTTTTAAAATTAGTCAGCTCCAGCTTGGGTACCAGCCTCCACAGTATCCAAGGCATGTTCAAGAAGCAGTGCTTTAGAAAGCCGATGTCCATTATTAAGGACCCCACCACCCAGGGCATGCCCTCTTCTCATTGTTACTGTTAGGTAGGAGGTACTGAAGCTTGAAGGCACACACTCAGCGATTCAGGAACAGCTTCTTCCCCTCTGTCATCCAATTCCTAAATGGACATTGAACCCATGAGCACTACCTTACTTTTAAAAAATATCTACTATTTCTGTTTTGCGCTATTTTAATCTATTGAATATACATATATACTTTAATTGATTTACTTGGTTGTTTGTTTATTTTCTTCTTTCTATATTATCATGAATTGCATTGAACCGCTGCTGCTAAGTTAACAAATTTCACCACACCTGCTGGTGATAATAAACCTGATTCTGATTCTGAATTCCACAACAGCACCGGAGGTTAGGATTGGACACTGACCTCCCGATTCTGATTCTGAATTCCACAACAGCATCGGAAGTTAGGATTGGACACTGACCTCCCGATTCTGATTCTGAATTCCACAACAGCACCGGAGGTTAGGATTGGACACTGACCTCCCGATTCTGATTCTGAATTCCACAACAGCACCGGAGGTTAGGATTGGACACTGACCTCCCGATTCTGATTCTGAATTCCACAACAGCACCGGAGGTTAGGATTGGACACTGACCTCCCGATTCTGATTCTGAATTCCACAACAGCACCGGAAGTTAGGATTGGACACTGACCTCCCGATTCTGATTCTGAATTCCACAACAGCACCGGAGGTTAGGATTGGACACTGACCTCCCGATTCTGATTCTGAATTCCACAACAGCACCGGAGGTTAGGATTGGACACTGACCTCCCGATTCTGATTCTGAATTCCACAACAGCACCGGAGGTTAGGATTGGACTCTGACCTCCCGCACTGTTGGGCAATGACTCGACCAGCTACATCTTATTATACTGAACTTTCTCCTTGAACTCTACGTACTTTCTAATGGTCAAGGATGTAATTAATGTAATTTGCATAGATCTCAAATACCCCCGTCTCTGCCTCCTCTCCCGACTCTTTTTCCAGATCATCAAAACCGTTATTCATGCTACTCCTTCCACTCAGAACTCTGCCAGTTCCTACCCTGCTTTCACCTTGATCCCCGAAAAGCCCATCTCATGGTCCTTCCCCTTCCTGGCTTCATCTCAGGGGATAACCAACATCTATTACAAATCCACAGTTAGCTCAACCTCTCTCCCTCCGCTTCCTGTAAGGGCACCATTTCATTCTACCTGTTCCTCCATTTCACTCGTATTTGCTCCGATGATGAGAATTTCCACTGGGCCTGGCTCCCGCAGACTGGTGCACACACACACACACGAAAAGGAAATACTGTCTAGCCGAATGATCAAAAGCCTATATCCATCCTGCGATATTTAATCTTGTTCGCTAATACGATCTTCCTCGATCGCAAGGCAAACCTCACGGCACAATTAACGGCCATGAAACTTGGATGAAGCCTGAAAACAAGCCCTGTCTGGTGACATCATGGAGACCCGAGCTGCTGTCTGTTAAGAAGCCTTCGGTGCCCAGAGGCAGAGGAGGACTCGGTCAGGAGTGAGTCACCACTGAGGGGAGGACGGCTGATCTGACCCACCAGGCTAACGACCTGCTCCAGGCCGCAGGAGAGTTTCCGAGGCCCGGCATCAGCTGCCGCCTTGGTGTTCCCGAGGTCAGGCGCACCACCCAGCCTCCGCTCACTCACCCGCTACTTAACTGACAGACCAAGGTAACACCGAACATCCTCCAGAATTTCCCTGTATTTTGCTGCACTCACTTTACCCTCCGCCTTCACAAGCCTTCCAGGGCCTGCTGCAGTGAAGCATCCCCACAGCATGATGCAGCCACCACCATGCTTCACGGTAGGGATGGTGTGTTTTTGATGATGTGTAGTATTTGGCTTACCCCCAACATAGCATTTTGTCCGATGGTCAAAACGGTCCATGTTGGTTTCTTCGCTCCGTAGAACCTTCCTCCAGCTGACGTCAGAGTCTCCCACGTGCCCTCCGGCAAATTCTAGCCAAGATTTCATATTCTCAGCAGTAGCTTTGTCTCGGGCACTCTCCTGTAAAGCTGCAACTGTTGAACCACCTATGCAACTGTTATTGTATGCGCGGTCTCTCCCATCTCAGTCACTGAAGCTTGTAACTCCTCCAGAAATGACCTTCCTCACTAGTCCATTTCTTGCACAGTCACTCAGTTTTTGATGACAGACCGCTCTAGGAAGATGTACAGCTGTGCCATATTCCTTCCATTTCTTGATGCTTGTCTTAACTGTACTCCAAGGGATATTCAGTGAGTTGGAAATTTTCTTGTATCCACCTCCTGACTTGTGCTTTTCAATAACCTTTTTGCAGAGTTGCTTGGAGTGTTCTTTTGTCTTCACTGTGTAGTTTTTGCCAGGATACTGACTCACCAGCAATTAAGATAACTGGACTGCACGTGGTGATTTCAATTTAACTAATTATGTGATTTCTAAAACCAGTTGGCTGCTCTATTGATGATCAGGTGTGTCATATTAAAAGGGGTGACTACTTATGCAATCAATTATTTTGTGTTTTATATTTGTAATTAATTTAGATCACTTTGTAGAGATCTGTTTTCATTTTGACACAAAAGAGTCTTTTTCTGTTGATCAGTGTCAAAGCAGCCAAATTAAATCCATTGTGATTCAATGTTGTAAAACAATAAAACATGAAACTTCTGGGGGGGGGGGGGTGAATACTTTTTATAGACACTTTAGATTGACTGAATGTCCATTAAGAGATGCTAGGCTATACATAAGGTGACTGGCAGGAAATAATAATGTGGTGGTGGGGTTAGTAGTGGGAGGTATTGATCAGCCTTACTGTTTGGGGAAAGTAACTGTTTTTGAATCTGGTGGTCCTGGTGTGAATGCTCCATAGCATCCGTACCAGGGAGGGGGACAAACAGTCCATGATCAGGGTGGGTGGGATCCTTCATGATATTGCTGGAACTTTCCAAGCACCTTTCTGTATGTCCTTGACAGCAGGTAGGCTGGTGGCTGGTGATGCATTGGAGAGTCCTGACTACCAGTTGTAAAGCCTTCTTGACTGCAATTTCTGTACCATGCAGTGGTGCAGCATGTTAGGCTACTCTCTACTGCGCATCTGCAGGAGGAAATGAGTATTGATTGGAATAGTCCAGATCTCGTCAGTCTCCTCAGAAAGCAGAGGCATTGGTGAGGTTTCTTGATTACATAAGATGTATTCTGGGCCCATGAGTGGTTGTGGAAGACATGCACGGCCAGAACTTTGAAACTCTGAGGCTGACACAAGAGCATCCTTCAGGAGGACAAACCCATGGAAAATACCCGGTTCAGAAGGGGTACCTGGCCAAGACTAAAAACCTGTGCTGATCAACTGGCTGAAGTGATGAGTTGTTCTGAGAGGTTGGTGTTGAAACAAATCAGCTGCTGCCTGAGAAGCGAATTGGATCTGCTCCACTTTGCCAGCGCGACAGGTCCATAGCAAATGCCATTTCGTTGGCTTTTCACTCAAGCCTGGAGCATCTGGATAGGAAAGGTGTATACTCATGGGAGGGGTATGCAGGGCTATTATCACTTATTTCTTTTTGTATTTACATAGTTTTTTGTCTTCTGCACTCCGGTTGAGGCCTATGGTCCAGATTGCAGGTCAATGTGACTAGGCAGAATAATAATTTGGCACAGACTAGATGGGCTGAAGGGCTTTCGCTGTGCTGTAGTGCTCTATGATTATAGCAGTTGTAAAATACTGGCATAGAAGTGTCACAGTTTCACCCAACTTAAATTGCTTGTCGTGTAAAATAATCATTAAGAGGTGAGATGCAAAAATACAGATGTCAAGACTCAAATGCGACACCCTGACAGGAGAAACGATGGCACTGATAAACTTAGCAGTTTTGAGCTAAAGCTCCAGTCCAAGTTGCAATATTTGAATGGGTGAGTACAGTAGTGGGGGAGGGCAATGGGATGGCAAATATTTTGTTACATTCTATCTGGTACATAAATTTGCAATACCAATTCAAAGTTCATTCATTTTCTTGTGGGCATACTCAATCAGTCTATGGAATAGTGTCTATAACAGGATCAATGAAAGAACACCCAACTTGGGTGGTTCAACCAGAGTACAGAAGACAAAAAACTATGTAAATACAAAAAGAAAGAAATAATAATAATAAATAAATAAGCAATAAGTATCAAGGACATGAGTTGAAGAGTCCTTGAAAGTGAGTCCATAGGTTGTAGGAACATTTCAATGATGGGGCAAGCAAAGCTGAATGAAGTCATCCCCTTTGGTTCAAGAGCCTGATGGCTGAGGGGTAGCAATTGTTCCTGAAACTGGTGGAGTGAGTCCTGAGGCTCTGTATCTTCTTCGGAAAACAGGAAATTCTTCTAGTTGTCTGGTCAACAATTAGCCACCCACCAGTTGATGTTTGGGAGCTCACTGTGTGGAATGGCTGCCATGCTTGTCCACAAGTAACTGAATTGTGTTTTACTGAGGGTATTACAGACAATTAATTCTTGCCTATTTGAAGTGCTGCAAAACAAACACTAAATTCATCTGGGTCTCAAGAATATTTCTAATGGTTGTTTTATTTTTGAATATTTTGTTGAAAATGACGTTAAACTGAAAAAAGCTAGTTCACAGTGTAATCAGTCACGGATGTGGCCCTTGTCTCTGTCCAGAGTGAAACAGGTCTTCGGCAGTGCACTCCCAAAAAATGTTCTTAAAAATGACTTTTAATAACAGATTTCTGGCACCGACTATGCTTCTTATAATGACTGCCAGAAACAATAAATGTGAAAATGCAGAATTCTCATTTTTCGCCTTTTGATATTTTTTCCTTCCTTCTTGGCTGTGCATGTATCTGTATAGACCTGCACTTGTACGTGGAGAGAATTAACCAGCTATGTAATCCTCTCCTCTACCATTGCTACTTAAATGTAATTTGTTTGCATTTCTTGAGGCTATAAACGAAAGATGTCCTTTCTAACTAACACAAAATTCATGACCTTAGTTCTACAGTAACTTGTACTGCCTTTGGGTTATTTGTGTTACAGAGAGTCTGCTCAAGTACTTTGTGCTTTTGAGATTATTTATGCTGGGTTGTGTTGCATGACATGTTCCATTTGCACCAAGGATTATGCAGATTTTCAGAAAATTGTCTGGAATTACTTAAACATGGAATTATAAAATTATGTTTAATATTAATGGTGATGCATACAGGTTCCTTAAAGCTGTCATAGCTGGGGGTGGTAATGGGGATAAACTCCCATTATCTATTAAATGCCCCCTGTGGAGTGCACCTCAAATAACCTCTGACAACCAAATTCAGCTCCTGGCCTTCACATGTGGCTTAGCTCCTAGGCCCAGCAGAGTCATTTTTACTGACAGGAGAAGGGGCAAAGGCGTATTATTCGTGCCTTAAAACCAGTTGCTTTGGGCAGCTGGGGCTTGTCAGCTGTGGTTGGCAGCACATCGAGGAGAAACAGAACTTTGATCTCTGCTGACTTGTGTCTATACCCACTCATGGTGAAGGCTTCAGGAGTTAACCCCGAGGGAAAACTCCAGAGCTGGAGTCCCTAAAGCAGTCCTGTTTTGAGTTCGACACTGACAGACAACTGCAGTGATGTCGCTGGTACCAAACTGCATCGGTCCCGGCCATTCGTCAGATGCGTGGAGAGCCTGCTACATGTGCAACAGTTTGCCCTCCATATCGTGCTGGCCTAGTCTGCGTATCACTTAGACAGCTGGGAGGCAACATTTACGGCTGACCCAGAGCAATGGAGGACCTCATTGAATACGTTGTACTGTCTGCCTGATGTTTCACTTCGTTTCTACTTGTTCATTTCTAGTTTTCATCTTGTACTTCTAATAGTTAGCAGTACAATTTACATTCTTTTTGAGTGCATGTATTTCTTCAATTGTAATTTTTCATCAGCAGTTGAACTAAAGGTTATTTGCAAAACTTATAAATGAGAAAAAATGAATTTTGATTATATTAGAATTGTAAAATTATTTTAATTTATGCTAATTTGATTTAAATTCCATGCATTATTTTTATTATTATAAATGATAATAAATGAGAGGAATGAAGAATGGGTTTAGTTTATTGCAGCAAGAGGTTGATTTCAAACAAAAATAAATATAATTATGTTTCCAATTGTATGATAAACACCAAAGTCACTCTCAGCTCTGTGAACTTACAGAAACTTCCTCACAAATGTTTGGAGACATGTGTCTAACTCAGGAGCAAATCATAAACATGAGAAAGTCTGCAGATGTTGAACATCCAGAACAAAATACTGGAGGAACTCAGCAGGTCAGGCACCATCTATAGAAATGAATAATGAGTCCACATTTCGGGCCGAAACCCTTTTTCAGGGCTGGAAAGGAAGGGGGGACGTGTCAAAATAAAAAGGTGGGGGTCGGGGAAGGAGGATAACTAGAAAATGATAGGTGAAACCAGGATGGTAGGAAAGATAAAGGGCTGGAGAGGAAGGAATCTAACTCAGGAAAGTTGGTGAAACAATAGTTGTACCCATAGATTCATAACCGATTGGGCATCTCCATCTTGATACCCAAATAAATCATGCCCCATCAATAACGCAGGTACATCAGAGAGGGCAGTAGAGTGATAGAGGCTAAGGGCAGAATATCCTGGAGGGTCCTTAATATTCCAGACCAAGCATGTCAAAAGGCAAAGAATGGGCAATACATATCGAAATACCCAGCAGGTCAGCAGCATCCGTGGTAATAAAAACAGTTAATGCTTCATCTGGTCATCCACTTACAGTGTTAGTTCTATTTTTCTCTCAACAATGTCTCATATGATGAATATTTACAGTATTTTTATGTTTTTTTAAAATTTTATCCCATGAGAGGCAGAGTCCTCCTGCTTCCCACCAGCGGTCCTCCCACTGCTGATGTCTCAGTGCTCCTTCAGGTTGAAAGATACTTGGGAAAATCTCGAAAAGTAGCAAAGGCAGAAAGTAGATGTTGACTGGGAGACTCTTCAGTTTCAATCAAGAGTGGACTGGTGACACGTGACTGACCAAACTGTCTGAATCCTGAATCCTGAAGGATGTACCTGCCAGGCCTGATCTTCTCATTCTTCATCAGAGGTGACAGATATTCTTGAGTGACTGCGTAACATTACATTCTATTGCAAAGCCTTAGCAATCCATTCCAGTATGCTGGGAGATCAGGACATCGTGCAGACATGGGCTGATAAGCGGCAAATGATATTATACCACAGAAGTATCAAATTAAACAATAAACACAATGCTGGAAATCCAGAGCAACACACACAAAATGCTGTAGAAACTCAGCAGGTCAGGCAGCATCTATGGAAAAGAGTGAACAGTTGATGCTTTGGGCTGAGACCCTTCTTCAGGACTGAAGATTCAACAATCGATCATCTAAATATTTCTGTTTTGTGGTCAGTAGCAGATCTGTTTTTCAATTGAAACTGAAATTGGAATTGGTTTATTTCTGTCACATGTGCCAACTGTGGTGAGAGGCCGAGGTGAGGATGGTAAGGCTCAGTCGCTGGAGTAACCGAAACCAGAATCAAGACACAATGTTGAGACTGAGATGAGAACAGGGTTCTTGACTAGATGCTAGATGAGAATCCAAATGCAACAGAAATCCTAAACACAACCGCAGACTGAACCAAAGTTGAGCACTGAACCTGAGTTGAGGTACTCCTTAAATATCCTAATCTTGCCGCCAAAACATGGCCGCCAATTAGCAGAGTTTGCCGGAATCTTTAAAGGGACCGTGCCAGCTATCCATTCTTTAGGAAATCGGAACATCTAATTCCTGAAGGCTGGTGTGCTGCAGTGCGTACTGTAACACCAAACAATGGCGAAACTGCATACTGTTCATACAGGTTAAATCATTACGCAGTGCATTGAGGCAGGATAAGGTAAACTATTAACAGAATACAGAATAAAGTTCAGCAGCTAGAATGCAATTCAGGTAAAGAAGTTCAAGTTTGTTTAATTGTCATTAAACCACACATGAATACAGCTAAATAAAACAACATTACTCAGGGGCCAAGATACAAAACACAGTACCAGCAGTCACACACAGCATAAGGCACATATCGTACATATAAGATAGCAGTAAAATACAGTCACACAAAAGTAAATATATTCCAAGACCCTGAGTCCATGAATGTTCCAGAAATCTGCACTATACAGTGCAAGATCACAATATCTATCTCATGAGACACATTGTGAGGTCAACATTCCAGACTCAGAATCAGAATCTGGTTTAATATAAGACACAGAAGCAGAATTAGGCCATCTGGCCCATTGAGCCTGCTCCGTCATTCAATCATGGCTGATCCTTTTTTTTCCTCCTCCTCAGCCCCCACTCCCTGGCCTTCTCCCGTAACCTTTGATGCCATGTCCAATCAAGAACCTATCAAGCTCTGCCTTAAATACACCCAATTACCTGGCCTCCACAGCTGCCTATGGTGATAAATTATACAAATTCACCATCCTCTGACTAAAGAAATTTCTCTGCATCTCTGTTTTAAGTGGACACCCCGCTATCCCGAGGCTGTGCCCTCTTATCCTAGACTCCCATCCCCACCATGGGAGCTATCAAATGTGCCTTGTATGACAACCTTTTCATTTCTGGAATCACCCTTGTGAACCTCTTCTGAACCCTCTCCAATGCCAACACATCTTTTCTTAGATCAGGAGCCCAGTACTCAAGGTGAGGCCTCACCAGTGCCTTTTAAAGCCTCAGCATCACATCCCTACTCTTGAATGCTAGACCTCTTGAAATGAATGCTAACATATGTTGTGAAATTTGTTAATTATTATATATAATAGTTATATTAAAACAGTGCAAAACAGAAATAATAGAGAAACTAGTGAGGTAGTGTTCATGACTTCAATGTCCATTTAGGAATTGGATGGCAGAGGGGAAGAAGCTGTTCCTGAATCACTGAGTGTGTGTTTTCAGGCTTCTGTACCTTCTCCCTGATGGTAAAAATAGGAAGAGCACTTGCCCTGGGTGAGGGGGGTCCTTTATGATGGATGACGCCTTTCTGGGGAACAGCTCCTTGAAGATGTCTTGGATACCCTGGAGGCTAGTACACAAGATGGAACTGACTAATTTTACAAGTTTCTGTAGCTGCTTTTGACCCTGTGCAGTAGCCCCCATACCAGGGAGTGATGCAGCCTGTAAGAATGTTCTCCGGGGTACAACTGCTGAAGCTTCCAAGTATTTTAGGTGACAAACCAAACCTCCGCAAACTCCTAATGCAATATAGCTGCTGTCTTCTCTTCTTTAATAGCTGCATTGATATGTTGGGACCAGGTTGGATCATCAGAGATATTGACACCCAGGAACCCACTTCTGATCCCTTAATGAGTATTGGTTCATGTTTCCTCGCCTTCCCCTTTCTGAAGTCTGCCATCAGCTCTTTGATGTTGAGTGGAAGGTTGTCCTGTACTAGAAAACCATTCAATAACCTTAGAACAGCGTGGTAGATGTTATCCTTGAGTGGATCGTGGATCGGCCATATATATACAAAGCAGATCAGAGGTGAATAATCCATGTCCTGACACCACAAAGCGTTTCTATCAGCAAGAAAAGTACAATGAATTACTTTATATTGACTCCAATCTTGACAGGATTCAGAAGAAAGCCACCCATTTGATTGACACCACCTTCTCCACCACCAGTGCCTCTGAGGCTACACTGTGCGCCATTGACAAAACACCCTGCATTATTTGCCTAGATTATTCCGACGATCTCTTCCACCAGGATGTGCAAGGGCAGTAGCAACCTCTTTTACAGGAAATATGAATTTGTACTCTTTCATGTGCTTCAACCTGATGCATCAGAGATTCTGTCCGAGTGCACACAGCTGAACTATTGATATTTAAGATGGTTATGTAGATATTTAGCTGCTTGAGACTGCACTGTTATGTGTATCATAATCAACTGATTACCAACTGTAATCAACAGAGCATTATTGGCAATGATAAACACAAGGAAGTCTGCAGATGCTGGAAATCCAAAGCAACACACTCAAAATGCTGGAGGAACTCAGCAGGTCAGGCAGCATCTATGGAAATGAATAAACAGTTGATGTTTCAGGCCAAGACCCTTCTTCAGTTGTGAATGGGTTTCACAGCAAGTGTACATTCTAATACAATTGCATTAATAATTATATCTTTGCTTATAATTCTAAAAGGCAATCTTCTCACATCTTGAGAAGGAAGAAGGAAGGAGAATGGGGTTGAAAGGGATAATAAATCAGCCATGATAGAGTGGTGGAGCAGACTCAATGGGCCAACTAGCCTAATACTGCTCCTACGTCATGTGTTCATAACATAATGAGTCATTTTCTGTCTACAATCTATGGTTGTTTTATTACAAAATCAGAAATATCCATTACATAGTTTCACTAACATGATTGAAATTTCCTAAGACATGCCACAGAAGTATTGCCAACAAAAACAATCCAAACCCACAGATGACCAATGGCTTGGGCAAGGGGATAAATATTAAGACAGGCCTAAAACAATCCCTGGACTCTTTTGATATCTTTGTGATTTGATAGATAGATAGATAGATAGATACTTTATTCATCCCCATGGGGAAATTCAACTTTTTTCCAATGTCCCATACACTTGTTGTAGCAAAACTAATTACATACAATACTTAACTCAGTAAAAAATATGATATGCATCTAAATCACTATCTCAAAAAGCATTAATAATATTTGCTGTTTTGTATTCTGTGTTTTTCACCGTTTGCATGATTTGTTCTTTTTTTTCCACATGGGAAGGTGGGGGTTGATACTTTTCTTTAAACTGGTTCCAACGTTTTCCTTGTTTCACAGCTGTTTGTGGGAAGACAATTCACAGGGTTGTATATGAAAACCAGGACAAGCGTGGAGGCATTTTAGGAAAGAATTCCATAGCTTAGGCTTGTTACTGTTATAAGGTACAGCTGAAAATATTGAGAGTGATGAAATTGAGAGAAGCTCAAGAGGCCAGAATTGGAGGGTCATGGGTATGCTGTAGGCTTTAAGGAAATTACAAGCATAGGAGCAGGTAAGGCATTACAGAAATAAAATTACTTAACTAGACATTTACTCCTCTATCCTCAGCACTGAGTCTGGGAGACTGCTTCCTGCTTCGGCTGCTACACGTGTTGTGTCTGAGAGCTTTGCAGCCACTTGCCCTGCTGTGTGATGAACTGAGACTGAGGCCATGGGCCTACTCTGGCTGCTCCGGGATTCGGGCCTATAGACTCAATTTGGTTGGGAATGCTGTTGCATGTTTTTCATTGTTTGCATGATTTTCCTTTTTTTTATTTTCTCTATACTTTGGGTGTTGATTTTTTAAAAAATTGGGTTTCTTTTGGGTTTCTCACTTTGCCTGTGAGCAAACAAATCTCAAGGTTGTATAATTTATTCTTTGATAATAAATGTACTCTGAATCCTTTAAGATAGGACATGAACAACAAGCGTCTGGTTGACTTTAAATTTGCCGCAATTGATTTTGTCAAGTCATTTCCAATAGTTACCATCAGCTGAATATCAATCAATAATAATCGTACTGCCCTGGCTTGCATATAGCTTATCATGGTCAACACTGACCAATCAAGGGCCTCAATAATCTGTATATCAACGATTCTAGGTGTGTAAATAAGCCTCATTGGATCTTTCAATATTCATCAGGGTGTTCCTGGGGACAGAAAGTACTTAATACCAGGCTCAGAATAGAGGGGTGTCCTTTTAGAACAGAGATGAGGAGGAATTTCTTTAGCCAGAGAGTGATGAATCTGTGGAATTTGTTGCCAGCGGTAGCTGTGGAGGTCAAGTCATTGAGTATATTTAAGGCAGAGGTTGTCCTTGAGCCTAGTGCTTTCAGGCTTTTTTATCTTCTGCCTGACAAAAGAGGAGAGAAGAATGCCCTGGGTGGGTGGAGTCTTTCATTATGGTAGCTGCTTTACTGAGGCAGTGACAAGTATAGGGAGAAGGTAGGAGATTGGGGATGAGAGGGAAAATGGATCAGCCATGATGAAATAGTGGAGCAGAATCGATGGGCCAAATGGCCTAATTCTGCTGCTAATTTTTATGGTCTTATGGTCTCCTCCTGACAAGCTGGGGGAAGTGTAAGAAACTGGGAAGCTGAAAGCTAGAGCGGAGGTGAGGTGTGGGTTGAAGGTCAGGTTGGAAATAAAGGGCTATACGATACAACCTGTGATATTGACGCGGGTTTATTACTGTTACATGTGCCAAGATGAACCTAGTGAAAAATTTGTCCAGCATTAAATAGTAGATTGAGCTAGCATAAAGTAAAATACTACCAATGCAGAAAAAAGTGTGAAGCGCAGTGCAAGAAAATGATAAAGTGCAAGGTCATTACAAGGTAGATTGTGAGGCCACGAATCATACAAGAGGCCTGTTAAAAAGTCTGATGACAGTGGGATATAAGTACTTTCAGGCTTTTTAACTTCTGCCTGACAAGAGAGGGGAGAAGAAAGCCCTGGGTGGGTGGAGTCTTTGATTATGCTGGCTCCTTTACTGAGGCAGTGACAAGTATAGTCAGAGCCCACGGAGGGGAGGCCGGTTCCCTTGATGTGCTGAACTGTGGCCACAACCCTCTGCAGTTTCTTATGGTTACATGCAGAGCAGTTCCTGTACCAAGCCATTATGCACCCAAACAGAATGCTTTCTGTGGAGCAATCTGACAGGATGCATCACCATCTGGTATGGAGTGGGTGGGGCCTCTGCACAGGACTGAAAGTTGTAAGATTAGTCAGCAACTTCATAAGACCATAAGACACGGGAGCAGAATTATGCCATCCAGTCCATCGAGTCTGCTCCGCCATTCCATCATGGCTGATCCTGGGCCCCACTCAATCCCATAAACCTGCCTTCTCGCCATATCCTTTGTTGCCCTGACCAATCAAGAAATGATCAACTTCTGCAATAAATATACCAACGGACTTGGCCTCCACCGCCATCTGTGGCAAAGTGTTCCACAGATTCATTACTCTCTGGCTAAAATAATTCCTCCTTACCTTTTTTCTAAAAGGTTTCCCTTCAGTTTTGAGGCTGGGCCCTCTGGTTCTGGATACCCCCAGCATAGGAAACATCCTCTCCACATCCGCCTTATCTAGTCCTTTCAACAGTAAGTAGGTTTCAATGAGATCCCTCCGCATTCTTCTAAATTCCAGTGAGTACAGGCCCAAAGCTGCCAAACGCTCCTCGTATGTTTTCTCCTTCGTCCCTGAATCATCCTCGTGAACCTCCTCTGGACCCTCTCCAATGACAACACATCCTTTCTGAAATATGGGGCCCAAAACTGTTGATAGTGCTTCGTGCAGGCTGACTACTGTCTTATAAAGGCTCAGCATTATCTCCTTACTTTTACATTCTATATTATATTATATGGATACTAGCTTCCGTAGTATCCAAGACATCTTCAAGGAATAGTGCCTCAGACGGATGATGTCCTTTATTAAGGACCCCCAGCACCCAGGTCATACCCTCTTCTCATTGTTACCAACAGGAAAGAGGTACAGAAGCCAGAAGACACACACTCAGTGATTCAGGAACAGCTTCTTTCCCTCTGCCTTCTCATTTCTAAATGGATATTGAACCCATGAACACTACCTCATTTTCTAATTATTTATGTTTTTCCACTAATATTTTGATATTAACTAGTTAATATGCATATGTATACTTACTGCAATAGATTTATTTATTTTTTCTATATTACCACATATTGCATTGTACTGCAGTCACTAAGTTAACAAATTTCATGACATGGATGCCATCCGTTAGTCTCACGAGACCACGGATCTGCGCTTGGAAAGTCTTGCTTCAGCCTCTCCAGGGCACATGCCTGGGCAGGGTTGTATGGAAGACCGGCTGTTGACAATGCAGCAAGTCTCCCCTCTCCACGCCACCGATGTTGTCCAAGGGAAGGGCAAGGGCCGATACAGCTTGGCACCTGTGACATCACAGGAGTTGCCAGAATGAGGTTGAAGGCAATGTCGGACTGCCTTAGGGGCTCCAGCTCTGGATTTGTCCTCAGGGTTTACTCCCGAAGCCTTTCCCATGAGTGGGTATAGCCGCAAGGCAGTGGAGGTTTGAAATCAGAGTTTTCCCTCTCTTAGATGGACTGCCTTCCCAGGCTGATGAGCCCCATCTACCCTACATGGTATTTTCATGAAATACTCCAGTGATATTAAACCTGCTTCTGATTGTGATAAAAATTGGTAAGAGCTGACTTCCTTTAGCCTTCTGAGGAACTAGAGGCATTGGTGAGCTTCCTGTCTGTGACATCAACATGGACCAGGACAAGCTATTGGCGATGTTCATTCAAGTTCAAGTTTAACTGTCATTCAACCATACTTGAATACCCATGAATACACACTAATGAAAGAGCATTGCTGGGGCCAGGATGCAAAACACAGTAACAACAGTCACACACAGCACAAGGCACATACGGTACATTTAAGACAGCAGTAAAATACAGTCACACACAGAAAAAGGAGCTTAGGAACTTGAGGCTCACAGCCGTCTTAACCTCAACACTTTGATGAAGACAGCAGCATGAGCACTGCCCCCCTTTTTGAAGTCAATGACCAGCTCTTTTATTTTGTCGACATGACACAATATGAATCAACTCTCTATCTCCTTCCTGTACTCTGGCTCAACATTATTTGAAATTCGACCCACTACAGTGGTATCATTTGCCCACTTGCAGATGGAGTTAGAGAAGAGCCAGGCCACTCAGTTATGAGTGTATGGTGAGTGGAGTCGGGGTTGAGTTGAGAATAATGATGGCGGAGCTGATGCTGTGTACCATACTGATAGCACTCTGTTGGTCAGAAACTCAAGGATTAAATCCCAGAGTCCAGTTTTTGCTTGAATTAATAGTATTGAAGGCAGAACTGTAGTCAATAAACAATGGTCTCATGTAGTTGTCCTTACTGCCCAGATACTCCGCAGATAAATGCAGGGCCAGGGAGATAGCTTCTGGGACAGGCCAGCTTTGGCAGTAGGCAAATTGCTGTGGCTGAGGTTGGCTGGAAAGCTGTAGTTGATGAGTGCCATAGCCTGCCTTTCGAAGCACTTCATTACAGTAGATGCTGACGTGGTAGTCATGATAGAATGTTATCAGGAAGAAAGGGAAAGAGAGGATGAGTCTATCTAAAATTGGAAGGTTTCAGTGTCATTTGGTTGTAGACTACTCAGATGGAATCTGAGGTACTGTTTCCCTAGTTTGTGTGTGGCCTAGTACTGGAAGTGGAGAATGCTGAGTACAGGCAAGGCAGTGTGGGAATGGCTATAGGAATGGAATGTCTAGCAACACACTGATAATAGAAAAATAATACCAAAATTAAAATATTTTATGCGGTACTACAATGACTTTTAATGTATTTAATTCCTTTCTAAGCATAATCTGAATGTGTTTTAACTTAATTGGTTTCTTCCAATTTTATGTCAGTTCACATAAACATGAAAATAAATGACGTTCAGTGTCTCTTCAAAACATTTAAATATAATATGGAAGAGTTAAGTAATTTTAACAAACTTCTTTCACAATATTCCTATCAAAAGATTGCTAAAATATTTAATTTTTAAAAAATATATGTGTGCACTGTCACTAAAGAGTAAGTATTCTTCATTATTATTGAAGACATTGCCCAGAAGAAGGCAATGGCAAACCACTTCTGTAGAAAGTTCTGCCAAAAAGAATCATGGTCACGGAAAGACCACGATTGCCCTTGTCTATCAACATGCATATAACTAACAAACGGTTGTTCATTGTTACATCAATTGGTGCTATTTCTGCTATTAAACCCTCAACAAAGTACTTTTCCAGTAACCCAATAGTTTACTTTGGGGTTTCACATTTTATCAGTAAATTTCCATCACCTCAAGAGATCCCATACACCCTCTGCTGGAAAGACAGAAAACGCTGAATGAAAAGTTTGTTAAAAAATTGGAATTCAAATTAAGACCCAATACAAATAACACATCTAGGATAAAGAAAATGATTATATTTAAAATGTCATACTATCTATTAAATGATCATACCTAAACTGTTCTACTGTATTTTTCATTTACATTCCTTTGGATGATAGATTTAAAATTACAATTTAAAAGAAATGTGTGCTATCTATTTTGATGGTAGTTTTAATTAGCTGTGTACAATTGTTTTATATTTGTATCCAGGAATGAAAGGGTTACTGTATGAGGAATGTCTGGCAGCTCTTGGGCTGTATCCCCTGGAGTTCAGGAGAATGAGGGGGGATCTCATAGAAACATTCTGAATGTTAAAAGGCCTGAACAGATTAGATATGGCAAAGTTATTTCCGGTGGTGGGGGAATCTAGGACAAGAGGTCACGACTTCAGGATTGAAGGTCGTCCATTTAGAACAGAGATGTGGAGAAATTATTTTAGTCAGAGGGTGGTAAATCTGTAGAATTTGTTGCCACGAGCGGCTGTGGAGGCCAAGTCATTGGGTGTATTTAAGGCAAAGATAGATAGGTTCTTGATTAGCCAGTGCATCAAAGGGTATGGGCTGAAGGCAGGGGAGTGGGGATGACTGGAAGAATTGGATCAGCCCATGATTGAATGGCAGAGCAGGCTCGATGGGCCAAATGGCCTACTTCTGCTCCTATATCTTATGGTCTTATGGTATTCACTGAAGAACAGACCATTGTTTTATAATTTTTTGCTGGAAACCTGTTGACAGTTTGGGGGTACATGCTTTTGATCTGAGAATCTATTTTTGCTAAGCCATATGCAGAACAGAGAGACTTAAGAGTACAAGTACATAGATCTGTGAAACGGTAACACGGATGGATAGGGTGGTCAAGGCTTGTGGCACACTTGCCTTCTTCAGTTTGGGCATTGAGTTCAAGATGGAATTGCTCATTACAACTGTGCGAGATATAGGTGGGACTATATTTGGAATATTGTATGCAGTTCTGCTTGAGAAACTCCATGAAAGATGTCAATAAGCTGGAAGGGTGCAGAAATGATTCACAAGGATGTTGCTCTCCAGGACTGGACAGCGTGAGTCATAAGGTGGACTGGATAGGCTGTATAGAAGGCTGAGAGTGATCTTACAGAGGTTTATAAAATCTCACTGGGTCTAGATAAGTAGAATGGTCAGTCTTTTTCCCAGGGTAGGGTTTAAATTGAGAGGGAAACAATTTTAAAAGGACCTGAGGGATAACTTTATTTTTGCACAAGAAGTGCCGGCTGTGTGGAACAAGCTGAGAGAGGAAATGGGAAACATGGATAAAATTAGAGCTGTTAAAAGATATTTGGAAAGGTACATGGATATGAATGATTTTGAGGAATGTTGGCCAAATGCAGGCAGATGGGACTAGGTCAGATGGGCAAGTTGAGCAGAGGGGCCCATTTTAGTGTTGTTTAACATGTACAAGCAAGCTGGATGAACCCGGCAGGTCAGGCAGCATCCGTTGAAATGAGCAGTCAACGTTTCGGGTTGAGACCCTTCGTCAGGACTGAAGAAGGAGGGGCAAGGGGGCCCTATAAAGAAGATGGGGGGAGGGTGGAAGGTGCCAGGTGAGAAACCAATCAGAGGAAAGATCAAGGGGTGGGGGAGGGAAACAGGGAGGGGATAGGCAGGAGGGGTGAAGAAGGAATGTAAGGGGAAAGCACTACAGGTAGTAGAAGAAGGCAGAATCATGAGAGAGGTGATAGGCAGCTAGAAGAGGAGGCAGAGTGAAAGTGGGATGGTGGAAGGGAGAGGGAGGGAATTACCGGAAGTTGGAGAATTCGCTTTTCATACCAAGGGGCTGGAGACTATCCAGATGGTATATGGGGTGTTGCTCCTCCAACCTGAGTTTGGCCTCATCATGGCAGTAGAGGAGGTCATGTATGGACATATCCGAATGGGAATGTGAAGCAGAGTTGAAGTGGGTAGCAATCAGGAGATCCTGTCTGTTGTGGCGGACGGAGCGGAGGTGCTCGATGCAGCGGTCCCCCAATCTGCGTCGGGTCTCGCCGATGTAGAGGAGGTTGCATCGGGAGTACCGGATGCAATAGATGACCCCGACAGACTCACAAGTGAAGTGTTGCCTCACCTGGAAGGACTGTTTGGGGCCCTGAATGGTGGTAAGAGAGGAGGTGTGGGGGACAGGTGTAGCACTTACACTTGCAGGGATAAGTGCCAGGTGGGAGATCTGTGGGGAGGGACGTGTGGACCAGGCAGTCGCGGAGGGAACAATCCCTGCAAAAAGCAGAGAGGGATAAAGAGGGAAAGATGTGCTTAGTGGTGGGGTCCTGTTGAAGGTGGCGGAAGTAGTGGAGGAGAATATGCTGGATCCGAAGGCTGGTGGGGTGATAGGTGAGGACAAGGGGGACACGGTCCCTGTTGTGGTGATGGGAGAATGGGGTGAGGGCTGAAGTGCGGGAAATGGAGGAGATGCGGGTGAGGGCATCGTTGATGACGGCAGAAGGAAAACCATGTTTTTTCCATACATGGCCCCCATTCGGATATATCCATACATGGCCTCCTCTACTGCCATGATGAGGCCAAACTCAGGTTGGAGGAGCAACACCTCATATACCGTCTGGGTAGTCTCCAGCCCCTTGGTATGAACATCGAATTCTCCAACTTCTGGTAATTCCCTCCCTCTCCCTTCCCCCATCCCACTTTCACTCTGCCTCCTCTTCCAGCTGCCTATCACCTCTCTTATGATTCTGCCTTCTTCTACTACCCATAGTGCTTTCCCCTTAGATTCCCTCTTCACCCCTCCTGCCTATCCCCTCCTTGCTTCCCCTCCCCCACCCCTTGATCCTTCCTCTTATTGGTTTTTCATCTGGCACCTTCCACCCTCCCCCCACCTTCTTTATAGGGCCCCTGCCCACTCCTTCTTCAGTCCTGACGAAGGGTCTTAGCCCGAAATATTGACTGCTCCTTTCAACGGATGCTGCCCAACCTGCTAAGTTCATCCAGCGTGTTTGTACGTGTTGATTTGATCACAGCATCTGCAGTGTACTTTGTGTTCAGTGTTGGTTAACTCTAAATGACTCTATCTGAGAGTTGCAGTAGAAGCCGGGTCTGTTGTCAGGCAATTGCAGCTGGCTACTATCGTCACCAACATTTTGTGACATGTCCTATGATATGAGTGATCATGGTCTTCCACCTGTCTGAGAAGATCTAATAAGCTCTTCAAAACGTTTGCTGTCTAATCCTTTGATACAGCTCTTGAAAATCATGCGCTATTGATCGCGACTTTTTCATCCATCAATTTTTCCCATCACTGCAAAATGTCCGACCTTCCCTTTCCTCAGTACACGTCCCATTTCCTGATCGATGATAGAAGCTCGCTTCTTATTCTGGCTTTTTGAAAACTTCCTCATTTGTTACTCTGTCCCTCCACGATATTTTCATCATTCTTCCCAAAAACCACATTTCTGCAGCTTTGAGTCTTCCTTTATTTTGCTTTGATCTAGTCCAACGGTCGCTTCCATGTTAGTGTGGAATGAACACTCTGAGCTTCACACCCATGGAAATTATGTGATTCTTTAGCACCGATAGAAGTATAAATTGCGACCATCATGCAACAAGCCTGTGACGAGAATTGCAGGGCCTTATTGCACTCAGACACTCTAAGCAATTTATTCTTCAAAGCAGCTGGTTCCTAAAGACTGCGGATATGGGCGTCTGCCAAGAATCCTCATTCTCTCTCCACCCCCTTTTACTAACAGACTGTTATGCCCTGCTTGGCTCACTGCTCCGACTCTAATTCATACTCAGTGCCATCTCTCGGAACAGTTGGTCAATGCAGAAGCCTTTAAGCTGGAGAAACAAAACGCCAGCACCTGCCACACCACTCCCTGATAACCGCAGAAAGTACCAACAGATCATGGAAATGCAACAAGCAGCCAGAAGAAGCAAAGCAGTGAAAAGTCTATGACTGACTGATGATACTCTTTTCAGCAGCTTAATATGTAGCATGCCACGTAGTATCAGGTTGAACTGTACGAGATTTCGTGAGGGAAAGGGCTGAAGGGTGAAGTACGAGTTGGCAGAGATCAGCATCAACATTGACATCATGATCTGCCTTACTTGAATGCTTCCAGATACTGTTTTGCACTACTTATTTAATTTAATACTACCCACTCTAATTCACAATTTTTATTATTATGCATTGCAATGTACTGCTGCTGCATAACAACAAATTTCACAACATATACCAGTGATATTAAACTTGATTCTGATTATGTAATATTGTACATCAACTCCTTTACAAATACATTCTGCATATTTCAATTGCTTTGGACTGTTAGGGCGTATTCTGGAGTTAGGGTATATAACCATATAACCATATAACAATCACAGCACGGAAACAGGCCATTCCGGCCCTCCTAGTCCGTGCCGAACTCTTAATCTCACCTAGTCCCACCTACCCGCACTCAGCCCATAACCCTGCACTCCTTTCCTGTCCATATACCTATCCAATTTTACCTTAAATGACACAACTGAACTGGCCTCTACTACTTCTACAGGAAGCTCATTCCACACAGCTATCACTCTCTGAGTAAAGAAATACCCCCTCGTGTTTCCCTTAAACTTTTGCCCCCTAACTCTCAAATCATGTCCTCTCATTTGAATCTCCCCTACTCTCAATGGAAACAGCCTATTCACATCAACTCTATCTATCCCTCTCAAAATTTTAAATACCACGATCAAATCCCCCCTTAACCTTCTACGCTCCAATGAATAGAGACCTAACTTGTTCAACCTTTCTCTGTAATTTAAGTGCTGAAACCCAGGTAACATCCTAGTAAATCGTCTCTGCATTCTCTCTAACTTATTGATATCTTTCCTATAGTTCCTATATAGTTCCTATATAACGGACATTACTTCACCAGCCAACAATTTTCAGACATGAATGTGAATTGTAGATTGAATTTAATCTACAGCACTGAACAATAATATTCCTAGAGTGGTAGAAGAGAGTTGATTGTAAACTCAACAATGCTGATTAACATTCATTTTTGGTGTCTGGAGTATGGGTGCGAAGAAGGAGGTGTTTGAAAATTATATGTAATTCAAAGGAAACATTGTAGAAACGTTGTAACTATAGAATTACCCTGTTGTTGCTTTTGATCTTTAGCATATAAAAATATCACGTAATATTGGTTGAACAGGCCTCTTCCTCCAAGAGTATCTCATTTTCTTGAATAAAACACTTCTATATTCATTGGCTTCAGTGTCTCTCCAGTGATTTAGTTCACATTACAACCGGACAACTATGGGGGTGTTTGTGGTTCCTAAAAAAAACCTTCCATTTCATCCCTTGAATCTTTATAATGTTCCATTTTAACTTCAATCAGTTCCCTATTACAAACGTTTGTAGTTTAAACACCTTAAAATGTTTTGTTTTAGAATCTCCTTAACATAATTTTGTCATAACTTGTTAGACTTGATTCAACCTGATTGCCAGAGATGTTTTTTTTTGTAAAGTAAGTGCAAAAGGCTAAAACTTTTTAAAGTTTTCAGTGTTATATTGGGACTCCTGCAAGAAATATATAGGTGCATTGGAAAACTTTATGCTAAATTTGGTGAACAAGATCCAGGAATTTCTTATCTATCTTTGGGAAAGTATCATTGGGAACAACAACAACAAATTATGTGAGTCGATTCCACGTCAGCTTTCCTCGATTCAGAGATATGTGAAAGGTAAACCCAAAACTGACAACTGCTGACTGGCAATCTTTTTGTCGTCAAAATCTGTAGTTAGTGTTGAAGCAACATTGCCTCCTGCTGGGAAAATTGTGACTGCAAACAATCCAGTGCCCTCTGTGGAGAGAAAACCAAAGACTAGTGCTTTGTGACATGGAGGACCCCGGAATCATAATAAACAGTAATTTAATGTTGTATCTGTGTTACAAATCAGTCCCAAGGTGTGGAACCAGAACGTTAACAGATACAGCAGTTGCTGGAAATCTGAAACAAATGCAGAAAATGCTGGAAACACCCAGCTGCTCTGACTGCATTTGTGGAAAGTAAAGTTGCGGGGTGGAGAAACGTCTCTACCAAAGGAGGTGTAAGGTGCTCCTTCCCTCCGCTATCCTGCAGGTCACCCTTGGGCAAGGTGTAGCACCTGCTTAGCCCCTCGATCAGGGTCATGTGAAGCCATGGGAGTAGGTGGTGGATGGTTGTATGAGTAGCTGGTGCAGATCACAGGTCCTGGTTATGTGACCACTGACGCCAGGCAGACAATCTCTGAAGAGTACTGATAATGGCCGGGGTCACCTGTCTTTAAAGACTCTGCCCAGAAAAAGGCAATGGCAAACCACTTCTGTAGAAAAATTTGCCAAGGACAATCACGGTTGCCATGATTGTCCACGTCATATAACACGGCACATAATGAAGGTTATAGAAACAGAATAAATATTTCAGTTGTCTTTTTGGTTTTTCTTTCTACAGATCCTGCCTGAGCTGCTGAATTTTTCTCAATTTATCTGTATATATTTCAGGAAATTAATGCTTTTGTAATCCAAGTACTAAATTGGTAGACATTCACAAAAAATGAAACAAAACCATAAAAACCTTGGAGTTCAGACATATTTCTTTGAAAAATTGAAGACTATTCTGCAATTTTTTTCTCTGAAAAATATTGTTCCTGCAAAACTGCAGGATCAATATAAATTTTTGTGTAAGTAAATATATTTTTGAAGAATTTCATTACGGACATTTGGAATATTTATGAAGGAAAATTCTCATTATTAGGAGCTAGAATACATAACTTAAAACTATTATCTTAGAAATTATTAATAAAATGTGCCAAAACATCATAAGTTGAGACACATTTGGCTTTGACTGAATTAATTTTTGGTATGTTCCTTTTATTAAGTCATTGTTTATTAAGAGAATTAAGTCATTGTTTTCACTGCATAATTAGAAAAGCAAAATTGTTATTCTAAATTTTAATACTATAAAGGGAAAGTTGATTACTATAATATCAGAGTCAGGAACTTCATAATCAGTTTCATTATCATATGTAATGAAAATTGCTGTCTTGCAGCTGCAGTACAGGGCAAGACATAAAATTTACTACAAGTTACAAATTAAATAAATAGTGCAAAAGATAAATAGAGAGGTAGTGTGTACCATTCAGAAATTTGATGGCAGAGAGGAGAAAGCTATTTCTGAATCTGGGTCTCCAGGCTCCTGCACTTCCTCCCTAGTGTTGGTGATGTGAAGAGGGCATGTTCTGGATGGTGAGGTTCTCAACAATGGTTCAAATAATTGAAGAACCAGCTCATGATGCCTCTGATTTGGAGATGGATTATGCCCATGTTGGAAACCATCTGCAGTCTCCTTCAATCTTAAGCAATGGAGTCTCCATACCAGACAATGATATGCCTTCCACTGTACATCTATAGAAATTTGCAAGAGTCTTTGGTGACTCTTCTCAAAACTCTAATCTATATATTTATGGGAAATGGGTTGAATGAAAGTGTTATCATACGCGGAACATTTGATAGCTCTGGGTCTGTACTCGATGGAATTTATAAGGATGGGGGGGGAGGGTCTCATTGAGACCTTGTGAATGTTGAAAGGCCTTAACAGAGTAGATGAGGAAAAGGTGCTTCCCATGGTGGGGGAGTCTAGGACAAGAGGGCACAGCCTCAGGATAGAGGGGTGTCCATTCAAAACAGAGATGTGGGAGAAATTTCTTTAGCCAGAGGTTGCTGAATCTGTGGAATTTGTTAGCACAGGCAGCTGTGGAGGCCAGGTCGTAGGGTGTATTTAAGGCAGAACTTGATAGGTTCTTCATTGGAAATGGCATCAAAGGTTGAGGCAAGAAGGCTGGGGAGTGGGGCTGAGGAGGGTAAAAAAGGATCAACCATGATGAAATGGTAGAGCAGACTCAACGGGCTAATGGCTAAATTCTGCTCCTGTCTTATGGTCTTATTGTCTTACTTATTGAGATTCAACATGGAATAGGTCCTTCCAAACATTCGAGCTGTGCCACCCGGCAACCCCCAATTTAATCCTAGTTGAACCATGGTACAATTTACAGACACCTACGTCTTTGAAGTATGGGAGGAAACCAGAGCACCCAGGGAAAACCCACGTGCTCCACGGGATGGAAGTACAGATGACATTGAAATTTAACTCTGAACTCTAACGCCCCGAGGTGTAATAGCACTATGCTAACTGTGATTAGAGCACCTGATCTGCCTTCTTTGTGACTACATTGAGTTGGAACCACGATGGATCCTCGTGGATGTTGAAGAACAGAAATTTGAAGATTATCGCTCTTTCCATATAATCATATAACAAATACAGCACAGAAACAGGCCATCTCACCCCTTCTAGTCTGTGCCGAACGCTTACTCTCACCTAGTCCCACTGACCCGCACTCAGCCCATAACCCTCCATTCCTTTCCTGTCCACATACCTATCCAATTTTACTTTAAATGACAATATTGAACCTGCCTCTACCACTTCTACTGGAAGCTCATTCCACACAGCTACCACTGTCTGAGTAAAGAAATTCCCCTCGTGTTACCCTTAAACTTTTGCCCCCTAACTCTCAACTCACGTCCTCTTGTTTGAATCTCCCCTACTCTCAATGGAAAAAGCCTATCCATGTCAACTCTATCTATCCCCCTCATAATTTTAAATACCTCTATCAAGTCCCCCCTCAACCTTCTACGCTTCAAAGAATAAAGGCCTAACTTGTTCAACCTTTCTCTGTAACTTAGGTGCTAAAACCCAGGTAACATTCTAGTAAATCTTCTCTGTACTCTCTCTATTTTGTTGACATCTTTCCTATAATTCAGTGACCAGAACTGTACACAATACTCCAAATTCAGCCTTACCAATGCCTTGTACAATTTAAACATTATATCCCAACTCTATACTCAATGCTCTTATTTATAAAGGCCAGCATACCAAAAGCTTTCTTCACCATCCTATCCACATGAAAATCCACCTTCAGGGAACTATGTACCATTATTCCTAGATCACTCTGCTCTACTGCATTCTTCAATGCCCTACCATTTACCATATATGTCCTATTTGGATTATTCCTACCAAAATGTAGCAACTCACACTTATCAGCATTAAACTCCATCTGCCATCTTTCAGCCCACTCTTCTAACTGGCCTAAATCTCTCTGCAAGCTTTGAAAACCTACTTCATTTTCCACAACGCCACCTACCTTCCACTGCTGATTTCTCAATGCTTGTGACAGTTTACTTTCAAAAACCCAATGTTTATCTGGTTTCTGCTCCTCCAGTTTATTTCCAGTCCAAGGAAAGATACACAGGGTTTAGAAGGAATCTCATGATTTTGTATGCTCCTATCAAATCTCCTCTCATTTTCCCTCCTTCTGGGGATAAAGTCCTAACCATTCAATTTTTCCCCAGTTATTCAGGTTCTGAAGTCCTGACAACATCCTTGTAAATTTTCTCTGCATTCTTTCAATCTTATTGATATCCTTCCTGTAGGTAGGTGACCAGAACTGTAAACAATACTGCAAATTAGGCTGCACCAATGTCTTATACAACTTCAACATAACATCCCAACTCCTGTACTCAATACTTTGATTTATGAAGGACAATTTGCCAAAAGCATTCTTTATGACCCTATCTACTTGTGACGCCACTTTCAAGGAAGTACGGATCTGTGTTCCCAGATCACTCTCCTCACACTCCTCAGTGCCCTACCACTCTCCATGTACGTCCTACCCTGGTTTGTTCTCCCAAAGTGCAACACCTCACACGTGTCTGGATTAAATTCCATCTGCTACTGTTCAGTCCATTTTTCCAGCTGATCCAGACCCAGCCCCAAGCTTTGACAGCTTTCCTCATTGTCCACTATGCCCCCTGATCTCGCTGGCATCCGTAAATTTGCTGATCCAGATTAAGTTCAAATTTGAGAAGTTTAAAGTACATTTATTATCACGGTATGAATACGATCAACATTGCGATTCATCTCCTTATGGGCAGCCGCAAAACAAGAAACCCAAAAGAACCCATAAAAAAACTGACAAACACCCAATGTGCAGAGAGAGAGAAAACAAGCAAATTATACAAACAATAAAAGTAAGCAAATAGCATTTAGATTACCACATTATCATCCAGATTGTTGATATAGACGACACACAACAACCGAGCCAGCACACCAGTTGGCACGGGCATCCGGTCAGACAGGCAATGATCTACTACCACTCTCTGGCTTCTCCCACGAAGCCAATGACTAATCCAATTTACCACCTCATCCTGAGTGCCAAGTGACTAAATCTTCTTGACCAGCCTCCCATGTAGGACCTTGTCAAAGGCCTCTGCATACTCAAACTATCATAAGCATCAATTAACGGAAAGAATTCTCTGCATGCATAAATTGCCCAAAAGCCTGGGAATATTTTCCAGTCTAGAACCTAATGACCTCAGAGGCAACATCTAGATATCACCAACTGTTAAAGCGGACATCACAACAAACCTAACTCCAAAAATTCATCTCACTACCTTCGGGGTGATGGGGTAGAGATACGACTCTACCAAAGGAGGTGTACGGCACTCCTTCCCTACAGGTCAACCTTGGGCAAGGTGCAGCACCTGCTTAGCCCCGTTGATCAGGGTCATGTGAAGCCAAGGGAGCAGGTGGTGGATGGTCGTATGAGCAGCTGGTGCATATCACACATCCTGGTTATGTGACCACTGATGCCAGGCAGACAATCTCTGAGATACTCACCCAACTTGTAAAGACACTGCCCAGAAAGTGGCAATGGCAAACCACTTCTGTAGAAAAAATTGCCAAGAACAATGATGGTCATGGAACAACCAAAATCACCCATGTCATATAACATGGCACATAATGAACGAACGTTCGGAGAAAGCAGATAAATGCAAGAGTGGATGATAGTTACTACTACTGACTACAAATATCAGACTCAAGTGATTCTCAGGTTCCAAAGCCTAGCCTTGTGAGAGATCAATGGAAACAACTGAATCTTCAAACAATCTTTCTACCATGTCATGCAACTATTCTAACCACAAGCATAATTTTCAAATCACTGCACAAAATGCTGGTGGAACTCAGCGGTCTAGGCACCATCTATGGAAAAAAGGTACAGTCAACATTTTGGGCCAAGACTTTTCTTCAGGACAGGAAAGGAAGGGGGAAGACGCCAGAATAAAATGGAGGGAGGGGAAGGAGGCTAGCTGCGAGGTGATACATGAACAAGGTAGTGGTGATGACAAGCTCCCAGGAAGGATACAAAGCCGCGCCTGGATAAGGGTTTGAAATGTTATAAAACAATTGGTACTTTGCAGCTGATTTTGCAGGGAAGTAAAAGCAGGCAATAGTTTCAAGCTACCCTCACATTCATTGGTAGTGCTTGATATTCCTTATAACTAAACTATCCCAAAATTTGAACAACACACACAAAATGCTGGTGGAACATAGCAGGCCAGGCAGCATCTATGGGGAGAAGCGCTGTCGACGTTTCGGGCCAAGACCCTTCGTCAGGACAATTTGAACAGCAGATTTGAACATTGATATGATAATATGCTGCACTTTATGTGTTAATGATTTGTATGTATTTCATATTTCACACGTGCCAGATTTTTGAACACACTGAGATCAGAAGGTTACATTGCAAATTGGTGTTAGTGTGCAAGTTAATGCAACACCCTGGAGATGTTTCACTGCTAACAGGATGGCCTTTCTGGAGAAACGGTGTTCGGGTTATTGTTAGAGAATAACAGATGCTTCGCATTGTCAGCCATCCAGTCAGGGGAGCAGTTTTTTTTTTGTGTGAGCTCGGGTTGCTTGCTCAACCAGAGATGAAGAGAGAACCGGTCATAGGATTCAACCCAGTGGGGGACCGTTATCCGATGGAGCACGGTGCCGGGGTGAACTGAGGATCGGTGAATATGACTTTTCAAAGAGTTGAGCTCCAACTTGTGCATATTAGACTGTTTGGTTATAATGGGCCCTTTTGTGTATATTTTATTTCTTTTCTTTACTAATTCTTTAGTTAACATCCATAAATATAATTCCCTTAATGGTATGCAATGTGCCGTCTGTTATTTCGTGGCACTGAGTTGTAACAGGGTGGCAAATGAGACAGCATCCGCACAAACCGGAGTTTGAGGTGGGAGAGCTGTCCCAATCTCACGGGTTTGGCAGGACCAGAGTGTGTATCCCCTAGACCTACGCAGCCCAAGGAAACCGGGGGTTTCATTAAGATATAGGACTTAAAAAAAACATTTATAAAGGAACAACAAATCTCACCACATATGCCAGTAATATGAAACCTGTTTCTGATTCTGCCTCTGAAAAGCATTTTCAAATTTACACAAGACTTAAAGATTGCTCTCTAAGTGGATAAGATAATAAATACAACACTGGTCTCACTTCATTTGAGGAAAATAGTTATCTTCTAATTGTATTAAAATGCCTGCCTGTGTTCCTTCCATTCCAGCTAGCAGTGACTACAATTCACAAGCATTTAAAAGCTCTGAGATGGTTCGGGATTTCCTGAGGACTCGGAAAACACTGTATGAACTGTTTGCTTCCTGCCAGTGTTTGTGTGAGTTCCCCAGCAGGTGAGTAATTTTTCCTTGTCTGATTATCCTGTGCTAAATCCAGGCAATTCTCCTCATCTCAGCCCAGTGACATTAATACGAAGGAAGATTTTTCAAGGACCACCTTCCAATAAAATAAATTAATACACTGTATTATTTTCTGTGGCTAGCGTAAGACCATAAGAACAGAAAACACAGGACCAGAATTAGGCCACTTGGCCCATCAAAGCTGCTTCACCATTCTACCATGGCTGATCTATTAACCCTCTCAGCACCCTTCTCCTGCCTTCTCTCTGTAACCTTTGACATCCTGGCTAATCAAAATCCTATCAACCTTTAAATATACCCCATGTCTTCCCTGCACAGCTGTCTGTGACAATGAATTTCATAGATTCACCACTCTCAGGCTGAAGAAGTTTCTCCTCATCTCTATCTAAACGGACATCCCTCTATTCTGAGCAACACGTACAAAAGCTGGATGAAATCAGCAGGTCGGGCAGCATCCGTTGAAATGTGCAGTCAACGTTTTGGGCCGAGACCCTGCGTCAGGACTCTGACGAAGACCAGTCCTGACAAAGGGTCTCAGCCTGAAACATGACTGCTCATTTCAACGGATGAGTCATGATGAAGGGTCTCGGCCCGAAACGTGACTGCTCATTTCAATGGATGCTGCCTGACCTGCTGAGATCATCCAGCTGTTGTACATGTTGATTTGACCATAGCATCTGCAGTGAACTTAGTGCCTCTGTTCTGAGGCTCTGTCCTCTGGTCCTGGACTCCCCCACTACAGGAAACATTTTCTCCTTCATCCAGTCTATCTAGGCCTTTCAATATTCGATGTTTCAATGAGATAACCCCCCCATTCTTCTAAACTCCAGCAATTACAGGCCAAGAACCATCTGACGCCCTTCGTACATTAATCCTTCCATTCACAAAATTATTCTCGTGAACATCCTTTGGACCCTCTAGAATGCCTGCATATCATTTCTTTGACAAGGGGCCTAAAACAGCTCACAATACTCCACAGGTGGCCTGTTCAATGCCTTATAAAGCCTCAGCATTAGATCCTTACTTTTACAGTATTTTCTAGTCCTCTCGAAATGTGCTAAAATTGCATTCACCTTCCTTATCACTGACCCAGCCTGCAAGTTAGCCTTTAGGGAACCCTGCATGAGGACTCTCAAGTCCCTTTTTAGAGCGTAGAAGAGGCCCCTCCAGCCCAACGAGCTGAACTGCCATCAACCAAAGCCCAATAACAAGATAATTTACAACAATCAATGAACCTACTAACTGGCATACCTTTGGAAACCAGAGATCTCCAGGGGAAACTCATGGAGAGAACATACTAACTTTGTTACAGAGAACACCTGAGTATTGAAACCAATTTAGAAACCAGAGTCACGTACCCTGTGACAGGTTAAAGAACCAGCAGAAATGGAAAACACATTGGAGTCTGGTATTACTATTAACTAATGGTGTTTATCAGTAACTACGCAATGCAGTACTATAAATGCAGATATATCAAACAGGTTAGCAATGATATATATATAAGTGTGGAAATAGGAAAAAGCCAAAAGCTTCTTCAAGCCTAGGGCTGAACAGACAGAGTCTTGCGATGATGAAGAAAGTTCAGTTCAGTTTGTGGTATTTAGTTGAGTAGAGTTGGAGAGAGAGAGGGGTGTGTAGGTCTTCAGGTGAGCTGGTGCCGTCGATCTTCCCGTTGTCCTCCAAAATCCTTTCAAAGTCACCGACTGTGACCATAACAAAGGCGACCGTTCTTCTGTGGTGAAATTAACAACCCAGGCCAGGGTCGGGAACACAAATAACTCCCCGCCGGTCACACCTTTTCTGCACTGCGAGAGCCACTGATCGATTCTCCTGCTCGTTCCTCCAAAACCCACCTTCCTGTGAGTACTACAAGCTCATGCAATGTCCAAAACCGTGTGTGCAGGGTCTGGCAGCTGACCTGGTGTTTATCTCAGCATGCTGAACAGCAGCTGTCCATCAAACTGCTCCACCCTGCTCTCTCTGTAAGAACTTACAAGCAGGCAGTGTCCTTGTAGAAATGCAAACAAACTGCTGAGAAACCATAACATCAATCTTCCGAGCATTCTTCGCCTCTCTCTCTCTAAATAACAAGGTCTCTGCGTTGAACATCTCCCTCTCTCTCTTTCTTTTTAAGAGCACGGTTCAAAGGGTCAATTCAGGACCCCGTCACAATAGTCTATTCTTTTATTTCTTCTACCAAATTTAATGACCATACACTTCCCGACTCCGTATTCCAGCTGCCACTTCTTTGCCCATTCTCCTCATCTGTCCGAGGTCTTCTGCAGACTCCCTGCTTCCTCGACGCTACCTGTCCTTCTGTCCTTCATAAAAGCTGCAAGATCAGCACAAAGCCATCAATTCCATTATTCAACATTAACATAATACATGACATGAAACAACCCAACATCAACTCCTGGGGAACATCACTAGTAACTTACACTAACCTGAATTCCATCATATTATGACCACTGCCTCCTAAGGAAACTGTATATAACACCCACCAGTTCCTTAGCTTTACCCACGAGGATTCTACAGCTTCTGATCCTAAGGATCCTTTTCATTTTTTTTATCAAGAGAGTCACCCCACCCTCTCTGTCTATCTGCCTGCCTTTTCAAAACACTCCCAACTATAATCTTCTTTCAGTTTTGTAATAGGAAAGTTGTGGTTAAACTGGAAAGAGAGCAGAAATGATTTACAAGCATGATGCCTGGACTAGAGGGCCTGAGTTATGTGGAGAGATTGGCCAGGTTGGATTTTTATTAGAACATAGGAGAATGAGGGGTGAACTTAGAGAAAGAAGTATCTAAAATTTTGAGAGGAATAGATAAGGTGGACAGGCTTTCCTCAGGGTAGGGGAGTCCAAAACCAAGGGCCATAGATTTAGGGTGAGAGGGGAAAAATTTAAAAGAGACTTGAAAGGCAACATTTCATGCAAAGGGTGGTGAGTTTATGGTATGAGCTGCCAGAGGCAGTGATTGAGACAGGTACAATAGACCATTTTAAAGCACATATGTAGATAGGTACACAGAGGAACGGCCTTCAGAGGGATGTGCGAATGCAGGAAGTTGGAACTAACTGGGTGAGCACCTGTTTAGCATAGATGTAATGGGTTGAAGGCCTATATCCATGCTCAATTGCACTATCAGTCAGTGACTTTTCCTGCATCAAGTGCCATCTCCTTTGCTAAAATTGCCTCAGGTCTATTGGTCGCAGAAGTACTATCTACTATTAATCCTAGGTGATACAATGTTTGAAATTGCCCCCAGCTGAGGCCAGTCATGAGTTACTGCACTGGCTCCTGACAGCCATCTCCTCAGACTGTGTGCAGGAGAGTAAAACAGTTTCATGTCTGCTTGTACTCAAAGCTCAAAGCTCAAAGTAAATTTATTTTCAAAGTACATACGTCACCATATACAATCCTGAGATTTGTTTTCAAATTTCAAAGTTAAAAATAAAATAATTATCAAAGTACATATATAAAACCATATACAATCCTGAAATACATTTTCCTGCAGGCATACTTAATAAATCCATAGAATAATAACTATAACAGAAACAATAAAAACCTACACAACTTGGGTTTTCAGCCAGTGTGCACAGGACAACAAACTGTGCAAGTACAAAAAGAAAGAAATAATAATAATAAATAATAAGCAAGAAAAATACTCAGAACATCAGATGGAAAGTCCTTGAAAGCAAGTCCATAAGTTGTGGGAACATTTCAATGATGGGGCAAATGAAGTTGAGTGAAGTTTGGTTCAAGAGCCTGATGGTTGAGGGGTAATACTGTTCATGAACCTGGTGGTGTGAGTCCTGAGGCTCCTGACCCTTCTTCCTGATGGCAGCAGGGAGTAGAGAGCATGTCCTGGGTCCCTGATGATGGATGGTGCTTTCCTGCGACAGCGTGTCTAGTTTTCTTGCATCACCACAAAACAATAAAGTTGGCATTGACCATTATAGCTCTGGGCCTCTACTCACTGGAATTCAGAAGAATGAGGGGTGACTTCCTGGAAACCTATTGGATGTTGAAAGGCCTTGTTCGAGTGGATGTGTAGAAGATGTTTCCTTTGCTGGGAGAGCGTAAGACCAGAGGATACAGCCTTAAATTAAGGGGGCATCCTTTTAGAATGGGCATCAGACTGATTAACTCACATTGATTTGAGTGTATTTCTATGTTACATTGACTGTTCTATCTCTTGTAAATTATTATAAATGACTATGATTGCACATTGCACATTTAGAAGGAGACGTAACGTACACATTTTTACTCCTCGTGTACGTGAAGGATGTAAGAAATAAAGTCAGTTCAATTCAGAAGGAATTTCTTTAGCCAGAGAGAGGTGAGCCTGTGGAATTTTTTGCTAATGGCTGCAATGGAGGACTAGTCATTGAGTATGTTAAGGTAGAGATTCTTTATTAGGCAGAGGATGAAAGGACACAGGGAGGAGGCAGCAGATTGGGGCTGAGAGGGAAATGGATCACGCTTGATGAAATGGCAGAGCAGACTCAATGGGCCAAATGGCCTAATTTTGCTCCTATATCTTTCGGTCTAATGGTCTCATAAAATTTCTAATGGACCAGCAAATCCATTCCTGAGCTCTACTCCTAAGATGCAAATGTTTTGTGCAAGTAACATCTCCAGCTGAAGAGGTGGAGCCTTTGTTAAATATTCAATGGCAGACTGCAATGCAGGCAATTCCGTCAGTAATTAACCATGCCTGCAGTTTCATGCTTCGCCTGTAGATGGCAGTCAAACCTCATCACTTGGTCATGTATACAACAGTCGTCTTGCAGATAACGACTCTGAGGCAAACGTGTATTTGAAGAGTCATGAATGTTGTTTTCTAACCTTTTCCTCGGGATAACGACAACATGAACTTTTGCAGTATGAAGCACCTTAGGCAATGAACTGGCAAAGCCCTAATCACTGCAGTTTTGCAACATGATAAATACTCTGCACTAAATGGCATACAGCCCATGGCATGAAATTGGGGCTTATGAAAAATTCTGTGAAAATGCTGAACAAGAAAGGGAAAGGATTTCGATATTTGAGACAGATGTTTCCCACAATAACTGATGCCAAGATTAAGGAAGGCATTTTTGTTGGTCCACAAATCAACAGGTCATCAATGGCAAGCAATTCAGAGAACTTCTAGTGGGACCAGAGAAAATCACATGGAAGGCATTCAGGGATGTTATTGAAAAATTTCTTGGCAATTATGGAGCACCAACCTACATGCAGATGGTTGAAAACGTACTTCACGCATGCAAAATCATGAACTGCAACATATCGCTAAAGATTTATTTTCTGCATTCCCATTTAGACTTCTTCCTTACAAATCGTGGCCCTGTCAGGAATGAGCATGGTTTCACCAGGACATTGCAGTCGTAAAGCAACCATATCAGGGCGACTGGAATCCATCAATGCTGGCTGATAATTGTTGGACACTTAAGCGAGAAGCCTCAGACACTGAGTACAAATGAAAATCATCAGCAAAACATTTTTAGCTTAGATGAACTACTGCAAAGCATCAGCACCGATATGCAATTAAGTGCATTATAGAACCATAGAACGCTACAGCACAGTACAGACCCTTCTGCCCTCCATGTTGTGCCGACCCATATAACCCTTAAAAAAAGTACTAAACCCACACTACCCCATAACCCTCCATTTTTCTTTCATCCATGTGCCTGTCCAAGAGGCTCTTAAATATCTCTAATGTTTTAGCCTCCACCACCATCCCTGGCAAGTCATTCCAGGCACTCACAACCCTCTGTGTAAAAAAACTTACACAGAGGGTTACACTTACACAGCATTATATTCAATAAAAGTTATTTCCTTGTTTCTCCAAATTCCTACGTGATACAAGTAATTCATATCAGTTTCAAGCAGTCTATCATAAACAAAAAAAAATTCTGAGGAAGCAACACTTTCAAAAAAATTGTTGTTCAGTGTAATCTGCCACGATCTTACTGATCGATGAAGTGGTTGCGAGAGATCAAATGTTCTTTCTTCTCCTACTTCTATCACTGACTTCTGAGAAATTCTGGCTGTATTCTGTGTTAAAGCTAGTTGAGATAAGTAAATCTACCAGACCTAGTGTAAATTTTCTCACTTGCTTCACAGGCAACGTAATTATCTTCTAATTCAGCTCAAGTATTATAATTGTAATGGAACCTACTCGATGCATGTATCCAATCAAAATGTCAGAGAACTGCTTTCGTTCTCTCTAAATGACTTCATTGCTTTATCACACCGAGGCCTGACATGGCCATTCTATCAGAAACCTCAAAGCAGGGATGCTTTGGGAAGACCAGATTGCAGAGGCATTTGAGCAGAAGCAAGTCAAATACCAGGAGTTGGTAGAGCAGTGCCAGGGACAGGTGCGTGATGCGAGCCTGTAGTGATTTTGCTGGCTGCTCACTATGCAGAACCTACTCTCTCCTTGGCATTACAGGGACTGCAAAGAGGAGATGGTCACAGAGGCTGCTGAGAGAGCCTCTGATGGCTATGGATGAAGAGGTGTGACCTATGGACCAATGCTGTTGGGGCTCAGCCAGGGCCTGAGCAACTCTGGTTGGTCCCCTGGGTGACAGTGTCTGATATTGAGAGATCCAAAACATCCAAATATCCCAGATTACATCACTGACGATGTGTCCAAGAGTATCCTAGGATGCATCTCAGCATCAAAGATAGTTTCATCACTCCACAATATAGTCAAAGTAAATGACTGAGAAAAATTCAGGGTGGATTTTACTAGCAAGTAATGAAACTTCTCTGAATACCTACACATCAATGTCACAAAGACAAAACTCATAGATACATTTTCACTTACCATCAGCTGCTTTACAGCATAAAGGAAATCCTTGTTTCAATTTATTTACGGTGAGATTAAAGCCTACATTTAATTTACAGTAGTAGCAGCCAGAGGTGCCAATGGTTAAATTGTTGTAGTTATGAACCAAACCGCCTCAAACAGAAATGCAAAGATACTTTCCTGATTTATGGGCTAAATGAAGCACAAACTACAAATTGACGAATTCAGTAATGTCTCATCAAGTTATTATCTCTAGGGAACAGCATAAATAACTGGTTATAATGATGTGTGAAGAATATATTTTGTTTGTAATCTCTTTCTGTTTTTTATTAGAGTATAATCTCTGTTTAGAATAATGGCAAAAGAATAATCTGTGTTTAGAATGATACCAGGATACAACATAATTGCTAAAGTGGCAGTTGATGCTGCCTTTACTTAGAATAGATATTATAATGATGACTCAGAGTAGTAGTATATTTAAATAGATTCAGCTTGAATGCTTTGTATTTACATTTTTAAACAATGTTCCCTTTGAATTTTTTTAACAGCTACGCAGATCAACCATTGTTCTGGGAAGGAATATTTACACAGCTTGAAACCTGCGCAGGACTTTAAAAAAGCATTCATCACCATCATCATTATAAGACCATACGACATAGGAGCAGAATGAGGCCATCTGGACCATCAAGCCTGCTCCATCATTCAATCGTGGCTGATCTTATTTTTCTCCACCTCAGCCCCACTCCCCAGCCTTCCCCTGCAACCTTTGATGCCGTGTCCAATCAAGAGCCAATCAATCTCTGCCTTAAGTACACCCAATGACCCGTCCTCCACAGCTGCCTGTGGTTAAAAAAATCCACAAATTCACTAACCTTTGGCTGAAGAAATTTCTTCACCTCTCTGTTTAAAATGGACGCCCTTCTATCCTGAGGCTGTGCCCTCTTGTCCTAGACTCCCCCACCGTGGGAAACATCCTTTGCACATCTACTGTGTCTAGGCCTTTCAACATTGAAATGATATCAATGAGATACCTTTTGAATACTAAGGGTGAAGCCTCACCAGTGCCTAATAAAGACTCAGCTTCACAACCCTGTTCTTGTATTTGAGACCTCTTGAAAGGAATGCTACTATTGCATTTGCCTTCCTCACCACTGACTCTACCTGCAAGTTAACCTTCAGGTTGTTCTGCACAGGGACTCCCAAGTCACTTTGCATCTCAGAGTTTTGCATTTTCTCCCCTTTTAGAATATAGTCTGCACATTTATTTCTTCTACCAAAGTGCATGACGATGCATTTTCAACAATGTATTTCATTTGCCATTTCTTTGCCCATTCTCCTAAACTGCCTAAGTCCTTCATCAGCCTATCTGTTTCATCAATGCTACTTGGCCCTCCACCAATCTCTGTATCATCTGCAAACTTTGCAACAAAGCCAACTAAATCATTGATATACAGCATAAAAAGAAGCAGTCCCAACACAGACCCCTGCGGAACACAACTGGTCACTGGCAGCCAACCAGAAAAGGATACTTTTATTTCTACCCGCTGCCTCCTACCAATCAGCAAATACTCTAACCATGCCAATAACTTTCCTTAAATACAATGGGCTCTTAACTTGGTAAACAGGTTCAAATGTGGCAACTTGTCAAAGGCATTCTGAAAGTCCAAATATACAACATCCACTGCATTTCCTTCATATATCCTACTTGTAATCTCCTCAATGAATTCCGACAAGTTCTTTAGGCAGGATTTTCCCTGAAGGAAACCATGCTAATGTTGTCCTATCTTCTCCTGTCTCACCAAGTACTCCATCACCTCATCCTTAACAATTAACTCTAACATCTTCCCAACCACTGAGGTCAGGCTAACTGGTCTATAATTTCCTTTCTGCTGCCTTCCTCCTTTCTTAAAGAGTGGAGTGAGATTTGCAATTTTCCAGTCCTCTGGCACCATGTCAGAATCCAATGATTTTTGAAAGATCATTACTAATGCCCCCACAATCTCTACTGCTACCACTTTCAGAATTATAGGATGTAGTTCATCTGGTCCAGGTGACTTATGTACCTTTAGGTCTTTCAGCTTTTTGAGCACCTTCTCCCTTGTAATAGTAACTGCACTCACTTCTCTTCCCTCACACCCTTCAACATCAGGCACACTGCTAGTGTCTTCCACAGTGAAGACCGATGCAAAATACTCACTTTGTTCATCTGCCATCTCCTTGTCCTACATTATTATTTCTCCGGCCTCATTTTCTAGCAGTCCTATATCCACTCCCATCTCTCTTTTATTTTTTACATACATGAAAAAGCTTTTACTATACATTTTGATATTGTTTACTAACTTGTTTTCATATTGTATCTTCTCCTTCCTAATGATTCTTTTAGCTACTCTCTGAAGGCTTTTAAAAGCTTCCCAATCCCCTATCTTTTCATTAATTTTTGCTTTGTTGTATGCCCTCCCTTTTGCTTTTATGTTAATTTTGACTTCCCTTATCAGCAATGGTTGTACTATTTTGCCACTTGAGTATTTCTTCATTTTTGGAATACATCTATACTGCACCTTCCTCGTTCTTTCCCAGAAACTCACACCATTGCTGTTCATTCTCATCCCTGCCAGCATCTCCTTCCAATTTACTTTGGCCAACTCCTCTCTCATACCACAGTAATTTCCTTTACTCCACTGAAATACTTTCTTTACTTTCAATCTATTAAATTTCAAGTTGAACTCAATCAGATTGTGATCACCGACTCCTAATGGTTCCTTTACCTTAAGCTCCCTATTCACTTCAGGTTCATTATATAACACCTATCCAGTACAGCTGATCCTTAGTCAACTCAATGACAAACTGTTTCAAAAAGCCATCTTGTAGGCATTCAACAAACTCACTCTCTTGAGATCTATTGCCTTTAATACACCTTCTGACGTGCCTTTTCTATTTCCCGTGGTAATATATGGTACACGACCCAGCTACTGTTGGGAGCCCTATATATAACTACCATCAATGTCCTTTTACTCCTGCAGTTTCTTAATTCAATCTTCAATCCTCTGTCACATCTTTCTACTGATTTGATGCCATTCTTTACCAGCAGAACCACACTGCCCCCTCTGCCTACCTTCCTATCCCTCCGATATAACGTGTAACCTTGGACATTCAGCTCCCAACTACAACCATCCTTCACCCATGTTTAAGTGATGGCCACAACATCATACCTGACAATCAATAAAAGTGCAGCAAGATCATCCACCTTATTTCTTCTACTCTGTTCATGAGATATAACACTTTGAGTACTGTATTTGCTACCATTCTTGATTCTGCACCCCTAATGCACCGATGCTCACCCTGCTGGATGCAATTATGTTCTATCACCTGCCTGCCCTTCCTGACAGTCTGATTGCATGCTATCTTTGTATTTTTTTACCATCTGTCCTATCCTGAGTCCTTTCACTTCAGCTCCCACCCCCCTGCTAAATTAGTTTAAACCCTCCCCAACAGATCTAACAAACCTGCCCATGAGAATATTGGTCCCCCTTGGTGCAACCCATCACTCCTCCAGAAGAGGTGGAGGTCATACCTCCTCCAGAAGAGATCCCAATGATCCAAGAACCTGAAGCCCTGCCCTGTGCACCAGCTGCTCAGCCACACATTTATCTGCCAAATCATCCTGGCTCTATCCTCACTGGCACATGGCACAGGTAGCAATCCAGAAATTGCTACCTTCGAGTTCCTGCTTCTCAGCTTCCCTGTAAATCCTCTCTTCAAGACCTCTTTGCTTTTCCTTCCTATGTCATTGGTACCAATATACACCAAGACATTCTCTCTCTCTCACCCTCCTAAATGCTGTGGACACAATCTGAGATGTCCTTGACCCTGGCATCTGGAAGGCAACATACCATCCGGGTGTCCTGTTCCCATCCACAGAATCTTCTGTCCGTTCCTCTGACTATTGAGTCTCCTATCACTACTGCTCTCCTCTTCTCCCTCTTTCCCTCCTGCACCATGGACCTATGCTCAGTGCCAGTAACCCAGTCTCTGTGGCATTTCCCGGGAGGTCATCCCCCGCAACCGTATCCAAAAAGGGTATCATTCCCCTTATCATCGAGGGGAATGTCCACAAGGGTGCTCTGTGCTAACCCCCATTCACATTTCCATTTCTCCCGACGGTCACCCAGCTACTCAACTGTAACTCTGATCGATTATCTCCTCACTCTCCCGTTCAAGCCAAAGGTCACCCAGTTGCTGCTCCAGATCCCTAATAACATCTTTTTAAATAAATTTTTTATTCAATTGTTAAAATAATTACATAGAATGAATAGAATAATAGAGTACAATATCAGCCCTCCCCCTCCCCTTAACCCTTCCCCCCTTAACATCCCCATTTGAAAAAAAAAGAAACGAGAAAAAGAAAGAAGAAAGAAAGATTTCTTGGATATCGGAAGATCCCCACATGCTCCATGGAGTTGAAAATATCTTTAATATATATATTTATTTATTTCCCCAAACGGCTAATAACTTTATCTTCAGAGGGCTTATATATTTAATCCTATTTTTTGTAAATAAGGATGCCAAATTTTCAGAAATATATCATATTCATTTCTTAAATTATAAGTAATGTTTTCAAGTGGAATGCAGCTAAAAATTTCATTATTCCAACGGTCCATAGTTAAATATGAATCTGATTTCCAAGTAACTGCAATAGCTTTTTTGGCTACTACCAATGCAATTTTTATAAATTTTTTCTGATGTTTGTTCAATTTAAGTTTCGGTTTTATCCCTTCAATATCACCTAGTAAAAATAATATTGAGTTATGTGGAAGTTGTATTCCAATAATTTGTTCCAATAAAACTCTTAAATTTATCCAAAAAGTTTGAATTTTAAAACAAGACCAAGTAGAACGTAAAAAAGTACCAATTTCTTGATTATATTGAAAACATTGATCAGATAAATTTGGATTTAATCTATTTATTTTTTTGTGTGGTAATATATAATTGATGTAAACAATTATATTGTACTAATCTAAGTCGGACACTTATTGTATTTGTCATACTGTCAAGGCATAGTCTTGACCAACTTATTTCATCAATTTTAGTATTCAAATCAGTTTCCCATTTTTGTCTTGACTTATGAATTACTTGTTTAATTGTCTGTTTCTGAATCAAATTGTACATACAAGAAGTAAATTTTTTAAATTTTCCTTTTTGAATTAAAATCTCTATTTCATTAGGCTTCGGCATTAACATTGTTTGACCCAGTTTATCTCTTAAATAAGCCCTTAATTAGAAATAACAGAAAAGAGTGTTATTTGATATTTTATATTTATTCTTTAGTTGATCAAACGACATCAATTTACCTCCCTAATAACATCTTCAAGGAGATGCTGCTGGATGCACTCCCCTGGGAGAGTCTGGGTCTCCCAGGGCTCCAACATCCGGCATGAAGAACACACAATGGCCATTTACTACACTAGGTACAGTAAGAGGAAAAAAGAGGAACCATAACAGTAATTTACCTACAGCAAACATCTCTTTTGAGCCAAAGCCTGACACTCTTACACTCACCTCTGGCTTATGCCCAACAACGGCCACCCCGCATATTAGATAATAGACAATAGGTGCAGAAGTAGACCATTCGGCCCTTCGAGCCTGCACCACCATTTTGAGATCATGGCTGATCATCTACTATCAATACCCGGTTCCTGCCTTGTCCCCATATCCCTTGAATCCTCTATCCATAAGATACCTATCTAGCTCCTTCTTGAAAGCATCCAGAGAATTGGCCTCCACTGCCTTCCAAGGCAGTGCATTCCAGACCCCCACAACTCTCTGGGAGAAGAAGTTTTTCCTTAACTCTGTCCTAAATGACCTACCCCTTATTCTCAAACCATGCCCTCTGGTACTGGACTCTCCCAGCATCTGGAACATATTTCCTGCCTCTATCTTGTCCAATCCCTTAATAATCTTATATGTTGCAATCAGATCCCTTCTCAATCTCCTTAATTCCAGCGTGTACAAGCCCAGTCTCTCTAACCTCTCTGCGTAAGACAGTCCGGACATCCCAGGAATTAACCTACGCTGCACTTCCTCTACGACCAGGATGTCCTTCCTTAACCCTGGAGACCAAAACTGTACACAATACTCCATGTGTGGTCTCACCAGGGCCCTGTACAAATGCAAGAGGATTTCCTTGCTCTTGTACTCAATTCCCTTTGTAATAAAGGCCAACATTCCATTAGCCTTCTTCACTGCCTGCTGCACTTGCTCATTCACCTTCAGTGACTGATGAACAAGGACTCCTAGATCTCTTTGTATTTCTCCCTTACCTAACTCTACACCGTTCAGATAATAATCTGCCTTCCTGTTCTTACTCCCAAAGTGGATAACCTCACACTTATTCACATTAAACATCATCTGCCAAGTATCTGCCCACTCACCCAGCCTATCCAAGTCACCCTGAATTCTCCTAACATCCTCATCACATGTCACACTGCCACCCAGCTTAGTATCATCAGCAAACTTGCTGATGTTATTCTCAATGCCTTCATCTAAATTGTTGACGTAAATTGTAAATAGCTGTGGTCCCAATACCGAGCCCTGTGGCACCCCACTAGTCACCACCTGCCATTCCGAGAAACACCCATTCACCGTTACCCTTTGCTTTCTATCTGCCAACCAGTTTTCTATCCATGTCAATGTCTTCTCCCCAATGCCATGAGCTTTGATTTTACCCACCAATCTCCTATGTGGGACATCAAATGCCTTCTGAAAATCGAGGTGCACTACATCCACTGGATCTCCCTTGTCTAACTTCTTGGTTACATCCTCGAAAAACTCCAATAGATTAGTCAAGCATGATTTACTCTTGGTAAATCCATGCTGGCTCGGCCCAATCCTATCACTGCTATCTAGATATGCCACTATTTCATCTTTAATAATGGACTCTAGCATCTTCCCCACTACTTATGTTAGGCTGACAGGTCGATAGTTCTCTGTTTTCTCCCTCCCTCCTTTCTTAAATAGTGGGATAACTTTAGCCATTCTCCAATCCTCAGGAACTGATCCTGAATCTAAGGAACATTGGAAAATGATTACCAATGCATCCGCAATTTCCAGAGCCACCTCCTTTAGTACCCTAGGATGCAGACCATCTGGACCTGGGGATTTGTAGCCTTCAGTCCCATCAGTCTTCTCATCACCGTTTCCTTCCTAATGTCAATCTGTTTCATTTCCTCTGTTACTCTATGTCCTTGGCCCATCCATACATCTGGGAGATTGCTTGTGTCTTCCCTAGTGAAGACAGATCTAAAGTACTTACTAAATTCTTCTGCCATTTCTCTGTTTCCCATAACAATTTCACCCAACTTATTCTTCAAGGGCCCAACATTGTTCTTAACTATCTTCTTTCTCTTCGCATACCTAAAAAAGCTTTTGCTATCCTCCTTTATATTCCTGGCTAGCTTGCGTTCGTACCTAATTTTTTCTCCCCATATTGCCTTTTTAGTTAAGTTCTGTTGTTCCTTAAAAATACCCCGATCATCTGTCCTCCCACTCACCTTAGCTCTGTCATACTTCCTTTTTTTTAATACTATGCAATCTCTGACTTCCTTTGTCAACCACTGTGGCCCCTTTCCCCCCTTTGAATCCTTCCTTCTCCGGGGGATGAACTGATTTTGCACCTTGTGCATAATTCCCAAGAATACCTGCCATTGCTGTTTCACTGTCTTTTCTGCAAGGATATCCATCCAGTTAACTTTGGCCAGCTTCTCCCTCATGGCTCCATAGTCTCCTTTTCTTTCTCTACTTTTATTTAACTCACTGTGCTCTGTTCCCACTGCTGATTGGACCAGAGGAATGGGCCTGAATGCCCGTGAAGCTCTCCTTTTAAACAAGCATCACTGACCTGCGAGAAATCTCGTCACTTTGCTCTGCTCCCACCACTGACTGGCCACCAGAACTATATGTCGTATCATATGTCATGGGCAATTGTGGTGTTCCTTCCGCCTTTAATCAGAGAAGTTGTAGTAGGCTCTTCGAAACTTTTGCCTGTTCATCCTTTAATGTAATTCATGAATGACATGTTCTGTCGACCGTGACATTTTCTTCTGTAATTTTTTTCCTGTTGCTGCAAGATGTTCAAGCTTCTCTTTCCGCATTACATGTCCCAGAAATCCCAGCTGTGTGCCGACAAAGGCTATGTGCGCAGAAACATTTCAGTTACTGTGTTGCTTAGAGGGAATGGTATTGCTAAGTCATTTTCCAAAAATACAGACATAATCAGTTTGAGATGTTGCCAGATAAATATTAGTCAGAAATACTAACTCACCATTTGTATGCTAAGTAGTAATAAATATTGTTACTTGTCTTGTGTGGGATACAAACAGTCTATCTGCCACCGGGGAGAAATGATTTGATGGAATTAAATAAAAGGGAGTGGGAGAAGACTCAAGTGGAGTGTAAACACCCACATGGACTGACAGGTTTTAATGGCCTGTTTCAGAACTACATTCTTTGTTATAAAAGCACTGGATGTTATACTGGCAAAGCCAGGAAGTAAATTCTCTGTTGCTTGTAAATTAAGATTAATGAGTTAAATGTATTTTTCTCCCTTTTAGCTTCATTCTCCACTCTCTTCCCTTCCTTCTGTACATGATCTAACTTTAAATCTACTGCCATAATTGACAATTCCTGTTAAGATTACTAATTAATGACTCTTCAGTCGAATTGGTTCAAGGCTTCCACACTGTTCAGCCGAGGTCCTAAATCAATCTGGAAGGATTTGCAGAATTTTAGCAGTTGAATAATTATAACAGCTTGTAAAATGTCCAGAGTCAAGTGCATGTTTATGTTGGCTGCAGAAACTAGTCCAATGTTTCCAAAGATTGAATAATATCAAAGCATACTGTCTGTTGTAGAAATGCTATTGCCTTTTCTCAGTTTCTTCACGTCCGCCACATCTGTTCCCAGGATGCGGTTGTAAAGAATAGGGTTTCCCTACTTCCACTATTGACGCTGTCCTCACCCCTCCGTCTTCTCCATTTCCCAAACATTTATGCTCACCTCATCTTCCCACTGCCTTAACAGTGATAGAGTTCCTCTTGTCCATATCCACTACCCCATCAGCCCCCACATCCAACATATTAATCTCTGCAACTTCTGCCATCTGCAGAGTTGTACCGGCGGAACGCTTCATCGAGCTCCTCCACTCCATTAACCACAGGTGGAACTTCCTGGCAGCCAAACACTTTAATTCTGATTCTCATTCCCATTCTGACATGTTGGTCCATGGCCTCCTCTTGTGCCAAGATGAGGCCACCCTCACGATGCAGAAGCAATACTTTATATTCCATCTGGGTACCCTGCAACATGATCGCATGTATATTACTTTCTTCTTCCAGTAAACAAATTTACCCCCCAAGCCCCTGCACTTCCTCTGTTCCCCACTTTAACCTTTCCCCTCTTTTCATTTGCCTATTACTTCCCTCTAGGTCCCCTCCTGTTTCACTTTCTTCTATGGTCCAGTCTCCTGTCCTGTCAAATTCCTCCATCTCCAGCCCTTTACCCTTCCTACCCACCTGGCTTCACCTATCACCTTCTAGTTAGTCTCCTTCCACTAACCACCACCCCCCCATCTTTTTATTCTGGCATCTTCTCCCTTCCTTTCCAATCTCGAAGAAGGGTCTCAACCCGAAATATCAACTATTTGTTTCCATAGATGCTGCCTGTCCTACTGAGTTCTTCCAGCATTTTGTATATATTGCTCTGGATTTCCAGCATCTGCAAAATCTCTTGTTTATACTGAGGAATGTATTACACATTTTATATGTTTTATGTGTCCTAAAAATCACACGAGTTTTCTTTAAAATAGCACAAATATACTCTAGGAATGTATTTTGCATTTTATTTTTCCTTGAAAAAGCTTTCATTTCTTAACAGCAGCACCCTCAGATGTTAGAAATTGGTGTTTTTTAAAACTATGAAATATGTTGTTGTTGTTGTTTGTCCTTCGGAGTCGAAGACGACCACGACTTCTGTCAGGTGGAGGGTTTGTGACTGTGGGTCCGGAGGTGACTGGTGAGGCCAATCCGGGCCCTGAAAGCTCGCCCACATGTGGGACACATGAGGGTAGGTGCTGCAGTGGAAGTGGAGGTTGCTTGAGCCTTGTGCGCGGAGCGTTTCCTCTGAGCCTCTGCGGTGCGTCTGATTTCTGCTGCATACGCTCCTTCAGTGGTCCTGCTCCACCAGGTTGGGCGGTCCAGAGCAGGCGATTCCCAGCTACTGGGATTGATGTTGAGGTCTTTGAGGGACACTTTGAGGCAGTCTTTGAAACGTTTCTTCTGCCCTCCAACTGAGCGCTTGCCCTGGCTCAGCTCTCCATACAGCAGCTGTTTTGGTGGTCGACTGTCAGACATCCTGACGTCATGGCCAGCCCATCTGGCTTGGGCTTTCTGTAGGAGGGTGTAGACTCTGTGGGTGCTAGCCCGCTCCAGGACCTCTGTGTCTGGGACTTTGTCCTGCCATCGTATGTGGAGAAGTCTGCGGAGGCAGCTCAAGTGGAAGTGATTGAGCTCTTTAGCGTGTCTGCTGTAGACAGTCCAGTTCTCGCTGGCATAGAGGAGGGTGGTGAGAACCACTGCTCGGTAGACCTTTAGCTTGGTGGTAAGACTGAGTCCTCTCCGCTCCCATACATTCTCACGGAGTCTCCCAAAGGCGGCACTGGCTTTGGCAATTCTGTTGCTGATCTCTGCATCTATGTTCACCACTCGCGATAGAGTACTGCCCAGATAAGTAAAGCTGTCGACTGCCAGTAGCTTCTGCCCCTTTACTGTGATGTGTGGTTCATTGTAGGGCTTTCCGGGTGCGGGCTGGTACGTAACTTCGGTCTTTTTGGTGCTGATTGTAAGTCCGAAGTTGTCACAGGCTCGTGAGAAGCAGTCTATTTCTCGCTGCATCTTCTGCTCTGTGCTGGCGTTGAGGGCACAATCATCAGCGAATAAGAGGTCTCTGACGACGGTCTCCTTTACCTTTGTAACAGCCTGTAGATAGATAGATAGATAGATAGATACTTTATTCATCCCCATGGGGAAATTCAACTTTTTTTCCAATGTCCCATACACTTGTTGTAGCAAAACTAATTACATACAATACTTAACTCAGTAAAAAATATGATATGCATCTAAATCACTATCTCAAAAAGCATTAATAATAGCTTTTAAAAAGACACCGGAGGTTGAATAGCCCACCGCCAGTCCTGTATCTGACGTGTATACCATCCTGACAATTGCGGAAGGCATCATTCAGCATAGCAGAGAAGACCATGCTAAAGAGTGTAGGGGCGGGAACGCATCCTTGCTTCACACCGTTCGTCACTGGGAAGGCTCCTGACTCGTCACCATCATCCAAAACTTTCACCATCATGCCATCGTGGAACTGCCGAACAATCGTGATGAACCTGCCAGGGCAGCCAAACTTCTCCATTATCTTCCATAAGCCATCTCTGCTGACCGTCTCAAATGCCTTGGTCAGATCGATGAAGGTCATAAAGAGGTCGCTGTGCTGCTCTTGACATTTTTCCTGGAGTTGGCGTGCAGCAAATATCATGTTGACAGTTCCACACTCTGCACGGAAGCCACTCTAGCTTTCTGGGAGGAGACCTTGCTCAAGGTGTTGGAGAAGGCAATTAAGCAGGACACGAGCCAAGACCTTCCCAGCTATGGACAGGAGGGAGATGCCTCGGTGATTGTCACAAGACTGGCGGTTGCCTTTCCTCTTGTAGATGTGGACTATGCTGGCATCTTTCAACTGTTGCTGGACCTTTCCTTCGTTCCCCATAGACTGGAAGAGCTCAGTCAGCTTCTGCATCATGAATGGGCCTCCTGCTTTGTAGACTTCAGCAGGGATTGCATCTGATCCTGGTGCTTTGCTACAAGAAAGTTGCCTGATAGTTTTCTGACTTCTTCTTCTGTGGGGAGGTTGTCAAGGTCCAGGTTGATCTCCATCTGAGGTAGGCGAGCAATGGCCTCATCATTGATTTCGGCAGGGGGGTTGAGGACCTGGTTGAAGTGTTCAGCCCATCTCTCCAAAATCTGCTTTTTCTCTGTCAGCAGCCGAGTCCCATCTGTACTGAGGAGGGGGGAGGAGCCAGAGGACTGAGGTCCATACATAGCCTTCAAAGCGTCGTAAAAACACTTGGTGTCGTGACTGTCTGCGTAGCCCTGGATCTCATCGGCCTTATTGCTGAACCAGACATCCTGCATCTCACGGAGTTTCTTCTGCACTTTCCGTCTTGCACTGGCGAAGGCATCTATCTTTGCTTGTGATGTGGGATCATTCTGGTGCGCTCTGAACAGTTGGTGTTTCTCTGACAACAGTGCCTGTATCTCCTCGTCGTTCTCATCGAACCAGTCTTGATGTCTATGGATTGCTGGTCCGAGGTGTTCGAGAGCGGTAGAGTAGACTGCATCTCTGAAAGCCATCCACTGCTCTTCAATGCTGGAGTGGTCATCCTGGGGTGTGTCAAGCAGCCTGCTATCTAGGTCTTCACGAAATTCTTCTGCAACTACGCTGCTCTTCAGCTTGGAGACATTGAGCCTCTTTGCAGTCTTCTGAACTTGGGGTCTTCTCACAGGCAGGATGCGAAGTTTAAACTTGGACACTATGAGTCAATGATCCGTCCAGCAGTCGGCACCACACATGGCCTTTGTCACTCTCACGTCTTGCCAGTTCCTCTTTCTGGTGATGACATAGTCGATCAGATGCCAGTGCCTAGAGCGTGGATGCATCCAAGATGTCTTGTTACGGGTAGGGAGGTGGAATAGGGTGTTGGTGATGACAAGGTCATGCGTAGCGCATGTCTTGAGGAGCAGCAGGCCATTGCTGTTACACTTGCCAATACCATGTCTTCCAAGAGTCCCTTCCCAGGTCTGGTAATCTGTCCCCACTCTGGCGTTAAAGTCCCCAGGGACAATAAGCTTCTCTGACTGTGGGACTGCTGCTATGAGGGCATCAAGTTCTTCATTGAACTTATCTTTGATGCCATCTGGGTTGGTCATTGTTGGGGCATATGCACTGATCGGCGTTGCACTCCTCTTATTGCCAAGTGGGAGCCGAAGCGTCATCAGGCGATCGTTGATGCCCTCTGGAAGCTTGGCAAGTTTACGAGCGAGGTGGGATCGGATGGCAAATCCAACGCCAGCCTCTCGTCGTTCAGTGCTGCTGCGACCGCTCCAGAAGAAGGTGTACCCACCACCACGTTCTGTATTTTTTAAAACTATGAGATATGAGGAACAGATGAATTTTGCCTCTATTGTTATATGTTGTCTTCACAGTGCTGTATTTGGAAGTTACATTGAGTAAACAATTTCTCTAGTTGAACAGCAGTTTGACAGTACAGAAATTTGTTGACTGCTAACTTTGATCCACATTGATCGTGTGGATAGTCAGAGGCTTTTTCTCAGGGCTGAAATGGTTACCACAAGAAGACACAGGTTTAAGGTGCTGGAGAATCGGTACAGAGGAGATGTCAGGGGTAAGTTTTTTACGCAGAGAGTGGTGAGTGCATGGAATGGGCTGCCGGCAACGGTGGTGGAGGCGGATACGATAGGGTCTTTTAAGAGACTTTTGAATAGGTACACGGAGCTTAATAAAATAGAGGGCTATAGGTAAGCCTAGTAATTTCTAAGGTAGGGACATGTTTGGCACAACTTTGTGGGCCGAAGGGCCTGTATTGTGCTGTAGGTTTTCTATGTTTCTATGTTTCTAATTTCATGGACTGCAAACTGCTAACTATTGCTACTTCACTATTACTGCTTATATTCTTGCACATTATGGAAGTAGTATTTCCGTATGATAACAAGCCATTTCTTTACTGTATTTATCTTTGCAGTTACATTCTCATCACACCGGCGGTCAGTACCCCGATTCCGGGGAAAGTAACGTTCCTCCAGGATACTGAATTCTGCTTTTACTTGAAGAATTCCAGGATCATCGCCTCTGCTGTCATGTAATGTATACAGTATTGTGCAAAAGTCTTGGGCACTTACAGTATATTGCTAGGGTGCCTAAGACTTTCGCACAGGCATCATCATTATAGTTAGCCGGTGGGTGGTGCAGTGGCATCTACACCGGACTTTGAAGCGAGTGGTCCCGGTTTGAATCTGGCTGGCTCCTTGCACGCTTTCCATCTGTCGAGCTAGCAGCTCAGACTTGTAACAAAAAGCAGACAGATGCTAAAGAAACGGCAAGGTTGCTGCCCAATGTGCTACAAGGCACGGAGAAGAACATCATGTGCCGTGTGGTACGACGTGGGTGATCGTGCTCCCATGATTGCCCTTGGCAAATTTTTCTACAGAGGTGTTTTGCCATTGCTTTCTTCTGAGCAGTGTCTTTACAAGACGGGTGACCCCAGCCATGATCAATACCTTTCAGAGATTGTCAGGTGTCAGTGGATGCATAACCAGGACTTGTGATGTGCACCAGCTGCTCACATGACCATCCACCACCTGCTCCCATGAGCTTCATGTGACCCTGATCGGCAGGGTGTGGGGGAGGGCTGGGCAGGTGCTGCATCTTGCCCCAGGGTGACCTGCGGGCTAGCGGAGGGAAGGAGCACCTTGTACCTCCTTTGGTAGGGATGTGAAGTATCACCAGCCTGCCACACATTTTGCACAGCTCTGTAGTATTTTATGTATTGCACCGTACTGCTGCCACCAAAGGAAATACAAACCTTGTCCCAACAATCAGCAGCCATGGGCTCCTCTAAGCAGCTGCCTAGCACTCTGAAAATGAAAATAAACGATGCCCACAAAGCAGGAGAAGGCTATAAGAAGATAGCAAAGCATTTTCAGGAAGCTGTTTCCTCAGTTCGTAAAGTGATTAAGAAATAGCAGTTAACAGGAATGGTGGAGGTCAAGTTGACGTCTGGAAGTCCAAGAAAACTTTCTGAGAGAACTGCACGTAGGATCGCTAGAAAGGCAAATCAAAACCCCCGTTTGACTGCAAAAGACCTTCAGGAAGATTTAGCAGACTCTGGAGTGGCGGTGCACTGTTCTACTGTGCAGCGACACCTGCACAAATATGACCTTGATGGAAGAGTCATCAGAAAAAAAAACCTTTCCTGCGTCCTCACCACAAAATTCAGCGTCAGAAGTTTTCAAAGGAACATCTAAACAAGCCTGATGCATTTTGGAAACAAGTCCTGTGGACTGATAAAGTTAAAATAGAACTTTTTGGCCTCAATGAGAAAAGGTACATTTGGAGAAAAAAGGGTGCAGAATTTTATGAAAAGAACACCTCTCCAACTGTTAAGCATGGGGGTGGATCGATCATGCTTTGGGCTTGTGTTGCAGCCAGTGGCACGGGGAACATTTCACTGGTAGAGGGAAGAATGAATTCAATTAAATACCAGCAAATTCTGGAAGCAAACATCACACCATCTGTAAAAAAGCTGAAGATGAAAAGAGGATGGCTTCTATAACAGGATAATGATCCTAAACACACCTCAAAATCCACAATTGACTACCTCAAGAGGCGCAAGCTGAAGGTTTCGCCATGGTCCCCAACCTAAATATCATCAAAAAATCTGTGGATAGACCTCAAAAGAGTAGTGCATGCAAAATGGCCCAAGAATCTCACAGATTTCTTGCCTTTTGCAAGGAAGAATGGACGAAAATTCCCCAAACAAGAATTGAAAGATTCTTAGCTGGCTACAGAAAGTGTTTACAAGCTGTGATACTTGCCAAAGGGGGTGTTACTAAGTACTGACCATGCAGGGTGCCCAAACTTTTGCTTCGGGCCCTTTTCCTTTTTTGTTATTTTGAAACTGTAAAAGATGGAAATAAAAAAAGTAATCTTGCTTAAAATATTAAAGAATTGTGTCACCTTTAACGTTATGCCTTTTGGAAATCAGGTCATCTTTTACTCACTTAGCTATTCACAGTAGCAGAAATTTTGACCAGGGGTGCCCAAACTTTTGCATGCCACCTGTATCTCTGCATAATTTGCTTTTCCACTCGGTTTAGTGTCATCAGCAAACTTAGACACATTACGCTCGGTCCCCTCTTCCAGATCGTTAATGGATATCGTGAACAGTTGCAAGCCCAGCACCGAGCCCTGCAACACACCACTCACCACTGATTGCCAACCAGAGTAGCACCCATGTATTTCCACTCTCTGCTTTCTGTTATTTACCCAATCCTCTTTCCATGCTAATACATCACCCCAACTTTATGCATCCTTATCTTATGGATAAGTCTTTTATGTGGCACCTTATCACATGCCTTCAGAAAATCCAACTAAATAACATCCATTTGTTCCCGTCTATCCACTGCACTCATTATATCCACAAAGTTTGTCAAACAGGACCTGCCTTTACTGAATCCATGCTGTGTCTGTCTGATGGGTCCATTTCTTTCCAGATGCCTCTCTGCTTCTTCTATAATGACAGCTTCAAGCATTTTCCCAACTACAGATGTTAAACGAACTGGCCTATAGTTACCTATCAGTATAGTTACCAATCAGATTAATAAACTCACTCTCTGCTCTACATTGACAAATACAGTACTGTGCAATATTCTTAGGTTAGGCATTCGTACTACCCCATGTTTCACGTCTGAGGTCAAGTCACAGTCCTCGTTAAGTCACACTCGTTATCTTTTTATATATATATATATATAAAAACAAGAAACACGATCAGCTCATTACAGGGCATCACCTCCACAAAGCCAGCACAGTTCCTCAATGATTCACACCGAACCTCAGGGTTCAATTGCCACAAGTTTACAGAATGAACAGGAAAAACTGTGTAAAGCCACTGCAAAAATCATGGCAGGTCATTGGATAATAATCTTGTATGATAAGGATGAACTCTCAATCTACCTTGATATAGCCTTACGCCTTATTTGTCTTTCCTGCACTTTCTCTGTAAATGTAACTTTATTTTTGCCTTTCCTTTTGCCAACTCTCTCTGTCAGGGGTTCCCAACCATTTTTTTTAATGTCATGAACCCTTCGTATTAACGGAGGGGTCGGTGGGACCCAGGTTGGGAACCCTTGCTCTAAGTGGTTATGTATGGAATAATCTGACTGGACATACAAACAAAAACTTTACACTATATCTCAGTACATGTGACAATGATAAACCAAATTACCAAATTATTTTTGTGGATTTGTGAGCAACACAGTCGCCAAGAGACATCCTATTTGGCCTTTGTATATCCATTACCTTGTAATGAAGTATGGCGCATTATTCGAGGACTATGACTTGATCTCAGACGTGAAACATGGGGTAGCCATGAATGCCTAAACTGTGCTAAATGAGTCAGCTAGGAGAAGGTACTTATGAATTTGAACTATATGCATTTCAGATGGAAGTTCCTGTGCTTAATTTTAACTCTTTTCTCTGATTTAACAACCAATATGACTGCCTACGAATGCTACTCTAGTAGCAAGTCAACCACACCATGTGGGGAAGATACCTATAGAAAATGAGGAGGTGATCTCAAGAAAGCAAAAATCTTTTGAAGGAACCACAACCTCATTCTTTCCTTGACTCTTTCAGAGTTCCAGTGACGGATTCAGCACCATGTCTCGCACAGCTCCAAAGATAACGATCCAGAGTTTCTGAATCACTTGGGTCCACTTAGCTTCCCTTGGCTGACACTGTATTTCACAAGAGCCACCAACTAGGGGAATCTGCCAAAAATCCGTTCAATATCAATGGTTATCTGTATCCCATAACCTGCTAAAGACCCCAAATCGGGTATTAACTATCCTTTAGGAGCTGGTGGTGGACTTGAGGAGGGCTAAGGCACTGGTGACCCCTGTTTCCATCCAAGGGGTCAGTGTGGACATGGTGGAGGATTACAAATACCTGGGGATACGAATTGACAATAAACTCGTATTTATGTGTGTGTGGTCAAAGAACACTGAGGCTGTCTACAAGAAGGGTCAGAACCATCTCTATTTCCTGAGGAGACTGAGGTCCTTTAACATCTGCCAGACGATGCTGAGGATGTTCTACGAGGCTGTGGTGGTCAGTGCTATCATGTTTGCTGTTGTGTGCTGCGGCAGCAGGCTGAGGGTAGCAGACACCAACAGAATCAACAAACTCATTCATAAGGCCAGTGATGTTGTGGGGGTGGAACTGGACGCTCTGACGGTGGTGTCTGAAAAGAGGATGCTGTCCAAGTTGCATGCCATCTTGGACAATGTCTCCCATCCACTCCATAATGTACTGGTTAGGCACAGGAGTACATTCAGCCAGAGACTCATTCCACCGAGATGCAACACTGAGCGTCATAGGAAGTCATTCCTGCCTGTGGCCATCAAACTTTACAACTCCTCCCTTGGAGTGTCAGACACCCTGAGCCAATAGGCTGGTCCTGGACTTATTTCCACTTGGCATGGTTAACTTATTATTCCTTAATTAGTTATGGTTTTATATTGCTATATTTCTTCACTATTCTTGGTTGGTGCGGCTGTAACGAAACCCAATTTCCCTCGGGATCAATAATGTATGTCTGTCTGTCTGTCTGTTTATAATTGCTTCTCTCTGAAGAACAGAGAATTCTCCAATAATAACACCAGAGAATCAAGTACATAATCTTACCATTCACATTTTACATAGTCATTATCATTCTTAAATGCAATGCAGTAGACGAAACGGTGGGACAATTGAGTCCAATCAATAACATTTCTTGCTGTTTCAATTGCCTAGTTATGGAATTCAAGGGTTACTTCAAGGGAAATTTTTGACAGCGTACACAGATTTTAAACAAAAAAAAACTAGTATTCGGAGAATTAGCTTTTGCAGCATCTGATTATCCAAGAGATCTGTTCCAATCCCAGGCTTGTTCAAACTATGTACCAATGACCTGCCACCAACTCAATTACAAGAAAAAAACATCCTATGACAAATGACATGTCTCAACTTTACTTGAGCTGGAGAAGACAAAGTAATATTGCAAAGATAGTCAACCACTGGAAAATAATCCATCTTCAGCCCATCATCAGCAAACTCTAACATAGTTATAGAATCACAGAAAAGTACAGCACAGAAACAGGCTCTTTGGCCCATCTAGTCCATGCCAAAGCATTTAAATTGTTTTGTCCCATCTACTTGTCCAGGGACCATAACCCTCCATACCCCTACCATCCGAGTACCTATCCAAACTTCTCTTAAATGTTGAAAATGAGGTCACTAGCACCACTTGTGCTGGAAGCTCATTTCACACTCTCACAACTCTCTGGCTGAAAAAGTTGCCCCTCAGGTTCCCCTTAAACTGTACACCTTTCTCCCTTAACCCATGACCTTTAGTTGTAGTCCCACCCAACCTCAGTGGAAAAAGCCTGCTTGCATTTACTCTATCTATATCCCTCATAGTTTTGTACACCTCTATCAAATCTCCTCTCAACTTTCTATGTTCTAAGCTATACAGTCCAAACCTATTCAATCTTTCCTTATAATTCAGGTCCTCCAGACCCAGCAACATCCTTGTAAATTTTCTTTGTACTCTTCCTAACTTGTTTGCTTCTTTTCTGTAGGTCGGTGACCAAAACTGCACACAATACTCCCAATTAGGCCTCACCAATGTCTTATACAACTTCAACATAACATCCCATCATCTGTACTCAATACACTGCTTTGTGAATGCCAAAGCTTTCCTTCCGACCCTATCTACCTGTGATGCCACTTTCAACAAATTATAAACTTGTATTCGCAGATCCCTTTGTTCTATCACACTCCTCAGTGCCCTACTGTTCACTGTGTAAGACCTACCTTGGTTGGTCCTACCAAAGTACGAAACCTCGCATTTGCCTACATTAAATTCCAACTTCCATCGTTCAGCCCATTATTCCAGCTGATGCAGATTCCTCTGCAAGCCATGATAACTTTCTTTGCTGTGCACTACACCCCCAATTTTGGTGTCCTCTGCAAATTTGCTGATCCAGTTAACCACATTGTCATCCAGATCATTGGTATAGATGACAAACAACAAAGGGCGCATCACCCATCCTTGTGGCACACCACTGGTCACAGGCATCCAGTCAGAGAGGCAACCATCTACTACCAATCTCTGGCTTCTCCCACAAAGCTAATGTCTAATCCAATTTATTGAATCTTCTTGACTAACCTCCCAGGTGGGACCTTGTCAAATGCCTTGCTAAATTTAATGTAGACAACATCCACTTTCCTGGTAACTTCCTCGAAAAACTTGAAAAACATATTTTGCTATCCTGGTGTTGAGGTAGAAATGAACACCTCATTGAATGGCCTAAGGCTGAAGTGTAAAATACACTTTGCTTCAGCATTTCCCTCAGTACATATGACCATACGGAAAGAATTTTTGGAAGGCAACAAAGAATATCAAGATATCAACCTTCTCCATAAGTTAACAGGCTCTGAAGACCTTCACCCTTGTTATCTATACCAGAGAAGAGGTGACCAAAAATCCCTATCAGGGAACGGTAGTGATTTAGAGTTCCTGCCGTGTCCATTGTGGAGCCAGTCTGTGCATGTTAAACACCTGGTTTATTCAACACAACACTGCAGTGCATGTCATCACTAGAACTTTCTAATCAACAGCTTGTCATTGTCTTCCAACTACATTATGTCTTCTCATATGACATTGACACAGACACATTCACCTTTTTTTGCATAATTGACTATAATCAGGAATGGGATCCCAATTCTCCTTCTCAAGCTCAGGAGTGTTGTAATTTGCTTTGTCTGAGATCAAAAGCTCAACTCCTCCCTCAAGTTCTCCGGTCTCTCTAGCGCACGGTTTCCCAACCTGGGGTCCATAGACTTCTCAGTTAATGGTAGGGTTCCTTGGCATAAAAACGGTTGCAATCCCTTGCTCTAGTGCTTTTATTTTTAGAGCTATTTGCTTAGCTCCTACAATAACTGTACATAGTCCTGAAGAAGTGTCTCAGCCTGAAAAGTTGACTGTTTATTAATTTCTGTAGGTGCTGCCTGACCTGCTGAGTTCCTCCAGCATTTTGTGTGTGTTGCTCTGGATTTCCAGCATCTGCAGAATCTCTTGTGGTGACGGTACATAGTCTATTAGGAGCCATGGGACTGTGGCACAGCATATAATGACTACTGAATTTGAAAAATGACTGTTAAATAGTGGAAAATTGAGTGGTGCGGGGGAATAAAAAGCCCTTGCAGTGTGTGTCCACAGATCCTTAAAGATAACAGGACAGATCAATAAAGTCATTAAGAAGACATCAATTATATCTTCCTTTATTAGCAAAGCATGGAATATGAAGGCAGGGAAGTTATTCTAGAACAATGTACAATGCCAATTAGGCTACAGCTTGTGTACTGAGTATAGTAAAGGTGATCACGTTGAGTAGAGTAGAGAGAGCTGTGGGTTGATCAGGATGCTGCCATGACAAGAAAACTGTACCCATGAGAAAGGGATGACTAGACTGGAAGTGTTTTCTTTGGAGCAAAGGAGGCTGAAAGAAAATTTCTTTAAGGTACAGTAAGTGAAGCTTTAAGAGGCTTTTAGAAGAGTAATTTGGAGAGAGTTTTTCATTTCCCTTTAGCAAAGGGCTTAAAAACCAGGAGGCCTAGATTTGAAGTAATTGTTAGAAAAACTAGGAAGTATCCCCATCAAAGGGTGAGTAGCAACACCCAACATACAGGAGGAGCTCAGTGGGTCAATCTGCTTCTGTGGAGATAAATAGACAGAGTCGGGATCCTTCATCTGGTACTGAAACTGGAGCTCACAGTCAGTAAGGGTGGTAGATGCAGAAACGTTCATAGAAACATTTGAACATTACTTGGAAATGAACAGAAATACTGGATGGAGGGGTTAGGTTGGGACTTTTTCAACAGGACACAATTGATCAAATGGCATGAATTTTCTATGAGTCTATGACTTCATTATAGGGGAATCAATTGGGTTGTTCTTGCTGGGTTGCAATCACCAGTTCTTAGTATTTGTTTTCAATCACTGAAACAACAGTAAGTGTCAGACTTCAAAGTAACTTTATTATCAAAATACATACACCATATATAACCCCAAGATTCATGTTCTTGTGAGCATTCACAATAAATACAAAGAAACACTATAGAATCAATGATGGATAAACAACCAAAGTGCAAAAGAAAATGGATTGTGCAAATACAAAAGAAAATAATAATAATAATAAATAGGCAATAAATATTGAGAAACTGAGACGAAGAGTTCTTGAAAGTGAGTCCATGAGTTTGGGAACAGCTTAGTATTGGGGTGAGTGAAGTTGAGCTCTTTGGTTCAAGAGCCCAATGGTTAAAGGGTAATAATTTTTCCTGAACCTGGTGGTATGGGCTCCTGTACTTCCTCCCTGGTGGCAACTACGAGAAGAAGAAATTATGGAGCCACGAAAGAGAAGCTTGCCCTGGTGGATTGGAGGATGATACTCGCGGGGATGACAGAAGAACAGAAATGGCTGAAGTTTCTGGAATAGCTCACAAGGCGCAGGATAGATATGGCCCTCAGAAGAAGAAGTTCTCAAATGGCAGGGATAGGCAACCATGGCTGACAAGGGAAGTTAAGGACTGCATAAAAGCTAAGAAAAGGGCACATTTCAACAGTGTATCAACAGTGAGTGGGAAGTTGGATGATTGGAAAGTTTTAAAATCCAACAAAAGGCAACTAAAAAAGCTATAAAAGGGAAAAGATGAAAAATGAGGGCAAACTAGCCAATAACATAAAGCAGGATTCCAAAATTTTTTTCAGTAATATAAAGAATAAAAGGGGAGTGAGAGCTGGTATTGGACCACTGGAAAGTTATCCTGGTGAGGTAGTAATGGGGAACAAAGAAATGGCAGATGGACTTAATGGGTACTTTGCGTCATTCTTCACTGTGGAAGACACTAGTAGTGTACCAGAGGTCCGCGAGTGTCAGGGAGCAGAAGTGAGCACCATCGCTAATGCAAAGGGAAAAGTGCTAGGCAAACTGATAGGTCTTAAGGTGGATAAGTCACCTGGACCAGATGGACTACATCCCAGAGGCCTGAGAGAGTTTTCCAAAGAGGTAACAGTTGCATTGTTCATAATCTTCAAGAATCACTTGATCCTTGCATGGTCCCAGAGGACTGGAAAATTGCAAAGGTCACTCCACTCTTTAAGAAGGGAGGAAGGCAAAAGAAAGGAAATTACAGGTCAGTTAGTCCAATCTCAGTGGTTGGGTAAGTGTTGGAGTCTATTATTAAGGATGAGGTTTCAGGGTACTTGGAGACTAATGATAAAATAAGACAGTCAGCATGGTTTCTGTAAAAGGAAATCTTACCTGTAAAATCTTTTAGAGTTCTTCGAGGAAATAACCTGCAGGGTGGACAAAGGAGAGGCAGTGGATGTCATCTATTTGGATTTTCAGAAGGCATTTGATAAGGTGCCACACATGAAGTCATTTAGAAAGATAAAATCCTATGGCATTATAGGAAAGATGCTAGCATGGATAGAGAAATGGCTGACAAGCAAGAGGCAGCAAATGGAAATAAAAGGGTCCTTTTCTAGTTGGCTGCCGGTGGCTAGAGGTGTTTCTCAGGGGTCAGTATTGAGACCACTACTTTTCACATTGTTTGTCAGTTATTTGGATAATAGAATTGATGGCTTTGTGACAAAGTTTGCAGATGATACCAATATAGGTGGAGGGTTAGGTAGTGCTGAGGAAACAATGCGATTGCAGCAGGATTTAGACAAACTGGAAGAATGGGCAAAAAAGTGGCAGATGGAATACAGTGTTGGGAAATGTACAATAATGCATTTTGGTAAAAGGAACAACAGTGCGGATTTACAGTATATCTATATGGGAAGAAGGTTCAAACATCAGAGGTGCAGAGGGACTTAGGAGTCCTTGCAAGACTCCCTGAAGATTAATTTACAGGTTGAGTCTGTGGTAAAGAAGGCAAATGCAATGTTGGTAATTATTTCAAGGGGAATAGAATATAAAAGCAAGGAGATAATGCTGAATTTTTATAAGATACTGGTCAAGCTGCAGTTGGAGTATTGTCAATAGTTTTGGGCCTCATATCTCAAAAAGGATGTGTTGTCATTGGAGAGAGTCCAGAGGAGTCCAGAGGAGGTTCTGGGAAAAAAGAAGTTAACATATGAGGAGCGTTTGGCAGCTTTGTGCCTGTACTCACTGGAATTTAGAAGAATGCATGGGGATCTCATTGAAACCTACCAAATGTTGAAAGGACTAGATAAAGTGGATGTGGAGAGAATGTTTCAAGTTTTTTAAGAAAAGGAGGGAGAGAGAAACTGGGGAATTATAGACCAGTTAGCCTGACATCGGTGGTGGGGAAAATGCTAGAGTCGGTTATCAAAGATGAGATAACAGCACATTTGGAAAGAGGTGAAATCATCGGACAAAGTCAGCATGGATTTGTGAAAGGAAAATCATGTCTGATGAATCTTATAGAATTTTTTGAGGATGTAACTAATAGAGTGGATAGGGGTATAGTGGATGTGGTATATTTGGATTTTCAAAAGGCTTTTGACAAGGTCCCACACAGGAGATTAGTGTGCAAACTTAAAGCACACAGTGTTGGGGGTATGGTATTGATGTGGATAGAGAATTGGTTGGCAGACAGGAAGCAAAGAGTGGGAATAAATGGGACCTTGTCAGATTGGCAGGCGGTGACTAGTGGGGTACCGCAAGGCTCAGTGCTGGGACCCCAGTTGTTTACAATATATATTAATGATTTAGACGAGGGAATTAAATGCAGCATCTCCAAGTTTGCGGATGACATGAAGCTGGGCGGCGGTGTTAGCTGTGAGGAGGATGCTAAGAGGATGCAGGGTGACTTGGATAGGTTAGGTGAGTGGGCAAATTCATGGCAGATACAATTTAATGTGGATAAATGTGAGGTTATTCACTTCGGTTGCAAGAACAGGAAAACAGATTATTACCTGAATGGTGGCCGATTAGGAAAAGGGGAGGTGCAACGAGATCTGGGTGTCATTGTACACCAGTCATTGAAAGTGGGCATGAAGGTTCAGCAGGCGGTGAAAAAGGCAAATGGTATGTTGGCATTCATAGCAAGAGGATTCGAGTACAGGAGCAGGGAGGTTTTACTGCAGTTGTACAAGGCCTTGGTGAGACCACAGCTGGAGTATTGTGTGCAGTTTTGGTCCCCTAATCTGAGGAAAGACATTCTTGCCATAGAGGGAGTACAAAGAAGGTTCACCAGATTGATTCCTAGGATGGTAGGACTTTCATATGAAGAAAGACTGGATCGACTATGCTTATACTCACTGGAATTTAGAAGATTGAGGGGCAATCTTATTGAAACGTATAAAATTCTAAAGGGATTGGACAGGTTAGGTGCAGGAAGATTCTTCCTGATGTTGGGGAAGCACAGAATGAGGGGTCACAGTTTAAGGATAAAAGGGACGCCTTTTAGGACCGAGATGAGGAAAACCTTCTTCACACAGAGAGTGGTGAATCTGTGCAATTCTCTGCCACAGGAAACAGTTGAGGCCGGTTCATTGGCTATATTTAAGAGGAAGTTAGATATGGCCCTTGTGGCTAAAGGGATCGGGGGTATGGAGAGAAAGCAGGTACAGGGTTCTGAGTTGGATGAACAGCCATGATCATACTGAATGGTGGTGCAGGCTCAAAGGGCCGAATGGCCTACTCCTGCCCTATTTTCTATGTTTCCTATGGTGGAGGTATCAGAACTAGAGGGCACAGCCTCAAAATTGAGGAGTGACCTTCTGGAACAGAGGTAAGGAGGAATGTAGTGAATCTGTGGAATGTTCTGCCACAGACTGCAGTGGAGGCTAAGTCTGTGGGTATACTTAAGGTGGAAGTTGATCATTTCCTGATTGGTCAGGTCATCAAAGAATATAGTGAGAAGGCAGGTGAATGGGATTGAATGGGATGTGGGATCAGCCATGATGGAATGGTGGAGCAGACTTGATAGGCTAAATGGCCTAATTCTGCTCTTATGTCTCATGGTCTTGTGGTCTAAGAGGGCATGCCGGGGTTCTTGATGATGGATGCTCCTTTCCTGTGACAGCGCTCCATGAAGATGTGATCAGTGGTAGGGAGGGCCTTGCCAGGGTTGTGTCAAATACTTTTTATAGGCTTTTACATTGAAAGGTGTTTCTATACAACCAATCAATACAGTTTCCACCACACATCTAAAGAAGTTTGATAAAGTCTTAGATAACATGCTGAATCTTCGTAAACTTCTCAGAAAATAGAGGTGCTGCCATGCTTTCTTTGTAATGGCAATCACGTGCTGGACCCAGGACATATCCTCTGAAATGGTAACACTGAGGAATTTGAAGTTGCTGACCCTACTCCACCTCTGCTCCCTCAAAAAGGACTGGTTCATAGACCTTCAGTCTTCTCCTCCGCCAGTCAATAATCAGCTCCTTGGACTTGCGGACATTGAAAGAAAAGTTGTTCTTGCGGCATCACTCGGCCAGATTTTCAATCTCCCACCTCTGTGCTGATTGTCACTACCTTTGATTCGGCCTATGACAGTGAAATCCAAAACCCATTAAGTGACAGACACCTCCAGCTTTATCACTTTGCTCTGTTACTAGATTGCACATGCAAAGATTTCCCAGCAATCTTCTGTGGAATTTCATCTCAGATTTTAATGTCAAGTTACCGGTAGATCTTGGTGAGGTTTGGAGGTTGCTACAGGTCATCCTAGAGTAGGGTTCAGGTTAATCTTCTCTGTGTCATACCCGATTTAGTATATGTGCTGCACTTGTGGTGGAGGAGTAAAAGAAAAAATAAGTAATTTTACATAATTATTATTTTTTAATTTCTTTCTGCATTTTTGTTTTTTTTTTACTTTAATGTGTTTTAACAATGTTTTCCACTTTAATTACTTCAATTTTAATAAACTGCTTTTGTCTTTGAATGTTCGTTTGTTCGTCAAATGCCATGTCATGTGACGTGGGCAATGATGGTCTTTCCATGATCATGATTGCTCCTGGCAAGTTTTCCTACAGAAGTGGTTTGCCATTGCCTTCTTCTGGGCAGTGTCTTCACAAGACGGGTGACCTCAGACATTATCAATACTCTTCAGAGATTGTCTGCCTGGCATCAGTGGTTGCATAACCAGGACTTGTGATATGTACCAGCTGCTCATACAACCATCCACCACCTGCTCCCATGGCTTCACATGACCCTGATCAGGGGTGGAGGGGAATGATAAGCAGGTGTTACACCTTGCCCAAGGGTGAGCTGCAGGGAAGGAACTCCTTGTTGTTGAGCCCACTAGGAGAACGACTCTGCTGGATTGGGTGTTGTGCAATGATCCGGAGGTGATAAGAGAGCTTAGGGTTAAGGACCCTTTAAGGAACAGTGATCACAATATGATCAAGCTCACTTTGAAATTTGAGGAGAAACTAAATTCCAACGCGTTGGCATTTCAGTGGAATAACGGAAATTACAATGGCATGAGAGGGAAACTAGCCAAGGTTGTCTGGAAAGGGAAACTAGCAGGAAGGACAGCAGAGCAGCAATGGCTGGAGTTTCTGCGAAAAATGAGGGAAGTGCAAGACAGATATATTCTAAATAGGAAAAAATTTTCAGATGGAAGAAGGACACTGCCGTGGCTGACAAGTGAATTCAGAGCCAAAGTAAAAGTAAAAGAGAGGGCATACAAGGAAGCCAAAGCCAGTGGGAAGATAAAGGGTTGGGAAGCTTTTAAACACTTGCAGAAGGACACTAAGAAGGACATTAGGAAATAAAAGATGAATTATGAAAGGAAGCTGGTGACTAATATCAAAGAAGATACTAAAACCTTTTTTATAAAAGAGAGTCAAGGGTAGATACAGGACCAATAGAAAATGACGCTGGAGAAATTGTAATGTGAGACACAGAGATGAATGCGTATTTTGCATCAGTCTTCACAGTGGAAGACATCAGTATACTGGGCGTTCAAGAGTGTCAGGGAGATGAAGTTTGTGCAGTGAAAATTACGACTGAGAAGGTGCTGAGGAAGCTTAATGGTCTGAGGGTGGATAAATCTCCTGGACCTGATGGAATGCACGCTTGGGTTCTGAAGGAAGTAGCTGGAGAGATTGCGGAGGCATTAACAATGATCTTTCAAGAATCGATAGATTCTGGCATTGTACCAGATGACTGGAAATTTCCAATGTTACTCCGCTATTTAAGAAGGGTGGGAGGCAGCAGAAAGGAAATGATAGACCTGTTAGCCTGACATCAGTGGTTGGGAAGTTGTTGGAATTGATTGTCAGGGATAAGATTACGGAGTACCTGGAGGCACATGACAAAATAGGCCAAAGCCAGCATGGTTTCCTGAAAGGAAAATCATGCCTGACAAACCTACTGTAATTTTCTGAGAAAGTTACAAGCAGAGTAGACAAAGCAAATGCAGTAGATGTGGCGTACTTGGATTTTCAGAAGGTTTTTGACAAGGTGCTGCACATGAGGCTGCTTAACAAAATAAGAGCCCATGGAATTACAGGGAAGTTACTATCATGGGTGGAGCATTGGCTGATCGGCAGAAAACAGAGAGTGGGAATAAACAGATCCTATTCTGGCTGGCTGCCGGTTACCAGTTTAGCTCCACAGGGGTCGGTATTGAGACCACTGCTTTTTATGATGTATGTCAATGATTTGGACTATGAGATTAATGGATTTGTGGCTAGATTTACCAATGATGCAAAGATAGGTGGAGGAGCGGGTAGCGTTGAGGAAACAGAGAGCCTGCAGAGAGACTTAGATAGTTTAGGGGAATGGGCAAAGAAGTGGCAAATGAAATACAATCTTGGAAAGTGTATAGTATGGTAAGAAATAAATGGGCAGACTATTATTTAGTTGTGGAGAGAATTCAAAATGCAGAAATGCAAAGGGACTTGGGAGTCCTTGTGCAGGATACCCTAAAGGTTAACCTCCAGGTTGAGTCAGTTGTGAAGAAGGCGAATGCAATGTTGGCATGTATTTCTAGAGGTATAGAAATTAAGAGCAGGGATGTGATGTTGAGGCTCTGTAAGGCACTCATGAGACCACACTTGGAGTATTGTGTGCAGTTCTATACTTTTTATTTTAGAAAGGATATACTGGCATTGGAGAGGGTTCAGAGAAGATTCACGAGAATAATTCCAGGAATGAAAGGATTACCACATGTGGAATGTCAGGCAGGTATAAAGCAGTATTTCCTGGAGTTCAGGAGAATGGGGTGGGGGGGGGGGGGAATCTCATACAACATTCCAAATGTTAAAAGACCTGAATAGATTTAGATTTGGCGAAGTTATTTCCCATGGTAAGGAAGTCTAGGACAAGAGGACTCAACTTCAGGATTGAAGGATGTCCATTCAGAAATGAGATGTGGAGAAATGACTTTAGTCAGAGGGTGGTAAATCTGTGGAATTTGTTGCCACGAGCGACTGTGGAGGCCAAGTCATTGGGTGCATTTAAGGTAGAGGTAGATATTAGCCGAGGCATCAAAACGTATGGGGAGAAGGCAGGGGAATGGGGATGACTGGAAGAATTGGATTAGCCCATGACTGAATGATGGAGCAGACTCAGTGAGCCAAATAGCCTACTTCTGCTCCAATAAATGATGGTCTTATGGTCTTACCCCTCCTTTGATAGAGAGGTTTCTCTACCCTGCCACCCAGGTTGAATGTTAGAGAAACATAACAGCAGTTAAATTCACTGTAGTTTTTTCAGAAGTTTCCAATAGTTACATTTAATGTCAGAGAAATGTATAAAATATATGTCCACAACAGCTAACCTGCTGCTCCCGATGTTCTATGTTCTCTTGCGACGCCTCAGTCAGGGGCACCGGCCCTGAATCAGCCGCCTCCAGAGCCACGACCCTGAGGAGTGCTGGTCTTCCAGGCCACGTACTCGGGCTTTCAAAGAGCGGCTGGTCGTGAGGCCCCGAGAGCGGGTCCCATTCCCGTAAAGATCCAAAGTCAGCGAGTAATTCCGGGTCAGGTCTTCAAAAGAACCTTGAAAAGGGAAAAAAAAGAGAATATCAAAGATAGAAATAGAGCTGCTTCCGAAGGCAAAGTTCTTCTCCCAGATTTACATCCTATGAAAGACAGTAAAAGATATTCAAGACACTGGCCTCATGTTCTATGTCGCTTCAGGCTTAGTCATCTTCGTCACTTCATTACCAATCACTTAGACTCAAAAAGTAATCATAAATGGCCCTCTGAGTTTGAGCCACAGTCACTTTCTCGAACTTATCAGGATCTCTTATCTTTCTCCTAAAATGCTGTTCCTGACTTTTGCTGTCTACTGCTACAAGCAGTCATATATTGCCAATGGCACTTAAAGTTTCTAAACTCTTAACTTTTTTGCCACTAGTAGTAAATTCCAGTCTGCCTCAAGGGATATCAATTGCATTTTCCAGTCAGCAGTCTGGAGCTGCATTCGACATACAAACAATTCTTTGTGTAGCAGGACTACACAGTAAATCGTCTCTCATTGACCTCAATAGTCAGCACTAGAGAGCTCAGGGATTTGCAGCAGTGGCTGGTTTCCCTCAGATCCAGGCTTTAGTCAATTAGAACGACACAAAAAAAGCAAGACTGGTCATAACACAATTACAAAATGAAATATACTAATTGTCGCACAATTCACAATAGAATTTAAATTGCTTTGAAAGAATAAAACACCGATAAAATTTGACTGAACTCCTTCCAATGAAGTGGACCCAACATATTGATGCAGTTACAAAGAAGGCTTGGCAGCAGCTATATTTCATAAGGAGTTTGAGGAGATTTTGTATGTCACCAAAAAACATTCACAAAATTCACAAAAACATTCACAAATGTACTGTGGAGAGCATTCTAACTGGCTGCATCTCTGTCCGGTAAGGAGGATGGAGGTGCTGCTGCACAGGATGGAAATGAACTGCAGAGATTTGCAAACTTGGTCAGCTTCATCATGGGCAATAGCCTCCATATTATCCAGGACATCTTCACAGAGCAATGCCTCAAAAAGGCAGAATTCATCACTAAGGATCCCCATCGCCCAGGACATGCCTTGTTCTCGTTGCTACCATCAGGGAGGAGATACAGAAGCCTAAAGGCACACACTCAATGATTCAGGAACAGCTTCGTCTTCTCTGGCATCAGATTTCTGAATGGACGTTGAACCTATGAACACTACCTCAGAACTTTTTATTTTCTATTTTTTGCATGACTTATTTAATTTCACTATTTAATACTGTATATATCCTTACTGTAATTCACAGTTTTTCCTCTATTATTATATATTGCATTTGTACTGCTGCCAGAAAGACAACAAATTTCATGGCATATGCCAGTGATAATACACCTGGTTCTGATTTGGATTCAGGATAGGTAATTCTTCATTGAAGATGAGATAAAGAAATAATGCTCCTGCCCCCAAAACTGGAATGAAAATTCATTGTAGTCAAGCAGTCAATCTGACAAAACTTAAAAGGGAAATAAAAATTTTGTAACAGTGACTCGATACTTACGATGCAAAAAGAGGTTGAATACCTTAGAATAACACTAGAAACCAGGCAATAACATATACATACAGTTCAAAAATGTCAGGCACATACAGTATGTCAGCTTGGGTGCCCAAGACTTCTGCTGAGTATTGTATTTGTCAACGTGGAGCAGAGAATAGATTTGTATACCTGGTGGGAACAAAGGATATTGGGAATGGTGAAGGTGGAGCGCTGCAGGAGAGGTGTGGGGTAAGTGGCAAAGAAAGAATGCAAGGGGCAGGGGCATGGATGCAGATACACACAACCCTGAAACACCAGGCAAGGGAATTTGATCCCAAACAATTGGTTTATTGATCATTACAGAATGTCTCCCACTCCCTCCCATCTATGATTCCTCTCTCCCTGCCCCTTTCCCACTCTCAGTCAACAACAGAGACCCGTGTCAGAATCAGGTTTATCATCACTCACATGTCATGAATGTTATTTTCTTTTGCGGTAGCCATACTGTGCTATACATAACATTACTACCGTACTGTGCAAATGTCTTAGGCGCACACACACACACACACAAACACACACACACACACACACACACACACACACACACACACACACACACACACACACACACACACACACACACACACACACACGTGTATGTGTGTGTATGAGGAAAAGGAATCTGTCATATATTACGATGTTTGATAAATATTAGGGATAGATTGAAATCTAGAATCATTAGCCTTTAATAAGAGATTCTGCAACGCTGGAAATCCAGAGTAACACAGACAAAATGCTGGAAGCAGGTCAGGCAGCATCTATGGAAATTAATAAACAGTCAATGTTTCAGGCTGAGACCCTTCATCAGGGCTCATGTCATTACATAATTAACTGTGAATGGAGAACCAGTTAATTTGATGGAAACAAATTCCCTGGATAAAGGAACATTTAATTCACACCGAGGGACAAACTGATTGAGGGAAAATCCTGATTAATTTTCTTACTGATCAGCACAAGGAAAAAAGTCTGATCCATGACACTTTTGTGTTCCCAAAGTAGAGGTAAAACTGTACACTTGAAATAAAATTAACAAGCTAAGATGAGTACGAAATGGAAAGAGAACAATACGTGACAAATAAGCTATCATTACTGTTCGCAAATAGCTAATGAACCATAAGGGGTAAGCTTTCTCTAAATAAAATTAAAGAATAAGGCACTGAAAGTGAAGGAAATAAAAAAGAAACCTGAAATAATGTATTTGAAGCATGCGCTGAGTCAAAACCAAGTCCAGTTGAAGAAATTGATAGACAAATTGAACAATACAGCCAGGGCTAGGCAAGAGGGATTAAGTGGGTAATTGGATGACAATTTAATTTAATATCAAGTAAATGTAACATCGAAGTAGGTATATGTTACCAAATGCGACCCTGAGATTCATTTTCACAGTAGAACAAAGCACAATAGAATCAATGAAAAACTACATACAAAGGCTGACAAACTATGCAAATACAAAAAAGAAACAAGTATAATAATAATAAAAGTAGGTAAAAAATAAGTAAATGATACTGAGAGCATGAGTTGAAGAATCCTTAAAGTGAGTCCATAGATTGTGTTGAGTGATCAGTTCAGCGTTGTGGTGAGTGAAGATGTCTACGCTGGTTCAGGAGTCTGGTAGTTGAATGGTAACTATTAGTGAACCAAGTGTTTTGGACCTAAGGCTCCTGTATCTCCTTCCCAATGGTAGCAGTGAGAAGTGAGCATGGCCTGGATGACGATGGTCCTTGATGAATGATGCTGCTTCCTTGTGGCGTCACTCTTTCTAGATGTGCCCAATGGTGGGGAGGACTGGGCTATATCCACCACTTTCTGTAGACTTTTCCATTCATAGGCTCTGGTGCTTTCATAGCAGACTGTGATGCAACCAGTCAGGATACTCTCCGCTGTGAATCTGTAGAAGTTTGTCAGAGTTTTAGATGATAGGCTGACTCTGTGCAAACTTCTATGAAAGTAAAGGTGCTGCAATGCTTTCTTTGAAATGGCACCTCTGATATGATAATGCCCAGAAACTTAAAATTACTGACACTCTCCACCTCCGATCCCCTAATGAGGACTGGCTGATGGACCTCCAATTTCTTCCTCCTGTAGTCAGCAGTCATTTCTTTGGTGTTGCGGGTGCTGAGTGAGGGGTTGTTGTTGTGAGGGCAGAAGACCTGATGAATTGTAGTCGGACTGGCATGGAATAAAATCGAAACAGAAAATACAAGAGTCAATTAACTCTTCAAAGAACATCTGTGCAAAAGGGAAGTTAACTTTCAGAGCAAGCAGAAGACGTTCTTTGTTACTCAGCAAAGCTTTATTGCTTAAGTGTTCTATTTTAATGGACCTAATTTGGTCCTGGTGTACCTAACTTTACCGATTACATGACTTTTGCTTCAAGCTGCTGACATTGATCTCTGAAAAAGCAAGCAGATTCAAGATGTGTAACCAATCGCAGACATTTCAAGCTAGCTAACAGATTCTAGTCAGTCATGATGTCCCAGCACTGGACTCTGCGTGGAATCAAAAGTGGAACCAGATTAGATCAAATCTCCCAATTCCTGCAGTTACAAAGAAGAGTGATAAGAATAAGGGAAGTTACATTTATTATTTGTGCTTGTAGCTTTTTTAAAATGCATTAGGTGATATTATTTTCAAAGATGTCATTTAATAAATGTCAGCGGCATTTAAGAACCTTCCAAAAATATGACAGCTTCTCGCAGGTGCCATTGGACGGGACATACAGAAGCCTGGGGTCTCACACAACCAAGTTCAAGAACAGCTTCTTCTCTTGAACCAGCTGGCACAACAATACTATGACCACTTTGGCGCGGAAACCGACTTTGTGTGTGTGCTCTTTTTTATGTTCTAATTATCTTCTTTCTTGTACTCATCGGATATAATCTATGGTTAATTTATGGGTGTTTTGTGAATTCTACCTATATGATATGAAGTGCCAGTGTTGTTGCTGAAACTAAATTGCATACATGGGCATACATAAACTTGTGCACACAACAGTGTTAGATTAGAGTGTTAAGTTGTTATTTTGTCGTAGTTTAACTTTCTCCATGCTTGTTTAAGTTTCTTTGTAATCATTTGCATGTACGTTGCTGTTCAGTGGATTTTGATTAATTGTAGTAAAACTGATTCTGTATATTTCTAAAAGTTTCTCTGCAGCCTGCGTCACACCACTGACCCTGACTATTTCATGGGCTACTTCTTATCACAAGAATGGGCCTTAACCGTCTAAACCGTTTGTATAAAATTACCACAATTTCTTTGTTCTTTGCTCTGGCAGTTCCTTGTTCTTCAGAATTAGAATCAGGTTTGTTAGCACCAGCATGTGCCAAGAAATTTGTTAACTTAGCAAAAACAGTTCAATGCAATACATAATATAGGAGAAATAAATACATTACAGTAGATGTACAAAGTGGAGACTAAAAATCGTGCAAAAACAGAAATAATATATATTGAAAAAGTGAGATAGTGTTCGTGGGTTCAGTGTTCATTTAGGAATTGGATGGCAGAGGAGAGAAGGCTGTTCCTGAATCACTTCTGTACCTCCTACTTGATTGTAACAATGAGATAAGTGCATGCCCTGGGTGCTGGTGGTCTTTAATAATGGTCTCATAACACCTAATAAATAATGGTATTTACCAATTTCTGTGCCTTATTTTTGATTTCCGAAATGCCTCTGGGTTCTTGACTTCTCTCCCAGTTTTTTGACTTTGTGGACTTCTATTTTGATAGATGCAAAGCTGAAATTGTGACTTTTCCATCAGATCAGGTTTCCTCACCTGTCTCAAGGGCAGCAGTTAGAAACACAGAAACATAGAAAACCTACAGCACAATGCAGGCCCTTCAGCCCATAACGCTGTGCCAAACATGTACTTAATTTAGAAATTACCTACGGTTATGCATAACCCTCTATTTTTCTAAGCTCCATGTACCTATCCAGGAGTCGCTTAAAAGATCCTATCGTATCCGCCTCCACCACTGTCACTGGCAGCTCATTCCACGCACTCGCCGCTCTCTGCGTTAAAAACCTACCCTTGACATCTCCTCTGTACCTACTACATTTCCTCTGTACCACTTGCTCTGGCTTCGCATGTACCCTGCTTTTGATGAACAACACCTTGATCCAGTCCAGGAAGGTGTGAAACAATCAGGGATCTAAGCAACACGTTAGAGCAATGGACATTACTCAGTAATGTCTGGTCTGCTGGGATGTATGGGGTGTCTAGGGAGGGGTAACATCTCTGGTGAAGTGGCTTGTCATGTCCTTTCTGGGGCAGCTCTCTCACTTTGGCCCCCACTGGCTACTCAGCTCTCACCTGGGATTCCAAGTAGTCATTTGCATGCGGCAGTAGCCACACCCTGGTACAAGGTAGCCAGTGGCCTCATACCCTGGTGAGATAGGGACACGTCTGTCCTTGCATGCACAGTCAGCTCTGGTGGACTGGGCAGATGAGATCTACAATGAGATCCAACGGCCAGGAAGGTGGCACTGCAACACTGCATGGAGAGCGAAGGGCCTGACAAGGGAAAGAAGACAGCATAGTCATCCAGTGCAGTCAAGGATGACCCCAGTTTGCGACACTTGTTTCTACCACTGAACCTGGACTTCTGAGGTCAAGAGAGTGGAACAGCACCATTGCAATGACTTTTGCACTTTAAAAAATCCCCCGCACAGGTTTCCTGTCACTGTTGGGTATAATGGACAAGCACCACCATCTATCTCAATATTTTATGGGCTATCAGAAACCTAAGCAACAAGTTAGGGCAGTGGACATTACTCACCAATATCCGGCCCAATATTTCATGTGGTTGGCCTTAAGTTACACGGAGGCACCAGGGGCTTACTCACATGCTTCTCATCCTCTGATAGCTGTCTTTGATTCAGGCTGAGTTTCAATTTTATAAAGGGATAGTGATTGAGAAACACTACTCTTGAAAATTAATCAATACAATATCTGTTTTGCTGATGTAAAGTTAGCACTTAAATATTTGATGTGTGTGCTGCTAACTTGTTTTATAGCTGAAGACAAGCATCAAAAATTTTGGATAAGCAAATAGCAACCCTATCATCTGTTTTGTGATTCCTTTCCTCAAAGTGACCTGCCAGGAACCAGCGGGTGCTTGTTGCAATACAGTCAGAATAATCGAATACGTATGTGGCTTACTGATAATCGATCATTATAAATATCCTGGATGAGGAAGTGGAGGGATGGGTTAGTAAGTTTGCTGATGACACAAAGGTTGGAGGTGTTGTGGATAGTGTGGAGGGCTGTCAGAGGTTACAGCGGGACATTGATAGGATGCAAAACTGAGCTGAGAAGTGGCAGATGGAGTTCAACCCAGATAAGTGTGAAGTGGTTCATTTTGGTAGGTCAAATATGATGGCAGAATATAGTATTAATGGTAAGACTCTTGGCAGTGTGGAGGATCAGAGGGATCTTGGGGTCCAAGTCCATAGGACACTCAAAGCAGCTGCACAGGTTGACTCTGTGGTTAAGAAAGCATACGGTGTATTGGCCTTCATCAATCGTGGGATTGAGTTTAGGAGCCGAGAGGTAATGTTGCAGCTATATAGGACCCTGGTCAGACACCACTTGGAGTACTGTGCTCAGTTCTGGTCGCCTCACTACAGGAAGGATGCGGAAACCATAGAAAGGGTGCAGAGGAGATATACAAGGATGTTGCCTGGATTGGGGAGCATGTCTTATGAGAATAGGTTGAGTGAAATCGGCCTTTTCTCCTTGGAGTGATGGAGGATGAGAAGTGACCTGACAGAGGTGTATAAGATGTTGAGAGGCGTTGATCGTGTGGATAGTCAGAGGCTTTTTGCCGGGGCTGAAATGGTCGCCGCAAGAGGCCACAGGTTTAAGGTGCTGGGGAGTAGGTACAGAGAAGATGTCAGGGGTAAGTTTTTTACTCAGAGAGTGGTGAGTGCGTGGAATGGGCTGCCAGCAACAGTGGTGGAGGTGGATTCGATAGGGTCTTTTAAGAGACTTTTGGATAGGTACATGGAGCTTTAAAAAATAGAGGGCTATGAGTAAGCCTAGTAATTTCTAAGGTAGGGACATGTTCAGCACAACTTTGTGGGCCGAAGGGCCTGTATTGTGCATAGGTTTCCTATGTTTCTATGTTATTGGCAAGGAGGAGATGCATACCTTTTTATAAATTACACTATTTGGGTGTGTCTTATGGATTTTGGGTTGTATGAAATTTCCCTATCACTCACCATTTTAAAAAAATCACCTATATTTGGTATTTCAAGTCAGAATAACTGATGCCAAGATTAAGGAGGCACTTTTATTGGTCCACAAAATAATCAAGAAGTCATCAATACCAGGCAATTCAAAGACTTTCTAATGGGAACAGAGAAAATGACATGGAAGGCATTCAAAGATGCTGAAAATTTTCTTGACAACTACAGAGCGCTAAACTACATGCAGCCAGTTGCCAACGTGCTTCAAGTGTACAAAACCATGAAGTGCAACACGTTAGTAAAGATTAATTTTCTGCCTTCCCGTTTAGTCTTCCTCCCTGCAAATCTTGGTGCTGTCAGTGACAAGGTTTCATCAGGACATTGTGGTCGTGTAGAAACGGTATCAGGGCAACTGGAATCCATCAATGCTGGCTGATTATTGTTGGACCCTTAAGCAAGAAGCCTCAGACACTGAATACAAAGGAAAATCATCAACAAACATTTTTAGCTTAGTTGAAATGTGTCAGCACCATTATGTAATACCATGCATTATATTAAATAAAAGTTTATTTCTCGTTTCTACAAATTCCTACGTGATACAGGTAGTCTGCAATTATATTTGTGTTCACGTGCTCTATCATAAACACACAAAAAAACTGAGGAAACAACACCTTTGAAAAAAATTGTTGTCCAGTGTTTTGCATCAGTTAGGTAATGGACGAAACTAAGCTGAACTTGGCCTACTGCCTGGACTTACAGCAAATGGCCCCTGCCAGTCTGCTTACCTGGCCTCGATGCAAGGGTTAAGGAATCTGATAGTAGAACACAACACAGCATTGAAGCCTCAGAAATCCTAAACTCTCTGCTCCCAGAATATCCTGACAGCTTTTGACAGGGCACAAGCAAGAGACAAAGCTTCATTTGTCAGAAATCGAAGGCATTCGTAACAGTTTTTAAATGTCTTTGACATTGAGGGATATTAAAAAAAGCTTTTAAAATTGTAAGTAATTTTAAAAATAGAAATTACATGAATACAGTACTGTGTAAAAGTCAGCTAGGATGCGGAGAGCACGTTTGTAAATCTGGTGGAGCAAGGGGTGTTGAGAATAGTGAGGGTAGAGTACTGTGGGAGGGATATGAGACTGGTGGCAGAGAGAGAGTGCCATGGTCGGGGGATTGGTGCAGGTGCAGGCACACACAGTCCTGAGACACCAGGCAGGGTCATTTGATTCCAAACAATTGGTTTATTGATCATTACAGAAAGTCTCTCGGGTGTTCTCACTGATGCACCATCAATAACTCTCAGAGATGGGAGGTGAGATATAGGCTTTTATTGGCTGGAAGAAAGCACAAGCAGCAAGCGACCACCACACAACATCCTGGAGACTGAGGGAGGGTCTGTGTCTCCAATCGCCTTTATACCGGGGTCAGTGGGAGGAGCCACAGGAGCAGTCAGCGGGGGGGCGTGTCCAGACAGGTATATGTAGTTCACCACACTCACATCCTTCCCTCTTGCTCACCCTGTTCCCAACCATGATTCCTCTCTCCCTGCATCCCTCCCATTCTCAGTCCACAATAGCGACCCATATCAGAATCAGGTTTATCATCACTCACTTATGTCATGAAATTCATTTATTTTTGAGGCAGCAGTACGTTGCAATACATAAAATTACTGGGTCCTGTGCAAAAGTCTGAGGCAACCCAGCTGTATATATGCGTCTAAAACTTTTATACAGTGCTAAATATTAATACAGAACAAATTAAAAATGTCTCAACCCCAGCTTTGGAATCATTGGCCAAATCCGGCTTGATTCTGCCCATCATTCTAATACAAATTGAATATGAAACAGCATTTAATGGGCACCTACAAAATGCAGGTGGAACACAGCAGGCTAGGCAGCATCTATAGGGAGAAGCGCTGTCGACGTTTCGAGCCGAGACCCTTCGTCACCTTTATCCTTTACCTAAATTAATGTCAACTATGCAAAACAAAATGTTCTAGTTACTCCAAGCATGATGTGGAGAACATTCTCAGATGATTTACAGCATGGAATAACAAAAATAACAAAATAGATCAAAGAAAGAAACATTGCAGCATAGGGAGAGATTGAGGTGAGGTGATTGAAAGCGTACATTATGAATGGAGAGATATATGAATAGGTAAAGAGGTTTGTACTTCTGAAAGTACAACATAAGTCACTGAAGAAACTATCAAATTTAAACAGAGTAAAGATGAATTGATCAAACTGACAACAGAAGGGTGAAGGGAGAATCTACAGTAATTTGCGAAAGTCTTAGGCACATATGGCTAGGGTGCCTGAAGCTTTTGCACAGTGCAGTAGTAATTTTATGCGTTGAACTGTACTGTTTTGTGGGGGAAAGGGGTTGGGGCTTTGATATCCTTGTTGCCACTGTCCCTGTAGTGTAACCTGTCAGTTTTTTGTGCGAGGGAGGGGCTGGGGGGTTTGAGATTCGATGTTCTTGTTGCTGTTTTCTGTGTAGCATGATCTGAGGTTTTTTATGCCAGGGAGGTGATTTATGGATTTGTAAGATTTGCTAGTTTTCTTGTTTGGAGGAGGCAGAATTTATGTTTTGAACAACTTCCCTGATTTTCATTGTTTAGTGGCTATCTGGAGAAAATGGATCTACACTGCGTGCATATTTTGATAATAAATCAACCTCTGAACTTTAAACCTTTGTACTGCTGCATAAAAACAACAAATTTCAAAACATATATGAGTGATGATAAACCTGATTCTGATATGGGTCCCTATTGTGGACTGGGAGAGGGAGGAGCATTTAATAAGTAGTGGGAGCTTATCCCCACTACCTCTCCCGGCTATGACAACCTTATAGAACCAATCAAAGAGATAAGGAAACATAACATATCACAGTACCAGAGCTCATCACTCTTGATTTCGGATGGTACTTGCACTTTGTGGAAAGGTTGAAAGGAGAGAAAACAAATGGAACAGTGGAATGAGCTGGGGAAATGGACAATATTTCAAATGGCATAGGAGGATCACAGAACCTAAAGTAAGACAACGTATCATACTTACAACAACTCATTGCCTTGCCCTACATAATCAATCTTGAGCACAGGTTCGAAGCCAGACAGAAGAAACTCAGTAAGGATGGTTGATGAAGTAGTTCTAGAGTCTATGAAGATAAAAGTAAGTTGAAGATAGCTGGACAGAATAGGTGGATAGAGAGTAGATTCTGTTTTTTTTATAGAATACACCTTTATTTCCATTTCTCAAGACGATGAGATTGTGGTGCTATTCCAGTCCATGAAGAACAGATATTTACAATGCATGTGGTTCTGCTTAATTTAAAAAAAATCCCATATTTACATGCAACAAGTGACTTTGATAGTCCATAACAGTCAAAGGTCATTGGTAAACCAGGATGTTGCATTATTCAGCTGCACAACAGCCCTTGGGAAGAAGCTGTTTTTCAGCCTTATTATCTTGGTTAAGATGTTCTGTATCTCTGGCCATATGGCAGGAGATTGAACAGACAGATCAGTCTGGGATGGGATGGGTCTCTAATGATGTTACAACATCAAGCAGACAGTCTCTGAAGAGTACGGATAATGGCTGGGGTCACCCATCTTGTAAAGACGCTGCCCAGAAGGAAATATTTTCCAAGAAAAAGAAAAATTTTCCAAGAACAATCATGGACATGGAAAGACCATAATCGCAAGTGTCATAAGACAAAGAACATAATGATGATGAAGGATGCCATTTTAACTACTACTTTTTTAAAATTTACACTTCTAAGCTGCAGAATTCAATATCTAAAACTATAAGGAATGCAACTCATTGGGACTTTTCAACACCAGATCAAAACCTATTTATTAACGTTGCTTTTAGCTAACAACGTTTTGTCTTTTATTGCTATGTTTGCACTTTATTCCATCATAAATCATTTTGATGTGCATCATTCATATGAAAAGTGCTCAACAAGTTATTATTATTATTTCTGACAGCTCATTGCAAATATTCATCATCATTTGTAAAAAGAAGATGCCCTTGACATCCTTTTTAAATCTCTCACTTCTGATCTTAAGTGTCTGCCCTCCTGTATTTTGTAACCCTTCCCTGGGAAAAAAGACTGTTGTGTCACTTCGTCCATGTCCCTCATGATGTTACATACCACTGTCAGGTCATCCCTCAATCTCCTACACTCTCAGGAATAAGGTTCTAGTCTCTCTGTCTGGGCCACAAAACCAGCGAACATCCTAGTAACTACTTTCTGCACTCATCCTCGTTCAATAACATCTCTCCTGTAATAGGGTGCGACGGAAAGCTCTAGGTAAGCAGATTGCTTATACGCTCACAAATCTTGCCTTGTCATCCTGCTGTCGTTATGCTGAGCGTCCGCACTTCAACGTCTGCCCCGGTACGTTCTCATAATGGGTCCTAAACCCAGCTGATGCTCGTGGGTCAGTTCTGTGGTGTCTTTTCCGCCACACACAGTGAACATCACATTCCTTTAGCAATGGGGATGTGCAAATGTGTAGATGTTGTTTGGATTCTGTATTGAAGGCGGATTCTTCTCTTTATTTTGTAATCTGATTGTAACTACATTGTGGGATGCATCATATTCTAATTCATGGGAAGTCTTAAGATAACTTTGTGGGTAATTAAAGATGGTATGTCCTGGTGCCTAATAAACGGGGCACTTAACTCTCAGTAGGAGAGAGAGATCAGGGCAGCTCAGAGTTCACACTGGACAAAAATAGTACAAAGCTATTATAGTGTTTTCTTTTTATAATTATTGGCAGTTTTCACAATTTTTGCTAATTTGACTTGTTATGCACCTAACAAACACCCTTGCAGTAAAGTGTTACGCAATTCCAACCATTTTTCCTTTGGTCATAATCCACATACCTAATACAGGTAGTACCAGGTGGAGGAGATGAATGGTGGTGTGGTCAGAAGACTATAGCAGGTGAATGACAGATGGAAAATAGAACATAGAATACCACAGCACAGTAAAAGCCCTTTGCCCATGATGCTGTGCCAACCCTGTAAGCATGATCAATCTAATGCTTCCCTCCCCCATTGGCCTCCATTTTTCTTCTGACTATGTGTCTGTCCAAATCTCTTAAATCTCCCTAATGTATCAGCCTCTATTATGAGCCCTGGCAGTGTATTCTACACACTTACCATTCTGTTAACATCCAACTCCCCTCCGTAATTCCCTCTAATCACCTTAAAATCTCTCATATTAGCTATTTCAACCCTGGGATAAAGGAGCTGGCTGTCTACTCTGCCTATGCCTCTTATCTTCATGTACCTTTACATCAAGTTATCTCTCATCCTCCTTTGCTTTAAAGAGAAAAGTCCTAGATCACCCAACCTTTCCTCATAAGATATACTCTCTAATCCAGTCAGTATTCTAGTAAATTCCATCTGCACCCTCTCTAAAACTTCCACACCCTTCCTATAATGAGGCAACCAGAACAGAACACAATATTCCATGTGTGGTCTAACCAGGGTCTTATAGAGCTGCAACATTTCATCGTGGCTATTGAACTCAATCACCTGTCTAATGAAGGCCAATACACCATCTGTCTTCCTAAAAATCCTATCAACTTGTGGGGCAACTTTGAGGGATCTATGTACACGGACAGTGTGCTATTCCTTCACACTGTGAAGATTCCTGCCATTGATCTTGTCCTCTGCCTTCAAATTCAACCATCCACAGTGTATCACTTCCCATTGGTCTGGATTGAACTCCATCTCCCACTTTTCAGTCTAGCCCTTCATCCTATCAATGTCCTATTGTGACCTATCACAACATTTCTACACTATCCACAACTCTGCCAACTTTCGCATCATCTGCAAACTTACTACCCCAACATTGCACTTCCTCATTAAAACCATTGAGAAAAATAACAAACAGCAAGGTGCCAGAACAGATCGCTGCAGTACACCACTGATCACTGACAAAGACAGACAACATGAGTGAAAAAAGATGTTTACAAAATCGACATTTGCAAGATAATGAGGGTGGGGAGGACTGTGAAGATGGGAGACAGATATTGGAGAGTATGCAAATTTTTGGTGCCATCAGCAAACTTTCTAATCACACCACTTACATTCTCAAGGATCAAAACATTCAAAGTTCAAAGTAAGTTTAATACCAAAGTACATATATGTCACCATACACTACCCTGAGTTTCATTTCATGCAGGCATTCATAGTAGAACAAAGAAATACAATAGAATCAATGAAAATTTACGCAGAAACAAGGACTGATAAACAACCAATGTGCAAAAGAAGATAATCTATGCAAATACAAGAGCAAAAATAAATAGACAGATAGATAGATAGAAGGATAGATAAGTAAGTAAATAAGTAATAGAGATCATGAATTGTTGAGTCCATGGATTGTGGAACTATTTCAGAGTTGAGGTGACTTGTACATTAACGTAACTGCAAACAACAACATAGACCATAGGAACCCAATCTGAAAACCAACTCTCCACTAGCATGCACCAAACCAATTTTGTATCCAATTGGTCAGCTCACACCAGATCCCACATGATGTAACCTTCTACTCTTGTACCATGAAGAATCTTGTTAAAAGCCTTGATAACCTCTACCCTTACCAATCATCTTGGTCATCTCTGCAAAAAGCTCAATCAAATTCATGAGGTAATTTCCCATGCATAATCAGCCTAATATCCTTAATCAATCTTTTCCTTTCCAATACAGAGAGAACCACTCTCTTAGAATCATTTCCACTAACTTTGCCAGCACTTATGTTTTGCTCATTGGCTTGAGTTTTCACATTTTGTCCTTGTCGGCCTTCTGAAGTAAAGGTACACAACATTAGTCACACATCAGTCTTCCGGTAGTTCATCTACGGTTGAGGAAGATACAAAAATCTTGACAAGATCCCCAGCAATCTCTTTCTTACCTTCCCACAGCGTCCTGAGATATATTTGGTTGAAAATATCCCATATTTGCCTTGATGCGTTTCAGCAGTGTCAGCATCTCTTCTTTCATAAAGTCAATATGTTTCAGCATATCATTGCTCTTTTCTCAAATTCACTGGCTTTCATGACCTTCACCACAGTTAACACAGATAAGAAGTATTCATTATTCTTGTAAATATTGACAGCTCTCTTTTTGTTATTTTCATTAATTCTTGTAAGTTTGATTTTGACGCACCTAACAAGCACCCTTGCACTAAAGACCTAAGTGGCTAGTCATTTTTTTCTTTGGTCATAACTCATGTATCTAACCCAGAGGAACTAAAACTGTATTCTTTAAATGCAGCCTCACCTCATAATGCACCAAGCTTCCCATCTCCTATTCTCAATGCCCTGAATGGTGAGGCCGGCCTTTCAAACTTCATGGCCTTGGGACATGGCAAAGGAAATAGGCAGAGATCTGTGTGGTCACTGGAAGATGTGCAAGATCCGCACGTAGTATATCAGAGGCCGGGATTGAACCCAGTGTCAGGCGGCAATGCTGTTTGCTGTGTCACTATGCTGGCCAAGATGTAGTCAAAACTAAAGTTCCTATAAGGGTAGTTATCCCCTTCTATTCAGGTGACTGAAGGCTGAGGGGTAATAACTATTCCTGAAGCTGGTGGTCTGAGTCCTGAGGGTCTTTTACCTTCTACCTGACGGCAGCAGTGAGAAGAGAGCATGACCTGGGTTCTGGTGTTCTCTGATGATGGATGCTGCTTTCCTATGACCATCATTTCATGTACAGTAGATGTGCTCAAGTTTAGATATTCAAACCAATTAAAATTGGTTCATCATTCTGAGTTGAATTAGCTGTTAACAGCATATATGTCAGTATGTTTGATGAGACTAACCTTAGCATCTCTGTAGCCATTAAATTCAACTCTGTGGTTATGTCTCAGTCACATATTTATAATTTTAAATAAACATGAATTTGTCAGTCTTCCTCTTAGCACAAACTGCTAATAAAAAATCAGTTAACTTTATCTTCTCCATATCACTTCCATAAGTGAAAGAAAGTCTAGTCATTTACTTAACTAGAGCATAATCGTGATGCACTAAATCCCCTTGGACACTGGGACTGGTTCATTTATATTGAGTTAACTTGCTCTCAAGATGTTTTCAGATCCAGAGGGAATGTTGGGATAGATGGGAATAAAACATAGGCAAGGTAATTTATTGAGGGAGAATCCTGTATCTTAGCTTTTACAACAATGGCCTTCAAAGCAATGGAGGGGAAACATGGGTGTACAGTATAAGACGGTCAAAAGGAGTTTTGCCAGGAATGTATCAGCTATCTCAGTAGTTTCTAATGATTTGATTATTTTGTTTATCCACTGATGGCATAACACATTGATTGGCATCCCAGTCACTACCCATCCTCAATGCACTAAGGACATAGCATGTACTACAGACAAAAAAGAAGTGTTTTTGCTAACTTAATGCACTCTGACAGAACCTACCAAACTTTGCCCTCTACCACATGGAAAGGTAAGTCTTGTAACGTGGTAACTTGCCTCAGTGACTATCATCTAGTAGCACTTATGTCCATATTGATGAAGTGTTTTGAGAGAGTGGTGATGAAACATTTGAACTCCTGCCTGAGAAGAAACTTGGAACTGCTCCAATTTGCCTACATGTACTATTATTATTTCTTTTTATATCTAAGCAATTTGTTTTCTTTTGCACATTGGCTGAACCCAGTTCATGAAGTCTTTCATTGATTCTATTATCGTTATTATTCTATCGTGGATTTATTGAATATCCCTGCAAGACAATGAATCTCGGGGTTGTATATGGTAACATATATGACTTCAATAATAAATTTACTTTGAATTTTGAACTTCCTTGGGTTAAGCACTAGGAAGAGCATGACGAGGAACAGAAAACACCACGTTCATCCACTGCAGCAAGAAAGACCCCAGTTTGTGATACTTGATCGTACCATTGGACCCGAACTTCTGTGGTTGAGAGAGTGGAACTGCCCAGTGCAATGGCTTTTCCACTCTCTTGTGCAGGTTTCCTGTTATCGTTGGACATGACTGACAACCACCAGCTAAACATAGAAAATATGTGTATTCTTTTTCTCTTAGGTTAAACACTGCACCAACAAGGTAGAGGAAATTGTTGAAATTGAACACATCAATCACAGCCTCAGAGGAACGTTCTCCAATGTATCAATGATCCTTTTCCTGTATTTTATCAGCAACACCAGAGACCCTGCGAGGTCAACAATTATTGCCACAAGAAGAATGGCTTTGTACTGCATACCTGCACCCTCAGGAAGCTGTTCAAGATCATTTAATTTTGGACTTTTATAGTCAGCAGTAAGATTATTGTTCTGGGCTGCCCTCAAATTGAGGGACACTGTTTGAAAACACAACACACTGACTCTTTATGTCACCCAGACTGTCTAACTGATTTTTGCTCAAAGATAGTACATGGATATTTCGTGATTCTCTTAAACAGACTTTGTTTTCAGCTGCTAGCTAATGGTAATCATAACAAAGACAATTTTTAAAAATGGGTGGATTAGTGCAAAATTAAGTCAAATCCATGAATTAATTTTGAATCTGTACCAGGCTTAATTTCTTTAAAATTAAATAAAATTCAGACAATTGATGCTCCTCCATTGGACAGGGAAGGCTGCACCAGCGGTGTTCCATCTCAAACTCATCTATTTTTGAAACTTCTTTTCTCAGCCTTTAATCATCTAATCTGATTCATTATCAGATATATCCTTGTCATAAAAAACTTGGAAAACATTTCTCTTAACAATTGTTCAAAATTAGTTAATTTAAAACAATTAATGCCACTATTGAGTTTGTCAATTTTAGGAATACACCTGCTTTTATCTCTTTCTCCCTCTCTTCCCTCCTTCTTCCGATCCTCCAGTCCTCCCATCATTAACCCCATTCCCTCCCTCCTCCAGTTCCCTTCACCTACCTTTGCTTCCTTCCCCCTCCTCTATCTGCCAATTTTAACACATGGGATTCCCCACCACTACTACCCTCAAAGAGTGCCCACCCACCCAGCTTGATCTGGTCGCATCTGTTGGTTCACCTCTCCATTCTCCTTTAATGGTTCTTACTTCCTTTAATGATCCAAATCTAACACTGGTCTTCCTGCTTACCTCCTTCAGCAGCTGACTCTCAACCACCTCCCTCCCCCACCCACCACGATCCATCTGTTGTGCTTTATCGCGTCCCCCCCCCCCATCTGCCTCTATCTATCATTCACCTGCCACTGTCTTCCAACTCCATCTCCATTCACATCTCCCGCCTGGACCTACCTATGGCCTACCTCACTGCTTTTTAAAAAAATTTCTGTTTTTTGCTCTACTTATCTTAATCTAAATATTTAATACACACATTTTTATTTACTGTAATTCAGTTTTCTTTGTTTATTTATCATGTATTGCATTGTACTGCTGCTGCAAAATTAACAATGTTCACAGCATATGCTGGTGATATTAAACCTGATTCTACCAAACATCTTACCCTCTCCTCAGTCTAGTAATTACTTCGGACTGCTTTGTGCCACATTCTTTCTACCCTCTATGCTGGCCATCTCACTTCTCCACCTTCAGACCTGAAACATCACCAATTTCTTTCCTCCCCCCGATGCAGCTCGACCAGCTGAGTATTTCCATTGGATTGTGTGTTGCTGCAGATTTCATCACCTGCGGTCTTACACCCTTTTGTTCAAGTACAGCATTTCAGCATCAGGGGTTTGCATTTCCTCCAGTCGATACTTGGCATTCTCTCCCAGTAACTCTGCTCTGCTGACCAGTACCTATTCTGCTTAAATTTCATCTGAAGACATCATCATCGTATAGCCGTGTCATATGACTTGATCACTCTTGCCAATTTTTTCTGCAGAAGTGGTTTGCCGTTGCCTTCTTCTGGACAGTGTCTTTACAAGACGGGTGACTGCAGCCATTATCCGTACTCTTCAGAGACTGTCTGCCTGGCACCAGTGGTCACATAACCAGGCCTTGTGATCTGCACCAGCTGCTCATACAACCATCCACCACCTGCTCCCGTGACTTCATGTGACCCTGAATGGGGGTGGGTGCTAAGCAGATGCCAGACCTTGCCTAAGGGTAACCTGCAGGCTAGTGGAGGGAAGGAACACCTTACACCTCCTTTGAGAGAGACATAACTCTAACCCGCCAACCTTATTTGAGGACAAAGAGGCAATATTATTACTTCCCATTCCAGAAGAAGGGTCTCAGCCAGAGCCAATTATTCTTTCCATTGATACGGCTCGGCTTGCTGAGTTCCTCCAGCATTTTGTGTCTGCTGCTTAGGACTTCCGGCATCCACAGAATCTCTCTCCTGTTTATTATTACTTGGTGTTTGTTCACAGCTGAGGGACAGGAGAAGGACAAACAGAACGTGTGCTAGATGGACACATCTTCCATTCCCACCATTCTTTATTCACAGTCTCTGGTGACTCATATTAGCACAAGCCTTTCAACTCTGAAATATTATAATATTTCCAATCTGCCAATACGCTAACTGGAGGTAAAATCAATGAGGCTGGTCCAGTCATGTTAATATTCCCAAATTAATGAGGTTATTTTTAAATTGCACTGGATCATCAATGATAAACAAACAACCCATATTTTGTGGCAAAATGCCAGCAGTTCTTTGTGAAACTGCTACCTCTCCCACACCTAACTGTGAAGTGCAGGATTCACATGGTTCAGAGTGTGAAAGACGAAATCCCCAACTGCTGTTTGCCAGCAATTCCATGACTCATGGTGAAGAATCCAGTGGAAAGGAGTGGCTTTGATAGAGTAAACTAAAATATAAGGGTTATATTTTTATAATAGTTCTCATTACTTCAATGATTTAAATTAATTTAAAATTATTTGATTGCATTAAGCAATTTCTTGTTCTTGTTCTTTTAAATTATCAAATTTAAACTTCTTTGCACTCCTTTAATAGTTTCTGAAAGATTTTGAATATTTCAGAAATACAGGACATGCTGAAAGTCTGAGGGAGTTTCATAAGTGACAGTGAATTAGAAAGGCAACATATATGATGATAATTGCCACAATGACTTTTAAGAAGGCACCACATCACAGTTCAAAGTAAATTTATTACTGAAGTACATATATGTTACCATATACAACCCTGAAATTGAAAGATAGCACCAGCTTGGGTGTTCAACCAGTGTGCAAAAGACAACAAACTGTGCAAATACAAAAGAATGAAAAAATTGTAATAAATAAATCAGCAATAAATATCCATTGCCTACAACATCATTAGTTTTAAAGTAAATATGCAAAAAGATAGGTTTGGTCTACGGATTGAGAGTATAAATTGGAGAAAGGCCAATTTTGATGGTATCAGAAATGATCTAGCAAGTGTGGATTGGGACAGGCTGTTTTCTGGCATCAGTGTACTTGGTAAGTGGGAGGCCTTCAAAAGTGAAATTTTGAGAGTACAAAGCTTGTATGTGCCTGTCAGAATAAAAGGTAAATATAACAAGTGTAGGGAACCTTGATTTTCAAGAGGAAAATGGGTTTTGAATGAGCTGCTTATGGAGTACAAGAAATGCAAGAGAACACAAGAAAGAAATCAGGAAGCCTAAAAGAAGGCATGAAGTTGTTTTAGCAAAGGTGATGGAAAATTCTAAGGGATCCTGCAGGTAAGTTCAACCATAAGATATAAGAACAGAATTAGGCCATTCAGCCCATTGAGTCTACGCTGACATTTCATCATGGCTGATCCTGAATCCGCTTAACACCGTACACCTGCCTTCTCGCCATATCCTTCGCTGGCCTGACCAGTCAGGAAACAATCACCTTCCACTTGAAGTATACCCACGGTCTTGGCATTCCGGAAATTCACTACTCTCTGGCTAAAAAAATTCCTCTTTACTTCTAAAAGGTCACCCCTCAATTTTGAGGCTGTACCTTCTAGTTTTCCACCATAGGAAACATCCTCTCCACATCCACCTTAACTAGTCCTTTCAACATCCAGTAGGTTTTGAATGAGATCCCACGTATTCTTCTAAATTCCAGTGAGTACAAGCCCAAAGCTGCCAAACGTTCCTCATATGTTAACCCCTTCATTCTGGAATCATACTCATGAACCACCTCCGGACTCACTCCAATGACAACACGTCCTTTCTAAGACATGGGGCCCAAAACTGTTAGCAATACTCCAAGAGTGGCCTGACTAGTGTCTTATAAAACCTTATCATTACCTCCTTGCTTCTATATTCATTTCCCCTTGTAATACTTGCCCCTATGTTCCTTTGACCCTAAGTCACCTCTTTATAAAGATGGAATTTTATTTCTTACCAGCAGAGCCACACCTCTGCCTGTGATCTCCTGCTTGTCCTTTGATACAAAGTATATCATTTAATGTTAAGCTCCCAACTGCGGCCTTCTTTCAGCCATAACTCAGTGATGGCCACAACGTCATATCAAATAATCTCTAATTGCGCCACGAGTTCATCCACCTTATTCCAAATGCTACACGCATTTAAATACAGCACCTTCAGTCCTGCAATCTATACCCTTTTGAGTTTTGCCTCTGTGGTACAACTTAACTCTTTGCACTGCCTGCATTTGTAACCGACCGTATTAACAGCAAAAGGGTTACTAGGGACATGCATCTGTATTTTTTTGGAGAAGGATTCAAAGTCTACAGAAGTGAGGCAAATTGGCATCAACTTCATGGATCCTGTGCAAATTACAGAGGCCAATCATGGTGGATAAGTCCCTAGGGCCTGACAAGGTGTCTCCTCAGACCCTATAGGAGGCATGCAGAAATTGCCAGGGTCCTAGCAAAGATATTTAAAGCATCATTAATGACAGGAGAGATACCAGAGGATTGGCGGTTAGCCAATGTTGTTCTGCTGTTTAAACAAAATCTCTAAACAGGAAACAGGAAATTATACACCGGTGAGTCTGACATCAGTTGTGGGAAAGTTATTGGAATGTATTCTAAGGGTGTATATATATATATAAGTATTTGAAGAGATGTTTACTGATTAAGGATAGTCAACATGGCTTTGTGCCTGGTAGGTTATGTCTAACCATTATAGAGTTTTTAGAAGAAGTTACCAGGAAAGTGGATGAAGGCAAGGCAGTGGATGTTGTCTACAAGGAGTTTAGTAAGGTATTTGACAAGGTCCTGAATGGGAGTCTGGTCAAGAAGGTTGAGCTGCTCAGCATTCAGGATGAGGTAGTAAATTGGATTAGTCATTGGCTTTGTGGGAGAAGCCAGAGAGTGGACATAGAGGGGTGTCTCTCTGACTGGAGGCCTGTGTCTAGTGGCGTACTACAGGGACTGGTGTTGCGGCCATTGCTGTTCGTCATCTATATCGACGATCTGGATGATAATGTGATTAACTGGATCAGCACATTTGTGGATGACACCAAGTCTGGGGATGTATTGGACAGTGAGGAAGACTATCATGACTTGCAGGGGGATTAAAAAAAATGGGCTAAAAATGGCAGATGGAATTTAATGCAGATAAGTGTGAGGTGTTGCACTTTGATAGGACCAAGCAGGATAGGTCTTACACAGTGAATGGCAGGGCACTAAGGAGTGTTATAGAACAAAGGAATCAGGGAATACAGGTCCATAATTTGTTGAAAGTGGTATAACAGGTAGATAGGGTCATAAAGAAAACTTTTGGCACATTGGTCTTCATAAATCAACGTACTGAGTACAGGAGATGGGATGTTATATTAAAAATTGTATAAGACTTTGGTGAGGCTTAATTTGGAGTATTGTGCGCAGTTTTAGTCACCTACCTACAGGAAAGATGTAAATAAGATTGAAACAGTACAGAAAAAATTTACAAGAATGTTGCCAGATCTGGAGGAGCTAAGTTACAAGCAAAGATTGAATAGATTATGGCTTTATTCCTTAGAATGTAGAAGATTGAGAGGAGATTTAATAGAGGTATGCAAAATTATGAGAGGTATAGATTCAAGCAGGCTTTTTCCACCGGCTTTGTGTGGGACTGAAACCAGAGGTTATGGGTTAAGGCTGAATGGTGGAAAGTTTAAGGGGAACGTGGGGGGCAACTTCATCACTCAGGGGTCATGAGAGTGTGGAACGAGCAGCCAGCGCAAGTGGTGCATGCAAGCTCGGTTTAAATGTTTAAGCAAAGTTTTGTTAGGTACATAGATGGTAGAGGTATGGAAGGCTATGGTCCCGATGAAGGTTGATGGGAGCAGGTAAGTTAAATGGTTCGGCACAGACTAGATGGGCCAAAGGGCCTACTTCTGTGCTGTACTTCTCTCTGACTCCATAACTCTATTGAGAACCTGAGATGAACTGTCCTGGAATGTGAATTTATAGGTTTTGGGAACATTTCAGTGATGAGGTAAGTTGAGTGAAGCCATTGCCTTTGGTTCAAGTGCCTCCTCCTATAGTCAATTATTAGCTCCTTGGTCTTTCTGACATTGAGTAAGAGAGGTTGTTGCTGTGGCCTCACTTAACCAGATTTTTGATCTGCCTCCCATATGCTGACTCATTACTACCTTTGTTTTGACTCGACCAATGACAGTGGTATCATCAACAATGTTTAATGTGACATTTGTATTCAGTAAACTTAGCAAGGAAGTAAAAGCCTATAGATTCTACATGAGTGTGGCAAATTAGATACAAAATTGGACCAGTGGTATGATGCAAAGGTAATGGTTGACCAGTGATTGGAAGACTGTTACCGTAATCAATCTCTTGTTTTTTTGAAATATATTAATGATTCCTTCCCAAATTCATATGTCATAGTAAATATATTTGAAGATGATAAATACTATATATGGGATGATTTGCAATGTAAAAGGAGACCAAAATTGAAAAGGGTGACAGACACAATGTCACACCCACAAACTTGGCTGCACAGCAGATTTGGCAATTGTGCTCGTGTATATGCACGTGTCAGCTCATTATTATTTCATTATGGTGGTATTTAAAGCCCTCCTTTTCATTGTAGCACTTGTCAAGAGCTGAGCAAAGCACAGCAACATTACACTCACAAAATGCTGCCTGGCCTGCTGTGTTTCACCAGCATCTTATGTGTGTTGTTCGAATTTCCAGCATCTGCAGATTTCCTCGTGTTTGCAGCATTACACTGCCTGCTTGCTTTCAGCCTTGTCTGAGAAATGGACTATGCTGAAGACTAGTGGTATTCCTTTCAGCTGCAGCGTTGGCATCTAATTCTCCATTTCAGAGCTTTAGTTAATGGCCTTCTTTGGCCTAGCATTTATTGTTTTCTTTTTCCTTAAAATCCCGTTTGCATTAAAGTCTGTGAACTATCTACCTGCTTCAGTGTCTCTCTGTCTCTCTCCGTATGTACAGACACACAGGACTGATGTTATATTTGAATGCATGCAGTATATGGAATAAGGTAGGTGATCTTGTAGCACATTTAGAGATTGGCAGGTATGACTGAGTCACCGAATTGTGACTGAAAGAAGATTATAGTTGGAAACTTAACATCCAAGGTACACCTTGTATCAAAAGGACAGACAGGTAGGCAGAGAGAGTGACATGGACCCTGTTGGTATAAAATGATTTCAAATCCTCAGAGAGAGGTGACAGAGAATCGAAAGGTGTAGAATCCTTGTGGGTAGAGCTAAGAAACTGCAAAGGTAAAAAGACACTGACGGGAGTTTTATACAAGTCTCTGAACAGTAGCCAGCATGTGGGCTACAATTTACAATGGGAGATAGGAAGCACAAGTCAAAAGGGCAATCTTACGATAGTGATGAAGGATTTCAATATGCAGGTAGATTGGGAAAATCGAGTTGATGCTAGATCCCAAGAGAGAATTTGTAGAATGCCTACAAGATGGTGTTTAGAGCAGCTTGTGTTTGAACCCACTAGGGGTCAACTCTTCTATATTGGGTGTTGTGTAATGAACCAGTTTTGATTAGGGAGCTTAAGCTAAATGAACCCTAAAGGAGACACTGATCATAATATGATAGAAGTCACTCTGAAATTTCAGAGGGAGAAGCTGAAGTCAAAAATATCAGTATTACTGTGGAGTAAAGAAAATTACAGAGGCATGAGAGAGGAGTTGATTGAATGGGGATACCAGTAGCGATGAAGGCAGAGTAGCCATGGCTGGAGCTTCTGGGAACAATTCAGGAGATGCAGGGTAGATACATCCCAGAGAAGAAGTAGTATTCTACAGACAGGATGACACAACTGTGGCTGACAAGAAGTCAAAGCCAGCATGAAAGCAAAAGAGAAGGCATATAATGGAGTAAAAATTAGTGAGAAGTTAGAGCTTTGGGAGACTTTTAAAAAACAACAGAAGATGACTAAAAAGGAATGGGGGGGGGGGGCAGATGAAATACGAAGGTAATCTAGCCAAAAACATGAAAGAGGATACCAAACATTTCTTCAGATATACAGTATAAAGAGTAAAAGAAAGGCAAGTGTAGATATTGGATCACTGGAAAAGGACACCGGGCAAGTAGTAATGAGGGACAAGGAAATGGCAGATGAATTGAAAAAGTATTTTGCATCAGTTTTCACTGTTGATGCCACGAGCAGTAAGCCAGAAGTTTGAGAGTGTCAGGAGTCAGAAATGAGTGTAGTTGCTGTTACTAGGGATGAAGGTGCTGGGGCAACTGAAAGGTCTGCGGCTAGATAAGTCACCTGGACCAGAAGCAACTACACATGACGGCTGTGAAATTAGTAGCTGAAGAATTTGTGGAGGCATTAGTATTGATCTTTCAAGAATCAATGGATTCTTGTGTTACGAACCCCGTAATTGGGTCACTTACCAGCAAAGATAGAGAGGTCCGCTGAAGTCTGATGGTACTATTTTTAAATGTTTTTATTTATAAAGGGGCACAAAAGTAAGGTTAATACAAACATTCAGATAATCTACGTCGTCAATACTCAATCTAAAGCACGGGTATGGTAATAATCATCAATAAGAAGTGGCTCTATCATTTTGTCTAGGGGTAAAAATATTGTCCGATGGAAATATAAAAGTCTCACAAGTTCATGCAGGCTTTAGCCTTTTGGGGACCGCTGGGTTTCACTTGTTAGAGAGAGAGAGAGAGATTTTTGGTGAGAAAAGAAACTTGCCCGGTTTTTAGGACGCAAACCGTTGAATCGGGAATGTGGGTTCCTCGTTGTTAGTTCGAAGTCCTTTTCGGTGTTATCAGCCACCTGTTCCCCAGGCCAGGGGAAACGGACCACACGTGGTTTCCGAATAGCTTCCCGTTATCACGGGAGCGATGAGCGATGGTGTCTCCTTCTGGTGCGTCGCTAGGGGACTGCCCCCTGCAGCCCCTCTTTTATCTTGACTTGCAGGGTTGTAGATGTCAATCAGGGTGGGGTGATGCAATCCCCAGCCCACATTGCCCGAGGTGTCTCCAAGAAACAATGGCCAAATCCGTTGCTTTGTCCTGCTGAGGATTCTCTCTCATTTCCTGGGTCCATGACCTGAATTAATAGCGATCTTGCGATTCTCAAGAAGGAGGGGGCTGGGATCATAGCACTTGAAAATTGTAAATATCACTCCACTCTTCAAGAGGGAGGGAGGCAGAAGTAAGAAAATTATAGGCCAGTTAGTGTGACCTCATCCTTAACGATTGTTAAGAATGTGGTTTCGGGGTACTTGGAGGCATATGATAAAATAGGTCAAAGTCAGCATGGTTTCTTTAAGGTAAAATCATGCCTGACAAATCTGTTGGAAACCTTTGAGGAAATATCAAGCAGGATAGACAAAGGAGAATCCGTGGATGCTGCGTACCTGGTGGATTTTCAGAAGAGCTTTGACAAGGTGCTAAATAAGACGCTGCTTAACAAGATAAGAGCCCATGATATTACAGGGAAGATATTGCAATGGATAGAGCATTGGCTGATTGGCAGAAGGCAAAGAGTGAGAATAAAGGGAGCCTTTTTCTGATTAGCTGTTGGTAACTAGTGGTGCTCCACATGGGTCACTATTAGGACCGTTTTGTTTTAAGTTATATGTCAATGATTTGAATGATAGAATTGATGGATCTGTGCCAAGTTTGCAAATTATATGAAGATGGATGGAGGGGTATGTAGTGTTGAGGAAGCAGGGATGCTGCAGAAGGACCTAAATGGATTAGGAGAGTGGGCAAAGAAGTGGCAAATGGAAAACAGTTTCCGGAAGTGTATGGCCTGCACTTTGTTAGAAGGAATAAAAGCATAGACTATTCAAGGTTCAAAGGGTCTTGGGAATCCTCATCTAGGATTCCATAAAGGTTAATTTGCAGGTTGAGTCAGTGGTGAGGAAGGCAAATGCAATGTTAGCATAAGGGAGATTTCACTGAAACCTAGCAAATGTTGAAAGGCCTAGATAGAGTTGCTGTGGAGAGGATGTTCCCTTTGGTGGGGTAGTCTAAGACTAGAAGGCATGGAACAGAAAGGAGGAAGGATTTCTTTAGCCAGAGGATGGAAAATCACAAGTGGCTGGGGAGCCAAAGTCATTGAGTGTATTTAAGGTGGAGGTTGGTAGGTTCTTGATCAGTCAGGGCATGAAAGGTTATGGGAAAAAGGCAGGAGAATGTGGTTGAGTGGGAAATGGATAAGCCATGATAAAATGGCAGAGCAGACTCAATGGGCTGAATGGCCTAATTCTGCTCCTATCTCTTATGATACAACAATATGGTAAGTGTGGTTGGCAGTGAGAATGAAAGCTTTATTGCTGGATGACACAGTCTGACTAACTGTGGAGAAAAATGGCAAATGAAATTTAATCAAAAAACTGTGGGAAAACATTTTACGTGGGTGCAACAAGGCAAGGATATATACAATAGTTGAAAAGACAGAATATTACAAAAATACAAATACAAATACTTTATTGTCATCAAACAATTGATACTAGAGCGTACAATCATCACAGTGATATTTGTTTCTGCGCTTCGCGCTCCCTGAAGTACAGATCAAAGTAAATATAATAAAAATTTAAATTATAAATCATAATTAGAAAATAGAAAAGGGAAAGTAAGGTAGTGCAAGTCAGGTCCGGATATTTGGAAGATATGACCCAGATCCGGGTCAGGATCTGTTCAGCAGTCTTATCACAGTTGGAAAGAAGCTGTTCCCAAATCTGGCCATACGTATCTTCATGCTCCTGAACCTTCTCCCAGAGGAAAGAGGGACAAAAAGTATGTTGGCTGGGTGGGACTTATCCTTGATTATCCTGGCAGCACTGCTCCGACAGCGCGTGGTGTAAAGTGAGTTCAAGGATGGAAGATTGGTTTGTGTGACGTGCTGGGTTAGGTTCACGATCATCTGCAGCTTATAAAAGGAACAAGACAACAAAATCGATTCTGCAAAATCCAGAGCCCCATCAATAAAGCTATTTGAAACAAAAAAACAGAGGATGATTTCATTTAATAGTCAACGCACAGACCAAAAGAGCAGGGAGGCTGTGCCAAAGTTGTAGACAAAGTAAGTTAGATCACAGCTTAAAAACTGTGCACATCACTGATCACCATATGGCAGGAACATTATAACTGCACTGAAAAGACAGTCCAGAGAAGGATAAAGATGTTGCTGTTGTAGTTTATATTCAGTAATATTTGGGTAATACTGTAAGTATATTGTTTAGTGAGCGCCTCACTAAAAGAAAAAGTAACTAAGTATACACATTCCGGCTCCTGTGTTTCTCTGTCAATTAGTTTTGAAGTTACAAATCATAACAGTGGTGACAAATAAGGTTAAAAGTGAATCCGATATGGCTATCTACCTGTTGAGTGCAGTGTGTTTTTGTCTTTTGCTGATCCCCTAGTGGGCTGAACCACAGGCTGTTCTAAAAAGCCATCTCGTGAGCATTCTAGAAATTCCAAGTTTGGAGTCCCACAGCAACCCCATTTTCCCAAAATACCTGCATGTTGAAATTCCTCCGTGACTATTGTAACATTGCCCTTTGGCATGCATTTTCCAGCTCCTGTTGTAACTTGTAGACCACATCCTTGGTACTGCTTGGAGCTCTGTATTATCAGGGTCTTTTTACCCTTGCTGTTTCTTAGCTCTGTCCACAACATTTCAGCACCTTACGACCCTATTTCACCTCTTTCTAATGATTTGATTTCATTTTTTACCAACAGGGCAACACCATCCACTCTGCCTCCCTGTCTGTGTTCCGTACAATGCTCCTTGGATAGTAAGCTATAATCTTCTTTCAGCCATGATTCAGTGATGCCTACAACATCACACCTGCCAACCTATAACTGTGCCGCAAGTTCATGTACCTTAATCTGTATAGTGCGCACATTCAAATATAACACCTTCAGACCTATATTCACCCTTTTTGATTTTTCCACCCTTTATGTTGCAGCTCATCCTGTTGACTGCAATTTTGCCCTGTCATCAGCCTCTCCTTGCCACACAAAGCCTCTGCTTGTAAACCAACTACCTGAATACACCTGCCAAGTTAGTTTAAACCCACCTGAGCAACTCTAGACAACCTGCCCGCAAGGATATTGGACCCCCTCAAGTTCAGGTGTAACCTGCCCCTTTTGTACAGGTCATACCATCCCCAGAAGAGACTCTAATGATCCATAAATCTGAACCCCTGCCCCACACGCCAGTTCGTCAGCCACACATTCACCTATCAAATCATCCTACTTTTACTCTCATTGGCCCGTGATACAGGCAGCAATCCACCGATCACTGCCCTGGAGGTCCCGTTTCTCAGCTTTCTACCTAGTTCCCTGAAACCTCTCTTCAGGACCTCCTCAATGTCATTGGTGTCAATATGTACCAAGATTTCTGGTTGCTAGTCTGGTGCTGTGGCTCAGTCCTCTTCTGAGCCACAGCACCCGACTCAGTGGCAGAGATCCGGCCTCCCTGGTAGGTCGTCCCCCTCAATTGTATCTGAAGCTGTGTAATTATTATCGAGGGGAACAGCACAGGAGTACTGTACTCTGCACTGGCTGTGTGTTTCCCCTCCTTCTCCAGACAGTCACCCAGTTTCTTGCTTCCTGCAATCTATGGGTGACTATTCTGTCACCCCCTCATTCTCCCGTATGCCAAGACATCATCGAGCTGCAACTCCAGTTCCTTTAGATGGTTGCTCAGGAGCTGCAGCTCAGTGCACCGGGTGCAGATGTGTTTATCTGGGAGACTGGAGGTCTCCCAGATCCCCCACATCGCACACAGAGTAATAAAACACTGCCCCTGGAGCCATTGCCACTACACTACTGTGCTCTAATAGATGAGGAGTGAACAAATCAGAACAGTGAGAGAGTAACTTACAAGGTATTTTACCCCACTCAAGCCCGATAAGCCAAAGCCACTCTAGCTTGGCACACTCCAAAAGAATGGCTGCTCCACTTGCACTTGAATTATTCTCATTGGACCTGTCTAATGAATCCCTCTTGCTCATTGGTCTCTCCTCATCTCAGAGAAACTGCTGTCAAACTCAGCCTTCGAAATCTCAGTTGCCATCCTGATTAAAATGTAGCTCTTTTTACATACCGTCCCTTCCTCCTCAACTCAGAGAAACTGCCATGAAACTCTGCCTTTAAAAGCTCGATCGGCCTCCTGATTAAAAAGTAGCATTTTTTAAGCATCCCCGATATGGATTGTCCAAATCAAATGACTTTCTGATTATTCTGGTCAGTTAACGGTGACTGACACGAGTTTCCCACATTTTATATTATTTAAAGAGGACTCTTGTTTAGTACCTTAGCGGAGTCATTGTGTTGGAGAGAGTGAGTTGTCTCGCAGAGTTGCTCAGCTATTCCGCCAAGGCTCTAATGGGATTCCTATGTCTAACCTCTTGACTCCGTCTCTCCATGGCGAATCTGCCATCCTCCACTCCTGAGGTCAATTTGTTGTCAGCGTTTCCCGTGTCTGAGACGGTGCCAGCAACTGCTGCGACAGAGAGACCTTGCTGTTCCTCTGCACTTGGGTCCAGTCCTGCAAGCACTTAGAGTAATTGTTATTTTGTTTACTTATTGAGATTCAGCACAGAATAGGCCTTCGAGTTTATTCCTAGCATAATCATGGACAATTTACAATGATTGATTAACCTGTGAGCTGTGAAATGTGTGAGGAAACCGGAGCGGTCGTGGGGAGAACGTACAAACTCCTTACAGGCAGAGGCGGGAATTGAACCCAGGTCATTGGTACTGTAAGGCATCGTGCTAACCATTATGCTACCATGCGATCCCAGATATCTCCATGGTGTTCCGACAACTTTTGATCTTCACCCTGACTAAAACAGGTTAGCTGGTCCTGTCACCAGTTCTGTTTCTTTTTCTATTTTCCAGGAATCACAGAATTTGCATTTCTAAAGTTGAGAATTACTTCCTCACTAATCAAATTACATTGCTGGGAATTCAACTTGTTAAAAGCCATTTGCATGATCTTCATTCATTTATATTATTTATATTTATATTGCCTGCAAGAAAATGAAACTCAGGGTGGCACATAGTGGCATATATTAGAATGAGAATCACTTTATTGCCGGTATATGAAACATATTGGAATTGTTTATAGTTTGGTGCCAAGCATGAAACACAGGACAATACCATAACAGAGAACACTACAGCAACCAACAATTTCCAAGACAACAGTGCAAACAGCCATGAACAATCAACAATTAGCAGAACGGTCACATGTTAACCCAGATAAATGTGAGGTGTTGCACCCCAGTAGGGCAAATGTAAGGAGAGAGTATGCAGTTAGGGGCAGTCAGTTAGGATTTGCAAAAACATTCCCTCTACAATCTCTATCATGCCCTGCTCTACTCGCTTTACACCTATGACTGTGTGGCTAAGTACAGCTCCGATAGCATGCTCAAGCTCACTGATGACACCACTGTTGGGGGCCGTATCAAAGGTGGTGATGAATCAGCATACAGGATTGAAAATTTGTCTGAGTGGTGTCATACAACAACCTCTCACTCAATGTCAGCAAGACCAAGGAACTGATTGTAGACTTCAGAAGAGGGAAACCAGAGACCCATGAGCCAGTCCTCATCGGGGGGATCAGAGGTAGAGAGGGTCAGTAACTTTAAATTCCTGGGTGTCACTCTCTCCAAGGAACTGTACTGGACCCATCATATAAACTATATTTGCAAAGAAATCTTGACAGCAACTCTACTTCCTTAGGAGTCTGCGGAGATTTAAAAAACATCATAAAAAATCCTGAGAAACATCTATAAATGTGTAGCAGAAAGTGTATTGAATGGCTGCACTATGGCCTGGTATGGGAATTACAATGACTTTGAGTGGAAAATACTAAAAAGGGTAATGAATTCAGCCAAGTACATTACAGGTAAAGCCCTCCCAACCATTGAGCACATCTAGAAAAGCGGCATCAATCACCAAAGATCCTCACCACCCAGGCCACACTCTTTTCTCACGGCCATCAGGTAGAAGGTACAAGAGCCTCAGGACTCGCACCACCAGCTTCAAGAACAGTCACTACCCTGAACCATCAGGCTTTTCAACAAAAGAGGATAACTACACTTATCTATTGAGATGTTCCCACAACCAATGATCTCACTTTAAGGACTCTTTATCTTGTTTTTTCATGCTCTTGCTACTTATTGCGATTACTTGCATTTGCACAGTTTGTTGTCTTCTATAATCCTGCTCTTTCATTGATCCTGTTTACAATTACTGTTCTATAGATTTGCTAAGTATTCCCACAGGAAAAATAATCTTGGGGTTATATGTGGTGACATGTATGCATTTTACAATACATTTTACTTTGATCTTTGGCTTTGAAGATCATTAACAGTGTTAAGGAAGATCCTAAAGAGACATTTGGATAGGCATATGGATGTAAGGAAGATGGAGGGATATGTGCATTGTGTCAGTAGAAGGGATTAGTGTTTGGGTGTTTTTGATTTGTTTTTTAGCCGGTTCAGCACAGCATTGTGGGCTGAATGGCCTGTTCCTGTGCTGTACTGTTCCATGTACAATCATCAATAATCAAACTTAAATAAATGTGAACATGTGAACAGACTCAGTAATTATCAACAGAACAAGGAGAGCAGGAAAGATCATTTAACGGATGCTGTGCAGGGACAGTTAGGGTATTACACCGGAGTGAGTTTTGCTGAGAAGCTGGATAGCTATGGTAATGTTTATGCAATATTGTTCAATATTGTTGCATAAATGTCATATTTTATACTTTATAAAAGTGCTTACACTTCAAAATTACATAATTACTTATAAAATGTTTCAAGATGTCCTGAGGTTGTGAAAGATGCTATTAGAGTAAAAGTTTTATTTTCTTCACAGTTAAACTTATCCATGAATAAAATAGGTTAAGTGATAAAGCATCTCATACTAAAGAAAACAGCGGTAACATCTGGTCTATAGATACATGGCATGCTATAAATCAAATATATTGTTCAAAGTTCAAAGTAAATTTATTATTGAAGTTCATATATGTCATCATCTGAGATTCATTTTCTTGTGGGCATACTGAGTAAATCCACTTGAATCATGAAAGACAGCAGCAACAGGGCGGACAAACAACCAATGTGCAAAAGGTAACGATTTGTGCACATGCAAAAGTAAAAGAAAATAGTAATAAATGAATAAGTAACAAATATCAAGAACATGAGATGAGAGCCTTTGAAAGTGAGTCCATAGGTTGTAGGAACAATTCTTTGATGGGGCGAGTGAAGTTACTCCCATTGGTCCAGGAGCCTGGTAACAACCGTTCCTGAACCTGGTGGTGCAAGTCCTGAGGCTCCTGGTGGCAGCAGCGAGAGGGGAGCATGTCTGGGTGGTGGGGGTCCCTGATGATGGATGCTGCCTTCCTGCAATAACTCTCCGAGTAGATTCGCTCAATGGTGGGCACAATTGAGCATATGAAGAATCAATGCTGAAATAATCCGGCATTAACCAACTCAATACGACCAAAATACTATATAATACTGTACCGGAAAATATTTACTTAGGAATAATAAACCAGAAACAGCAAAGCTAAAAACACTTTAGAAAAAAAAAATCAGAATCTGTAATAACATCATGTAATCCAGTTGGATTATTGTAATTACTTTCTCAAATGTTCAGCTGTTACAGATATTATTACAGATATTTCTACGATTGTTGTTACGGTAACATCTCTGGATTGGAAGAAACGATTGTGCTTTATTCAGCATATTTTCTCCTCTTAATTGCCGTCGTTTCTGCAGGTGGCGAAAGAAAAGGTCACATTGTGTGTGTTTAACACACATGCATGGTAATATCGTTCAATGATCTGTAAGGTGAAGGGCTGACTCTGGCCCTAGGTACACTTTCCCTGGCCGTGTGCGCGACAGTTGTGGTAGCCAATCACTTGGTCTCGAGTGGATGGTGGGTGACACTTCCCATTGGAGGTAGGCGACACTGTGAGTGTGTGTGCGTGAGAGAGAGAGAGGGAGGGAGGACAAAAAGAAAAGCGAGGAGGGAATCTATCGGCCGCTTGGTGAAGCGAGCTATTCAGACCGAGTGCGGGCGCTCAGTAGCTGGAACGACGAGCTGAGTGCAGTCGCCGCTCGCCACGGGCACCGACCGCTGAAGATGGCAGGGATCCTCGCTTGGTTCTGGAACGAGAGGTTCTGGCTGCCCCACAACGTAACCTGGGCAGATCTGAAAAATACGGACGAAGCCACTTTCCCGCAGGCAGAGGACTTGTACCTGGCGTTTCCTCTGGCCTTCTGCATCTTTATGGTTCGGCTGATTTTCGAAAGGTAGGCAATCCACTCTCGCATTATCTTGCTCGTGAAGCTACTGTGGTAGGCCAAGTGATGAAACTAGGAAAGTTCAATGAATATTACATGTGAAATCACCATTGTGTAGCGTTCAGGCTTTGCGGGGGTGGAGGGGGGGCGGGTAGCGTTCAGACTGAAATGTGCCTCTTCCGATAGCCGACGGTGGCAAGGGTGCAGGCAAGCTCGGCAAACTTGCCGTACGTCTCATGTGCCATTAAGTAATTCTTTGATAGATGGAGCAGGCTGCTCCCAGTCGCCTGCCGAATCTCGGAAGCGGGCAGTTTACAGCCGGCGGTTTAAGATTTACTTTCAGTGCAGGGAAGGAAAGCACGCCCTGTCATCTCCAGCGGAGATTATGCGGTGTGTGTAGTGTTTTGGTTTTAAAATTTCTTTTTTTTTTTAAAAAAAGGCGAAACCATGAAATTTACGCGTCTCATTCGGGCTCAGCGGACGCCAGGAGTGAGATCAGCTTTGTTCTGTTGATTTGGGGAAGCGCTGTTAGCTCTCCATTGAGGAAGTAGGGTTGCTGAGGCAGGTGGAAGAGTCCCGTGGCTCTCTTTCCGTTTGAAGATGGTGTGGGTTTGTAACCTGGGCTCAGTCCCGCCTGTTTTAGTCGTAATGATTTAAACAAAGAGATGCCTTCAATATTGGCAGCGCGGGGTGAAGTCCGGCTTGATAGAACAATCTGCGGCTACCAGTTCAAGCACCGCTGCAATTTTAAAGTAATCCCTCCCGTCTGGTTCAACCGCACTTCGGTGGTACAGAGTTTCTTGGTTAATGATATTATGTTCCTCATTCATGTATCGGTTGGTCAATTGTCAAACTTGTTAAAATAGCAGCACTGGAGAGAAGGGTTGTTAACAGTTCAATTGTGCCCAATTACCCAGCAAACATATCAGAATCTGAGTCAGTTTAATATCACCGGCGTATGTCGTGAAATTTGTTAACTTTGCGGCAGCAGTACAAAGGAATACATACTAATAGGGAAAAAAACGGAATTACCATAAGTATGTATGAAATAGTTAAATAAGTAGAACAAAAATACAAATCAAAAAGTAGTGAGATAGTGTCCATGGGCTCACTATCGGATGGCAGAAGGGAGAAAGCTGTTTCTGAATTACTGTGCGTGTGCCTTCAGGCTCCTGTACCTCCTTCCGGATGGTAGCAATGAGAGGAGGACATGTCCTGGGTGATGGGGGTCCTTAATGGTGGATGTCATCTTTTTTGAGGCATCACTTCTTGAAGATGTCCTGGATACCTGCGAGGCTAGTGCTCATGACGGAGCTGACTGAATTTTGCATAAAAAGAGATCTTTGTCGTTCATATTAAGACAAGTTACTTTAAATTCTAATAAGTGAATTAACAAGAGTTTGGAATTTTTAATTTAAACATCACAGCAAATTAATGCAAATGTTGCATTCCATTATGGCATGTATGTTTAAATGCCTTGTGCAGTCTGCTGTACTTACCAATGAAGCACCCCCTGCCACCACGATTTATTTAGTCTGAGTAATCAGGAAGCATCAATGTGTTTAGCAGTAATATAGTTAGCAAGGAAGCTGATTCCTTGGAGTTTTATGTATTAGCATTGATATTTACCTCAGAACAGGGGTTCCCAAACTGGGGTTCCAACCTCTGGGGGCTCCTTGTCTAAAAGATGTGCTAACATTGGAGAAGGTTCAAAGGAGCTTCATGAAAATGATTCCACGATTGAAAGGCTTGTGAAATGAGGAGTGTTAGGTAGCTCAGGGCCTATACTCACTGGAATTCGGTGGAATGAGGGGGGACCTCATTGAAACCTATTGAATGTTGAAAGGCCTCAATAAACTGGATGTGGAGAGGATGTTTCCTACAGTGGGGGAGTCTGAGACCAGAGGACACAGCCTCAAAGTAGAGGTGCATTCTCTTAGAAAGGAGATAAGGACGAATTATTTTGGCCAGAGAGTGGTGAATCTGTGGAATTCATTGCCACAGGCAGCTATGGAGGCTGTTAATGGGGAGACTTAAGGCAGAGGATGATAGATTAGTGATTAGTCAAGGCATGAAAGGACACGGAGAGGAGGCTGAGAGGGAAAATGGATCAGCCATGTTGAAATGGTGGAGTAGACTCAATGGACCAAATGCCCCAATTCTGCTCCAATACCTTGTAGTCTGATGGCATAAAGAAGGTTGGGAGCCCCTGCCATAGAAGATCTCCTCTGCTCTCTGACTGCAGAAAATGTGAAGTATTTGAGAAATGTGTTAAGGTTTTGCTGGGGATGGAGGGAAAGCAGTCAAGGATAAACGGTGAGTGACTGAAATGTAGCTCCATCAGAAATTTGCTCCACAGGAATGGCCCTTTGTCTATGCCTTTCATTGAAGACAGCTTCCCCATTTATTCGCACACCGCAGATTATTTTGTTTTTTCAAGTATGGTATCAATTGACTTTTGAAAGCTCTTATGGATTATATTTCCAGAACACATTCAGGTAATGTTTTACAGATTTTAATTGCCCTCTGTGGAAATAAATCCTGTTTTTAATTAGTTATTTTGCATTCAGGCGAACAGTTTCTCTGTACTTGCTTTATCAAAACTCCTCAAGATTATCAACACTGCCATTATGTCCTTAACTTTCTCTGCTTCCAGTCTCTTCACCTAATTAGCCCCTTTATTCCTAGTGCCATTCTTTTGACCCCTTTTGAGGGCTCTGACATTTTCCAAAACATAATGCCCTGTATTATGCATAGACTTCCTGAAGATAAATTAAAAATTATAAACAATTGGCATACATTTTTTTTGCACTCAATATACAACTTGCAAAACCAAGCATCCCATAAGCTTAACAGCCTTGTCACATACTCAGCCCTCTTCAAAGACCTGCAGATACAGGTCTATGACTGTCAGAGACATCCTAGATTTGATATGTGGTTTCAGATAGCATGGCCTCCACAGAGTCCTCATCTCAACATCATCAAGCTGTCTGTGATTACCTGGAGAGACAGAAGCAAGCGAGACAGCCAGAGTCTGCAGAGGAGCTGTGGCAAGTTCTTCAAGGTGCTGGGAACAAACTACCTGCCAATTTACTTATAAAATAAATATACAGTGTACCTAAGACAATTGTTGCAATTTTAAAGGGTGGCCACACCAAATATTGATTTGATTTAGTTTTTTACTGTTTGCTGCTGTTTATAGTAAATTTCTAAATATCTTGAAGAGGGTGGTATAAGAATATCAATGGTACAGTACTGTGCAAAAGTCCTAGGCACATATAAAAAAAAGTTCAGTAAAATGAAAATGCTTTCCAAAAACAATGAAAGTTTCTGAATATCAGAAAATTACTATAAAGAGCAATAAACAGTAAAAAATGAAATCAAACTTTAATCTTTGCAGATAGTACAAATATCAAGAACTAGTAAGCAATGGAAAGGACTATAGCAGATATCAGTGGGACTAAGAAAGGATGGTGAATTGGACAAATAGAAAACAGATCAATTTATATTTAAAAAAGATTGTCCACCCCACCACTCGAACTACCAAAAGTAAATCATGTTTGAATTTAATAATGAGGTTTGTTTCTGGTCAATTATAGAACCATAGAACATTACAGCACAGAAACAGGCCTTTTGGCCCTTCTTGGCTGTGCCGAACCATTTTTCTGCCTAGTCCCACTGACCTGCACCTGGGCCATATCCCTCCAAACCCCTCTCATCCACGTACCTGTCCAAGTTTTTCTTAAATGTCAGAAGTGAGCACTTCATCTGGCAGCTCATTCCACACTCCCACCACTCTCTGCGTGAAGAAGCCCCCCCTAATTTTCCCTTTAAACTTTTCCCCCTTCACCCTTAACCCATGACCTTTTTTTTCTCCCCTAGCCTCAGTGGAAAAAGCCTGCTTGCATTCACTCTATCTATACCCATCGTAATTTTATACACCTCTATCAAATCACCCCTCATTCTCCTACGCTCCAGGGAATAAAGTCCTAACCTGTTCAACCTTTCTCTGTAACTCAGTTTCTCACGTCCCGGCAACATCCTTGTAAACCTTCTCTGCACTCTTTCAACCTTATTAATATCCTTCCTGTAATTCGGTGACCATTATAATAATTGCCATTCAGCTTTCAGCCAGTGAAGTTTTGTTTTGCAAAATCTATAAAGCAATTCTATATTGGAAGAAGAACTTTTGTTAAGAAATAATATCCATTTCCTGTTTACTCTTGTATCATACAAGTAAAATAATTGCATGGTAATTCTTTTGGTTTAGAAAAAAAGTCTGTTAATCACATCAATTTGAGGATTTAGAATTAATTTCTAATAATGCTTTGATTTTTATACACTTTAAAGCCTTAGGATTTAAATCATCACACTCAGATACCTTCATTTTCTAATACAGTGCAAACAAAATGCTGGAGGAACTCGGCAGGTCAGGCAGCATCCGTGGAAATGAATAAATGTTTGATGTTTTGTGCCGAGACCCTTCTTCAGGACTGGAAAAGAAGGGAGAAGATGCCAGAATAAAAAGGTGGGGGGGAGGGGAAGGAGACTAGCTAGAGGGTGATAGGTGAAGTCAGGTGGGTAAGAAAGGTGAAGGGCTGGAGAAGAAGGAATCTGACAGGAGAAAAGAGTAGATCACAGGGGAAAGGGAAGGAGGAGGGGACCCAGGGGCAGTTGATAGACAGGTGAGGAGAAATAAGAGGCCAGAGTGAGGAACAGAGAAAGATGGGAGGGGTAGGGAAAACATTTATTTTACCAAAAGGATAAATTGATATTCATGCCGTCAGGTTGGAGGAATATAAGGTGTTCCTCCTCCACCCTGAGGGTGGTGTCATTTTGGCACAAGAGGAGGCCATGTACCAATATGTCATGTGAAAGGGAATCAGAATTAAAATGTTTGGCCACCAGGAAGGTCTGCTTTTGGCGGATGGAGTGGAGCTGTTCGATGAAGTGCCCCCCCCCCCCCAATTAACGATGGGTCGACCAGTGTAGAGGAGGCCGTATCAGGATCACTGGACACAATAGATGACCCCACCAGAGTCGAAGGTGAAGTGTTTGCCCACTTGGAAGGATTGTTTGTGGCCCTGAAAAGAGGGGAGGCAGGAGGTGAATGGGCAGGTGTAGCACTTGCAGGGATAGGTGCCGGGAGGGGGCTTAGTGTGGAGGGATGAATGGACAAGGGAATCACTGAGGGAGCGATCCCTGTGGAAAGTGGCTAAGGGGGAGAGGGGAAATAAAGATATGTTTAGTGGTAGAATCTAATTCATTTTCTAATGTTGATATTCAGTCATATTAGAAAGGAGTGAGTATTGCCCTATTGTCCTGTTTATTATTTATTGTAATGCCTGCAGTTTTTGTGCACTTTATGCAGTCCAGTGTAGGTCTGTAGTCTAGTGTAGCTTTCTCTGTGTTGTTTTACGTAGTTCAGTCTAGTTTTTTGTACTGTGTCATGTAACACCATGGTCCTGAAAAACGTTGTTTCATTTTTACTATGTACTGTACCAGCAGTTATGGTCAAAATGACAATAAAAGAGACTTGACTTGTATTTCTATTGGCAGTTTCATCCTGGTGTTCTGGCACCAATGATATTAATTCCATGCTAGGACAGTGCAAGGATGCTTAATTGTTTGAAGTATTTTTTTTATCCAATCACCAGCAACACTAATTCTTAAGTTAGTCAATGAAAACCTGAAATCTATGATTATTTTCCAACAGTCATATAAACTGGTGAAGGTGTGCTATTCAGAAGGGTGTTGTTTTATGAACCCTCTGAATTGGTTAATATATAACTATTTTGTAGGTGGTCCACTTGGAAGTATTTAATTACTCATTCATATACAGTACTGTACAAAAGTCATAGGCATATAGCTAGGGTGTCTAAGGCTTTTGCAAACTACTGCAGTAATTTTATGTATTGCACTGTACTGCAGCCACACAAAAAAAAAAATTCATGGCATATGTGAGTGATGATAAACCTGATTCTGATACGGGTCTCTATTGTGGACTGAGAGCGGGAAGGGGCAGGGAGAGAGGAATCATGGTTGGGAAAATGGGAAGGGAGTGGGAAGCACCAGAGGGACATTCTGTAATGATCAATAAACCGATAATTTGTAATCAAAAGACCTTGCCTGGTGTCTCAAGGCTGGGTGTGTCTGCACCCACACCGGCCCCACCTCAGCCACCAGTCCCACACCCCTCCCGCAGGGTTCCCCTCTCACCATTCCCAATACCTTTTTCTCCTGCCTGATTTACAAACTTGCTCTCTGCTCCATGTTGACGAACGCAGTACTATTTAAAAGTCTTGGGCACCAAATATGTGCCTAAGACTTTTGCACAGTACTGTAGGTGTAAAACGTAGATATCCTTGTTTGCCTGGTCTTGGTGTACAGTGGAGAAAAGGGGAAATATGTATCTACAGTATGATGAAAATTATTTACTGAAGCCTTCAATATCTGTTTGGAACTTTGTGGTATCTAGCAATTAGTGCGTTGAATCTGCATTCTTGCACTTCCACGCAAACATTGTACAAAGATCGGTTCATCACAGGAACAGGCCCTTAGCCCATACGTTCTCTGCTGAACATGAAGGCAAATTAAATTAATCCCTTCTGCCTGCTTCGGTTCAAAGTAAAATTTATTATCAAATTTTGCAAATGTTACTACATACTACCTTGAGTTTCATTTTCTTGCAGGCAGTTATCAGGAAAAGAGAAATGCAATCGAATTCACAAAAAGCTATAAATAAAGTAGTAAAGACTGACAAATGTCAATGCATTATGAACCAAGTGAATAAAAATAATACTATGACCAGGAGTTGTAAAGAGACCTTGAACATGTGCCCGTTGGTTATAGAATCAGTTCAGAGTAGTGGCGAATGGAGATATCCATGCAATTCAGGAGCCTGATGGTTCTGGGGTAATACTGTTCCTGAGCCTGCTGATGTGGGACATATGGTACATCCTGCTTCATGGTAGTAAACACAGAAACATAGAAAATCTGAAAACCCAATACAGGCCCTTCGGCCCACAATGCTGTGCCGAACATGTACTTGCTTTAGAAATTACCTTGGGTTACCCAGAGCCCTCTATTTTTCTAAGCTCCATGTAGCTATCCAGGAGTCTCTTAAAAGATCATGTTGTATCCACCTCCATCACTGTCACCGGCAGCCCATTCCACGCACTCACCACTCTCTGCGTTTTTTTTAAAAAACAAACTTACCCCTGACTTCTCCTCTGTACCTACTGCTAAGCACCTTAAAACAGTGCCCTCTCGTGTTAGTCACTTCAGCCCTGGGAAAAAGCCTTCGACTATCCACACAATCCATGCCTCTCATCATCTTCTACACCTTGGCCAGGTCACTTCTCATCCCCTGTTGTTCCAAGGAGAAAAGGCAAAGTAGTGAGGAGATGGCAAGGCCAAGATGGTGGGGGACTTTGATGATTAGTGCTTTCCTGTGGCAGTGCTCCATGTAAATGTATTCAATGGTGTGGAGGGCTCTACTTTGATGGGCTGGGCTATACCCACCACTTTCTACAGCCTTTTCCATTCTTGGGCATTGGTGTATCCATACCAGGCTGTGATGCAACTAGTTAGGAGCTCTGCACTGTGCATCTACAGAAGTTTCTCTATTTTTGGTGATATAGAGTCATTTGAGTACAGCACAGAAACAGGCCCTTTGGCCCATCTAGTCCAGGTAGAAACCATTTAAGCTACCTACTCCCATCAACCTGCACAGGGACCATAGCCCTCCATATCCCTACCATCCATGCACCTCTCCAAACATCTCTTAAACTTTGGAATTGAGCTTGTGTGTACTTGCACTGGCAGCTCATTCCACACTCTCATGACCCTCTGAGTGAAGATGTTTCCCCTTATGTTCCCCTTAAACTTTTCTCCTTTCACACTTAACCCACAACCCCTGGTAGTAGTCTCACCCAACCTCAGTGCAAAAAGCCTGCTTCCATTAATCCCATCTATACTCATAATTCTGTATATCTCTATCAAATCTCCTTTCAATCTTCTACATTCTAAGAAATAGAGTACTAACCTGGCAACATCCTTGTAAACTTTCTCTGAACTCTTTCAACCTTGTTTACCTGACCAAAACTGCACACAATATTCCAAATCAGGCTTCATCAACATCTTGTGCAACTTCAACGTACACCCTAACTCCTGTACTGAATACATTGATTTATGAAAGCCAAAGGTTTCTTTACAACGCTGTCTACCTATGATGTCACTTTCAATGAATTATGGACCTGTATTCCCGAGATCCCTTTGTTCTACCACACTCCTCAGTGCCCTACTGTTCACTGTGTAAGACCTAACCTGGCTGGTCCTACCAAAGTGCAAAGCCTTCCACTTGTTGCATTAAATTCCATCAGCCATTTTCAGGTTTTTTTTTCTCCAGCTGACGTAGATCCCTCTGCAAGCCATGATCGCTTTCTTCACTGTCCACTACACCCCCAGACTTGTAGTCGTTGGCAAATTTGCTGATCTAGTTAACCGCATTATCATCCAGATCATTGATATAAATGCTAAACCACAAAGGGCTCAGCACCCATCCCTGTAGTACACGACTTCTCCCACAAAGCCAACGTCTAATCCAATTTACTACCTCAACTTGAATTTTAGCAACTGAACCTTCTTGACCAACCTCCCATGTGGGACCTTGTCAAATACCTTGCTAAAGCCCATGTATCTTTCAGAGGACTGACTTGCCTTCATCCACTTTCTTAGTAACTTCTTCAAATAACTGCATAAGATTGGTTAGACATGACCTAACATGCACAAAGCCATGCTAACTATCCTTAATCAGTCCATGTCTATCCAAATACGTTTCTATTCGCTCCCTTAGAATACCTTCCAATAACTTTCACGCAACTGATGTTGGACTCATTGGCTTATAATTTCCTGGTTTATGTTTAGATCCTTTTTAAAACAGTGGAACAACAATGGCTATCCTCCAACCCTCTGATACCTCTCCTGTCGCTAAGAATGATTTAACTATCTCTGCTAGGGCCCTGGCAATTTCAGCACTTGTCTCCCATGGGGTCCAAGGGAACACCTTGTCAGGCCCTGAGGATTTATCCACCCTAATCTGCCTCAGAGTAGCAAACACCTCCTCCTCTGTAATCGGTACAGTGTCCATGAAGTTGATGCTGCTTTGTCTTCCTTCTATAGACTCTGTGTCTATTTCCTGAGTAAGTACAGATGTAACAACATTATTTAAGATCTATGCCATCTGTTTTGGTTTCAGACGTGAATTACCATTCTGATGTTCCAATGTTCCAATTTTGTCCCTTGGGATTCTCCTTCACCTTGTCTGCTAGAGCAACTTCACGCCTTCTTTTAGCATTCCTGATTTCTTTCATTTCTTATAATCAACCAGCACCTCATTTGTTCCTACCTGTCCATACACGCTACACACTTCCTTTTTTTTCCTCTTAACCGGGGGCTCAATATTTCTTGAAAACCAAGGTTCCCTACACTTGTTATCATTACCTTTTATTCTAACAGGCATATACAAGTTTTGTGCTCTCTAAAATTTACTTTTGAAGACCTCCCACTTACCAAGTACACCTTTGCTTGAAAACAGCCTGCCCCAATCCACACTTACCAGATCACTTCTGATACCATCAAAATTGGGCTTTCTCTGATTTAGAATTTCAACCTGCAAATCAGACCTACCTTTATGCATGTTTACTTTGAAACTAATGGCATTGTGGTCTCTAGATGCAAAGTGTTCTCCTACACAAATTTCTGACACCTGCCCTGTCATCCCAAATCTATTCAAACAACTGAGAAGGGAGAGGCACCACTTTGCCCTCTTTGTGATGATACTTGTATATTGGCCCCAGAACACATCCTCTGAATTGTTGATGCCAAGGAAGTTTCGATGAGAGTTTCAATCTCCTTTCAACATGCTGATATGTCACCACCTTTGATTTGGCCAACAACTGTGAACTTAAATATAGCCTTGGAGCTTTACAGCCAGAAGTATAAAGTGAGTAGGAGCAGGGGGCTAAGAACATAGCCCTGTGGTGCACCTGTGCTGATGGAGAGTGTTGTGGCCAATCTGTTCTAACTGTAGTGTGCCAGTGAGGAAATCTAGGATCCATCTGTGCCTATCTGTATTCCCCTTGAATGCCACTGTCATATCCTCTTCCATGAGTACTCCATTCTGCATAATCCAGGCACCTAACACTCTGTGTTTTAACAAAGAATTGGCCCTGGACATCCCTTTAAACTTTCGCCCTTTAACAAACTAAATGAAAACATGCTTTAATTTGTTCTGGCATCAAAAGCATTTGGCTTAATGCTAAATGATCAAGGTCATGAAATGATATTTCCAAAATATAGCAAATAAACCTTGATTTATTGTCAAACTAAAATAGTGACCCTGCAATTAATTTTCAAACAGTTCAGCCATCAAAGTGCAGATTTGTTTTAGTTGTCACTTCTATTACTCATTTCTATTTTGTTTTAATTCTAAGCACTCTGAAAGTTAAACTCAAGATTAAAGAAAAATTTGTCTAACTTCTGGTAACTACTCTCCTCTGTTCCCCACGCTGTCTTTGTTTTTCCTTTCCCTCTGGTCCTTTTACCCCTTTTCTTTTGCCTCCCCAATCTTCATGACCTGTGCATTACCTACAGTTTCCTTCTGCTGGCTCTGTATCTACTTCCCTTTACGCTAAGGTCTACTCTCCTCTCCTAACAGGTTGCTTCTTCAGTCCTTAGCCTCTTCCACCTATCACCTCCCAGCTTTTCACATCACTCCATTTTTCCCTCCTCTCATACTTCCTCACCTTCCCCTCTCACCTCGATCAAGCTCTCACCTCTCAGCTTTTCACATCACTCCACTTTTTCATTCTCCCATACTCACGAACCTCCCCCTCCCCACCCAGATCCACCTATCATCTCCCAACTTTTGCTCTTCATCCTCTTCCCACCCTTTATTCTGGCTTCTTCCCACTTTCTCTCCAGTCCTGATGAAGGGTCTCAGCTCAAAACATTGACTATCCATTTCTCTGTTGCGTCAGAACATTTTTGTTTTCTAATTTACGATATCATGTACTCAAGTTTTCTTGCCTCTAGTCTGAGATATTCCTTTAGTAAACTTCAAAGTGGTGCTGAATTATGTATATACACTGTGACCCATAGAGTTCTATAGCTGAGATAGTAGTAAGGAAAGGTATTCCATCCTAAGATTTCAACAAAGTATCTAGATCACTGATTTGCAATTCTCGTAGACAAAACAATAAAAGATTGAAAGATAATCTCACAAGTGCTACTAAAAATCATGAAAACACCATGTGATAAAGACAGAACTTCATTTATTCTGTCTTTGCAAAATGTTGACTCTGTTTGCTAACTGAGATTTGTATATAAAATTTGGGTTTTTTTTTGTTATTGTGGTTTTCCAGGCTATGTTTTTCTTTAATTTCTGGAAAAGACTCTCGCTTCTCTTCGAAACCAATACAGTTTATAGGTGTTATGACAAGAATCAAGTTGTAATGAGCCCTTCAGGCCTTTGTGGGGCGCCAGAGAGCATTATGCTTTGAGGTTTTTAAAGTATCTGAATTGGTTAATTGTTGTTTTACAGGAGTCCTTAGATGTTTAGCATCCCGTGTCTTTTCCCAAGCGACTCGCTCTTTGTAATGCGGTATCCTGGTGCTGTCTGCATAAGCTTAAGTTTATTTTGATATACTCATGGATGCCTGAGTATAATTTAAATGAATGCTACATTAGCACTAACGGCGGGGTCCAGGTATTGAGACTGTTGCATATCGCAAAGTCACTCAGCCAAGCCACCGTTGTTCTGTTGGAACTCCTATGAATGAATGTGGGTCACTGTCTCTACTTTTCTCTGCACTTGGGTTTTGATGTTGTCAGTGTACATTGTGACACGGGTATTGTAAATTGGAAATGGATTATGAATTGAAACACTGAAATGAATTGAAACTCTAAATTATACTACCACTTTGAATCATTTTGAAGTTTTAAGTGAAGTTTTTAGTTGTGGCTATGTTTAAAACTACAATCCAATTTGGGATAATAAACAGGGTAAAATGCATTTTTAAAAATTACCAGCAATGTTACAAACAAAAAGTCTGCAGCTGAGGTAGGTGAGGAGGCTGACTAGAGAACTAGAGCTAAAGAATAATTTGTGGATAGTTGTAGATGGCAACGAAGATGTTCATCAATTAGTTGAGGTTGAGTAGACCACAGGAACACAATTAACTATTCGATGGCCAGCATCTATGAAGTTGCAAATTATAGTGCTCATACACACACAGCAAAATACTAAATTAATGTCATTTAGCAAAATGCATTACCATTAAACCATCATCAGATACGTTAGCATTGAAGTTACACGGTACTCGCTGCCTGATACGCTGCTGGCGTTTAGGGCAGCAATGAAGGTCCTTCATCTCTGGGGATGTTCAGGGCTTCCTTCATCATGCCAGTAGATTCCTATCGGTTTTCACTACTGTCAGGCGCGCAAGTCCAGCGCAGAAACTCAAGAATACCATCAAAATCAGATGTAGAAAGATTCTTTGTTGCTGTTTCCATAACAATTTTGGTTTTCCCATCAGGGTTGTTGGCCCTGAGCTGAACTCCTAAACTTGGAGGACCAATTGACTACTCTTAGTGTGGCCTCCACCCTTTGATTTGTTTGGCTTGGGTGACCCTACTAAGAACCAAAATCAAAAGCTCTCACTCCAGCTAACATTGCTCTCTGGGTCATTGAGGCACACAAGCCTCCAAAGCCTATGATAAGATGGTGGTCCTCTTGGAGGAAAGTTACACAGAACAACCACTAACTTTCCCTACTATCTCCAAATCCCAGCACTCCCAAAAACTAAGGAAGGCCTTTGATAGGTGGCCTAGTATTTAATATTTATATCTGCATTCTACACTGCCATGCAAACTTACAGTTTGAAGATGATGAAAGATCAGGTGCAAGATACTGATGTTTAAAGAAGTGTTTAACCATATATTTTTATTTATTATTTATTTATCTTCTAGAGAGTTGGGGATGTCCCAGCTTTGGTTTGAGGAATACCTGAGTAGGGACCTGTGCACTGAAGTAAGAGGCACAGCCTTACTGCCGTGGGTAGAAAATATCTCCCTCTTCAGTAACACACACACACAAAATGCTGGAGGAATTCAGCAGGCTAGGCAGCATCCATGGGAAAGAGTAAGCAAGCTAACGTTTCGAGCCGACACCCTTCCTGAGGATGGGGAAGGAGGTTGAGCAGTCAGAATAAGAAGGTGGGAGGAGGGGAGGAAGAAGTACAAGGTGGCAGGTGATAGATGAAACTGGGGGAGGGAAAGTTGGTGAAGTGAAGAGTTGGGAAGTTGACTGGCGAAAGAGATTGAGAAGGAGGAATCTGATAGAACAGCCATGTATGAAGGATTTGTGTGATAGCCACAATCTGGACACTCTATGAAGCTACCATTTCAGCACAGAAGGAAGATAGAAAATACTGAACAGAACCATGCTCCTTAAGTGCTGCAACTTTGTCTGCATCCTTCAATTTCTAAGAAAGCTTTGTTACCTATTATGCTATAGTGTTATGAATACACTGATTCTTCTTTTGATGATATGTAGTGTTTATTAATAATGTATTTTATTTAGAGATACCACACGATAACTTCTGGCCTAATGAAACCACACACAATTGCATCTATAAGACTGTAAGATATAGGTGCAGAATTAGACCATTTGACCTATCGAGTCTGCTCCGCCACTTCATCATGGCTAATCTAATATTCCTTCTCAGCCCCGATCTCTTGCCTTCTGCCCATATCCCTTCATGCCCTGACCAACGAAGAATCTATCAACCTCTTCTTTAAAAATATCCCATGACTTGGACTCCACAGCTGCCTGTGGCAATGAATTCCACAGATTCACCACCCTCAGGCTAAAGAAATCCCTCCTCATCTTCATTCAGAGTGGACATCACTCTATTCTGAGGCTGTGTCCTCTGGTCTTAGACACTCCACCATAGGAAACATCCCCCCCACATCCACTCTATTGAGGCCTTTCACCATTCGATAGGTTTCACTGAACACCCATATGTCCAATTAACCTACCCAACTGTACGTCTTTGGAATGTGGGAAGAAACCAGAGCACGATGAGGAAACCCACCTGGTGACTGGAAAAAGTACAAATTCCTTACAGGGAGTAACGGAATTCAGCCCAGGTCACTGCGATGTAATAGTGTTATACTCACAACTAATCTACTGTGCCTGCCCCTCCCCTGTAGTCTCTTAAGAGTTCTTCCTGCATGTAAGCATTTTGATCCCAAAACAACAATGATGTTGCCCTCACTTTCTGACAGCCTAGTCGAATAATTTAGCTGTTAATTAGGTCTTTCTCCACCCTGTGAACATAGTACACTTACTGTTGTTCCTTTTCACATCTTGTGGTGCATCGGGTGGCACTTTGGTGGCATTTTGACTGTTTTTTATGGGGTCGAGTTCATCCCAGCTCAGTTAACTCAATGTTCCACCCAGCACGGACAGAAAGCGTGCGAGGGAGCCGGCCGGATTTGAACTCTGGACCACTCACCTCGAAGTCCGGTGCCGATGCCACTACACCACCTGCCAGCTATAGTTCACGTAGCTGAAGTCATATAAGCCCAGCAGTTAATTCCTATAGCGTCTACCTCTCCCCACTAGGTCAATGCATTTCTAAGATTTGGGCCAGTATACTGTTATTTTTACCAGAATTTAACAAATAGAGTAAATTCTACCACATGGGGACCTAATTAACCTTATAGCAGTAGAACATCTGCCTCCCAAAAGGATAGCAAACCAGGCAGATAAGGCCAAAGCATTCAATGACAAATGTACATGTTGAATCAGAATTAGAATTGGGTTTAATTTCACTGGCATATGTATGTGTCTTCAGGCTCCTGTACCTCCTCCCTGATGGTAGCAATGAGAAGAGGGCTTGTTCTGGGTGATGGGGGTCCTTAATGATGGGCGCTGCCTCTTTGAGGCATCGTTCCATGAAGATGACGTGGATTCTGGAGAGGCTAGTTCCCATGATGGAGAACTGACTGAGTTGACACTTTCTCCAGCCTACTTTGATACTGCGGAGTAGCATCTACCCCCCACCCATAGCAGACAGTGATGCGGCCAGTTACAACGCTTTCCACAGTACATCTGTAGAAATTTGATCTCTTTGAACTCTTTGGTATCATCCCAAATCTCTGCAATCTGCTAATGAAATATAGCCATTGTCATGCTTTCTTTGTAATTGCATCAATATTTTGGGCCTGTGATAGATCGTCAGAGATGTTTACACCCAGAAATTTAAAATTGCTCGTCCTATCCACTTCTGATCCCTTTATGACGACTGGTGTATGTTCCCTCGTCTTGCCCCTTCTGAAGTTTCTCTGCTGTGGAGCAAATAATTCAAGCTAACTTAAAAATTAAAAATACAAAGGTTTGCCAAGCAGTTACTACATGGATTTCTTAAAGACAAGTTGTATTTGATAAAGTTAAAAGATTTATTGATAGAACAATCGATATAGATATATAAAGGAAACACAGTAGCTTCATAAGGAATATTACAAGACAAAAGGTGCCGTGGCTGGCCTGGCATGTTTTAAAATAAGTATAATAGCATTTATACAATATTTGTTGACAAATGGGACATTTTTGTCCAATGTATTGTGTAATACTTCTATGGCTAATTGGGTTTTCAGATGTGAAGAGTTACAATTTTATTCCTGGTGAAAAGAAATCTCTGTCTGAAATATTCAACCCTTATTGTGAGATTGTGCCATCCGATTTTACAATTTTCAGCAAAGGATAATAACCTTGGCATTGCCCTGTGTTAAATATTTCAGTAAGATTACCTTTCATTCTTCTAAATGCCAAACAATGTAGCCCTATTCCATGAAATATCTTCATTTGCTAAGACTGCTTAGTTATTGAGTGGTGCTAAATATTTCTGTGTGAATACAATACTGTGCAAAATTCTTAGACATATATATAGGGTACCTAAGAATTTTACACAGTGCTGTAGTAATTTTATATATTGCATTGTACTGCTTACAAAAAAAAACATGTTTCATGACATGTGAGTGATGATAAACCTGAGAGACATTCTGTAATGATCGATAATCCAATTGCTTGGAATCAAATGACCTTGCCTGGTGTCTCAGGCCTGGATGTGTCTGTACTCGTGCCATTACCCAGCCCTGGAACTCCTCTGCCACCTGCCCCACACCCCTCCTGCAACACTCACCTCACCATGCCCAACATCCTTTGCCTCTGCTAGATTTATGTCATCACTGTTCACTTCATGTTGACAAATACAGTATTTTGCACAAGTGTATATATATATATGTCTCAGACTTTTGCACTGTACTGTAGGACCAGCATTGGTGACAAAATAATGCCATAATTCCAAGCCGGGACAGGTATGTGACTGGAAAAGAAATAGACAGCTGATAACGTCCCATGAGTGTGCTACCCTTGACGATCTTTGGAAGGAATTAGCAGGTGTACTCAGAAAAGCTGAGCCAAGTAACTGCAGTGCACAGTGTATCAATAGAGAAGAGATGGACTGTTTTGGGTGGTGGCTGGGATTCCGTAGGTGCAGATCAAGAACAGTGTCGCTACAAATTCTGGGTAGGCAGTCTGACATCTCGGGGTGGCACATTGGTGTAGTGGTTAGCAGAACGCACGATAGTACAGATGACCCGAGTTCAGTTCCTGCCGCTGCCGGTAAGGAGTTTTTACGTTCTCCCCATGATCCTGTGGGTTTTCTCTGGGCGATCCAGTTTCTTCCCGCAGTCCAAAGATGTACCGGTTGGTAGGCTAATTGGTCATTGTAAATTGTCCTGTGAGTAGTCCAAGGTTAAATAAAAGGTTGCTGAGCGCTCAGCTCAAAGGGTCTGAAATACCACTTCCACGCTGTTTCTCAGTTAATTAACTTAGGGTAGCACATGGTTTAGCAGAAGTTCTCCTGTAAAAACTGATGGTGTGGTTTGAAATGCTGTTTCCAAGGGACAGAATCTGACTGCAATACCCAGAGTTACCACACGTTTATGACGCCTTCCATTAACCTACATATATGATGTGAAATACTAATATAATTATCTCAATATAGACATCTCTATATTATGATGTCTATTATGACCATTTGGTGGAACATTTTTGAAGGGAATTGCTTTCATGGGCTTTGTAAGAAAAATTGGCCTTACGGAACCTAGTAGTCATAATCAGAAGGGGTATTTTTCATGGGAAAGTAACTGGCCATGATGGAAAGAGATGCTGTAGTTTGAGAATGCATATCTTCTGTCATGTGCTTTTTAAGCAACTTTTTCCCCTAAGTTTTCCTTTCCGAAAAGCAACTCAAATGACTTGTCTTCCAATTTCCTTCATCTCTGTTCAGCATTTTTTGCCTTTGGCTTGTCTGCTATAAGGAGCTTATTATGTGGGAAATCATGTATGTTTAGCCTAATAATTATTCCAAGTGTACTCATATCTATCTTTGTCCTTAGCAAGAACATATTTTCTAATTGTACTTTAGTAAATGAGAATCTAATCCAGTTCTAGTGTTAAACTGTGGATTGTTTCATGGGAATTTAAAACCCATTGTCACTCAGCTGTGCAGCTATCCCAAGGGAAATAAATGTATGTCTATCATACATTATTTGCTAGAGGGCTGGGCTCGAGTGGTTACTCAACAGTAGAAATGTACTCATAAATTCTGACTTCCTATAAAATGAGGACACTGCAGACTTTTTGTGTTTCTCACACTGAAAGCGAAGGAATAAAACACAGTGTTATTCATCACCTCAAGTTTTGCCAATGCACTTTACGGGCATTGTTGTCAGAAGAAACAAAGTTTGTACACAGCGATATGAATATCACTGTGATATGAATATCACTATTTTTGCAAGTTTGTTGATGGAACAATGTTAAATAGGACATCCCTTTATACTTAAAATTACACCACACAAATGGATACAGAATTAGCGTAAATCTCACTCTGAGAGCAATGGCTTCTGCAGTGTTGTATTCCCTAAGTGGTATAAAAAGCAATCGATGAGATATTTTTGCTCAAGTGTTTCAAGCATCTAAAATGGGACTTGAAATCAAACAATTCAGACTTAGATACCAGTTAACTATAATTGAGCCATGGGCAATAACTTAAAAGGGGAATAATGCTCTTGTCACTTACAGTTTGTCATGAAATATCATTTGAGAATGAAATAAATCTGAAATATTGAGTTGTGATGCTCTCAGAAGTATACAGCATAAAATTTCAAAAGGAGTACAAATGAGGGAGGCTGGTGACATAAATTAGATCTTTTTTTTTGGAAATGGCCTGCTATCCACATCAGAATGAGAATCAGGTTTAATATCACTGGCATATGTCATGAAATTTTTTAAATCTTTGCAGCAAAAGTACAATGCAATACTTATAATAGAGAAAAATTTGTGAATTATACTAAGTATATATACTTAATGCAGTGCCTATAAAAAGTATTCACCCCACCCCCAGAAGTTTTCATGTTTTATTGTTTTACAACAATGAATCACAGTGGATTTAATTTGGCTTTTGTTGGCACTGATCAACAGAAAAAGACTCTTTCATGTCAAAGAGAAAACAGATCTCTACAAAATGCTCTAAATTAATTACAAATGTAAAACTCAAAATAATTGATTGCATAAGTATTCACCCCCTTTAATATGACACACCAAATCATCACTGGTGCAGCCAATTGGTTTTAGAAGTGACATAATTAGTTGACTGGAGATCACCTGTGTGTGGTCAACGTGTTTCAATTAATTGTAGTAAAGATGCACCTGTGTCTGGAAGGTCCAACTGCTGGTGAGTCAGTGTCCTGGCAAAAACTGCACCATTAAGGTAAAAGAACACTCCAAACAACTCCATGAAAAGGTTATTTAAAAGCACAAGTCAGAAGATGGGTACAAGAAAATTTCCAAGTCACTGAATATCCCTTGGAGTACAGTTAAGTCAATCATCAAGAAATGGAAAGACTGTGGCACAGATGCAAATAGAAAAACAGAAATCCTACAGCACAATACAGGCCCTTCAGCCCACAAAGCTGAGCCGAACATGTATGTACTTTAGAAATAACCTAGGGTTACCCATAGCCCTCTATCTTCTAAATTCCATGTATCTATCCAGGAGTCTCTTAAAAGACCATATCGTATGTGCCTCCACCACTGATGCTGGCAGCCCATGCCATATACTCACCACTCTCTGTGGGGGGGGGGGAACTAACTAACTAACTTACCCCTACATCTCCTCTGTACCTACTTCCAAGCTCCTTTAAACTGTGCCCTCTCATGTTAGCCATTTCAGCCCTGGGAAAAAGCCTCTGACTATCCACACTATCAATGCCTCTCATCATCTTATACACCTCTAACAGGTCACCTCTCATCCTACGCCGCTCCAAGGAGAAAAGGCCAAGTTCACTCTACCTATTCTCATAAGACACGCTCCCCAATCCAGGCAGCATCCTTGTAAATCTCCTCTGTACCCTTTCTATGGTTTCCACATCCTTCCTATAGTGAGGTGACCAGAACTCAGCACAGTACTCCAAGTGGGGTCTAACCAGGGCCCTATATAGCTGCAAAATTACCTCTTGGCTCTTAAACTCAATCCCATGGTTGATGAAGGCCAATGCGCCGTATACCTTCTTAACCACAGAGTCCACCTGTGCAGCAGCTTTGAGACTTGGACCCTAAGATCCCTCTGATCCTCCACACTGCCAAAAGTCTTACCATTAATACTATATTCTGCCATCATATTTGACCTACCAGAATGAACCACCTCGTACTTATCTGGGTTGAACTCCATCTGCAAATTCCCAGCCCAATTTTGCATCCTATCTATGCCCCACTGTAACCTCTGACAGCCCTCCACACTATCCACAACACCCCTATCCTTTGTGTCATCAGCAAATTCACTAACCCATCCCTCCATTTCCTCATCCAGGTCATTTTTCAAAATCACCAAGAGAAGGGGTCCTAGAACAGATCCCTGAGGCACACCACTGGTCATCAACCTCCATGCAGACTATGACCTGTCTACAACCACTCTTTGCCTTATCTGGACAAGCTAGTTCTGGATCCGCAAAGCAAGATCCCCTTGGCTCCCATGCCTCCTTACTTTCGCAATAAGCCTTGCATGGAGTACTTTATCAAATGCCTTGCTGAAATCCACATACACTACATCTACTGCTCTACCTTCATCTATCATCTAGTCACATCCTCATAAAATTCTATTAGGCTCTTAAGGCACAACCTACCTTTGACAAAGCCATGCTGATTATTCCTAATATATTATGCCTCTCTGAATGTTCATATATCCTGCCTCTCAGGATCTTCTCCATCAACTTACCCACCATTGAAGTAAGCCTCACTGGTCTATAATTTCCTGGGCTATCTTTACTCCCTTTCTTGAATAAGGAGACAACATCCGCAACCCTCCAATCCTCTGGAATCTCTCTCGTCCCCATTGATGATGCAAAGATCATCACCAGAGGCTCAGCAATCTCCTCCCTCGCCTCCCACAGTAGCCCGGGGTACATCTCATCTGGTCCCGAAGACTTATCCAACTTGATGCTTTTCAAAAGCTCCAACACATCCTCTTTCTTAATGTCTATATGCTCAAATTTTTCAGTCTGCTCTAAGTCATCCCTACAATTGCCAAGATCCTTTTCTGTTGTGAATACTGAAGCAAAGTATTTATTACGTACTTCAGCTATCTCCTCTGGTTCCAGACACATTTTTCCACTGTCACACTTGATTGGTCCCATTCTCTCACGTCTTATCCTCTTGCTCTTCATATACTTGTAGAATCCTTTGGAGTTTTTCTTAATCCTGCTCACCAAGGCCTTCTCATGGCCCCTTCTGGCTCTCCTGATTTCATTCTAAAGCTCCTTCCTGCTAGACTTACTATCTTCTAGATCTCTAGTAAATTTGCCTAGAGCAGACCATCTTCGAAAACTGAGTGACTGTGCAGGAAGGGAACTAGTGAGGGAGGCCACCAAGAGACCTATGACAACTCTGGAAGTGTTACAAGCTTCAGTGGCTGAGATGGGAGAGACTGCAGATACAACAGCGACTGTCCAAGTGCTTCACCATTCGGAACTTTATGGGAGAGTGGCAAAGAGAAAGCCATTCTTGGGGAAAAAACACATGGAACCTTAGCTATCATTGCCAGAAGGCTTGTGGGAGATTCAATAGTCAGCTGGAAGAAGGTTCTATGGTCTGATGAAACCAAAATTGAGCTTTTTGGCCATCAGACTAAATGCTATGTTTGGCATAAATCAAACACTGCACAATATCAAAAACGCACCATCCCTACTGTGAAGCATGGTGGTGGCTGCATCATGCTGTGGGGATGCTTCACTGCAGCAGGCCCTGGAAGGCTTGTGAAGGTAAAGGGTAAAATGAATGCAGCAAAATACAGGGAGATCCTGGAGGAAAACCTGATGCAGTCTGCAGAGAACTGCAACTTGGAAGATTTGTTTTCCAGCAAGACAATGACCCCAAGCGTAAAGCCAAAGCTATGCAGGAATGGCTTAAAAACAACAATGTTAATTTCCTGGAGTGACCAAGTCAGAGTCCAGGCCTCAATCCAACTGAGAATTTGTGGCTGTACTTGAAAAGGGCTGTTCACTCATGACCCCCATGTAATCTGACAGAGAGTGAGCAGTTTTGGAAAGAAGAATGGGGAAAAATGGCAGTGTAGCGGTGTGCTACACGCAGCGCTGCCATAAACGACACGCAGTCGGTGAGTTGCAGTTGCAAAAGAGATTTATTCAAACTTCGTGGCCTTGCTTTAAAGCCTTCCTGATCCCGCCCTCCCCGGGCGGGAATGCTGTAAGGGGCACATATTCACAGTCCCGTCCTGTGCGCGGGCTTTTCCCCTTGCTGGTGAAGCAGGCTTGGCGCCCTCTTTGGGACCGGCCTCAATGCCGGCGCGCGCCGCTTTGTGAGCTGGTTCGAGTGCGCTGGGAAGTGGGTCGTCACAGCAGTGTCCAGTCGTGTAAAGCTGATGGAGACCTATCCACACAGACTCAAGGCTGTAATTGCTGCCAAATGTGCATCTACTACATTTGGACCTGAATGGGGGTGAGTAATTATGCAATCAATTATTTTGTGTTTCATAATTGTAATAAATTTAAACCAATTTGTAGAAATTTGTTTTCACTTTGACATGAAAGAGCTTTTTCTGTTCATCAGTGTCAGAAAGCCAAGTTAAATCCCCTCTAATTCAATGTTGTAAAACAATAAAACATGAAAACTTCCGGGGGGTGGGAGTGAATACATTTTATGGGCACTGCAACTGACCCTAACTTGTACCACTTTGGAAAGTGAGAGGAAACCCACACGGTCATGGGAAGAACATGCAAACTACTTGCAGAGTCAGGAATTGAACTCCATCTCTGGTGCTGTAAAGCATAACACTAAACACTATGCTACCGTGCTACCCTTTGTGACCAATACTCAACTCGTAAAGAATTAATCGGAGCATTATATTGTTTGGTCTGTTCGGCTGGTGGTGTAACGGCATCCGCTCTGGACTTGGAGTGACCTGTCCTGGGTTCAAATCTGGCAGGCTCCTGGCATGCTTTCCATCCGTGCAGGGTCGAGCGTTGAGCTAGAAACTCGGCCTCGTAAAACAGACAAACACTAAGGAAATGGCAAGGTGGCTGCCCAATGGGCCAAACAAGGCATGGGAAGGAACTTTTATATTGTTTCAGCAAATACAGTACTGTGGAAAACTCTTAGGCACATATACAATATATTGCTCGGGTGCCTAAGACTTTTGCACAGTACTGAAATAATTTTATAGATTGCACTGTACTGTTGCCTCAAAAAAAAAGCAAATTTCATAACATGTATACCTAAATCTGATTCTGATATGGGTTTCTGTTGTGGACTGAGAGTGGGAAGGGGGCAGGGAGAAGGGAATTGTGGTTATGGAAAAAGGAAAGGGAGAGAGGAGGGAGTAGGACATACCAGAGAGACATTCTGTAATGATGTTTGGAATCAAATGACCTTGCTTGGTGTCTCAAGGCTGGGTGTGTTTGTACCCACACCACCACCTGCCCCGGCACTCCTTCTCTGCCACCTGTCCCACGCCCCCTGCCATTGTGCTCCACCCTCACCGTTCCCGCCAGGTTTGCAAACTTGCCCTCCGCTTCACGTTGACAAATACAATACTGTGTAAAAGTCTTGGGCACTCTAGCTATACGTCTGTGCCTAAGACTGCTGCACAGTCAGCATGCCACTGGATTCTGGATTTCTTTTCTGCTTCCCGGGGTGGAAGTGGCATGGTGTGAATTTGTGGAAATACTGCTTGAGATTCCTGGATGATCAATCAAATAGAATTCAAGAAGCAATTATATATGAATATCAGAGACAAAGGTTTCTATTAGCATGGTTTATGATACTCTGGAGAATCCCCACAGCTTTGATAAAGCTCTCTTTAGAAAGGATCGCCAGTGGTGCCTAGTGGAGATATTCTGTGATGGAATACAGATATGTAGAGCAGTTGTACATCGTAACCCAAATTCAGACTGTGAATTCTGCTGCACTAATTCTAATACTGCACATTTTGACAGGAAATATTACATTGAATGTGTTCAGAAATGAGCTAATGTATAAAGATCACAGCAACCCTGTGCATTACAACTTGATTACGATCTTTTGTTGGAACTCTTTATTTGTTCTGCTGTGTACCTCCTCAGCCTTGTTCCACAACATGACTACTTAGTTTTCTCGATGATTTTTTGTTCTCCTCTTTCCCCGCCTCTCCTCAGCTCTAACTACTTTTCACTGAAACACATTGTCTCCCTATTGTGCATAGGGGTTTTGGCCCGGAATGTTGACTGTACTTTTTTTCCATAGATGCTGTCTGGCCTGCTGAGTTCCTCCAGCATTTTGTGTGTGTTGTTCAAATTGTCCACACAGCATATCATACCTTACACTAGGACCCAGGCACCACTGCAGCAAAAGGCTCCAGGCCCAGAACACGCCATCCAGAGATTCGTTCCAGGCCCAGATCTTGCCACCCAGCCCAAAGCCACTCTCGATTGCCAAAGGGTCTTGGCCCAAAACGTCAAATGCACTCTCTTCCATAGATGTTGCCAGGCCTGTTAAGTTCCTCCAGCATTTTGTGTGTGTTGCTCAATTTCTCCAAATTGACTCTGTGCCCAGAGTGATTCAACTTTACGCACGGGCCGTTTGTATGGGCATCGGAATTCCTCTGCCTCAACCTCTCCACTCTGCCTCCATTTGTTTCAATTCTGCAACATACCAGCATGGTTCGTCCCTCGGACTTGCTTCATCTTCACTCGCCTCTTCATTGTTTGCAGTGATAATTTATTTCAGAAAGGTGGTTGTTATTAATATTTTTAGTCAAATTTCCTGTCTTTTGAACACTGAGCTGTCGTATATGTTTGGTTGCGCCATCTTAAACTGAAAGACATTTATCAGGAGCGTTGTGTACGCAGGGCCCTTAGTATTTTCAAGGATCCCACCCATCCATCCAGCATCGTCTTCGACTTTCCACCATCAGGCAGGAGACTCCGATGTGTAAAAGCCAAACTGGTCAGGATGGAAAACAGTTCCTTCCCCAGGCTGAACATCCTACCGCATTATATTCAAAGTGTCATCGGATAATTTGTACTCTACCCTACAATATTTAATTTATGCACTTTATAAATGAATTGCAGATAGATAAACAAAGTAGATTTAATTCTTACTTCCCTAAGTTATTGTATGTTATATATGTGTGTATGTTTTTGCAAAAACAGCGCAGGTGTTTTATGTTTAAACACAAAAGCACACTAAAAATCCTTAGGTAACAATATCATCATGTCAGACCAGCTTCTGAAAGCGAAATCCCAACCAATGTGGGTTGGTGTGAATTATGTAGATTTCTCCTAATTACGTTACCTTACATATGTTATTTGTACTACTGTCTTTCTACCCTAGTCTGGAGAAACATTGGCTCATTTGATGATATACATGTACATAGCTAAATAGCGAACTTGACTTGAGACGATGATGTAAACTCTGTGAGTGATATGTTATGATATAAAGTAAATGAGTTTTCTAAAAAGAGTCTTGATTTTTAAAAATTTTTTGGATATAGAGATCACTGGCAAGAACAGTATTTACAGTTCATCCCTAAGTGACCTTCAGAAGATGTTGTTTCTAAGCCTTTGTGGTCCATCAAGAGAAGGCAATTCCACAGTGCTATTATGATCTGAACCCAGTGCCAATGAAGGACCTGTGATGTATTTCTAAGTCAGATTTGCGCATGAATTGGAGGAGTGCCTACAGGTATTATAAATCCCTGGTCACTCATCTTTGGGTGTTGGGACCAGAGGCAAGGGTGGGGCTGGTTCTGTTCTCTGATCTGTGATGTTTACTCGGCTCTGCGCTGAACGGAGGCTGAGGCCTGCTCCAGGCTTTGTGTCTGAGGGCTCTGTGAAGTTTACTTAGCTCTGTCCCGAACTGAGGCTGTGGCCTGCTCCAGGCTTTGTGTCTGAGGGCTCTGTGAAGTTTACTTAGCTCTGTCCCGAACTGAGGCTGTGGCCTGCTCCAGGCTTTGTGTCTGAGGGCTCTGTGAAGTTTACTTAGCTCTGTCCCGAACTGAGGCTGTGGCCTGCTCCAGGCTTTGTGTCTGAGGGCTCTGTGAAGTTTACTTAGCTCTGTCCCAAACTGAGGCTGTGGCCTGCTCCAGGCTTTGTGTCTGAGGGCTCTGTGAAGTTTACTTAGCTCTGTCCTGAACTGAGGCTGTGGCCTGCTCCAGGCTTTGTGTCTGAGGGCTCTGTGAAGTTTACTTAGCTCTGTCCCGAACTGAGGCTGTGGCCAGCTCTGGGATTTGTTTCTATAGATTCGCGTTTGTTCTGAATACTATTTACTTTTATTGTTTACATGATTTGTTTACTTTTCTTTCTGCACATTAGGTGTCTGATGGTTTTTTTAAAACGGGTTCTTTTTGGGTTTCTTTGTTTTGTGGCTGCCTGTAAGGAGATGAATCTCAAGATTGCATAATGTATATATACTTTGAACTTCAGAAGTGAGTTTTGATTAATTCTGTTTGTTGTCAGATTGTTGTCCTTGTCCTTGGAGATGAAGGTTACAGGTTTAGAAGGTGCTACAGTAATGGCGTCAGTAAGTAATTGTAATGCATTCTATACACACTGCAGCCACTAATCTTGGCTGGTAAAAGAAGTTAATGTTTACACTAGTTCGTGGAGTGTCAATGAAGCAGAATGCTTTTTATTGTGAAAGGTTTTGGATTTGTTGGGTGGCAGGGTGGATATGCATCTTTACCAAAGGAGGTGCAAGGCACTCCTTACCTCTGCTAGCCTGCAGGTCACCCTTGGGCAAGGTGTAGCAGCTATTAGCCCCCGATCAAGGTCACATGAAGCTATGGGAGCAAGTAGAGAGGATGGCCGTACGAGCAGCTGGTGCATGTCACAAGTCCTGGTTATGAGACCACTGACACCAGGCAGACAATCTCTGAGGAGTATGGATAATGGCTGGAGTCACCCATCTTGTAAAGACACTGCCCAGAAGAAGACAATGGCAAACCCCTTCTGTAGAAAAATTTGCCAAGAACAATCGCGATTATGAAACCATGATCGCCCACGTCATACGACATGGCACACAATGATGCTGATGATTCTGATTTGTGCCTTGATAGCGATGTTGGGGAATTCGGTGGTAATTATACATTAAATATTAAGTGCTTAGATTGTTCCTTGTTGGAATTGGTCATTTCTTGCACCCTTTGTTCTGAATGGAATTGACGTTGTGCAGTCATCTATAAACTTATGACACTTATTTCCCACTTATGTCAAAGAAGCAGCTAAATATGACTGCCTTGAACTTGTGCAATGATGTCATAGGAGTGGAAGGATTGATCTGTGAAACCACAGCTACAATAGTTTTCCCTTTGATGCCCATTGTGATCTGTTTTACCAAGGCATGCTTATTCCAAGCCAGTGACTCTCACCTCCTATCTGAAACTCAGCTCCTTGTTCTATGCTTTTGCTATTGGTGCGATGAGGTCTGAGACCAAGTGAATTCCACCTGTACGTAGGTTAAATGTTGTGTAATTGCTGCTTGATAGGGTTATCAACAAGAGCTTCTATCACTTAGCTGATGCTTGAGAGTATGCGGGTTAATGGCAATGAGCTGTATTGGATTTCTCCTTTTAGTGACTGGAACACCCCTGGACAATTTGCCAGTGGTCTGCTGGTAATGGAGCGATCCCACTAGAGGTGTGGTTCAAAAGCTCAAAGTAAGTTTATTATTGAAGTCTGTATTTATCACCAAATACTACCCTGAGATTCATTTTCTTGTGGTCATCCATAGTTGAACAAAGAATTATGATAGTTTGAAAAACTGCAAATAAAGACCGACAAGCCATCAATGTGCGAAAGAAGACAAACTATAGCTCTGGCATGCAAGCCTTCCATACTACATAACCCAGTAGTCCAGGCTGTCGTCATTCATTTAAGCTGCACGGTCACATCGTTTTGATGCGTTTACTTGAAGATTTCCTGCAGAATTGTTCATGGAGGGGAAAAATGATTAAAACAATAAAGCAGATTATTCTTCTCATGACACAATGAGAGAATTTCCATTGCTGCTGTTGCAGGCCCAAATTCAATATTTTTGGCTGACTCCAAGGTTGAGATTTTCTCAGATCCAAGTTTCTGGGAAGGAAAATATGGAACCAGCATCTTTGCCTGCTCCTCATTTTTGTCAGTCTTAATATCATCCTCTGTATTTACCTGTCTGCACTTTCCTGTGTATTACTTTCTCAGCTGTCTGTCATCCTTTGAGTACTATATTTTGTTAGTCTGGTTTATAAGTCTTAACTTTTACAGTAAGCTTCATTTTTCCCCTCATTTCCTCATTTTCTCTCTTGCTACCACCACATATTTACTCACTCTTCTCATTTCTCTTTCTGTAAAGTAAGGACATGTATGACAGGACATGATGACAATCATCAACCTTCACTTGAATGTATTCTCCATCCATAAGTGAACTAACTCGTCCAGGAATTTATTCCACATATCAGAATCAGGTTCAATATCTCCAGCGTATGTCGTGAAATTTGTTAACTTTGTGGCAGCAGTATAATGCAATACACAGTAATATGGGGAAAAATGTAATTTACTGTGTGTATGTGTATTATTCATATTCGGAAGTTGGATGTCAGAGGGGAGGAAGCTGTTCTGGAATTGTTGGTTGTGCGTATTCAGGCTTCTGTACCTCCTTCCTTATGGTAACAGTGAGAAGAGAGCATGTCCTGGGTGATGAGGGTTTTTAATGTTGGTTATCGTCTTTTTGAGACACTGCACCTTGAAGTTGTTCTGGATACTAAAGAGGCTAGTGCCCATGATTGAGCTGAATAAGTTCACAACACTCTGCAGCTTATTTCGATCCTATGCATATTCAAGATTTTCTATGAACTTTTAGAACACCAGGACTTTGAACTCCAGTAAAATAGTTTGGTTGTATTCAATAATCAACGTTAATTATTTCTATTCTAAAATATTAAGATCCTTCCATTCCAGCCAATGCCTGATGGCTGCTTTTACACTTGTGTTAATTTCTATTGATACAGTTATAGAAAAGTACAGCATGGAAACAAACCCTTCGGCCCATTGAGTCCGTGCCAAACCATGTAAACTGCCTACTCCCATCAACCTGAACTGAGACCATGGCCCTCCACACTCCTACCATCCATATACCTTCCAAACTTCTCTAAAACATTAAGATCGAGCTTGCATGCCTTGAGGTTGGGTGAGACCACACTTGAGGTTCCACTTGCACTGGCATCTCTCTCCACACTCTCAGGACCCTCTGAGTGAAGATGTTTCCCCTCATGTTCCCCTTAAACTTTTCACCTTTCACCTTTTACCTGTAACCTGTAGTTGTAGTCCCACCCAAGCTCAGTGGGGAAAAAGCCTGCAACTCCCTCAGTTGTCCATCAAGAAACGTAATGCCTTTTTCTCCAAGGTTAAGACTAGAAAGAGACAGTTTGAGATAGTTTGGATTGCTAGTTAAAATTTCTATGCTATTAATCTTTTTCCATGATCAAAACCCACATAGAGACAGATAGGTCCCATGAGGCTTGTGATGTTTCAGAATGGGTAATGGAACACATTTCAAAGCCCCTGTCACTTTCTTAAACCCATCCAGCCTCGCTGCACATGCATTCTTTTGCTTAACTTACTTACTTGAGGCGGAAGACCGATGTCATGAGGAAGAATGCATTAAGGTAACATGCAGCAAATTTGGGACTGCTAAGAAGAAATCTTTGCATCTTGCTTCACACTGTCTGGGCACTCAGGGAGAGGTGTGAATTTCTTTGAAGAAAATTGAGGGAGTGAGTTGTAGGTGATCACAATACCGTAGGCTTTCAGTTCCAACTGCTGAATCCTGCGCTTGGGGAAATGTTGCAACAATCTAAAACTAGTAAAGCTGGGAAACTGCTGTGTTGTCACTCCACAGGGGTGAATACTTTAGCTTGAGGGATAAGATAACTGGAGGAGTAAAGGCACCCTCAAGTTCAGTCAGAAGTGACCAGTGGAGGATCATCTTGGCTTCCCCATGAGATACCCACTTGCACTGGCACAGAATTCTTTTCGTGAATTTCAAAAAATCACTGGAAGCAGTGAATATGTTCCAGACAATATCCCACCTAGAATTGTTCTTCAAAAGAGCTATACTTTTTGACAGATGAGTCCAGTATGGTTTCCATACCGAATGTATTCTATTGTGTATTTAATATTACAGTAATATTTGAGTAGTATTGTAAATATATTGTTTGATTAAGCATTCTTTATTGTTTATATAATTCATTGAAAATTGTATATAAAAATACATGAATGGCATACGTCAACATGCTGCCACATCGTTTGGGCATATGCCTCACTAAAAATTATTGTTTAAGCATTCTTTGTTTACTTAATTCATTACAAGTTGTACGTAAACTTACGTGAATGGCATTCGTCTTTATGCCTCCATGTCATTTGCGTGAACCTCACTAAAAGTAAAACTAAACAAAGGCACACATCTCCTGGTTCTGTTTTCCATTCCATTAGTTTTATGTTTCGGAGTTACAAAACTAACATATCGGACTGCAGAAAACTGTCCATTCAGCTGACAGATTGCTATCCACTCATCTACTCTCACCTATCGGTGAACTGATGGGAGGTGTATCAAAAGACATTTACTTTTCATTAACATGTCTAACAATATTCGTTTTAGTTTTGCTAGGTCCACTCTTCAACACAACTTGCCATAATTGTGGTTTGGACAGGGACCAGGAATATTGAAACGCCGAGGTGAAGTGAGGGGGATTGTCCTTGTAAACGAAAGGAATGGGAAAAATAAGTTGACCACTTAGCCCCACATTTCTGATGTGGAATTCAATAATATGGCTGATGTTTTACTTGAGGGTGGCACGGAAGTGTAGTGGTTAGCACAACCCTTTACAGTTTCAGCATTCTGGGTTCAATTCCTGCTACTGCCTGTAAGGAGTTCGTATGTTCTCCTAGTGACTGCGTGGGTTTCCTCTGGGTGCTCTGGTTTCCTCCCATAAACTAAAGATGGAGCAGTTGGTAAGTTAATTGGCTATTGCAAGCTGTCCTGTGATTAGGCTAAGATTAAATCGGGGATTGCTGGTGATATGGCTCAACAACCAGAGGGCCTATTCTGCTCTGTATCTCAATAAATAAATAAAGTAGATAAAATACTTTTCCACACTCTTGAATAATTTAATGCCTAAACCTCTATTGACCTCCTAAATCTAAAAAAAAATGACTCTTCACAAGCTTCTTTGTTGGAGATTTCCAAAGCTTCACTTCCCCTATGCATGAAAGGAGTTTCTTCACCTCAGTGATGACTGATTGTCCCCTTATTTTGTAACTATGGCACCACTTTCTACACCCATCAGTCGAGGCAAATAGTAAGTCTACCCTGTTAACTCTGTATGGCTTTTCTACATTTCAATAAGATTGCATTAAATAATCTTTTGAATGAATGGTATAAAGAAAGGCTGATGAAACTGAAGGAGATGGGTATTGAGAGGAAAGCACCAAAGATTGAAGTCATGCTTCATACAAAGGCAGATAGTTCTGGTTGTGGGATGTTGATCATACCAACTTCAGGGACCTCTCAGGGCTTTCTCAGGGCTATGCCCTACCCACCTTCAGTTGCTTCGACAAAGAACTTTCTTCCAAAATAACAACTAAACAATGTTCAATTCCACTTGCAACTGCTCAGCAAATGAAGCAGGTAAGATGCATGCAGGAAGACCTGATCAATGATAAGCATGCTGTGCTATGTGGCAGGTAATATCTCTCTGCCACCGAGGAAAACGAGGGTAGCCGATGTAAGGGGGGGGGGGGTGTGGGGGGGGGTGATTGATAAGTTCATGGCCCAAGGTAGAAGGAGATGAGTTATACAGCTCTTGTTACATGCACATACAGAGCAACTCTTTGAGTGATTATGCAGAAAGTTTGAAGTTAGTAACTCATCTCCTTCTACCTTAGGCCACAAACTTATCAATCACCCCGATGAGTTATTAACTGATGAGTTCTTAACTTCAAACTTTCTGCGTAATCACTCAAAGAGTTGAACTGCATGTGCATGTAACGAGAGCTGTATAACTCATCTCTTTCTACCTTAGGCCACAAACTTATCAATTACCCCTGCTGTGGACACTTTCTGGAGGTCCAAGATCCATATGCTCCACAACCACCGGACTAAGTGTGTAAATGTAGGAGGGGACTATGTTGAAAAATAAATGTGCTAAGTTTTCTAAAATTGACTCCTACCTTAGGCGTCAAACCTATCAATCACCCCTCGTATAGAAATGCAACCTGTAGGTTTTCCTCCAAATTGCACACCATTCAAAGTGTAAGTGTATCACCCTTTCATTTTTGAATCTAAATCCTCCATTTCCCCACCCAACGTCATTAGAGGCTCTACTGCATTTAAGAAGGTAGCATCCTACTGCCTTTTCAGGTTCATTTAAGAATGACCAATAAATGCTGGCCTTCCCAGTGATTCCTGAGGAACAAATAACTAAAGGTTGAAAAGTTACCTATCAGAATTGGGTTTAATATCACTGGAAACCTATACAAGATATGGGAGTTACTCTAGCAGACCAGGCAGTGTCTATGGAGAAGAGTAAACAGTCAATGTTTCAGGCTGCGATTCTTCGTCAGGAGTGAAACATCATCTGTTAACTCTGTTCCATAGATGCTGCCTGATCTGCTGCATTCTTCCAGCATTTGTGTGTATTGCTTGGATTTCCAGCATCTGCAGATTTTCTCTTGCTTGTTAGTATCATTGGCACATATTGTGAAATTTGTTGTTATGTAGCAGCAGTACATTGCAATAGATAATAATAAAATTTGTGAACTATAGAAAGAAGTACATGTATATATTTGAAAAGTGAAATTAAATAAGTGCAAAAAGAGGGGAAAAAGTAGTGAGGTAGTGTTTAAGGGTTCAATGTCAATTCCAAAATCTGATGGTAGAGGGGAAGAAACTGTTCTTGAATAGTTCCGTGCGTGCCTTCAGGCTCCCGTTCTCATTGATGGTAGCAATGAGATGAGGGCATGTCCTGGGAATTGGGGATCCTTTATCATGCATGTCACTGTTTTGAGGCATCACCTTGAAGATGTTTTGGATGCTGGGGAGGCTAGTGCCCATGATAGAGCTGACTGAGTTTACAACTTTCTGCAGTTTATTTCAGTCCTGTGCAGTGACCCCACCGTACATCTGGAAAAATTTGCACGTGCCTTTGGTGACTTAATAAACCGCCTCAAATTCCTGATGAAATTGAATTGAATATAGCCACTGTCATGCCTTCTTTGTAACTGCATCGATATGTTGGGTCCAGGATAGATCCTCAGAGATGTTGACACCCAGGAACTTGAAATTGGTCACCCCTTCCACTTCTGATCGCTCTGTGAGGACTGTGTGTGTTCCCTCATCTTACCCTTTCTGGTCCACAATCAGTTCTGACAGACAGACAGACATACTTTATTGATCCCGAGGGAAATTGGGTTTCGTTACAGTCGCACCAACCAAGAATAGTGTAGAAATATAGCAATATAAAACCATAAATAATTAAATAATAAGAAGTAAATTATGCCAAGTGGAAATAAGTCCAGGACCAGCCTATTGGCTCAGGGTGTCTGACACTCCAAGGGAGGAGTTGTGAAGTTTGATGGCCACAGGCAGGAATGACTTCCTATGATGCTCAGTGTTACATCTTGGTGGAATGAGTCTCTGCCTGAATGTACTCCTGTGCCTAACCAGTACATTATGGAGTGGATGGGAGACATTGTCCAAGATGGCATGCAACTTGGACAGCATCTTCTTTTCAGACACCACCGTCAGAGAGTCCAGTTCCACCCCTACAACATCACTGGCCTTACGAATGAGTCTGTTGATTCTATTGGTGTCTGCTACCCTCAGCCTGCTGGCCCAGCACACAACAGCAAACATGATAGCACTGGCCACCACAGCCTCGTAGAACATCCTCAGCATCGTCCAGCAGATGTTAAAGGACCTCAGTCTCCTCAGGAAATAAAGACAGCTCTGACCCTTCTTGTAGACAGCCTCAGTGTTCTTTGACCAGTTCAGTTAATTGTCAATTCGTATCCCCAGGTATTTGTAATCCTCCACCATGTCCACACTGACCCCTTGGATGGAAACAGGGGTCACCGGTGCCTTAGCCCTCCTCAGGTCCACCACCAGCTCCTTAGTCTTTTTCACATTAAGCTGCAGATGATTCTGCTCGCACCATTTGACAAAGTTTCCCACCGTAGCCCTGTACTCAGCCTCATCTCCCTTGCTGATACATCCAACTATGGCAGAGTCATCAGAAAACTTCTGAAGATGGCAAGATTCTGTGCAGTAGTTGAAGTCCGAGGTGTAGATGGTGAAGAGAAAGGGAGACAGGACAGTCCCCTGTGGAGCCCCAGTGCTGCTGACCACTCTGTCTGACACACAGTGTTGCAAGAGCACGTACTGTGGTCTACCAGTCAGGTAATCAATAATCCATGACACCAGGGAAGCATCCACCTGCATCACTGTCAGCTTCTCACCCAGCAGAACAGGGCGGATGGTGTTGAACACACTGGAAAAGTCAAAAAACATGACCCTCACAGTGCTCGCCGGCTTGTCCAGGTGGGCGTAGACACGGTTCAGCAGGTAGACGATGGCATCCTCAACTCCTAGTCGGGGCTGGTAGGCGAACTGGAGTTCTTACTGACATTGAGTGCAAGGTTGTTGCTAAGATACAACTCAACCAGCTGATATACCTTGCTCCTATATGCCCTCTCATCACCATCTGAAATTCTGTCAACAATAGTAATGTCATCAGCGAATTTATAGATGGCATTTAAATGGATATATATTGTAAATTCATTGTGATTGTTTGCAGTAAGCTTTCACCATCTACTGCTGCCACACAATTAAAAAAAATCATGATATATGTGAGTGATGATAAACCCGATTCTGATATGGGTCTCTGTTGTGGACTGAGAGTGGGAAGGGGGCAGGGAGTGGAGAATCTTGGTTGGGAAAAGGGGAGAGGGAGAGGGAGCAGGAAGCACCAGAGAGACGTTCTGTAATGATCAATAAACCAATTGTTTGGAATCAAATTACCTTTCCTGGTGTCTCAGGGCTGTGTGTGCCTGCACCCATGTCACTCCCCACCCCTGGCACTCCTTCTCTGCCACTGGTTCCACACCCCTCCCATGGCACTCTCCCTTGCCTTTCCCAACATCCCACATGATTTACCAAGTTGCTCCCCACTCCACATTGACAAATACAGTACTGTGCAAAAGTCTTAGACACCCTAGCTTCATGCAGTATACACTATGTGCCTAATACTTTTTCATGGTTGCTTGATGAAATTTTTTTAACAGGATGGCACACGTAAAATTCTGCTGTTCAAAATATGGTATTACATTCCAAGAGGAAGGTGAAATAATTTCTCGATTCTACCACCCATTGGTAAACATCTCTTTTTCCTTGTTTTGCTTCCCCTGTCGCTTCCTTCATCGGAATTGCATTCAGGTCAAAAGGATCAAATAACTAGCACAGTACTCGGGATATTATTGGTTTGTAAAAATTGACAAAGTAGGCAAAAAGGTTTTCAAAGATCTTTAGTGACTGTAGCAATGGTGCTTGAAAACGTATTAATTCTCAAGAGTAAAGCAAGTCTGATGGTTTTTAGCTGAAGCTAGCAATCAGTACAGCTCCTTCATTTTGATCAAAGGAATATTATATGCAATTTAATCACTGAGACATTCGTACCTGTTTTAGCACTCTAAGATTGTGGCTGATCTGTGACCTAACTTCCTTTATCTGCTTTTGCAGTGTATCGCTTAATATCTTTTGTATGTAAAAAAAAAATCAAAAAAAAATCTGTCAATTGAACAATTGATTCAGCATCGTTGTAGCTTGCAGAAGAATACTCTGAACATTGTGTGTTCATCCTGGTTCTTTTTAAAACTCTTCTCATCCTAGCTTCCCTGAACGATGGACACTATTTCTGCCTATCTGAAGCTTTTTTTCCCCATTTTACCACCTTGAAAGCTTTTATCAAGGTACTTCTTAATCTTCCAAATAATCTTCAAAATTCTGGAAAATCCAATCCTGTAAAATGTAATTTTTCATAATATAAGCTACCAATTGCATTATATTTGGGAAGGTTTACTGCACTTTCTGCAACATCATTGTAGCATAGTGGTTAGCAAAATACTTTATAGTACCAGCAACCCGGGTTCGCTTCCCTCTGCTGCCTGTAAGGAGTTTGTACGTTCTTCCCGCGACTGTGTTGGTCTCCTCTGGGTGCTTCGGTTTCTTCCCACATTCCAAATACCTACTGGTTGGTAGGTTAATTGGTCATTGTAAATAGTCCTGTAATTAGGCTGGAATTAAATCGGGGATCACTGGCACAGCAGCTCGAAGGGTCGAAAGGGCCTACTCCACGCGGTAAGTCAATAAATACGGGTGTCCCCCGCTTTTCAAATACTCGCTTTACGACACCTCACTGTTACGAAAGACCTACATTAGTTACCTGTTTTCGTTAACAGAAGGTCTTTTCACTGTTACGAGAAAAGGCAGCTTGTGCCCCGAGCAGCCGAGCTCCTCCCCCGGAACTGCATTCTAGTCGGCATTACTTAAAAACATGCTGGTGAGCATCTGTGCTTCATGTCGATTTATTTAGTGCATCCGTTAGCAAGGTGAGTTCTAAGGTATCAGAAAAGCCTAAAAGAGCGTGTAAGGATGTTACACTTGGAGTAAAACTAGACATAATAAAGCGTTTCGATCATGGTGAACGAAGTAAGGATATAGTGAGTTTGGCTAAGAAGGCTGGGTTTGTGGAAGTTGGCGAAGATGATGTTGAAGAGGTTTTGGCATCCCATGACCAAGAACTGACAGATGAAGAGCTGATGAAGAGGAAAGGATAACAATTGAAACCGAACGCAGTAGCGAACGGCCCGAAAGTGAAGTTGTCCAGGAACTGAACGGGAAGCAACTGCGTGAGATTTTCGCTGTGATTGAAAGCACTGCAATGGTTGCAGGAAAGTATGACTTTAATTTTGAAAGGGTAAGTAGGCTTAGGGCATATTTGCAGAATGGTTTGAATGCTTACAAAGAACTGTATGATAGTAAAATGTGCAAGGGTAAGCAGTCAAGCATACTGTCGTTTTTCAAGCCTTCCACAGCAGACAATGAAACTCGACCTTCGACATTGAGGCAGGCAGACGTAGAAGAAGGTGACCTGCCTGCCCTGATGGAAACAGACAACGATGAGATGACACCCCAGTCTCCCACCACACCAACCTCCGACGACTCAGCCTAACACACCATCATCAGTGTGCTCACTGTCCTCCCAATTCCGGTAAGTGAAATTACACTGGGCGTACATTCTTTCTACTTTATATAGGCTGTGTATTTTTATGTGTTATTTGGTAGCTTCATAGCTTAAAGGTTACTGGAATGAGTGCTTCTGCTGAGAGCGTTTGCTACGAGTGTTTTTGCTGTGAGCGCTTGCGTGAGATTTTCACTATGGTGGACAGTGCTGCAATAATTGTATAAGAGTATTCCTACTTTATATAGGCTGTATATTTATCAGATCATTCCTGCTTTTACTATATGTTACTGTTATTTTAGGTTTTATCTGTTATTTGGTAGGTTATTTTTTTGGTCTGCAAATGCTCACAACTATTTCCCATATAAATAAATGGTAATTGCTTCTTCACTTTACGACATTCCGGCTTACGAACCGTTTCATAGGAACGTTCTACCTTCGAATAGTGGAGGAAACCTGTAAATAAATGACTTATTATCTTTGCAATATTTTTAAACCAGTGATTTCAATTCCTGGGATAAAACCAGAATTCCATTAGATATTTGTATTTACTATAAGACCATAAGACATAGGATTGGAATTGGGCCATTCAACCCATCAAGTCTGCTCCCCCATTTCATCATGGCTGATCCCAGACCCCATTCCGTTTTAAATATACCCATGGACTTGGCCTCCACTGCAGTCTGTGGCAGAGCATTCCACAGATTCTCCAATCTTTGGCTTAAAATAAAGTCTTCCTTACCTCAGTTCCAAAAGGTTGCCCATCAATTTTGAGCATGTGCCCTCTGGTTACCCCTACCAGAGGAAACATCCTCTTCACATTCACCTTATCTACACCTTTCAACATTCGGTAAGTTTCAGCTAATAAAGTAGGGATGATGCAGGATCAGGTGATGTGCTGTAGCTGCATGATGTGGGAGCTGGTGGACCCGCTTGTGGTTCCTGGTGACCACATCTGTAGCAATTGTTGGCTGCTCGAGGAACTCGGGCTCAAAGTTGATGACCTGGAATCTGAGCTTCAAACACTGTGGCACATCAGGGAGGGGGAGAGTTACCTGGATTCTCTGTTTCGGGAGGGAGTCACACCCGTTAGATTAGCAGCCTCAAATTCGGTCTGTGGTCTGAGTCAAGAGGGTGTGACTGCGAGTGAGGTGGGTAGTGGGATCCAAGGGACAGTGCTGGAGGGGCCTCAGCGCTTGAGCTTGTCCAACAGGTCTGAGATTCTTACTCCGTGTGGATGAGAGTGGGGGCTGTAGGAAGGATGGGCAACCTAACTGTGGCACTGTAGTTCAGGGAGACATTGAAGAGAGAGGAGAGAAGAGAAATATCGTGGTAATTGGGGTTAGTATAGTCTGGGGAATAGACAAAGTTCTCTGTTGCGAAGATAGTGTCCTGAAGGCTGTGTTGCCTGTTGGGTTCCCGGGTTCAGGACATCTTATCTGACCTGCAGAGGAATTTGCAATGGAAGGGGAAAGATCCAGTTGTAGTGGTCCATGTGGGTAGAACAAGGAAAGAGGTCCTGCTGAGGGAATTTGAGCAGCTAGTGACCAAATTAAAAGGCAGAACCTAAAAGTCAGTAATCTCTGAATTACTAACTGAGCCATGTGAGAATAGGCATAGGGTCAAGAAGATTAGAGAGTTAAATGTGTGGCTCAAGAATTGGTGTGGGAGAAGTGGGTTTGAATTCATGGAAAATTGGCACCAGTTATTAGGGAAGAAGGGAGCTGTACCAATGGAGCAGGATCTACCCGAACTGTGATGGGACCTGGATCCTAGTGAATCGCATAACTAGGGCTGTGGATAGGGCTTTAAACTAAACAGTAGGGGGTTGGTTCAGAATCAGAATCAGGTTTATTATCACTGGCATGTGTCCTGAAATTTGTTAACTTAGCAGCAGCAGTTCAATGCAATACATGATAATATAGAAAGAAAAAAAAGTAAAATTAAATAAGTAAATCAAATGCAGTATATGTATATTGAATAGATTAAAATAGAAGAAATAATATATATTAAAGTGAGTTAGTGTACATGGGTTCAATGTCCATTTGGGAATCGGATGGCAGAGGGGAAGAAGCTGTTCCTGAATCGCTGAGTGTGTGTCTTCAGGCTTCTGTACCTCCTACCTGATGGTCACAATGAGAAAATGACATGCCCTGTGTGCTGGGGTCCTTATTAATGGACACTGCCTTTCTGACACACTGCTCCTTGAAGATGTCCTGGTACTTTGTAGATTAGGTGGAGCCAACTAAATTTACAACCCTCTGCAGCTTCTTTCAGTCCTGTGCAGTAGCCCCCCCATACCAGACAGTGATGCAGCCAGTCGGAATGCTCTCCACGGTATATCTATAGAAGTGTTTGAGTGTTTTTGTTGACATACCAAATCTCCTCGAATCCGAATGAAATGTAGTTGCTGTCTTGCCTCCTTTATAACTACATCGATATGTTGGGACCAGGTTAAATCCTCAGAGATCTTGACACCCAGGAACTTGAAACTGCTCACTCTCTCCACTTCTGATCCCTCTGTGAGGATTGGTATGTGTTCCTTCGTCTTACCCTTCCTGAGGTTCACAATCAGCTCTTTCATCTTAATGGTGTTGAGTGCAAGGTTGTTGCTGTGACACCACTCCACTAGTTGGTTTATCTCGCTCCTGTACACCGCTCATCTCCATCTGAGATTCTACCATCAATGGTTGTATCATCAGAGATGGTATTTGAGCTGTCCCTACCCACACAGTCATGGGTATAGAGAGAGTAGGGCAGTGGGCTAAGCACACACCCCTGAGGTGCACCAGTGTTGATTGTCAGCGAGGAGGAGATATTATCACCAATCAGCATAGTTTGTCATCTTCCAGTCAGGAAGTCAAGGATCCAATTGCAGAGGGAGATACAGAGGGCCAGGTTCTGTAACTCATCAATCAGCATTTTGGGAATGATGGTGTTCAATGCTGAGCTATGGTCGATGAACTGCAACCTGACATGGGTGTTTGTATTGTCCAGGTGGTCTAAGGATTGGAGAATTCAACAGATTAGAGAAGTAAAGTAAAAAAGAAAAGTGTGGTTAAAAAATAAAGAAAAAGCAAAAGATAAAAAAGAGAAATGTATGAATGAAGAAAAGTGAAGTGCACAAGAGTAAAAGATACAAGGTCTTAAAAGCACAGTGAGTGTAAGAGCACTTATTTGAATGCCGTAATATTCTAAACAAGGTCAGTGAATTTGTGGCACAAATCAGTACAAGGGGATATTATTTACTGGTCATTACAGAAATGTGGTTGCAGGATGGAGAAGATTGGGAATTAAATATCCCAGGATGTCAGGTAATATGGAAGGATAGGCAGGAATGTAAGGAGGTGGGGTAGTGCTCGTAATTAAAGATAAGATCAGGGTGATAGCAAAAGATGATATAAGATCTAAGAAGCAGAATTTTAAATCTATCTGGGTAGTGATTAGGTATAGTAAATGAAAAAAAAAATCACTGGTGGGAGTTGTCTATCAGCCACTGTATAATAACGGTGGCACAGGCAATAAACCAAGAAATATCTGAGGCATGTAAGAATGGAACAGCAGTTATCATGGGGGACTTTAGCATGCACATAGATTGGGTGAATCAAGTTAGTCGAGGCAGTCTTGGGGAAGACTTCACAGAATGCATACATGATGGTTTTCTTGAACAGCATGTTACTGAACCTACAAAAGAACATGCTGTCTTAGATCTGGTCCTGTGCAATGGCACAGGTAAAATTAGTGACCTTGTAGTTAGGGATGCTGTTGGAAAGAGGGATCACAATATGATTGAGTTTCACATACAAACGTACATGGGTGTTACTCTGGCAGTCAGGGGTGAGCAGTGTGTCACGGGTTGGTTCTGGGCCCGTATATATAACAATATACATTAACAATCTGGAAGAGGGGTCTAAGTGTAGTGTATCTAAGTTTGCTGATGATACTAAATTAAGTGAAAACACAAATTGTGCGGAAGGTATGGAGAGTTTGCAGAGAGATATAAATAGTTTGAGTGGGAAAGGGTCTGGCAGATGGAGTACAATGATGGTAAATGCTGGGTCATCCACTTTGGAAAGGAAAAAATGGAAGACCAGGGTATTATTTAAATGGTAAAAGATTGCAGCATGCTGCTGTGCAGAGGGACTTGGGAGTACTTGTGCATGAATTGCAGGCTATCAAGAAGGCAAATGGAATGTCGTTCTTCATGCAAGAGAGATTGAATTTAAGAGCAGGGAGGTTATGCTGCGACTGTACAGGGTACCGGTGAGGCCGCACCTGGAGTACTGTGTGTAGTTCTGGTCTCCTTACTTGAGAAAGGATATTCCAGCTTTCGAGGTGGTGCAGAGGATTCCAGAGATGAAGGGGTTAGACTATGAGGAGAAATTGAGTTGCCTGGGACCGTACTCGCTGGAATTCAGAAGAATGAGAAACATATAAAATTATGAAAGGGGTAAATAGGATAGAGGCAGGAAAGTTTCCACTGGTGAATGAGACTAGAACTAGTGGACATAGCCTCAAATGTCAGGGGCGTAGATTTAGGGTGCAGATGAGGAGGAACTGTTTTTCCCAAGGAGCAGTGAATCTGTGGAATTCTCTGCCCATGAAGCAGTGCAGGCTACCTCAGTAAGTATATTTAAGACAAGGTTGGATAGCTTTTTGCATAGTAGGGGAATTGAGGGTTATGGGGAAAAGGCAGGAAGGTGGAGATGAGTCCATGGCCAGATCAGCCATGATCTTATTGAACGACAGAGCAGGCTCGGCAGGCCAGATGGCCTACTCCTGCTCCCATTTCTTATGTTCTTGTGTTCAATGAGATCCCCACACATTCTTCTAAATTCCAGTGAGTACGGGCCCAAAGCTGCCAGGCGCCTCTCGTATGTTAACCCCTTCATTCCTTGAATCGTCCTCATGAACCACCTCTGAACTCTCTCCAATGATAATACATTATTTCTGAGATATGGGGCCCAAAACTGTTGACCATACTCTTAAGTGCAGCCTGACTATTGTCTTATAAAGCTTCAGCAATATCTCTTTGTTTTTATATTCTATTCCCTTTGAAATAAATGCCAACGTTGTCTCGGCCCATAAATTAACCCTCTAGGAGTCTTGCATGAGGACTCCAAAGTCCCTTAGCACCTCTGATGTTTGAATTTTCTCCTGAAAACAGACTTTAGGTAATAGTCTGCAATATTGTTCCTTTTACCAAAATGTATTATTATACATTTCCCAACACTGCATTCCATCTGCCACTTCTTCATTCTTCCAATTTGTCTAATTCCTGCTGCAATCCCATTGCTTCCTCAGCACTACCTACGCCTGCACCTATCTTCATACCATCCACAAATTTTGCCGCAAAGACATCAGTTCCACTGTCCAAATCATTGATGAGCAATTTAAAAAGCTGCGGTCCCAATACTGACCCCTGAGGAACACCACTAGTCACTGGCAGCCAGCCAGAAAAGGCCCCGTTTATTCTTACTCACTGCCTCCTGTCTGTCAGCCATTCCTTTACCCGTGCCAGGATATTTCTTTTATCGTGTTAAACAGCCGCATGTGAGGAACCTTCCGAAAATCTAAGTAAATGACCTCTGATGCCTCTCCTTTGCCCACCCTAGTTATTACTTCCTTGAAGAATTCTAAAAGATTTCAGGCAAGATTTCCCTTCACAGAAACCATGCTGACTTTGACTTATTTTATCATTAGTCTCCAAGTATTTCAAAACCTCTTCCTTAATAATCAACTCCAACACTTTCCTAACCACTGAAGTTAGGCTAACTGGCCTGTAATTTCTTCTCTTTTGTCCTCCTCCCTTATTAGAGAGTGGAATGACATTTGCAATTTTCCAGTCCTCTGAAACCATGCGAGAATCACTGATTCTTGATAGATCATGACCAATGCATCTGTTATCTCTTCAGTAACCTCTCTCAGGACTCTAGGATGTAGTCCATCTGGTCCAGGTGACTTATCTGCCTTAGGACCTTTCAATTTGCCTAGCACTTTTTTTTCTTCCTAATAGTAATGGCACTCACTGCTGCTCCCTGACACTCACAGACCTTTGGGACACTGCTAGTATCTTCCACAGTGAAGACTGAAGGAACGTGCTTATTAAGTTCATCTGCCATTTCTTTGTCCCCCCCATTACTACCTCACCAGCATAATTTTCCAGTGGTCCAATGTCAACTCTCACTTCCCTTTTATTTTTTTATATAACTTCAATATTTTTTTGTATCCTGCTTTATATTGTCAGCTAGTTTGCCCTCATATTTCATCTTTTCCCTTTTTATAGCTTTTTAGTTGCCTTTTGTTTGATTTGAAAATCTTCCCAATCATCCAACTTCCCACTCACTTTTTTTTTTAACCTTGTATGCCTTTTCCTTGGCTTTTATGCTGTCCTTAACTTCTCTTGTTAGCCGTAGTTGCCTAGCCCTGACATTTGAGTACAACGATTTCCGTGGGAGATATCTATCCTGCTCCCTGTGAACTGATCCCAGAAGCTTCAGCCACCTCTGTTCTGTCGTCATCCCCCTCCAATCCACCTGGTGGGATTGTACTTGTCCATGACTCCTGGGCACTTGGGCCTTTTTAAACGTACTATGTTGACCTTCAGAATCAGAACTGAGTTTAATATCACTGGAACATGAAATCTGATGGCAGAGGAGTAGAAGCTTTTCCTGAATCATTGAGAGTGTGCCTTCAGGCTTCTGTATATCCTCCCTGATGGTAGCAGTCAGAAGGGGGCATGTCCTGGGTAATGGGGGTCCTTAATGATGGATGGATATTTCTTAACTGTTCATGAAGTACTCAGAGTTAACTTTTTCAGATCCTAAGTAAATGGCCACTTACCTGTTTGCGTTAAATACCATTTCTCATGTTTGTCCACTAAAAGCTTATCTGCTTCGTGCAAAAACGGTCCTGTGGTTAGAGAGTTTAGAACTGCACCAATTATTACCTTTTTAACTGTGGCTGTGAGGAAGAGGTCCCAAGCTGCAGTGTTGCCTGGTTACGGCCTCCAGGTGAGAGGTTTTGGAGCCGATGTGCTCCACCGGGGGCAGTGTGGCGTGATCAGTGGTTTGGAGTCAGCACAGCCCCCGCCCCTGCCCCACGTGTTTGCTTGGCAGAAGATGAGCTCTGTTGTCATCAAGTCTGGACGTTTCTTTAATTACTGTATGGCTGAATCTTACTGTTACCTTTATATGATTGTTATCTTGTACGTGCTATGTGTGCTTTGTGCTGTGTGACTCTGTACTGGCCCTGGAATAACACTGTCTCGTTTGGCTGTATTCATGAGTACTTATGTCTGGTTGAATGGCAATTAAAATTTGAATTGAATTGTGGGTAGGATGGAGAGAATAAGAAGTCAGTGTTGATTGTGGATGTGGAGAAAGAAGCTATCAACTTAGTGAAAGGTCAGGAATTCCTCTAAGTAATGGAAAAGGTAGGGACTTTAGATTGTGAAGCCGTGGCGGGGAAGCAGCTGGAAGTTCTGGGTAGGATAAAGGATTGGTTAATATTTTGCTAATCTGACATGAGCTGTGCTGATGTAGCTAATGGTGGACATCTCCAAGATATCATGATCAAAGCTTCCCTCTGATGCTCAAAAAGAAGCATTTTATGGAGAATGTCATCCTGAAGTTGAAATGCCAATGATGTTGAAAGACTGAGTCCAGACAGTACACAACCAGTTATATTTTGCCGTGATCCCAAATGAACAATATTAATCTGTTTTATTTACCTGTTTAAATGAGAGAGTATAGGATAATTGATTGGCAGCACTCCCAATACATTCTTAATGTTCACTCGCCTGTTTTAACGAAAATTACAGTATATTGATGTTTACTGTTTCCCTCAGTGGTGGGGCGGGGGATGCTTGAGTTTAGAAGTAGGGAAGCATTGTTACAATTATTCAAGATTTAGTGAAGCTTGGAGTACTGTGCAATTTTGGTTCCTTTATTTTAGAAAGGATATGTTAGCTTTGCATGCTGTCTAAATAAGAATCGATAGGCTAATTCCTGGGATAAGAGGGTTATCCTTTCACAAGCAGCTAAAGAAAGCAGATTTGTATTCTTTAGAGTTTGGAAGAATAATGCATGATCTTAATGAAACAACAGATTCTGAAGGGCAGGGAAAGGTTAGTGTTAAGAGGTTTCCACAAGAGGGAGAATGTCAAACACAGGGTTACAAGGAAAGCAGGTAGTCATTTAGAACGTAAGATAGGAGCAAAATTAGACTTTTTGCCCGTTGAATCTGTTCCACTGTTTGATTGTGCCTGATTTATTTTCCCTCTCAACCCCATTCTCCTGCAAAAATTTTGACTTTAACCATTCTGAAAAAGTCAAATAATCTCTTGAGGTGCTACATTAGAGATCGTGTAAAGTGGTAATTCTTCATAAATAATGAAAACACTGATTTTGCAAATTATTCTTGCTGACTTCAAACTGACTAGGCTGCATAAAATCAGCTGCAAATAAATTATTCAAAACGCCATCAAGATATTCTGAATCAAAAGATGTAAGACAAATTTATCACTGATAATTACATTGAATCAATCACAGTATACATCATTAATTTGAAGTTAACTCTTGGGCTGTTTTAATTTTTGTTCCAAACTAAAATAGAAAGTATTGAAATCTACAAACTAATGAGTCCAAAGTATGTTTTAATAGTAAAGGTACCTCTGAAGACTCCCTATTTTGATACAACAGCTCAACTGAGTACTAAGTGGGATCCAAACTAATTCCAAAGATGGCAGCAAGATCCATATTGTAGGAGCCAAGCATCTATTTTCAATCTGCATTATTGAATTGTCTTTATTTCTTACATCCTTCACATACATGAGGAGTAAAAATCTTTACGTTACATCTCCATCAAAATGTGCAATGTGTAATCATAGTAATTTATAATAAATAGAACAGTCAATGTAACTTAGAAATCAGCGTGAGTTAATCAGTCTGATGGCCTGGTGGAAGAAGCTGTCCTGAAGCCTGTTGGTCCTGGCTTTTATGCTGTGGTACAGTTTCCCAGATGGTAGCAGTTGAAATAGATTGTAGTCAGGATGACTCGGGTCCCTAATGATCCTTCAGGCCCTTTTTACACACTGGTCTTTGTAAATGTCCTGATTCATGGGAATTTCCATCTACAGATGCACTGGGCTGTCCGCACTACTCACTGCAGAATCCTGCGATTAAGGGAGGTACAGTTCCCATACCAGGCAGTGATGCAGTCAGTCAGGATGCTCTCAATTGTGCCCCTGTAGAAAGTTCTTAGGATTTGGGGGCCCATACCAAACTTCCTCAACCGTCTGAGGTGAAAGGGGCGGTATTGTGCCTTTTTCACCACACAGCTGGTGTGTACAGACCACGTGAGGTCCCCGGTGATGTGGATGCCGAGCAATTTGAAGCTGTTTACCCTCTCAACCCCAGATCCAATGATGTCAATAGGGGTAAACCTGTCTCCATTCCTCCTGTAGTCCACAACCAGCTCCTTTGTTTTTGCGACATTGAGGGAGAGGTTGTTTTCTTGACACCAATGTGTCAGAGAGATGACTTCTTCCCTGTAGGCCACCTCATTATTGTTTGAAATTAGGCTAATCAATGTAGTGTTGTCATCACATTTAATTAGCAGAGCTGTGGGTGGCGACATAGTCATGGATATACAGGGAGTAAAGGAGGGGACTTAACGCAGGAGCCCCTCAAGGCTGTGTACTGAGTCAGAGGGGTGGAGGTGAGGGAGCCCATTCTTACAACCTGCTGGTGATCTGAAAGGAAGTCCAGGATCCAGCTGCACAAGGTGGGGTCAAGGACAAGGTCTCTGAGCTTCTTGTCAAGCCTGGATGGAATTCTGGTGTTGAATGCTGAGCTGTATTCCAAGAACAGCATTCTCACACAAACATCCTTCTTCTCCAGATGTGTAAGGACAGCATGTAGAGCTGGTGGCTATTGCATCATCTGTTGATCGGTTGTGTCAGTAGGTGAATTGTGGGGGGTCTAGGTTGGGTGGTATTCTGTGTTCTCTGTAGCATGTTTATTATGGTTGTCATATGGGTTGGGTCGTGGTAAAAGCCAAGGGTTTACTTATGTATTCATGCTTTATTTTGAGAAGTTTAGAGCTGCGGACTTCTGTGATATCTTTTGTTGACTGCTTAATTACTTTTAAAGCCACTTAACTTCATTTAACTTTGCGTAACTTTGTCCACCTAGTATTACTAGTTTCAGTTTTGTTGCTTCAAGATTATTCATTTTGCTAGTTTCCTAATAAAGGATCCGATTCATTTCTTCAACTTTGAACATTAATTGTTACTGGATTCCATGGCAGACACTTCAACCAGGATAACACATAACATACACTTGTCATTGGGAAACACAAATCCAGACTAATTCCGAAACAACAGCACGATCCATTTACACTCTTTCTACAGGCATGATATTCACTCTTAACTATTCGAATTCCTAGATTATTTGTCTTCCTCCTTAAGATTCTATAACCCAGAGTTCTGTAACATCCTGCAGTATTCTGGGCAGGGGTATGAGGCAAAAGCTCAGCATGTGGATCAGGTCTTTAATACATTGTGTCTCGTATCGGTTCTTGTGAAACTTCGTTTGGAGTGTAATGGCTACCCATCCCAGGTAAAGTCGTCGGTGATAGAAAGACCATGACTGGCTAAGGAGAGAATGAGTGAGAGAACTAGGCTAGCCTAGTGCAAGCTCTTGAAGACATAGGTCTTTGTCTCTTCCTGATACAGGTCAAATTCCAAGATTTATCACTCCCATGTATGTGCTCTGTTAAGGTCAGAGGCAGAGAATGCTAGACAGCCCTGCCTGGTACTTATGACAGCAGCAACTGCCCACAGTTCTAAACTGTTTGTTTTGTATATCTCCGCAACTCAGCAAACTTTATTGGAGAATGCGACTTTATTCTTTTAGAAAAAGAGGTCAAAGTTGGAAGTCTGTTTGCCATTAGTGTCTGCAGTTTTGAATTGTAACTCATATTTCTGACTCACTTATGAAAATCTGCATCGTGTTGCAGTGGTATTGAATAGGATTTCTTGTCCAATGGATATTAATTCTTAAAAAGAAATCTACTTGAATGTACATAAGTAGGAAGACAGAGCCTGCGCAAACAAGAGAAAATCTGCAGATGCTGGAAATCCGAGCAACAATTACAAAATGCAGGTGGAACACAGCAGGCCAGGCAGCATCTATAGAAAGAAGTACAGTCGACGTTTCGGGCCGAGACCCTTCTTCGGGACTAACAGAAAAAAGAGATAGTATGAGATCTGAGAGGGGGAGATCCAAAATGATAGGAGATGACAGGAGGGGGAGGGATGAAGCTAAGAGCTGGAAAGTTGATTGGCAAAAGGGATACATGGGACGGGAGGCCTAGGGGGAGGGGAGCACCAGAGGAAGATGGAGAGCAGGCAAGGAGTGATTGTGAGAGGGACAGAGAGAGAAAAAAGAGGGGGGGGGAATAATAAATAAATAAGGGATAGGGTAAGAAGGGGCATTAATGGAAGTTAGAGAAATAAATGTCCATGCCATCAGGCTGGAGGCTACCCAGACGGAATATAAGGTGACCTTTCAGCTGAGACTCTTCATCAGAACTTAGGTAATTTAGTGCATTTCTTATTTGTTCAGATTGGTTTTGACAATGCTATTGTTTTACCAAAGTTATTTTGTTCAAAGTACCACATATAAATGTTTTCAAGACTCCAACTTTTCTCAAGTACTCTGCTTCTGAAAAGGTTTTGTAGTTGCTGTGGTTGCACTTATGACCCAAATAAATTTTTGATAAAGGGTAATTTGCAGAATATGAAAAGTAGTGAGTGTGGTGTTCTGGAGAATTGTGGGTAAATTAGTAAGTTCTTTTCTTAAAAATAAACTATTGCAGATGCAAGAAATCTGAAATCAGAGAATGCTGGCAATATCAGCAGTCAAAGAAGATCCAGAAAGAGAGAAATAGATTAATCTTTTGGGTTGAGAGCACATAACATTTTCAGATGCTGGAAATCCGGAGCAACATACTCAAAATACTGGAGGGACTCAGCAGGTTAGGCAGCATTTGAGGAAATCAATAAATAGTTGATGCTTCAGGCTGAAACTCTTCATCAAGACTGAAGGGGAAGAGAGAAGATGCTAGAATACAAGGTAGGGTTGTACTGGGCTGGATTAATCAGTCCTGACAACTTGAGTGTCCAGGAGATGTAATAATAAGTGTACAAGCACAGCGAAGTAGTACTCTAATATATGCCTATTATACTATCATAAAATAGAAAGCACAAATAAACCACGCAAAATATGACTTGGCAAGTGGGAGGACAAAGTAAAAGGTGTTGGGTGGAGCCAGGTGGGTGTGGGAGAGTGATGAAGTAAGAAGCTGGGAAGTGATAGATGTAAAAGACAAAGGGCTGGAGAAGAAGGAATCTGGCAGGAGAGGAGAGTTGACCATGGAAGAAAGAGCAAGAGAAGAGGTGTCGGGGGAGGTGATAGGCAGGTGAGGAACAGAAGAGATAAGAGGCCAGAATGGGGGAGAAAAGAAGGAAGGGGGGGAGAGAAAAAAATTTAGTGGAAGGAGAAATTGATGTTCATGCCATCAGTTCGTTGGCTACCTAAATGAAATAGGATGTTTTGCTCTTCCACCCTGAGAGTGGCCTCATCGTGGCAGAAGAGAAGCCATGGACTGACATGATGGAGCAGGAATGGGAATAGGAATTTAAAAAGTTAGCCACTGAGAAATTCCACTTTTTGCAGAGAGAACCGAGCTGCTGGACAGAGTTGTGTCCCAATATGCGTCAGGTCTCACTAATGTAGAGAAGCCACATCAGGATCACCAGATATGGTAGACAACCCCCAACAGGTTCACACCTGGAAGGGCTGTTTGGGGCTCTGAATGGAGGTGAGGAAGGAGATGAATGGGAGCACATAACATTTCTGCTGCTTGAAGGAATACGTGCTAAGAGGGAGGTTATATAGTTCCTTGAATCTGTTGGAATATCTAATGATATTAGTCCAGCAACTCTTCTCTACACCCTTCCTCAAGCTTCACTATTTTCCACTGTAAGGACCAGAACAGGGTTCAGTATTCAAGGAGGAGCCAATTAAAGCTTTTGCATAAGGACAATAACGTGCTTTTATTTTGTATTGGATAACTGGCTAAATATATTATTAGCCTATTTGTTTTTGCTGCCATTTTAGTACTGGCCCTAATTCACGTACAAGAGCAATGTTCCCAGTTTAACAGTTTTCCAAAATCCATTATGATAGAAGACAGACGGTATATTGAAATAATCTCAATGCACTCCACAACTAGGCAAACATTTAACTTCAGCATGAGTTTCAAATCAGATGATATCTGATTGAATTTAAAAGACCTCTTGAAAAGGTGGGCTGGGTGGTGGGTGGCAATGTGTCTATATTTATAGCTGACTGCTCTGAATCACTGTTCCCGCTAAGCTGTGCAGGTGTGCAACTCTGCAGTAACTGAAATGTTTCCACAGACATCGTACCGCAATGTGCGCTGGCAAAGTTGGAACCCAAGTGCGGAGAAAAGACAGATTGCAATGTAGAGACTGCAACCAGGGTTTATTCCTAAAAATTCCAATGGAACATCAGTGGCTCAGTCGGGCGACACTACAAGACATAACTTTCTCAAAACTTGGACCCCACAATTAGTGCTAATCAGGCATCCGTTTAAATAATACAAGTTGTACTGAATCCCCGAGCTTCTCAAAATAAAGTTAACAAGTTTAAATCGAAAGTAGCAGAAGACCACATCACAAAGAGAGAGTTCAAAATAAAATTCATTGCTAGAGTACATACATATCACCACATAAAACCCTGAGATTCTTTTTCTGCGGGCATACTTAGTTACTTGAGAAAAAACATTAGGAATTCTAAACTATTAGCAACTCTCATTAAACAAAAATTAACCAATTCAGGTGCTCCAAAAGCCTCGGAGCCCAATGCTCTCTGGCTCCCACACGAGCTCGGAGCTCATTCCACATAGCCTTTGTCGCTGCGCAGCTGGAATTGGACATGGCTTGAAAAGGTTTACAAAACGTGGAAGATTTTCTTTGTTGTACTGTATTTCATTACAGTCTTCAATTAATGAATAAAATAAAAACTGTACTTTTTCAATTTTCATTATATACATTCATATTATGCATTTTACAAAAAAAAACAAAGTGCCGCGTATTTTTCAGTCCGTATAACTAGATTTCCTGCTCAGAACAGTGGTTAGTTTCGCACCTGATATTTAAAAAAATTGAGAGGGAACATTATCTGTAATTGTATCTTTTATGGTGCACTAAAGTTGAATGTTTTATACTACATTTAATTTAACTGTTGTAGCCCTATTTCCCAGTACACATGATGACTCATATAATGACTCATATTCCTTGTATTAATTACTGGTGTCCAAGCGTATGTTATTTTTAATGCATTAATTGTAAGTTTGTTCTTTCATTATGTGCCGTGTCAAATGGTGTAGACAATCACGGTCTTTCCATGATCATGACTGTACTTGGCAAGTTTCTCTGCAGGAGTAGTTTGCCATTGCCTTCTCCTGGGCAGTGATATTTACGAGACGGATGACCTCAGCCGTTATCAATGTTCTTCGGAGACTGTCTTCCTGATGCCAGCGATCACATAATCAGGGCTTGTGATATGCACCAGCTGCTCATATGGCTTCATGTGATCTGATTGGGGGGTTAAGCAGGAGCTACACCTTGCCCAAGGGTGACCTGCAGGCTTACACCTCCTTTGGTGGAGACGTATCTCCACCCACCACCTTTCATTGTAAGTAGGAACCATATTTGCTGAATTGGACAGATAAAACTTTATTATGGAGTACTTACTCCAATGATCTTTTTCAGTAAAATTGGTTGAGGGAGATCTGCTGGCCAATACATTAACTTTTTTTCAAGTCAAGTATTGCTGTAGGATCTTGTATGATGTAGCCAAGGCCTTTAATCCAAAAGTGGGAACTCCACTAGTGCAATAATTCTTCAGTGCTCTACTGAAAGACTAGTCGGCTGGTGGTGTAGTGGCATCAGCACAAAACTTTGAGGCAAATTGTCAGAGTTTGAATCCAGCCAGCTCTTTGCACGCTTTCCATCCATGCTGGGTTGAGCACCAAGCTAGCAGCTCAGCCTCTTTTAAAAAAAATAAATAAATGAAATTTAAAGATAAATGGGAAAAATGCCACCCAGTGCACCACAAGATGCAATAACAAATAACAACAAAAATAATTGAAATATCTTTTATCTACGCCTGTCTCTGAATTGTGCTCTAACAACCTTCTGACTCCAGAGCAAAAATGTCGTGACTGGGACATCTGTTAACAAAACAAGATTAAGAAGGTCTCCAAAGCCAGGCTGATGACTTGCTAAATACTTTCAGCGAGTGATCTTAAATTTTTGATGTCATTCATTTACAATTTATTTATTTTAGTGCACGAAGGAAGTATTTGCATTTTGAGCAACACGCTGGAGGAACTCATGAAGTCAGGCTGCATCAGGATCTGATGTGCATCTGTTCAAATGGATTTTAACATGATCATGAGTCCTGATGAAGGTTTTCAGCCAAAACACTAACTGTATATTCCCCTCCATATATGTTGCCCAACGTGCTGAGTTCCTTCTGCATTTTGTGTGTGGTAGAGTCATTGAGTCACAGAAACGTACAACACAGAAGCTGGTCCGTCAGCGCATCTTATCCATGCGGAACCATTTAAACGACTTAGTCCCATCATCCTGCCCTAGGACCGTAGCCCTCCATATCCTGACATTCTATGCACTTATGCAAATATCTCTTAAACATCTAAATCGAGCTTGCATCCATCACTTGTGCTGGCAGCTCATTCCATACTCTCATGACACTCTGAATGAAGAAGTTTCCCCTCATGTTAAAGTGGGTAAAAAATGCTAGAACTATTTTATTTACAGATTTACAGAGTGGCTTTAGTTTGACCACATTTTACTTGGACACTCCAGGCCACCAAGAGCGTGCTGGTGTGCAGGTCACTACCGTCACTTCCGGTTCCAGGTGAACCACCCACATTGCACATTGGGAACTGCAGTTCTTTTATCATGGACACACATCATAACGCATCTTCACCCTTTAAAGAAAACAAACACCATAGTCTGTCTTCGTAAACCTGCAAGACACAATTACGCTTTTCAACAAAGATATTTACATTAGCTTGTGATGGAATCTTAAGTTTTATTCATTGTGGACTCTGCCTTTAAGAATGATGTTTGAGAGAGAGAGATACAAGGACACACAGACACACATGATGCACCATCAATAACTCACTCTGAGACGTAAGAAGCGAGATATCGGCTTTTATTGACTGGAAGAATGAACAACACTACATCCTGGAGAATGAGGCCGGGCTCAGGCCTCAATCGCCTTTATACAGGGGTCTGTGGGAGGAGCCACAGGAGCAGTCAGCAGGGGTCTGTGGGAGGAGCCACAGGAGCAGTCCAGACAGGTATATGTAGTTCACCACAACACACAGTTAGAGTCAAGATGGATTTGGTTAATGGAAGACACCAGTGAGTCAGTCGCTGGTTTAAACTTTCAGTAGCCCAAAAGGGGTGAGTTGAGATTGATCCAGAGTATTGATAAATGACTCTCACAAGTTTGCTGTAACTAGAAGAAGTTTGCAGAGAAGAGAGGAAAGGAAGGTTTGAAACAGAAGAAACCTAGTGACAAAGAGATCACTGTTTGGACTCTCTCTCTAAATAGCCTGTGAGGGTGAGTTTGTTTCCATTTGGCTACGAAAGTGTGATTATCACGTAGTTAATCCACAGGAGTGGGTTCTCTGGTGAGGGGAAAACCTTTGTGAAATACCACGTGTGTGTTTACCTTTTGTCTGGGTGTGGTAGTTCACTGAAGAAAGGCACCGCTGTGGCAAATCACTGTTGGAGTTATTTCATATGTCGTGGAACTGGATAAGTTGCTATCACGTTGTGTGTGATTGGGGTAACCTTGTGGAATCTACTGATGTGTCAATCCTTGCCTGGGTGGTGGTTCCCTTGAAGATGATCCCCTTTGTGATAAGCTACTGTTGGTGATAATCCATACGTGGATTCTGTTTGAGTATCCTGTGGCCACCACTTTGGGATGTCCCGTAGCTGAATTCGGGGGTGGTATCACTTGTGTTGAAAGGATATTCATTGAAGATCACTGTCGGTGGTACTTCGTGTGTGGAGTGGAACAACTTCGGAGATAAAACCTACTGCTTTTATTTTGTATTGCTGTAGTGGAACCTCTGCAAAATTGATGTAATTGCCTTCTCACAACATACGCCTTTGGATTACAAACATCCCGCATTAATTAACCTGTGCATCTAAATTGAACTTTTCTTACATACCATCGTAAGACTGTAACTCTTGCCACCTGAGCTTCAATAAGTTTTTGGGAACTTCATTTACACCTATATATGCATAACACCATTAACTCTTGATTTACCTGGTTTAAGTTACTATATGACGTAGTTACTAATAAAATAGAGTCTTGTAGTCATCGATGCATAACAGATTCACTTTGGCTCTGGTGTCAAGCCTGAATGGAATTACTGTCTCATTCACAGTCACTGGGACAATCCATTCTGTCTGGGCAGAACCAACAGTCTGTAGAGAATGTACAAAGGCTTCCCGTTACCTCAGCGACCGTGTGCATTTTTCTCTTGGTAGCTCCTGCTTCGCAGCACTTTGCCAAGTGATTCTTCCCACAATTATTGCAGGGCTTCCCATAAACAGGACACATCCTTGGAACATGTCAGCTTCCACAGTTGCTGCATTTACTCTTTGCTATGCGGTGCTTTGGGAAGCTCCTTGTGCTCTGGCCCTCTGTTTTCACAGCATGCACTGTGTTTCTGCTGATCACAGCTATTTAGCTTGTGCTCCTGTCTAATTTGTCTCTGACTAGTGAGTCTCTCCAATCTCTAAATTCATAGGACTTACTCAGTGCATGAAGCTCAGCTAAGCGTTGGTCAAAGTGAATACCTTGCTTCTGGTCACAGGAAAAGAACTTGTATCTTTCAAACATGAGGTTTTTACTTTGGACAAAATATTCCTCAAATGTTTTCATCAGAATATCCGATGTAAAGTCTGTCTCATCAATTTGAAAGCTGTTGACATGTTGAAAGCCTATTACATGTAGAAGGACAGATACATTAATTTTTTCCTCCAACCCGCTGGCTCTGCTTGCTGAGAAACATATATTGAATCATTGTTTGAAATGTTTCCAGTGATCATTTCAAATCCCGGTAAACTGCATAGCTGGAGGAGCTCTTAGGTTTTCCATTAAGGGGAGTTTTAGGGTGTCACTGCAATTTCAGGGGAGAGGGTTTCAGGTTCTTGGATCATTGGGATCTCTTCTAGGGGAGGTATAGCCTGTACAAAAGTGACAGGTTGCGCCTGAACTTGAGGGGGAACAATATTCTCGCGGGTTTGTTGGAGCTGTTGGGGAGGGTTTAAACTAATTTGGCAGAGGGGTGGGAACCAGAGTGAAGGGACTCGGGATAGGACAGATGGTAAAATAGTGAAGATCGCGTACAGTCAGACTGCCGGGAAGTGTAGGCAGATGATATGACAAAATTGCAGCCAGCAAGGTGAGTATCAGTGCATTAGGGATGCAGAATCAAAAAGAGTAGCAAATACAGTACTCGAAAGTGTTATATCTCAGTGCATGGAATATAAAAGAAATATGGTGGATGATCTAGTTCTATTACAGATTGCCAGGTGTGATGTTGCGGCCATCACTGAATCGTGGCTGATGGATGGTTGTAGTTGGGAGCTGAATGTCCGAGCTTACGTATTGATTCTGAGGGATAGGAAGGGAGGCTGAGGGGGTGGCGAGGCTCTGCTGGTAAAGAATGGCATCAAATTAGTAGAAAGTTCAACTGGAAGATGTTGAGTTCTTGTCTGTTCAGTTTAGAAACAGCAAGGGTAAAAGGACCCTGATGGCAATTATGTCCAGGCCTCCCAACAGTAGCTGGGATGTAGATTGCAGATTACAATGAGGAATAGAAAAGACATGTCAAAAGGTCAAGGTTATGATAGTCATCGGAGATTTCAACATGCAGATAGATTAGAGAAAATCAGGTTGGTAATGGATGTCAAGAGAGTGAGTTTATTGAATGCTTACAAGATTTTTTTTAAGAGCGGTTTGCCGTTGAGTTAAACTGGATTGGGTGTTATATAATGAATCGGAGGTGATTAGGGAGCTTAAGGTAAAAGAACCCTTAAGAGGAAGTGATCACAATATGATTAAATTCAACTTGAAATTTGATAGGGAGAAAGTAAAGTATGATGTACCAGTGTTTCACTGGAGTAAAGGAAATTGCAGTGGTATGAGAGAGGAGTTGGCCAAAGTAGGAAATGCTGGCAGCAATGGTGTGAGTTTCTGGGGAAAATGAGAAAGGTAGAGGATAGATGTATTCCAAAAACAAAGAAATACTCAAATGGCAAAAGATTACAACCATGGCTGACAAGGGAAGTTAAAGATAATGTAAAAGCTAAAGAGAAGGCATACAACAAAGCAAAAATTAGCACGGAGATAGAGGATTGGGAAGCTTTTAAGAATCTACAGAAAGCAACTAGAAGAATCATTAGGAGGGAAAAGATGAAATATGGATGCAAGTTAGCAAACAATCTCAAAGTGGATAGTAAAAGCTTTTTGAAATATCTAAAAATAAAAGGGAAATGAGAAGGATATAGGACCGTTAGAAAATAAGGCCAGAGAAATAGTAATGGGTGAAAAGGAGATGGCTGATGAACTAAGTGAGAATTTTGCATCAGTCTTCACTGTGGAAGACACCAGCAGTATGCCAGATGTTGTAGTGTGTGAAGGAAGAGAAATGAATGTTGTTACTATTACAAGGGAGAAGATGCTCAAAAATCTGAAAGACCTTCGGGTACATAAGTCACCTGGACCAGATGAACTACACCCTCGGGATCTGAAAGAGGTAGCATTAGAGATTGTGGCGGCATTAGAAATGATCTTCCAAAAATCGTTGGATTCTGGCATGGTGCCAGAGGACTGGAAAATAGCAAATGTCACACCACTCATTAAGAAAGGAGGAAGGCAGCAGAAAGGAAATTATAGACTAGTTAGCCTGATGTCAGTGATTGGGAAGATGTTAGAGTCAATTGTTAAGGATGATGTTATGGAGTACTTGGCGACTCAGGACAAGATAGTACAAAGTCAGCATGGTTTCCTTAAGGGAAAATCTTGCCTCACAAACCTGTTGGGATTCTTTGAGGAGATTACAAGTAGGATAGATAAAGGAGAGGTTCTTACAGAAACATCTGCATAATTTGACTTTTAGAAGCCCTATGACAAGGTGCCACACATGAGACTGCTTACCAAGTTAAGAGCCTATGGTATTACAGGAAGGTTACTAACATGGTTACAGCACTGGCTGATTGGTAGGAGGCAGCAAGTGAGGATAAATGGATCCTTTTCTGTTTGGCTGCCAGTGACTAGTGGTGTTTCACAGGGGTTGGTGTTGGGACTGCTTTTTATGCAATATGTCAATGATTTAGATGCTGGAATAGGTGGCTTTGTTGCCAAATTTGCAGATGATACAGAGATTGGTGAAAGGGTAGGTAGTATTGAGGAAACAGGTAGAATGCAGAAAGACTTAGACAGATTAGGAGAATGGGCAAGAAAGTGGCATATGAAATACAATGTTGGAAAATGCAAGGTCATGCACTTTGGTAGTAGACATAAACGTGCTGTCTATTTTTTTTAAACAGAGAAAAATCCAAAAATCTGAGATGCAAAGGGACTTGGGCATCCTTGTGTAGAACACCCTGAAGGTTAACTTGCAGGTAGAGTCGGTGGTGAGGAAGACAAATAAAATGTTAACATTCATTTGCATCGGGCAGAACAGAAAGGAATACAGTATTCACCAGATTGGGAGTTTTCCTATTGAGTAGGCTGCTGTCGTCTGCAGTCATGTTGCTTTCAGAAAGCCAGGAGAGTTCAGCAGTGTAGCTGCAACCTCATAGCTCCAGCGAACAGGATTTAATCCTGATCTCTGCTGACTGTATGGAATTCGCAAGTTCTAGTTGTAGCCATTTGGGTTTCCTCCCACATCCCAAAGATGTGTGGATTGATTTGTTAATTGGGCATCAAATTTGTAACGGAATCTGGAAGGAGTTGATGGGGGAAAGCAATGGGAATGTAAAAAGAGTAAGAGAGACTTCAGTGGTAATCACCACAGGCTCTGAGGGTTGAGGGGACAGGTGACTGCTGATGTTGGGAATCTAGTGAAACATGCACAAAAGGTTTTTTATTTACTTAGAGAAAGCATGGAATAGGCTCTCACTCCCAGCCCTTCAAGCCGTGCCACCTAGCAATACCCCAATTTAACCCTTGCCTAGTCACGGGACAATTTACCATGATCAAATAACCTACTAACCGGTACGCCTTTAGACTGTGCAAGGAAACGGGAGGAGTCGGAGGAAGCCCATGTAATCAGAGGGAGAAAGTACAAACTCCTCACTGGCACCGATAGGAATTGAATTCAGGTCACTGGTACTGTAAGGCATTGTGTAACCACTACACTACTGTGTCGCTCCTAGAATCTTGAATGAACTCAGCAGGTCAGGTGGGATTTAGGAAAAGAAATGAACAGTCGACAGTTCAAGCTGAGCCCGTTCAGCAGGTCCTGGCCTAAAACATCAACTGGGTCTAACTGCCCACTACGTATGCTGTCTGCCCCCCCCCCCCCCCCATTTCCTCTCCCTTCAGGCCAATGAGACGCATGCAGAGACAGTTCGTTGTACAGTGTTAAATGACGCGGGTGATCATGGTCTTTCCATGACCAGCTTGTTCTTGGCAAATGTTTCTTTAGATGCGTTTCTCCAGTGCGACCTTCTGGGCAGTGTCTTTACAAGACGAGTGACCCCAGCCATTATCAATACTCTTCAGAGATTGTCTGCCTGGCATCAGTGGTCACATAACCATGCTCATACGAGCATCCACCACCTGCTTCCATAGCTTAGGTGACTCTGATCGAGGGGGAGGGGTGGGGGGGGAGCTAAGCAGATGCTACACCCTCTCCAAGGGTGACCCGAGGCTAGTGGAGGGAAGGAGCACCTTACACCTTCTTTGGTAGAGACGTATATCCACCCAGCCACCCTAATATTGCAATTGTTAACACTAATCTCGCACTATTGCAAATCTATGTAACATGAGGTTGATCACAAATAATTCTGAGTCTGTCTGATGGATATTGTCTGTCTATTCTGGAGTGATCCTGCAGGTCTTACAACATACCAGTCTTTTTGTTATGTTTTCTTATCAGAGTCATGATAAAGGCTGCTCTACTCTGTCTACATCTATGACTGGCTAGGCACAGCTCAAGTGATATCTGTAAATATGCCGATGATACACCTATTAGTTGTTTGTGCAATTTCTGAATTGCATGTCAGACATGGCTATAAGCTGAGAACTGTATTGGCTCTTTCCTGTTTACGCTGTATAATCCAGACCATGTCATCTGCAGCAATAGTTGGGTTTATAAAGTGAGGACAGGAGGATGAATACAGGGCCCTGGTGGAGGACTTTGTCAAATGGTGCAAGCTGAATCATCTGCAGCTCAACATCAGTATGACAAAGGAGATGGTGATAAACTTTAGGAAGACCAAGCCTTCACTGCTCCCTGGATGTGGTGAGGACCTACAAGTACGTGAGGGTGCACCTGGATGACAGACTTGAGTGCAACACCAACATTGAGGCTGCCTACAAGAAGGGCCAGAGTCGCCTCTATTTCCTGAAAAGACTGAGGTCCTTTGGAATAGACGGGCCTCTCCTTCACATGTTCTACGAGTCTGATGTCGCCTTTACAATCAGTATGTGGTATGTGTTGTGCTGAGGCAATGGCATCAACACTGGTAGTGTGAACAGGCTCAATAAACTGATTAGAAAGGCTGGTTCTGTTATAGGAATCAAACTGGACACATTGGAGGCGGTGGTACAACGAAGGACCCTATGGAAAATCCTGGCAGTTCTGGACAGTGTTTTGCACCCTCTGCATGCCACCTTGGCTGAACAGAGAAACACTTTCAGTAATAAACTAAGACAACTGCGCTGCTCCAAAGAGTGCTATGTAAGGTCATTGTTACCATCAGCCATTAAGATCTATAATGAGTCACCCTACAGCTGGGGAAGTAATAAACCGCTCTCCTCCTCTTTCTGTTAGACTGTTGTTGACCACTGTTTACCACATCCTGCTATTACGGACATCCTGTGCAATGCTACCATCACTTCTTATCTGGATGATGTGAATGTGCACCCATTTCTATATAACATTATAGTAATTCATGCGCTACCATCTTATCAGCATGAACTTGGAAATCTTTGCAAGCTTTGACATAGATATTGTACATCTTATTTTTAAACTAACTTTTTCTTACTTCTCTTCTAATATGTGTATAACTGTGCACTTGTAATGCTTCTGTGATGCTAATTTCCTTTGGGATCAATAAACTATCAATCTATTATTAGTAGAAATTCAGATGGTGACAGGAGGGCATAGAGGAACGAGATATATTAGCTCGTTGAGTGGTGTCTGAGCACCAACTTTGCACTCAATGTCAGTAAGATCAAAGAACTGATTGTAAGCTTCAGAAAGGATAAGACAAGGCAACACACCAGTACTGAGAGAGATCAGAAGTGGAAAGAGTGAGCAGCTTCAAGTTCCTGGGTGTCAATATCTCTGAGGACCTGTCCTGGATGCAACATATCAATGCAGTTACAAAGAAGGCAAGGCAGTGGCTGTATTCCATTACGGGTTTGAGAGGATTTGGTATATCACCAACAATACTTGCAAATTTCTACTGATGTAGCATAGAGAGCATTCTAATTAGTTGCATCATCATCTGGTATGGTGGTATGGGGGGGGGGGGGCGGGTGGGGTGAAGCATTACACAGGGTTGAAATAAGCTGCAGAAAGTTGTAAACTCAATCCCCTCCATCATGGGCCCTAGCCTCCCCAGCATCCAGGATATCTTCAAGAAGCGATACTGCAAAAGGAGACATCCATCATTAAGGACACCCATCACCCAGGTCATGCCTTGTTCTCATTGCTTCCACCAGGGAGGAGGTACAGGAGCCTGAGGACACACACTCATCAATTCAGGGATGTCTTTTTCCCCTCTGCCATCTGATTTCTGAGTAGACAATGAACCCATGAGCACTACTTCACTACTTTTTTATTTCTATTTTTGTAATTCATGTTATTTTATTAATATGTATTGAATGGTGCTGCTGCCGCAAAGACAACAAGTTTCAAAAGATATTCCGGTGATATTAAATCTGATTCTGATTCCGACTCTGTTTTGTCAAAGTCCTTTGTCTGAGTTTTGTGCAACATGACTTGTATTGAACCTGGCTATCAGGGGTGTTAGAACCTATGCTGTGCTGTCCATCCATACGTATAGATCATTCCCATACTCACCTTGAGTAGATCATGAATGTAAAGTAGATTTTACTGTGCACAAAACATCTGTATCCGACCTGATAGTTGCAATATCAAAACAAGTCATAGTGCATCTTCATCTTTGTCTTGCTTTACAAACACTGCATTTCCTGGCTACTTGAAATAAGAAATTGAGAAAGATACAGTCATGTTCAGGAGAATAAGTATTATGTTTACAACATTGTGGAGTGAGGGGAAGTAGAATCCTAAGGGAAAAGATTAGGTATGAGCATACATCATCTGCAATCTACTATGCCTTTGGCTACAGAGAGCATTTTTTCTTTGAAAAGATTAAACTGATGCAGTCACACATGCCCCCATTGATTTTTTTTTGCCTGGTGTTTAAGTAAATAAAGCACCTTACATTTCTACTCTATATCTAACTTAACAGACACTTTTGAAGAAGTTACTTAAGCAATATTAAATGCAGGGGTTCCCATCCTGTTTTGTGCCATAGACCAATACCGTTAAGCAAAGGGACAGTGGACTCCGCGTTGGGAACTCCTGCAAGGAATGCTATTTGGAGCGGCAAAAGTTGATGCAAAATCAAGACGAAGCAATTGCCACCAGCCTGTGACTCCATGGAGTTGTTATTCTTCTGTGAAATGACCACAGCTCCAATACTTGTTTCAAAGAGTTAAATTCATATTCCAATCCTTTATTAGAACTAAGTAAACATACAATTAAGCATTATTGAGTGTTATCTCAGTGGACAGCAAAGATATGACCTCTGCAGTCCCAAGCTACAAACTGCCAAAAAAATGAATATATAATTTATTCCCTTCACTTTTAGCACATCCCCACAAAGAGACTATTTACCATATTAAATGCACAGCACAGAATACATGGCTCTACCACAATTCATTTATGAAAAATGTATTTGTGATTGAGTCTTTGTGGGAAGGGTAGAATAATAGACTATCATTCAGATAGACTTATGATAGTGGGGAAAATCAGTTTAGCTTCTGATATTGAATCATAATTACTCAATAATTGGTCATTTCACTAAGTTTTGACTGTCAGTACAACAGCAATTGCTTCAGAATGAAATAAAAACCCATCAAATAATAATTGGACCTTGCAATTGTTATTTTTATCTCCATTTTGAGCTACACATCAAAATAGAAAGACATGACAGTTTTGATTTGAGAACTGAGTGTGATATAAGACGACAGCCAGCTTGAGCATTAGGACATTTTGTGCAACTAGCAAAAACCAAATTCACTCTTCATTCGTCAAGGTTTCACATTCCTCGGTGTCAACCGTCTCTGAGGATCTATCCTGGGCCCAATATATCAATGCAGTTTCAAAGAAAGTACAACAGCAACTATATTTCATTAGGTATTTGAGATTTGGTATGTCAGCCAAGACACTTAAAAATTTCTATAGATCTGCCATGGAAAGCATTCTGGCTGTCTACATCATTGGCTGGTATGGAGAAGCCAGTGCACAAGATCAAAATAAGCTGCAGATAGTTGTGAACTCAGTCAGTTCCATCATGGGCACCTTCAAGGAGAGATGCCTCAAAAAGGTGGCATCCATCATTAAAGACACCCCATCACCCAGGACATGCCTTGTTTTCTTTCCTGTCATCAGTGAGGAGGTACAGGAGCGTGAAGACACAAACTCAATGATTCGAGAACAGCTTCTTCCCATCTGCCATCTGATTTCTGAATGGACATTGAACCCATGATACTACTTCACTACTTTTTTCTCTCTTTTTACTCTACTTATTAAATTTAACTTTATAAATCTATAAATAATATATACTTAACAGTAATTTACAGTTATTGTTAGGTATTGCAATGTACTGCTGCCACATTATACAACAAGTTTCATGATGCACACTGGTGATTCTGTTCATTTCAATTTCTTAATTAGCATGACATTGTGCTTAAGACAGGAAACATCAATAGTACCATAAGTGTACAATACAATGGAAAAGCTAGAAAAGACCCCAATGATTCACACTTGCACATGCGATTTGGTGTATCTGTTTGTATGGAATCTCTCTTCAGTGAAATTCAGCGAAATTTAATTTTAAAAACAAACTCCATTTCAGACAGATATATTATGATGGAGGAGGGAAGTATCTCTTACTGGGTTATTCAAGCAATTTAGAATACATGAAAATAGGATCAGTTGTAGGTCTCCTCTTCCCCCAAGCCTGTTCCTCTCGGTCGATCTGACTTGTGCCACAATTCCTGTTCCCCATAGACCTCAATTCTTCCATCTTTAAAATAATACTGATCACCTCTATAAATGCACCCGCTGATCTGGCCTCAAAACCTTCTGGAGCTGGTGTTGGGACCGCTTCTTTTTATGTTGTTTATTAATGATTTAGATAATGGAATAGATGGCTTTGTTGTGGATTTTGTAGACAATACGAAGATTAGTGGAGGGGCCGGTAGTGTTGAGGAAATAGGCTGCAGAAGGACTTGGATTAGGAATGGACAAGAGAGTGGCAAATGAAATATAATGTTGGAAAATGCATGGTCATGCACTTTAGTAGTAGAAATCAATGTGCAGACTATTTTCTAAATGGGGAGAAAATCCAAAAATCTGAGATACAAAGGGACTTGGAGTCCTTGTGCAGAACACCCTAAAGGTTAACTTGCAGGAAGGCAAAAACAATGTTAGCATTCATTTCAAGAGGTCTAGAATGCAAGAGCAGGGATGTGATGCTGAGGCTTAATAAGGCATTGGTGAGGCACTGGCCTCACCTCAATTATTGTAAACAGTTTTGGACTCATTTAAGAAAAGATGTGCTGGCATTGGAGAGAGTTCAGAGAAGGTTCACAAGGATTTATAAGGAACATTTGATAGCTCTGGGTCTGTACTCAGTGGAATTGAGAAGGATGAGGGGGGATCTCATTGAAACCTTTTGAATGTTGAAAGGCCTAGACAGAGTAGATGTGGAAAGGATGGTTTTGCATGGTGGGGGGAGTCTAGGACAAGAGGACACAGCCTCAGGATAGAGGGGTGCCCTTTAAAACAGAGATGCAGAGTAATTTCAGGTTAATTTGTGGAATTTGTTACCACAGTCAGCTGTGGAGGCCAGGTTGTTGGGTGTATTTAAGGCAGAGTTTGAGAGGGTCTTTATTAGACATGGCATCAAAGGTTATGGAGAGAATGTAGGGGAGTGAGGCTGAGGAGTGTCAGCCATGATGGAATGGCGGAGCAGACTCGATGGGCCAAATAGCCTAATTTTGCTCCTATATCTCATGGTCTGATTGTCTCTGGATTGGATAATTTTGGGGATTTATTGGCCTCAGTGAGAAGAAATTCATATCTATCTCAGTTGTAAATGACTGCCTCCTTATTTAATAGCATTATCTTCCTTTTTTGATCCTTTCATGTATTTTGAATAGAAAGCTGAGACTGTTATAGAGGCACAGCTTTACAATTCTTTCTCAGATCAGAAGCACCAGCTAGTGTCAATCAAATCATTTTGTAGACTTGTGATTTCTCGAAATAAATCTGAAAATAGATACCCTATCCTGACTCCAAACTAATTAAATTCACAAAGTTTGGGCCTGAAGTCCCTGAACTATGTTTTGAATAAACACAAGAGATTCTGCAGATACTGGAAATCTGATTATGCAGATGTTGGACGTTATATTCCTCCTCCTTCAAGCTAGTACTTCTTCCACCTTTCACTTCCCAGTATCTCACTTCATCCCTCCTCTCCCACCCACAAACCTTCCCCCTCTCCTGGCTTCACATATCACATGCCAGCCTACACTCCTTCCCCTCTCTCCACCTTCTCCTTTTGGCTTCTTCCCCCTTCCTTTCCAATCGATGAAGGGTGTCAACCCAAGACGACGACTTTCGTTCCTTCATTACTGAAGAGAGCAAAACAATAAATACCGTGTGAGGACTTGTCACCTTGTCGCCTGTTGTTATGTTGTGGTACTGGGAAGCCAGGTGGCCGTGAATAACTCGCAAAAGAGACAGCGAGGCGAAGAACAAATGTGCTGCTGTTTATTTTACTTGTAAGTCATCTACCCAGAATGCCCTCTCACATTACGTTCAATATTTAACACACAGGGAAGCTTGACAGCAACCGTGAGGGTCAAAATGTACATGAATACATAGCAAATCCGAACTGGCAGATCAGTGCAGATATCCATTCATTCAGACATACTGTGTCAACTGTAATATTGTGAAGAGTCGCTGTTTAATTGCTTGGTAGTGAGCTGCTACTGACGCGGACTTGACCCGTCTTCCACACTTGGTAGAAAAGACATCCAGAGAATGACTGTCTAAAGAACATTTGCATTTCAAAGAGAAACTGCGGACTGAATTAGCCTTGAACAGAAGTCGGAATTCAGTTCCGGCCGCTTCTGGTTTGAAACCTTTGTATTTTGTAAATGACTGTTCATGTTGTTACTCCAGCTGTTTTTAAAAGTAGACATCACTGCTACTCGGGAAGGTAAATGCGCAGGATATTTCTGTGCAACGCACACAAAATACTGGGGGAGCTCAGCAGGCCAGGCAGCATCTGTGAAAAAGAGTTGACTGTTCTCTTTTCAGACAGACAGACAGACATACTTTATTGATCCCGAGGGAAATTGGGTTTCGTTACGGTCGCACCAACCAAGAATAGTGTAGAAATATTCCTCAGATGGATGCTGCCTGGCCTGTTGTGTCCCTCCAGCATTTTGTGTGTGCTGCTTGGATTTCCAACATATGAAGATTTTCTCTTGATTGTGATTGGATATTTCCGTTTTGGCAAGGAATCCTGAGTCCTGGGGGTCTCGGGCAATGTTTACTCAAAGCAGTTTATGGATTGTACTCTGTAGTCCACGCAATGATGTGTTTCTGCTTTCTGGTTCCTCTGCTTTTGTTGCTATTTTATGCAATTTTTGATTGAGGCGGACTGGCTGTGTGGCCTTCAGATATCGAAGTAGGTAGAGCTAGATTGAACTGAACTGAATATGCGTGGATGGGTTCAATGATTTGTGCTGTGGTGTTTTATATTCTGTCTTAACCTTTCTTTTGCCGTTTGTGCGATTTGTTCTTTGCACGTTGGAGGTTTGCTGCTTTCAGGGTTGTATACATCATACATACTTTGATAATAAATGTACTTTGAATCTATGAATTAACAACAAAGATTAACTACTGCAAAAAAAAAAAAAATCTGCAATGGTTATGCAGATGTTGAATCCCTGGTCTTTGATTATGAAAACCTCTATGTGGGTTCCACTAGAAAGAAAGAAGGGGAAACTCGGAATCAGAGTGAAGGGTGGTTGAAGGCAGCACAGCAGCACAGTGGTTAGTGCAACGCTTTACAGTACCAGTGACCTGGGTTCTATTCCTGCCACTGCCTGGAAGGAGTTTCTTTGTTCTCACCATGACCGTGTGGGTTTCCTTTATCTGCTTCGGCTTCCTCCCACGTTTCAAAGACGTACCGGTTAGTAGGTTAATTGGTCATTGTCAATTGTCCTGTGCTTAGGCTAGGATTAACTTGGAGGATTGCAGGGTGACCCGGCTCAAAGGGCCAGAAGGGCCTACTCTCAGAAGCAGAATCAGGTTTATTATCAACGGCATGTGATGTGAAATTTGTTAACCGAGTAGCAGCAGTTCAATGCAATACATAAGATAACAGAGAGAGAAAAAAAATAAAACATCATAATAAATAAACAAGTAAATCAATTACATGTATTGAATAGATTATTTTAAAAAATGTGCAAAAACAGAATTACTGTATATTTTTTAAAAAAGTAAGGAGGTGTCCAAAGCTTCAAAGTCCATTTAGGGATTGGATGGCAGAGGGGAAGAAGCTGTTCCTGAATTGCTGAGTGTGTGCCTTCAGGCTTCGGTACCTCCTACCTGATGGTAACAGTGAGAAAAGGGCATGCCCTGGGTGCTGGAGGTCCTTAATAATGGACACTGCCTTTCTGTGCTGTATCTTAATAAACTGATACTATAAATAATGTATATCAGCAATGCTATGTGGTGGCCACAAAAGGTTTAATATTTAGTAAGAGAAACCAAAATGAAAAAGAAATGCTATTGGGTTTGCTGACAGCGTAGTTCTAAACTCAAATGAAGAGCTTAAATCCTATCTGATATAAGTAGCCACAAGTACCAATGCTCCCTTGAAGGTATGCATGTGTGCATGCACAGAAATCTTTTGCTACTAGCACACAAAGGAATTTAAACTGCACACAAAAGGTAGTCATCCTCTACCTCATTGGCATGTTAAGTATATTTCACAATCATACACAATCACATTTCCTTTTCCGATTTCTGATGTAGATGGTGTTGATAATGTGGAATTCACAATGATTTGTCTGCAGATTTTAGAAATGGCTTATTTATACTGATTTTATTGAAGAAGTATTCCGTGCTCATATGGGCAAAAAATAGCACAACACATAATTTTGCACACACTGGTCATTACAAATTAGCGGGAACATTGACGAGTATCCTCACTAGATGGCGACTATACGGTAACAACCTAATCTTCAAAGACTACTTCACTTCGCTGTTTATTCATCATGGTGAGCTTTGGTTGCAATCTGGGCAAGACGCCAATTCTTATTCCCAGTTGCTACAAAGTGGCTTTTGCTGTAATTGAAAGTATGTGGATATTGTTTGCCTTCAGTTATGGTTTTTACTGGCTGGGACTTGTAATTTTGCAGGTATCAACTTTGATTCAGTTTTAACACTCCCTGCTTCTCAGTCAGAGGCATTAGGTTCAAATCCTATTTCTTGATGTGACAGTCACTGAGATTATTGGCTCTAGTTATTGTCCTATGCAAATAATATTGACTCCCCTTTCAGCTGTACATAAACTATGTTTATGAAGGGAAACATGGCAACTGATATTATGATATATTGAAACATATCAAATGTTAGTTAACATAAGAACATAAATAGGAGCAGGGGTAGGCCAGTTTCCTGTCGAGCCAAGATGGCACTAGTGAACAACAAGACCAGCGGCGACAACCTGCACAAACCACTACTTTTACTACTACCTTCAAATTTGATTCTACTACAGTGCATGCAATGGGAAGCTGTGATTTACATTTTGATGGTGTGATTTTGGCTGACTGAGCGATATGGTGCTTTGCTGTCTCTGAGGGAGTACCAGTGAAGACAGCGGAGTGTGTGTCCTGGGGGCCTGGAGCTGGGGTGTGAGCTCATGACCAACTCCATTGCTTCCCTCCAACTGAAGCGTCAAGCAAGGTTGAAGTCGATGAGAACTAGAGCAGGTGTTCACCGTCTGCCTGGGTCTGACCGGCCTTCCTCTCCCTCTCACTAGCTGCTGTCGTTAGAAAGTGCAGGAGCCTTGGGTTCCATGCTGCAAAGATTGATTGGTGAGGCCGTGGACTTGCTTTGAGGTTCTTGGTGCATGCATTTCTGGATTGTGGTTACTCTGTTTCTGAGTGGTTTGATCAGGGTGACTGAGGAGCTTCAGTGAAGAATGGCACAGCAGCCTGCAGTGGGCTAGGGGCATGGTACTGAACTGAAATGAGAAGTGCTGGACATCTGGGCTGACATTTGATTTTCTGTGTGTTGTTCACTCACCCTTTGCAGTTTATGCAATTTGTTCTTTTTTCATACCGTGGGTGTTTGATGTTTACTTGAACAGGTTCCACGGTGTTCAAATCACAAACGAGAAAATCTGCAGATGCTGGAAATCCAAGCAACACACACAAAGTACTGGAGGAACTCAGCAGGCCAGGCAGCAACTATGGAAAAAGTAAACAGTCTGTACTTTTTCTGTAGACTGGACCTTTTTCCATGGATTCTGCCTGGCCTGCTGAGTTCCTCCAGCATTTTGTGTGTATTCCCTGGCTACCTGTGGATGGGTGGTGGGGCAGTTGAGGGGGGGGGGGGGAGATGAATCTCGGAGTTGTATACTGTGCAGATATTTTGATAATAAATGCACTTTGAATCTTTGAGTATTCAGGAAGATCATGGACACAGTCTCACCTGCATGCCTTTCCCCATAACTCTTAATTCTCCTACCATGCAAAAATATATCTAACTGTTTCTTAGATATTTTTATGAGATAGCCTCTACGGCTTTCCTGCTCCAAGACTTCCCTCCATAAAGTATTGTACAAGTCATAAGCACATATGTGTATACAACAAGGGTGCCTAAGACTTTTACACAGTACTCTAGTAATTTTATGTACTGCACTGTACTGCAGCCACACACAAAAAATCAAATTTCACGACATGTGAGTGATGATAAACCTGATTCTGATATGGATCTCTATTGTGGACTAAGAGTGGGAAGGGAGCAGGGAGAGGGGAATCATGGTTGGGGAAATAGGGAAGGGAGATGGAGGGAGCAGGAAGCACTACAGAGACACTCTGTAATGTTCAATAAACCAATGGTTTGGAATCGAATGACCTTGCCTGATATCTCAGGGCTGGGTGTGTCTGCACCCTGCCCCTGGCACCTGCTTCCCTGGCAACGTCCCACACCCCTCCATGGTATTCCAGCCCGCCATTCCCAGCATCTGTTGCTCCCGCCAGATTTCTCAGTCTCTGTTCCAAGTTGACAAATACAGCACTGTGCAAACTTAGTCATCCTAGATATATATTTGCATAGTACTGTTTGTCTAAGAGTTTCTCAAAAGTACCTAATGTGTCTGTCTCTACCACCACCCCGGCAGCCTTTTCTACACATCCACCGTTCTTGATGTAAAAAAACTATCTCTTATATCTCCCTATACTTTCCTCCAATCTCCTTCTATTAGTCATTTCCACCTTGGGAAGAATGTGCTGGCTGTCTGTTCTGTCAATGCCTCTTATCTTATAGACCTCACATCCTCCTTCTCTCCAAAGAGTAAAGCCCCAGTTTGCTCATCCTAATCCAGGCAGAATCCTGGTAAATCTCCTCCGCATCCTCACCACCTTCCACATTCCTCCTCTCTTCAGGAACCAGAACTAAACATAATACTCCAAGTGTGATCTGACCAAAGTTTTATAGAGCTATAATATTTCCTGGAGGCTCTTGAACTCAGTCCTTTGACTAATGAAGGTCAACACAGCACATGCCTTCCTAGCCTCTCCTAATCTCATAATCCACCACTTGGTATGGAGCCATTCAGTTCACACCTTTTTTAGAACACATCCAAATACTGATGAAATGAAATGAAATTGGTCTATTATTGTCATATACTGAAATGCGGTAGGAACCATGTCTTACTTGCTGCTCACACAGATCAAATTAGCAGAAGGTAAAACAATAACAGAGTGCAAACTGAAGTGTTATATTTACGGAGAAGATGCAGTGCAAGGTCATAAGATAGACTCTGAGGACAATAGTCCATTTTATTGTACTGGAAAACGATGTTAGTGGATCAAAGGAGGCACGATTGCATAGTGGTTAGCACAGCGCTTTACGGCTGACCGGGGTTCAGTTCCCGGTGATGCCTGTAAAGAGTTTGAACGTGGGTTTTGTCTGGGTTCTCCGGTGTCCTCCCACAGTCCATAGACTGAAGTTAGTTGGTCGTTGTAAATTGTCCTATGTTTAGGCTAGGATTACACTGTGGGCTTGCTGGGTGGCATGACTCAAAGGGCTGGAAGGGCCAATTCTGTGCTGTATCTCAATAAGATAAATAAAGAAACCATTCAATGGTTTTATAACTGTGAAGTAGAAGTGGTCCTTGGGCCTAGCAATTTTATATTGGGAGGAGAAAGAAGAGCGAGTGTTCAGGCTAGATGAAGTCTTTTGTTATGATGACTGCTTTACTGAGTCAGTGAGAAGTATAGACAGAGTCCATGGAGGGGAGGTTGGTTCCCATGATGTTCTGAGCTGTTCTCACCATTCCATGCATTTTCTTGTGGCAGAGAAGTTGTCCTATCATCTAGCCATGATGCATCTGCATAGGATGCTTTCTGTGGAGTATTGAAAAAATTGGTGAAAAGGGAAATGTCTGATATCTTTTGTGTCCTGTGAAAGTATAGGTGTCGGTGTGATTTCTTCGCCTCGGTGATGACATCATTGTTGATAGAACAGGACCAAAGGTCAAAGGTTCATTTTATTGTCGAAGTCTGTATGTACAATTCAACCCTGTTATTTGTCTTCTCCAAGTGAAATCCAGAAAGACTGATGAAAAAAAAGACATCAACTCCTCCCCTCCAGCATGAAAAAGATAAGAAACAAAACTCGCTGATCCCAAAATCCACCCCCAGCAGAAAAAAAACAGTAACAATAGCATCAAATCCCAACCCCTCCCCTGCAGAAAAAAACAGTGACAATAGCAATCCCCGACTGCCTCATTCTTGGAGAAAATCACTGGCAATAGCAATCCCCGACCGCCTCACTCACAGAGAAAATCACTGGCAATAGCAATCCCCGACCGCCTCACTCACAGAGAAAATCACTGGCAATAACAATCCCCAACCCCATTGCTCCCAGAGAAAATCACTGGCAATAGCAATCCCCGATCGCCTCACTCACACAGAAAATCACTGGCAATAGCAATCCCCGACCGCCTCACTCACAGAGAACATCACTGGCAATAACAATCCCCGACCGCCTCACTCACAGAGAAAATCACTGGCAATAACAATCCCCAACCCCATTGCTCGCAGAGAAAATCACTGGCAATAGCAATCCCCGACCGCCTCACTCACACAGAAAATCACTGGCAATAGCAATCCCCGACCGCCTCACTCACAGAGAAAATCACTGGCAATAACAATCCCCAACCCCATTGCTCCCAGAGAAAATCACTGGCAATAGCAATCCCCGACCGCCTCACTCACACAGAAAATCACTGGCAATAGCAATCCCCGACCGCCTCACTCACAGAGAACATCACTGGCAATAACAATCCCCGACCGCCTCACTCACAGAGAAAATCACTGGCAATAGCAATCCCCGACCGCCTCACTCACAAAGAAAATCACTGGCAATAGCAATCCCCGACCGCCTCACTCACACAGAAAATCACTGGCAATAGCAATCCCCGACCGCCTCACTCACAGAGAACATCACTGGCAATAACAATCCCCGACCGCCTCACTCACAGAGAAAATCACTGGCAATAACAATCCCCGACCGCCTCACTCACAGAGAAAATCACTGGCAATAACAATCCCCAACCCCATTGCTCGCAGAGAAAATCACTGGCAATAGCAATCCCCGACCGCCTCACTCACAGAGAAAATCACTGGCAATAGCAATCCCCGACCGCCTCACTCACAGAGAAAATCACTGGCAATAGCAATCCCCGACCGCCTCACTCACACAGAAAATCACTGGCAATAGCAATCCCCGACCGCCTCACTCACAGAGAACATCACTGGCAATAACAATCCCCGACCGCCTCACTCACAGAGAAAATCACTGGCAATAACAATCCCCGACCGCCTCACTCACAGAGAAAATCACTGGCAATAACAATCCCCAACCCCATTGCTCGCAGAGAAAATCACTGGCAATAGCAATCCCCTACCGCCTCACTCACAGAGAAAATCACTGGCAATAACAATCCCCGACCGCCTCACTCACAGAGAAAATCACTGGCAATAACAATCCCTGACCGCCTCACTCAGAGAGGAAAACAGCGCCAGTAGCATCAAAACCTCCAACTCTTACAAAATGTTACAAATCATGTACCCACCAATTTGCCTCAAGAAAGAAAATAGGCCAGGACAGGCTGTTGGCAATGTTCATTCTTCGAAAATTCAAGCTCCCGATCTCAGTAAGATTGATGTAAACAGGAGCATGCGGACATTCCCACTTAGTAACGGGCTGTTTTGTTTTACTGACATTGAGAGGAAAGTTGTTGTCATGACGCCATGTCACTAGTCACGCTGTCTCCTTCCTGTACTCTTGTCATTGTTATTTGACATACGGCCGACTGCAGTGATATCATTTGCAAACATGGAGATGGAAAGGATTCTGGCCATGAATGTATAGAGTATGGGGCTGAGGACACTGCCTTTTTGGGCGCCAGTGTTGAGAACAGCACTGGCAGAGGTGTTGTATTGCTTATCGTTACTGATTGTGGTGTTTTATTCCCTGCATAAAAAGGCATAGCAGTGCCTCCACTTTGTGAGGAGATTTGACAAGTGTGGCCCTCCACCCCCATCTTAACTAAATTTTACAAGGGCACCATTGAGAGCATCCTGTCAAGTTACATCTCCATCTGGTATGGGAGCAGTGGAGCATTGGACTGGAAGGCCTACAAAGGACTGTGAGAACGGGCAAGAAGATCATGGGAGTTTCCCTACCATCCATCGAGGACATTTATCAGGAGCGCTGCATACACAGGGCCCTTGGTATTATCAAGGATCTCTCCCGTCCATCCAGCATCCTCTTTGACTTTCTACCATCAGGCAGGAGACTCCGATGCATAAAGACAACAACAGTCAGCATAAGAGCCAGCTTCCTCCCTCAGGCCATTAGGCTTCAGAATTCCCTGCCTCATTGCATTCAACGTGTCACTGGATAATTTCTACTGTACCCAACAATATTTAATTTTTGCACTTTACTTTGTTTATCTATGCATAATTCATTTGTAGATTTAAGTCTTATTTTCCTGTTATAGTATTTTATTTGTGTTACGTGTACTACCATGCTTTACACCCTAATCTGGAGAAACGTTGTCTCGTTTGGCGGTACGTGTATATACTTAAATGACAATGAACTTGACTTGAATTGACTTGACACAGAGTCGGGGAAGCAGCTGCAAAGAGAGATGTTGGTCTAGAAGTTTGGAGAAGCTTTAGAGCATCTGGTCAGTAAAGACACGCATGTTAAAGATGAGCATGGGGCCAGAGAGATGGGATCTGTCACAGAGTTCTTTCAGCAGGAAGTGAATTGCGTTTGTCGAGGCTGTCTAGGAGCTGGAGTTAATGCGAGACTTGACCAGACTCCTGAAGCACATCGTGATGGTAGGCGTCAGAGCCACTGGGCATTCATTAAATGTTTTGAGGAGTTCTGCCTCTGCCACCACCACTTCAGACAAAGGTTACCCTCTGGATGAAAATATTTTCATCTTTCTTCTACCAAATACTTTAATACTATGATCCTGGGATTTTGACCCCTCTGCTGAGGGAAATGGATGTTTTTCATTTTCACCATGAAGATGTTTCATCATTTCACACTCCTCAGTTCAATCTCCTCTCAGTCTTATCTGTTTCAAAGGAAGCAACTGTGGTTTATCCAATCCTTTCTCGTAGCTACAAGTTTCCAGTCCTAGCAGCATCTTTATCCTTCTTCTTTGTACTCTCTTTTCAGTGCAGTCATAATGTTCCTGCCATATGGTGATCAATGATGTGCACAGTGTTTAACCTCTGATCTACCTTACATTGTCTACAGCTTTGGCACAACCTCTTCATTGGAGTGTGTATTGACTATCTGCATTACAGCCTAGTATGGAAACACTAATGCCTTTGATCAGAAATCCTGCCAAAGGTAGTAGATACAGCCCAAAACATCCCAACTCTCCCAACTATTGTGCTCATCTACATGAAATGCTGTTGTAGTTAAAGAGCATCCATCATCAGAGATCCTCACCACCAGAAGACGTTTTTCACTGCTGCCGTCAAGTAGAAGGTACAAGTGCCTCAGGACTCACACCACCATGTTCAAGAATAGTTACTACTGTTGACCCCTAGCCAACAACTTAAACATGAATTCTGCTGTTCCCTCTGTACCAATACTCACTCAGAGAACTTGTCTCATTTATAATACTGAAATAGAGAATCTCTGTAACAGGACTATCCGTCAACCATCAGACACTTGAACAAAAAGGGATAAGTACGCTCATCCATTGAGATGTTCCCACAACCATTGATCTCACTTTAAGGAATCTTTATCTCATTATCTCATGTTCTTGTTATTTATTTATATTTGCATTTGAACAGTTTGTTGTCTTATGTACTCTAGTTAATCTTTCAATGATCCTGCTATAGTTACTATTCTATAGATTTGCTGAGTATGCCTGCAGGAAACTGAGTCTCAGGGTTATATGTGGTGACATGTATGTACTTTGATAATAAAATTTACTTTGAACTTTGAACAACCTGCTCTTGTGGACTGTGTCTTGACTGATAAATGAAATCATCTTTAATTTTTATTTCAAGAAGTTTTATTGATCAGGCTCTGGCTTTTGTAGAATTGATTTTGTTATTTTGTTCCTTTTATAATAATCCATCCTCCCAATTATTTCAAACTTCCTTGCCTGTTGCACCCACATAAAAAGCATTCCCACAGAGATCCCCCGTCCATTCGCTCCTCGCCCCACTGATCTCTGTCCGGCACTTACAGTATCCCTGCGGGCCACCAAAGTGCTACACCTGCCATTCACCTCCTCCCTCATCTCCTTTCAGGGAGCCAAGCAGTCTTTCCAGGTGAGGGTACACTTCACCTGCAAATCTGCTGAGGTCGTCCATTGTGCCCAGTGCTCCCAATGTGGCCTCCTCTACTTTGGTGAAACCTGTCATAAATTGAGGGACCGCTTCAGCGAGCATCTCGGCTTCATCTGCCAAAACCAGGATTTCCAGGTGGCCCAACTCCCTACTTTTAATTCTGACCCCTATTCCCATTCCAACATGTTGGTCCATGCCCCCATCTTGTGTCAAGATGTGGCCCCTCTCAGGGTGGAGAAGCAACACCTGAAATTCCATTAATATCAGTTTCTCCTTCTGGTAATTTTTTTCTCTCCCCCTCCCCTCTTCTTCTATTCCCCAATCTGGCCTCTTGCCTTTTCTCCCCTGCCTCTCAACTCCCCGTGGGTCCCCTCCTCTTTCCCTTTCTTCTATGGTCTACTCTCCTCTCCTATCAGATACCTTCCTCTCCAGCCTTTCCTTTTCCCACACACCTGGCTTCACCTATCACCTTACAGCTCACCTCCTCCTCCCTCCCACCTATTCATTCTGATGTCTTCCCACTTCCTTTCCAGTCCTGATGAAGGGTCTCGGCCCAAAACATCAATAAGCTTTTCATTCCATAGATGCTGCCTGACCTGCTGAGTTCCTCCAGCATTTTGTGCATGTTCACTGGATTCAATTTCATTTCTATTTTTTTTTTCTCCACAGTGACCAGACTGCATCTTCCAGCAGGAATGCTTTCATTTTCATTACCAACAACACTAATCTTATTTTTGTATCATTTGCAAACTTATTTATTATGACTCGTAGATTTGGGAAGGAATCTTTAATATGTCTCAAAAGCAAGAGATCAATTATGGTTAATCCAGCCTTCCAATTACTAGTCAACTATTCCTTTTGGATCATACCACTGTGTCAATTTTGGATGCAATTTGCCACAGAATCTCTGGGCTTTTACCATTGGTGCCTTGTCAGAAGCGTTTTTAGCAATTGTCCTCATACAGTTCTGTGCAAAAGTCTTAGGCACACTTGATCTTTCACATGGTTTCAGATGGTTTGGCCTCCAAAGAGCCCTGATCTTAACATCATCGAAGCTGTCTGAGATTATCTGGAGAGACAGAAGCAAGCAAGATAGCCAAAATCTGCAGAAGAACTGTGGCAAGTTTTCCAAGGTGCTTGCATTGACCTACCAGCCGAAACTGCACGACAGGGAATTGATGCAACTTTAATGACAAAGGGTGGTCACCCCCAAGTTTGATTTGATTTAGTTTTTTTACTATTTACTACTCTGTATAGTGATTTCTTGATATATTAGAAACTTTTCAATTCCTCATTTTTTAAAGCATTTTTGCTTTACAGTATTTTTTTTTACATGTGCCTAGGTCTTTTGCACCGTAATATAGATAGTATGCTGGCTTTCTGAATATTTGGTTAATGTCACTGTCACTTATGGAACTCCTTCAGATTTTGAGTATGTCTGACTTCTCTGAAATATTCAACATCTTTCAGAAACTATTAAAGGAGTGCAAAGAATTTTTAAATTTGATAATGTAAAAGAACAAAAAACTTAAAATTGTTTAATGTAATCAAACCATTTTAAATTAATTTAAATCATTGAAGTAAATGAGAACTATTATAAAAATATAACCCTTATATTTTAGTTTACTCTATCAAAGCCACTCCTTTCCACTGGATTCTTCACCATGAGTCATGGAATTGCTGGCAAACAGCAGTTGGGGATTTCGTCTTTCACACTCTGAACCATGTGAATTCTGCACTTGACAGTTAGGTGTGGGAGAGGTAGCAGTTTCACAAAGAACTGCTGGCATTTTGCCACAAAATATGGGTTGTTTGTTTATCATTGATGATCCAGTGCAATTTAAAAATAACCTCATTAATTTGGGAATATTAACATGACTGGACCAGCCTCATTGATTTTACCTCCAGTTAGCGTATTGGCAGATTGGAAATATTATAATATTTCAGAGTTGAAAGGCTTGTGCTAATATGAGTCACCAGAAACTGTGAATAAAGAATGATGGGAATGGGAGATGTGTCCATCTAGCACACGTTCTGTTTGTCCTTCTCCTGTCCCTCAGCTGTGAACAAACACCAAGTAATAATAAACAGGAGAGAGATTCTGTGGATGCCGGAAGTCCTAAGCAGCAGACACAAAATGCTGGAGGAACTCAGCAAGCCGAGCCGTATCAATGGAAAGAATAATTGGCTCTGGCTGAGACCCTTCTTCTGGAATGGGAAGTAATAATATTGCCTCTTTGTCCTCAGATAAGGTTGGCGGGTTAGAGTTACGTCTCTCTCAAAGGAGGTGTAAAGTGTTCCTTCCCTCCACTAGCCTGCAGGTCACCCTTAGGCAAGGTCTGGCATCTGCTTAGCACCCACCCCCATTCAGGGTCACATGAAGTCACGGGAGCAGGTGGTGGATGGTTGTATGAGCAGCTGGTGCAGATCACAAGGCCTGGTTATGTGACCACTGGTGCCAGGCAGACAGTCTCTGAAGAGTACGGATAATGGCTGCAGTCACCCGTCTTGTAAAGACACTGTCCAGAAGAAGGCAATGGCAAACCACTTCTGCAGAAAAAATTGGCAAGAGTGATCAAGTCATATGACACGGCTATACGATGATGATGTCTTCAGATGAAATTTAAGCAGAATAGGTACTGGTCAGCAGAGCAGAGTTACTGGGAGAGAATGCCAAGTATCGACTGGAGGAAATGCAAACCCCTGATGCTGAAATGCTGTACTTGAACAAAAGGGTGTAAGACCACAGGTGATGAAATCTGCAGCAACACACAATCCAATGGAAATACTCAGCTGGTCGAGCTGCATCGGGGGAGGAAAGAAATTGGTGATGTTTCAGGTCTGAAGGTGGAGAAGTGAGATGGCCAGCATAGAGGGTAGAAAGAATGTGGCACAAAGCAGTCCGAAGTAATTACTAGACTGAGGAGAGGGTAAGATGTTTGGTAGAATCAGGTTTAATATCACCAGCATATGCTGTGAACATTGTTAATTTTGCAGCAGCAGTACAATGCAATACATGATAAATAAACAAAAAAAACTGAATTACAGTAAATAAAAATGTGTGTATTAAATATTTAGATTAAGATAAGTAGAGCAAAAAACAGAATTTTTTTAAAAAAGCAGTGAGGTAGGCCATAGGTAGGTCCAGGCGGGAGATGTGAATGGAGATGGAGTTGGAAGACAGTGGCAGGTGAATGATAGATGGGGGGGACACGATAAAGCACAACAGATGGATCGTGGTGGGTGGGGGAGGGAGGTGGTTGAGAGTCAGCTGCTGAAGGAGGTAAGCAGGAAGACCAGTGTTAGATTTGGATCATTAAAGGAAGTAAGAACCATTAAAGGAGAACGGAAAGGTGAACCAACAGATGCAACCAGATCGAGGTGGGAGAGGCCCACTGAGGGTGGTGGTCGTGGTGGGGAATCCTGTGTGTTCAAATTGGTAGGTGGAGGAAGGGGAATGGGGAGAAAGATGGGTGAAGGGGACTAGAAGACCGGAAGAAGAAGGAGCAAGGCAGGAAGAGGGGAGAAAAGAGAAAAAAGGGGGGTGCTTACCTAAAGTTGGAGAAGTCAATAGCAGCAGTCGTCATCATCATCATCACGTGCCACTGGATTGTGTATATGACGTTGGGGATCACGGTCCTTGACCATGATTGTCCTTGGCAAATTTTTCTACAGTAGTAGTTTTCAATTGCCTTCATCTGGACAGTGTCTTTACAAGACTAATAAACCCAGCCATTATCAATACTCTTCAGAGATTGTCTGCTGGCATCAATAGTTGCATAACCAGGACTTATGATCTGCACCAGCTGCTCATTCAATCATCCACCCTGTGCTCCCATGGCTTCACATGACCCTGATCGGGGGCTAAGCAGGTGCTACACCTTGCCCAAGGATGATCTGCAGGCTAGCAGAGGGGAGGGGTGCCTTACACCTCCTTTGGTAGAGATATATCTTCACCCCACCACACACAGGTTTGGTTTTAGATCAGCAGCCTCCCTTATCCAGTGGGGGAGCATTGATGATTTGAATTCATTTGAATATTAAAGAAATTAAGCCTGTTACAGGTTCAAAAAGAATTCATGGATATGACTTTATTTTGTGCTAATGCAAAATTTAAAAAGAATTGTCCTTGTTATGATTACCATTAGCTAGCAGCTGAAAACAGTATGTTTAAGAGCATCATGGTGAAATATCGATGTATTACCTTTGAGCAAAAATAAGTTAAACAGTCTGGGTGATATAAAGAGTCAGCATGTTGTGTTTTCAAACAGCGTCCCTCAACTTGAGGGCAGCCCAGAACAATAATCTTTCCGCTGACTCTGATAGTCTAAAATTAAATGATCTTGAACAGCTTCCTGAGGGTGCAGGTATGCAGTACAAAGCCATTCTTCTTGTGGCAATAATTGTTGACCTCGCAGGGTCTCTGGTGTTGCTGATAAAATACAGGAAAAGGATCACTGATACATTGGAGAACGTTCCTCTGAGGCTGTGATTGATGTATTCAATTTCAACAATTTCCTCTACCTCGTGGTGCTAGCAATGGGTGACATTTCTTAGTGTTTAACTTAAGAGAAAAAGAATATACAAGAGAAAAAAGAGAATTTCTGTGTTCAGATGGTGGTTGACCATTGTGCCTGACAATGATGGGAAACCTGTGTGAGAGAGTTTTTAAAGTGGAAAAGCCATTGCACTGGGGCAGTTCCCCTCTCTTGTCGTCAGAAGTCTGGGCCCAGTGGTACAAACAAGTGTCACAAACTGGGGTCTTCCTAGGTTGCAGTGGATGACCATGACATCTTCTGTGCCTTGTCATGCCCTTCGCTTCCCGTGGAGCCTTGTAGTCCTGCAGTTCTGGCCATTGGATCTCATCCGCCCAGTCCGCCAGGGCTGACTTCGCGTGCTAGGTCAGGATGTCCCTATCTCATTGGGGTGTGAGGCTGCTGGCTACCCTCAACTGAGTTAGCCAATCTATAGAAGTGCTGTACCAGGGTGTGGCTGCTGTCACATGCAAACAACTAGTTGGAGCCACAGGTGAGAGCTGAGTGTTCGATGGGGACCAAAGGTGAGTGAGCTGATGGACACAACAAGCCCCTTCACTAAGCTTTTCCATGAGCATGATTGTTCTTAGCAGCTTTTTCTACACAAGTAGTTTGCATTGCCACCTTCTTGGCAGTGCCCTTACAAGATGGGTGATTGTCTGCCTGGCGTCAATGAAACATAGAAAACCTACAGCACAATACGGGCCCTACGGCCCACAAAGCTTTGCAGAACATGTCCTTACTTTAGAAATTACCTAGGGTTACCCATATCCCTCTATTTTTCTAAGCTCCATGTACCTATCCAGGAGTCTCTTAAAAGACCCTATTGTATCCGCCTCCACCACCATTGGCGACAGCCCATTCCGTGCAATCGCCACTCTCTGTGTAAAAAAAAACAAACAAAAAAAAAACACTTCACCCTGACATCTCCTCCGTACCTACTTCCAAGCACCTTAAAACTGTGTTGTCTTGTGTTATCCATTTCAGCCTTGGGAAAAAGCCTCTGGCTATCCACACGATCAATGCCTCTCATCATCTTATACACCTCTATCAGGTCACCTCTCATCCTCCATCGCTCCAAGGAAAAGAGGCTGAGTTCACACAACCTATTCTCATAAGACACGCTCCACAGTCCAGGCAATGTCCTTGTAAATCTCCTCTGCACCCTCTCTATAGTTTCCACATCCTTCCTGTAGTGAGGCGACCAGAACTGACCACAGTATTCCAAGTGGGGTCTCACCAGGGTCCTATATAGCTGCAACATTACCTCTTGGCTCCTAAACTCAATCCCACGATTGATGAAGGCCGATGTACCGTATGCTTTCTTAACCATCAGTGGCGTCAGTGGTCACACAACCAGGACTTGTGATGTGCACCAGCTGCTCATTTGACCATCCACCACCTGCTCCCATGGCTTCACATGACCGTCATTAGGGAGCTAAGCAGGGGCTACACCTTGCACAAGGGTGACCTGCAGACTAGTGGAAGAGTACCTTACACCTCCTTTGGTAGAGTACCTTATACGTCCACCACCCAACTCTTTAGCCTCTTTTTTTTAATGATTGGGTGTTTATTAAGGTAATTAACTAAGATTACATTAGTAAACACTAGCAACTAAATGTTTGCAAATACTGAGGTCATTCCTGAAATAAAACACCTCTACGTAGTGTATATCTTGCTTCTCTGTGTTTTAATTCTTGGGTGTATAAGTTGGGAGGGAGCAGTTTCCCTTTGCCCTGAGTTGTGTCTCACTGGACTGCTATTCATTCCATTTGTCTCTGTGCCATCACAGATGTTGGTAGGGGGTTCAAGTTTTGGAAAATACTATAGATGCTACAGTTACTTGGACCGACATCAGGGTTGGAAGCCAAAGTTCTTATCGAGCTATGTAAATCCTGTCACTCTCTTTGGCATCAAAGATCTGCTCATGTATTTAAAATTCTCTTATCACCCAGTGGAATATTTTCTGTATTTATTTTGTTGGGAAGTATAGAAAGGATTTAGCATTCAAATCTTTTTTAACTGATTCCACCTGTGGAAATTCTTGTTATTTATAGCTATAATTTGTTCTTCGTTCTCCTCATGCTGTTAAAAGTATTTACAAAATCAGCATCAGCATTGAGTTAATGACCTCCCACTTTATCTCATTCCTTTTTGATTGCAAGTTTTGGTACAAGATATCTAAGATTAAAGAACTGTTTGTCAGGTCACAGCTTAGCTTAGATCTTATTGATACCTCTCTCAGAAGAAGAGGTTACTATCAAAGGATATATGCAGTAAACAACCCAGAGATTCATCTTCCCCACAGACAGCCACAAAACAAAGAATACCATAGAACCCGTCTTAAGAAAAACATCAAACCCCAAATTCCTGAATAAAACTGCCATTTTGAATGGCAAAAAACACTAATAATAAAACTGCAAAATTAAAGCTTGTAGCATCAGTCATGATATTTAAAAAGAACACGGAGTGCCGTTTCGAGTTCTGCTTGGTCTTGGACAAAGTGTGTGGATTGGACTCTAGTTCACATTATGTGTTTCTGCTTCTGGGATGCTACTTGGTTTGTTGCTGATGTGTACGATTTTCATTGGTGCAGACTAGTTGGATTGGACTGAACTGTGTTGAACCGAATATGCCTGGACTCCTTCGATGTCTTTGTGATCTGGTGTTTTGTATTCTGTGCTTTTCGCACATTTATTTTTCTTGATGTTTGCGCGATTTGTTCTTTTATTCAGGAATTGGGGGTTTGATGTTTTTCTTAAGACGGGTTCTATGGTATTCTTTGTTTTGTGGCTGGCTGTGGGGAAGATGAATCTCAGGGTTGTTTACTGCATATATCCTTTGATAGTAAATGTACTTTGAATCTTCAAATCTGTAGCGATAGGTAACAACTGATGTGTTGATGTCAGCAGTCAGAATGATGCTACTGACAAAGAAGTGTAAAGTGGTGTAAAATAAACCCTACAGAAGCTAGTAGATTTGGTCCAGCCCTTCAGTGGTAAAGCCCTACCCGCCATTGAGCACATCTACTTGAAATGTTGCCACAATAAAGAAGCATCCATTACCAATATCCTCACTACCCTAGCCAAGCTGTTCTGTTGCTGTTGCCGTCAGGTAGAAGGTACAGGAGCCTCAGGACTCGCACCACCAGGTACAAGAAAAGTTATCTTTCAACATTTAGGCTCTTGAACAAAAGACAATAACTAAGAAAGGAGGAAGGCAGCAGAAAAGAAACTATAAACAAGTTAGCTTGAACTCAGTGGTTGGGAAGATGTTGGAGTCAATTGTTAATTGGAGTTAACAATTCCAATTGATGGAGTTCTTGGTGACACAGGACAAGATAGGACTAAGTCAGCATAAGTTCCTTGAGGGAAAATCTTGCCTGACAAACCTGTTGGAATTTTGTAAGGAGAATACACATAGGATAGATAAAGGCGATGCAGTGGATGTTGTATATTTGGACTTTCAGAAGGCATTTGACAAGGTGCTACACATGAGTCTGCTTACCAAGTTAAAAGCCCATGGTATTATAGGAAAATTACTGGCATGGTTACAGCATTGGCTGATTGGTGGAAGGCAATGAGTGGGAATAAAAGGATTGTTTTCTGCTTGGCTGCCAATGACTAGTGGTGTTTGGCAGGGGTCAGTGTTAAGACTGTTTCTTTTTATGCTGTATATCAATGATTTAGATGATGGAACAGATGACTTTGTTGCCAAGTTTGCAGATAATACGAAGATTGGTGGAGGGGCAGGTAGTGTTGAGGAAACAGGCAGGCTGCAGAAGGACTTAGACAGATTAGGAGGATGGGCAAGAAAACGGTGAATGAAATATAATGTTGGAAAATGCATGGTCATGCACTTTGGTAGTACAAAAAATGTACAGACTAGCTTCTAAACGGGGAGAAAATCAAAAAATCTGAGATGCAAAGGGACTTGGGAGTCCTTGTGCAGAACAACCTAAAGATTAACTTGCAGGCAAATGGAGTGTTAGGGGCCTAGAGTACAAGAACAGGGATGTGATGCTGAGGCTTTATAAAGCACTGGTGAGGCCTCACTTTGAGTATTGTGAACAGTTCTGGGCCCCTCATCTTAGAAAACGTGCTGGCATTGGAGAGGGTCCAGAGGAGGTTCACAAGGATGATTCCAGGAATTAAAGAGTTAACATATAAGGAACGTTTGATAGTTCTGGGTCTGTACTCACTGGAATTTAGAAGAATGATGGAGGATCTCAATGAAACCTTTTGAATGTTGAAACACCCAAGAAAGGATGTTTAACATGATGGGGGATTCTAGGACAAGTGGGCACAGCCTCAGGATAGAGGGATATCCATTTAAATGTAGAGAAATTTCTTTATCCAGAGGGTGGTGAATTTGTGGAATTTATTACCCCAGGCAGCTGTAGAGGACAGGTCATTGGGTGTAATTAAGGCAGAGCTTGATAGGTTCTTGATTGGCTAAGGCATCAAAGGTTAAGGGGAGAAGGCCAGGGAGTGGGGCTGAGGAGGGGGGAAAACAGGATCAGCCATGATTGAATGGTGGAGCAGACTCAATGGGCCAAATGGCCTAGTTCTGCTCTTATGTCTTATGGTCTAACTACACTCATCTCTTGCGATGTTCCCACAATAAATGATCTCACTGTAAGGACTCCTTATCTTGTTATTTCATGCTCTTGTTATTTATTGCTGTTTATTTATATTTGTACTTGCAGAGTTTTTTGTCTTCTACAGTAATGCTGTACTTGACATTTCATCGATCCTGTTTACAGTTACTAATCCATAGATTTGCTGAGTAAAAAGCTCAGGATTGTATGTGTTGACATATTTAAAGTTTGATAATAAAGTTTACTTTGAACTTTAAACTTTGATTGTTGGACAAACCCTTCTAATTAAAAACCCCATTTCCAGAAAAGTTGGGATATTTTCCAAAATGCAATAAAAACAAAAATCTGTGATATGTTAATTCACGTGAACCCTTATTTAACTGACAAAAGTACAAAGAAAAGATTTTCAAACAACACACACAAAATGCTGGTGGAACACAGCAGGCCAGGCAGCATCTATAAGGAGAAAAGATTTTCAATAGTTTTACTGACCAACTTAATTGTATTTTGTAAATATGCACAAATTTAGAATTTGATGGTTGCAACACATTCAACAAAAGTTGGGACAGAGTTAAAATAAGATTGAAAAGTGATATTCAAGTGAATATTCACAGAATATTCAAGTAACACTGGTTTGGAAGACTCCACATTAAGCAGGCTAATTGGTAGCAGGTGAGGTATCATGACTGGGTATAAAAGTAGCGTCCATCAAAGGCTCAGTCTTTGCAAGCAAGGATGGGTTGTAGCTCACCCCTTTGTGCCAAAATTCGTGAGAGAATTGTTAGTCAGTTCAAAAGGAACATTTCCCAATGCAAGATTGCAGAGAATTTAGGTCTTTTAACATCTACAGTACATAATATTGTGAAAGAGAATTCAGAGACATCTCAGTGCGTAAAGGGCAAGGTCGGAAACCACTGTTGAATGCGCGTGATCTTCAAGCCCTCAGGCGGCACTGCCTAAGAAACCATCATGCTACTGTGACAATTATAGCCACCTGGGCTCAGGAGTACTTCGGAAAACCATTGTCACTTAACACAGTCTATCGCTACATCCAGAAATACTACTTGAAACTGTATTACGCAAGGAGGAAGCCATGCATCAACTCTATGCAGAAACGCCGGCAAGTTCTTTGGGCCCGAGCTCATCTCAGATGGACCGAAAGACTGGAACCGTGTGCTGTGGTCAGATGAGTCCACATTTCAGCAAGTTTTCGGGAAAAACGGGCATCAAGTTCTCCGTGCCAAAGATGAAAATGACCATCCTGATTGTTATCAGTGAAAGGTGCAAAAGCCATCATCTGTGATGGTATGGGGGTGCATCAGTGCCCACGGCATGGGTGAGTTGCATGTATGTGAAGGTACTGTTGACTCTATTAGGATTTTAGAGAGACATATGTTGCCATCAAGGCGATGTCTCTTCCCAGGACGTCCATGCTTATTTCAGCAGGACAATGCCAGACCACATTCTGCACGGGCTACAACAGCGTGGCTTTGTAGACACAGAGTGCGTGTGCTTGACTGGCCTGCTGCCAGTCCAGATCTATCTCCTATTGAAAATGTATGGCACATCATCAAGAGGAGAATCGGACAATGGAGACCACGGACTGTTGAGCGGCTGAAGTCTTATATCAAGCAAGAATGGACAAAATTTCCAATTGCAAATCTACTACAATTAGTATCCTCAGTTCTAAAATGATTAAAAAGTGTTATTAAAAGGAAAGGTGATGTAACACGATGGTAAACATGCCTCTGTCCCAACTTTTGTTGAGTGTGTTGCAGCCATCAAATTCTAAATTTGTGTATATTTACAAAATACAATTAAGTTGGTCAGTAAAACTATTGAAAATCTTTTCTTTGTACTTTTGTCAGTTAAATAAAAGTTCACGTGAATTAACATATCACAGATTTTTGTTTTTATTGCATTTTGGAAAATATCCCAACTTTTCTGGAAATGGGGTTTGTAGTTACACGCTGTTACTTAGCGTAGTTCAAATGGGCCAACCTAACCTGCCGGGTCCTTGGCAACTTAAGTCACCCCATTTATCAAATCTCTGTTCTCTCCAAGAAAAAAAAAGGAATTGGGGGTCTTCATGTTCTGCTGCCCTTTAATTCCATAAGGCACAGGAGCAGAATTAGGCCATTTTCCCATGCTCTCCGCTGATAACTCCAGCAAACTTTCTTCAGGTATAGTTTGCATGATAGTTCCCTCCTCACTCGGATCTACAGTCTCAAGTACCTCCAAATTTTCCAAACCAGTATTGTCTCTACATTATTCTCATTCGCCATTACGAATGAGAATTTGATTATCTGGTCTTTCGATCTTTCCAATGCCTGTCTTTCAGCACATTTAAAACCACAATTATATTTCCTATTTCCCAGTTTGGACAAAGCGCATTCAGCCTGAAATTTTCTTCCTGGTTGACCTGTTGTGCGTTTAAGTAATCTGTATTAATTTCAGATTTACAGCATTTGTAGGTTTTATTATTTTTATTTCAAGAAGTATTTTTAGTATTTTAATTATAGCTTTTCTAAAAAATAACTACAAAGCAAATAACAAAAATGCAAAAGTCTGCAGATGCTGGAAAACCAGAGCAAAACACACAAAATGCTGGAGGAGCTCAGCAGGCCAGGCAGCGTCTATGGAAAAAAGTAAACATCAATGTTTTGGGCCAAGACCTTTCTTCAGGACTTGAAGTCCTATAAAGTAAATAATTTGCTTTTCAAAATTAGTAATTGACTTCCATTCAACTTAATAAAGTAAGGAGGAGCTTTGGCTGACATTTGAAACTACTTTGTAAGCTGAGGCTTTTCTAGAAAAATGGGCAATGGAAAATCTCTGGCAAATTGTGATTAATAGAAGGCTACAGAGCACAAAATGAAAGGGTGGAACTGCAAACTTCACAATATTACGAAGTGCTAGAATAATTTTGACTCTTCCAACAACTTTTTTTTTGCCTTTTCCATTGTTCTTAAATGTTGTTATGTGGTAGCAGTACATTAAAATACATAATAACAAAAACTGTAAATTACACTATGAAGTATCCATTCTTTCATTATGTGCTGTGTTGTATACAGGTCTGCATCACTTAACATCCACGATACGTTCTGTGAAACTGGACGTTATGTGATTTGGACGTTGTGCGAACCCCATATTTTATACTTTGCCTCTTGCTGCTGCTGTCACTAGGAGTGGTTTTGCTGCGTTTGGAAGCCATGATGCACTTTACGGTAATATTTTCGGAAGAAAATTAAATAGAGAGATAACGCTACTACACTTGAGATGCGTGATACACGAGATAGGTTACGTCCGATTGGGACTATGGACGTATATGCGATCGGATGTTGTCCGAATGGACGTTAAGTGGCGAACACCTGTAACATGTGCATTCGTAGTCTTTCCATGACCGTGATTGTTCTTAGCAAATTTCTCTGCAGATGTGGTTTGTCATTGCCGCCTTCTGGGCAGTGTCTTTACACGACATGTGACCCGAACCATTTTTAGTACTCTTCAGAGATTGTCTGTCTGGTCACAAAAAAACTGGTCACATAACCAGGACTTGTGATGTGCACCAGCTGCTCATACAATCATCCACCACCTGCTCCCATGGCTTGTCATCCCCGGATCAGAGGGGAGGGGGGAGGCTCAGCAGGTGCTACACCTTGCCCAAGGGTAACCTGCAGGCTAGTAGAGGGAAGGAGGACCTTACACCTCATGGGTTCAACGTCCATTCAGCAATCGGATGACAGTGGGGAAGAAGCTGCTCCTGTACCTCCTCCCTGACAGTAACAATGAGAAGAGGGCATATCCTGGATGGTGGGGTCCTTAATAATTGATGCCGCCTTTTTGAGGCATCGCTCCTTGAAGATAACCTGGATGCCGGGGAGGCTAATGCCCACGATGGAGCGGACTGAGTTTACAACTTATTGCAGCTTATTTTGATCCTGTGCAGTCCCAGTCTCCCCCCTCCCACCCCCCAATACCAGCGGGTGTTGCAGCCAGTTAGAATACGCTCTGCAGTACATCTGTAGAAATTTGCAAGTGTCTTTGCTGTCATACCAAATCTCCTCAAGTTCCTAAAGAAATAAAGCTGCTGTCATAGGAAATCTGTTATAAAACAATCACACACATGCACAGGACACTGAAGACACTAACTTTGCAGATGACTCTGATAACCCAAGCACAATAACCAATTCTGAATATTTTCAAATAAATGCATCATTGTATTAAAATTTGATTATTTAATTCATATAGGATATACCTAAGCATTGTTTATAAAAGCCTATAGAAACGAAACAGACATTTTGGCCAAGCAATCAGTTTTCATTTATACTCCAAGCAAGGCTTACATTTTTTAACATCATTACTCTTTATGGGATATTGTCAAAACTGTCAAGGCCAGCACCCGTTATCCATTCCTATTTGCCATTGAAAGAGTTTTGGTCAGCTTCCCTCTCAAGCTTCTGTAGGTCATATGGTGAATACATTGAATTCAAGATTGTTTAATGTCATTTCTAGTACAGAAGTATAAAAGATAATAAAATAATTGTTATTCCAGATCCAATACAGCACAAAAAACACAATAAGATAAAGAAAACAATATTAAAAAACACAATAAATATCAATACTTAAGATGGCTTATGCACATAGATTGATTGTATGTCTATAAAGAGATGCTAGGCACAAGGGTGTCTACAGATATGCTAAGAGCAAAAGGATTGCAGGGGACAAAATTGAAAGATATCGGAAGATCAGAACTGACAGATCAGAATGATAATCTATGAGTGGAACCAAAAGAGATGAGTGAGATCTTAAATTAATTTTTTGTATCTGTATTTACTTGGGAGATAGACACAGAATCTATAGAACTGCCGCAAAGTAGCAGTGAGGTCATATAGGTTACAGAGGAGGAGGTGCTTGCTGACTTGAGGCAAATTAGAGTGGTTGAATCCCCAGGGCCTGACACAGGGTTCTCTCAGACCCTGTGGGAGACGAGTGCAGAAACGCAGTTCTGTGGCTAAGCACATTGAATGTTTTAGTGCATTCATCAATATGCTTAATACTGGGCAGGACTTAGAACCAACAATAATATATTTGCAAGTCAATAGAGAGTGGTGTGGTTCATGAAAATAATTTTGGGATTGAAAAGCTTGTCATTATAAAGAGCGTTTGATGGCTGTGGGCCTATACTCACTGGAATTCAGAAGAATGAGGGGTGACCTCATTGAAACCGATCGAATGTTGAAAGGCCAAGATAGAGTGGATCTGAGAGGATGCTGAGTCTAAGACCAGAGAACACAGCCTCAGAATAAGGACAAGGCAGGAACCGGGTATTGATAGTAGATGATCAGCCATGATCTCAAACTGGCGGTGCAGGCTCGAAGGGCTGAATGGTCTACTTCTGCACCTATTGTCTATTGTCTAATAAAGGCAGGAGATTGGAGCTGAGAGTGTAATGGATCAGCCATGATGCACTGGCAGAGCAGACTCGATGGCCCATCTCTGCTCCTATATATTCTGATCTAAAATCTTGTGGACATAGATTTATGTAGCATGGAAACAAGCCCTTTAGCCAAGCCAGTTCAGGCCAACCTTCAACTATCCAGTAAAACTTATCGAATACTGGTCCTTCCTCCCATTTTCTATTCTCCACAAATTCCCACCAACTTTTCAGATTTTACATTCTCCTATACAGCAGGGTCAATTCATTATGGCCAATTAACCTATCAGCTCACAGGTCTTTGTGATGTGGAGGTAAACAGAGCACCCAGAGTGTTCACGTGTTCACAGGGAGAACATACAAAATCTACAGAGATAGCACTTGAGGTCAGGGTTGAACTCTGGCCTTGGGTACTGCAAGGCAGCAACTGTACGAGCTGTGAGCCACACTATGTGATGTCAGGGTGTCCTTGTTCTCTTTAGTGTTACTCATTTTGGGCACTGGTGTTTTTAAAAAAATGTCCTGGTAGGTGGTGTCAGCCCATTTTGTGGATGTAGCGTGCTGTAACCAGGGTACAAAGGCAACAGAGCTACATGAGTGAATGTTTGGTATGTTCATATGATGGCAATCAAATGGATTGGAATCTTTAGCAGTCTATCAAGTTCAGTGAGTGATGGAACTACACTCCATCATAATACTGACATATTGGAAATGGTGCAAATACTCTGGGGAATCAGAAAGTGAATCAATTAATGAGGGGACTTGGGAGTTCTTGTGCAAGATACCCTAAAGGTTAACCTCCAGGTTCAGTCGGTTGTGAAGAAGGCAAATGCAATGTTGGCATTCATTTCTAGAGGTATAGAATATAAAAGCAGGGATATGATGTTGAGACCACACTTGGAGTATTGTGTGCAGTTTTGGGCTCCTTATTTAGGAAAGGACATACTGACATTGGAGAGGGTTCAGTGAAGATTCACAAGAATGATTCCAGGAATGAAAGGGTTACCGTATGAGGAACATCTGGCAGCTCTTAGGCTGTATTCCCTGGAGTTCAGGAGAATGAGGGGAGATCTCATAGAAATATTCTGAATGTTAAAAGGCCTGAACAGATTAGATATGGCAAAGTTATTTCCCATGGCAGGGGATTCTAGGATAAGAGGGCATGACTTCAGGATAGAAGGATGTCCATTTAGAACTGAGATGCGGCGAAATTCTTTAGAAACATAGAACATTACAGCACAGAAACAGGCCTTTTGGCCCTTCTTGGCTGTGCCGAACCATTTTTCTGCCTAGTCCCACTGACCTGCACCTGGACCATATCCCTCCAAACCCCTCTCATCCATGTACCTGTCCAAGTTTTTCTTAATTGTTAAAAGTGAGCCCGCATTTACCACTTCATCTGGCAGCTCATTCCACACTCCCACCACTCTCTGTGTGAAGAAGCCCTCCCTAATATTCCCTTTAAACTTTTCCCCCTTCACCCTTAACCCATGTCCTCTGGTCTTTTTCTCCCCTAGCCTCAGTGGAAAAAGCCTGCTTGCATTCACTCTATCTATACCCATCATAATTTTATACACCTCTATCAAATCACCCCTCATTCTCCTACACTCCAGGGAATAAAGTCCTAACCTATTCAACCTTTCTCTGTAACTCAGTTTCTCAAGTCCCAGCAACATCCTTGTAAACCTTCTCTGCACTCTTTCAACCTTATTAATATCCTTCCTGTAATTCGGTGACCAAATCTGCACACAATACTCCAAATTCAGCCTCGCCACTGTCTTATAAAACCTCACCATAACATTCCAACTCTTATAATCAATACTTTGATTTATAAAGTCTAATATAACAAAAGTTCTCTTTGTCATCTACCTGTCTTTGGTGTCTTTGTGATGCCACTTTTAGGGAATTTTGGATCTGTATTCCCAAATCCCTCTGTTCTACTGCACTCCTCAGTGCCCTACCATTTACCTTGTATGTTCTACCTTCGTTTGACCTTCCAAAGTGCAATATCTCACACTTGCCTGTATTAAACTCCATCTGCCTTTTCTCAGCCCATTTTTCCAACTGGTCCAAATCCCTCTGCAAGGTTTGAAAAGTTCCTCTCTGTCCACTACACCTCCAATCTTTGTATCATCAGCCAATTTACTTACCCAATTTACCACATTATCATCCAGATCATTGATATAGATGACAAATAACAATGGACCCAGCACTGATCCCTGTGGCACACCACTAGTCACAGGCCTCCACTCAGAGTAGCAATCCTCCACTCTCTGACTTCTCCCATTGAGCCAATGTCTAATCCAATTTATTACCTCACCATGTATACCTAGTGACTGAATCTTCCTAACTTAGTCAGAGGGTGGTAAATCTGTGGAATTTGTTGCCATGAGCGGCTGTGGAGGCCAAGTCATTGGGTGTATTTAAGGCAGAAATTCTTGATTAACCAGAGCATCAAAGGGTATGAAGTGAAGGCAGGGGAGTGGGGATGACTGGAAGAATTAGATCAGCCCATGATTGAATGGTGGAGCAGACTTGATGGGCTGAATGGCCTACTTCTGCTCCTGTATCTTATGGTCTTATGAAGCTTCCTCAAACCTAACTCTTAAAATTAGCTTTTAAATTGTGTGAAGTATCTTCCAGAAAGTTCTGGAGCAAAAAGCAAACCGTTGCAGGGTCTTGCTCAAAAGATTGCCTCCCAAGATGCTGCCTGACCCGCTAAGTTCCAGCAGTTTGCTCTTTGCTCCAGAACTTTCTGGAAGATAGTTCACGGAGGAGATTCCAGCATCGTACTCTCTTGTGTTTCTACAAAGTTGTGGTTGATATTTTCCACTGACTATTAAATTAGTTTGCTATTCATTTGTACATTCATTTTATGGATTTCTTAAGGTTGTGATGGCCAGGGGAGGTAATGTGGACAAGCTCCTATTAAATACTCCCAACAGCATCGATATCAAATAGCCTCTAACAACCAAGACCAACTCCTAACCTTCACGTGTGGCTTAACTACTAAGCCTGGCAGAACAATTTTTTCCGATAGGAGAAGGGCTAAGGTGGGTTACTCCTGATTTAAAACCAGTCACCTTGAGCCGATGGGGCTCATCAGCGATGGTTGGCAACTCATCTAGGAGAAGGAAAACTTCAATCTCAAAGCTCTGCTGCCTTGCACCTATACCCACACATGGGGAAGGTTTCAGGTGTCAACCCCAAGGGAAAATCCAGACCTGGAGTCATTAAGGCAGTCCTATGTTGAGTTCAACACGGACTGGCAACTCCTACAATGCCACTGGTGCCAAACTGTATTGGTCACTGCCATTCCATTGAATCCATCAGCTGTGCGGAGACTGGGAGCCTGCTCTCCATATTGTACTGCCCTGGCTTGGGTACTGGCTGCATATCATGTAGAAGCCGGGACACAACATCCGTGTTGACCCTGACTAACAGAAAGGCACTTATTTATACAATTCTAGATGATGATTTGTAAGAATTACAGTAAAATCACTGAGGGAAAAGAAATATTCCAGAACCTCTGTGAAGTTCAATAAAAGAAAAACAAATATTTTAATAATATTTGTTCGATTGCAGATATTATCTGAAGTAAGGCTTGAATGTAAGTTTAGGATGCAGGTTTACTCATAATTTTAATAATTTGTGTACTTTTGCAGGTTCATTGCCAAACCATGTGCTTTAAGCCTCAAAATCCAAGCGAATGGGCCTCAGAAAGCTCAGCCGAATGCAATCCTGGAAAAAGTCTTCACTGCAATCACAAAGGCAAGCATTTACCAACCAAAGATGCAGAAAGTGCAGATCTGAGATTTGGTTTTTATAAATATTGAGCTTACACATTAACGTTCTTCCTTCTCGCTGTCCTCTTTCAGAGAATGGTTTAAATGTTTAAATGTTCTCGACAGCTGTAGTCAAAGTGGATTTATATAAGACAAGAACTAGAAAAAGACTTGATAAAAATGATGCTCCACCTCCCTATGTCACCACCTAAGATAACATCTGTAACGTTTTGTATCTTATCTCTTAGAACAGTTGTAATATCAAATTATTATATTCCTTCAGAAATATACGCTGAGCTTGCAAGGAACCTGCTATGATGTTAATAGTCATCATTATGTGCCATGTCAGATGACATGAGTGATTATGGTCTATGACCATGATTGTTCTTTGCAAATATTTCTACTGAAGTGTTTTGCCATTGACATCTTCTGGGCAATGTCTTTTCAAGATGGGTGACCCCAGCCATTATCAATACTCTTCCAGAGATTGTCTGCCTGGCATTTGTGGTCACATAACCAGAACTTTGATACATACCAGCTGCTCATATGACCATCCACCACCTTCTCCCTTGGTGCCACATGACCAGGTCCAGTGAACTAAGCAGGGGCTACACCTTGCCCAAAGGTGACCTGCAGGCTAGCGGAAGGAAGAAGTGCCGTACGCCTCCTCGGTAGAGGCGCATTTCCACCCTGCCACCTGGGGAAATTAATAGTAATTAGACAAATCCCTGAACCAGTCTGTCAAAGTGATTAATTACGTTTGAAACCTGTTAGTGGAGAATGTTCAATATCTATACTTTGTCCTGGTAGACTTCACAAGTACATATTTACAAATATGGAATCCACAAGGGATTGAAATTGCTATTATCGGGGCAGGTGGTACGATAAAGGTTAGGACAGTGCTTTACAGTACATGTCGCTTGGGTTCAATTCCTACCGCTGCTATCTGTAAGGAGTTTGTATGTTCTGCCCGTGTGATCATGTGTGTTTCCTCCACGTGCTCCAGTTTCACCCCACAGTCCAAAGACATACCAGCTGGTCAATCAATTGGTTATTATACATAAATCAGGGGATCGCTGGGTGGCACAGCTTGAAGGGCTGGAGTGACCTACTCCATAAATTTTGTTTTAACATCAGTATGTGAGTACCAAACTTCATTTAGAAATTTCTAGAAGCTTGGATGTATTTGGGAGTGATATGAATAATGCACAATTGAGGAGCTCATTAGAAATCATCAGCATGAATTCTGCCTGGCGCATTGTAACTAAATCTAGCAATGAAGTAATTTTATTTTGCGAGAAACGGAGGGAAAGTCAGAAAGCGTGAACACATCCTATCAAGGCATCGTGAAATACTCTCTACAAAGTCGTGAAAAAAAAATGATGAAGCAGGTGCAGAAGATCATCGCGCAGAATCTCATTTCGAGGTCATTCAACAGGTGAGGATGGAGGGTGTCTAAAATAAATTTTATTCTTCATAAGTTTATTTGGCTCTCAAATATTCCTGCATACTTTCTGTCATCAAGACACATTTCATTCAGCTAATCCTCAGTAAAAAAAAAAGTCTGCTTCTGCTAAAATAAATGGTAAACATTTTTAAATTGTTCACTTGTATTTTTATATTTCCCCTAACAGCAAGAGGAGCACAGATGGGAAGAAGGAATAAACAGACCTAATCTTACGCCTTTTAAGATATTCATCAGCTGCAAAGATGTGCATGGCAAAAATGGTGCAAGAGCTGATACACTGAAAATTCACCTGGTTTGTACGATTATAAATACACACCTTCCTATTGCGAATATACAGTAATTCAATAGGCCAGAAAGAGCAACGATGCAGAAAATTGTGTAATATTTCTGTATTAAAAAAACTTCTAACGAAGTATTCCATTTATTTTAGGCATGCTTCGCTGCGAGAGCCGCAACCTAGATTTCTCCAGCAATAGTTCACAGCACTGTACATCATCACCACTTAAAGCAGACCCCAATACCGAGACAGGTATGGTGGAGGATTTTACTGATTTGGAGGTGGAAACACTCTATAGATCACTCCCCCTGCTGTGATCGGGGCAGGAAGCGGTGACTCAACGGCAGCTGCAGAATGGAGGTTCAGCGCCATCAAAAGCCCCTTCGCAAGGTTGGGGCAAGTAAATGAAAGATGCTTCTTAGACGTGGTGGCTCCATTTTTTTTTGTAACGGTTTTCTCTCGTGCACTGTCTCACAGATTCCTCCACTCTTCTGAAATTTATCCCAAAAGTCAGAGAACTTGTGCACTGTAGTGGCATAGCATCAGAGGCAGAAGCTGAGGAAGTTTTGTGCGTTGAGGGAAATGGGAGCATTTCTCAGGAGTGCTCTCTGTGACCATGCTGTGCTCCACACACCATGATGTAGCAGCAGGCGGTTTCAACAAGCTTGGAGGTTTCCAGACTTGATCAGGCACGCACTACGAGCAGACTTGCAAAGCAAGAGCGCTCTCATTTATCATTGGCTGTCCTTCTGCAGCAGCCTCCGATAAGAGCCATTGCTGTCGCCCGCGGAAGAAGCATTGTGAGCACAGGCAGGATCATGTCGATCATCCACATGTCAAGATAAGCCAGCAGCTGAATGATAAGCAAAGTGTCACAGGAAGCTGTCACAACTACCACTTCCTACAGTATATCAGATGAGAGTCGGGAGAGTTATCACACCAAGAAGCACTAGTTCATGTCGATTTCTACTGATGCTATATGAAATAGATGTTGCTTTTTGCATTAATTAGTTCCTTTCTGAATTAGCAGTTATTTAATTGGATCAAGACTGGGTTAAAATGTTAACCCAAATCTGTGGAATTTGTTGCCATGAGCAGCTGTGGAGGCTAAGTCATTGGGTGTATTTAAGGCAGAGATAGATAGGTTCTTTGATTAACCAAGCCTTCAAAGGGTATGGGGTGAAGGCAGGGGAGTGGCGATGACTGGAAGAATTGGATCAGCCCATGATTGAATGGTGGAGCGGACTTAATGGGCCAAACGGCCTACTTCTGTTCCTATATCTTATGGTCTGATGATCTTATTTCTGCTCCCCTATCTACAGCCATCCAAAATAATGTTCCAAATTGAAATCCTGTTAACTGTAGGATTCAAAAAACTATAGTGGTATTAGAAACTGCACCTGCTTACTCTACACTAAAAGGAGTAGCACAGTAGTGTAGTGGTTAGCGCAACACTTTACAGTACAGGCAATCCAAGTTCAATTCCCACCACTGCCTGTAAGGAGTTTGTACGTTCTTCCTGTGATCGCATGGGTTTCCTCTGGGTGCTGCAGTTTCGAAGACGTACCGGTTGGTTGGTTTATTGGTTATTGAAAATTGTCGTGTGAGTAGACTCAGATTATATCGGGGCATTGCTGGGCAGTGTGGCTTGGAGAGCCAGAAGTGCCTGTTCCACACTGTATCTCGATAAATTGAGTAAATGGATTGTAATGCAGATGTTGTTCAGTGAAAACTTTAGCTGGAAGATTTCATCCACACCAAAAGAAACTCTTTGAGGATTGTGCTCCATGATGTGGGGAAGCCAAAAGCCCAAGCTAATCCATTACCATGAAACATATTACGTTTAAGCCGAAGCCAAATGGAACAAAATTGTCGCATGCTGCTGTGCAGAGGGACCTGGGAGAGGCTGTGCATGAATCACAAAAGATTGGTTTGCAGGTTCAGCAGACTATCAAGAAGGCAAATGGAATGTTGGTCTTCATTGCTAGAGGGATTGGATTTAAGAACAGGGAGGTTATGCTGCAACTGTACAGGATACTGGTGAGGCCACACCTGGGGTACTGTGTGCAGTTCTGGTCTCCTTTCCTCAGGAAGGACATACCGGCTTTGGAGGTGGTGCAGAGGAGGTTCACCAGGTCGATTCCAGAGACGAGGGGGTTAGACTATGAGGAGAAATTGAGTCGCATGGGACTGTAATCACTGGAATTCAGAAGAATGAGAGGAGATCTTATAGAAATATATAAAATTATGAAAGGGATAGATAAGATAGAGGCAGGAATCTAGAGCTTGAGGACATAGCCTCAAGATTCGAGGTAGTAAATTTAGGATGGAGACATGAGTTGAGACTTAGGGGGCAAAAGTTTAAGGGTAACATGAGGGGGAATTTCTTTACTCAGAGAGTGGTAGCTGTGTGGAATGAGCTTCCAGTAGAAGTGGTAGAGGCAGGTTGGATATTGTCATTTAAAGCAAAATTGGATAGGTATATGGACAGGAAAGGAATGGAGGGTTATGGGCTGAGTGCGGGTCAGTGGGATTAGGTGAGAGTAAGTGTTCAGCACGGACTAGAAGGGCTGAGATGGCCTGTTTCCGTGCTGTAATTGTTATATGGTTAAATGGTTACAATGAGCTCTTAGCTTGGTAAGCAGCCTCATGTGTAGCTGATGCACCATCAATAACTCACTCTGAGACGTAAAAGCGAGGTATCGGCTTTTATTGACTGGAAGAAGGAACAAGCAGTGAGTGACCACCATACTACATCCTGGAGACTGAGAGGCCGGGCTCAGACCTCCATCACCTTTATACCGGGGTCTGTGGGAGGAGCCACAGGAGCAGTCATCAGGGGGTGTGTCCAGACAGGTATATGTAGTTCACCACAGTAGCACCTTGTCAAAGGCCTTCTGAAAGTCCAAATATACAATATCCTCTGCATCCCTTTGTCTATCCTACTTGTAATCTCCTCAAAAAATTCCAACAGGTTTGTCAGGCAGGATTTTCCCTGAAGGAAACCATGCTGACTTTTTGTGTGTTGCGTTGTGCGTCACCAAGTACTCCGTCACCTCATCCTTAACGATTGACTCCAACAACTTCCCAACTACTGAGGTCAGGGTAACTGGTCTATAGTTTCATTTCTGCTGCCTTCCTCTCTTCTTAAAGAATGGAGTGACATTTTCAATTTTCCAATCCTCCAGCACCATGCCAGAGTCCAATGATTTTTGAAAGATCATTTCTAATATCACTAAAATCTCTAACACTACCTCTTTCAGTACCCTAGTGTGCAGTTCATCTGGTCCGGGTGACTTATGTACCTTTAGGTCTTTCAGCTTTTTGAGCACCTTCTCTCTTGTAACAGTAACTGCATTCACTTCTCTTCCTTCACACACTTCCTCCACAGTGAAGACTGACGTTTAGTTTGTCAGCCATCTTCTTGTCCCCTGTTATTATTTCTCCTGCCTCACATTCCAGAGGTCCTATATCCACTCTTATTTCTCTTTTATTTTTAACGTATTTGAAAAAACTTTTGTATTATTTGCTAGCTTGCTTTCATGTTTCATCTTTTCCGTTCTAATTATTTTTTTAGTTGCCCTCTGTAGGTTTTTAAAAACTTCCCAATCTTCTATCTTCCCATTAATTTTTGCTTTGTTGTATGCTCTTTCTTTGCCTTTACAATTGCTTTGACATCCCTTGTCAGCCGCGGTTGTAATATTTTACCATTTGAGTATTTCTTTATTTTTGGAATACGCATGTCCTGCACCTTCCTCATTTTTCTCAGAAACTCACACCATTGCTGCTCTGCTGACATCCCTGCCAGCATCTCCTTCCAATTAACTTTGGCCAACTCCTCTCTCATACCACTGTAATTTCCCTCACTCCACTGAAATACTGCTACATCAGACTTTACTTTCTCCCTATCAAATGTCAAGTTGAACACAATCATATTTACCTTAAGCTCGCTTATCGCGTTCAGCTCGTTACATAACACCCAATCCAGTATAGCTGATGCCCTAGTAGGCTCAATGACAAACTGCTCTAAAAAGCCATCTCTTAGGCATTCAACAACCTCACTCTCTCGAGATCCATTACCAACCTGATTTTCCCAATCGACCTGCATGTTTAAAATTTCCCATGACTACCATGACATTGCCCTTTTCATTTGCTTCTTCTGTTTCCTGTTGTAACCTGTGGTCCACATCCCAGCCACTGTTGGGAGGCCTTGTACAACTGCCATCAACGTCATTTTACCCTTACGTTTTCTTAACTCAACCTACAAGGATTCAACATCTTCAGATCCTGTGTCACATCTTTCTACTGATTTGATGCCATTCTTTACCAGTAGAGCCACACCGCCCCCTCTGCCTATCTTCCTATCCTTCTGATGTAAATGTAACCTTGGACACTCAGCTTCCAACTACAACCATCCTTCAGCCACAATTCAGTGATGGCCACAACATCATACCTGGCAATCTGTAACATTGCAACAAGATCATCCACCTTATTTCTTATACTACACACATTTAGATACAACAGATTGAGTACTGTATTTGCTATCCTTCCTGATTCTGCATCCCTAATGATTTGATTCTCAGACTGCTGGCTGCAACTAAGTACCAACACCTGTCTGCCCTTCCTGACAGTCTGACTGCATGCTATCTTTATTTTTTTACCATCTGTCCTATCCTGAGTCCCTTCACTCCAGTTCCCACCCCCCTGCCAAATTAGTTTAAACACTCCCCAACATCTCTAACAAATGTGCCCATGAGAATATACAGTAGGCAAGGCTGTTTCTGTGATACAGCTGGCTGAGTCTCTAACCTTCTGCAACTCCTTCAGTCCTGTGCATTGGAGCCTTCAGACCAGGCTGTGATGCAACCAGTCACAATGTTCTCCATCAGTAAAACTTTACAAATTTACCAAATCTCTGCAGACACCTAATGAAGAAGAGCCACTAGCATGTATTCTTGGTGATTGTACAAAATAAGGACTCAGAGATATTGACAACAAGAACGTGAAACTGCACATCCTTTCCAACATTGACCCCCCCCCCCCCCCCCTATGAGTACTGGTGTATGATCTCCCAGCTTCCCCCTTCCCAAGGTCCACAATCAATCCCTTGGTCACCCTGATCTTGAGTGTGAGGTTTATGATGAGACACCACTCAAGCAACTGATCTACCTCACTCCCGTTCACCTCCTCATTGCCATCTGTGATTCTACCAATAACAATATTGTTATCAGTGAATTTATAGATGGTGGTTGAACTATGTCCATCCACCCAGTCATGAGTGTAGAGAGAGTGGAACAGTGGAATACCTGTCTGCCCTTCTGCTTACCGTCCTCACTGAAGCTCAACAATCACCGAAGTCAGCACTTCGACCTCAGGCCTGCCCTTCTCAATATGGCCACTCTGCTTGGCCTACCTGTAAAAAAAAAATACTCATTCTTACCTATACCCACTATTTTTAATGGTCTAAGTAACTTTTATCTAAATAAACATGTCATCCAAGAGGAGTTTGGTTTAAAAATTTGATAGTTTGTTGTCAATTTTTTATGCACGGTACCACATAGTCCATGATTTTCCAACCAGGTTCATGAATTTGAAGCATTAATGCACAAAGGAGCCCAGACTTGTACAGCACAAAGTGCATTTGGGATTGCTTCCATGAGACCATAAGACATAGGAGCAGAATTAGACCATTCAGCCCATCAAGTCTGGTCTGCCATTCCATCATGGCCGATTCATTCTCTCTCTGAATGCCATTCTCCTGCCTTCTCCATGTAACCTTTGATGTCTTCACTAATTAAGAACATATAAACCCTTGCTTTAAATATACACTGACTTGACCTCCACAGCTATCCATGGTAGTGGTCATGAATTTCAAAAATTCACCACACTCTGGCTGAAGAAGTCCTCCTCACCTCTGTTTTAGTGGGACATCCTTCAATTCTGAGGCTGTGCCCTCCGGTCCTAGATTCTTCAACTAGTGGAACCATCCTTTCCACGTCCACTCTTTCTAGACCATTCATTCACGTTTGAGTGTGTTCATATACCCTTTCCAAAGGAGGCCATCACTGCACTCATAGAGAAATTGTCTAAGCAGTGGCAACTGAAAATGGAGCTGGTGTAGAGTTGACGAAATGTTGGGAAAATGGAGTTGCATGTTTTGATCTAGCTTGATGGGGTAGTATCAGGCTGGAGAGAAGTTCAATATTATCAGCACAAGTAATTGTCACAGTTTGTCATGACGGGAAGATGAGACTGTAAACCATGGCAACCTTGCTGTCCGCCTTTCAGCCTACGTGTCGTGGGTAACCTTTGTTAACACACTTCAGCACAAAGCAGCAGTTCATTGATTTTTATTTCAACCTTGTGGTGAAGTACTGAATGTTTCAAGCAACTTGAAATAAATTCCTCACAATCTCTCTGTATTTTGGTGATCATTTCAAATGGCTGTCTTCTTTAATAACTCATCTACCAGGAGAAATTGTTCTTTACAAAGCCCTTTTTGATTTTAAAGTCTTTGATTGAAGCTGCTCCTTTGCTCCAGTTGAAGTGGATCTAACACTGATGGTTTGATTTATTAGGGAAGTGCTTGTGCTGAGCACGATCAAGCAAGCAAGAAGGCAAGGCTATTTCTGGACACCTTCTCTATTTGAACAAGTCTTTCACTTTAATTCCTCATTTTGACATCTATTCATGTCGCTAATTTGTTTTTCTGGTTTGTTCGGTTTTTTACTCACTTTGTTCTGGGTCGACCTGGTAGATCAACCCAGAAATCACAAAAATTCTGTGTTTTGGGTGGGTCTCCCTTCTATATTAGAAGGGAGACATGATTATTGTAGGAGCCTTGTGTCTATCTTCTGTCTGTTTTGCATTTTGTATTATGGGTTACGGTAATGTGTCACATTGTTTGGGATGTGGTAGAAGTAAATGAGTAGTCACGTATTCACGCTTTGTGTTAGTTGCATTAGAGACAGATTTAGTAGGAGACGTATATTTTTTGTTGACTGTTTATTACATTAATTCTGTTACTGCTAATTTTGATGGCTTGTCTTTGCTGGTTTCATAATAAAGGATTGAATGCACTTTTTATTGACTTGGAACTCAGTTATTTGGAAGCACGTCACACATTGTCCATTCCTCCACTCAGTCTGTCAGTGGTTTTGGTTTCTACAGTTATAAAGGAATATCTATCCATTGTCTGCACATTTGATACATCTGCAGGCTGTCAATTAGAAAACAAGTTAAAGGGTACAAATGGAACGTTACATTGAAGCCGAGGCAATTTTATTTCCACTGTTCTCTTTATTGCATGGGTTCCCAACCTGAACCCCCTCATTTAATGGCATTGGTCCATGGCATAAAAAAGATTGGGAACCCCTGCTCTGTTGAAATATACTGATTCTCCTAGCACTTATTTGTGTTCCAAATACTATTTTTGGACTGCAACTTGAGAAAACCTCTTGACTATTTACAAGATTTATTCAGGTTATCACACACGAAATGCTGGAGGAACTCAGCAGGTCAAAGATGATCTATGAAAAAGAATAGATAGTTGACATTTCAGGCTGAGGCCCTTCGTCAGGAATGAGAAGGAAGGGGGAAGAAGCCAGAATAAAATGCTGGGGGGAGGGTATGGAGACTAGCTGGATGGTGATTGGTGAAGCCAAGTGGGTAGGAAAGGTCATGGGCTGGAGAAGAAAAAATCTGATAGGAAAAGAGAGTGGACGATAGGAGAAAGGGATTCAAGTTGATTACTCTGATTATTTGAGATTAATTTGGAGTCGACGGTAAAATGAAATAAAATACTAATATATATTCAGCATGAAATATCCACATTTTGTGGTAAGTTTTCTATTTCTGTACCTGCAACTTAGGGCAAGAGTCAACTGAAGCTTTCTCAAAAAGGACAAATTTGGGTAAAATTATTAAGGTTATGTTATAGGAATTGAGGGGGAAATTAATCTTTCAGTGTTGTGCATAATAACCTGGCAGAATATGAACAGCTCCTCATTGTCACGTGTTGCAAACTGCTGGGCAGGTCAGCCAGAGCTGCCAGCAGTGTCTCACGATCTGGTTCATTCAGAGGCTAGGCCTTGGAGTTTCATCCGCTTCCTGCTCCTCAACAAGTTTCTCTACATCAGGGGTTCTCAACCTGGGGCCCATGGACACCTTGCTTAATGGTATTAGTCCAGGGAATAAAAAAAAGTTGGGAACCCCTGCTCTAAGTTTCCTCCCCTACACCCCATGTTAAATAAATCTATCCTGTTACTGCTGAGAGTGGGATTGAACACTCAATATCATTAAATTAAAGGCCTGTCTATGCAGAGGTTTGACAATATTAATGAATAGTATCAGAACACACTGAAGCCCAACTGGACGTCATTATGGAAATACAATCTAGTTTTGGCACATGTCTCTGCCTTCCAACTTCCACACCTACTAGTTGCAGAGCTAATCTATGGAAAATATTAGGGGTCCGATATGAAAACTTCTGACCTCTTACTGTGCCCTGGTCTCAACACTGAGCCAGGGCCTTACATTTATCATCTAAAAAATCCACTCATTAATTTGAAGGGGTCACCCTTTTTCTCTGAAATTGTGGAAGAAGGTAAGTAGTACATTTTGTTTATAATCTAATTATTCTTAATGTTTTATTCATTTATATGTTTAATGTGATTATAAACAAAAGTGTTATTTTTACTACTTAATATTTTAATTATATTTATTTTCTTTTTAGCAGTATACATGTGTACAGTTGAATGGCATAAACTGAACTTGAACTTGATTTCCAACAGGACAAATTCTGCAGATGCTGAAAATCTAAAGCAACACACACAAAATGCTGGAGGAACTCAGCAGGCCAGGCACTATCTATGGAAAAGAGTAAACTGTCACCGTTTTGGACCGAGAACCTTCTTCACGTCCTGCTGAGTTCCTCCAGAATTTTTTGTGTGTTAACTTTGAACCTTACTGTAAGTTTTATGGATTGTAAGAGGGTAAAAAAAAGCTTTTGAGCAGCACAACCTCTCAGAAGGGTCCATGGCTGGGGCCTCATTAAAAAAAAACAGACAAATTACTAAAGAAACTGCAAGGTTACTGCCCGGTGTGCCAAAGGCATGGAAACAAACAACTTTTTGGCATTATACCACGACCAAACATTTTGATTCAATCCTCAGTCATCATAATTGCTTCCTTCCCAAACAATACCATGCCTGCAGCCAGCAAAGATATAGCATAGACAATTAAAATTTTCAGTTCTGATGCACCCATCAATGTTTCAGAAAAAGAAGTGCAGCAAAGGAGCTGAATAGCATTGCGTAAAAAAAAATATTTTGTACATGACAGGAAGAGGCTAAGAGGTGCCCATTAGTAGCTCCTTTTAGCTCAAGGAAGTGAATGGGATTGAGAAAGCAGTTGCTTAGTGTGGGATGTTCAGGAAGACCACAAGGGTGTGGTGGAAATTGGTCTGGCCTTTGTTTAAAGAAGAGAGGACCTTGAGGTTAGTAAATCTACGTTTACACTGCCATATGCGGTACTTCTACATAAAACAAACTGTTTAAGGAACTCAACGTGTTGAGCAGCATCCACAGATGGAAATAATGATCAAAGTTTACACTTCAATGTAAATTTATTATCAAAATACATGTATGTCACCATATACTATAGTGGATACTATTGAGAGAGTGCAGAGGAGATTTACAAGGATGTTGCCTGGATTGGAGAGCATGCCTTATGAGAATAGGTTGAGTGAACTCGGCCTTTCCTCCTTGGAGTGATGGAGGATGAGAGGTGACCTGATAGAGGTATATAAGATGATAAATGGCATTGATCGTGTGGATAGCCAGAGGCTTTTTCCCAAGGCTGAAATGGCTAACATGAGGGGGCACGGTTTTAAGGTGCTTGGAAATAGATGCCGAGGGGATGTCAGGGGTAAGTTTTTCACACACAGGGTGGTGGGTGCGTGGAATGTACTGCTGGCGACAGTGGTGGAGGCGGATACAATAGGGTCTTTTAAGAACCTCTTAGATAGGTATAAGGAGCTTAGAAAAATAGAGGGCTATGCAGTAGAGAAATTCTAGGCAGTTTCTACATGGTCAGCACAACATTGTGGGCCGAAGGGCCTGTAATGCGCTGTAGATTTCTATCTTCTATGTTCTGTCTACAAACCTGAGATTCATTTTCTTGCAGGCATTCTCAATAAATCCATAGAATACTAAACATTGAAGAATCAGTGAAAGACTGCACCAACTTGGGCATTCAACCAGAGTGCAGCAGACAACAAACTGTGCAAGTAGATAAATAAATAAATAAACAAACAAACAAGCAAATAAATAAGCAAGCAATCAATTTCAAGAACATGAGGTGAAGAATCCTTAAAAGTGAGTCCATTGGTTGTGGGAACATTTCAATACTGGGGCAAGAGAAATTGAGTGAAATTATCCCCTGTGGTTCAAGAGCCTGATGTTTGAGGGGTAGTAACTATTCCTGAACCTGGTGATGTGAGTCCTGAGGCTCTTGTACCTTTTTCCTGATGGCAGTAGCAAAAGGAGAACATGTCCAGGGTGGTGGGGGTCCCTGATGATGGATGCTGCTTTCCTACAATGTTCTTTTATGTAGATGTGCTCATGGTAGGGAGGGCTTTACCTGTGATGGACTGGGTCATATCCATTACTTTTTATAACATTTTCCATTCAAGGGCCTTCATGTATCTATACCAAGCTGTAACGCAACCAGTCAATATACTCTCCATCACATATCTATAGAAGTTTTAGATGTCACGCCAAATCTCTGCAAATTCCAAAGTAGAGGCATTTCAACGTTTGAAGCAAGACCTGCATAATGCTTCCAACATCTGCAGTCTCTTGGGTCTCCATTTTTACATAAGTGAGGCAGCATAACCCACGGTTGAAATAATTGTCAGTTTAACATCATATGAAATCTGCAATAATTTACACAGTGATTTAACAATAATAATTTATGAAAGAAATGTATTGGTGTGTAATTTGCTATTAAGAAAGTAAATACTGGAATTCCATTAACCTCCCTCTTCCTCACTACTCTTAAACCCTCACCTCAGTTAAACAAACCATCTCATAGACTTGTGTGTACCTTCTTTGTCTCAATGTCTGTTAAATGATGAGAAGCGCTCTCATACAATGTAAATGTAGATAGATTTTTCTTTATTAAGAACAAATTCTGAATTAGCTAAATTCTTTTATTTTTAGCATCCAGATGAGAAGAGATTGGAAGGGCTTTCCAAGCAACTGGATTGGGATGTTCGCACAATTCAACGCTGGTTTCGGCAGAGAAGGAACCAGGAAAAGCCCAGCATCCTCACCAAATTCTGTGAGAGCATGTACGGATTTAACCTGTTGTGTTTTACTAATGCAGAATTGAAGACAGCTTATATTCTGACAAACAAAGGATGATTTTTGTTACTTATTCTTTTGACTTCTTTAAAATCAAGCATTGGCAGAGAAGGCTGGCAGATTTACAAGACCTATTTAGTGCTAATAACCAAAGATTAATTTTTATCTAATATTGTTTCCCAACGTGTTTTAGTAACTTGTTTTCGTAAGCAAATTTAACAAATTCATATTTGATTAGAATTGTGGGAAAAAGAGAGGTAGTCACTATTAGAAAGACATTTTGTGACCTGGGTGGATTTGATATTTGGTAGTTCCTCTGGTGAAGGGGCTGTCATGTCCATTTTGGGCAACTCACTCACCTTTCCCCACCGGACACTCACCTTTCACCTGTGACTCCAAGTAGCTGTTTGCATGCGGCAGTGGCCACACCCCAGGATACCGCTTCAATAAGCAGGCTAAACCAGCGGACGATAGCTAGCGGCCTCATACCTTGGTAAAATGCGGTTACACCTGTCCTAGCATGCAAAGTCATATGTGGACTGGGTGGATGAGATCAACAGTGAGATCCAGTGGCCAGGAAGGTGGTGCTGCAACGCTCCATGTTGAGAAAGGGCATGACGAGGCACAGGAGAAGTCATGGTCATCCACCGCAACGAAGAGAGACCCCAGTTTGTCATGCTGTTTGTACCACAGGACCCGAACTTCTGCGGTCAGAGAGAGTGGAGCTGCCCAGTGCAATGAGTTTTCCACTTCAAAAACTCTCCCGCACAGGTTTTCTGCCATCTTCGCATACAATGGACAACCACAAAATGCTTGATCACAGCAGTCCGTAAAGCAACACGACAAGCAGAATTGCTGAACGGTTATGAATCAAGAAAGATGTGTGGAAGTTCAATGAAGTCACTCTTGCATTCTTCAATCATCAGATCAGATCCTGCCTTGAACTTTGGCAGAAAGACAGTGAAGTGCTAACAAACAAAAGCAAATTACTGTGGATACTGAAAATCTGAACAAAATGCTAAAGATTGTTTAGTGGGCCACAGAGCATCTGTGCGAAGAGAAATATCTCAGATTATTGACCTTTCATCAGAACTGGTCTTTCAGCTGAGCTTCAGGCTTGGAGATGAACCACAAGACTAATCCGTAATTAGAGAATCAAAGTTCAAAGTAGAATTATTATCGTAGTATGTATGCATTATACAACCTTGTAATTTGTCTCCTTACAGACAGCCACAAAACAAAGAAACCCTAAAAGAACCCGTTTAAAAAAGACCAACAAACACCTAATGCGCAGAGAGAAAAAAAATTGCAATTAAAGTAAGCAAATAGCATTCAGAAGTCAAGTTTTATGAAAGACACGAAGCCAGGCATCACTGTAGCTGGAGCAGATCAGCACAAAGCTGAGTAAACGTCATGGGATCACAGACACGAAGCCAGAGTTCACTGCACCTGGAGCAGGCCATAGTCTCAGTTCAGTGCAAAGCTGAGTAAACGTTCTGGAGCAGAAAACAGACTAGTCCCATTACTCTACTCTGGTCCCAACACCCTGACCATTTCAATCTAACCTGGTACTTAAATCATCCAAACATTGGGCCATTCCTTGCTCTCTGATAGCTCTGGGGCCTGGACCCCGCTGCCACAATTCAGCCCATACCTGACCTCTCCAACGCTGCCCAGCATTTAAGTGGATCAGACATCTGGACTTTCCTCACTCCTGCCTCTGCTTGCCTCTGGCATACCTCGACTTTATCTCTGCCTCTGCCTCTGCTCGCCTAGTTTCACGTCTGCACACCTCTCCATTGTTAGCATTGATCATTATTAATAAAGCATTATTAATAAGATGCTTTGTAGTTTCCATTGTTTTGTATTTTGCCACCAAGAAGTAGTCATTGGTCATCACCAGTGCCATTTTAAATCAGCTAAATTGAAAGAAGGCAACCAAAGGGGTTATCTTAAAAAATTGTGACAGAAATTGCATATGTGGATGATGACTTAAGACTAAATTCCTATATTCCATTTAACTCAGGTAATTGGATTGTTCCAGATTAATGCAAATCGGTTAAATTCCTATCACTGGGGAAAGGCTTGTGTACAGTTACCTAGACAGACCAGCAAGACAGGTGTCTTGTATAATGCTGACTCAATATATCTAATCTGCTTGTACTTGATTCCCTGGCAAATCTACCATGTAAAATGTTGGCTTTGACAGAATACAGTCTTTAGCAGCCAAGTTTGAATTATGATTTCTGCGGAAGGACAAGAGTGCAGCAATATATTATAAAATCTTTGGTTCAGTATGTCAACTGTCAGGTGGGCTTACTGGAGGAGGTGACCAAAAAAGGATGTGAGGAATAGGGGGAGGGGGAGGGGGAATCTGTTTACCAGAAGGAAGAATTGATGTTCATGTCATCAGGTTGGAGGCTACCCAGATGGAGTAGAAGGTGTCGCTCTTCCACCTTGAGGGTGACCTCATCGTGACACACAGTTGACATAGTAATTAACATGAGGCATTAGAAAGACATACAGACATACTTTATTGATCCTGAGGGAAATTGGGCTTCATTACAGCCGTACCAACCAAGAATAGTGTAGAAATATAGCAATATAAAACCACAAATAATTAAATAATAATAAGTTAATCATGACAAGTAGAAATAAATCTAGGACCAGCCTATTGGCTCAGGGTGTCTGACACTCCAAAGGAGGAGTTGTAAAGTTTGATGGCCCTATGACGCTCAGTGTTGCATCTCGGTGGAATGAGTCTCTGGCTGAATGTACTCCTGTGCCTAACCAGTCCATTATGGAGTGGATGGGAGTCATTGTCCAAGATGGCATGCAACTTGGACACATCCTCTTTTCAGGCTGAAAAGAATTGAGCTGGAGTTGATAAGTCTGACTGGACTGCATTAAGTGGTGAGTTACACTGTTCAGCTTGGTACATATTTTTTTTCAAACTCTGTTTATTAATTTGTCGTTTTATAAGATGTTTTGTATGTTTTATATGTTACCATCTACATATGCCACCAGAATATATTGTGCTGCTGATTTAGGTTGATTGTTGATTCCCAGTTACCGGCGCAAGCCTATTATAAAAACTTCCTTTGATGAGGAATCGGTAATGCAATGCACTGACTTAAGCTGCATTTACAGTTGACTGGAGCAAAATTAATTGCAGTGACCCAGATTTGCAGTCCACAGTGAAGGTAGAGTGCTCACAGCAGATCTCTTAAAGATCTAGCCGTGAATCTGTATTTATTGAGGAGGCACAGCAGTGCTTCCACTTCCCAAGGAGATTCAGGCAAGTGAGGCTCCCTTCGCCTCACCATTTTAACTGAATTTTATAGGAGCAGCATTGAGAGTGTCCTGACAAATAGTATCCCCATGGGAGCAGCAGAGCGTCAGACAGGAAGTCCCTACAAAGGCCTATGAGAAAGGCCAAGAGGAACGTAAGGGTCTCCCTACCATCCATCGAGAAATTTATCAGGAGCGCTGCATTCGTAGTGTAGTCAGTATTATCAAGGATCCCACCCATCCATCTTTGACTTTCTACCATCAGGCAGGAGTCTCCGATGCATAAAGACAACAACTATAGTCAGGATGTGAAAACAGCTTCTTCCCTCAGGCCATTAGGCTTCTGAACTCCCTGCCGCATCGCATTCAAAGTGTGACTGGATAATTGTACTGTTCCCACAATATTTGATTTATGCACTTTACTTTGTTTATGCATAATTCATTTGTAGATGTAATTCTACTTTCCTAAGTTATTGTGCATTATATGTGTGTTATGTGTACTTATGTGCTTTACACCCTGGTTTGGAGAAACTTTGTCTTGTTTGCACATGTGTATAGTTAAATGACAATAAACTTCACTTGATGATAACAGGAGCCACACATGATTAATTGGCCTTTCAATTAAAGAATTCTCAAAGCCAGCAAATCAGAAAGTAAAAAGCAAAGATTACAGCTTATACTTTTGTTTCAGTGTAGAGAAAGCAAAATAAAGATTGTAACATAAATTTGAGATCAATGGATAGATTGGAATATCATAAGCATTTTACAAAAATTATGATTTTCAGAATCCTGCTATTTTACATGCATTCCAACTCCACATTGGTGAGACCCGTTGTAAATTGGGGGAGCACCTCTGCTCCATCCATCAAAAGCAGAACTTCCCACTGGCCAAACATTTCAATTCTGATTCCCATTCCCGTTTCAACATGTCGGTCCCTGGCCTCCTCCTGTGCCAAGATGAGACCACCCTCAGGATAGAGGAGCAACACCTTATATTCCATCTGTCTAACCTCCAACTTGATGGTATGAACATTGATTTCCCCTTCCGGTTAAAAAAAATACCCTCCTTCCCCTTTTCTTCTATTCCACACTCTGGCCTCTTACCTCTTCACACCTGCCTATCACCTCCCCCGGGTCCTCATCCCCTTCCCTTTCTCCTATGGTTTATTCTCCTCTCCTATCAGATTCATTCCTCTCCAACCCTTTACCTTTCCCGCTCACCTGGCTTCACCTATCACCTTCCAGCTCGCTGCTTCCTCTTCCCCCCCACCTCAGCATTTTTCTGCCACTGGTTTAATTTATTCTGTCATTAGATACAATAAGTTAAAATTAACTGCTGACTCACACATGCAGCTTTGCCCTGAATGCATTTTCATTACCATGACACATTAGTAAAATTTGAAATGAGTTTTACAAGTTAAAATTAGCTTTAGTTAATTGTGGATATACTGTATTTCTGTTAAAAAAGTATTACCAATTTTGTTTGGAATATGTTGGCCGAACATGCACTAAATTTATTTTGCTATCTAATAGATGGCTATTCAACTAAAATAACTCACAAAAGTGTCTGTTATTTTAATAATACCAAAAACGAGACAAAACATTTTGTTGTTCAAGTCTATGATTGCCTGTGTAACAAAAAGTGATAACCTACACTAATGATTTTCGTTGAGCCATACTCCATGCATAATAACTGCTAAATTATAGTAACCATTATACTGTATTTGAAAAGTATTCTGTTGATTGTAATATATGGTGGGATATCCCAAGGACATTTAAATTGTCAGGTTGCTTGTCCAACATCGAGTGTGAAGTGAGCAGGCATTTCCTCAGACCCCCTTCACTCAGTACTCTTGTATTTTTGGTGTCAAAGGAAAGTGATGTCTCTATGTGGAACAAAGCATTTTACACTTCTTGCCTTGTTTGTTTTCCAAGCCCTTCACAATCTCACCCATATTGTAGCACCTCCTCCAGTGCTAGATCTGGACAAAATGATGTTGTGACTGATAAATTTGCAAAAAACACCAACTTGTTATTGGGTGTGTAGTTACAGTCTCTACACAATTTAAATAATGGATGCTGGAGAGATTGTTAGAAAACTTAAGCTAAAATGTAAGTTGAACAGCAACTATAATGTTGAGAAGGTCAGCCATAATTCCTCGTGCAAAGAAGAATACAGTAGATTCTCATTAATTGGGCCATCGGTTAATCAAGGCAGCCGCTTCTTTGGGACAACAAGAGCAAAAAGAAATCCAGAAGATAGCTTGGATAACCGGTGTTTATTTGGGATGCCATGCCACTTAGTTGAGACAGGACACTGTTACCGAACAGTTTCAAACTAGCGAACTTGTGTGCCCCTTGGCACTACACAGTGCTTGGAGCAAACAATTTTTAAATGGCATCAGTTGCTGCAGCCTCCTCTGCATTGGTGAAAGCAGAATTAGATTGGAAGACCACTTTGTTGAGCACCCCCACTCCATCTGCAAATAGCAGTATTTCCTGAAGCCAACTATTCCAATTCCTATTCCCATTCTCGTTCTGAAATGTCAGGCCATGGCCACCTCGTATTCCATCCAGGCAGCTCCAACCTGATGGCATGAACATCAATTTCTCCAACTTTGGGTATTTTTTTCTCCCACTTCCCCTTCCCTTTTCAATTCCCCACTCTAGGCCTCTTACCTCTTCTCCTCACCTGCCTACCACCTCCCTCTGGTGCCCATCCTCCTTCCCCTTCCCCCATGCTCCACTCTCTTCTCAGATCAGATTCCACCTATCACCTCTGAGCATCCCCCCTCCCCTACCCACCTAGCTTCACCTATCAGCTTCTAGTTTGGCCTCTTACCTCTCCTCCGCCTTCTTATTCTCAACCCAAACATCAATTCATTTCCATAGATGCCCGAACTGCTGAGTTTCTCCGGCAATTTTGTATGTTCCTCTCTATTTCCAGCATCTGAAGAATCTCTAGTTTTCATATCATTTCAAAACTCATTTGGAATAGAACTTAAAGGTGAGTTTTAAAAAGATTTTGACAAACTTCTATCGATGAGTAGCGGAGAGAACCAATGCCCTCAAACTGAAAATCCTACAAAAAGTAGTGGATACGGCGCAGTCCATCATGGGTAAAGCCCTCCCCGCCATTGAGCATATCTACATGAAATGCTGTCATAGGAAAGCAGCATCCATCATCAGGGACCCCCACCACTCAGGACATGCTCTCTTCTCACTGCTGCCATCAAGAAGGTACAGAAGCCTCAGGCCTCATTCCATCCAGTTCAGAAACAGTTATTACCCCTCGACCATTAGGCTCTTGAAACAATGAGGATAACTTCATTCAACTTTACTTGCCCCATCTTTGAAACGTTCCCACAACAAATGGGCTCTTCATTTCATGTTCTCACTATTTATAGTTTATTTCTTTATTATTGTCATGTGTTTCTGTTTGTGTTTGCACAATTTGTTGTCTTTTGCACACTGGTCCAAATTGGTGCAGTCTTTCACTGATACTGTATTCTATAGATTTATTGAGTTTGTCCAAAACAAAATAAATCTCAGGGTTGTATATGGTGACATATATGTACTTTGATAATAAATTGACTTTGAACATTTTGAACTTTGATTTATTTGCATACTTCCACACAACCTTAGGTAATTAAGCCTCAGCTAATGTATAAATTACTAATTCAGGATTTAGCAGTATCTACTGGACATCACAGGAACTCTTATGGTTTGAGTGATGTTGTGTTCTTTGGTTTTTACTTCTTGGTTGATTGAACTGAGGAAACATCAAAATTCAAGTACAAGAAAAGAGTGAAGACAAAGACTGGGGAGCATTTTCCCAGGAAAAAATATTTATATGTATATATATTCACTACTAAATCTGATTGCTGGGCTCCATTCCTGACTGGGTGAAGGCATATATGCTTGCAGAAATTTCAGCCAACTCATTAGCTTCTTGATTAAATGAATCAGGAACCAACTACGTAGTGCCAAAGTCTTTGGTGCTGTGAGTCAGAAAACAGTCGTGTGCAATAGCAACAATTTAAGAATCTTCCTCAGTCAGTTCAATTTCTATTCTTACTTTGCTGGCTTCTTGCTCAGCTTACTTATATTGAAATAGTTCAGCATTTGTTCTCTTTTTGTCAAGGCATTCTGTCAAAAAATCTTAATAAAATATCCCGACCTTTATATATTTAAACGTGTATAGGTAGAGAATCTTTAACTGATAATTTTTCTGCCTTTTCTAATTTGACTAAACTAAATCTGCTTGTGATTTCATAACTTTGATGAAAATAGCATAACATGGCTGAATAAACCTTGCAAGCACAATTTTTAAATATTCTCTGTGAATGGTCATGTACGTTCTTCCTAAGCAATCTGTATCATAGTAACATACTGTATGTTGCAATAGATTAGGCAGGTTTCTGATAACTTAGAACCCTTGTTATCTAATCCTGTGGAAAATCTTACAAAAGATAGTGGATTTGGCCCAGCACATCATGGATAAAGTCCTTCCAATCAATGTGCACATCCGTATGATACACTGTCATAGAAAAGCAGCATCCATCCTCAAAGATCCTCACCGCGCAGTTCATGCACTTTTCTTGCTGCTGTCATCAGACAAAAGGTACAAATGCCTTAGGACTCACAGCACCAGATTCAAAAATAGTTACTACCCCTCAACCATCAGGCTCTTGAACTAAAGGGGATAACTGTACTCGTCCATTGAGATGTTCTCACAACCAATGATCTCACTTTAAGGACTCGTTAATTTGTTATTTCATACTCTCATTATTCATTGTTATTTAATTATATTTGCATTGGCAGAGTTTGTTGTCTTCAAAGCTGTACTTGATCTTTCATTGATCCTGTTATAGTTACTATTCTATGGATTTGCTAAGTATGCCCATGGGAAAAAGAAACTCAGGGCTGTATGTGGTGACATGTATGTACTCTGATAATAAAATTTACTTTGCTAAATAAGTTTTAGTAAAAGTAAATTTTAACTCATGGAGGAGAATGAAAGGAGTGGTGCAGGTTTTGGAGACAAAGTAAGCAAAGTTTCTGATAATGATACGTGCTTTGCTGTTTCAGCTGAACTGTTGCCGGTTACCACCATGGCTAACTCAGAACTGTGTATTGAGGCTCCAAGGCATTTAAATGTTCCACTGAGTGGGTTCCTGCTCAGTAAAGCATGACAAGGAAGAATAATATCCTCTAAGATAAATTAAACGCTTTTCTTATTCGTGAGGCAGGAGAAATAAGCATATTTCATCAGGGTATACACCAGGCAACCAGTGGAAACAGAAGAATTAGTCAAGATAAAAACATTTCCATTGAGCAGACTCTGGGGAATAGTGAGGGAAAAATGGGCTCTAAAAGACTCAGTTTAATGAACCATCAGGAAATTGTATTATTACAGTTTGAAATGTCATGGGAGTAGCCTTCATCTTTGGTGTATATAAAAGTGAGTAAAGCAAAATAACAAACTCAGCTATTAATAATTCAAGCTTGGAAAATCTGATTTCACAATTATTCTTTTATTTGTGTAACGAATCCCCAGAACTAACCCAGTTAATACTGCATATTCTAACCATTTATCAATCGGGCCATGTTAAATTATTTCTCTCAGTAGAACGATAGAAAATATCCCCAGTATAAACTAAAAGTGATGTTGTGTCTGTTAATAAATCTAGCTTTAATACCGTTTCAAGATTTTGTTAGATTAAAATTATGAAGTAGAAAGGAAAAGCTGCTTCAAGTGAAAATATTTTGAACTTTTGAAATTCCATCCATAATAATGTCATAAGTCTATAATTTATGGGGTAAAGGACAATCAAAGCTACAAGAACGTTTGTAGAAATTATGGCATGGATGATCTTTTGGCCTATTAAGTCCTTGCTGGGTAAGAAATAGGCAAGTTAATTCCATCTCCTAGCTCCTGCTTCTTCGTCTTTTAGTTTATAGCTCTTCATGTTCATCCAGGTAGAGTAGTATACAACAGTCTTAGGCACGTAGCTATAGGAGGGTGTCAAAGACTTTTGCACAGTACTGCCGTAATTTTATGCATTGCATGGTACTGCTGCACAAAAAGACAGATTTCATGACATACATGAGTGATGATAAACCTGGTTCTGATATGAGTCTCTATTGTGGACTGAGAGTGGGAAGGGGCAGGGAGAGAGGAATCATGGTTGGGAAAATGGGAAGGGAGTGGGAAGCACCAGAGAGACATTCTGTAATGATCAATAAACCGATAATTTGTAATCAAAAGACCTTGCCTGGTGTCTCAAGGCTGGGTGTGTCTGCACCCACACCAGCCCCACCTCAGCCACCGGTCCCACACCCCTCCCGCAGGGTTCCCCTCTCACCATTCCCAATACCTTTTTCTCCTGCCTGATTTACAAACTTGCTCTCTGCTCCATGTTGACGAACACAGTACTGTTTAAAAGTCTTGGGCACCAAATATGTGCCTAAGACTTTTGCACAGTACTGTAGGTGTAAAACGTAGATATCCTTGTTTGCCTGGTCTTGGTGTACAGTGGAGAAAAGGGGAAATATGTATCTACAGTATGATGAAAATTATTTACTGAAGCCTTCAATATCTGTTTGGAACTTTGTGGTATCTAGCAATTAGTGCGTTGAATCTGCATTCTTGCACTTCCATGCAAACATTGAACAAAGATCGGTTCATCACAGGAACAGGCCCTTAGCCCATACGTTCTCTGCTGAACATGACGGCAAATTAAATTAATCCCTTCTGCCTGTTTCGGTTCAAAGTAAAATTTATTATCAAATTTTGTAAATGTTACTACATACTACCTTGAGTTTCATTTTCTTGCAGGCAGTTATCAGGAAAAGAGAAATGCAATCTTAGGCACGTAGCTATAGGAGGGTGTCAAAGACTTTTGCACAGTACTGCCGTAATTTTATGCATTGCAGGGTACTGCTGCACAAAAAAGACAAATTTCATGACATACATGAGTGATGATAAACCTGGTTCTGATATGGGTCTCTATTGTGGACTGAGAGTGGGAAGGGGGCAGGGAGAGGAGCATCATGGTTAGGAAGGTGGGAAGGGAAAGGGGAGGGAGTGGGAAGCACCAGAGAGACATTTTGTAATGATTAATAAACCAATTGTTTGGAATCAAATGACCTTGCCTGGTGTACCTGGGCTGGGTGCATCTGCACCCGTGCCACTCACCACCCCTGGCATACCTTCTCTGTCACCCCTCCCGTGGCACTCCACCCCCCCCCCACCATTCCCAACATCCTTTGCTCCCACCAGATTTACAAACTCGCTCTCCACTCCAAGTTGGCAAAACTATAGTACTGTGCATACACCCAAGACTTTTGTGTAGTACTGTACTTTATGCGAGGGTTTCTGCCATCACCATCCTTTTATGCACTTAGTTCCAATAGCATTACTCAGCCGAGTCTAAAAAAGAAAATTCCTCAGTTCCTGTCTAATCCTACTTATTGAACTGTCTGTATAATATTAGTTGTGTCATCTTCTAAGGAAAATAGATTGTTCAAGTTCATGCTGTCTAGGACTCTCATAATTCTGTATGGCTCAATTAAATCTCTCATCAGCTTTTTTTTATTTAAAAGCAACTGACTTCATTCCAGATAATCTCTCCAAAGAACAATAATTCTCCAGCCCTGTCAACAATCACATAAATCCCCTCCTACTGCAATCACATCACCACACACATCACTCTTAGTCTAACAGCACTAGTTTGTTCTACACTTGATCAGTGTCCCTGCTCTTGTATTAGACCATAAACCCATTAAGATATAGGACCTGAATGAGACCATATGGCCCATCTGGTCTGCTCCACCATTTCATCATGGCTGATCCATTTCCCTCTCAGCCCCAATCTCCTGTCTTTTCCCCATATCCCTTCATGCCCTGACCAATCAAGAATCTATCAACTTCCGCCTTAAATATACCCAATGACTTGGCCTCCATAGCCGCCTGTGACAAAAAATTCCACAGATTCACCACTCTCTGGCTAAAGAAATACCTCCTCATCTCTGTTCTAAAAGGACGCCCCTCTATTCTGAGGCTGTGTCTCTGGTCTTGGACTCTCCCACCAGAGGAATCATCTTCTGGTATTCTGTCTTGGCCAATAAAGGCAAGCATATCACAAGCCTTCTTAACCACTGTAGAGATTTGAAGGGATAAAGTTATGAAAACCACTGAGGGGTTCCAAATAGCCATATTAAATTAATCCGTTGAGAGTTAGTGGGCAAATTAAGTGAGTGAAGCAAGGACAAGAGTGCTGAGCAAGAAGAAATAAGCATTGGTTATGATGGTTTAGCTAATGGAAATTTGAGCGCTGGAGGCCAGGAGCGGACAATAAACCAATGAAGGTAGACAAAGTGTAAATGAAACCATATCACTAGAGATGCTGGGGCAGCTTTACTACGGCTGTGAAGCTGCTTCTTTGCTTGTGTGTTAGGATACCCAGGTTTTGCAGAGTCTAGGTGGTGCAAACAAATGGGTGCAAAAAAAGACAGAACTAATGACAATGAGAAGTATTTCATAATGGGAGGGATGGGAGGGTCGGGTACAGGCCGAATGGAGGTGGCGCGGGCTAGGCCCCAGAGTGTATCGAGGCAACTGAACCTGATGCTTTGGATGATTTAGGCGCCAGGCCAAATTGAAAAATCTGGGTGTGGAGGCCTGAAACGAGGAACGGGCTGGTGCAGATCGCTGCTCTGCTCTGTGTTGAACTAAGTGTCTGTGGACTTTAGTTCAGAATGGTATTTGCTTGCACTTTTTGTTTGCATGATTTATTTTCTCTCTGCACATCAGGTCTTCATTTATTTATTATTTATTTATTGGGATACAGTGTAGAACGGCCCTTCTGGCCCTTTGGCCGTGCCATCCAGCAATCCCCTGATTTAATCCTAGCCTAATCACGGGACAATTAACCTACCAACCGGTGCACACACGTGGTCACGGGGAGAACGTTCAAACTCCTTACAGACAGCAGTGGGCATTGTTCCTGGGTCACTGGTACTGTAATGCGTGTGTAACCACTACTCTACCATGCCACCCCAATAGCTTGATGGTTTTTTTTTTAGCAGACAAGCCTTAAGGTTGTATAAAGTATACATACTTTGAATATGAATGTACTTTGAACTTAAGAACAGTTGCTTTGATTTTCCTCACCAAATTAAGTTTTGACTTCCCCATCACTTGATGCTGGACATCATGTCTAATAGTTGTGTGTAATCAGGAGGTATAATCATAGGATAAGTTTATTAACAAAGTATATATATGTCACCATATAAAACCCTGAGCTTCGTTTTCTCATAGCATACTCAGTAAATCCAAGAAACACTATAGAATCAATGAAAGACCACACCCAACAGGGCAGACATAGAACCAAAGTGCAAAAGATGATGAACTGCAAATAGAAAAGAAATAATAATAGTAAGAATAAATAGGCAATATATATCTGGAACATGAGATGAAGAGTCCATGAAAGTGAGTCCACTGAACAGTTCAGTGATGGGGCCAGTAAAGCCATCACCACTGGTTCAGGAGCCTGATGGTTGAGGGCTAATAACTGTTCCTGAACCTGCTGGTGTGGGTCCTGAGGCTCCTGTACCTTCTTCCTGATAGCAGCAGCGAGAAAAGAGCATGTTCTGGGTGGTGGGGGTGCTCGATGATGGATGCTGCTTTCCTGTGACAGCACACTGTAGATGTGCTCAGTGGTGGGGAAGACTTTACCCATGATAAACCAGGCCATATCCACTATTTTTGCAGTACTTTCTGTTCAGGAGTATTGGTGTTTCCATACCAGGCTGTGATGCAACCAATCATTATCCTCTCTACCAGCATCCATAGTAGTTTGTCAGAGTTTTAGATATCATGCTGAATCTACAGAAACTTCTCAGAAAGTAGGGTCACTCCCTTCATAATTGCATCTAAGTGCAATTACAAAGTGCTGTTACGAAGAGAGGTTATGGAGGGTCATCAGCTCAAATATGAACATTGGTCAGCTGTGTAATATGATAAAAAAACTCATAACACTTGAACTGATGTGTATGGAGGCTGGTATGGTTCTGCCACATAACTTGTGTCCTACTCTGAATGAAGATGGAAAGGACAAATCTATCTCACAGAAGTTAATGACCTTAGAAGGAGGTGGGAGTTTGAGATATATTTTGAATCTGGGACAAATTTCATATCTGTCATGCCTGCACAGGCAATTATCTCCCAGATTCTACCCTGATAACAGACAGGCACCTCCCAGTCTTTACCCTGATAGCAGGCAGGCATCTCCTGGTTTCCCCAGTAACAGAAGTCACCTGCCACTCATTTCCAAATCCTGTTTTAACCCAGCTCTCGTTCACTGTCCTTGTTCTAACTCAATGTAGAATTGGGCATACGATGCTAAATTATTCTTTATATCTTGTTGGAAAACATCGCTCTGGGGTGTGTAGGTTTTGACATCATTATGAAATAGTTGAACATAATCTTTTACAGTGTGAAGCATATAAGGTTGAAAGAAATAAAATGCAGGATTCACTACTATCTTTTGGAGTTGATAGTTTTCATTTAAAAACTTTATTAAGTTATGGAAGTGACTTTAATTCACAGTAGTGTCTTTCATTACTTGCGATCTATAGGGCTTTTGGGATAATTTAGTTTTCATTTGATAAAGATCTGTTTTGTTCACTTTATGCAATCCTGGGTAGGACTGCACCTAGTGTAGTTTCTTTTTTTCTGTGTTGTTTTCACATAGTTCAATGTAGTTTTTGTACTGTTTCATCTAGCACCATGGTCCTGAAAAACGTTGTCTCATTTTTACTGTGTACTGTACCAGCAGTTATGGTCAAAATGACAGTAGAAAGTGACTTGATGACTTGACTTGACCTAGTAGGGGTTTTATTTCCCAATTCTCTACACCACACTCCAGTCCAGTTGGTGGTGGTAATGCATCTTTAAGCTGGACTGCCAACCACCATTAAAAGGAGGAGGAGGAGGAGGAGTCAGTCTCGACCAGTTGCTCCCAGCCTTCAGTTACTCTGGCTTGTTGTATTAAGTATCTGTTCTCATTAATGTTGTGTCCCCTCGTGGCTTGTTATTATACAGTTTACTGCTAAATTATCTCTGTCGCTCTGCTTTTGAGTCAAGCCTCCACTATGTTTCCTAACAGGATTAGTGAACCAACAAATTGTCACAGTGGTGTATGCTTGTCAAAAGAAAGTCGTTTGTCAACAGGAGCACATGATCCTGAAGCAACAGGAAGTTATTGACCATCTGCTCACCATTCCTAACTAACTCTGTCTCCAGACAGCAGCACTGTGATGGGCAATGTCTTCCCTCAAAACCGTGGATTTGATGAATCTCCAAACTGATGCCACAACTTCCCGTCCTAGTGTGCCTCACACTTTGGGCTCCAGCTATCTCTGTATGTTACAGATGAACCAAAGTTACCCTTGTTATTTCTGTCTTGACTGGGTGAGCTCTGACCTGGGCTGCTGCTAACTGGGACAATAAAACTGCCATTTGGGATAAATATGAAAACTTTGACCATTGAGATGTGCTGGGATTTTGACCTTCTGGGAAGTGGATGGGAAACAGTGGATCGGATACTTTGCCTCCATCAAAGCTTATGGTCGGCCTTGGATTACACCGTGGAATTCTGGACCCTCATGGCGGAGTGCAGCTGGAATGTGGAAGGGCTGCTGACCCATTACCATCACACCCGCTTGGAGTGCTTGAAAGTTGAGATGTCCGCCAACCTCAAAAACTACATCACTCAGGTCCTCTGATTTGACAGACATCTTATAGCATGTCATCTGCCAGATCCCATGTAGTTAGCAAGAGCTCCCCTAACCAGCCCTCCCTCCCCAACCAAGAGCATGAACACCGGTGGAGAAACAGCTTGCACTTATTGCAAAGCCATTGATCACCCATGCATCAAGTACTCACTACGTGCAGGAAGGTGGCACCACCAAGTAGAGGTGAGGAGCCTTCTATCTGGTAAGCTACCCTCGTGACAGCACCAAGGCCAGACTCACTCTGTCCGCCCTCTTCCACACTACAACAGCTCTAAACGCCTCTAAACGGCAAACTCGAGCCATGAGTTTATGTAAGATTTTTCAACAGCGGCTTTCTCTTTGCCACTCTCTCGTAACGCTGCACCCGGGCAACAGTTGTTGTATGCACAGTCTCTCCCATCTCAGCCACTGAAGTGTTTATCTCCTCCAGATTTGTCATAGGTTTCCTGGTGGCCTCCCTCACTAGACCCATGCATGGTCGCTCAGTTTTGAGGACGGCCTGCTTTAGATGGTTTTACAGCTTCTTCCCATTTCTCAATGATTAACTTAGCTGTATTCTGAGGGATATTCAGTGACTTGGAAATTTTCTTGTATCCATCCCCTGACTTGTATTTTTCAATAACCTTTTTGCAGAGTTGCTTGTAGTGTTCTTTTGTCTTCGTGGTGTAGATTTTGCCAGGATACTGACTCATCAGCAGCTGGACCTTCTGGATGCAGGTGTATTTTTACTAAAAACGATTGAAACACCTTGACAGCGCTCAGGTCTCGAAAAACAGATCTGCATTTAACTAATTATGTTACTTTTAGAACTTACAGGCTGCACCAGTGATGATTTGGTGTGTCAATACTTATGCAATCAATAATTTTGTGTTTTACGTTTGAAATTAATTTAGATCACTTTGTTAGAGATTTGTTTTCACTTTGACATGAAAGACACTTTTTCTGCTGATCAGTGTCAAAAAAGGAAATTAAATCCACTGTGACTTATTGTTGTAAAATAAAACATGAAAACTAATTTGAAAACTAAACTAATTTGCAAGGGGGATGGGACCTGGAACAATAGAGCAGTGAAAGAAGTGCATGGAGTAAAGCCAGATCTAACATATGGAGAGGCTTTGAGGAAAGAGAAGCAGAATAAAGGGTGTAAAGGTAGAAGGGCTAACGTGTGTGTACTTCAATGCAAGAAGCATCAGGAACAAAGGTGATGAACTGAAAGCTTGGATACATAAATGGAATTATGATGTAGTGGCCATTACAGAGGCTTGGCTGGCACCAGGGCAGGAATGGATTCTCAATATTGCTGGATTTCAGTGTTTTAAAAGAGATAGAGCAGGGGGGAAAGGGGAGGAGGGTGGCATTACTGGTCAGGGATACTATTACAGCTACAGAAAGGGTGGGGAATGTAGCAGAATCCTCTTTTAAGTCAGTATGGGTGGAAGTCAGGAACAGGAAGGGAGCAGTTACTCTACTGGGGGTATTCTATAGGCCCCCTGGTAGCAGCAGAGATACCGAGGAGCAGATTGGGAGGCAGATTTTGGAAAGGTGCAAAACTAACAGGGTTGTTATCATGGGTGACTTTAACTTCCCAAATATTGATTGGCCCTGATTAGTTCCAATGGTTTAGATGCGGCAGAGTTTGTTAAGTGTGTCCAGGACAGATTCCTGTCACAGTATGTTGACAGGCCGACTAGGGGGAATGCCATACTAGATCTAGTATTAAGTAATGAACCGGGTCAGGTCACAGATCTGTCAGTGGGTGAGCATCTGGGGGACAGTGATCACAGCTCCCTGGCCTTTAGCATTATCATGGAAAAGGGTAGAATCAGAGAGGACAGGAAAATTTTAAATTGGGGAAGGGCAAATTATGAGGCTAAAGGCTAGAACTTGCAGTTGTGAATTGGGATGATGTTTTTTCAGGGAAATGTACTATGGACATGTGGTTGATGTTTAAGGATCTCTTGCAGGATGTTGGGGATAAATTTGTCCCAGTGAGGAAGATTAAGAATGGTGGGGTGAAGGAACCGTGGGTGACAAGTGAAGTGGAAAATCTAGTCAGGTGGAAGAAGGCAGCATACATGAGGTTTAGGAAGCAAGGATCAGATGGGTCTATTGAGGAATATAGGGTAGCAAGAAAAGAGCTTAAGAAGGGGCTGAGAAGAGCAAGAAGGGGGCATGAGAAGCCCTTGGTGAGTAGGGTAAGGGAAAACCCCAAGGCATTCTTCAATTATGTGAGGAACAAAAGGATGACTGGATTAAAGGTAGGACCGATTAGAGATAAAAGTGGAAAGATGTGCCTGGAAGCTGTGAAAGTGAGCTAGGTCCTCAATGAATACTTCTCTTCGGTATTCACCAATGAGCGGGAACTTGATGATGGTGAGGACAATATGAGTGAGGTTAATGTTCTGGAGCATATTGATATTAAGGGAGAGGAGGTGTTGGAGTTGTTAAAATACTTTAGGATGGATAAGTCCCCGGGGCCTGACAGAATATTCCCCAGGCTGCTCCACGAGGGGAGGGAAGAGATTGCTGAGCCTCTGGCTAGGATCTTTATGTCCTCGTTGTCCACGGGAATGGTACTGGAGGATTGGAGGGAGGCGAATGTTGTCCCCTTGTTCAAAAAAGGTAGTAGGGATAGTCCGGGTAGTTATAGACCAGTGAGCCTTACGTATGTGTTGGGAAAGCGGTTGGAAAAGATTCTTAGAGATAGGATCTATGGGCATTTAGAGAACCATGGTCTGATCAGGGACAGTCAGCATGGCTTTGTGAAGGGCAGATCGTGCCTAACAAGCCTGATAGAGTTCTTTGAGGAGGTGACCAGGCATATAGATGAGGGTAGTGCAGTGGATGTGATCTACATGGATTTTACTAAGGCATTTGACAAGGTTCCACATGGTAGGCTTATTCAGAAAGTCAGAAGGCATGGGATCCAGGGAAGTTTGGCCAGGTGGATTCAGAATTGGCTTGCCTGCAGAAGGAAGAGGGTCGTGGTGGAGGGAGTACATTCAGATTGGAGGGTTGTGACTAGTGGTGTCCCACAAGGATCTGTTCTGGGACCCCTACTTTTCGTGATTTTTACTAATGACCTGGATGTGGAGGTAGAAGGGTGGGTTGGCAAGTTTGCAGACGACACAAAGGTTGGTGGTGTTGTAGATAGTGTAGAGGATTGTCGAAGATTGCAGAGAGACATTGATAGGATGCAGAAATGGGCTGAGAAGTGGCAGATGGAGTTCAACCCGGAGAAGTGTGAGGTGGTACACTTTGGAAGGACAAACTCCAAGGCAGAGTACAAAGTAAATGGCAAGATACTTGGTAGTGTGGAGGAGCAGAGGGATCTGGGGATACATGTCCACAGATCCCTGAAAGTTGCCTCATAGGTAGATAGGGTAGTTAAGAAAGCTTATGGGGTGCTAGCTTTCATAAGTTGAGGGATAGAGTTTAAGAGAGGCGATGTAATGATGCAGCTGTATAAAACTCTAGTTAGGCCACACTTGGAGTACTGTGTCCAGTTCTGGTCACCTCACTATAGGAAGGATGTGGAAGCATTGGAAAGGGTACAGAGGAGATTTACCAGGATGCTGCCTGGTTCAGAGAGTATGGATTATGATCAGAGATTAAGGGAACGAGGGCTTTACTCTTTGGAGAGAAGGAGGATGAGAGGAGACATGATAGAGGTGTACAAGATATTAAGAGGAATAGACAGAGTGGACAGCCAGCGCCCCTTCCCCAGTGCACCACTGCCCAGTACTAGAGGACACGGCTGTAAGGTAAGGGGAGGGAAGTTCTAGAGGGATATTAGAGGAAGATTTTTTACTCAGAGAGTGGTTGGTGCATGGAATGCACTGCCTGAGTCAGTGTTGGAGGCAGATACTCAAGTGAATTTAAGAGACTATTAGACAGGTAGATGGAGGAATTTAAGGTGGGGGGTTATATGGGAGGCAGGGTTTGAGGGTCAGCACAACATTGTGGGCCGAAGGGCCAGTAATGTGCTGTACTGTTCTATGTTCTAAAACTTACGAGGGGCGTGAATACTTTTTATAGGTACTATACCTCCTAGTCTCCACCCAGCTAACAAGATTCACCTGACACTCATTTCTAAATCATCACCTGCAGCCTGTTTAAACCCAGCTCTCATCTACAATCCTTGCTCACTAATAAGAACCAGCCAGCCTTAACCAGTTCTTTGTTGCCTCATTGTCTTGTTGTATTAAGTATCTGTTCTCTTGTTTTTGTGCCTCCTTATGGCTTGTAATTTTGCAGCTTATTAGTCAAGTATCTTTTACTGCTAAATCATCTCTATTGCTCTACTCTACAATCCTAGTCTACATTTCTTGAACAATTTCTTGAACATTTTACAGGGTCAATCCTACTCTACATTTCCTGAACAATATTAAATATACCTTCAAACAGAAGGTAATTGTGTTCATGAATTAAAGTAATAAATGGTTGCTAACATGCATTGTGACTGGTTGACATATGATAGCTTCTGTTTTCAACTTCCATTTCATATCAACTTCTTAACCCAACTCAGTGAAAACTTATATTTTTGATCTAATTATGACTGTTTATTGGATTTTTTTATTATCTGGTATTTTATAATTCAAAGTGGGATTGTTAATCAGATTTTTAAAATTTTCTGGCACTTTAACGTTTAAAGTACATTTAGTATCAAAGTATGTATACTTTATACAACCTTGAGATTTGTCACTAAACAAAGAAACCCAATAGGACCCATTTTAAAAATGACAGTCCAACACCTAATGTGCAGAGAGAGGGAAAATAATCAAACAAACAATAAAAGTAATCAAATAGTATTCAGAACTGGAGTTCACAAAAGTGAGTTCATAGTCAGACATCACTGCAGCTGATTCAGAAGCCCGTTCGCTTCAGGCCGCAGCCTCAGTCCAGCGCAGAGTTGAGTAAACCTCACAAAGCAGCGAGCTGAACCGGCCCGTCCCTTGCCCCTCATCCAAACCTCGGACCGTTCCTTGCTCTCATGCCCAGGCCCTTCCACTTTGATAGGCTCTCTTGCCCAAGACCTGCTGCCACTATTCAATGTACCTTCCAGGAATCTCAAAAGCTGAAGGATTAGAGAACAGGAGAAAATTGCAGAAGTGGCCTGGAGCATGTTGAAATCTTCTTGTTGCTGCACACTTCATTTTTATTTCTGTGGTTAATTCATTCTCTAGCAACCGTAGATATTCATTATAAATCAACAGAAAGACTGTTTCACCTATCGTTTAACGTAATGATATAGGGCACACGTGGAAAAGTTCAAAGTGCATGTATTATTGAAGTATGTATAACTTACACAACCTTGAGATTCACTTCCTTACAGGCAGCCACAGAACAAGAAACTCAAAAGAACCCATTAAAAAAGACAAACTAACACCCAATGTGCAGAGAGAGAGAAAACTATGCAAATTGTGCAAAGAAAATAGCAAGCAACAGCATTGAGAAGCAAAATAAGCACAAGCTGCACATGAAAATATAAACATTTTTTGTGTGAATAGATGTTTATTTGCTGTCTTATAGATGCTATATGTGCCTTGTGCGTGTGTGACTGTTGCTAATGTGCTTTGCACCTTGGCCCCAGAGTGATGCTACTTCATTTGTCTGTATTCATGGGCATCCACGTACGGTTAAATGACAATTAAACTTGGACTTGAATTGATGGCACTCCATCTTGGTCTACATTCTGCTATGACGTTCCTGTTATAAAGATGCATGCTAAGTGCAAACTCGGCAACGACCCAGCAGATCCAGTTTTCACCAGATTAAATCGGACCATTAAGTGGATGAATTTAGAACCATCAGATGAAATTTATGTAAATCGCTATGCAACCATACATACCAGAGCAAGCAGTATAAAATATTTAACCGATTAATGATATAAAATCAATGGTCCAGATCAGTGGGAGGTATTATTGTAACATATCGCATTTTAGAAATTCAAGTTCAAGTTTAATTATCGTTCAACCATACATGAATACCCATGAATACAGACAAATGAAGCAACTTTATTTTCGGACCAAGGTACAAAGTACAGTACCAACAGTCACACAGCACAAGGCACATATTGTACCTACGTGCTGAATCTGGAGAGGGTTCAAGAAAGGTTCACGAAAATGATTCCACAATTGAGTGGCTTATCATATGAAGAGTGTTTGATGTTTCTGAGCCTGTATTCACTGGACTCCAGAAGAGTAAGGAGTGACCTCATTGAAACCTATCGAATGTTGAAAGGCATTGACAGAGTGGACATGGAGAAGTACACCAGAGGACACAGCCTTAGAATAGAGTATCCTTTTAGAATGGAGATGAGGAGGAATTTCTTTAACCAGGGAGTGGTGAATTTGTGGAGTTCTTTGCCACAGGCAACTTTGGAGGCTAAGTCTTTATGAATATTTAAGTCAGAGGTGATAGATTCTTGATTGGTCAGGGCATGATGGGATATGGGGAGAAGGCAGGAGACTGGGGCTGAGAGGAAAATTGGATCAGCCATGATGAAATGGTGAAGCAGACTCATTGGGCCAAATGGCCTAATTCTGCTCCTGTATGGTATGGTTTTATAGTTCTAAAAGATATCAGTAAAATAGTCACACACAGAAAAAGGTAGACCCAGACCCATGAATTTTGCCAGAGTCTGCAGTTGAACGCAATACAGCTTGTCTTCTGTCAGGTGAACACTGGGTGGGTGTGGTGAACCAGATATACCTGTCTGACTGCTCCTGTGGCTCCTCCCAAGACCCTGCTGACTGCCCCTGTGGCTCCTCCCACAGACCCCTGTATAAAGGCGACTGTGGCCTGCTGCTCTCCCTCATTTTCCCCAGGATGTAGTGTTGTTCTTCAGTCAATAAAAGCCGATATCTCACTTCCTAAGTCTCGGCGTGAGTTATTGATGGTGCATCAGTGGGGAGCACCAACTCCAACATGGCTGCCGTGCCACACTGCCCCCTAGTGGAGAGCACCAGCTCCCCCTCTCTCCTGGTCAGCTGTGAACAGGAGGCACTATGGCTCGAGACCAAGTCCTCGCTACAGCTGAGTTCACGCAGCTCCCCACTGTCTGCCCCTGCCTTCCACCAATAGGTTAGTGGATCTTACCATGAAACCAGAGTAGGATGTACACAGTGGTAGAAGACTGACGTACTGTACGTGATGGAACAGAGGAGCTGAGGAGTTCAACTGCATGGATCTCTGAAAGTGGCTTCACACGTAGACAAGGTGGTGAAGAAGGCATTTGGCACGCCGGTCTTCATCAGTCAGGGTATTGTGTACAGGAGTTGAAACATTATGTTACGGTTATGTACGATGTTGGTGAAGCTGTGCAGTGCATTGTGTATAGTTTTGGTCACCCTGTTATAGGGAAGATGTTATTACGCCAGAAAGAGTGTAGAAAAGATTTACCAAGATGTTGCCTGGATTCGGGGCCCTCAGTTGTGATGCGAGGTTGCATTAAGTAAGACTTCATTCTGGGAATGTAAGTAGATTTGAAGGAGGACCTGATAGAATTTAATAAGATCATGAAAAACAGAGATGGTAAAAGCACATAGTTTTTTCCCAGTGAGAGGGTACTAACAACAACAGGGTAGAGGCTTAAGATCGGACAATCAAAGTTCAAAGTAAATTTATTATCAAAGTACATATATGTCACCTTATACAACCCTGAGATTCATTTTGTTCTGGGCATATGCAATAAATCTATAGAATAATAACCAGAGCAGTATCAATGAAAGATCACCCTACTGGGGCATTCAATGAGAGTGCAGAAGATAATAAAATGTGCAAATACAAGAAGAAGAAATAACAATTATAAGTAAATAAGCAATAAATATCAAGAACATGAGATGAAGAATCCTTGAAAGATAGTCCATTGGTTGTGGGAACATTTCAGTGATGGGACAAGTGAAGTTGAGTGAAGTTATCCCCCTTGGTTCAAGAGCCTGATGGTTGGTTTGTAACTGTACCTGAACCTGGTGAATTGAGTCCGATACCTTGTTCCTGATGCCAGCAGAAGCAAGCGTGTTCTGGGTTATGGAGTTCCTTATGATGGATGTTGCAATACTGCAACAATATTTCTTTTAGATGGTGGGGAACGCTTCACCCGTGATGGACTGGGCTGTATTCGCTACATTTTTTTAAGAATTTTCTGTTAAAAGGTATTGGTGTTTCCATAGCAGGCTGTGAGGCAGCCAATCAATATACTCTCCACAACACTTCTATAAAAGTTTGTCGAAGTTTTAGAAGTCAGGCCAAATGATTGCAAACTACTAAGGGAGCAAAGGTGCTGCTGCACTCTCTTTGTAATTGCTCTTGCGTGCTGGGCCCAGGACAGGTCCTCCATCAGAAGCAGCTTCTTCACAAAAAGTGTGGTTGAGTTGGTCACATTCACCACATTTAAAAAGCGTCAAGATAAGTATATGGATAGGAAAGGTTTAGAGGGATAGGGACCAGATGTGGGCATTTAGGACTAGCTCAATAGGCAATAGATTTGGCATATTAGCGTTGGGCTGCATGACTCTAACAAATGCAGAGAGTAAGATTATGGCTGAACCTTCATCCCAACCCCAGCTCTTTGCACCATTTCATTAACAATAATTCCTTTATCCAAACACATCTGTAGTTCTTTACCTTGAGCATACATGATGATAAAGATGAAACATTGAAAGTTTATATTTGAATGAAGAAATATCTCATCTTTATGGTTTTTTGGTGGAGATACATCTCTTCCAAAGGAGGTGTAAAGCACTCCTTCCCTCCGCTAGCCTGCAGGGCACACTTGGGCAAGGTGTAGCACCTGCTTAGCCCCCCAATCAAGGTCAGATGAAATGATGGGAGCAGGTGGTGGATGGTTGTATGAGCAGTTGATACATATCATGTCCTGGTTATGCAACCACAGACGGCATGCAGATAATCTCTGAAGAGTATTGATAATGGTTGGGGTCACCCATCTTGTAAAGACACTGCCCAGAAGAAGCCAATGGCAAATCACTTCAGAATAATCTGATAAGAACAAAGGAGGTAATTTGACACGGCAGATAATTATGATGATGTTAGATGATTTTCCCTTAGATCTGAGACCTTGATCATTATTACTAGACTTCTAGTCAAGGGAAACATCTACCAAATCACAATTCTTTGGTTTTATCTGTAGTTTCTACCCTATCACCTCTCAAGCTTGTAAAGCTTAAGGAACCTCAGCACTTGATTGGAAAGCTGAAACTGCTGGGCCTGAACACCTCCCTCTGCAACTGGATCCTAGACTTCCTGACTGGGAGACCTCAGTCAGTCTGGATCGGAGGCAGCATCTCCAACACCATCACACTGAGCACAGGGGCTCCCCAGGGCTCTGTGCTCAGTCACCTGCTATTCACTCTGCTGAGCCACAACTGTGCAGCAATACACAGCTCGAATCACATCATCAAGTTCGCCGATGACACGACCGTGGTGGGTCTCATCAGCAAGAACGACCAGTCAGCATACAGAAAGGAGGTGGAGCGGCTAACAGACTGGTGCAGAGCCAACAACCTGTGTCTGAATATGAACAAAACAAAAGAGATGGTTGTTGACTTCTGGAGGGCACAAAACAACCACTCTCTGCTGAACATTGACGGCTCCTCCGTTGAGATCATTAAGAGCACCAAATTTCTTTGAGTTCACCTGGCGGAGAATCTCACCTGGTCCTTCAACACCAGCTCCATAGCCAAGAAAACCCAGCAGCGTCTCTACTTTCTGCGAAGGCTGAGAGAAGTCCATCTCCCACCCCCCACCCTCACCACATTCTACAGAGGATATATCGATCCTCTCGGATCATCTCGGATCCCAAAACCCTGCAGCGGATAGTGAGGTCAGCTGAGAAGATCATTGGGGTCTCTCTTCCCGCTATTACAGACATTTACACCACACGCTGCACCTGTAAAGCTAACGGGATCCCACGCACCCTTCATACAAACTGTACTCCCTCCTGCCATCTGGCAAAGGGCACCGAAGCATTCGGGCTCTCACAACCAGACTGTGCCACAATTTCTTCCCCCAAGCCATCAGACTCCTCAATACTCAGAGTCTAGACTAACATTGTAATTTGTCCTCTACTGTGCCTATTGTCTTGTTTATTAATTATTGAACTGCCCTGCACTGTTTTGTGCACTTTATGTAGTCCTGTGCAGGTCTGTAGTCTAGTGCAGTTTGTATGTTGTTTTACATAGTCTAGTGTAGCTTTGTGCTGTTTCACATAGTCTAGTGTAGTTCTCTGTTGTTTGATGTAGCACCAGGGTCCTGGAGGAACGTTGTTTCATTTTTACTGTGCACTGTACCAGCAGTTTATGGTCGAGATGACAATAAAAGCAACTTGAACTTGAATACGTACTGTACATACCCAGTGTGTTCAATCCCTTCTCAAAGGATAACCACTTCAGGATCAACCTTGTGAAACTTACTTTAGATCACTCTAAAACAAGGGGAAAGGATCTAAATCAAATTTATAATCTGATCTTACTAAAGAAGGACAAATTTTATTCCCAATCTGTAATTATTTTACTATGAAAGCTAGCAGAAATGTGTTTCCCTGATTTCTTGCTGTAGCCACAGGTTCTCTCTCTGTTGCATGCACATATAACTTCCTGGGGCCGCATTAAATATAAGTTTTTTATTACCTTCTGAACACATTTTACTGCAAATATATCCAATCTGGTTTAACCCGTCCTCTCAAATGACCCCTATCAATATTTTATAGTGTTTTTCTTCCTCTCAGCCTACCTTCTCAGCTAACTTTGTCCACAAACTGGGAAAATTGATCCCCTTATATCCAAGCCATTGTGTATTGACTGTGAATAACTGAGGCCTAGGCAACATCCTAACAGTACTCTCCAAGAAACAGCCAAACTGTAAATAGTAAACATGAGAAAGTCTGCAGAAACTGAAATCCAAAGCAACACACAAAAAAATGCTGGAGGAATTCAGCAGGGCAGGCAGCATCTATGGAAATGAATAAACAGTCAATATTTTGGACCAAAACCCATCTGCAGGAATGAAAAGGAAGGGGGAAGATGCCAAAATAATAAGGTGGGAAGGAGAGGAAGGAGGGTAGCTAGAAGCTGTTAGCTGAAGCCAGGTGGATGGGAAAGATAAAGGGCTGGAGAGGAAGGAATCAGATAGGAGAGGAGAGTGGACCACAGGAGAAAAGGAAGGAAGTGGAGTCCCCACAGGAGGTGAAAGGCAGGTGAGGAGGTAATAGGTCAGTGCGGGGAATAGAAGAAGGTTTACCCAATGGAGAAATCTGTAAATATCCTATGTATTTCTACTCTCTTGACTATCAACAAGTTCTCATTTCATGTTAATTTATAATCCAATTTATAAGAGCTTAAGTTTTGTGTAATAGCTTCAATTGATGCCCTGAATGAATTTTTTTTGCAATCCCAGATATGACTACTTAACTAGTTTGGCTACATGCAGCTCTATAAAAGTAGATTTGTCAAACATGACTGACCTTTCATTAAACCACCATCATTCATCTTTCTGTTTCCTTCAGCAAAGTAATGGATTTTAGCATTTTCCTTAGTACTGTTAGACTAACATCCACAGTTCCCTACTTTTGCATCCCTTTTGGAATGAAAAGAGTATTTCTCTTATCTTACCAGTAAATTCAAGTTGTAACATCCACTCAGGTAGAGCTAAGAATTAAAAAGAGAAAGTGAATGAGAGAATATGTAACCCACAGGTCTGGGATTTTTTTTTAAGCAGAATCAGAAATGGTTTAATATCACCAACAAATGTCGTGAAATTTGTTGTTACGTGGCAGCAGTATATTGCAATAAATAATAATTAAAACTGTGAATTACAGTAAGAAATGAATATGTGTATATATGTGAATTTATAATTTAAAAAATTAAATAAGTAGTACAAAATAGTAGTGAGGTAGTGTTCATGGATTCAATGTCCATTCATAAATCTGATGGCAGAGAAGAAGAAGCTGTTCCTGAATCTTTCAGTGTGTGCCTTCAAGCTTCTGTATCTCCTTCCTGATGGTAGCAATGAGAAGAGGGCATGTCCTGGGTGATGGGGGTGCTTAATGATGGATGCTGCCTTTTGAGGCATCGCTCCTTGAAGATGTTCTGGATGCTGGGAAGACTAGTACCCATGATGGAGCTGACTGAGTTCACAACTTTCTGCAGCTTATTTCGATCCTGTGCACTGGCCTCCCCATACCAGACAATGATGTAGACTGTCAGAATACTCTCCATGGTATATCTGTAAAAGTTTACAAATGTCTTGGTGACATGCCAAATCTCCTCAAACTCCTAATGAAATATAGCTGTTGTTGTGCTTTTTGTAACTGCATCAATATGTTGGGCAGAGGATACGTCCTCAGAGTGGATTTCGGAAATAAGATCTTATTACTCCAGAAAGCTAGTGTATTCCATGTGTTGGCGTGTGGCCAAGTGGTTAAGGCTTTGGGCTAGCAATCTGAAGGTCATTAGTTTGAGCCTCAGCCAAAGCCTGTGTGTCCACATACTGCTCCTGCACCTTTATAGCCCAGTGGCGGTGGTTGGTGCAGTATGAACAAGACAGGAACTAATCCTCAACATTCTGTAAATTTGCTGTGTCTCTGTGTGGAGCAAAATACCAATGGTTAATATATTAATTTGTTTGTTAGGTGCCATGTCCTATGACATGGGTGATCATGGTCTTCCCACCGTGATTGTTCTTGGCAGATTTTTTTTTACAGAAGTGGCTTACCATTGCCTTCTTCTAGGCAGTGTCTTTGCAAAATAGGTGACCCAGCCATTATCAATATTCTTCAGAGATTATCTGCCTGGCACCTGAGGTCGCATAACCAGGGCTGTAAAAGGACAAGATGGGATAGAGTTTGTCAAACATCTTCATGAAAGTTTCCTTCATCAGTACATAATGTCCTAATAAGTCCTAATGAGAGACCATGCAATACTGGATCTGCTATTAAGGAATGAGACAGGGCAGGTGACACAATTTTGTGTAATGGAATATTTTGAATCCAGTGACCACAATATCATCAGTTTCAAAGTAATTATGCAAAAAGATAGGTCTGATCTTTGGTTTGAGATTCTAAATTGGAAAAATGTCAATTTTGATGGTATCAGAAATGATCTGGCAAGTGTGGATTAGGACAGGCTGATTTCTGGCAAAGGTGTACTTCTTAAGTGAGAGGCCTTCAAAAACAAAATTTTGAGAGTACAAAACTTGTATGTGCCTGTCAGGATAAAAGGCAAAGACAACAATTGCAGAGAATCTTGGTTGTCAAGAGAAATTTGTGACAAGCAACCTCGGCAAGTACGATTAGCACCGAGGTGCTGACATATCCCCAAGACTGGAATCACGGCATGGTACAAGACTGAATTGAAGAAACAATCTAAACTAGATGCTGGATGAGAATCCAAAACTGAACACCAAACCTCAGTTCAGGTATTCTTTTAATATTAAATCCTGGCACCAAAACATGGCCGTCAATTAGCAGGTAGCCTGAAACTTTAAAGAGGTCACGCCAGCTTACACAGTGTTAGAGCATCTAAAACCCAGAAGCTGATGTGGTTGAGTGCGTACCTACGGCCGACTCCTGGTGGCCCTGGCTGCTCGGAGAGACGTTGATGGTAGTCGTGGATGAGAGCCGAATCCAAGATGGCCCTTTCAGGATCCCAGCACAGCTCCTCAGGTTTGAATCCTTCCTAGTCCATGAGAAACCACTGAATACCTTCACCCAAACAGTTTGTGAATCCAAAATTCTTCTCACGGTGAAGACCTGCTCTCTAATAACAAAGTTGGGTTGTGGCGGACTGATGATGGTTGGGTTAAAGGGCTGGTGTTCAAAGGTTTTAATTTGGAAATGTGAAGAAGGGGATTAATCTCAAGGTCTTGGCGAGCTGCTAGGTGTTAGCCACTGGGTTTATTTTCCTGAGAATCTTGAAAGTCCTAATTAACTTAGGTGCCTTTTTTCCTGGACTCTATCAGGAGAGACGAATCCTAAGTCAACAGCCAGACCTGTTGCCCAGTCTGCAAGACTGGTCCCTGTCTTCTCTTGTGGTTATCCTTTATTTCAGCCTTCTGGGTAGAAGCTAACAGAATCTCCCTTGCCCTAATCCATTTCTCCATGCAGCTTTGGACGAGATTTTTGGCTGCAAGAACCCCAACATCAGCCTCCTACCCAGGGAAGAGTGGCAGAGAATACCCAAGTTGGCATTTGAGATGGGACAGCTCATGGGCCGAATGCTGTAAAGTGTTCTGGGCGACCTCCGCCCACGTGAAATGGTCGCAGCACTCATCCTGCCTTTCAGAGGCCAGGCATATTAGAGTTCGTTCCAAATCTTGGTTTTCCTGCTCTGACTGGCTGTTTGACTGCGGCTGAAACCCAGAGTTAAGACTCACTGCTGCCCCAATAAGCTTACAGAATGCTTTCCAAAAAGATGACGTGAATTGCAGACCGTGATCCAACACAATGTCCCTCGGAAAACAGTGGATCCTGAAGATCTGGTGCAGGCCAATCTCAGGTGTCTCTGCTGTGGGTGGTAGTCTGTCCAAGGTGATGAATTTGCAAGCCTTTGAAAAGTAATCCACAATTACGATGATAACGGTCTTCCCCTTGAAAGGAGTAAGACCAGTGACAAAGTCCATAGAGATGGGAGCCCATGGTCTTTCAGGAATAGGCAGAGACTGAAAAGCTCCTTGTTCCAGGCACACACCTCGCATGCCTGCATGTATTAACCCCCCACCCCACACCATTCCAGTACTCCAGTACCTACTCATAAAGAACTCGAGGCAATCCCATGGTGAGATGTTGATCTTCTTGCATGTCCCACTGAAGAACCTAAGACTGAACAGGACTAGGAATGAACAGTCAACCCGGAGGCCCTTTGCGCCTGGGCCTTGCAAACAATGATGAAGGGAAGTTACGGGTTAGGTACAACCAAAATGGAAGATGTTGCGAACCATTCTTTGAACTCTGAAAGCAGCCTCTGCTTCGGTAGTCCATACAAAATGGCCTGTGGATCTCTGAGTTAGTGCTGTCAGCAGAGCCATCACAGAGCTAAGGTTTCTGATTAACTTTCAGTAAAAGTTGGCAAATCTCAGGAATCATTGGACTTGTTTCACATTGAATGATTGTGGCCAGACTCTGACTGCCTTACTTGGGTCCATCTTGTGCTGGTCATTCAAGATGATAAAACCCATAAATGTGGATGAAGGCAAGGCAGTGGATATTGTCTACATGAACTTCAGCAAGGCATTTGACAAGGTCCTACCTGAGAGATTGGTCAAGAAGGTGCAGTCACTCGCCATTCAGGATGAGGTAGTAAATTCAATTACACATTCGCTTTGTAGGAAAAGCTGGAGAGTGGTAGTAGATGGTTACCTCTCTGACTGCAGGACTGTGATGAGTGGTGTGCCACAGGGATCGGTGCAGGTTCCTTTGTTGTGTGTTATCTATATCAACGATCTGGATAATAATGTGGTTAACTGGATCAGCAAATTTGCAATTGACACCAAGATTGGGGGTGTAGCGGTCAGTGAAGAAGGCTGTCATGGCTTGCTGAGGAAATCTGCATCAGCTGGAACAATGGACTAAAAAGTAGCAGATGGAATTTAATGCAAACAAGTGCAAGGCATTGCATTTGGGTAGGACCAATCAGGGTAGGTCTTATACAGTGAATGGTAGGGCACTGAGGAGTGTGGTAGAACAAAGGGAGCTGGGAATACAGGTCCATATTCATTGAAAGTGGTGTCACAGGGAGATAGGGTCAGAAAGAAAGCTTTGGCACATTGACCTTTATACATCAAAGTATTGAGTACAGGAGATAGGACGTTGTGTTGAAGTTGTATAAGATGTTAGTGAGGCGTAATTTGGAGTTTTGTGTGCAATTTTGATCACCTACCTATAGGAAAGATGTAAACAGGGTTGGCTGGCACCAGGGCAGGAATGAATTCTCAATATTCCGGGATTTCAGTGCTTTAAAAGGGATAGAGAGGGGGGAAAAGGGGAGGAGGGGTGGCATTACTGGTCAGGGATACTATTACAGCTGCAGAAAGGGTGGGTAATGTAGCAGGATCCTCTTTTGAGTCAGTATGGGTGGAAGTCAGGAACAGGAAGGGAGCAGTTACTCTACTGGGGGTATTCTATAGGCCCCCTGGTAGCAGCAGAGATACCGAGGAGCAGATTGGGAGGCAGATTTTGGAAAGATGCAAAAATAACAGGGTTGTTATCACTGGTGACTTTAACTTCCCTAATATTGATTGGCCCTGATTAGTTCCAATGGTTTAGATGCGGCAGAGTTTGTTAAGTGTGTCCAGGATGAATTCCTGTCACAGTATGTTGACAGGCTGACTAGGGGGAATGCCATACTAGATCTAGTATTAGGTAACGAACCGGGTCAGGTCACAGATCTGTCAGTGGGTGAGCATCTGGGGGACAGTGATCACTGCTCCCTGATGACCTTTAGCATTATCATGGAAAAGGATAGAATCAGAGAGGACAGGAAAATTTTAAATTGGGGAAGGGCCAATTATGAGGCTATAAGGCTAGAACTTGCAGCTGTGAATTGGGATGATGTCCTGGCACTTATCCTTGTAAACGGAACAAGTGCTACACCTGCCCTTACACTTCCTCCCTCACCACCATTCAGGGCCCCAGACAGTCCTTCCAGGTGAGGCGACACTTCACCTGTGAGTCGGCTGGTGTGGTATACTGCGTCCGGTGCTCCCGGTGTGGCCTTTCATATATTGGTGAGACCCGATGCAGACTGGGAGACCGTTTCACTGAACACTTACGCTCGGTCTGCCAGAAAAAGCAGGATCTCCCAGTGGCCACACATTTTAATTCCACGTCCCATTCCCATTCTGATATGTCTATCCATGGCCTCCTCTATTGTCAAAATGAATCCAAACTCAGGTTGGAGGAACAACACCTTATATACCGGCTGGGTAGCCTCCAACCTGATGGCATGAACATTGACTTCTCTAACTTCCGTTAATGCCCCTCCTCCCCTTCTTACCCCATCCCTGACATATTTAGTTGTTTGCCTGTTCTCCATCTCCCTCTGGTGCTCCCTCCCCTTTCTTTCTCCTGAGGCCTCCCGTCCCATGATCCTTTCCCTTCTCCAGCTCTGTATCACTTTCGCCAATCACCTTTCCAGCTCTTAGCTTCATCCCACTCCCTCCGGTCTTCTCCTATCATTTCGCATTTCCCCCTCCCCCCACTACTTTCAAATCTCTTACTATCTTTCCTTTCGGTTAGCCCTGACGAAGGGTCTCGGCCCAAAACGTCGACAGCGCTTCTCCCTATAGATGCTGCCTGGCCTGCTGTGTTCCACCAGCATTTTGTGGGTGTTGTTTGAATTTCCAGCATCTGCAGATTTCCTCGTATAATGTAAATTGATCTATCCTTTGGAAATGTTTGAGAGATTTGGATGTTGTGCTTTTACTTTACTCTTTCCCTTCTCTTGCCCTGATGTCATGAATGCCCCATTAGCTTTGCTTGCTTGCCCATCTCCAGCCTCTGAAAACAGGCACTTCATGCTGTGTTGCCCCAGAAGGAATTATCAGGTGAGTAGATGGATTGGTTCAGGGACTTGCTGAAATTCTCTAAGAAAAATACAACAATGCTACTGTCTCTTTGGAATCCTTGGGCTATGACTATGCAAAGCAGACCAGGAGCATTTGACATGACACTTAGAATCTCAATTCCATGTGTAGCTCTGCATAAACTGTGGAAAGGGTGTTCCATCAGTTAGCAACCTGCCGGCCTACCCATCAGTCAGCCCTTCCTACAGTGGCCTCAACAGACATGTCAGACCCCAGAGCGCTGTCAAAGGTGACAATAGCGTTTATTTGTTCCCCTTCTCTGTCTGTCCCTCACGAGCAGATTTGTTACATTACATCGGTATCAGGTCGATTATTTCTCTTCCTGCTATTGAAAATATTCTTTCCCGAATTATCTTCGCTTCATCAATCACACATAAATTTTGTTGAAGTTGTGCCATCTTCAAAGCAAATGAACTAAAGCCAGCTGTTGCTTTCGATTGACAGCTGATAAAACCAGGAGTCGTATCTCGGCTGTGAAAACAAAATTAGTGTTTAGTCCTCCTCAGGAAGGCCTCGGGTTGCAGGTGTTCTTAGCTACAAAATACCGCACTTCTGATGCTAATTTATAGACCACCTCTTTCAAAGAACCAGGTTTCCCTCCCTCGATTATTGATGTTGCCCTCACCCATATCTCCTCCATTTCCTGGACATCCACCCTCATCCCATCTTCCCACTGCCTTATCAGTGATAGAGTTCCTCTTGTCCTTACCTACCACCCTATCAGTCTCTACATCCAATACATTACCCTCCACAACTTCTGCCACCCCCAGAGGGATCCCACCACTAAACATATCTTTACCTCTCCATTCCTCTCTGCTTTCAGCAGGGATCACTCCCTCCACAATTCCCTTTCCCATTTGTCCCTCCCCATAAATATCCCTCCCAGCCCTTATCATTGAAAGTGGACTAAGTGCTACACCTGCCCATTCACCTCCTCCCTCGCCTCATTTCAGCACCATAAACAGTACTTCCAGATGAAGTAACACTTCACCTGCAAAACTGCTGGGGTCATCTATTGTATCTGCTGCTCCCTATCGGCCTCCTCCACATTGGTGAGACCGGTCGCAAATTGAGGGGTACACTTCGTCAAGCACCTCCGCTTCATCAACCAGGAGCAGAACTTCCCGGTGTCCAAACATTTTAATTCTGATTTGCATTCCTGTTCTGACATGTCGATCCATGGCCTCCTATTGTGCCAAAATGAGGCCACCTTCAGGGAGCAGGAGAAACACCTGATATTCTGTCCGGGTAGCCTCCAACCTGATTGCATGAATATTGATTTCTCTCTCCCGTAAAACATCCCCCCACCACCCTTTCCTCTATTTCAAACTTTTACTACTTCTCACCTGTCCATCACTTCCCCTGGGTCTCCTCCTTCTTCCCTTTCTCCTGTTGTCCAAGCTCCTCTCCTATCAGATTCCTTCTTCTCCAGCACGTGCCCTTTTGTACCCACCTGGATTCACCTCTCACCTTCCAGCTAGCCTCCTTCCCCTTCCCCCACCTTTTTATTCTGGCATTTCCCCCTTCCTTTCCAGTCCTGATGAAGGATCTCAATTCAAAACATCGAATGTTTGTTTATTTCCATAGACGCTGCCTGACCTGCTGAGTTCTTCCAGTAGTTTGTATGTGCTGCTTTGAATTTCCAGCATCTGTAAACAGTACTGCCGAAGGGTCTCAGTCCAAAACATCGTTTGTACTCTTTTCCTTAGATGCTGCCTGGCCTACTGAGCTCCTGAAGCATTTTGTGTGTGTTGCTTTGATTTTGATTGTGTTGCAGTATCTGCAGATTTTCTCATGTTTCTGATTGGATTATCTGTAAACTTTCTCTGTTTATAAATCTAATCATGCCTCTCCACTCACTTACTCTGCTTTTTTTTTTGTAGAACTAAATCTCTTGGTTGCTAAGGAACAGTTACGCTGTCATAAATTGTACTTCAAACATCTGAGTATTTTAAATTTGTTCCCCTCTGTCTTAGTCTTTCCTTGCATCTTCCCTCTCAGTAACAGACACAGAAAGCTGCAGGAACTCAGCAGGCCAGGCAGCATCCATGGAAAAGAGTAAACAGTCGACGTTTCGGGCCGAAATCCTTCATCAGGACTGGTTGAAAGGTCTCGGCCCAAAGCATGGACTGTTTACTTGTTCCATAGATGTTGCCTGGCCTGCTGAGTTCCTCCAGCATTTTGTGTGTGTTACTTTGATTTCCAGCATCTGCAGATTTTCTCTTGTTTGATCTTCCCTCTCAGCTATTTTCGTTTTCCCTTGCATGTACACTTCCAGTCCTGGATAGAGAGTAACGGAAGACTCATGATCAAGGTCAGTGACATCTTCATCAGATCTTGTCCACTACACTCACAGACTGCTCTTCCTTTAAAGTCTTATCGATCACCTCGGAATAAACTCCACCAATCATAACTTGCACCTAATATTCATATGGTTTACAACACCCTTACAACGTATCACTCCTAGATTGTTCATCTCAGAACCCAATACCTATCTACATTCCCTGATAGTCACCCAAATCCATTCTATGTTCTCACTAGAGTACGTTCCTTTCACTGGTCAAGTGAGTGGTGGGGTAGAGAAACGTCTCTATAAAGGAGGTGTAAGGTGCTCCTTCCTTCTGTTAGCCTGCAGATCACCCTTGGGCAAGATATAGCACCTGCTTAGCTGCCCCCACCCCCCCAATCAGGGTCACGTGAAGCCATAGGAGCAGGTGATGGATGGTCATATGAGCAGCTGCTGCACATCATAGGTCCTGGTTATGTGACCACTCATGCCAGGCAGACAGTCTCTGAGGAGTGTTGATAATGCCTGGGGTCACCCGTCTTTTCAAGGCACTGCCCAGAAGAAGGCAATTGCAAACCGCTTCTGTAGAAAAGTTTGCCGAGAAAGATCATGATCACCCATGTCAAACAACACAGCACATAACAAACGAACAGTATAGTCACCACGACAGGCATTTCACAACATCGTGTATGTTAGGTCAACAGTCTGAAACTGCTGGCATTAGGCCCAAATTATATTAATTACAAAAGTTAATAAGTTCAGGCTGATTGTGAGAAATGACTTTGGCTCAGATGATCAAGATGTAGAATTAGTTTGAATGAAAACAAGGACTAACAAGGGAAAGAATTCATGCATAACATAAACTATAGGACCACTAACAATAGTTGTACTGTAAAAGAGCAGCACATTTTAAAAAAGCAGAGCTACTAGGGACCATCTCTATTGTTCATAACCTAGAGACTCACAATACTCATGGTCTTCCCCAGATCTTTCATACAGTACTGTGCAAAACTCTTAGTTATCCTAGCTTTATAAATAGATAGATAGATAGATAGATAGATACTTTATTCATCCCCATGGGGAAATTCAACTTTTTTTCCAATGTCCCATACACTTGTTGTAGCAAAACTAATAACATACAATACTTAACTCAGTAAAAAATATGATATGCATCTAAATCACTATCTCAAAAAGCATTAATAATAGCTTTTAAAAAGTTCTTAAGTCCTGGCGGTTGAATTGTAAAGCCTAATGGCATTGGGGAGTATTGACCTCTTCATCCTGTCTGAGGAGCATTGCATCGATAGTAACCTGTCGCTGAAACTGCTTCTCTCTCTCTGGATGGTGCTATGTAGAGGATGTTCAAAGTTTTCCATAATTGACCGTAGCCTACTCAGCGCCCTTCGCTCAGCTACCGATGTTAAACTCTCCAGCACTTTGCCCACGACAGAGCCCGCCTTCCTTACCAGCTTATTAAGACGTGAGGCGTCCCTCTTCTTAATGCTTCCTCCCCAACACGCCACCACAAAGAAGAGGGCGCTCTCCACAACTGACCTATAGAACATCTTCAGCATCTCACTACAGACATTGAATGACGCCAACCTTCTAAGGAAGGTTATATATGAGCCTAAGACTTTTGCATTGTGCTGTAGTAATTTTATATATTCCACTGGAGTGCAGCCATAGTAAAAACAAATTTCATGCTCAATGTGAGTGATGATCAACCTGATTCTGATATGGGTCTCTATGGTGGACTGAGAGTGGGAAGGGGGCAGGGAGAGGGGTATTATGTTTGGGAAGGTGGGAAGGGAGAGGGGAGGGAGCAGCAATCACCAGAGAGAGAAGGAGTAAGGGAGAGGCACGGTAACCTAGTGGTTAGCACAACACTTTATAGTACCAGTGAAGCAGGTTCAATTCCTGCCGCTGCCTGTAAGGAGTTTATATGTTCTCCACGTGAATGCGTCTGTTTCCTCTGGGTGCTCCGGTTTCCTCCTACAGTCCAAAGCTGTACCAGTTGGTAGGTTAATTGGTCACTGTAAATTGTCCCGTGATTAGGCTAGGGTTAAATTGGGGGATGCTGGGTGGCGTGGCTCAAAGGACCAGAAGGGCCTGTCTGTTCTGTATCCCAATAATAAATAATCAATAAACCAATTGTTTGGAATCAAATGACCTTGCCTGGTGTCTCAGGGTTGGGTGTGTTTGCACCCACCACCCCTGGCACTCCTTCTTTGCCACCTGTCCCACACCCCTGCCATTGTGCTCCACCTTTACCAGTCCCAACATCCTTTGCTCCCACCAGATTTATGAACTTGCTGTCTGCTCCACGTTGACACATACGGTACTGTGCAAAAATCTTAGGCACTCTAGTTATATATATGGTGCCTAAGACTTTTGCAGAGTACTGAGGGAAATCCAGGGTCAAAGGTTGCAGTGAGTTGGTGAGGACATTTAAAAGAAGACCTTCACTGTCCTGGTGTTGTAAAATGATTGAAATAGAGTACCTGTTTTCGGAATTCTGTTAGGTATGTACTCACTAGAGATAGTGGAGGGTGATCAGTGTCTCTACACAGAATATTGAACAGAAAGAGGACTCTGATGTTATGCCTTCAGATTCTGCCTTGTCCGAAAGCTAGAACTTGACATGTAAAATATTATCTTCATTTTCCAGAGTCTTGCCGTTAGGACCATTATTTTTGAGAAGTTTTTGTAAGACCATTCCTTTCTGTGCTTTGTTAATAGAGTTAATGATGACTTAGATCTCTGTCTCAGAATGTACATACACTGTATGCAACTGTTATCTATGTACTGTACTCAATGATTGTGGTGAACTACATATACCTGTCTGGACACGCCCCCTGCTGACTGCTCCTGTGGCTCCTCCCACAGACCCCTGTATAAAGGTGATGGAGGTCTGAGCCCGGCCTCTCAGTCTCCAGGATGTAGTATGGTGGTCACTCACTGCTCGTTCCTTCTTCCAGTCAATAAAAGCCGATACCTCGCTTTTACGTCTCAGAGTGAGTTATTGATGGTGCATCAATGATCTTACTTCTGGTCTGGAAAAGACAAAGGTTGAACAGTGTCCTTGTTGGAGTGGTTAAATAGATTAGAAGAGGGTTGGTACAAGGTGGCAGGATGGAGATGCGTCTCTACCAAAGGAGGTGTAAGACACTCCTTCCCTCCATTAGCCCACGGGTGACCCTTGGGCAAGGTGTAGCACCTGCAGAGCTACACCACACCCCCCGAACCCCCCGATCAGGGTCACATTAAGCCATGGGAGCAGGTTGTATGACAGCTGGTGCACATCACAAGTCCTGGTTACGCGACCACAGACACCAGGCAGACAATCTCTGAAGAGTATCGATAATGGCTGGGGTCACCCGTCTTGCAAAGATGCTGCCCAGAAGAAGGCAGTGGCAAACCACATCTGTTAAAGAATTTGTCATAGAACATGATCACCCATGTCATAATGACATGGCACACAATGATGATGGGACGGTGACATGGTCTTAGCTTGTCCTCTGACTGCAGTCAGCTTGAGCTTGTGCAGGGGCCATTGATTAGATTCATGACTTGCCGGTTTTGAGAAATTGAAGATTAATTTCAATAGCAAGCATATTATTGATAATAATAAATGACTACTTTCTAGCTTAACGGGTAAATGTAGCTCTTCAGTGTACTTTTGTTCCACATTTAGATCCCAAAGTACCTCACAATTGCCAGGCTCATTGCTTGCAAGCATATTTAGTTCTGTGCTCTTAATAAGAGTGTGATTTGACTGCAAATCAGGCTATAAATGAGAAACAAACATTGGCCACTGCTGGGATATAATGACACTTGTTTTAATTGTCTCATTGAAACTGACTGATATTTGCCTGCAAGCCGTTTTAGATAGAAATGATTACTGTATACATATGAATGAGGAACCATATTGAGTTGTCCACAGGGGACCAACAGGTTGGCATCAATTTCAATCTACTTTCCTGTGCTTTTTATATAAAAATAAAATCCTTAAGTTAAAGGTTGTTTTTGAAATGTTGCTACCTCTGGCATAAAAACTTCTCTGGTCGGCTTCTTGCATGCTTTCCACCTGTGCTGGGTTCATTTCTGAGCATTGAGAAACGCCCAATGCACCACAAATTGTGGAAAGGAACAACAACAGCAACCAGTTGCAAGTTATGTTTACTGCCCATTACACCACTGGCATATGGAACAGCAATGAAGTTCCTCCATCTCTGACTGTGTGCAAGAGCTAGGTACATTGTGTTCATAGCTTCCTCTCAGTTTTCTCTACTGTCAGCCATGGAAACCCCTGGCGGAGACTCGGGAATACCATCACATCCAGATGTAGGATTCTTCATTGATGTTTCTGTAACAATCTTGTTTTAACAGTTAGAATTGTTAGCCCTGAACTGAACCCCAAAACCTGGATGACCCATGGAAAACTCTTAGTCAGGCCTTTACCCTTTGACCTGTTTGACACAGGCGACCCTACCGAGAGCCAAAGCCTAAAGCCCTGATTCCCCCCAACTTAGGGCTTTGGGTCATTAAAGCACACAAGCCTCCAAATCACAACAAGGTTGTAGTCTTCTTGGAGAACATGCAAATTATAATGCTCCATAGCAGCCTTTTTATGCCATGGACTCCTACCACTAACCAAGGGGTCCATGGACCCCAGGTTGGGAACCCCTGCTCTATAGATACCTGCTTTTGCATTATTATCAGAAACGTGCTCCATCTTCTCTATTGATCTTAGCTAGAAACATGCTTCTAAATCCAAAACATGCTTTTCTCTCTGTAATAGCCACACTTGCTAGACAAGCTTGCAGTGCTGGAAGCTAGAGAATCTAAGTAATAATTTAAGACAATCAAAATTGAATCAGCTAGATGAGAAATTGAATTGGGATTCATTTAAACTCTTTGTAAACATAAGTATTTCTGGCTTACACTGTATTTTATTGGATATTAGATTTAAGACATTTGAAAATTAATATTGCTGTAGCAATATGACACTATTTTAAAACAATACATTTATGACAGATTTGCTTAAGAATAAATTTGTGCTGATGGAAAATGACGATAAGATTGGTGGACAAGTTATCTTTAATTAAGTTGTTAATATAACTTTTATTTTAATGTTATCCATTTCTATGTTCATTAGAAAGAAAAGTATAAGTATTACAGCTTCATCAATGAATCGAAACGCGAGGACAGGGAGGTTCTATGAGTGTGACTGTGAGCAGAACTTTGACCAATGTATAAATACCAGTACATAAGTTCCAAGCACTGCTGCTGTACAGTGCTCAGAATCACAAAACGCCTAATAAAATTGTGTTTGGTGTTTTTAACATACACTTACACAAAATTTACTTCACTGAAGAGACATGCATAAATATCTAGACTGACACTGTGCAATACTGCAGGATGCTATGTGGACACTATCAGGAGCTATTTTCAGATGAACTGCTAAAACAACATGCCACGTGCTTTCTGAAGTAGATGTTTGAGATACAATAGTGCTAATTTAAAGAAGGGAAGGAGAATCGTCTGCAATATCCTGGCTAAATACTTATCCCTCAGCCAACATTGCTTTAAAAACCAGAATTGAAAATCAAAACGACTGCAGATGGTGAAATCTGAAATAAAAAGAGAAATTACTGGAAACGCTCAACAGGACAGACAGTATCAATAGAAAGAGAAACTGTTAATATTTCTGGGCAAAGATGTAGCATTTGAATTTGCAAGGAAAAAGCAATTATCTGCCTGTTAACACATCGCTGTTGGCGGGAGATTACCATTTTTAAATTAAATGCTGCCTTACTGTATTGCAAGAATGGTTACAATTAAGTAATACTTCATTGCAGTAAAATGTTTTGGGAAGCACGGAATGGAACATGAAAGATGTTATATAAAAGCCAAACTTCTTCCTCTGTGTATGGATTTCTTTCCATCAATTTAGTTCTTCAGCAAATCTTGGCCATCATAGCTATTTTAAGTTACTAGTAGTTTTATGATGTAACTGCAATTGATTTTGTAAGTTGTTGAAAGGGGTGGCACAGTCACCAGTGGTTAGCACAATGCTTTACAGTACAGACGACCTGGGTTCAGTTCCCACCATTACCTGTAAGAGGTAACACATTCCCCCCGAGACCGTGTGGGATTACTCCCTCAGTCCAAGGACGTATCGGTTGGTGGGTTAACTGGTCATTGTAAATTTTCCTGTGATTAGGCTAGAAGTGGCTCGAAGGGCTGGAAAGGCCCTGCTCCAGGCTGAATCTCAATAAATAAATAAATATGTAGCAAAATACCTGCTCTCACAATTGTTTTATGTTCTCTTCTTTTACAGGTGGAAATTTACATTTTATCTATATATATTTTCCTATGGTGTAAGATTCCTGAAGAAGGTAAGGCTTCAGCATGTTCAAACAGTTTGGGATAATTTTTATTCTATTCACCGATTCTAATAACAAAGTTGATGCAAACAGAATAAAGAAAACAACACTTTATGGTCATCTCGCTGCAGTGTTCGGAAGGGAAGTAATCGGTGCTTAAAATAGGTAAATAAAATTTAGAAACCAGCAAATCATGGATCAGAGAACAATATGATCAAGAAGGACTCATTTCCTACTGACTAAAATTATTGGCATACTCATGGTTATTAGATATTCCATTAGACATCAAAAAGATTTGGTTTTCACAACAGTAACTTAAGGTTATGAAGATCATTTCATATTTGAACTGTTTGTCAGATTGGGAAATATAACTTACCTGTTTTGACTAGATGAGGGGCTCTTAGCCTTTTTTTATGCCATGGATCCCTCCCTACCATCAACCAAGGGGTCCGAGGTCTGCAGGTGGGGAGCCCCTGGAATAGATGGTAAGATTGTATAAGGGCACAAATGTATCCTGTAAGTAAATATTGGTATCACCAATTGAATAGTTACGAAGTGAATATTTTTGTATAATGATAGCAATACGACAATATGGTTGGGAATCTTGAAGATAGGCAGAGAAGGTGTCAAGAAAACAGTCTTAAATTGGTCATCATTGCTGACTTGACAGCATTCATTTTTTTTTAGAGATTCTTATAGAATTCTTTTAGTAGTACAGTACAATACATTAAATACATTAAAAACTGAATTACAATTATATATATGTATATAGTGGATTCTGGTAAACTGGGACACATCATGGAAATAGTTAAAAATATAAAAAAGACAAACAGAGTTTAACTGAGTAATAAATTATGTATTTAAACAAAGTATTAAACAAATTAGAACACCACCAACGATACTGGTGTTTGCCCGTCATATCCAATAATGACAGGAAACCTGTGCAGGATAGTTTTTTAAAGTGTAAAAGCCATTCCACTGGGGCAGTTCCACTTCTTCGACCTTGGATGTCTGGGCCCAGGGGTATTGGTAGACATCACATCTGGGATTGACCATGCCTTCTGTTCCTCACCATGCCCTTCGGTCTCCATGAAACATTGTAGAACTGCCTTGCTAGCTGAGTACCGACCTCACTGTAAATCTCATCCACCCAGACAGGCCAGAAGTAGGTGGGTGGTAGTAAGAGACAAAGAAAAGGAAGCAGGTGGAGCCAAGTGGAGGGAGGGAGACATGAATACAGAGGATGATGAACAATAATACAAAAAGCACCAGTATTAAAATCATTCTGCCATTCTACATTCTAATCCTTGCTCTGATGTTGACTAGAAACTCACTCTGCAGAACTGGTTACTGTTCTTACGAGTATTTCCAACACCTTGTGACTTCATTTCACTGGCCAGAATCTGTCAGCAACTGGTTACTGTTCTTACGAGTATTTCCAACACCTTGTGACTTCATTTCACTGGCCAGAATCTGTCAGCAACTGGTTACTGTTCTTACGAGTATTTCCAACACATTGTGACTTCATTTCACTGGCCAGAATCTGTCAGCATTCAGCATTTATGGAATCTGGCTCTTTGGTGCTACGTGCATTGAAATCCCTAACTGGACAGTACTTCTGTTGGATGGTGTATCACTTAAAACAAAGTAAAAGGTCAACTTTATTTGCCATTTCTGCAATATACATGTATACTGCCAAACAAAAGATTAAAAGATTCAAATTACACTTATTATCAATGTATGTATGCAGTATACAACCCAGAGATTCAGCTTCCCACAGACAGCCAGGAAACAAAGAAACGTCACGGAATCCATTCAAAGAAAGACATCAAACCCCCCAACAAACAAAAAAATACAAATCTCACAAACGTCAAAAAATGAGGGAATAACACAGAATATAAAATAACAAGTAACATTCCTCTCCATCAAGGTGCACAACACTATACACCTAACCCACAAACAACACATTAAACAGTATTACCACAAGTAAATTAATAAATTATAAGCTGCATTTACAATACAAGTTTAAAAAGTAAACAATATAATGCTAGTGATGCTTCATATGTGGTGAGACCCGGGTGGCAGCAGGGAGTTCAGCAGTCTCACGACCAGGAAGGAAGAAGCTGTTTCCCATCCTAACAGTCCTTGTTCTAATGCTACGTGCCTCCTGGCTGGTGGTAGGGGATCAGAGAGATTGTTGCCTGGATAAAAGGAATCATTGACAATGCTAAGGGCCCTGCGTATGCAGCTCTCCTGGTAAATATCTTGAATGGGTGGAACAGAGACTCCAATGACCCTCAGATCATCAGTTTGCAATTCTCGTACAAGATGGTGATGCAGCTGGTCGGGACCTTCTCAGTGGTGCTCCTGTAAAAATTGGTTAGTTTGGTGGGGAGAAATGGAGCTTTGCTTGCCTCGATCTTGCAGCAAGTGGAGACGTTATTGTGCTTTCTTGACTAAAGAGGTGATGTTGAGGGATCAGAGGCATTGGTTATGTGCACCCCCAGAAACTTGTTACTCCTAACTCTCTCCACCGAGAATCCATTTATGTGCAGTAGGAGTCCACCGTCATCTGTTTGGTGTTGGCCACAGAGAGACTCAAGTTGTGGTACTGACACCATTCTACCAGCAGCTCTACCTCCTCACTGTGTGCTGTCTCATTATGCCACTGTCGTGTTATTGGCAAATTTAATGATTCCAGTTGAACTGGATCTAGCAGTTCAGTCATGTGTCAGCACCATGACCTGGAGGGTGCCAGTGCTCAGCGTAATAGAGCTAGAGATGTTGCTGTCAACACAGACTGACTATGGTCTTTCTGTCAGAAAGTCTAAGATCCTGTTACAGAAGCAGGTGTTGAGACCCAAGAGGAACAGTTTACCCACCGGCTCCTGAGGGATGATCATATTTAAACGCTATTTTGAAGTTGATAAGCAACATCCTGGTGGTTGAGGCATTATTTTCCAGGTGGTTGTGGGAAGATAGGGAGCTGTTGGGGTGTCAATGCAAGACACATAAAATGCTGGAGGAACTCAGCTGGCCAGGCAGCATTTATGGAAAAAAGTACATCTGTCGTTTTAGGCCGAAACTTTCCAGCATCTACAAATTTTCTCTTGTTTGTGTTAATGCAAGAAACATTTTTGAAACAGCTCTCATTTAGGGTGGCAGGGTAGAATTACGTCTCTACCAAAGGATATGTAAGCCACTCCTTCCATCCACTAGCCTGCAAGTCACCGTTGGACAAGCCTGCTTAACTCCCTCCCCCATGAAACAGGGTGACATGAAGCCTTGAGAGCAGGTGGTAGGATGGTCGTATGAAGAGTATTGATAATGGCTGGGGTCACCCATCTTGTAAAGACACTGCCCAGAAGAAGGCACTGGCAAAGCACTTCTGTAGGAAAAAAATTGCCAAGAACAATCATGGTCTTGGATAGAGAAAAGAACAAGCACAACTGCTTTGGAACTTCTCAGATTAAAGACAAATGGAAGACCATGATTGTGCACATTATCTGACACAACACATAATGATGATGATTGTCATTTTCTAGTAGAATTTGGCTTAATAATTCAGGAGAATAACTGATATTGTATCAGGCAGTAGGCATCCAATAACATTTCATTTTGCTTAGATGCAACTGAGCTGAGAAAAGCAGATTAATCAGGCACTATCCGAGGAGGCAAATATAACGTCGGGATTAGCTACCCCATGAGATATATAATGGAAGTTACAAATTTTGAAAGAAAGATTTCTAGTGTCCACATCCCTAAATTACTTTATCGCTGCTTAAGTATAGGGGCTCCCTGGGTTATAAACGACCTGAATTATGGAAATCTGGCTTTACACAATTCTCCCAAATATTTAAAAGCATTTTTAAAAATAGGAATAATCATAGTGCTTTGAGATACTTGTTAATGACTGGATACCATATAGTTCCAGTAGTTTACATATGTATTGTGATTGGCTGAATATTCAATGTAATAAAACAGGGTGTGTATAGAAAATGGATGTTTCTGACATCAGGAGAAATTGGTTTATTAACAGACTCCAGGAACAGAACTCTTAGGTTTATTTCTAGGAACTCTTATGACTGTCCCTAAGGGACAGAGGAATGAGCGAGTAGCTGACCAAAGTTGATTGGAAGGGGACACCAGCAAGGATGATGGGAAAGTGACAATGACTGGTGTTTCTGGAAACAATTCAGAAGGCGCTAGATTGATACATCACAAAGAAGAAGAAGTATTCTAAAGGCAGGATGATGCACCTGTGGCTGACAAGGAAATGCAAAGCCAACATAAAAGCAAAACTGAGGGCATATATAGAGCAAAAATTAGTGGGAAGTTAGAGCATTGAGAAACTTTTAAAAACAAACAGAAGGCAACTAAAAAAGTCAAAAGGGAGGGAAAGCTGAACTATGAAGGAAAGCTAGCCAATAATATCAAAGAGGAGACCAGAAGTTTTACCAAATAGATAAAGAGTAAAAGAGACACAAGTGTAGAGATTGGACCGCTGGAAAATGATGGTGGAACAGTTGTAATGGTGGGACAAGGAAATGACAGACAAAATGAATAAGTATTTTGCATCGATTTTCACTGTGGAAGACACTGGCAGAATGCCTGAAGTTTCAGATTGTCAGAGGGCAGAAGTGAGTGCAGTTGCTGTCATTGGGGAAGAAGTGCTTTGGAAACTGAAAGGTCTGAAAATAGACAAATCACCTGGACCAGATAGACTACACCCCAGGGTTCTGAAAGAGATAGTTTAAAAGATTGTGGAAGCATTAATAATGATCTTTTAAGTATCATTTGTTTCCAGAGGACTGGAAAATTGCAAATGTCCCTCAACTTTTCAAGAAGGGAGGAGGCAGAAGAAAGGAAGTTAGAAGCCAGTAAGCCTGACCTCAGTCATTAAGAAGGTTTTGGAGTCAATTGTTAAGGATATATTTTCAGGGTACTTGGAGGCACATGATAAAATAGGCCAAATTCAGCATAGTTTCCTTAAGGGAAAATATTGCCTGGCAAATTTGTTGGAATTTGCTGAGGAATTAACAAACAGGATAGACAAAGAAGACTCTGTGGAAATCCTGTACTTGGATTTTCAGAAGGCCTTTGACAAAGTGACACACATGAGGCTACTTATCAAGATAAGAACCCATGGTGTCACTGGAAAGATACTAAGAAGGATAGAGGATTGGCTGATTGGCAGGAAGCAAAGAGTAGCAGTAAAGGGAGACTTTTCTGATTGACTGACGGTGACCAGTGGTGTTCTGCAGGGGTAAGTGTTAGGACCAGTGACTTGGATGATAGAATTGCTGGCTTTGTGACAAGTTTGCAAACGATACAAAAACAGATGGGGAGCAGGTAGTTTTGAAGAAGCTGGGATGCAGCAGAAGAATTTCCACAGATTAGGAGAATGGGCAAAGAAGTAGTGGATGGAATATATTGCTGTGATGTGTATGGCCATGCTCTGGGGTAGAGGAAAAAAGCATAGATTATTTTCTAAATGGGGTGAAAATTCAAAAATCAGAAGCTCAAAGAAACTTGAGTGTCCTCATGTAGGATTCATTAAAGGTTTATTTGCTGGTTGGATCAGTGGTGAGGAAGGCAAATATGATGTTAGCATTCATTTCAAGAGGAGTAGCATATAAAAGCAAGGATGTAATGATGAGACTTTATAAAGCATCGGTGAAGTCTCACTTGGAGTATTGTGAGCAGTTTTGGGCTCTTTATTTAAGAAAGGACATGCTGACATTGGAGATGGTTCACAGAAGGTTCACGAGAATGATCCCAGGAATGTAAGACTTATCGTATGAGAAGCGGTACATGGCACCATGCCTGTACTCACTGCAATTCAGAAGAATGAGGGGATCTTATTGAAATCTATTCAATGTTGAAAGGCCTAGATAAAGTGGCGGTGAAGAGAATGTTTCCTAGGGGTGAGGAGTCTGGAATCAAATGGCACAGATTGGAGATGAGGACGATTTTCTTTAGCCAGAGCTGAAGAATCTGTGGAATTCGCTACCACAGGTGGCTGTGAAGGCTAGGACACTGGATGTGTTTAAGACGGAGGTTGATAGATTCTTGGTTAGTCAGGGCATGAAAGGTTATGCGGAGAAGGCAGGAAAATGGTATTCAAAGGGAAATAGATCAGCCATGATGAAATGACGGAGCAGACTTGATGGGCCCAATGGCCTGATTCAGCTGCTATGTCTTACAGTTTTATGGCCTGTATTATTAACCAAGGTCACTGGTGTAATATGCAAATATAGCAACTGATGTGAACACGGCAATCTCCCATAAGTTGCATTAGAGTAGCTAGTTGATCTGTTATTGCATTGTGGAGTGAGGGATAAATATTGGCATGGATACTGTGGATGGATCATCCCTGAATTTCTGTGAAGTCGAGTATGGGCAGGGCCTCTATTTAGTATTTAATCTGAAAGAAAGATGGCACATTAGAGAGGCAACTTTGTCTCTCATTGCTCTGCAGGAGGATCAGATGAGAAGTATCAGAAAATCTTTGCTATTTGTTGAGAAAAATTTGCAAATAGATTTCATAGCATGCACACAGATTGTGATAGAGAAAATGACAATGTCTTTCTGCTTCTAATTACCGACATTTACTGTTTTATTCATAAAACTGGTTATTTGCATATCATTTGCCAATGGTAATTTGGTTTATACAATTTTATGAAACACCCAGATAGATAAGACCATAAGATATAGGAGCAGAATTAGGCCATTGAGTCTTCTCCACCATATCATCATGGCTGATCCATTTCCCTCTCAAACCCAATCTTCTGCCTTCTCGCCATATCCCTTCACGTTCGATTAATCAAGAATCTATTAACCTCTGCCTTAAATATACTCAATGACGATCTGCACCGCCTGCCTGTGCCAACAAATTCCACAAATTCACCACCTTCTGGCTACAGATATTCCTCCTCATCTCCATTCTAAATGGACTTTCCTCTATTCTGGGGCTGTGTCCTCAGGCCTTAGAATCCCCACCATAGGAAACATCCTCTCCACATCCACTCTGTCGAGGTCTTTCAGCATTCAATATTTTCAATGAGGGGGAATAATAGGAATTCCTGGATTCTTTAAAATTAGGGTTCCTGTTGAATGGCTAGGAGACAAACAAATTCAATAGGACTACTTTGATGAATAGAGTTGTATTATAGGAAAATTCCCATCCCATTAAAGAGCAACTTATTCCTTCTAATGGTCTGAGCTGGCAATAATATCTCCATCCTGAATTCTCCACATCAGCATCTCAGTTGTCCTTGGTTGAAGAGGACCAAATCCACTTCCTCCAATGACTTACGATAATCGTCTCTAAAGATGATTTAAACAACTTGTTTCTGTCAGCCTTTCTGACCATACAAACACTGCTTACTCTGTTGCTGGTTTTCTCTGCCTCGCCCAAGGTTTAGAATCTGAGATTTGAGATGAGCCTCTCCTTTCAAAGTACCCACTTTCTGGTTTGGACACAGAGAAAACAGACTCCTCTGTCATGCAGTCTGTCTGGATGCCATTTCTACAGCGATTAGAAGGGATGATCCCTGAAGCAAGCACTGGAAGTGCATAATACTCCACACCACCTTCAGTTAGTATTGCCAATGGTGGTTTATACTGCAGTATTTGTATCCTTGCACTCTTATCATCTGTAACAGCTGCAGACAAATTAAATGCTTGCCTTTTCTTTCCGGTTGCACCAGCCATTGAGACCTGCTCACCCATTTAACTCCATGTGAGGCTTTAAGTTACCCATTGCCTTAATTCCCTCGCCTCTTACCAATTGTACCGTAGTTAGGTCCCTGGTGAGAGGATTCACACACATGACACGCAGGAATTAATGAATTTAAGTGATTACAAGAGGACCTGCTATGCCCGGTATAATAACCCTTAGGCCAGCATGCTGGAAACAAAAGAATTAAGAGCCTAATTAATTGCATCTGCTTTCTGTTTAATTTAGTACCTGCAGTGGTGCTGCATTGCTTCAGAGATGCTAAGCACATCTATAACATTAATAATTTATTGTGAGCTGATCAGTCATTGTTTTCTGAATTCCTGTGCAATCTGAAGTAGTAAGTTTGATAGATGGACTGCAATAGTTTAATCATCATTCCAGTCATGTGTTGAAGTTCATCTTTGTCACTGATAATTCCTGAAGACCGTTTTATGATTTAGCATCATTTGATCTTTCTGTCAAAAAGATATTGAATAGTTTCTGTTCTCTTCTTATGCAGGCCATGAGTTCATTCAATGACAATTGTGGGATTATTTGGTATATCAAATGATATGATGGTGTTGTAATTACTATTTGACTCATGCTGTCAAAATGTGATAAAACTACAAACGATTACAAAGCGCTGAATAGGAAGGTCGGTCTGACACACTCAGGGGATTTTTGTTTTGTCCTCAGAAGAAGGTCCTTGGTGTAGATTCTGTAACTCCTAACCTTAAAATTAACAGCAAGAAAAAGACAGAAGCCAAGGTGAACGTGTCTTAGCTCATTTTTACATATAACCCATAATAAATTATTTAAACAAATAAATAATGTTTACTCAGGCAATATATTTACAATATTACTGAAATATTAAATACACCTCCCTGCTTAGACATAAACTCCAATTTATCATCTGTGCAAAAGCATCCTGTCAAGATGGCACCTGCATACAATGTTCCTTCGGTTAACATCAACTGGATAGATCATGAAACCATACATTTCGTTTGTTTTATGTATGTTACCTTTGTTTTTCATCTTGGACGTGGTCTGGAAATGTTGGAGCCTGTGATTTGCTGTTCAGAGATTGTTAGGGCGTTCCAGCGCTCTGCAGTCTTCGAGAGGATTCCGGGTATGTATGAACCTCATAGTGGGCAGGCTGTGGGACAGGGTGTAAGCCGATGTCCGACTTCATGTCACCAATTAAAGCTTCTGTTGTTCACCAATTAAAGCGACAAGGGAGATTGAAACCTCGAGGCGAATGCGGAGGGTGACCACTGGCTGCCTGCCTTTTGATCACTCTGCTACGGAGCGGGAAGAGCCTGCTGCTCTGCCCGGAGAGTGCTTCCCAGGTTTTCTGCGTTTTGGATGTGGACTTGGACTATAAACCTTTTTTTTTGCAGTCTTACCGTTTTTTGTATTCTGTGTTTTTCATTTGATCTTTCTCGGTGTAGGGAGGGGTATTTGGTGGTTGATGTACCTGTTCCAATTTGTTCATTTTATTTGCGTGGGAGGAAGGATTTGAGAGTTGATGTGCTTATTCTGTTTTAGTTTGTTTTTTGTGTGGGAGGAGGGATTTGGGGGTTGATGATCGTGCTGCCTTTCTTTTCTTTCTTGACTTCATGGCCACCCAGAGAAGAATTTCAGAGTTTAAATTAACCTTTGAACCTTTGAACAGTCTTGGGTCTAAGACTTTTCACAATACTGTATTTGACAATGTGGTGCAGAGAGTGAGTTTGTAAATCTGGAGGAAAGGACATTGGGAATGGTGAGGGTGGAGTGACATGGGACTGGCATGGGACAGGTGGCAGAGAAGGAATGCCAGGAGTGGGGGGGGGGGGTCTATTTTATATATATATATATTTTGTACAGACTTTTGTACAGTAATGTATATACAGTGTGTGTATATATATATAATATATAGTGTGTGTGTGTGTGTGTATATATGTAGACACACACACACACACACAGAGGAATAATGTGGATCATAATGTGTGAGTACAGTGTCTGATGTCACCATTTCCTTAACTGTTTGGAAAGCCACCTCACACTGTCTTAACCATTGCGATTTCTTCCCAATCTGTAGTAATGTGTTGAAGGAGTGGAGCACGGTAGCCTGGTATGGCAGGATCCTGGTATAATAATTGCCAAGCCCTAAAAAGGACGGCAACTCTGACATGAACTTTGGCCTGAGCATCCACCAGCACCACTTGAATTTTCTCAGCATACTCGTGTAATCCTTGTGCATCAATCATGTGATACTTGGTTTGAAGAATTCACACTTGTTACATCATGTCTAAGCCCATAATCTTCTAACCTTTTTCATGCTGTCTTTAGAGTTTGGAGATGTTTCTTGTCATCCTCACTGGTAACAATGATGTCATCCAGGTAACACTGAGAACTTGACCTGTCTTATAGCACCTGGTCCATAGCTTTCTGCTGGAATGCAGGTCAGAATCAGTTTTATTATCACCGGCATGTGATGTTAAAATTTATTAACTTAGCAGCAACAGTTCAATGCAATACACAATCTAGAAAAAAAACCCAAAATAAACTAATATTAAATAAATAAATAAATTATAGTACACATATATTGAATAGGTTAAAAATCATGCATAAAGCAGAAATAATATATATTTTAAAAAGTGAGGTAGTGTCTAAGGGTTCAATGTCCATTTAGGAATCGGATGGCAAAAGGGAAGAAGCTGTTCCTGAATCGCTGAGTTTGTGCCTTCAGGATTCTGTACCTCTTACCTGATGGTAACAGTGAGAAATGGGCATGCCCTGGGTGCTGGAGGTTCTTAATAATGGATGCTGCCTTTCTGACACACCACTCCTTGAAGATGTCCTGGGTACTTTGTAGGCTAGTACCCAAGATGGAACCGATTAAATTTACAACCTTCTGCAGCTTCTTTTGGTCCTGTGCAGTAGCCCTCCATACCAGACAGTGATGCAGCCTGTCAGAATTCTCTCCACGGTACAACTATAGAGGTTTTTGAGTGTATTTGTTGATATACCAAATCTCTTCAAACTCCTAATGAAGTAAACTATAACTGCTGTCTTGAATTCTTTATAACTGCATCGAAATGCTGGGACCAGGTTAGATCCTCAGAGATCTTGACACCCAGGAACTTCTGATCCTTCTAAGAGGATTGGTATGTGTTCCTTCATCTTACCTTTCCAGGAGTCCACAATCAGCTCTTTCATCTTTCTGATGTTGAGTGCCAGGTTGTTGTTGTGACAGCACTCCACTAGTTGGCATATCTCACTCGTATATGCCCTCCCATCACCACCTGAGATACTACCAACAATGGTTGTATTGTATTGTTGTATTATGGATGGTATTTGATCAATGCCTAGCCACACAGTCTTGGATATATAGAGAGTAGAGCAGTGTGAAAGCTAAGCACACATCCCTGAGGTGCACCAGTGTTGATCGTCAGTGAGGAGGAGATGTTATCACCAATTGACACAAATTGTGGTCTTCCAGTTAGTAAGGTGAGGATCCAATTGCAGAGGGAGGTACAGAGGCCCAGGCTCTGCAACTTCTCAGTCGGGATTGTGGGAATGATGGTATTAAATGCTGAGCTATTGTCGAAGAACATCGTCCTGACATGGGTGTTTGCGTTGTCCAGGTGGTCTAAAGCTGTGTGGAGAGCCATTGAGATAGATTGCATCTGCCGTTAACCTATTGTGGTGACAGGCAAATTGCAATGGGTCCAGGTCCTTGCAGAGGCTGGAGTTCAGTCTAGTCATGACCAACCTCTCAAAGCATTTCATCACTGTAGATGTGAGTGCCACTGGGTGATAGTCATTAAGGCTGCTCAGGTGCAGATGCTATTCCAAAAATAAACCTATTATATCAATAAAGGTCTTTGTGAGCATTTATGGTGTGAAGCACTCTGGACTCTTCTATCTCCATCAGTAGTTGGGCCACAGCTGAGTATACCTTGTTGAAACGTTTTCTCCCAGAAAGGATTGCAAAGATATCCTCTATCCTGGGCAGAGTGTATCGATCTGCTTTCAGTACCAGGTTAATGGTGACTTTAAAATCACCTGAAATCCTGACAGACCCATCCTTCTCGGCTTACTGGAACACTGGCATTGCCCATGGGCTCCTTTCCTCCTTCAACCTTCATGTGATCTGTCTCACTGGCTACTTTATCACAGATGGTATAAGAACTGAATGGGCTTTTCAAAACTACGGTGTGGCATTTGCACTTAACAGAATTTTACCCTTGATATGTTTGAGTTTTGCAATGCCATCCTTGAAAACTGCTGTAGCATCATACAGTACCTTTCTTAATTATCTTTCAGACTCTATTGCAGGGGTTGTCGCATGCAAATGGTGGATGGATCTCCAATCAGATTGTAGTTGTCTCAGTCAGTGATGACCCACAATGCTGGTCCTCCTGTTTTTACGACATACAAGCCCAATGTGGCTTAATAGATGTTGTATTTCACTTTTACAAATGCCATCTCCACAGGATGACATTTTCCCCCGTATATTTTCTTCGTTAGACATCTAAAGGCTTCAGTTTATTATCTTTGAAATGCCATTCAAACTCATTTTCTAGAATGATTGGAACAGCTGAACCAATGTCCAATTGTATTTTGATTAATTTAAACATTCATTTCTGGTGTATGCCATTTTGCTTGCCTATTGTTAGTTTTTGCATTGTAAATCTTAAGACTACCCAATCTGAGTCACTCTCATCATAATCAGATGTTTCATCAACCCCATGCCGATTAATGCTATTTTTGAAACTGCAACTTAACTTTTTATCTTTTTCTCTTCCCTTTGCAGTCCATTTATGTCTGACTGCCTGACCTGCTCTTTATATGTGTCCTACTTTGTTGCATTTCTGCAAGTTTCACCTTTAAACCTGCATTGGTCTGGTCTATGTGAGCCCCTGCCACAATGGTAACACAACTTGTTTGACTAGGTAAATTTCTGTTTAGACGTTGAAACTGTGTTCATGCTCTCTTTTATTCCTGACTGCAACTCAGTTGTGCCTCTCTTCAACTGCACTTTCAAATGTGAGTTGTGCTTCCCTTAGGAGATGTTTGTAAATGTTTTCTTGTAAGATACCACAAACTAAATGATTTCTCAGTGCACCATTAGACCCATTACTGAAAGGACAGTGCTCAAATGGTCTCTACAATTTAGCCATGTACACTGAAGTGGACTTAACTTCCTTTTGATCCTGCTTATGAAACCCAAAGTGTTCTGCCCTCAATAATGGTTTTGGTTCTAAATGTTCCTGCATTACTTTTATGACATCAGCAAAGCTCATTTTGGCTGGTTTGGTTGGAGCAGTCAAACATCTAACCAAACTGTATGCCTTTAAATCTAATACACTCAGCAAAATTGGCACTTGCTTCTCATTGGCTATTCCATTTGCTTCAAAGTACTTCCCAATTTGTTCTGTATACATATTCTAGTTCAAGTGAACGTGACTATCTTTCCAGCCAGTTTTGTTCTTTTTTAAATTTGTGATTATCATCTGGTGGTCACTGTTTATGAACCCATGATTTGTATATGTTCTGTTTTTGTTTCCGTTGTCATCATGGTCTCTTTTTCTGAAGAGACATGTGCTGTGCTGTTTTTTTTTTAAACTTGAATGTCTCGCCACGCTTCAACAGGTAGGTAGTTGCTTTGTGATCATTTAAAACTTAAATGTCACCACTGCTATGTTTTGTAACTCCAAGACATAAAACTAATTGCAAGGAAAAGACAGGAGCCAAGGAGAACGTGTCTTAGTTCATTTTTACTTTAAGCGTGGTAGTGTGATGACATATGCAATTCACATATTTTTACATATAACCCATAATGTATTGTTTAAATAAATAAGAAGTGTTCACTCAAACAATATATTTACATATTAATCAAATATTACCAAAATATGTTATGCAGAACACTAGGATTATGAAATACTTACAAAATTTTGGCATCTTTAATATTGTTTTCCTCCGCATACTTCTTTCAGGGAAAATAGACGCAGGAATTGGCCAGTTAGCCCTTTAAGCCTGTTCTCATCATTGTATATTGTAATTGATTGATCCTTTATTTTAGCCTTATTCTTGCTCTCTCCGCATTCATCTTTATGCCAATTGAGTCCTGCTCATTTCTTAAAATTCTGTTAAATAGCTTTTCAGCCCAAAAACTGAGACATATTATCATATAGTTATGCACATGTCAAACAAGATTTACCATGAGCACTTCCAACAGCTGTGAAATTTTAATTTGCATATAATTTGTAGTGTTGTTCTCTTGTGGTTTATGAAATGTGTCCTTTCAGTATGTTAAAAGCTTTTTAAATGCAATGCATTGTAACTAGAATGATAATTTGGAAGTACTTTGACTGGAAATGCTGCAATGGTAAGGCATATTCATTATTGTAAATTTGTTTTTCCAACCTATGTAATTTTCTTAGAACAAAAAGTCCCACCTCTGAATCTCACTAGGCAGAGATTTAAAAGATACCTTTTAAAGAATTTTTTAAGGGAGAACATCCATTTCAAGATAACTCCACATAATTAAGGTATATCTGAAGTAATCCACTTTGCTTTCCATGATCATTTGTTCGTTATGTGCCGTGTCATGTGACACGGGCATTCACGGTCTTTAACCATGAGTGTTCATGGAAATTTTTTCTACAGAAGTGGTTTGCCATTGCCTTCTTCTGGATAGTGTCTTTATAAGATGGATGCCTCCTACCATTATCAATACTCCTTAGAGATTGTCTAGCTGGCACCAGTGGTCACATTACCAGGAATTGTGATATGAATTAGCGGCTCATGCAACCATCCACCACCTGCTGCCTTGGCTTCACATGACCCCAAGTGGGGAGCTAAGCCGGTGCTACACCTTGCCTAAGGGTGACCTGCAGGCTAGTGGAGGGAAGGAGCGCCTTACTCTTCCTTTAGAAGAGACATATTTCCACCCCAGCACCCAGCTTTCTTCATGGGCCTCAATACTTAACTGGGAGTTGCATACCAGATTTGTTCTGATGTGACATCTAATACAGTCGATCTTTGGATTCTTTCCTCTCTGCGGCTTGTGGCACATCAGGTGGCAACCTTGCCATTTCTTTAGCATTTGTCTATTTTACAAGGCCGAGTTGCTAGCTTGATGCTCAACCTAGCACGGATGGAAAGTGGGCAAGGAGCCGGCCGGATTCGAACCTGGGTCCAGTTGCCTCAAAGTCCGGTGTGGATGCCACTACACCACCAGCCAGCCTGTCAGTGGATGCTATTAACTTCGGTGAAAGTAGCAGAAGGAAACCTAAACTGTCATGTACATGACTGGTATACCAGAGGCCTGGACTAACAATCTCTAGGCCCTAGTTCAAAGTACACCATGGTAGCTGGACAGTTTAAATTCAATTGATAATCTAAAAATTAATAAAATTCTCATAATGGTGTTGATGATATCTGACCATTGTAAAAGCTCATTTTCCTTTCAGGAGAAAACAAAGTGCAATCTTATTCTGTCTGGACAACATGTGATTGCAGACCCACTGTATGCGTTGACTTTTAAAACCCCTTTACGTTGCCTCGAAAACCATTTAGGTATACTTTTATGTTGCAATCAAACATAGAAAAAAGTCAACCAAAGAGCCACCTTCATTGACCTGGGCACTGAATTCAGACATGGCAAAGTCTTTCCCCAGTCCAATGAACCAGCTAAGTCCTCCTCTCAAATATCCAGGATCTGGAGTCTAAATTAGGAGTATTGTTCCACAGATTAGCAACAATATGCTACTCTGGAGGAATTTCTTTCACCAGAGGGTGATGAATCTTTGGAATTTAATGCCACATGCAGCTGTGGAGGCCGGGTAACTGGGTACAGTCAAGGTGGGGGTCGATAGATTCTTGATTAATTTGGGCGTGAAATGTTATGGGGAGAAGGCAGGAGAATACAGTTGAGAGGAGAATGGATTGGCCATGATGAAATAGCGGCGCAGACTTAATGGGCTGAATGGCCTAATTCTGCTCCTATGTCTTATGGTCTAATATAATATAGATATACAGGTGTCCCCCGCTTTACGAAAGTTTGCTTTACTCCACTTCACTTTTACAAAAGACCTACATTAGCACCTGTTTTCGCTAACCAAAAGAAATCCAAAGAGGATTTTTGCTTTTACAAAAAAAGGGCGCCCGCTTTGAACTTGTGTTTACCCTGAGAAAGACTACCATGACCGTGAAGCCTTGCGCGGGCAGGTGTGTGCACATGTGTGTACGTGCGGATTTCTTTCTCCAAATCGGTTTTGGCTAAATCTTCCCGATTCTGGTAAGTGAAACTGCACTGTACATACATCATCTCTACTTTATATAGGCTGTGTATTTATATCATTCTTGTTTTTACTATATGTTAGTGTTATTTTAGGTTTTCTGTGCTATTTGATGATTTGGTAGGTTATTTTTTGGGTCTGGGAATGCTCAAGAATTTTTCCCATATAAATTAGTGGTAATTGCTTCTTCACTTTATGCCATTTCGGCTTACGAAAGGTTTCATAGGAACGCCCTACTTTCGGATAGCAAGGGAAACCTGTACTCACAGAACATGATTCACAGAGAATGTGCTCAACCCCTCTATTACCATCTCTGGGTACATCCTGTTCCAGCAACAGGATCGTTTGCTGCAGAAGAGGGATTACCAGTGAGTCGCTTCAACATCAGCTCCAGACCTCAGGAAATCTCATGGCATCAGCTTAAATGAGGGGAATAAAGCCACCTTATGCTTATTTTAACATGCAGGTCATTTGGGCAAATCAGGTTGGTAATGGATCTCAAGAGAGTGAGTTTGTTCAATATGTAAGAGATAGCTTTTTAGAGCAGTTTGTCATTGAGCCTACCAGGGGATCAGCTATACTGGATTGGGTGTTATGTAATGAACAGGAGGCGATTAGGAAGCTTATAGTAAAAGAACCCTTAGGAGGCAGTGATCACAGCATAAAATTTGATAGGGAGAAAGTAAATAGTGACGTAGCAGTATTTCAGTGGAGTAAGGGAAATTACAGTGGTATGAGAGAGGAGTGGGCCAAAGTTAATTGGAAGAAGCTGCTGGCAGGGATGTCAGCAAAGCAGCAATGGCGTGTGTTTCTGAGAAAAATGAGGAAAATGCAGGACATGTATTCCGAAAATGAAGAAATACTCAAATGGGAAAATAGTACAATCGTGGCTGACGAAGGAAGTCTAACTTAATGTGAAAACAAAAGAGAGGGCATGCAGCAAAGCAAAAATTAGTGGGAAGATAAGAGGATTGGGAAGTTTTTGAAAACCTACAGAGAGCAACTAAAAAAAAATCATTAGAAGGAAAAAGATGGAATATGAAAGCAAGCTAGCAAATAATATCAAAGTGGAGAGTAAAAGTTGAAAAAAAACTTTCAAGTATGTTAAAAATAAAAGAGAAATGAGAGTGGATATAGGACCACTAGAAAATGAGGCAGGAGAAATAATAATGGGGGGGGGGATGGGCAAGGAGATGGCTGATGAACTAAATGAGTATCTTGCATCAGTCTTCACTGTGGAAGACACTAGCAGTGTGCCTGATGCTCTAGTGTGTGAAGGAAGAGAAGTGGGTGTAGTTACTGTTACAAGGGAGAAGGTGCTCAAAATGTTGAATGACATAAAGGTACATAAGTCACCCAGTCCAGATGAACTGCACCCCAGGGTTCTGAAAGAGGTGGCGTTATAGATTGAGGTGGCAATAGAAATGATCTTTGAAAAATCATTGGACTCTGACATGGTGCCAAGAGGTCTGGAAAATTTCAAATATCACTCCACTCTTTAAGAAAGGAGGGAGGCAGCAGAAAGGAAATTATAGACCAGTTAGCCTGACGATCAGTGTTAGGAAATATGTTAGAGTCAATTGTTAAGGATGAGGTGATGGAGTACTTGGTGAGACAGAACAAGTTAGTACGAAGTCAGCATAGTTTCCTTCAGGGAAAATCCTGCCTGACAAACCTGTTAGAACTCTTTGAGGAGACTACAAGTAGGATAGTTAAAGGGGATGCAGTGGATATTGTATATTTGGATTTTCAGAAGGCCTTTGACAAGGTGCCACACATGAAGCTGCTTACCGAGTTAAGAGCCCATGGTATTACAGGAAGGTTACTAACATGGTTAGAGCATTTGCTGATTGGTAGGAGGCAGCGAGTGGGAATAAAAGGACACTTTTCTGGTTGGCTGCCAGTGACTAGTGGTGTTCAGCAGGGGTCGGTGTTGGGACCACTTCTTTTTCTATCGTATATAAATGATTTAGATGATGGAATAGGTGGCTTTGTTGCCAAGTTTGTAGATGATATGAAGATTGGTGGAGGGGCAGATAATGCTGAGGAAACAGGTAGGATGCAGAAGGACTTAGACAGATTAGGAGAATGGACAAGAAAGGGGCAACTGAAATGTAATATAGGAAGATGCATGGTCATGCACTTTGGTAGTAGAAATAAATGTGCAGACTATTTTCTAAAAGGGAGAAAATCCAAAAATCTGAGATGCAAAGCGACTTGGGAATCCTTGTACAAACCACCCTGAAGTTTAACTTGCAGTTTGAGTCAGTGGTGAGGAAGAAACAAATTTGTGGACTATTTCCTAAAAAGGCAGAATATCTGAAAATCTGAAATGCCATGGGTCTTGGGAGTCCTTGTAGAGAACACCCTGAAGGTTAACTGTCAGATTAAGTTGGTGATGAGGAAGGCAAATGCCATGTTAGCATTCATTTCAAGAGGTCTAGAATACAAGAGCAGGGAGGTGATGCTGAGGCTTTATAAAGCACTGGTGAGGCCTCACCTTGAGTATTGTGAACAGTTCTGGGCCCCTCATCTTAGAAAAGGTGTGCTGGCATTGGAGAGGATCCAGAGGAGGTTCACAAGTATGATTCCAGGAATGAAAGGGTTATCATACAAAGAGCATTTGATGGCTCTAGGTCTGTACTCACTGGAATTCAGAAGCATGAGGTGGGATCTCATTGAAACCTTTCTAATGTTGAAAGGCCTAGACAAGGATGTTTCCTATGGTGGGAGAGTCTAGGACAAGAGGGCATAGCCTCAGGATAGAAGGGCACCCTTTCAAAACAGAGATGCAGATAAATTTCTTTAGCCATTGGGTGGTGAATTTGTGGAACTTGTTGCCACACGCATCTGTGGAGGCCAGGTTGTTGTGTGTATTTAAGGCAGAGAATGATAGGTTCTTGATTGGACATAGCATCAAAGGTTACAGGGAGAAGACTGGGAACTGGGGTTGAGGAGAAGAGTAAAAAAGGGTCAGCCATGATTGAATGGCGGAGCAGACTCAATGAGCCAGATGGCCTAATTCTGCTCCTATGTCTTATGGGCTAATGGTGTTATGGTCTATTACTTAACTGAACACACTCAGGGAGCCAGTCTATGTCTACAATGCTCCTTCAGCGCTGGTCATGACTTCAGCCTGAACCAGGCCATGGATTCAAAAGAAAGAGGCCAAGCCTCCTGCATATGCCATTCTTATACTCCTGAGGTGTTTAGAACTGGAAACTGGTGCCGTGGCACGCAAACCAACCATTGGGAAAGAGCAGCGGTAGAAGAGGATTTCAAACGGCAAATAAGCTAACCCCCAGCACTACACCTGCCAAAAAGAGCCCTAAGTAGCAGGAGCCTCAGTGCTGTGAACATTGACCTGATGTGGAGTATTTAATCTTTCGGTGAACTTGGAAGGTTTTGTGATGACATTGGTGGCATTTTTCTGGAGCCCTATGTGCCGGATGTAGATTTCAGAAACATACAGGTTGTCAGGGAGCACCGCTGCCCAAACGACTGAGTTTTGTATCACTTCATTGGCAAATTTCATCATCAATATCTGCTTTCATTGACTTTAATAATGGGTGAAAGCAAATCCTTTATTTGTCAGTGAGGGTCAGCTCATGAGACAGTGGGGTAATACAGCCGGTTATGGATTTTCTGATCAAGACAGCACAAATATGATAACCCAAATTTCCTTCTCCTCTTCTGCAAATCTTTCAGGTTCTAAAGTCATAGAAACACAGAAATCCTACAGCACAATACAGGCCCTTCAGCCCACAACGCTGTGCTAAACATGTCCCTACCTTAGAAATTACTAGGCTTACCCATAGCCCTCTAGTTTTCTAAGCTCCATGTACCTATCCAAAAGTCTCTCAAAAGACCCTATCGTATCCGCGTCCACCACCGTTGCCAGCAGCCAATTTCACGCACTCACCACTCTCTGAGTAAAAAAACTTACCCCTGACATCTCCTTTGTACCTACTTCCCAGCACCTTAAACCTGTGTCCTCTTATAACCATTTCAGCCCCGGGAAAAAGACTCTGACTATCCAAATGATCAATGCCTCTCATCATCTTATACACCACTATCAGGTCACCTCCCATCCTCTGTCGCTCCAAGGAGAAAAGGCCGAGTTAGTGAAAACATTTCTTCTTCTTCTGGAATTAATGACTGAGTTCTCTCATGGAGCTATATTCAAATTAAATACCAAAGGAAGTCAAGTTCTTTGAAACCTGGATGACACTTAGTATAAGGAATTAGCTCCATATTTAATTTAATGAACAACTGAGTTTCAATGGCTGTGAATGGGTGTTTCATGAGAGGCCTATAATAAATTAGCTTTATTTCTAAATGCTCCCCTTTCAAGTCAAATCAAGTCATTTTTTATTGCTATTTCAACCATAACTGCTGGTACAGTACACAGTAAAACGAGACAATGTTTTTCAGGACCATGGTGCTACATGAAACAATATAAAAACTACACTGAGCTATGTAAAACAATACAAAATCTACACTAGATTACAGACCTACCCAGGACTGCATAAAGTGCACAAAACAGTGCAGGCATTACAATAAATAATAAACAGGACAACAGGCACAGTAGAAGGTAGTAAGTTGGTGTCAGTCCAGTCTCTGGGGATTGAGGAGTCTGATGGCTTGGGGGAAGAAACTGTTACATAGTCTGGTCGTGAGAGCCCGAATGCTTCGGTGCCTTTTCCCAGATGGCAGGAGGGAGAAGAGTTTGTATGACAGGTGCGCGGGGTCCTTCATAATGCCATTTGCTTTGCGGATACAGCATGTGGCGTAAATACTCTTTCTAATAAGCCACTTCTTAAGGTATCATTTTATCTATCAGAGGAGATTTTCAACCTCAGAAAATGTGCTTATAAACATTGTGTCAATCTCAAAAACAGCATTTTAACCATTCAATAAATATAGCTCTCAAATACTCAGCAGTCTAACATTTACCTTCAAAGCATATGACTGAGTGAAACACCGGGTGACAACTGGTCAAATTACACATCAGCAAGCCCTACTTGCCTTATCTATGACAGCTGAATAGCATCATAGTAGTTTTCAAATGTGAAAATTCCATCTCTGTCCATTTATTGTAATATATCCTAATGTGACTCTACATCTAAACTTAATTGTATAACTTTCTTGTTAATCACCATGGGTACCACTATTGGATGCTCTATCACACTAGAGGTGGCAGGGTGGAGATCCATCTCTACCAAAGACGGTGTAAGGTTCTCCTACCCTCCGTTAGCCTGCAAGTCACTCTTGAGCAAGGTGTAGACCCTGCTTAGCCCCCCCCCCCCCCCATTTAGAGTCACATGAAGTCATGAGAGCAGCTGGTGGATATCACGAGTCCTGGTTATGCAACCACTGACACCAGACAAACAATCTCTGAAGAGTGTTGATAATGGCTGGGGTCACCCACCTTGTAAAGACACTGCCCAGAAGAAGGCAATGGCGAAGCACTTCTGTAGAAAACTTTGCCCAAGAACAATCATGGTCATCGACTATGTTCGCCACGTCACCCGACAAGGCACATGATTATGATTATGATAACACTTTAATTAGTTGTGTCAAAGCTTTTATGAAAGTCCTGCTTGAGTTTTGACATGTGACAGATGTCAGCAAATAATCATTATCAGCACATCAATGTGAAAAATGGACCAGTAAAATTGCTCTCTCATAAACTGACATTCATAAAGTGCCTTTTTCTATAAGGCGGAATGCAGTGTGTGTCATCCTGATGCGTGTAGCAATTGTTAATGTATGAAACTAAAGTTAAAGTGCACAGTTTTATGTGATGTGTGGCAGGAGCTGTCTGTGACAACTAGAATGGTTCTTTCCTCTATGGCCAACCAGATAATTATATGCAGCATGAAAGAATTCATTCACTGGTCTATTTATATTCACATTTGGAAAAGCAAGCTATGTAGCTCAATGCCAAGAAATGTCCCTTAATGTTTCTTTAACTTGTAATTTACTAAAATTGTGCAAAGAAATAATAGTTATAGTGATTACTCTCAGTTACTCTCCTAACCAACAGTGATGCTGTTATCTTGGTTCCTAACCAACAGTGATGCTGTTATCTTGGTTCCTTCCTAATACCTCTGAGAAGCGGTAATCTGCAGGCAAAGCACATTTATCGAGATGTTATCTAGTCTTTGAGCAACCATAGACCCTTTCATGAGAACCTTTCTTCCAGCATCAAACTTTCTCAAACACATCACATGCATTGTCTGCAATCTTTACAGATTAACTGTGAAGAGTTGTACAAGTTGTACAGCTCCAGTCCGGGGGTAAAAATGTACCATGCAGTTTCTGTTCAGTAAAGAAAGATCTATGGGTTTCCAATTACAACTTGAGCACGAAATCCAGGTTGACACTCCAGCCATACTTTGGAAGGACAGTCTGTCAGATGAGACATAAAACCAGCATCTTACAAGATGCCAGGTGGGCATAAAAAAATCCATTGGCATTAATGCTGAAAAGACCCTAGGAGTTATCACTGGTCCTCTGAAAACCTCATATTTCAGCTCACTTGATGATATTGCATTGTTTTGCACAAATCATATACTATTTATGCTACAAAAGAAATACAACCCCATAATTGGAGCTGGTGCTGGTTGATGGGAGTAGGCAGTTTAAATATTTGGCATGGACTAGATGGGGCAAAGGGCCTGTTTCTGTGCTGTACTTTTCTATAACTCTAATTGCTTCATTGATGGTAAACAAGAAGATGTTGCCTTGAAACAGTGAAAGTATGGTGAAGCCTCATATCATGGATATAAGACGCAGATAAGACATAACACCAGAATTAGTCCAACACGAGGAAATCTGCAGATGCTGGAAATTCAAGCAGCACACACAAAATGCTGGTGGAACACAGCAGGCCAGGCAGCATCTATAGGCAGAAGCGCTGTCGATGTTTCTATAGATTTCCCTATAGATGCTGCCTGGCCTGCTGTGTTCCACCAGCATTTTGTGTGCCCTACCAGAATTAGTCCATTCAGCCCATTTGAGCTGTTCTGCTGTTCAGTCATAGATGATTTATTTTCCCTCCTAGGGTGCTTCATCAATAAAGGGCTCGGCGTGCAGCATGCTAGCAGTACTGTACTGAACTCAACTAGACTGAATACTACTGGACTCTCGGTGTGATGTTTGATATTCTGCGTGTTCTTTGGGCTCGCTTTTTACCGTTTGTGCAATCTTTTCATTTTTCATGCATTGGTTTTGCCTGCGGGGGGGGGGGGGGCGGGGGGGGGGGGGGATGGAGATGAATTTCAGTGTTGTGTTCTGTATACATACTTTGATAATACATGGACTTTGAATCCCCCAGCAAATTGTTTGCTGCTTACATGAGAATGTCCCAGTCCACCCACTCTCTTCAAACAGGAAAAAACAGAATGAGAAGCAGATCGCAAAATGAGTTCAAAATAGGGGAAGTGCACAGCCACAATCATAATCACCCACTCTGGACCATGGTGCTCCAGCATGCCTTCCTTTCCACATCCTTGTGAAAACTGTTAACCTGACACCAAGTTCCATGTGTCCAAAAGTAACCAATGTCAGTGGCTTGTGTATCCTCGTGCTGCTGCCCTTGAAGATTCATGTCTATACATGGAGAGCTGAGGGAGCGACCTGCAGAGAATGCCAGACTCCAAATGCATCAAGTTGTCCGAGAGGTCCTTCAACATTACACCAGATACCAGGGAGCTGTGGCAGGCACAACGAGGAAACCTTCAAGCTGGGTTCAGTATAGACATCAGGACCTGTAGAGATGGAGGAGGGTTGGGATCATAAAAAAAGCTCAAGCACCTTCTGCATGTAGATTGGTGGATAGACAGGAGACATGACAAAATGAACTTACAGTGCCAAACTCAAGGCCTCTCAGAGTAGGCCTGCACTCTCAGAGTGCTCTGCTCAGTGCTCACAGATAACACCATGCGTGGTTTTAGATCTTGTATGGTTTGGAAGGTGAGACTGATGGTTAGATATAGGAACAAAAATGATTTGGCTGCAAGGCATCATAAAAAGAGCCTTATTATTAGAGAAACTAGCTTCAAGTATTCTGCTTCTGAAATTATTCTTTGTATTTTACTTCAGCTTGTTATCTTATTTTGCAAAATAACTGCATTTGTTCAAGTCAAGATCTATTTGATACTTCTGTCAACACAGTAAAAGAAGTTATTTTCTAAGTGCACAACAGTTGTTGCCTAGCAACAGAATGTCAAACTGGCGCAGGTGATTTGGTAAAAATAACAACGAATGAATTGCAACCAAAATGTAAGTCTATTTATCCTGGAAAATGTAATTTATAAAAGAAATTTTTTTTAAAATTTCATTTTTAAGTTGTCTCTGCTATTTTGGTGCTGACATTATTTTGCTAAGCTCACAGAGGACTAAGCCCACTAACATAACTCTCTGAAATTTGCTTTTATCTAAAAATAAAATATTTCTATTCAGCAATCTATAAGGCTTTATAAAGCACTGGAGAGGCCTCATTTGGAGTACAATACTATGAGCTGTTTTGAGCCCCGTATCTAAGAAAAGATATGCTGATATTTGAACGGGTTCAAAAGGAGGTTCACAAACATGAATCTGAGATTGAAAGGCTTGTCATATGAGAAATGTTTGATGGCCCTGGGCCTGTATTCACTGGAATTCAGAAGCTGAAGGGTGACCTCATTGGAACCTTTTTTCTAGTTTAAACTAGATTTGCAGGGGGGTGGGAAGCGAAGTGAGGAGGCAGAAGATGAGGCAGTCGGTGCACAAGTAGTGACAGCTTGTAGTGAGTTTGTGAGGAAGGACAGGCAGATGATAGAGCACTCAGCCAAATGGTTTGAGATATGTCTACTTTAATGCAAGGAGTATCATTAACAAGGCAGGTGAACTTAGAGTGTGGAACAATACGTGGAACTACAATGTTGTGGCCATTACAGAGACTTGAATGACTCAGGGACAGGAATGGCTGCTGAGTGTGCTGGGCTTCAGATGTTTCAAAAAGGACAGGGAGGGAAGCAGAAGAGGTAGGGGAGTGGCATTGCTAATCAGGGTAGTATCACGGCTGCAGAAAAGGAGGAAGTCATGGAGGGATTGTCTACTGAGCCATTATGGGTGGGAGTCAGGGGCAGGAAGGGGGCAATAACTGCACTGGGTGTTTTTCATAGACCCCCCCCAATAGTAACAGAGACATCAAGGAGCTGATATGGAGGCAGATTCTGGAACGGCGCAATAATAATATGGTTGTTGTGATGAGTGATTTTAACTTCCCTGATATTGCCTGACATCTCCTAAGAGATGGGGTAGAGTTTGTTAGGTGTGTTCAGGAAGGTTTCCTGATGCAATATGTAGATAAGTCAACTGGAGGAGAGGCTGTACTTGATCTGGTATAGGGAAATAAGCCTGGTCAGGTGTCAGATCTCCTGGTGGGGGAGCATTTTGGAGGTCGTAATCACAAATCTATCTCCTTTACTATAGTGCTGTAGAGGGATAGGAGCAGAAAATTTGGGAAAACATTCATTTGGGGTAAGGGAAAGTATGAGTCTATTAAGCAGGAACTTGGGAACATAAATTGGGAGCAGATGTTCTCAGGGAAATGCACAGCAGAAGTGTGGCAAACGTTCAGTAAAAGGTTTATGAAACTAGGTACTGTTACAGCTCTAGAACGTTAGAAGGGTGCTAGGACTGAGCTCAAGAAGGAAGTTAGGAGAGCTAGAAGGGGCCCTGAGAAGGCCTTGGTGAGCAGGATTAAGGAAAACCCCAAGGCATTCTTCAAGTATGTGAAGAGTAAGAGGATGAGCCATGAGAATAGGACCAATCAGGAGGGATAGTGGAAATGTGTGCATAGAGTCGGAGGAGGAGGTAGCGGAAGTACTTAATAAAAACTTTGCTTCGGTATTCACCAGGGAAAGGGACCTTGGCAATTGTGGGGATGTCTTACAGTGGACTGAAACACTTGAGAATATAGACATTAAGAAAGAGAATATGCTGGAGCTTTTGAAAGCTATTAAGTTGGATAAGTCGCCGGGACCAGACAAGATATATCCCAGGCTAATTTGGGAAGCGAGCGAGGAGATTGCTGAGCTGACACTAGAAGTACTGGAGGATTGGAGGGTTGAAAATGTTGTTCCCTTGTTCAAGAACGGGTGTAGAGAGTCTTACATCAGTGGTGGGAAAGTTGTTGGAAAAGATCCTGAGAAGCAGGATTACTGAGCATTTGGAGAGATATAATTCTGATTAGGGATAGTCAGCATGGCTTTGTCAAGGGCAGGTCGTGCCTTATGAGCCTGGTTGAATTCTTTGAGGATGTAACAAAACACATTGATGAAGGTAGAGCAGTGGATGTAGAGTATATGGATTTCAGCAAAGCATTTAATAAGGTTTCTCATGCAAGGCTCATTCAGAAAGAAAGGGGGCCTGGGATCCAAGGAGCCATTGCTTTGTGGATCCAGATCTGGCTTGTCCACAGAAGGCAAAGGGTGGTTGTAGATGGTTCGTATTCTGTATGGAGGATGGTGACCAGTGGTGTGCCACAGGGATCTGTTCTGGGATCCCTCCTCTTTGTGATTTTTATAATGACCTGGATGAGGAAATAGATGATACCAGGTTCGTCCCGAGTACGGAGTGAGAGATACTGTAGCAGGTCGATAGTTCACAGACTTTTTTGCGAACAGTGTTAAAGGGAAAACAAAACAAAAAACACTAGGCCAAACAGGGCCGTTAACTAAAGCTCTCAAATGGACAATGAGGCCTACACTGTGGCTGAAAAGAACATCTAAACGTTAAACGAATACTGCTAGTCTTCAGAGTCAGTTGACTCGACAATCCAGTTTCTCAGGGAAGGGCAAATGCAAGCAGGCAGCGAAGCGTTGCTGTGCTGTGTCCAAGTCTACATCGGCAAGTATGGAGTTAAATACTATCACGATTAAGTAGTAAATAGTTGACACATGCACATTCACAAGCACAATTGCTGTATCTACTGTGCTGCCGAATCAGTGGTTGTGACAGGGCCCCCCCCCCCTCTCTAGGCGCAGCCCCTGTGGCACCACAGACCTGCGTCCGCTGGAATCCCGAATCAGCGACTTGTCCAAGATGCCCTCCGCCAGGATCCAAGTACGTTCTTCTGGGCCATACCCTTCCCAGTCCACAAGGTACTGGGCCTTACCACATACCTGGCGAGATGCCAGGAGGCGCCACACAGTATGTGTGGGGAGACTTTCAAGGGAATGAACCATCTACTAGATGGGGAAGAGGGGGAGGTACGGTGACTGGGGCCAGGGAAAAGGTAGTAATTGGCTTGAGCTGGGGAACATGGAATACTGGGTGGATCTTCAGTGATGCTGGTAGACGCAATCTATAGGACACCTTGTTGACAGCCTTTTCCACTGCAAACAGTCCCACGTAGCGCGGTGCCAATTTCCGGTTCCCGACTTTCAGGGGAAGATCCTTTGATGCCAACCAGACCTCCTCTCCTGGCTTGAAGGGCCTTACCTGTCGATGGAGCCGATCAGCCTGCCGGGAATGCTGTTTCCGGGTGCACAGCAGAGAAGCCCTGGCTCGTCTCCAGATGCGCTCGTAGCGCTGGATCAGCTGTTCAGCAGCAGGAACTCCTACATTGATCTCCTGATCAGGGAAGAGCGGGGTCTGGAATCCCTTCTGGCATTCAAAGGGAGACATACTGGTGGAGGACAACTGGAGGTTATTGCGGATGATCTCTGCCCAAACCAATTGGGAGCTCCAGGATGTGGGGTTGGAAGAGGCAAGGCTATGCAGCATTATCTCCAACTCCTGATTCACTCTCCCTGTTTGGCCATTAGACTGGGGGTGGAAGCCAGACGAGAAGCTAGCCATGGCTCCTACAAAACAGCAGAAAGCCTTCCAAAAGTGGGAAGTGAGCTGAGGTCCACAATCAGACACTATGTGTTGAGGAAAGCCATGGAGCCTGAACACTCGTTGAACCATGAGTGTGGCAGTCTCACGAGTCGATGGGACCTTGGGGAGGGCAATGAAGTGGGCAGTCTTGGAAAATCAATCCACAGCGACCACAACAGTGGTGTTTCCATCAGACGGTGGGGGGGGTGCGCGGACCAGTGATGAAATTTACTGGGACCAGGGATGGTGGGGCACAGGCAGTGCACGTAACAGACCCGCAGGATGCTGGTGTGATGTCTTGTTCCGAGCGCAGGTGGGACAGGCAGATACAAAGTCGTGGACATCCCGGGACATAGATGGCCACCAAAATTGTCTCTTTATAAACTCCTGAGTCCTTTGAATTTCCGGATGTCCAGCCAGATGGGAGGAGTGACCCCATTCCAACACTGGAATGCACCGCAGCAGGGACAAACAGTCTGTTGGGAGGTCCCCCATTTGGGCCTGGATCTGATTGTTGGGTGGCCCTCACCTCTGCCTCTAGTCCCCAGATCACCGGAGCAGTGATACACGAGCGAGGAAGAATGGGCTCTGGATCGGCATTGTCCTCAGATCCGTCGAACTGCCGGGAAAGAGCGCTGGCCTTTGTATTCTTGCTGCTGGGATGATAAGTGAGGATGAAATTGAACCGTGTGAAGAAGAGAGCCCACCGGGCCTGACGAGAGTTGAGTCTCTTAGCATCCTGACTATAGGAGAGATTCTTGTGATCTGTCCAGACCAAGAATGGATGTTCTGCCCCCTCCAGCCAGTGTCGCCATTCCTTCAGGATCTCCATGACAACCAGAAGCTCCCGGTTCCCAACGTCATAATTCCTCTCGGCCGGAGTCAAGCGATTAGAGAAAGGCACAAGGGTGCAGCCGGCAATCCGCAGACAAGTGCTGAGAGAGGACAGAAACGCCGACATTGGAGGCATCCACCTCGACAGTGAATGGCTGAGACGGGTCTGCGTGTTGCACCAGAGGGGCAGTGGTGAAATGTTGCTTTAGCTCAGAAGTTGCCTGGTCGGCATCGTCCATCCAATGGGATCCTGCCGAGGTCTTCTTGGTGAGTGCATTAATTGGAGCCGCAATAGAGCCGAAATTCCAAATGAAGCGGCGATAGAAGTTCGCAAACCCTATGGAGTATCGTACCTGTTTGACGGTAGACGGTTCGGGCCACTCTGCAACTGCCTGAAGTTTACTAGGGTCCATTTGAAGACTGGATGGGATAAGCACATAGCCCAAAAACGACAACTGGTCTTTATGGAAATCACATTTCTCAGGCTTGGCCTACAAGTTATTTTCAAGAAGGCATCTTAAGTATTCTCTGGACATGCTGGATGTGCACCTGATGAGAGCAAGAATAGTTGAGGATGTCATCTGAATACACAAACACAAACTGGTTCAACATGTCCCTGAGCACATCGTTAACTAAGGCCTGGAATACAGTTGGCCAGACCAAAAGGCATCACCAGGTGTTCATAGTGGCCACTAGAGGTGCCGAAAGCTGTTTTCCACTCATCCCCTTCTCTTATGTGAATCAGATTGTAAGCATCGTGCTGATCAATTTTGGAAAATATTGTTGCTCCCTGGAGATGTTCAAAGGGGGGAGGGTAGCGGTTCTTCACAGTGATGTTGTTCAGGGGCCGATAATCGATGCAGGGACGGAGCTTGCCATCTTTCTTGCTCACAAAAAAGAAGCCTGCTCCTGCTGGCGAGGTTAACAGACAGATAAACCCCATGCTCAATGCCTCCTTAATGTATTCCTCCATGGCCACCGTTTCAGGACGAGAGGGAAAAGAGCCAGCCCGGGGAGGACTAGTGCCAGGTAGGAGATCTATGGCACAGTCGTATAGCTGGTATGGGGCAGGGTGGTGGCCTTTCTTTTACAGAAAACCTCAAGCAAATCAGAATATTCAGCTGGAATCCCAGACAGGTCCACATCCTTAGCTGACACAGGAGAGGATTCATGGAACTGAACTTGAGCTGGACCCAGACAGGTAGACAGGTCCCCACTCTTGGAGTACTTTCAGAGACCAAGCGATCTGTGCGTTATGTCAGGATAACCTGAGGAAACCAAGTACCAATGGCAGTTCAGGTGAATTAACCAGATAGAAAGATATTTCTTCATGGTAGTTGCCTTCAAGCACCAGTTGGAGGGGTTGGGTGAAAAGGTGGATCTAGCCAGTTCCTAAAGATCAACTGTCCAGTGCCTTGACATTATCTTTTCTCTTAATTCCTGAGTTGGAACTCCCCATCTGTGAGCAAGAGAGATGTCCATAAGATTCCCGGCTGAACTGGAGTCAATAAACGCCTTAAGTTCATGAATCTGAGACCTCCACGACGAGGAAGCTGCAAGCATTACAGAATTAGGGGAAGCTGACTGAAGAGAGAACCGACCCATCAGGATTCCCCTCCCTGCTGACGGGTATTCTCTTTTACTGGATGCTTGGAACCTGCCGCCCAGAAGTGCCCTGGATTCCCACAATAGAGGCAGGAACCTGTCCTCTGGAGCTGCTCTCGTTCCTCCTGAGATAGGCGCATGCGTCCCACTTGCATAGGCTGCTCCGTGGGTTGGGTGGTGGGGGGGGGGGAGAGGGTGAGGAAAGACGGTGATCAGTTGAGGGAGGGGGCGAGGGTGAGGAAAGACGGTGATCAGGTGGCACGTAGGAAGTTTGAAACATTCTTTCCCTGCGCCACTCAGTTACCCAGTCGTCAACTCGAATAGCCAGATTAATCAGATCATCCAGACTATCCTGCTCATCCTGGACAGCCATCTCATGCCGGACCCCTGCATTCAGTCCACGCTGGAAGGCAGTGATGAGAGATCCCTCATTCCATCCCATCTCTACTGCAAGGGTACAGAATTTAACTGCATAGGCTCTCACTGTTCCTCTGCCTTGGCACAGGTCCAGGAGTCAGTGGGCAGCCTCCTGACCCCGTACTAGAAGATCAAAAGCCCTCCTGGAGGGTTGTCAGAGGTTACAGCGGGACATCGATAGGATGCAGAACTGGGCTGAGAAGTGGCAGATGGAGATCAACCCAGATAAGTGTGAATGGTTTCATTTTGGTTGGTCAACCTTGAAGACAGAATATAATATTATTGGCAAGACTTCTGGCAGTGTGCAGGTTCAGCAAGATCTTGGGGTCTGTATCCATAGGTTGACAGTGTTGTTTTCATCAACCATGGGATTGAATTCAAGAGTGGTGAGGTAATGTTAAAACTATATAAGACCTTAGTTAGACTCCACTTGGAGTACTGTGTTGATTTCTGGTCACATCAGTACAGGAAGGATATGGGTACGATAGAGAGAGTGCAGAGGAGATTTACAAGGATGTTGCCTGGATTGGAGAGCATGTCCCATGAGAATAGTTTGAGTGAACTCGGCCTTTTCTCCTTCGCGCGACGGAGGATGAGAGGTGATTTGATAGAGGTGTATAAGATGATGAGAGGCATTGATCATGTAAGGGCTGAAATGGCTAACAAGTGGGGGCATATTTTTAAGGTGCTTGGAATTAGGTACAAGGGGGATGTCAGAGGTAAGTTTTTCTCACAGAGAGTGGTGGGTGTGTGGAATGCACTGCCAGTGACGATGGTAGAGGTGGATAGAATCGGGTCTTTTAAGAGACTTTAGATAGATACATGGAGCTTAGAAAAATAGAGGGCTAAGCAGTAAGACAATTCTAAGCAGTTTCTAGTGTGGGTTTCATGGTCGGCACAACATTGTGGGCCAAAGTTCCTGTAATGTGCTGTAGATTTCTATGTTCTAAACCTATCAAATGCTGAAAGGCCTTAATAGAGTAGATGTGGAAAGGATGTTTCCTATGATGGGAGAGTCTAAGACCAGAGGACACAGCCTCAAAATAGAGGGGCATTCTTTTAGAATGGAGATTAGGAGGAATTCCTTTGTCAGATAGTGGTTATTCTGTGGAATTCATTGCCACAGGCAGCTGTGGAGAGCAAGTCATTGGGCATATTTAAGGCAGAAGTTGATAGATTTTTGATTAGTCAGGGCATGAAGGGATACAGGGAGAAGGCAGGAGATTGAGGCTGAGAGGGAAAATGGATCAGCCATGATGAAATAATGGAACAGACTCAATGGGCCAAATGGCCTAATTTTGCTCCTATAGCTTATGGCTTTATAATCAATAGTAAACATTCAGAAATGTGCAACTCAAAAATTATACATTCTGAATCATGAAGAATACTGTATGTACTTAAAGATAACATTATGCACAGTTTCTCTGATTCAAATTTCCCTGACGGATGAAAGAAGGTAGTATAGATAAGAAGGAAAATTCCCTGATGTGTTCAGCTATTATACCCAGTTTCAATATCAAGCAGTCCAGTCCAGTTCCCCTGTGGGTATTGACCCTGCAATCCATCAGGATGCACAGACACATTAACATCTCATTGCTCGTATTTACTTAATTTGATTCACGCGGTGTGCAATTATTTGTAAATCTCTGGGACTTTCGGTGTGCATGATAGGTGCTACCATATAACCATATAACCATATAACAATCACAGCACGGAAACAGGCCATTCCGGCCCTCCTAGTCCGTGCCGAACTCTTAATCTCACCTAGTCCCACCTACCCGCACTCAGCCCATAACCCTCCACTCCTTTCCTATCCATATACCTATCCAATTTTACCTTAAATGACACAACTGATCTGGCCTCTACTACTTCTACAGGAAGCTCATTCCACACAGCTATCACTCTCTGAGTAAAGAAATACCCCCTCGTGTTTCCCTTAAACTTTTGCCCCCTAACTCTCAAATCATGTCCTCTCGTTTGAATCTCCCCTACTCTCAATGGAAACAGCCTATTCACGTCAACTCTATCTATCCCTCTCAACATTTTAAATACCTCGATCAAATCCCCCCTCAACCTTCTACGCTCCAATGAATAGAGACCTAACTTGTTCAACCTTTCTCTGTAACTTAAGTGCTGAAACCCTGGTAACATCCTAGTAAATCGTCTCTGCACTCTCTCTAATTTATTGATATCTTTCCTATAATTCGGTGACCAGAACTGTACACAATATTCCAAATTTGGCCTTACCAATGCCTTGTACAATTTTAACATTACATCCCAACTTCTGTACTCAATGCTCTGATTTATAAAGGCCAGCGTTCCAAAAGCCTTCTTCACCACCCTATCTACATGAGACTCCACCTTCAGGGAACTATGCACTGTTATTCCTAGATCTCTCTGATCCACTGCATTCCTCAATGCCCTACCATTTACCCTGTATGTTCTATTTGGATTATTCCTGCCAAAATGTAGAACCTCACACTTCTCAGCATTAAACTCCATCTGCCAACGTTCAGCCCATTCTTCTAACCGGCATAAATCTCCCTGCAAGCTTTGAAAACCCACCTCATTATCCACAACACCTCCTACCTTAGTATCATCAGCATACTTACTAATCCAATTTACCACCCCATCATCCAGATCATTTATGTATATTACAAACAACATTGGGCCCAAAACAGATCCCTGAGGCACCCCGCTAGTCACCGGCCTCCATCCCGATAAACAATTATCCACCACTACTCTCTGGCATCTCCCATCTAGCCACTGTTGAATCCATTTTATTACTCCAGCACTAATACCTAACGACTGAACCTTCTTAACTAACCTTCCATGTGGAACTTTGTCAAAGGCCTTGCTGAAGTCCATATAGACTACATCCACTGCCTTACCCTCGTCAACATTCCTCGTAACTACTTCAAAAAATTCAATAAGGTTTGTCAAACATGACCTTCCACGCACAAATCCATGCTGGCTACTCCTAATCAGATCCTGTCTATCCAGATAATTATAAATACTATCTCTAAGAATACTTTCCATTAATTTACCCACCACTGATGTCAAACTGACAGGTCTATAATTGCCAGGCTTACTTCTAGAACCCTTTTTAAACAATGGAACCACATGAGCAATACGCCAATCCTCCGGCACAATCCCCGTTTCTAATGACATCTGAAAGATCTCCGTCAGAGCTCCTGCTATCTCTACACAAACTTCCCTCAAGGTCCTGGGGAATATCCGGTCAGGACCCGGAGATTTATCCACTTTTAAATTTCTTAAAAGCGCCAGTACTTCCACCTCTTTAATTGTCATAGGTTCCATAACTTCCTTACTTGTTTCCCACACCTTACACCATTCGATATCCTTCTCCTTAGTGAATACCGAAGAGAAGAAATCGTTCAAAATCTCTCCCATCTCCCTCGGCTCCACACATAGCTGACCACCCTGATTCTCTAAGGGACCAATTTTATCCCTCACTATCCTCTTGCTTTTAATATAACTGTAGAAGCCTTTCGGATTTACTTCCACCTTATTTGCCAAACCAAACTCGTAACTTCTTTTAGCTTTTCTAATCTCTTTCTTAAGTTTCCTTTTACATTCTTTATATTCCTCGAGCAATTCCTTTACTCCATGCTGCCTATATCTATTGTAGACATCCCTCTTTTTTCGAACCAAGTTTCTAATATCCCTTGAAAACCATGGCGCTTTCAAACCTTTAATCTTTCCTTTCAACCGAACAGGAACATAAAGATTCTGTACCCTCATAATTTCACCCTTAAATGACCTCCATTTCTCTATTACATCCTTCCCATAAAACAACTTGACCCATTCCACTCTCTCTAAATCCCTGCGCATCTCCTCAAAGTTAGCCTTTCTCCAATCAAAAATCTCAACTCTAGGTCCAGTCCTGTCCTTCTCCATAATTATATTGAAGCTAATGCTATTGTGATCACTGGACCCGAAGTGCTCCCCAACACATACATCTGTCAGCTGACCTATCGCATTCCCTAACAGGAGATCCAACACTGCCCCATCTCTAGTCGGTACTTCTATGTATTGTTGCAAAAAGCTATCCTGCACACATTTCACAAACTCTAAACCATCCAGCCCTTTTACAGAATGAGCTTCCCAATCTATGTGTGGAAAATTAAAATCTCCCACAATCACCACCTTGTGTTTACTACAAATATCTGCTATCTCCTTACACATTTGCTCTTCCAACTCACGCTCCCCATTAGGTGGCCTATAATACACTCCTATCAGTGTTGCTACGTAGCTGCAATTTTTTTAAAAACTATTTTCTGAGGAAATAATGGTTAGGATTTTTCAAGGAGTCCTTAGTCATAGGTAGGAGCATTTAATATAACACAAATCTGACATTTGATAATCAAATCGCACACAAGCTTCAGAATACCAATGTTAAAATGTTATTGTTAGAAGCAATCTTCCTCGACATTCATTGACCTTGTGATAATGCATCTTTTGGAGGTGTTGCTCAATGACTGATTTCTGATGAATTGCCAGTTTTCATGGTGTGAAAATGAAGAGCACTTGTAAACTGTTCTTCGTATTATACTTATTACAGTTACTTGCAAGCAATATTGTAAGGGAGAATCTTTCAGGCAAATATTTTTCAAACGTTCACTTCCTTTTCTTTCTTTCTGTGATCTGTTTCAATGGTCACCAGGCAATAACCTCATCAACTCACAAACTTGCACAGTGATACGACCATGAGCCCATAAGACATAAGAGCAGAATTAGGCCATTTGGCCCATCAAGTCTGCTCCACTATTTTATCACAGCTGTTCCATTCCCCTCTCAGTCCCAATCTACCGCCTGCACCCCATATTCTTGACTAATCAAGAACCTATCAACCTCTGCTTTAAACATATCCAATGACTGGGCCTCCACATCCACCTGTGGCAATGAATTCCACGGATTCACCACTCTCTGATGTAGAAATTCCCCACATCTCCATTCCAAATGGATGTCCCTCTATTCTGAGGCTCTGGTCTTAGATTCCTCTGCCATAGGAAACATCCAGTCTATCAAGGCCCTTCACCATTTGATAGGTTTCAATGAGAACCCCCCTTCTTTGGTCTGAGTTCCAGTGAGTAAAGACCCAGAGCCATCAAACGCTCCTCGTATAACACGCCTTTCAACCCCAGAATCATTTTTATAAACCTCCTTTGAACTCTCTTCAATGTCAACACATCCTTTCTTTGATAAGTGACCCAAAACTGCTCACAATACACTAAGTGAGGCCTCACCAGTGCCTTATAAAGCTTCAGCAGCACACCCTTGCTTTGTATTCTAGTCAATATAATTATGTGTCATTTTTCATAAGCTGAATAATTACAGTGGTTGTCAAAGATGAAACAATTCCTCACTTCACATTGTAAGACATGCATTCTAGCAGGACAGATGCAGTAAGATTTCAGAAACAGGAAATCGTCCTTAACTCAGGAATGATATTGCATGTTGTTGGATAGTTCAACTAACAAGGGTCAAAGTTCAGAGATGGAGGGCAGGGGAGTGAGGTGTGAAGCTTATGATTATTAGTAATAAACCTATAAACCAAATGAAGCACCAGTCATGTCTGAGACAAAATGCTTAAATCCAATCAACCCCTTTAATGCTGCAAAAAGGGGCAGAGAATATTTAGCTTACAAAACACAGTTCCATTTTCTTGTGAGGGATTTTATAGAAAATGCTTCTATTCCAGAAAAAAATTTGAAATGAGAGAGCAGATTAGCAACTCGGGTTGGCAGTTTGTCTTTAGGATTATTCGCAGAGCCTGGAGGTCACAAATATTCTGTCACCCGGTGAGGTGACGTCATCAGTGTGCAATTGAGTGTTGTCTCTGTTGAGTGCTTGCACTTATTTTGGTCTGACTTATTCTGATTGGTTGGCTGTCATGCTGGCCAATAGTCTTTGCTGCGTCCCAGCCAACTGGGTAGTCTCCCAGCAGAGGCTAGCGGCCAGCGTGACAGCCAACCAACCAGAACCTAGAGTCAGGCCAATATTAACTCTCAATTGTGCACTAATGATGTCACCCCGACTGGTGACGAAACATTTCTGACCACCTCCAGGCTCGGGGAACAATCCTACAAATAAGGAAAGAATTACATTAACTCTCTAGTGTTGGTTTGGTAAGTATATCGTGTTATTTCAAAATGAACCACAGAAATCTAGAACTGCAGATATAATGCATGGCCCCTGCTGAGTTTATTTACTGGGATATAGTGCAGAATAGGCCCTTTTGGCCCTTTGAGCTATGCCACCCAGCAACCCCCGATTTAACCCAAGCTGACCGCAGGATCGTTTACAATGACCAATTAACCTACCAACCAGTATGTCTTTGGACTGTGGGAGGAAGCTGGAGCTCCCAGAAGAAACCCACACGGTCACGGTGAGAATGTACAAATTCCTTGGGGATTGAACGAGAGTCGCTGGTATTGTACAGCATTGTGCTGACCACTGCGTTACCGTGTCGTATCTAAACTAGTGAAATTGTGCATGTGTGTGTGTGTGCATGTTAGTCAAGGACAGTCATGTACTCATAGAATTACACAGTAAGGAAATAGGCTGTTCAGCTGATTGAATCCACGCTGACCACTTACACCCATTTACACCGATCCTACACTACTCCCACTTCGCTGTTATCACAAGGAGTGAATAGGCTTATCCTGGATCTTGGTAACACACACAAAATGCTGGAGGAACTCAGCAGGTCTGGCTGTCTCTATGGAAATTAATAAACATTTGACGTTTTGGGCCAAGACCCTTCTTCGGGAGTGGAAAGGAAGGGGGAAGAAGACAGAATAAGAAAGTAGGAAGAGGCGAAGGGTTAGAAACTAGAAGTTGATAGGTGAAACCAGGTTCGTGAGGGAGGGTGTATACTGTATTTCCATCCAGCATCTGCAGAATTTCTGGTGTCCTGGATTTTGGTCTTTGTTTTCTAAATCTCACAAATAATTCACATTCATAGCATTCCTCTGTGGTTTACTTTATATACAGTTATTTAAAAAAAATCAAATCAACATATGCATGAAACAAAAATGAAACCACCTTTTATATTCTTGAAGAGCTCTTATCTAGGCACAAACTTCTCAATTCTGAGACATTGAATTTGACTTCAGTGATGCTTCTTACGAATATATAACTCATACAAAGCCATGGAAGAAACAGTTGAATGGGCAAGCAACATTAATGAAGTGGGCTGGAAGACCCGTGAATTGGCAAACTTTGATAAACTTCTATAGATGTGTAGTGGAGAATTTATTGACGGGTGGCAACACAGCTTGGTATGGAAACAGCAATGCCCTTGAACGGACAACCCTACAGAAAGTAGTGGAGGTGGCCCAGTCTATCACAAGCAATGCTCTCCAAACCATTGAGAACATTTACATGAAACATTGTCACAGGAAAGAAAAATTCATCATCAGGCCCCACAGTCAGGACCTGCTCTCTTCTCATTGCTGCCATCAGGAAGAAGGTACAGGAGTCTCACACCATCAATTCAGGAACAGTTATTACCCCTCAACCATCAGGCTGTTGTACCACTGGAGAGATATTCACTCAACCTCACTTCCCCCATCATTGAAACGTTCTCACATTTCAAGCACTCTTCGTTTCAGGTTCTTGATATTTATTGCTTGTTTATTCATATTATTGTTTCTTCATTTTTTACATTTGCACTGTTTGTTGTCTTCTGCATTCTGCTTGATCACCCTAGTTGGATGGTCTATCATTGATTATGTTATAGTTGCAATTCTACAGATTTATTGAATATGCCCACAAGAAAATGAACCTCAGAGCTTTATATGGTGACAGGTATGTACTTTAATAATAAAACCTACTTTGAACTTTGTATTGTTTGACAAGATGGCGCAGGAAATTTTGGGATTATGAACTGGAGAGAATGGTAAGGGGAATAGGCAATGTTAATATCAGAGTTTTGGCTCAAGATGATCATAAAAGAAGAGATTTGTGGTTTTTCATGGGATTAGAAGGAATGGATATGAATTTTCAAATCAACTTGCTGAAGCAGATTTAATGCTGGTGACACAGTTGCCAGGAGGACAGTGATCACATCAGCTGTTGGGATCCCAATCCAAAAGCACTTAACACTTGATGGTGTGAAAGTGACAAACACTTTAGATGGTGCAGTAGGGTAACAAATAACAACACAAACAATCCAGCTGAATTTTATAAAACAAAGAGGCATCTGCAGCTTTCATTTGATGATCTTTATTCGTCTGGTGATAGTGTGAAGCCTGCAAGCCACAATCTTAACTATTGAATCCACAGCAGGTCCCAAATCAGTGCAGACTGCTGTCAAACTGGGCTGCTTTATCACCCCAATCCTTTTCATAATTTTTAATCCTATCCCACACCAGAAGTGGAACTAGAGGGCAAATAGGAAGTCCAATCAACCTGTGCTGCCACTACTTCAGAACCAAGAATACCCAACTACACTCTTTCCGCTTCCATATTCACTTAATTAGTTATCGAAAAATCTGAGTCAGAATCAGGTTTAATACCATCGGCATCTGTCGTGAAATTTGTTGTTATGTGGCAGCGGTACGTTGCGATACATAATAATAAAAACTGTGAATTACAGTAAGGGGTATATATTAAAAAGTTAAATAGGTAAGGAAGTAATGAGTTCAATGTCCATTCCGAAATCTGATGGCAGAGGGGAAGAAGCTGTTCCTGAATCATTGTGTTTGTGTCTTCAGGCTCCTGCTCCTCCTCCCTGATGGTAGCAATGAGAAGATGGCATGTCCTGGGTGATGGAGGTCCATAATGATGGCTGCTCCCTTTTTGAGGGGAGGCTAGTGACTAAGTTTACAACTCTCTGCAGCTTGTTTAGATCCTGTGCAGTGCACCCCCTCCCACCCACACCAGAACGTGATGCAGCCAATCAGAATGGTCTCCACTGTACATCCGTAGAAATCTGCGATTGTCTTTGGTGACATACCGACTCTCCTCAAATGCCTCATGAAATATAGCTGCTTTGATATAGGGGCCTAGGATAGATCCTCAGAGATGTTGACACACAGGAACTTAAAGTTGCTTGCCCTTTCCACTCCTGATCCCTCTATGAGTGCTGGTGTGTGTTCCCTCATCTTACCCTTTCTGAAGTCCCCAATCAGTTCTTTGGTTTTACTGACATTGAGTGCAAGGTTGTTGCTGTGACTCCACTCAACTAGGTGACATATCTCGCTCCTCTATGGCTTCTCATCACCATCTGTAATTCCGCCAACAATAGTTGTATCATCTGCAAGTTTGTAGATGGCATTTGAGCTGTGCCTAGCCCCATAGTTATGGTTGTAGGGAGAGTAGAGCAGTGGGCTAAGCACACATCCTTGAGGTGCACCAGTGTTGATTATCAGTGAGGTGGAGATGTTATTTCTGATCTGCCCTGACTGTGGTCCTCTGGTGAGGAAGTCTAGAGGCCCAGGTTTTGGAGCTTGCTAATTAGAACTGAGGGCATGAACACTGAGGTGTAGTCAATAAACAGCAGCCTCATGTAGGCATTGCTATTGTCCAGATAATCCAAGGCCACCTGAACAGCTAATGAGTTTGCATGCGCTGTAGACCTATTGTGGTGATAGGCAAACTGTAGTGGGTCCAGGTCCTTGCTGAGGCAAGAGTTGATTCCACAGAAAACACAGAAATGGAGCAGAAGCAAGTCTTTATTGGTCATAAGGGACTATCTAATACAAAGAAAGATCAAAGTTTGAAGTAAATTTATTATTAATTGCATATGTGTCACCATATACAACTCTGAGATTCAATTTCTTGCGGGCATTCTCAATAAATCCGATAACCACAATGAAATCAATGAAAGACTGCACCAATGACCTTGCCTGGCAAACACAGTGGGCAAAAAACAACTGGGAAAGTGCAAAAAGACAAAATAATAATTAATAAATAAATAAATAAATAAACAAATAAACAAACAAACAAACAAACAAACAAACAATATCATGACTATGAGTCCTTGAAAGTGAGTCCATTGGTTATGATCCAATCACAATCAAGAGAGAATTTGCAGATGCTGGAAATCCGAGCAACACACACAGAATTCTGGAGGGACTCAGCAGGGCAGGAGGCAGGGATGGAAAAGTGTACAGTCAATGTTTCGGGTCCAGACCCTTCATCAGGACTGGGAACAAAGAGAAGGAGTCAGAGTCAGGAAGTGGGGTGGGGGAAGAGGAAGAAGAACTACAAGATGATAGGTGAAACTGGGAGGGAGAGGGGGGTCAAGTAAATTGCTCAATAGTAGATTGGTGAAAGAGATACAGGGCTGGAGAAGTGTGTATCTGATATGAGAGGACAGAAGGCCATGGAAGAAAGAAATCAGTGCTCCTGGTGTGGCCTCCTGTATATCAGTAAGACCCTACACAGATTGGGAGATCACTTTGCCGAGCACCTACGCTCTGTCTGCCAGAAAAAGTGAGATCTCCCACTGGCCACCCATTTTAAATTCACTTCCCATTCTCATTCAGACATGTCAGTCTATGGCCTCCTCTACTGCCGCGATGAGGCCACACTCAGGTTGGAGGAGCAACACCTTGTATTCCGTCTGGGTAGCCTCTAACCTGATGGCGTGAACTTTGACTTCTCAAACTTCTGGTAATGCCCCCAGCCTCTTCTTCACCATTCCTCATTCTCATTTCCCTCTCTCACATATCTCCTTGCCTGTCCATCACCTCCGTTTGGTGCTCCTCCCCCTTTTCTTCCTTACATGGTCTTCTGTCCTTTCCTATCAGACTCCCCCTTCTCAAGCCCTTTATCTCTTTCATCAGTCAATTACCCAGATCTTTACTTCATCCCTCTCCCCTTCCCGGTTTCACCAATCACCCTGAGGTTCTTCCTCCTCTCCCCCCAGATTTCTTACTCTTTTTATCCAGTCCTGCTGAAGTGTCTTGGCCCGTAGATGCCACCTGACCTGCTGAATTCCTCCAGCATTTTGTGTGTGTTGCCATTGATTGTGGGAACAGTTCAGTGATAGGGCAAGTGAAGGTGAGTTAAGTTATCTCCACTGATTCAGGAGCCTGATTGCTGAGGGGTGATAACGGTTCCTGAACCTGCTGGTGTGATTCCTGAGGACCCTGCATCTTCTTCTGTTTTGATCATTGTACTTCAGTAGCTATAAACCTGTCTAGAAAACAGTGCAGCATACCCAAGTCCTAGTACATTCTCTCTACTCTATTTCACCTCCCACAGTCATGCATTAAAACCTAGACATACAAAAAAGCTGGATGAACTCAGCAGGTCGGGCAGCATCCGTTGAAAGAAGCAGTCAACGTTTCGGGTCGAAACCCTTCGTCAGGACTAAAGAAGGCTTAAAACCTTACATTAAAACCTGTTCTTTTAGCCTAGTTTTTGATCATCTGTGAAACATCTCCTTCTGTACCTGTTTGGTAATTATCCTTTGGGATGTTTTACGATGTTAACAGCATTATAATCAAGCTAATTGTTGTTTATGGCCTGATTTCTTCATTTTGAAATTTAACCTTTGCCCCGCCTTTCCTACGTGTTGAAATTGCATCTTCCCCACCCCACCCCACATCTTTCTTGGTCCAATGTTCTTATAGAAAAAACCTTGTAAAGCTGATTAAAAGCTAAGGAGAACATTGTTTAAACAGAGACGTTAACAGCAGAATGAAAGCACTGGACCTGCTATAAAGAATTGAGACAAAAATAACGTAGGCCCTTAAAGTTCAAAGTAGATTTATAATCAAATATAGTGAGGCATTAGGGCTTCATGCCCGTGTGAGAATTGACAGGTAAAAATGTATTGAACTTCCTGATGGCAGCAGCAAGAAGACTGCATGGTGGGGGTCCACAATGATGGATGCGGCTTTCCTGTGACGATACTCCATGTCGATGTGCTCAATGTTGTGGAGAGCTTTGCTTCTGATGAACTGAGCCCTATCCACTATTTTTTGTAGGATTTTCTGTTCAAGGGCGTTGATGTTTCCATACCTGACTGTGATGCAGCCAATCAATATACTCTCCACCACACATCTATAGAAGTTTTGGATGTCATGCCAAATCTACACAAATTTCTAAGGAAGTAGAGGTGCTGCCATGCTTTCTTCATAATTTCACTTATGTACCAGGCCCAAGACAGGTCCACTGAAATGATAGCACTGAGGAATTTACAGTTGCTGACCCTCTCCGTCTCTGATCCCCAATGAGGACCGGCTCATGGACCTCCTCCTGAAGTCAACAATCAAAGATTCAAAGTACATTTATTATCAAAGTGTGTATACATTATACAATGTTGAGATTTGTCTCCTAACAGTGAGACACCCAAAAAAGAACATATATAAAGGAGACTGGCAAAGAATGAAAACCAACATCATGCCCATAAAAAGTAAAAGAATAAGGCAACCCATAAAAAAACCATTGAACACCAAATGCGCAATGAGAAAAGACTCCGTGCAAACAGTAACCGCGAGCAAGTAGCGTTTCTGAACTGAAGACTGTAAAAGAGTTCCATAGTTCAGTGCAGAGCCAAGTAGGCGTCGTCTAGCAATGATCTGAACTGGTCTACACCTTGCCTTGGGCTCCGACTCCCTGGCCTTTTCAATCTGGCCCGGCTCTTAACTCTCCATCCAAACATCGGGTTCTGCCACCTTGAGCAGTGATCTGAGCCGGCTTGTACCTCTTGGTCCTCGACTCCCTGGCCTTTTTAATCTGGCCCGGTGCTTAAATCTCCATCCAAACATCGGGTTCTGCCGCTTGGATACGCTGGACTTTGCCGCCTCGATTCAGCCTGTAAATCTCCGTCCGAACATCACGCTGAGTAGCATCGACAGAGTTTGGGGCTTGGGCCCTGCAGCTTCGATTCAGCCTGTACTCGACCTTTCACACTCTTCCACACTCTCGGCAACAGGCCCACAAACTCGCCTGGCCTTCTGGAATGCCACATCAAATTGCCGCCAAGTCAAAGGGAAGTTACAGACCATTACTTGTGACGCTCGTTCGCCTGAAGAAGTGTGATTAATGAAGTATTTAGTTGCTTTGCTTATTTAATTTGGCCTCCAGCCAGAAGTCGCTGAGGGTCACCAGCTACTTGGCTTGCTGACAATGAGTGAGAGGTCGTTGTTGTGACACCACTGAACCAGATTTTCAATCTCACTCCTATATGCTGATTCATCACCACTTTTGATTCAGCCAAAAACTGTAGTGCCATCAGAAAACTTGAATATATGAATTGGAACTGTGCTTAGCCACACAGTCGTAAGTGTAAAGTGAGTAGAGCAGGAGACTAAGCACACAGCCCTGTGGTACACCTGTGCTGATGGAGATCGTGGAGATGTTGGTGCCAATCTGAACTGACTGGGGTCTGCAAGCGAGAAGAAGAAGAATATTGTGAGAATATTGCACATGGATTCTGCACTTGATGCGTTGGATCTTTCAGAGTTATGTGTAACCATGGTCAAATGAACAGGAATGAAATACGGGCTTTTTTGCAGCTCCAGTGCAGTGCAATACATAAAATTACTACAGCACTGTGCAAACGTCTTAGGAACCCTGGCTATTTATATATGTGCCTAAGACTTCTGCACAGTACTGTACATCAAAGTAGAATGGTAGAGGATCTGTGAGCATTTTGTGTATATTGTAATATTAATAGCTAATATGCTAGTTTTATGAATTAATTCTAGAAGGAAGTTTGTTCCTTATTGCTATATATCTGTGGCATGTCCTGTATCTGTGGCATGTCCTGTATCTGTGGCATGTTCTGTATCTGTGGCATGTCCTGTCTCATTAGATTTAACTCCAAGCGCTTATAAAGACCTGAGGCAAAATGTGAATGTAATCACTGAGCATCTGGCTTTAGACCGGTCTCTGATGAGTAGCTTCTAGCGATAGTGTTTAATGTATCAATTTAGCTTCAAATTGGTGAGTACAGGTCACTGTTCTTTTGCTAGAGAGCATTCTGTTCTCTCTTAAAAGGATCTTGCTTAAAACAACCTTGGGGTTGGCTTATATGTATATTGAGGGATGTATTGACTGTATCGTATGGGTTCCTGCATGTGTTGCCAAATCGAACAGCATTAAGATCTACAACTCCATTTCTCAGGTGTAGCTACCTAGGGTCAGAGGCTTGCGGGCAGATAATTCTGCAAGCCTGCACTATCAAGCTGCACTCAGAAGATGGAAAATTAGGAGGGGTATATAGGTCAAGTCAGGTTTATTGTCATTTAACAGTGTACGTGTATACTATCAAATGAGACAAGGTTTCTCCAGACCGGAGTGTAAAGCACAGCAGTATACATAATACACAATAACTTTGGAAAGTAAAGATAAAATCCACAGATGAATTACACACAAATAAGAAAAGTAAAGTGCATAAATTAAATATTGTTAAGGTACAGATCAGATTAACCAGTGACACTTCGAATGGGATGTGGATGATCACATGATTAAGTTTAAAGTTCAAAGAACATTTATTATCAAATATAGTGAGGCATCAGAACGAGAGTTCCCAACTTGGGATTCACAGACCTCTCAGTTAATGGTAGGGGTCAATGGCATAGAAAAGGTTGGGAACCCCTGCAATAAGGCTTCACATCAGTGCGAGAATTGGCGGGTAAAAATGCATCGAGGTTTCTGCACATCCCTCAATGTCATCTCACTTGCAGCAGGCTAGACATGCAGTACTCTGGAGCCAATGGGTAATGCAACACAATTAATGAAGCTGTATTCCCCGAGTGCCTGTTCAGATTCAGTTGTATTAAACTGCTGATCCAGACTCTACCCTGAGAAATTGGGTGAAGTTAGATAAACCGTTCAGCTCGGAATTGGTGACTGCTTTGTTCTTCGATCAGACTGCTGTTCTCCATGGGATAAAGGGAAAGCATTTAACGTTTTTACCATTGCTTCTGTCAGTGAATTACATTGTTACTCTTTGTATTCTGCAGCCTCAGTGAGCACTAACCAGTGATATGAGTGACAGTGTACAGTCAGTGTTCAATCATATGTGCACTGCCCGTAAAGTTTTAATGCACCTCGTGTCAGGTACAAATTTGCATCCACACAGTGGCCATATTTCATTAGGAGATTGAGGGGATTGGTTATGACATCAAAGATGCTCACAATATTTTACAGATGTACCGTAGAAAGCATTCAAACTGGCTGCATCACCACCTGGTACGGGGTGGGGGGGAGTGGGAACGCTACTGCACAGGATCGAAATAAGCTGCAGGGACTTGTAAACGTATTCAGCTCCATCATGGGCACTAGCCTCTGTTGTCTCCAGAACATCGTCAAGGAGCAATGCCTCAGAAACCCTATTCTGATTAAGCTAGAGGCTGAGGAGGGACTTAATAGATGCTTTTAAAGTTAAGGAAGGCACAGTCAGAATCACTTCTCCAGTGTGGAAACATCAATCACCAGTAAACATGCTTTTAAGGTTAGAGGGGGTAAAATTAAAGATAACATGAGGAGAAAGATTTTTAAGAGTGGTAAGTGTTGGAATCAGTTATTGGGGTAATGGTGGAACCAGGCAGTCTGGTGGAGTTAGGCACATGAATATATAGAGATGAAGGGATACTGATGATACAAAGGAGTACAATTCAAGATTAGCATACTATCATGGGCCAAATAGTCTGTCCAGAGTTGAGCTGTGTTGTGCTCTTCTGTCTAAAACCTATTTCAACTGCTTAAATAGCAGATTTTAATAACTAAGTTACTAATAATTGGAGGGCTTAATGTAAAAGTGAAATTATAGTATATATTTCACTTACAAATTCTACTCCACCGATCATCTTCCAGTAAGATGGTGGTGTGTTTGATCACAGAGGCTTCTACGGGGTCAACCAGAGGTGTTATTGCCCCTTTTAAACAGACTTTTTATGATTGCAAGACGCTGCTGGACATTAAGGACTTAAAGTACTGCAGTCAGTGAGTTGCTCATTGGTGGAGAAACCGAAGGGGCTGAACCTGCATCAGAGAGGCGATGGAGGCATCGATGCCTGAAGGGGGTGTGCAGTCTTATAGCCAGTGATCATGTTAGTCGCATTTCTTGTTGATGTGGAATGCTGCAAGCCCAAGTCACTGATTTACTGGCAGATGGCAGGGAGCTGCGTGGCCTCCGTTATTATTGAGGACCAGGTCTGAAGCCGCAGCAACGCCAGTTTACAGCGGCCCAGGGGGAGAGGCGTGGAATCTGTGTGCCGGCATCCGCCTGGGTAGAGCGGTGCAGTGTCCAAACTGGGGCCGCTGCTGCCCCCTAGTGTTCGCTCAGCAGAAGACAAACTATAGTGTGCTCAATCTCAGATTTCTGCATCATTTCTGGACTCGATCTTGGACTATATTTTTTCATGTGACTGTATTTTATTGATATCTCATATGTACCTGGTGCTGTGCATGACTGTTGTTATTGTGTTTTGCACTTGACTCTGGAGTAATACTGTTTCATTTGACTGTATTTGTGGATATTTGTGTACAGTTGAATGACAATTGAACTTGAACTAACTTGTTTCTTAGAGACAGTGATTAATTAAGTTTGTACAGGTTCATCAAGCTTCAATCATTTATGGCAAAATACCTTTGCTCTGGTGCATCCAAACAGTGGGAGTCCGTACCTCCCACCCAGATCAAGGGTAAATGCTATACACCCAAGAAGTTAAAAATAAATAACACCCAGACCCAGGTCCCCAAACGGTCTTCTGTCTATCATGAAAGTGCTAATCCCACACAAGCGTTCTCTCTCCTGTAGGACACTGATGTTTCTGATTCAAGGTTCTTCAGAAGTAAAGAATTAGGCATAAAGCTTGTTACTTATGATTCCTTAATATCAGAATCAGGTTTAATATCACTGGCATATGTCATATTTGTTGTTACGTAGTAGCAGTATATTGCAATGCATAATAATAAAAAACTGTGAATTAGAGTAAGAGGCATATGTGTGTGTGTATATATATATATATATATATATATATATATATATAGATAGATATTAAAAAGTTAAGTTAAATAAGTAGTTCAAAAGTAGTTGTGAGGTAGTGTCCATGGGTTCGATGTCCATTCAGAAATCTGATGGCAGAGGGGAAGAAGCGGCTCCTGAATCATTGACTGAGTTCCTTCAGGCTCCTGTACCACCTCCCTGATGGTAGCAATGAGAAGAGGGTATGCCTTGGGCGATGGGGTCCTTACTGATGGATGCCCCCTTTTCAGGGCATTGCTGCTGGATGTAGGGGAGCCTAGTGCCCATGATGGAGCTGGCAGTTTAGCGCTATGAGAACAAAGGCGATTAGGAATGGAGGGTAATGAAAGCAGAGCCTAGTAGTGAGAGAAGGTGAAGGCAGAAAAGAGGCTGAGGCAATGTGGGTGTAGTCTTATATCAATTTGTTAATAGCAATAAATGGCATTCAAATTTTGTTGATAAAAGTTAACCAATCCGATAGCCTCTATTCAAATAATGTGGTGCCCACAACTGCAACAGCATTGTTACGAAGGCAGTTGAAACCACTGGAAGACACACTGAACAGTTACACATACATCATGGACAGCACAGTAGCATAGTGGTTAGCCCAGCTCTACAGTACAGGTGATTAGGCTACGATTAGATCGGGGATTGCTGGGCAGCGCGGCTTGAGGGCCGGAATATATAATAAATAAATAAAGTAATTTTGTGCCATGTCGTATGATGTGGGTGATCATGGTCTATCCATGTCCATGACTCTCCTTGGCAATTTTTTCTGCAGAAGTGGTTTGCCATTGCCGCCTTCTGGGCCGTGTCTTCACAAGACGGGTGATCCCAGCCATTATCAATACTCTTCAGAGATTGTCTGCCTGATGTCAGTGTTGCATAACCAGGACTTGTGATATGCACCAGCTGCTCATACGACCATCCACCTCCTGCTTCCATGGCTTCACGTGACCCTGATCGGGAGCTAAACAAGTGCTACACCTCGCACAAGGGTGACCTGTTTAGCAGAATCAAGCCTTAAAATTTGCCATACTTCTGTAGGCACAGTGTTGTCTGTGTCTAAACTGCACAGCAAAGTAGAGATTCTTGTACAGTGAGGAGATTATATTCAGGTTCTGACTTCCGGAACTGAGAGAGAAAGGCCTAGTTCTTTGCAAGAAGCCAGTACCACTATATTTAATTAGTGAATACAATTTGCCTTTTATCATTAGCAAAGCCATTATGCATTATAGACCTAGAATCATAACATTGTAATGGTCTATGAGGAAGTATGAGCTGTTGGGATGCATCCCAGGTTGCTGAGGGAATTGGTGGAGGTTATAGTAGACGCGTTGGTAATCATTTATCAAAACTCTCTAGACTTTGGGCAGGTCCCGGCAGATTGGAAGACAGCAAATGTCACGCTACTTTTTGAAAAGGGGTGTAGGCAAAAGATAGACAACTATAAGGCCAGTTAGCTTAACATCTGTAGTCAGGAAAATGCTTGAAGTTGTCATTAAGGAAGAAATAGCGAAACATTTAGAAAGGAGTGGTTCCATTAGACAGACGCAGCATGGATTCAGAAAGGGCAGGTCCTGTTTGACAACTTACTGCAGTTCTTTGAGGACATAATGAGTGCAGTGGATAGAGGGAAACAGGTGGAACTCATATACTTGGATTTCCAGAAGGTGTTCGATAAGGTGCCGCACAAGAAACTTGTAAATAAGATACAGATGCATGGAGTCGGAGGAAGTGTATTGGCATGGATAGTGGATTGGTTAACCAATAGAAGGCAGAGAGTTGGTATAAATGGGTGTTTCTCCGGTTGGAAGTCAGTGGTGAGTGGGGTGCCGCAGGGGTTGGTGGTGGGCCTGCAGTTCTTTACCATTTACATTGATGATTTGGAAGAGGGGACTGAGTGTAGCGTAGCAAAATTTGCTGATGACACTAAACTGAGTGGAAAAGCAAATTGTACAGAGAATGTAGAAAGTCTGCAGAAGGATATAGATAGGTTAAGTGAGTGGGCCAAGGCCTGGCAGATGGAATACAATATTGGTAAATGTGAGATCATCCACATTGGAAGGAATAATAGAAGAGCAGATTATTATTTAAATGGTGAAAGATTGCAGCATGCTGTTGTGTAGAGGGACTTGGAAGTGCTTGTGCATGAATTGCAAAAAGTTGGCTGACAGGTACAACAAGTTATTAAGAATGCAAACGGAATGTTGGCCTTCATTGCTAGAGGGATTGAGTTCAAGAGCAGGGAGGTAATGCTGCAACTATACAGGGTACTGGTGATGCCGCACCTGGAGTATTGTGTGCAGATCTGGTCTCCATACTTGAGGAAGGATATACTGGCTTTGGAGGCAGTGCAGAGGAGGTTCACCAGGTTGATTCCAGAGATGAAGGGGTTAACCTATGAGGACAGGTTAAGTCGCCTGGGACTAAACTCTCTGGAGTTCAGAAGAATGAGAGGGGATCTTATAGAAACATACAAAATTTTGAAAGGGGTAGATAAGATAGAAGTAGGAAAGTTGTTTCCATTGGTAAGTGAGACTAGAACTGGAGGACATTGTCTCAAGATTCAGGGGAGAAGACTTAGAATGGAGATGAGGAGAAACTTTTTCCCAGAGAGTGGTGAATCTGTGGAATTCTCTGCCCAGGGAAGCAGATGAGGCTTCTTCACTAAATATAGTTAAGATATAGTTAGATTTTTACATAGTAGGAGATTAAGGGTTATGGGGAAAAGGCAGGTAGATGGAGCTGAATATATGGACAGATCAGCCATGATCTTATTAAATGGCGGGGCAGGTTCGATGGGCCGGATGGCCTACTCCTGCTCATTTTTCTTATGTTCTAATGAGTGGAATATTACTAGGTCTGTCTTAGAGAGGTGAGATGGTCCATGAACCAAGGCAGTAGAGGAGAGGTGAATCAGAGCAGGTTTCATTCATCACATCAACTCATAAATCCTGTTCTATCAGTGGTGTATACTCCCTTGCCAGACTCAGGACTCACCTCATCCACATTTCTCTGAACCTGTTTAAAAAAAGAAAAGGGAAATGTGTAGAGTTCATTTGAAATGCTATCATTCTATGGGTTTCTTTGTTTTGTAGCAGTCTGTGAAGAGGATGAATTTCAGGTTGTGCGCTGGATACATACTCTGATATTAAATGTACTTTGAAATGTAATGCAAAGAAAGTTAGAATTTACTGCTTCTTACCTTAGCTGGAGAAAATATTTTTACTGATAAGAACTATTCGAAGAAAAGGAATTCCTGTTGTTATAACCTGATGTTATTTCACTGGTTATGCTAAACATTGTAAATTCAATTAGGTCTCAACTGCAATTCAGTTTGAAGGCCTTTAATAAGATTTCAACCAATTCATCCACCAGTGGATCTTTAATAGCGCATTAAAATTAGACTGCATTAGAGATGCCATGATGCAGTTGGTGATGCTGTGGTTTCTATGGGGACAACATGTTTTAGTTCAAGTGGAGCGGATGGGAATCAAAGCACTTGTTTATTGACTTTGTAAAGTTGACGTTGCAATGATTAAAGTCTGGTGCTAGATCAATGTTTTTGTAGGCCTTAATCATAATGATAAAAATTAGCTTGAGATAACTTCAGTGCCAAAGCATCATGCTGAAATGTTTTCTGTTGTCTTTAGATCTTAATCTATTATATAATGCATAAATATTACAGCATCATCTCCAAATTTCCATTTGCAGTAATTTGCCCACCAGCCTTTTGCAACATTAATGAACTAATTACTGAGACTTCATTGGTAAAAAGATGTTCCTATTATCCAAGGTTCATTTCATCTAAGTAACATCATAGCCACCATTAAAATCAAGGAGACAAGACTTAGATTAGCAGATAGGATTGAGCTGAGATTTTTCAACTAGAAAATTAAATTAGTTATTTTTGTTTAAATCTTTGACAGTTAAAAAGAATACAGATATTAAAATGTTTAAATAATTCTGAAGATGTGTAGCTCGGGTGGTTGATGGTTGGGTTGAGTTGTTCTCCAGTCTTGAGAATTTACTTACAAATGTTTCATCACCATGTGAGGAGACTGACGATGTCTCCTCACGTATGATGAAACGTTTGCAAGTAAATTGCAAAGATCAAAGAACTCAACCCAACCATATATCAATTATGAAGTATGCATATTCAGCCTTTAGAAATAGAAAGAGTAACAACCGGTGTTCAGTACTGTTCCACCTATTTAAGTCCTTTATCACGACTTGACTCATGGAGTTCTTTGAGCAACTGGACTGAGGAATTCTTCATGTCTTTATCTCAGCATGTAACATTCTGTAATTGAATGCTGTCATAGCCTGATCTAGAGATATTGAACTTCCTTTATTGACTTAACACAATTAATTAATTGCCATAGGAAATCTTTTCCAGGTTGAAAAATTAGGAAGGAAAACTTTCTGTACAATTTTTGGCATCAGGATATTTCTGCTGAGCATCCCATGCCTTGTTTGTGGGCTTTTGTAATGGTACAGCTTTGTCCAGAAACTTCCATGAACTGATTCTTATTCATTCTCTTCTCTTCTCTGAACAGCTTTTGTTGAGGCAAGCAAATGGTCTCTTTGTTTTGGGATGGCCAAGTCATTGTCCAAGAGATACAGTATATTTAATGAGAGATACTAATAATGAACTTATCCTGGATTCAGAACATTTTCTCTTACCATGGTCAAATTCTCAGGCCACTATTCCTTTTCTGGGAGAAGCAGCAGTCCTGATGGAGGTTCTCAGCTGGAAATGTGGACTGTTTACTGTTTTCCAGGATGCTGCCTGGCCTGCTGAATTCCTCCAGCATTTGGTGTGGGTTCCTTTTTATATCTGTTTCTCAACCTCCATTTTTAAAAAAAATCTGTAATTACCAGCTTCTTTGCTGGCGTATTGGAGGTATGCAAAATTATGAGTATAGAGATAGGATAAATGCATACAGGCTTTTTCCACTGAGGTTATGTGGGACTACAACCAGAGATCATGGTTAAGGGTGAAAGGTTTAAGGGAAACATAAGGGGAAACTTCTTCTCTCAGAGGGTCGTGAATGTGGAATGAGGTGCCAGTGCAAGTGGTGCACGTGAGCTCAGTTTCAACATTTAAGAGAAGTTTGGATAGCTACATGGATAGTAGGTCTATGGAATGGAGGTCTATGGTCCCGGAGCAGGTCGATGGGAGAAGGCAGTTTAAGTGATTCAGTACAGACCACACTGGATGGGCCAAAGGGCCTGCTTTGGAGCTGTACTTTTCTAGGACTATATGAAAAATCAAAAAAAAAACAAATATTGGAAACTTGAAAGAAGAACAAAAAACGTTTGAAAAACACAGAGGTCAGGTAGTATCTGTGGATACAAAAACATTTTATGTTTCAGTTCTGAAATCTTGCATCTGAGATCAGGAAGAAGTGTCTTTCACCTGAAATAAAAACAGTTTCTCTTTTCAAAGATGTTGTCTGATCTGCAGAGTGACTCTTTTTATTCCCCATTTAACACACCTTAATGTTTGCTTACTAATCTTTTCTAGAATTGGAACATCTCAATTCTTGCTGAATGCAATTTCCTTCTATTTTAGGCAATGTGTAGAAACATCAGCCCATTGTACAGTACCTCTTAAATTGCATTCATTGATAGGATGTTAATACTACTGAACAGTGATGATCATCTGGGCAAATATAGTAATTCATAGCTAAGCCAGTAGATGTGGTCTGGTATGGCACAGAAACATTCTGCCTTAAGGGTCGATGTTGAAATATTAGTTTCACTCTTCAGATTCTGGTTACAAAAAAGAATCAGAAATCCCCACATCCAGAATGTAATGTACGACCTATTTCTTTTAGAGTAATGACACACCTCCTTAGAACTATACATTATCTGCACCTGTGTTGCGCATTGTTCTCGCTCTCTGTCACTGCAATGTGAATACACCAGTTAAAGCCATCTCCCACATGCATGCTTTTATTTAATTAATATGTAGTTGTGCACAGACACAACAATTTGGCGACGAGTATGAACATAAACGTCAGAAAATATCACAAACCGACCCACAGTTACGAGACAAGAGTTAAACAGCATGAGAAAGCCATCACAGATGCTAATAAAGGAATGTGTAACAGAAAAAGACAGCCTGAATTTAAGGTGAAAATAATGTGGCGATGGCTTCAGCCGGGATAGTTAGACCACAAGACCATACATAGGAGCAGACCATTCAGAACTAGATCATTCAGCCCATTGAGTCTTCCCTGCTGTTCCATCATGGCTGATCCCGGACCCCACTCAACTCCATACACCTGCCTTAATATTGATGAATTTGATTTTTTTTATTAAACAAAATATACTTTATTCAAAAATAAAATTATATACAACAACCATTCAATGACTTTCAATTCTATACAGTTATTACCATTACTGTTTTAACATTTTCAAAATTCAAAATTTGCCACACACGTGGCACTCTGTTCTTTCATATTTACATTCAGGGGGTATACCCCAACCCCCCTACCCCTCAACTCCTGCGGGAGAAGAACCCTAGACTGTGGTCCTTCCCCACCGGGCCCTTGCAGTGGCTGCACCAAGTTTGAGCGCGTCTCTCAGCACGTACTCCTGCAGCCGAGAATGTGCCAGTCGGCAGCATTCCCCCACGGACATCCGTGTGCTGGTAGACCATCAAGTTTCGGGCCAACCAAAGAGCGTCTTTGACCGAGTTGATGATCTGCCAGCAGCACTGGATGTTGGTCTCCGTGTGCGTCCCTGGGAACAGCCCGTAGATCAGAGAGTCCTCTGTTACTCAGCTGCTGGGGATGAACCTCAACACTGCCCCTTCCATCCTCCTCCACACCTTCTCCGCGAACCCACAGTCTGCAGAGAGGTGGGTCACTGACTCCTCCTCACTGCAGTCCTCCCGTGGGCAGCGGGGTGTGGAGACGACGTTCCGGGCATACAGGAGGGATCGGATTGGGAGGGCCCCTCTCACTGCCAGCCAGTCGAGGTTTTGGTGCCTGTTGGTGAGGCATTTTGCCAGATGAACTGGACGGTCTGCCCAGGGAACCACCCCACTGTGTCCATCTCGTCCTTCTCCTGCAGTGCCTGCAGGACCTTATGTGCTGACCACTGCCTGATGGCCCTGTGGTCAAAGGCGTTGACCTGAAAGAACTTCTCTACGAAGGACAGGCATAGCGGCAACGACCAGCTGACAGGGGTGTTGCGCAGGAAAGGGGCCAGACTCATCCTTCGTAGCCAGGGCGACAGGTAGAACCTGGGCACATGGTGGTACTTGGTGCCCACGTTCCTGGGATCCACACAACCTGATGCAGCCACATACGAAGCTGGCCATCAGGGTGAGGGCGACATTGGGGACGTTTTTGCCCCCGTTGTCCAGGGACTTGTGCATGGTGGTCCATCTGACCCGCTCCATCTTGGATCCCCAGACGAATCTGAAGACGGCTCGGGTGATTTCCGAGCTGAAGGAGCGGGGACTGGCCACACCTGCGCCAAGTACAGCAGCCCTGAGAGCACCTCACACCTGATGACCAGGTTCTTGCCCGCTATCGATAGGGAGTGCCCTCCCCACAGCCCCAGTTTCTGTTTGACCTTGGCAGTCCGCTCCTGCCAGTTCTTGTTGCACGCCTCGGCCCCTCCGAACCAGATCCCCAACACCTTCACGTGATCAGCCCTGATGGTGAAGGGGACGCTGGATCAGTCAGGCCAGTTGCCAAAGAGCATAGCTTCGCTCTTCGTGCGGTTGACCCTGGCCCCCGACGCCTGCTCAAACTGTTCGCAGATGCTGATCAGCCTGCAAACTGACCTCGGATCAGAGCAGAAGATGGTGGGAGTTGCATATCGGGTGGGGGGGGGGGGGGCGGTTGCTGAGCTGTATTATAACATGAACAATGTGGAGGAGCAAAAGAAAGCTCCTGCACTTTCTAGCTTAGATGGGTGCAAGGACGTACCGTCTCTTTCACAACTTAGTACCCCTGCAAAGCCAGCAAACGACATTCAATGAAATTGTTACAATTTTACATAATCACTTTAGTCCTAAACCACTGGTAATAGCTGAAAGATTTAGATTTTACAAAAGGAACCAATCAAAAGGTGAAAGCATTTCTGAATACATTGCTGAACTATGCAAACCTTTCCAGTACTGTGACTTTAGAGATTGCCTTCCTGATGCATTAAGGGACAGGCTTGTATGTTGGATACATAGTCAAAGCACTCCAAAAGAGACCTAACCTTACAACGGCATTGACCATTGCAATATCGTTAGAGACTGCAGCAAAGGATGCAGCAGAACTACAGAAAAGGAGGTTAGAATGTGAAATGCACAAAATGTCCCTGAATGCTGCAAAAAGCCGAAGATGTCATCGATGTGGCAAATGCTCCCATGATGCAAATTACTGTTGTTTCAGAGAACAATTCTGCAGAAAGTGTCACAGACAAAGCCACAGAGAGAGAGTACGCAAGGCGGATAAAAAGCACAACCAGATGAAAAGTCCCAAATACAGAACTAAGCAAATCAGACAACAGTCTGACAAAGGTGAACTGTCATGTATAGAACTGCATGGTATTACTGAAGCAGATCGCAATGTAATATAGATCACAATAGATGTGTGTGGTGTGAAGCTGAAAATGGAGCTGGATACAGGGTCAACTTTGTCTTTTATTCAAGGGGTTGACTACAACAGTCAGTTTTCTAAGATACCATCAGAGAAGACCTCAGTGATGCCACTCCCCAGGTCCAGAGGCAATGAGTACATTATCATTGACAAGACAGCTGCCAAACATGATGCCACTCCATAGGTTCAGAGGTGCTGTCCTGAAAGGAACCGAGCACCACCCAAAAGACTGAACCCTTCCTAACTTGTGGCTGAAAGAAGGACATAGGTGAGAGTTTAACATCAAAGAATATAGTTTATATAGACAGGACAGGCAGGAAGGCAAAGGCAGAGGTTTGGCACTGTTGGTAAGAGATGGAATTACATCTTTTGAAAGCGGTGACATAGGGTCAAAAGATGTCGGAACTTTGTGGGTGGAGTTAAGAAACCGTAAGGGTAAAAATAAACATTATGGGAATCATATAGATCTCCAAATAGTAGCCAAGATATGGAGTTGAGATTGTAAACGGAGCTGGAAAAAGCATGTAATAAGGGTAATGACACAATTGTAATGAGTATCTTCAATATGCAAATCAGGTTGGTGTCAGATTGCAAGAGAGGGAAGTGAATACCTACATGATGGCATTTTAAGAACAGCTTGTGCTTGAGCCTGCTTGGGGAAAGGCTGTCTTAGATTGGGTGTTGTGTAAAATCCCAGATCTCATAAAGGAGCTTAATGTAAAGGAACCCTTAGGAGACAGTGATCATAATATGACTGAATTCATATGACACATATATCAATAAAGGGAATTACAGAGACATGAGAGAGGAGCTTGCCTAGGTGGAATGGAGGACGATGCTGGCAGGGATGACAGCAGAGCAGAGATGGCTGAAGTTTCTGGGAATGGTTCTCAGGATAGACATGTCCCACAGAAGTAGTTCTCAAATGGCAAGGGTAGCTGACAAGAGATGTTAATGGCTGCATAAAAACCAAGGAACGGGCATATAAGGTGGCAAAAGTGGGTGGGAAGTTGGATGATTGGGAAGCTTTTAAATTCCAACAAAAGGGAACAAAACAAACTATAAGAAGGGAAATATAAAGCAGGATACTATAAGTTTTTTTTAGTTACATAAAGAGTAAAAGAGAGGTGAGAGGTGATACTGGACTACTGGAAAATGATGCTGGTGAGGTAGTAATGAGGGACAAAGAAACGGAAGATGAACTTAATGGGTACTTTGCATCTGTCTTCACTGTGGAAGACACTAGCAGTGTGCCAGAGATCCATGAGTGTCAGGGAGCAGGGGTGAGTGTCGTTGCTATTACAAAGGAAAACTGAAAGGTAAACTGCTAGGTAAACTGAAAGGTCTTAAGATGGATAAGCCACTGGGGCCAGATGGACTACATCCCAGAGTCCAGAGAGAGGTTGCTGAAGAGATAATGGATGCATTGGTCATGATCTTTCATGAATCACTTGATTCTGGCATGGTCCCAGAGGACTGGAAGATTGCAAATGTCACTCCACTTTTTAAGAAGTGAGGAAGGCAAAAGAAAGGAAATTTTTGGCCAGTTAGCCTAACCTCTGTGTTTGGGAAAGTGTTGGAGTCTACTATTAAGGATGAGGTTTCAGCATACTTGGAGACAAATGATGAAATAAATCAAAGTTAGCACGGTTTCTGTAAAGGGCAATCTTGCCTGGCAAATCAGTAAGAGTAAAGTAAAGACTGATGTAGCAGTATTTCAGTGGAGTAAAGGAAATTATAGTGGTATGAGAGAGGAGTTGGCCAAAGTAAATTGGAAGGAGCTGCTGGCAGGAATGTCAGCAGAGCAGCAATGATGTGCGTTCCAGGGAAAAATGAGGAAGATGAAGGACGTGTATTCCAAAAATGAAGAAGTACTCTAATGGTAAAATAGTACAATCATGGCTGATAAGGGAAGTCAAAGCTATTGTAAGAGCAAAAGAAAGGGCATACAACAGAGCAAAAATTAGTGGGAAGATAGAGAATTGGGAAGTTTTTAAAAACCTACAGAGAGCAACTGAAAAAAAATGATTAGAAGGAAAAAGATGAAATATGTGTCTTCACTGTGGAAGTATGCCTGATGTTGTAGTGGTGAAGGAAGAGAAGTGGGTGTAGTTACTGTTACAAGAGAGAAGGTGCTGAAAAAGCTGAAAGACCTAAAGGTACATAAGTCACCCGGACCAGAGGAACTGCATCCTAGGTTTCTGAAAGAGATATCATTAGAAATGATCTTACAAAAATCGTTGGATTCTGGCGTATTGCCAGAGGACCAGAAAGTTGCAAATGTCACTCCACTCTTTAAGAAAGGAGAAAGGCAGCAAGAAAGAAATCAGACCAGTTAGCTTGACCTCAGGAGTCGAGAAGATGTTAGAGTCAATTGTTAAGGATGAGGTGATGGAGTACTTGGTGACATAGGACAAGATAGTACAAAGTCAGCATGGTTTCTTTCAGGGAAAATCCTGCCTGATGAACCTGTTGGAATTCTTTGAGGAAATTACAAGTAAGATACAGTAGATAAAGGGGATGCAGTGAATGTCATATATTTGGACTTTCAGAAGGCCTTTGACAAGGTGTCACACATGAGGCTGCTTACCAAATTAAGAGCCCATAGTATTACAGGAAAATTACTAACATGGTTAGATCATTGGCTGATTGATAGGAAGCAGCGAGTGGGAATAAAAGGATCCTTTTCTGGTTAGCTGCCAGTGACTAGTGGTGTTCCACAGGGACTGGTGTTGCGACCACTTCTTTTTATGTTGTATATAAGTGATTTAGATGATGAAATAGATGGCTTTGTTGCTAAGTTTGGAGATGATACAAAGATTGGTGGAGGGGCAGGTAGTGTTGAGGGAAAAGGTAGGATGCATAAGGACAGATTAGAAGAATGGTAAAGAAGGTGGCAAATGAAACACAACATTGGAAAATGCATGGTCATGCACTTTGGTAGTAGATATAAATGTGTGGATTATTTTCTAAATGGGGAGAAAATCAAAAATCTGATACAAAGGAACTTGGGAGTCCTTGTGCAGAAACACCCTGAAGGTTAATTGGCAGATTGAGTCAGTGGTGAGGAAGGCAAATCCCATGTTAGCATTCATTTGAAGATGTCTAGAATACAAGAGCAAGAATGCAATGCTGAGGCTCTGATGAGGCCTCACCTTGAATATTGTGAACAATTTTGGGCTCCTCATCTTAGAAAAGATGTGCTGACATTGGCAAGGGTCCAGAAGAGGTTCACAAGGATGATTCCAAGAAGGAAAAGGTTATCATACTTCCTCGTATTGTACTCGCTGGAATTCAGAAGGATGAAGGCGCATCTCATTGAAACCTTTCGAATGTTGAAAGGCCTAGACAGAGTAGATGTGGAAAGGAAGTTTCCCATGATGGGAGAGTCTAGGACAAGAGGGCACAGCCTCAGGATAGAGAGGCGCCCTTTCAAAACAGAGATACAGAGAAATTTCTTTAGCCAAAGGGTGGTGAATTTGTGGAATTTGTTGCCACGTCCAGCTGTGGAGACCGGGTCATTGAGTGTATTTATAACAGAGATTGATAGGTTCTTAATTGGACATGGCATCAAAGGGTTGGGAACTGGGGTTGATGAGAAAAAAAAATGATCAGCAATGATTGAATGGCGGAGCAGACTCGATGGGCCAGATGGCCTAATTCTGCTCCTACGTCTTTTGGTCTTATGGTCTAAGGGGGGCTTTTTCTGGTTGGCTGCCAGTTACTAATGGTGTTCCTCAGGAGTCAGTTTGTCAATGATTTGGATAATGAAATTGATGGCTTTGTGGCAAAATTTGCGGGTGATACGAAGATAGGTGGATGGGTAGATAAGCTGCGGAAGCAATGCGATTTGCAGCAGGACAGACAAATTGGAAGAATGGACAAAAATGTGGCAGATGGAATACAGTGTTGGAAAATATGTGACAGTGCATTTTGTTAAAAGGAACACTAGTGCAGACTGTTATCTAAATGGGGAGAAGATTCAAATATCAGAGGTGTAGGTGACTTAGGAGTCCTTGTGCAAGACTCCCAGAAGGTAAATTTACAGTTTGAATCTGTGGTAAAAAAGGCAAATGCAATGTTGGCATTTATTTCAAGGAGAATAGAAAATAAAAGCAATGAGGTAATGCTGAGGCTTTATAAGACACTAGTCAGGCCACACTTGGAGTATTGTCAACAATTTCTGGCACAGTATCTCAGAAAGGATGTGTTGTCATTGGAGAGAGTCCAGAGGAGGTTTACAAGGATGATTCCAGGAATGAAGGGATTAACTTATGAATCAGAATCAGATTTATTATCACCAGCATGTGTCGTGAAATTTGTTAACTTAGCAGCAGTTCAATGTGATACATAATATAGAAGAAAATAATAATAAGTAAGTATACGTAAAACAGCATACGTAAATTGAATAGATTAAAAATTGTGCAAAGACAGAAATAATATATATTAAAAAAGTGAGATATGTATTCCCAATCTCTCTGTATTACTATTGTTATTATGCCTATGTATTTGAAAATTAATAAAAAGATTTAAAAAGAAAAAAGTCAGGTAGTGTTCAAGGTTCAATGTCCATTTAGGATTTGGATAGCAGAGGGGAAGAAACTGTTCCTGAATCGCTGAGTATATGCCTTCAGGCTTCTGTACAGTGAATAAAGGTTATGCCCCGGGTGCTGGACGTCCTTAATAATGGATGATGCCTTTCTGAGGTACCACTCCTTGAAGATGTCCTGGGTACTTTGTAGGCTAGTACCCAATATGGAGCAGACTAAATTTACAACCCTCTGCAACTTCTTTTGGTCCTGTGCAGTAGTCCCCCCATACCAGAAGGTGATGCAGCTTGTCAAAATGCTCTCGATGGTACATCTATAGAAGTTTTTGAGTGTATTTGTTTATATACCAAATATGAGGAGTGTTTAGCAGCTTTGAACCTGTACTCACCTGAATTTAGAAGAATGTGGGTGGATCTCATTGAAACCTACCAGATGTTGAAAGGACTACATAGGGTGGATGTGGAGAGGAGGTATCCATATCTAGAGATCGCAGCCTCAAAACTGAGGGGTGACCTTTTAGAACAGAGGTAAGGAGGAACTTTTTTAGCCAGAGTGTAATGAATCTGTGGAATGATCTGCCACAGACTACGGTGGAATCCAAGTCTGTGGGTATATTTAAAGTGGAAGTTGATAGCTTCCTTACCAGTCAGGGTGTCAAAGGATATTGTGGGAAGGTTAGTGAATGGGGTTGACCATGATGAAATGATGGAGCAGACTCAGCGAGCCCAATGGCCTAATTCTGCTCCTATGTCTTATGGTCTTTAGAATGGTGAAGTAAACTATGGACTATTATTGTGAATATATGTTTGTTTGAAATATGGGTTTATTAAAGGGAAATTGGATGTTTTGTACATATACAGTTTATGTTGCATTAATTTAAAAGGGGAAGAAGTGTACAGTATGGACCTATTTCTTTTAGAGCAATGATTCCTTTCCCCCCCCCCCCCCCGCCCCAGCACTACATATTGATCTGTTGTCTGCACATGCACTGGTGTCTACACGCACGTTGTTCTGTCTCACTCTCGCTGTAATGTAAATACACTAGTTAAAGCCAACTCCCGCGAGCATACTTCTATTTAATTGATGTGTAGTTGTGCACAGGCAGAACTGAGACTAAAGAAGGATCATTGGCATTATGTGATTGCAATTAAAACTCAAAAATCCAATGATTTTGGTGGAAAAAAATGGACAGACTGTGTAAATAAATAGGATAATGTTCAGTTGACTGCAGATAGATCTGGTGCAGGAATCTTTGTAAGTGGCAGTACGAGTTGGAAAAAAAAGTGTTAGAAAAGTATATCAGAACCTTTGTTCATAGAGAAAGAATGCAAAAGCAAGGAAGTTATACCAAAGCATTATTAAATATTTGTTCGTCGTAAGTTGGAGTATTTTTTTCATTTAGACCAGAGTTTCCTAACCTGGGGTCCATGGACTCTTTGCTTAATGGTATTGGTCCATGGCATAATAAAGGTTATGAACCCCTGAATTAGAGATACGGTGAGGAGTAGGCCGTTCTGGCCCTTCCAGTAGCACTGCACAGCAACCCCCCTCCCCCAATTTAACCCCAGCCTTATCACAGGTCAATTTACAATGACTAATTAACCCACTGACCGTTACATCTTTGGACTGCCAGGGGAAACCCACACATCGCAGGAAGGACATATAGAATCTTTACAGAAGATGTCAGGGTTAAACTCCAAACTCAGACACCCTGAGTGAGGTGCTAGCTGCTACACTACGGTGGTCTCCAGTTGTGGGCACCATACCTTAGAAAGGGTCCTGGATCAATCACAGACCTGATTTGTTAAAATCAAATTAAGGAGTTTGAAGAAAGATTTTTGCTTAAAGATTAAAGCAAAAATAAAGATTTGAAAGAACTGTTCAAAATCGTAATTAGTTTTGACAGTATCACGATTAACTATGTTATTCTGTAATTGCATCATAAATATAGAAATGGAAGTTAGACTTTTTCTTAAATTAATTTTGTGCTTCTAAATTCTTTTAGTAAAAATGGATTATCTCTCTTCCTACCACCAAAACATTCTGCTCCCCTGCCAATGAGCCCTTTCCCTGCACGTATATCAATTTTTTTCCTTCAACTTGTAGGGACCCCGTAATTTCATTAGGCAGAATTCACCCAGACTGTTAAGGGTTAAGTTTGCTATGCATGTTACATTGTACGTTATTATATTTTGGGGGCAGGGTTTTCTTATATACGATGTTGCTATTTGGGGTTTAATAAAATGTACATTAGGAGTAATTACACTCATGTCAATTTTTGCCGACATTCCTACAATCTTTCTGTGCTTCCAGATGATACCAGCCACCTTTGATCCTATCACCATCCCCATTCCAACGTCATACTTCATGCTGATTCCTCATGGTACAAAACTGTGGTGATATCACATGTCACATGTCAGAACGTGATTAGACAGAGTTCGGAGCATGCGTAGAAATAACAGAATGATCTAGAAGCTTGTATGGTTAAAACGTAGTTGCTGTTTGCTGTTAAATAAAAGTTCTAGTTATGTTCTTCCAGAATATATGTCTTTATGAGTAACCCACGGCACGTATAAAGAACACAACACCTACAGCACTTCTTCCTCATTCAATCTTCAAATATTCAACTAAATTAAATTTGATGTGCTGTAAATGGTTGATTCATCTCTGCACATTACCTATTATTATTTAATTATTTATGGTTTTATATGCATAATTTACCTATTATTATTTAATTATTTATGGTTTTATATTGCTATATTTCTACACTATTCTTGGTTGGTGCGACTGTAACAAAACCCAATTTCCCTCGGGATCAATAAAGTAAGTCTGTCTGTCTGTCATCACATTCAAAGCATTGCCTGTGAATTTGTTCTGTAACCTACAAAAAAGAACAGCAGAGGAGGACAAAGGGCTTAATTAGGAAAAGGAAAAAAGATTATGAGAGAAAGCTGGCAGGGAACATAAAAACTGACTGTAAAAGCTTATATAGATATGTGGAAAGAAAAAAATTGGTCAAGACAAATGTAGGTCCCTTACAGTCAGAAACAGGTGAATTGATCATAGGGAACAAGGACATGGCAGACCAATTGAATAACTACTTTGGTTCTGTCTTCACTAAGGAGGACATAAATAATCTTCCGGAAATAGTAAGGGACCGAGGGTCTAGTGAGATGGAGGAACTGGGGGAAATACATGTTAGTAGGGAAGTGGTGTTAGGTAAATTGAAGGGATTAAAGGCAGATAAATCCCCAGAGCCAGATGGTCTGCATCCCAGAGTGCTTAAGGAAGTAGCCCAAGAAATAGTGGATGCATTAGTGATAATTTTTCAAAACTCCTTAGATTCTGGATTAGTTCCTGAGGATTGGAGGGTGGCTAATGTAACCCCACTTTTTAAAAAAGGAGGGAGAGAAAAACCGGGGAGTTATAGACCAGTTAGTCTGACATTGGTGGTGGGGAAAATGCTAGAGTCGGATATCAAAGATGTGATAACAGCACATTTGGAAAGAGGTGAAATCATCGGACAAAGTCAGCACGGATTTGTGAAAGGAAAATCATGTCTGACGAATCTTATAGAATTTTTTGAAGATGTAACTAGTAGAGTGGATAGGGGAGAGCCAGTGGATGTGGTATATTTAGATTTTCAAAAGGCTTTTGACAAGGTCCCACACAGGAGATTAGTGTGCAAACTTAAAGCACACGGTATTGGGGGTATGGTATTGATGTGGATAGAGGATTGGTTGGCAGACAGAAAGCAAAGAGTGGGTGTAAAAGGGACCTTTTCAGAATGGCAGGCAGTGACTAGTGGGGTACCACAAGGCTCAGTGCTGGGACCCCAGTTGTTTACAATATATATTAATGATTTAGACGAGGGAATTAAATGCAGCATCTCCAAGTTTGCGGATGACATGAAGCTGGGCGGCGGTGTTAGCTGTGAGGAGGATGCTAAGAGGATGCAGGGTGACTTGGATAGGTTAGGTGAGTGGGCAAATTCATGGCAGATGCAATTTAATGTGGATAAATGTGAGGTTATCCACTTTGGTTGCAAGAACAGGAAAACAGATTATTATCTGAATGGTGGCCGATTAGGAAAAGGGGAGGTGCAACGAGACCTGGGTGTCATTGTACACCAGTCATTGAAGGTGGGCATGCAGGTACAGCAAGCAGTGAAAAAGGCAAATGGTATGTTGGCATTCATAGCAAAAGGATTTGAGTACAGGAGCAGGGAGGTTCTACTGCAGTTGTACAAGGCCTTGGTGAGACCACACCTGGAGTATTGTGTGCAGTTTTGGTTCCCTAATCTGAGGAAAGACATTCTTGCCATAGAGGGAGTACAAAGAAGGTTCACCAGATTGATTTCTGGGATGGCAGGACTTTCATATGAAGAAAGACTGGATCGACTAGGCTTATACTCGCTGGAATTTAGAAGATTGAAGGGGGATCTTATTGAAACGTATAAAATTCTAAAGGGATTGGACAGGCTAGATGCAGGAAGATTATTTCCGATGTTGGGGAAGTCCAGAACGAGGGGTCACAGTTTAAGGATAAAGGGGAAGCCTTTTAGGACCGAGATGAGGAAAAACTTCTTCACACAGAGAGTGGTGAATCTGTGGAATTCTCTGCCACAGGAAACAGTTGAGGCCGGTTCATTGGCTATATTTAAGAGGGAGTTAGATATGGCCCTTGTGGCTAAAGGGATCAGGGGGTATGGAGAGAAAGCAGGTACAGGGTTCTGAGTTGGATGATCAGCCATGATCATGCTGAATGGCGGTGCAGGCTCGAAGGGCCAAATGGCCTACTCCTGCACCTATTTTCTATGTTTCTATTTAATTTATGCACTTTATTTATGCATAATTCAATTGTAGATTTAATTCTTAGTTTCCCAAGTTATTGTGTGCTTTACACCCTAGTCTGGAGAATCATGGTCTTGTTTGTACGTATATAGTTAAATGACAATAAACTTGACTTGACTTGAAAAACTAAGGTGGTGACCTGCAACTAACGGACTCCTGGATTGGCTTCAGTGATGACTGGCTTCATAGCTGTCAATACACTTCTGTGAACTTCAGTTCTGAATGTTATTTGCTTATTTTTATTGTTTACACATTTTGTTTTTCCTCTGGATGTTTGCCAGTCTTTTTTTAAATGGGTTCTGTTGTGTTTCTTTGTTTTGTGGGCTGCCTGTAAGGAGATTAATCTCAAGGTTGTATATAGCATACATAATATATGTACTTTGAATTTTGCAAGCAGTTTCTCTTATCAATGGAGCTTGTGTTTGTCCACTCACAGAATCAGCTTAAGTTATCGTTTAGTTTAATTATCAACAGGAAGCAGACACCTGACAGAGTTGTAAAGGAGAAATCAAAATAACTTTCTCAATCAGAATACAATGGAGCCAGAAATAAGAAAAAGGTCTGGAGCTAAAAGAGGCAATGAAAGACAATAAGGGGAATGGGAACTATCCTACATCCCCAGCAACTTATGGCAGAAATATCTTTGGAGATTGTCAAGCAAAAGTAACATACAGGCATATTGTCATTCAGAGTTTGACAAAGCTCTGGTATTGTTTCTAAAAATGTGTTCTGTTTCTTACATAGGTTCCTTGGCTCTGGGAAACAAGACAGTGTTGGTACAGCTATCCCTACCAGGTAGTATCTGCCTTAAACATTTTTATGTCAGATTTGCAGCAACTGTAACAATTAATTATTATATTGTGTGAGATAGTGAATCAATTGGCACACAACATCTTTCTCTGTATTGTCGTGGTTTGCCTGATTTAAGGGTTTTCCACAGCTTTTCTACATTATGTAGGAACGATAATGGTGGTTGTCTCTCATGTCCAACTATGGCAGGAGACCTGAGCAGGAGAGTTTTTAGAGTGGAGAAGCTGTTGCACTCTCAACCTCATGGGTCTGGATCCAGTGTCACAAGGTAGGGTCCTCCTTGGTTGTCTTCTGTGCCTTGCCCTGCCCTTCGTTCTTCACAGAACATTGCAGAACAGCCTTCCTGGCCATTGGATCTCACTGTAGATCTCATCATCCAGTCTGCCAGAGCTGACTTCACATGCTAGGACAGGCATGTTCCTATCTCTCTGGTCTACGAAGCCCACTGGGTCCCCTCACCTAGTTTAGACAACATGTCGAAGCGGTGTACCAGGGTGCGGCCGTTGTCGCATGCAAACAGCTACTTGGAACCACAGGTGAGAGCCGAGTGTCCAGTGGGGCCACAGGTGAGTGAGCTGTCCCAGAATGCCACATCACCAGAGGAGCTACCTCTCCCCGGACACACTGTGTATAAAAGAAATTACACAGGTCTTGTTTAAATGTACCAGTAGTGACTGGAAACTCATCCCTATTGTCGGTACTAAAAGTGCCATGTACAGTAGTCACAGTGATTTACTCTGCTGCCAAAAACAAGTATCCAAAAGGCTGAGGTCCAACAAAATGCTAAAGGTGACAGATAGACAGTGAGTGGATCCCTTGATGCTTTCCAAAAGCTCCAGCACATCCTCTTTCTTAATATCTACATGCTCAAGCTTTTCAATACGCTGTACGTCATCACTACAATCACCAAGATCCTTTTCTGTAGTGAATACTGAAGCAAGTTATTCATTAAGTACCTTTGCTATCTCCTCCGGTTCCATACACACTTTTCCACTGTCACACTTGACTGGTCCTATTCTCTCACGTTTTATCCTCTTGCTCTTCACATACTTGTATGGGCTTCTTTAATCCTGCTCACCAAGGCCTTCTCATGGCCCCTTCTGGCTCTCCTAATTTCATTCTTAAGCTCATTCCCGCTAGCCTTATAATCTTCTAGATCTCCATCATTCTCTAGTTTTTAAGAACCTTTCAGAAGCTTTTCTTTTCTTCTTGACTAGATTTTCAACAGCCTTTGTACACCACGGTTCCTGTACCCTATCATCCTTTCCCTGTCTCATTGGAACATACTGATGCAGAACTCCACTCAACTATCCCCTGAACATTTGCCACATTTCTGCCGTACATTTCCCTGAGAACATCTGTTTACAATTTATGCTTCCAAGTTTCTGCCTGATAGCTTCATATTTCCCCTTACTTCAATTAAACACTTTCCTAACCTGTCTGCTCCTATCCCTCTCCAATGCTATGGTAAAGGAAATAGAATTGTGATCACTTTCTCCAAAATGCTCTCCCACTGAGAGACCTGATACCTGACCAGGTTCATTTCCCAGTACCAGATCAAGTACAGCCTCTCCTCTTGTAGGCTTATCTACATATTGTGTCAGGAAACCTTCCTGAACACCCTAACAAACTCCACCCCATCTAAACTCCTTGCTCTAGGGAGATGCCAATCAATATTTGGGATATTCTCCCACCACAACAACCCTGTTATTATTACACCTTTCCAGAATCTGTCTCCCTATCTGCTCCTCGATGTCCCTGTTACTATTGGCTGGTCTATAAAAAACACCCAATAGAGTTATTGACTAACTTCTGCCCACAGAGAAGTTTCTAACTTCTGCCCACAGAGACTCCATAGACAACCCCTCCATGACTTCCTCCTCTTCTGCAGCCTTGACTCTATTTCTGATCAGTAGTGCCACGCCCCCACCTCTTTTGCCTCCCTCCCTGTCCTTTCTGAAACATCTAAAGCCTGGCACTCTAAGTAACTATTCTTGCCCCTGAGCTATCCAAGTCTCTGTAATGGGCACAACATCATAGCTCCAAGTACTGATCCACGCTCTAAGCTCATCCACTTCGTTTGTGATGTTTCTTGCATTAAAGTAGAGACATCTCAAGATATCAGTCTGAGCACATCCCTCCTCTCTCACCTGCCTATCCTCCCTCTTGCACTAACTGCCCCTTCCTCCATCTCTTCAGTTCGGTTCCCAACCCCCCCAGCAGTTCTAGTTTAAACTCTCACCATTAGCCTTAGCAAACCTCCTCTCCAGGATATTGGTCCCCCTGGGATTCAAGTGAAACCTGTCCTTTTTGTACAGGTCACACCTGCCTAAAAAGAGGTCCCAAAGATCCAGAAATCTGAATCCCTGCCCCCTGCTCCAATCCATCAGCCACGCATTTATCCTCCACCTCACTCTATTCCTATACTCACTGTCATGTGGCACTGGCAGTAATCCCAAGATTACTACCTTTGAGGTCCTGCTTCTCAACTTCCTTTCTAACTCCCTGCAGTCTGTTTTCAGGACCTCTTCCCTTTTCCTACCTATGTCGTTGGTACCAATATGTATCATGATCTCACATACATATATACATACACAGTGCCTATCAAATATATTCACCCACCCCCCCTTGGAATTTTTCATCTTTTATTGTTTTACAACATTGAATCACAGTGGATTTAATTTGATTTTTTTGACACTGATCAACAGAAAAGACTTGTGTCGAAGTGAAAACAAATTTCTACAAACTGATCTAAATTTATTACAATTGTTAGAATTGATCAAAATAATTGATTGTATAATTACTCACCTCCCCTCAAGTCAGTATTTAATAGATGCACCTTTGGCAGCAATTACAGCCTTGAGTCAGTGTGGATAGGTCTCTATCAGCTTTGCACATCTGGACACTGCAATTTTTCCCCATTCTTCTTTACAAAACTGCTCACTCACTATATTGCATGGGATGGGATTGCATGGGAATTATGAGTCAACAGCCCTTTACAAGTTCAGCCACAAATTCACAACTGGATTGATGTCTGAACTCTGACTTGGCCACTACAGGACATTAACTCTGTTGTTTTTAAGCCATTCCTGTGTAGCTTTGGCTTTATGTTTGGGGTCATTGGCTTGCTGGAAAATAAATCTTCTCCCAAGTCACAGTTCTCTTGCAGACTGCTTCAGGTTTTCCTCCAGAATTTCCCTGTATTTTGCTGCATTCATTTTACCCTCCACCTTCACCAGCCTTCCAGGGCCTGCTGCAGTGAAGCATCCCCACAGCGTGATGCACCCACCACCATGCTTCATGGTAGGAATGATGGTTTTTGATGATGTTTGGTGTTTGGCTTACACCAATCATAGCATTTAGTTTGATGGACAAAAAGCTCAATTTTGCTTTCATCAGACCATAGAATATTCTTCCATCTGACTTCAGAATCTCCTACATGCCTTCTGGCAAACTCTAGCCAAGATTTCATGTGATTTTTTCAACATGGCTTTCTCTTTGCCACTCTCCCGCAAAGCTACAATTGGTGAAGCACCCGGGCAACAATTGTATGCAGTCTCTCCCATCTTAGTCACTGAAGCTTGTAACTCCTCCAGAGTTGTCATAGGTCTCTTGGTCACCTCCTCACTAGTCCTCTTCATGCAAAGTCACTCGGTTTTTGAGGATGGCCTGCATTAGGCAGATTTACAGCTGTGCCATATTCTTTCCATTTCTTGATGATTGACTTAACTGTACTCCAATGGATATTGAGAGACTAGGAAATTTTCTTGTATCCATCTGCTGACTTGTGCTTTTCAATAACCTTTTCATGGAGCTGCTGGAGTGTTCTTTTATCTTTGTGATGTAGTTTTTGCCAGGATACTGACTCACCAGCAGTTGGACCTTCCAGATACAGGTGTATTTTTACTACAGTCAGTTGAAACACCTTGACTGTACACAGGTGATCTCTGTTTAAATAACTATGTGACTTCGAAAACCTGCTGGCTGCATCAGTGATGATTTGGTGTGTCATATCAAGGGGGTGAATACTTATGCAATCAGTAATTTTCTATTTTATATTTTTAATGAATTTAGATCACTTTGTAAAGATCTGTTTTCACTTTGACACGAAAGAGTCTTTTCCTGTTGTTCACTGTCAAAAAGAGGCAAATGAAATCCACTGTGATTCAATGAAAAATTCCAAGGGGGGTGAATACTTTTATTGGCACTGTATATATATATACATGCCTAAGACTTTTGCACTTTTGCACAGTACTGTATTTCAGAGGCAGGGTACAATGCAGTGACTTTGACTAAAGACAACTTTGTTGGCAAGAAAGTTTTATGGGATTGAAAACGCTGTTACTGTAAATGTGCTTGTTGCTGTTGTAATTAGATGACCAAATCTCATTTCATTAGTGCTAATAGGTAATAAAAGAGTCACGTTTCAGCATCAAGGAGGACATGTTGAGATTGAATTGCTGAAAAATATGTTGGATAACTGCTTGGAGGTGAACTGGTATATTGCCTCAGTTTCACTGAGAGATTAACAAAGAGGAAATTATTGCTGCATTCGTGATATAGAGCTGTGTTTAACAAGAATGCCTAATCATGTATGCCCTCCAAAATTATGAAATTGGCAAAAGCCCAGTTTAAAATTGTGTTAGGGTGGCTTATACTCAGAATGACAGTTCACAGTGAGGACAAAATCAATGTGTCACCAGAAAGTCATCACCCCTTGAAGGACACACTTTCAAAAATACACACTATGGCTGTGATGGAAGAGACACTGCAGGAGAAAGGGAAGAAGAAAGTTCCATAATCCTATGACTGGGATAGTGAGGTCTTAGAACTGACTTATATGCCAGGAGGGATATCTTGCACGCTGAAGGAATGGCTACAGACCCATAACAATCACATTCAAATGGCTGGGTAGGTAGTGGCTGAAATGAGAAACCCTGCAAAAGTTGCAAACTCCATCAGGTCCATCACAGGCAGCATCCAGCTTCCAGGAAGCCTTCAAAAGATGATGCTTCAAAAGGCAGCTTCCACTATTAAGGAGCCCCATTACCTACAACATGTCCTCTTTTCATTGCTACCTCAGGGAGGAGGTACAGGAGCCTGAAGGCACACACTCAACAATTCAGGAACAGTTTCTTCCCCTCTGCCATCAGATTTCTGAGCACTACCTCACTACTTTTTTCTTTTTTTTTTGCCCTTGTTTTGTATTTCTTATTTAATTTATTTATATATAAATGACATATATATAAATAGCCCCTCCATCAATCTTCATATCATCTGCAAACTTGGCAACAGAGCCACTAATTCAATCATCTAAATCATTCATCTAAATCATTAATATACAGCATTAGAAGAAGGGGTCCCAATGCCAACCCTTGAGGAACACCACTAGTCACTGGCAGCCAATCAGACAAGGATCTTTTTATTCCCATTTGCTGCCTCCCTCCAGTCAGCCAATACTCTAATCATGTTAGTGACTTTCCTGCAACACAATGGGCTCTTAACTTGATAAGCAGCCTCATGTGTGGCATCTTGTCAAAAGCCTTCTGAAAGTCCAAATATACAATATCCACTGCATCCTCTTTATGGATCTTACTTGTAATCTCCTCAAAGAATTCCAACAGGTTTGTCAGGCAAGATTTTCCATTAAGGAACCCACACTGACTTTAACCTATCTTTTCCTGTGTCACCAAGTACTCCATAAACTGATGCTTAACGATTGACTCCAACATCTTCCCAACCACAGAGGTCAGGCTAACTGGTCTATAATTTCCTTTCTGTTGCCTTTCTCCTTTTCTAAAGAGTGGAGGCACATTTGCAATTTTCCAGTCCTCTGGTACCATGACAGAGTCCAATGAATTTTGAAAGACAATTGCTAATACCTCCACAATCTCTACCGCTACACCTTCCAGAACCCTCAGGTGCAGTTCAACTGACTCTGAGGTCTTTCAGTCTTTTGAGCACCTTCTCCCTTGTAATAGTAACTGCATTCACTTCTCTTCCTTCACACACTACAACATCTGGCACACTGCTAGTGTCTTCCACAGCGAAGACTGATGCAAAATACTAATTTAATTCATCTATCATCTCCTTGTCCCCTGTTATTATTTCTCCGGCCTCATTTTCTAGTGGTCCTATATCCACTCTCATCTCTCTTTTATATTTTACATACTTGAAAAAAGCTTTTACTATCCACTTTAATATTGTTTGCTAGCTTGCTTTCATATTTCATCTTTTCCCTTCTAATGATTCTTCAGTTGCTCTCTGTAGGTTTTTAAAAGCTTCCCAATCCTCTACCTTCCTGCTAATTTTTGCTTTGTTGAATGTCCTCTTTTTTGATTTTACATTAGCTTTGACTTCCCTTGTTGGCCACGGTTGTATTATTTTGCCATTTGAGTATTTCTTTGTTTTTGGAATATATCTGTCCTGCCTCTTCCTCATTTTTCCCAGAAACTCACACCATTGCTGCTCTGCTGTCCTCCCTGCCAGCAGCTCCTTCTAATTTATGTTTGCCAACTCCTCTCTGATATCACTGTAATTTCCCTTACTCCACTGAAATACTGCTACATCAGACTTCACTGTCTCCCTATCAAATTTCAAGTTGAACTCAATCATATTGTGATCACTGGTTCCTAAGGGTTCTTTTACCTTAAGCTCCCTAATCGCCTCCGGTTCATTACATAACACCCAATCCAGTATAGCTGATGCCCTAGTAGGCTCAATGACAAACTGCTCTAAAAAGCCGTCTCATAGGCATTCAACAAACTCACCCTCTTGAGATCCATTACCAACCTGATTTTCCCCAATTGATCTGCATGTTGAAATCTCCCATGACTATCATAACATTGCCCTTTTGACATGCCCTTTTCTATTTGCTATGTAATCTGTGGTCTACATCCCAACTACCATAGGGAGGCCTATATATAATTGTCGTCTGGGTCCTTTTACCCTTGCAGTTTCTTAACTCAAACCACAAGGATTCCACATTTTCTGATTCTATGTCATATCTTTCCCCTGATTCGATGCCATTCTTTACCAGCAGAGCCACACCATCCCCTCAGCCTACCTTCCGATCCCTCAGAATCAATACGTAACCTTGGACTTTCAGCTCCCAACTACATTCATCCTTCAGCCACGATTCAGTGATGGCCACTTCATACCTGACAATCTGTAATAGTGCAACAAGACCACCCACCTTATTTGTTATACACTGTGCATTGAGACATAACACTTTGAGTACAGTATTTGCCATCCTTTTTGATTCTGCATCCCTAATGCACTGATACTCACCCTGTTGGCCACAATTTTGTCCTATCGTCTGCCTGCCTTCCTGGCAGTTTGACTGCACGCAATCTTTGCTTTTTTTTACCATCCGTTCTTTCCCAAGTCCCTTCACTCTGGTTCCTACTCCCCTACCAAATTAGTTTAAACCCTCCCAACAGCTCTAACAAACCTGCCCGTGAGAATATTGGTCCCATTGAGTTCAGGTGCTTTTGTACAGGTCATACATCCCCCGGAGTAGGTCCCAATGATCCAAGAAGTTGAAGCCCTGCCCTCTGCACCAGCTTCTCAGCCACACATTAATCTGACAAATCATCCTGTTTCTACCCTCACTGGCACATGGCACAGGTAGCCATCCAGAAATTACTATCCTGCTTCTCAGTTTTCTACCTAGCTCTCTAAATTCTCTCCTTGGGACCTCATTGCTTTTTCTTCTTATGTCATTGCTATCAATATGTACCAAGACATCTGCCTGCTCTCTCTCCCTCTCTAAAATGTTGTGGACGTGATCCAAGACATCCCTGACGCTGGCAACATACCATCCAGGTGTCCCGTTCATGCCCACAGAATCTCCTTTCTGTTCCCCTGACTACTGAGTCCCCAATCACTACCATTCCCCTTTTCTCCCTCTTCCCCTTCTGCACCACAGACCTATGTTCAGTGCCTGTAACCCAATCTCTGTGGCATTCCCCTGGGAGGTCATTCCCCACAACAGTTTCCAAAACGGTAATCTTGTTATAGAGGGGAATGGCCACAGGGGTGCTCTGCACTCACTGCCTATTCACATTTCCATTTCTCCTGACAGTCACCCAGCAAATCTGCAACTTCGAAGTGACTACTTCCCTGTAACTCTGATCGATCATCTCCTCACTCTCCCATACAAGACAAAGGTCATCCAGCTGCTGCTGCAGATCCCTAACTTGGTCTTCAAGGAGCTGCAGCCGGATGCACTTCACGCAGATCTAGTTCCCTGGGAGACTCTGGGTTTCCCAGGATTCCAACATCCGGCATGAAGAACACACAACAGCCACTTACTACACTAGGTACAGTAAGAGAGAGAAAAAAGAGAAGCTTAATAGTAACTTACCTAGAGCCAGCACCTCTTGTCAGCCAAAGCCTCCTTTGTGAGCCAAAGCCTGAGACTTCTACTCTCACCACTAGCCTACTCCCAACAAGTGCCACCCCTCTTGTCCCTTCTGTACTTTTATTTAATTCACTGTGCTCTGCTCCCACCACTGATGGGCCTCTGGAATACCCAAAAGCCCACAAAGCTCTCCTTTTAAACTAGTGTTGCCGACCTGCGAGAAACCTCATCGCTGTGCTGTGCTCCTGCCGTTGATTGGGCCTCCATCTACAAGTTTACTGATGGTCTCAACTGACAACGAGTTGGAGTACAGGAAGGAGAGCCTAGTGACATGTTGTCATGACAACAACCTTTCTCTCAATGTCAGCTAAGCAAAAGGGCTGGTCAGTGACTTCAGGAAAGGTGTGGTGCTTATGCTCCTGTTTACATCAACAGTATTGAGGTTGAGAGGGGTGAAAGTTTTAAGTTCCTAGGAGTAAACATCACCAGTAGCCCATCCAACCACGTTAACGCTGTAGACAAAAAAGCTCACCTGTGCCGCTATTTCTTCAGGAGCTAAAGAAATTTGGCGCGTCCCCATCAACTGTTATAAATGTTTATTAATGCACCATAGAGAGCATTGTATCTGGATGCATAATGGCCTGGTGTGGCAGCTGCTCTGCCTGTGAGCACAAGAAACTGCAGAGACGACTCCGCACCCCACGGAAACCAGCCTTCCCTCCACGGATTCTGACTATACTTCCCACCGCCTCAGTAAGGCAGCCAGCACAATCAGAGATCCCATCCACCCCAGTCATTCTCTCTTTTCTCCCTCCCTTGGGCAGAAGATGCAAAAGTATGAAAGCACATACCACCCAGGTTCAAGAATAGCTTTTATCCAGCTGTATAAGACTATTGAAAATGTCCCTATTATGAGAAGATGGACTCTTGTCCTCATAATCTACCTCGTTGTTACGTTGTGCCTCAGAGTCTACCTGCACTGGTCTTTCTCTGTATTGTAACACTTTATTCTGTAGTTAGGTATTGTTTTAACTTGTACTACCTCAATGTGCCATTGTAATGAATTGATCTGGACAGATAGTATGCAAGACGAGTTTTCCACTGTACCTTGTTACTTGTAACAATAATAAACCAATTTACTTCAAAAAATCAAATTATCAATTTTAAAATATATATAAAGGATTAAGCAATAAAATTAATAAATCACACAAAGCAAAAACACTTTTAAACAATTAAGAACGTTAGTGCAATCGCAAGTAATTTAAAAATATTAATTTACCTTGTTCTTACTTTTTGTGCTCTTGGCTGTCAATGCAAGTTTCTTTTCTAGTGAGTGGTCATCACAACTGAAGAATCCAATATCTGTGCTCCAGCAGTCTGAAGTTAGGTCTCTGGCTGCAAAGTTTGCAGCATTCTCAGTTGTTCTTGATTAAGCCAGGGTGTGAAAGGTTATGGGGAGAAGGCAGGAGAATGGGGTTGAAACAGATAATGGATCAGTCATGGTGAAATGGGGGAGCAGACTCGATGGGCCAAATGGCCTAACTCTTCTCCTATGTCTTTTGGTCTGATGCATGGGAACCCAGAGCTTGCTTGTGTTTGCAGTGGGGAAATGTTGGCTGTTAACTATACAAACATGCAGATATACCAGTTTGTACCATTATTTACAGTAAATGACCGCATCACTACCAAGAGACAATGTATTTAATGCTTTCCCTTTTTCAACAGCCTCTCCCGTCTGATCTTCACTACTATTACATCATGGAGTTGGCATTCTACTGGTCTTTAATGTTCTTTCAGTTTACTGATATCAAAAGGAAGGTAAGGATGTTGCACATGGCAAAGGTTTGTTTTAAATCCTCATTATACATCAATCCATGTATCATTATTTATATGCAAATGCATGTAACATTACTTAAAGTGCCATCAAGTTATAGAAAAGCACGAGAAAGAACCAGACCCTTTGGCCCATCTAATCCATACCACGTCATTTAAGCTGCCAACTTCCATTGACCTGCACCACGACCACAGCCCTCCACACCCCTACCATCCATGTACCTGTTCAAACTTCTCCCACACATTGAAATTGAGCTTGTGTGCTCCATTTGCTCTGGCACGTTGTTCCGCACCCTCACGACCATGATCTCTCGTTGCATTCCCACCCAACCTCAGTGGAAAAGCCTGCTTGCATTTACCCTATCTATACCCCTCATATTTTGTACAGCTCTATCAAATCTCCTCTCAGTCTTCTACGTTCCAAGGTATAAAGTCCAAACCTATTCAATCTTTCCTTGTAACTCAGATCCTCCAGACCAGACAATATCCTTGTATATTTAGTCGGAAGTTAAGAAAATCCCAATGAATACATCTTGTAAGAAGCCATACTTACATTCATCCACAGTCTTATTGCATTTTTTGATTATCTTTCCGTGCTTTTACCCCATTGTGACTAACCCTTTCTCACTTGGGGGACATTTAACTATCAAGCTGATGAAGTAGAAATGTTTAATGGTTGTTACAAGATTAACTTTGCTTATTGCACATAATGAAGGCTTTTTAAGGGTGATCTGGACCAAATATTGCTTTTGGTGGGATACATATGAAAATGGAATTAGAATTATAGAGTCAGTGGAAACCTACAGCACAGAAATAGGCTCTTCGGCCCATCCAGTCCATACAAACCATTTAACTTGCCTAGTCCTATCGATCTGCACCCAGACCATAGCGTTCCATATCCCTACCATCCATGTACCTATCCAAATTCATTGCTCAATGTCATTTTTAACAAGGGCTCTCAATAGAATCCAATGGTTCAACCTTCTTTAGACTGACAACACAAACAACACATGGAGAATCAACCCAATCTTGCAGATGATGGCAGCTATACTGCAATCTGTTCTCAGCTTGGTCTAAACATCAACACAGCTTGCAATGCAAAAGCATCTTTTGGATTCCAGTAGAATTAGCTATTGGGTATGAAGTTGTAATAAAGGTTATGCAGAAATGACGAATGAAATTATCCTTGGTAAACTCTGAATATTATTTGTCAATGAGGCAGGACTATGCTTTATCTGACTGGACTATCATGTCCAGCAAATCATTTAGGAATCAAGTGTGATATCAAATGGTCAAACAAGATATGAATGTTTTAGATTGTCAAGCAAGATTTTGAAGTGTTTATGTCACATCCAACTTATTAAATAAATAAAGATTCTGCACAATATAATTATTTGAAAACTTTGGAAGTAATGATTATTTAAGATAAATTTAAAGATAGGAAGAACAGAAAATACTCAGTACCATGAAAGAAAAAAACAGGGTTAACATTTGAGGTTAATGGTGTTTCACCAACTGCTACAGATTGTTATCCTCTATTGTGTAGAAAATGTGGTGAGCATTGATCTTCAAGAAATTACTAATTACTAGGAAAGACTGAAACCTGACAGAAGGAACAAAATTGAAATTTGCTGGTTACACAGTGTACTTGTAAATGTAATTAGCCTGTTGAAAAACTCTGCAGTAAGAAAATGTTCCACAATGACAGATTGACAGATTGTTATCACTACTAATCTCACGCATATAAAGTTTTAATATATTCAGCTGCAATGCATCTCACATTTGCCATATATTGATAAAGACTGCTTGATTAAGGAACAATTATCAATGCTATTTATAATATGAATAAATATAAAACTAGCAACATTAGAATCTCTTTCCCCTGCTTGAACATACTAAGCACGCTACCATCTTACTGGGTACCATCTTAGTAGAATGCTGGTGCCCTTGATTGCAGCAGCTTCTACAGGGCCAACCAACAGTGATGTTGTCCTTTTTAAATGTATTTTTCATGATCATAAAGCTCTGCTGGTCTTATGACCAAGAAGTTACAGTACTGCAGGTCTACCCCATCAGCGAGTTGTTTGTTGGCGGAGAGACTGAAGGAGCTGGACCTGGTGCAGATCATGCTGCTGCCTCCATCAGAGAGTCGTTGGAGGGGTTGGTGCACGAAGGCAGTGTGCAGTCCAACAGCTAGTGATCAGCTGAGTCTCTTTTCTTGACATTGAAAGACTCTGTTGGACATTGTTACTGTGGAATGCTGCAAGTCTGATTCACTGATTTATTGGTAAACAGCAGGGGCGGACGGTAGGGGAGCTGCATAGACTCGGTCGTAGAGAGGGCTAGGCCTCAAGCCAGGGTGTCGCCTGTTTACAGCAGTCCAGAAGAGAGGCATCAAAGTCAGTGATGTCCGTTGGAGGCGGTGTGGTGCGGTAACCAAGCTGGAGTCGGTGCTGCCCCCCAGAGTTTGCTTGGCAGAAGAAAAGCTGTGCTGAGTTAGGACTGCAGACTGAGGCAATATTCCTGTACTCAGGGACTTGGACTGTATTTTGCTGTTATCTTTTATGTGCCTTGTGCTTTGTATGACTGTCGGTACTGGATATTGCACCTTGGCCCTGGAGTAATGCTGTTCTGTTTGGCTGTATTCATGGGCACTCGTGTGGCTGAATCATAATTAAACTTAAACCTGAACTTGAACTTGATACCAGTTTTTTTATACTTTGTTAACTTTATCAAATTTTCTATAAATTCACAGTCATAAGGACAGTGTTGTTCTTCTTCGATGCATCGTATAGACATCAGAACTTGTCAAAGAATTCTGCATCTTTTTAAAAAAAATTTCATTTAAGCTATTTATTGACTCAGAGATCATCATCATCATTAGGTGCCATGTCGTATGATGTGGGCGATCATAGTCTCCGTGACTGTGATTATTCTCGACAAAGTTTACTAAAGAAGTGGTTTGCTATTGTCTTCTTCTGGCAGGGTCTTTACAAGATGGGTGACCTCAACCATTATCAATACTTCTCAGAGATTGTCTGTCTGCTGTCAGTGGTCACATAACCAGGACTTGTGATATGCACCAACTGCTCATTCAACCATCCACCACGTGCTCCCATGGCTTCACGTGACCCTGATCAGGGAGGGGAGGGGCTCAGCTGGTGCTTTACATTGCTCAAGGGTGACCTATAGGCTAGGGGGGGGAAGGAGTGCCTTATACTTCCTTTGGTAGATACGTATCTCCATCTTGTCACCCAAGACTCAGAGATATATAGTTTGAAAAGTAGCTTACCGAAGATACAGCAATTATATTGCTAATACAGATAGAGCCGGATTAGAGCCAATATCATTGCTGAATAGTTTCCTGCTGCAAGTATGATTCAAAAATCCATATGATAATCAACAGATAACATACATTATGTAAAGTGAGTGGGCACTTTCATGCCATTAGATGCTGAAATAATGTATAATTCTTACTGTGCATGGCAGAGGAATTGAAAAACCAGTAGCTCAATATATAAATTCTAATATCCTGTGCTTTAGCATATAATCTTCTGTTTCATTAAAGTGCTCGTTAGCAATCCAGTCTTCCTAATCTGACTTTCTTTATGCATCCTGCAAATTTCTCTGGGTGACAGGGTGGAGATACGTCTCTACCAAAGGAGGTTTGAAGTGCTCCTTCCCTCCGCTAGCCAGCAGATCACCCTTGGGCAGGGTATAGCCCCTGCTGAGCCCTCCCGATCAGGGTCCTGAGAAGCCATAGGAGTAGGTGGTGGATTGTTGTATGAGCAGCTGATGCAAATCACACATTCTGGTTATGGCGACCAGTTTTTTTTGTGGCTAGACAGACTATTTCTGAAGAGTTTGAAAATGGCTAGGGTCACCCATCTTGTAAAGACACTGCCCAGAAAAAGGCAATGGCAAACCACTTCTGTAGTAAAAATCTGCCAAAAACAATCATGGTCATGGAGAGACCATGATCACCCACGTCATACAACATGGCACAAAGTGAATGAACAAACAAAAAAAGTTCAAATTTCAAACAAGTTTTATTATCAGAGTACATGTACATCAGCACATACAACCTTGAGAGTAATTTTCCTGTGGGCATCCTCAGTAAATCTATAGAATAGTAACAGGATCATTGAAAGATCAAGTAGGTCAACCAGAAGACAACAATCTGTGCAAATGAAAATAAAAATAAATAGTAAGAAATAGTAAGAGCATGAAATAACAATATAAAGAGTCTTTAAGATCAGATCATTGGTTGTGGGAACATCTCAATAGATGAGTGTAGTTATCCACTTTTGCTCAAGCGCCTGATGGTTGAGGGGTAGTAATGGTTCTTGAAACTGATGGTGCGAGTCCTAAGGCACCTGTACCTTCTGCCTGATGGCAGCAGCGAGAAAAGAGCATGGTCTGGGTGGTGAGGATCTTTGATGATGGATTCTGCTTTCCTATAACAGCGTTTCAGGTTGATGTACTCAAGGATTGAGAGGGCTTTACCAGTGATGTACTGGGCTGAACCCATTACATTCTATAGAGCATAGAACATAGAAATCTACAGCAAATTACAGGCCCTTCGGCCCACAATGTGCTGACCATGTAACCTACCCTAGAAACTGCCTAGAATTACCCTAGTGAATAACCCTCTATTTTTCTAAGCTCCATGTACCTATCTAAGAATCTCTTAAAAGACCCTATTGTATCCATTTCCACCACAGTCACTGGCAGTGCATTCCATGCTCCCACCACTATCTGTGTGAAAAACTTACCCCTGACATCCCCTTGGTACCTACTTCCAAGCACCTTAAAACTATGCCCACTCATGTTAGCCATTTCAGCCCTGAGAAAAAGCCACTGGCTATCCACACGATCAATGTCCCTCATCATCTTATACACCTCCATTAGGTCACTGCTCTCTCAGGATATTAGTTCCCCTCCAGTTCAAGAGCAACCCTCCACATGTGCAGATCACCCCTTCCCCAGAAGAGGTTCCAATGATCCAAGAACCTCTCCCTGAACCATCTCCTCACCCACTCATTCATCTTCGTTATCTTCCTGTTCTAATCTTCTCCAGCTCACTGCACCGGGAGTAATCCAGAGATTACCACCTTGGAGGTCCTGTTCTTCAGCCTCCTTCCTAACTCCCTAAACTTACTACATATTACCTCTACCCCTCTGCTGCCTACGTCATTGGTACCAATATGTACCATGACCTCTGGCTGCTCACCCTCGCCTTCAAGAATATTCTGCAGCCGTTCAGAGAAGTCCTGGGCCCTAGCACCCAGGAGGCATTACAATATCGTGGTGTCTCTTTTACTACCACAGAGTCTCCTGCCTGTCCCCCTAACTATCGAGTCCCCTATGACGAGTGCTCCACCTGACTCCACCCTACCCTTCTGAGGCTCAGAGCCAACCACAGTGCTATTGGTCTGGCTGCTGCTGCCTTGCCTGGATAGGTCACCCCCCTCAGCGGCATCTAAAGGGGTACGCCTGCTGCTGAGGGGAATGGCCACAGGGGGACCCTGCACTGACTTCCTTCTCCCTTTACCTCTCTCAGAGTTCACCCATCTGCGCCCTGAATTCTGCACTCTAAGTCTAACCACCTGTTCAAAAGTCTTACTTATCAATTGCTCTCCCTCCCGGATGATCCTCAGTTCATCCAACTCCAGTTCCAGCTCCTTAATGCTGTCTTTGAGAGCTGGAGTTGGCTGCACTTGCTGTAGGTGTCGTCATCAGGGAGACTATCAGGTTCCATGAATTCCCACATCCTACAAGAGGGGCATTCCACTGCCATATCTGCCATCCTGCCTGCACTGTACAATGGGCAACTAAGACCAAATCAGCAATAACAAAGGGAGAAACCTACCTTTTTCACCTGTTTCTTTGGCCTCTTCTCGTCAAGGCCTCTTGAGTCAAAGCCTCCACTCTTGAGTCAAAGTTCCCACTCTGACGCAGCTCCCACTCCAACAATGGCTGCTCTGGTAGACCCTATGTTTTAAAAAAATAAGAAAAACCACCACACAAGGGGAGAGAACGTTGGTGGTGCTCCGCCTGCCTTCTGCTGTCACCGATGCCTATAATGCTTCTCGGGCCTGCGCTCTGGCTACTGTTTTGTAGGGTTTTCCATTCAAAGGCATTGGTATTCCCATGGTGAAGCAGACTTGATGGGCTGAATGGCCTTATTCCGCTCCTATGTCTTATGGTCTTATAGTTTGCTCTTTTACTTTTCTGCTGTCTTTGACTTTCCTTGTCAGCCATGGTTACATCATGCTCCCTTGAATACTTAATTTTCTTTAGGTTGTATCTATCCTGCACCTTCCAGGTTGCCCCCAGAAACTCCAGCCATTGCCGTTCTGCCGTCATCTTCTCCCTCTCAAACCGCAGGGTGAATTCTATCATAATATGATCACTGACTCCTAAAGGTTCCTTTACCTTAATCTCCCTAATCAAATCTGTGTCATTGTACTACACCCAATCGAGAAGGGCTGATCTCTAGTGGGCTCAACTACAAGCTATTCTAAACACACACACGTATTCTACAAATTCCATCTCTTGGAATCCAGCATCAACCTGATTTTCCCATTCTACCTGCATATAGAAATCCCCAAGACTATTGCAAACTTGGATCAAATCTGCAGCCATATTGCATGTAGTTATAAATATTAGAGAAAAGTACCATTCATAGCAAGGACTATGGTACTCATTTAGTGTAGACAACCTTTCTACCTGGATCATTAATGCTTCCATGTTCATTTGTCATTAAAACAGACTGAATTCTAATATTAAACAGGAAACCAAATAGAATTCAGTGCAATGTCTATTTCAATTCTTTCTTCCTCACTGTGTATTAGTTCATGGTTCTATAAAACAAACAATGTTGCTATTTAATATTACTGGTGCAATGTACAGTAATTATTTCAGATCTTCCTTCCTCACTGTATGGTTCTATAAACCAGGCAATGTCTGTTCACGTTTGACATAGCAATAATTATTTCAACTTCAAAAACAAAAATGAATCAAATTTTAGTGCTTGAATCTAATTCTCTTAAAGTTATGTTTAAGCCTGTATGAATAAATCCCCGAGAGAATTATCACACTAATCTATTCCTTCTTTCATCTTTCTGCTAATAAGGTCAAACCACACGCTTGTTTTGCAGCTGCTAACTTCAAACACTAGAATAGAAATCATAAAATCAATATCCTACTCTACATTAATCAGTGATACACTATATAGAAGACAATTTTTTGTCCTCAACTACAGAGCCGAATTTTTTTTATGACTTTCTTGAGGATACTTTTTCCACAAAATAGCCAATCCACATAGCACACAATGCTGGAGGATCTCAGCAGGTCAGGCAGTATCTATGGAAATGAATAAACAGTCAATGTTTCAGGCAAAGACCCTTCTTCAGGACATTTCCATAGATGCTGCCTGACCTGCTGAGATCCTCCAGCATTGTGTGTGTGTTGCTTTGTATTTCCAGCACATGCAGAATTTCTCGTGTTTACAATCCATATACCGGTAGATCAGTGAGGTCTTGAGGATTAACCTTGACTGAATTTTTACTTTGGCCAGTACAAGTGCACCATTGCCTTATTGACCCTAGGTTAGTGAGTGGAAGATCAACTTGAGTTTTTGCACTCTGATGTTGCATACTGATAGTCATCGGCTCTGTTGACTGGATTTTGTCCTCACATGTGAGAAAAAGCCACTTGGGCATCATGCCAGATAGGCTAGTGGTCTTAAACGTAGCAGAGTCAACAGTTTCAGTCTAGTGGAATATTCACAGGAGGAGTTAAAGTGAAAGGCAAGATGCTTAATATAGTTTATAATTTTTACAATGGCTTGGCGTTTTTATTAACCTGTTCTTCCTGCATTTAATGCGAGGGAGGGGAATTTGGGGGTCAATGTCAATCTTGTGTTTAGTGCGGGGAAGGGGGGTTGGGTTCAATGTGCTTGTTGCGTTTCATTAATTTTTTTGTGCAGGGGGGTGAGTTTGCTGTTTCTCTTTGAACGACAGCCATGGGTTTTCTTTGTTTTGTAGCTATCTGGAGAAGAATCTCAGAGTTGAATGCTTCATACATATTTGATAATAAATGAACCTTTGAACCCGAAAGGAATGGAAATTTATGTATTGTGTAGATTCTACGATTATTTCTACAAATGTAAGTTGCATAAGGACATCAGGTAAACAGTGTATAAGGACAATGTTAATGAGAAGTGAAAACAGAACAACAATAGACACTTCGGTAAAATTTTAACTATAATGTAGAAGACTGCTAGCAAGGTTAAAATCAAGTTCAATGTTTCTTTCCATCACTGAAAACACAACAGTATGTAGCACATTCTTTGCAGGTTATTTACATGATTTTCGTGACTGGCTCAAAATTCCAAGGAATGTTAACTCCTAACAGTGAAACCCAGCTATTTATAAAATATAATAATATTTATACAAATAATATTCAGTCTTCCTAAGGATGACAACACATTCAGACACAGTGGCTTCTACAGGGCCAGCCAAAGGTGTTACTGCCCTTATAAATGTATTTTTTATGATCAGAAGACCTTGCTGGATGTTAAGAACCTAACAGACTGCAGGTCTATGCCACCAGCAAATTGCTCATAGGTGGAAAAACTAAAAGAGCTGGACTTTGTGGGGACTGTACGGCTGTTTGCTTCAGAGAGGCAACGGTGCTTGAAGGTGGTGTGAGTGATTGTCTAACTTGCTTTTCTTGTGATTGCAAGACCCTGTTGGACATTGGTGATGTGGAGTGCTGCAAGCCTCTGGTTTATTTGTGAGGCAGGGAGCAAGGCATCTGAGTGGCCTTGGTTGTAGGGAGGACTAGGCCATAAACTGTGGGCTCGCATGTTTGCAGCCATCCAGGAGAGTCAGTGCCACGTGTGCTGCTCTCCAGTTTTCACGCAGCAGAGGACACGTATTGTGTTTGATTGCTGACTGCCACAGCACTCACAGACTCAGGGGCTTAAAATATATTTTTTTGCGCATGGCTGTATTTTACTGCTATCTTATATGTGCTATATGTGCCTTGTGCTCTGCGTGACTGTTGCTACTGAGACTCGACCTTGTCCCCAGAGTAACACTGTTTTATTTGGCTGTGTTCATGGGAATTCATTTTCAGTTGAATGACAGCTAAACTTGACCTTGAACTTGAAATGAAAGTTATATGGCAATTTCAATAAATAATAATTAAAATAATTGTATACAATGAAGATTACAATAGGGGACAGTAATTATTACTCTTAAAATGATTGGTTTTTAAATTGGACGGCGTGCAGAAGAACTTGTTAAAGATTCAGACTAGTTTATTCCATAATCTCAGTGTGGGTCCACATTGGGTCATGTGTACTTGATGCGTTGCTGTCCACCACACACTTCCAGTTAGCTAATAGCTAGGTGAAATCTCACTGCATCTCTGGACCTGGAGATGTCTGGTAAGGCAAACTGAAGCCTCATTTACAAGAAAATCTTAAACAGCATTGTACTGAGACCTTTTGCCTGAAATACCCCTGGCAGTCTTTGAGAGAAACTGAAGCTTGGGAAGGAGCTTTGTTGCCTATCAAACCGCATAGACAGAGGCTCTCAGTAAGTTTCTAGTAAGTTTTTTTTCTCTTTTTTTATTTATTAGAACATATCTAGAGTGGTGAGAATGGGTCCACTGCTTGTGGTATGTTCTTGTGTGAAGCATGGAAACTCTGGGAGAATGAGGAAGTGATAGATAGGAGCTACAGGGAGGTAGTTACCCCGGAGTTGCAGGAGGCAGGTACCTGGGTGACTGTCACGAGAGGGAAAGGGAATAGGAAGCCAGTACAGATTACCACTGTGGCCATTCCCTCAATAATAAATATACCCCTTTTGGAGGAGTTGACCTACCAGAAGGAAGCTGCAGTGACCAGGTCTCTGTCATAGAATCGGGCTCTGCAGCTCTGAAATGATTCAATACTTTCTAGACTTGAGCAGCTCTCATTAATTCACCATTCTTATGAATGGCTGTATGGCAGTGATTTGACACAGCCAACACAATTCAATTGATTCTTCCTTAATAAGATTTACTGCTCCATCTTTTGGGTGACATTGAGATTTGGTGTGTCATCAAAGACACTCACAGATTTCTGTAGCTGTACTGTTAGAGCATTCTAACCGGCTGCATCACCGACTGGTATGGTGGGGGAGGGGCCCTGCACAGGATCAAAATAAACCGCAGGAAGTTGTAAACACAGCCAGCTCCATCACGGGCAATAGCTTCCCCTGCACCAAGGACATCTTCAAGAAGTGATGCCTCAAAAAGGTGGTACCCATCATTGAGGACCCCCATCACGCAGGTCATGCCAGCAGAGCGGACACACAGGAGCCTGAAGTCATGCAGACAGCTGCTTCCCCTCTGCCATCCAATTCTTGAATGGACATTGAACCTCACTACTTTTTTTCCTCTTTTTGCACTACTGATTTAATTTAGCATTTTTAATGTTAAACATAATTTAACATTTTAACAAATATATATGTATATGTACTTACTGTAATTTCCAGTTTTTGTTATTGTGTAGTTCTGCCACATGATAACAAGTGTCAGGACATCTGCCAGTGATATTAAACCTGAAACTGATTCTAATTACAATCTCTGCACTCTGTACTTTCTGAGTCAAATTGTATGGAGGGCAATCTGTGGCAAACAGGAAGAAATCTGAAATGCATTTCTGACTTAGCTGTAGTTCATCTTAGACTTCAAACAACAGTACACACATGATCAATTATGTCATAATGTGTCATCACACCTCGATACACTGCATATGCACAACACTGCTTCACACTATAAACAAAGAGAGTGAAACTAGTTTAACAACATTTAGAAAATTTACACCTTATAGGAGCTGAATTAGGATATTTGGCCCATCAAGTCTGCTATGCCATTTCATCATGGCTGATCCATTTCTCTCACAGCCCCCAGGCCCTTGTATCCATTAATGCCCTGACTAATCAAGAATCAATCAACCTCTGCCTTAAATATACCCAATGACCTGGCCTCCACAGCCACCTGTGGCAATGAATTCCACAGAGTCACCACTCTCTGGCTAAAGAAATTCCTCCTCATCTCCATTCTAAATGGACATCCCTCTATTCTGAGGCATAGACTCTGCCACCATTGGAAACATCCTCTCCACATCCACTCCCTGTAACAAATTTTCTTATTAGGTAGGCCCTTAGGATGGATTCAGCAGGCCAGGCAGCATCTAGGTAAAGAGTACAGTCGACATTTCAGGCCAAAACCCTTTGGTAAGACTGTGTGTTGTTGCTCGGATTTCCAGCATCTGCAGATTTTCTCTTGCTTCCCTTAGGATGGATGCTGGTTTATTGGTTTCTGAGGTGGGTGGTGGGACTAAGGAACCTGATTCTCCTTTAGATGAAGCAGGAGGTGTCTGATTGAATGGGCAGGAGGCTAGGATGGGTGGTGTTGCATTCCTTATGTTGCTTCTGGGCATCTGAGTGTTCCACCTCTGTGGAATTGTGGTCTCAGACCATCCCCTCCTTACTTTCAGTGCTCACTGACACGTTTTTGATATCGTTCATGTCGCCTGTATCCTCCTCCTCCTCATGCACTACTGAGCAAAGTCTAATGTCTAAGACTTCTGCACGGTATTGTAGTAATATTATGTATTACACTGTACAGCTGCTGCTGTGAAAAAAAACAGATTTCATGACATATGCGAGTGATGATAAACCTGATTCTGATATGGGTCTCTATTGTGGACTGAGAGTGGGAAGGGGGCAGGGAGAGGGGGAATCATCGTTGGGGAAAGGGGAAAGGAGAGGGGAGGGAGCGGAAAGCACCAGGGAGATATGATCAATAAATCATTGTTTAGAATCAAACGACTTTGCCTGCTGTCTCAGGACTGGATGTGCTTGCTCCCACCCTAAGCATTCCTTCTCTGCCACCTGTCCCACAGCCCTCCCATGGCACGCCACTCTTGCCAATCCCAAAATCCTTTTCTCCCGCCAGATTTACAAACTCATACTCTGCTCCACATTGACAAGCATAGTACTGTGCAAAAGTCTTGGGCATGCTAGAATATTCCTGCCAGCCTACTGCAGTCAATGGCACTGATTTTAAATAACTCTGTTTAAGTTGATTTAGATAACTAAAACAAATAAAAATTATATAAAATGTAATTAATAGAACCATAGAACATTACAGCACAGAAACAGGCCTTTTGGCCCTTCTTAGCTGTGCCAAACCACTTTTCTGCCGAGTCCCACTGACCTGCACCTGGCCCTTATCCCTCCATACACCTCTCATCGAGCTTGCATTTACCACTTCATCTGGCAGCTCATTCCACACTCCCACCACTCTCTGTGTGAAGAAGCCCCCCCAATGTTCCCTTTAAACGTTTCCCCCTTCACCCTTAACCCATGTCCTCTGGTCTTTTTCTCCCCTAGCCTCAGTGGAAAAAGCCTGCTTGCATTCACTCTATCTATACCCATCATAATTTTATACGCCTCTATCAAATCTCCCCTCATTCTTCTACGCTCCAGGGAATAAAGTCCTAAGACTTGAACATTCATCATTATTCCTTCCTTGCCAGCAGATAAATCCCCTGAATTCGCTGCCAAGTACCAAAATAATAAAACTATTAAATTTATGTAAAATACACTAAACTATTGTAAATTGATGACATGAACAGATTTAAGGAAAAAGAAGAAACACAAAAGATTAACCTGAACATTTTTATCGGACGTTGAGTTTGAATGGAGTTGTCTCTATCCATCATAATAGGTGAGATGTTGAGGGGCTGAACACGGGCCCCTCATCTCTTGATGATGCAGATATACTGGCAGATTCACTGGTGTTACAGAGTGAAAGCTCAGGAGTGCTGGTATCTGAACCCTAACTCATCTCTACTGATCCACCATCAATAACTCTCCGAGACGTGAGGCGAGATATAGGCTTTTATTGACTGGAAGAAAGAACAAGCAGCAATTGACCACCACGCTGCATCCTGGAGACTGAGGGCAGGGCTCAGGCCTCAATCGCCTTTATACAGGGGTCTGTGGGAGGAGCCACAGGAGCAGTCAGCAGGGGGCGTGTCCAGACAGGTATATGTAGTTCACCACATCTACCCTCGGTCTGCAGTCCACAAACACACAGTCTGAAGGTGACTACTCTCCCTCGCAGAGGTCGGATGGGTGTAAGTCCCTTACTGCTCACTTAGGAACTCAATCTTGTCTTTCATTGTAGCCAGTGGTAAACCTGCTGTTTCAACCTTTCTTCCCTGACTTCACCCCCTTCGATATCATATTGATAGATAGATAGATAGATACTTTATTCATCCCCATGGGGAAATTCAACTTTTTTTCCAATGTCTCATACACTTGTTGTAGCAAAACTAATAACATACAATACTTAACTCAGTAAAAAATATGATATGCATCTAAATCACTATCTCAAAAAGCATTAATAATAGCTTTTAAAAAGTTCTTAAGTCCTGGCGGTTGAATTGTAAAGCCTAATGGCATTGGGGAGTATTGACCTCTTCATCCTGTCTGAGGAGCATTGCATCGATAGTAACCTGTCGCTGAAACTGCTTCTCTGTCTCTGGATGGTGCTATGTAGAGGATGTTCAGAGTTTTCCATAATTGACCGTAGCCTACTCAGTGCCCTTCGCTCAGCTACCGATGTTAAACTCTCCAGTACTTTGCCCACGACAGAGCCCGCCTTCCTTACCAGCTTATTAAGACGTGAGGCGTCCCTCTTCTTAATGCTTCCTCCCCAACACGCCACCACAAAGAAGAGGGCGCTCTCCACAACTGACCTATAGAACATCTTCAGCATCTCACTACAGACATTGAATGACGCCAACCTTCTTAGGAAGTACAGTCGACTCTGTGCCTTCCTGCACAAGGCATCTGTGTTGGCAGTCCAGTCTAGCTTCTCGTCTAACTGTACTCCCAGATACTTGTAGGTCTTAACCTGCTCCACACATTCTCCATTAATGATCACTGGCTCCATATGAGGCCTAGATCTCCTAAAGTCCACCACCATCTCCTTGGTCATATCTAATTTAGCTTTGCCTTACACATTCAGATAGCATGTCTTTTGTCTTTTAATCAGTTACTTGATGTAAACTGGCATTCTTGTGATGAATGCATTTCATTCCAAGGGTGGCCGCATTTTCCATTAATGTATTTCCCACATTTTCCACCTTTTTCGTTCACACTCAGAGGATGTGGGCTTGGTATTAGATTTCCTACAATTGCTACACCATTGGGAATTCTTCAGGAAATTTACCAGCCATCTCCATCAATGTGCAATTCCACATGCAGTCTATGGCACGCACACACACACACACACACACACACACACACACAGACACACACACACACACACACACACACACACACACACACACAGACACACACACACACACACACACACACACACACACACACACACAGACACACACACACACACACACACACACACACACACTCACACACACACACACACACACACACAGACACACAGACACACACACACACACTCACACACACACACACACACACACAGACACACACACACACACACAGACACACAGACACACACACACACACACACACACACACACACTCACACACACACACACACACACACACAGACACACAGACACACACACACACACTCACACACACACACACACACACACACACAGACACACACACACACACACACACACACACACACACACACACACTCACACACACACACACACACACACACTCACACTCACACACACACTCACACTCACACACACACACACACACACACACACACACACACACACACACACACACACACACACACACACACACACACACACACACACGTGCCTAAGACTTTTGCACAGAACTGTATAAGCAGAGAATAAGTTTGTAAATTTGGTGGGAGCAAAGGATGTTGGGAATGATGTGGTGGGAGGTTTGTGGGACTGATGGCAGAGAATGAGTGCCAGGGGTGTGTGCAGACATACCCAGCACTGAGACACCAAGCAAGGGCATTTGATTCTAAGCAATTGGTTTATTAATAATTACAGAATGTCTCTCTAGTACTTCCAACTCCCTCCCCTTTCTCTTCCACTTTCCCCAACCATGATTTCCCTCTCCCTGCCCCCTTCCCACTCTCAGTCCACAACAGAGACCCATATCAGAATCAGGTTTGTCACCACTCACTTATGTCATGAAATTGGTTCTTTTTTTGTGGCAGCAGTACAGTGCAATACATAAAATTACTACAGTCATAGGAACCCTAGCCAAATATACTGCATGTGCCTAAGACTTTCTCACAGTTTTATGTGTGGTGAAACATTAAGCCTTGCATATTTGATTGTTCAAACTAGACTTGATTGTTTGTAAACTGCACACAGGCTCATCCCAAATTACTTGGTTCAGGAAGGTATCGAAGTTACAATGTTGAGGGAACTTTTTCATCACATCTGATTGCAAGTGGTCATAATTAATCACAAATGGTTGGAGTTGATTTTTAGTTTCTGACTCCAAGTTATAGCTTTATGTGATCACCAAATGTGCAGAAGCATTTTGTAATATTAGTTATTATCAACATATCAGTCCTGTAGAAGGGTCTCGGCCCAAAATGTTGACTATCTATTCATTTCCATAGTTGCTGCCTGACCTGCTGAGTTCCTCCAGCATTTTGTGTATGTTGCGTCAATATATTGATTTTACAAGCTCTTTTTCACCTCAGCATGGTACCAGGACATCAATCAGACTAGCCCAAATCCCCTCATCTATTGGTGTTAATAAAATTACTCTCTTCTACTCTCTTATTGCTGGGCTGTGTTTTAAACAGGCAAATGTTCACCCTCTACCTCAGCTTAAACAACATTATTTGTCCTGAAGATGTCTCACCATACTATGCATTATTATTAAAATATTAGGCCATTTGGCCCATCAGGTCTGCTCCACAATTTCATCCTCGCTGATCTAATTTTCTGCTCAGCCCCAATATTCTGTCTTCTCCCCATATCCCTTCATGGCTCAACCAATCAAGAATCTATCAACTTCTGACTAAGTATACATAAAGTCTTGGCCTCCACAGCTGATTATGGCAAAGCATTCCACTGATTCGCCATCCTCTGGCTGAAGAAATTTCTCCTCAACTCTGTTTTAAGGGGACTCCCCTCTATTCTCAGACTATGACCTCTCACCAGAGGAAGCATCCTCTCCACATCCACTCTATCAAGAAGCTTCACCATTCGATAGGTTTCAATTAGGTCACCCTCATTTTCTCAATTCTAGTGAATACCAGGCCAGACCTATCAGATGCTCTTTATATGACAAGCCATGCAATCCTGGAATCATTTTTGTAAACCTCCTTTGAACTCCAGTTTCAGCACGTCCTTTCTAAGATAAGTGACCCAAAACTGCTCACAATACTCCAAGTTGGGCCTCACCAGTGCTTTATAAAGACTCAACATTACATCCTTGCTTTTATATTCTAGTCCTCTTGAAATGAATGCTAACATTGCATTTGCCTTCCTCACCACAAACTCAACCTGCAAATTAAACTTTAGGGAATCCCGCACAAGGACTCCCAAGACTCTTTCCACCGCAGTATTTTGTATTTTCTCTCCATTAAGAAAATATACAACCATTTTGTTTCTTCTACCAAAATGCATGGCCATGAACTTCCCAACACTGTATTCCATCTGTCATTTCTTTGCCCATTCTCCTAATCTGTCTAAATCCCTCTGCAGCCCCTCTACTTCCAAATCTACCTGACCCTCCACCTAACTTCATACAGTCTGCAAACTTTGAAATAAAGCCATCAACTCCATCATCCAAATTATTAACATAAAAAGTAAAAAGAATTAGTCCCAAGAATTAGACCCCCATGGAACACCACTAGTCACCAGTAGCCAACCAGAAAAGCCTCCCTTTATTCCCACTCTTTGCCTCCAGCCAATCAAACACTTTTATCCAAGCTAGAATCTTTCCTGCAATACCATGGGCTCATAGCTTGTTAAGCAGCCTCATGTGTGGTGTCTTGTCAAAGGCCTTCTGAAAATCCAAATACACATTATCAGCAGATTTTCTTTTGTCTATCCTGCTTGTTACTTCTTCAAAGAATTCCAAGAAATTTGTCAGACAAGATTTTCCTTTGAATAAACCATGCTGACTATGACCTATTTTATCATGTGTCTCCAAGTACCCTGAGATGTCACCCTTAATAATCGACTCAAACATCTTCCCAACCACTGAGGTCAGGCTATCGGGCCTACAGTTTCCTTTCTTCTGCCTCTCCCTTCTTGAAGAGTGAAGTGACATTTGCAATTTTTCAGTCTTCCTGAAACATTCCAGAATCTAGTGATCCTCGAAAAATCATTAATAAAGCTTCCATGATCTCTTCAACCAACATTTTTAGAACCTTGGAGGGTACACCATCTGGCCCAGGTGACTTATCGGCCTTCAGACCTTTCAGTTTCCCAAAAACCTTCTCTCTCGAAATGGTAACTGCACATACTTCATGACCCTGACATCTGGAACTTACACCATACTGCTAGTGTCGTCCACAGTGAAGACTGATGCAATATACTTATTCAGTTCCTGCACCATTTCCTTGTCCTCCATTACTATCTCTCCAGCATTTTTTTCCCAGCGGTCCGATATCCACTCTCACCTCTCTTTTACACTTTATGTATTATTGGCTAGCTTACTTTTGTGTTACATCCTTACCTTCTTAATGACTACTTTAGAGGCCTTTGGTTTGTTTTTAAAAGCTTCCCAATCCTCTAACTTTCCACTAATTTTTGCTCAATTGTATGCCCTCTCTTTGGCTTTTTTTCTGGCTTTGATTTCCCTTGTTGGCCATGATTGAGTCATCTTTCCTTTAGAATCCTTCTTCCTCTTTGGTATGTATATATCCTGTGCCTTACAAATTGCTTCCAGAAATTGCTGTTCTGCCATCATCCTTGCCAGTGTTCTTTTCCAATGAATGCTGGCCAACTCCTCTCTCATGCCTCTATAATTCCCTTTACTCCAGTTAAATACCGATACATCTGACTTTCTTTTTGTGTATACACACATTTGTATTTTTGTTGTTTTTTGCACACTGGTTGAACACCCCAGTTGGTGTAGTCTTTCACTGATTCTGCTATGGATATTATTCAATAGTTTTATTGAGTATCCTCGCAAGAAAATGTACCAGGTTTGTATATGGTGACATATATGTACTTTGATGCTAAGTTTACTTGAACTATGAACTTTTTAATTTTTGTCATATTTGATGGTTATGCCAGACTTGCTGACATTTCACCTTTGAATCTATTGGCATCATCTACTTGTGCATGGTTCTCACGATCCGGCCTCCTCTACATTGGTGAGATTCAATGTAAATTGGGAACTGATTCATTAAGCACAGTTATTTTATTCACCACAAAATGTGGGTTTTCCTAGCGGCCACTATTGTAATGCTACTTTCCATTCCCATTCCAACATCATGGTCCATGACCTCCTATATTGAAATGATGAAGCAACACCTCATATTTCGCCTGGGTAGTGTCCACCCTGATCGCATGAATATTGTTTTCTCTAACTTCCATTAATTTCTCCCCCGTTCTTTATCCCTTTTCCATTCCCCATTCTGGTTCTCCTCTCACCCCTTCTCTTGTCCCCTACCATCACATCGCTCTGATTCCCCTTTTTGTTCCCTTTCTTCAATGGTTCATTACCCTGTCCTATCACAATCCTTCTTCTTCACCTTTTACCTCTTCTACCTATCACCTCCCAGCTTCTCACTTCATCCCTCCTTCCCACTCACCTGGTTTCACTCATCACTTGCCACCTTGTACTGATTCCCCTCACCTACCTTCTTATTCTGCCTTCTTCTCCCTTCCTTTGCAGTCCTGATGAAGGGTCTTGGCCCAAGCATTGACTTTTTATTCCTCCCCATAGATGCTATTGAACCTGCTGAGTTCCTTAGGCATTTTGCATGTTTGTATTTGTGTTTTTTTTTCATCATTTCAACTCTTCCATACTTAAATTATTCATTCTAGCAGGGGTTCCCAACCTGGGGTCCATGGACCCCTTGCTTAATGGTATTGGTCCATGGCATAAGAAAGTTTGGGAACCCCTGCCCTAGAAGCACATCACTGCACTCTGGTTAAATATATGATATTGCACATTCTGTTTCTTCTTATTAGTTTCTGCATCTTAATATTCTAAATGCAGCTGTCCTTGCTGATTAATGTAATATTGTTGATGCAGTACAAGGAAGATTTTTTCAATTGCCTTTTAAATATTAATGTACTTGGGAATTATAGTGTTTCTGCACTGAATGCAAACGCTGGAGTTGCTTACATAATGATGATTCTTAAAACTGGCGTAACATTAAGGCCTATCTTCTAGATAAGCTCAGTAATTTATCTATATTATCATTAACTTTGCAGTTTGTATTATCTAAGACAAATTCAAGAGAGCTATTCAAATGATGAGCTCTGAGAGAAAAAAATAATGAGTCATTCATGAGAAATTATAACTTTGGAAGGGATGCTAATTTAAGAGAGAAGTTCATTTCAAATTATACACTTGATACAAAGAGTTTTAACTCCACATCATTTTAAG